>NC_092710.1:224598275-225819855 GCF_047496885.1 Scyliorhinus torazame | reverse complement strand
TGAGGGGCTGAATTCTCCGATTCTGGGGGTTAAGGGGCTGAATTAAGGGGCTGAATTCTCCGATTCTGGGGCTCTGTCCCCGCGCCGGTGTGGGAACAGTGGCATTTTACAGCAGAAAAAATTATGCAAACAGCCACTGATTCCTCGTTTTTCTGGGGGCTAGGTCGGCCAAATTTCTTGAAGATTCTAATTTGGAATACAATTAAGACAGGCCCAGACATCCTCATTGAATTTCACACCCACTGGTGTCATGAACTATTTCAAAAGATTTACTGAAAGTGTACTGAACCTCACATTTGCATTTCGATAAGGCTACCTCTCAAGCAACGACAGAAAATCCACCAGGACAATAGCTACATGGAAAGGTGTTCTTCTCCTCCCATCAATGAGGATAATGGATCATTCAGAATTAATGACTGACACATTACAGAATCTAATCATCTTTGATATAAAACATTAGCTCCAGTCATTTCAGATGTATGTTGTGCAAATAGCTTTTGAAATCGTTATGGGGAGTGAGGTCACATGACTAGAGTAATAAGTTTTCTGAATATCTTTTATAACAGCACACAAGCTGCTAAACAGCAGTCTGGGAAGAAGCTGCCATGGGTGTGGGGGCATACAGTGATATTCCCCCTTTCCTGTTCTCTCCCAAGTTAAGACCTTTCTCTGTTACAGTTTAAAAATCCAACACAGAGATAGCGAATTTCGATTGAAATGAACCTCCAGTGCAAAAATCATCCACCTGGAAAAGACGGATTACGTTTTTAAAATAATTTGTCTTTAGCAATTGCAGATCGACATGGGCTTCAAGTCCTGGAATTTCAAGATCAGAAAAATCAGCTGCAGCCACAGATACCAGCAAAGGACTCAAACAGTGAACTCTATTTTTTCTTTTTGCATTGAATTTTAATTTGGTTGAGAAAGTAACTATCTACTGTATAACTTACAAGTGTGTGTGAGTGTGTGTATGCATGTGCATAAGTGCTGATGTGTGTGTGTAGGTCTTTGCGGTTTGCCTTATTCAATAATGTTGTCTTCTTTATCTGGCTGGGCTTTTAAGTCAATAATACCTAACATCTTTTTGTTTTAAACTCAGGAAAACCTACCAGACTAGATTCTTTGAAATCAGCACGTAAATGGTTAAGCACAAAAATGGTTAAGCACGGACATTGTTCTTACTAATTGACAAAAGAAACCCTGTTACGGTCAAGACTTGCAGGAGCAGGATAGGGGAGTCATATTTACCCCTCCTCATATAACTGTAACAATTTTCTAACTCATGCCACTTCCCACGTGATCAAAAACTGCAGTTAAAATCAGGCATTTCCTCCAAGTACAGGAACAATTTGCCACCAAAACTCACAAACTGTTGACCAAACACACAGTTAAATTACTATTCGGTTTGAGAAATCCACAGCTTGAACTCAACATCTGTCCTGGACATTGTGGGAATTATCATAAAAGCTTTAAAAACATAAATATATATTTCAAATTCATAATTATCAGTGAAAATATTCAAGTCAGAAAATGAACAGGACTCAGTACTGTTCAGTTTGTACCTCAAATTCTTCAATAACTGGCCTAATCCATGCAGTCATCCATCTACTTCAATTCTTTTAAATTTAGAATGTGCTGTCAGTTTGGCAGACACAAGGAGATCTTTCATCCTTGAATGTTTTTGAAGGTCACATGGCATCCTGTATGAATATTCATATCGTATTTTTGATATTAGCAGCTTCCTTTCACCACTTGCATCAATCATGTTTTCCTCTGCATTCAGTAAGTCTTAATCGCTTTGGCACTGGCTTTGAAACACTTTGATTTTGTCAACACAAGGGCTTGATTTAGTGACTTATCATTTGACCAAGTATATTCTAGTTCTAAATGTGCCAGGGTGATGCTTTGGCATGTAGGATGAAAAATCAAACTGTGTGATAATGGGCATGCTAATGCCCCCACATCAAACTCCCGTTGTCCATTAGTTTAACAAGGATGTTCATACTTTTATAATCGCTGCAGTAACAAACCATTAAACTACAATTAGTATTTTTAGCATGGGTGCCTGAAACTTTGTCATGCAGTTGATTTGATTAGCGTTTTGTTTGTTTGGAAGAAGCGTGTGATATTTTGCTCTGGTGAAGGTGCCTCCTGGTATTTAACATTCAAAGTAATTTGAGTCGTAATTCAAAATCAAAAATGAGCTCTTCGTCCCATCACTATGAATTAAAGCAAAGGGAGTTCAGTTCATACCAATTTAAATTAGGGCTGCAGATTCAGTGACCGGAATCTTCCAGTCGCACCAGCAGCAGGAAGCTTGGCGGTAGTGTGAACTTAATTTGACGGGAGACCAAAAATCAGTTTCCCGAAGATGGGATGAACTTTTGTGATTAACTTCTCGGGTCTTTAAAGGCAGGTAGAGCTTCCTAATGAATAGGTCAGGAAGCCTTTTTGCATGTATTTGAATGCCATACATGCTCATGAAAAGGCCAGCCCATCAGAATTAAGTGCCCCCCCCCCCACCCCCCCCCCCCCCCCCCCCCCCCCCCCCCCCCCCCGCCCCGGTAGCACGGTGGCACAGTGGATAGTAGGGACAGGTTTAGCACAGGGCTAAAGAGCTGGCTTTGAAAGCAGACCAAGGCAGGCCAGCAGCACGGTTTAATTCCCGTACCAGCCTCCCCGAACAGGTGCCGGAATGTGGCGACTAGGGGCTTTTCACAGTAACTTCATTGAAGCCTACTTGTGACAATAAGTGATTTTCATTTCATTTTCATTTCATTTCATTCATTTCATTATTCATAGCACTGCAGTCTCACGGCGCCGAGGTCCCAGGTTCAATCCTGGCTCTGGGTCACTGTCCGTGTGGAGTTTGCACATTCTCCCTGTGTTTGCGTAGGTCTCGCCCCCACAACCCAAAGATGTGCAGGGTAGGTGGATTGGCCTTGCTAAATTGCCCCTTAATTGGAAAGAAATGAATTGGGGACTCTAAACTTATTTTAAAAAAAGAATTAAGTGCCCTCTCCAAATTAAGTTCTCTGCCAGTGAGAAATTGGAATGTACACATTTGTGACTGTGTCAACGCCTTCATGGATTTTGAAGTGAGTAGCTACTGTTTCAGGCATCTTGGGGACACTCAGAAATAACAGCCTCTTGGTTGAGATCGAGTCCAAGCTGAGCAAAGGATGGACAATGGAGGCTTAGCCAGCAGGGGAGGGTGAATAGAAGTTTGACAGGGGAGGCAGGATTACCTGGGGAGGTTGGAAGGGTTGTGAGAGGAAGAAAGCCTGACTATACGGGGCTTGCTCAGGAAGGTGTCTGGGGAAGGAAGCCAAACCGTACATGTGCAAGGATGTTGAGGGAAGCAAGTCAGAGAATGGGGCTTGTTTAAGAGGCAAATCATGTCACATAAGCATTGGTCACATTGTAGGGCAGTGGATGGACTCTCTGGTAAGCGTTATAGATTGATAGGTTGAAATTACCTGGACTGGAAGCTGAAGAATTTGGTCCTAAGTGTTGAAAGAGGGGACTAACAGGCAGAGAATATAGTCATAGTTAGAAGAGGGAGTTGGAGCAGGTAGTGTGGAAGTGCTGGGCTTATGGGTGGTAGTGGATAGTCTCTTAGAAACTTAGGATACAGCTGGCCTCGAGAATGGAAAGAGTCAAATTTAGGGGAGCATGAGCACATCAAAAGCTCTGGGAATGGGGAAGAGCAGGAATGTTCACTGGGCCCATGGTAATGGAGGAAGATTAAACTGTTACAGGAAAGAGAGGAGAGGAATGGCTAGGTGCCGATTGTTCAGGAGGGCAGGGGGTGGGTGACAGGAGATAATGGAAGGGGCTTGACATGCTGAAAAACCTCACAAGCACCATTCTGATGCTGTCAAGGTTATTGCACAGTTCATAAAGCCTCTCATGCTTTCTACATGGGAGGAGTCCCTTCGGCAAAATTCTCTGTAAGCGGCGCGATGTCCGCCGACCGACGCCAAAAACTGCTCAAATTAGCCCGGCATTGCACCGCCCCAAATGTGCGGAATCCTCCGCCTCTTGACCGGCCGAGCCCTAGCCTTGAGGGGCTAGGCCCGAGCCGGACTGATTTCCAGCCCGCCAGCTGGTGGGAAAGGCCTTTGGTGTACCCGCCAGCTGGCACGGAAATGACATTGCCGGGCGACGCATGCGCGGGAGCGTCAGCGGCCGCTCACGGCATCCCCGCGCATGCGCAGTGGAGGGAGTCTCTTCCGCCTCCGCCATGGTGGAGACCGTGGCGAAGGCGGAAGGAAAAGAGTGTCCCCACGGCACAGGCCCGCCCGCGGATCGGTGGGCCCCGATCGCAGGCCAGGCCACCGTGGGGGCACCCCCCGGGGCCAGATCGCCCCGCGGCCCCCCTAGGACCCCGGAGCCCGCCCGCGCCGCCTTGTCCCGCCGGTAAGAGAGGTGGTTTAATCCACACCGGCGGGACAGGCATTCTAGCAGCGGGACTTCGGCCCATCCGGGCCCAACCGGCGCGGCGCAATTCCCGTCCCTGCTGAATCTCCGGTGCCGGAGAATTCGGCAACCGGAGGGGGCGGGATTCACGCCAGCCCCCGGCGATTCTCCGACCCGGCGGGGGGTCGGAGAATCTCGCCCCTGTTCTGTAAAGCAGTGTCAAGAGATCTCTTTCTCAAAGAATAACTCTGTAAAGCAAGTATTACTCTGTGCCATTGGTATTTATGTGGAGTGAGAGCTGAGATGGTCTATTTTCGTGTTGTTTAAGTGGGAATAAAGCTAGCAAATAAGGGTATTGTATTCACTGTTTTGAGTAGTATTGTTTAAGGAGTAATTGAAAGCTATTTTCGGCTGTTATATTAAAGATTTTAATATTGTATTAGTAATAAAGTTTTGTTTTAAAATACCAAGGCCGGGATTCTCTAAAAACGTGGCTAAGTGTTGACGCCGGTGTGCACACCGGAGTGTTTCACCCCGGCGTCAACGGGCATCTTGGCCCAGCGATTCTGTAGCCCACAGGGGGCCAGCGCGGTGCTGGAGTGCTCCGTGCTGCTTCAGCTGCCATACGTGGCCCTGCACTGCTCACCGCGGGCCCACGCATGCCCGCGGTGGCTGGCCGCAGGTCCGCGCCGGTGCTGGAAAACATGGCGGAGCCATACAGCAGGCTGGCGCAGAAGAAGGTAGCCCCCCCCCAGATCACACGCGTCCGCCAATTGGCGGCCCCCGATCACGGGCCTGGCAATTGTGGAGGCCCCCTCGGAGACTCGTCCCCCACCAGGGCGGCCATTGGAGCCACGACGCCGAGCTTCCGCCGGGTGGAACGATAGGTGAACCAAGCCGCCTGGAACTCGGCCGGTTGATCGCAGAGAATCGCTGCGGGAGCCTCTTTTAACGGTCCCCGACCGGCGCCGCCTCGACAACGCACGCGCACGACTGGCACCGATTCTCCGGTCGCCAGAGAATCGCGTCCTGGCGTCGGACCCGATCGTTGGTCTGAAGCCCCAATCTCCGCCCCCGCGCCGAGCGCCATTTCGGCGCGGAGGCTTGGAGAATCCCGGCCCATATCCCTATCTGTTCATGCAATCATTCCTCGTGCGAACTATCCTTTCCTCAGTCTTACAAAATTAAAATAAAATATTGAGATTTTGGTCCAGCATCCTAATTACTGTTGGGGTCTGGCCTGGGATTAATAAATGTAGCTTGATTTATGATTGCTGAATTAAATTGCACCACTTAACATCTGCCCTACTGGTGGTGTGATCCTTTTATCTACTAAACTGTGCTGATACACAGACCCCTTGTGCCAAATGCACACAGCAGAACCTGCACAGCACTCCACTCTCCTACAACCCCAGGCATCTGTAAGTATAAATGAAACTTTTCTCATGTCCCCATAAAATTTATATGCATGGCTCACTGAAAGCAGCATGAAATCTTACCTGATCAGGGATGCAAATCATTTTTAAAAAATAATATTTTATTGAAGGTTTCAATTTTAACAATCACAAACTAAACTACGACACAACCATGTAAATTGTTCAAAGATGGTACAATTGTCACCTTAGCAACACAAGAAATCAGAGATATAGAAAAACACACATCAGAAGCTATATTAACCCCCCCCCCCCCCACGTATCCCCTGACCTCACCCATAAACCTTACCTCCCCCCCCCCCCTCCCCCAACTGCTGTTGGCAATCAACACTTTGAAGTGAGAGATAAATAGCTGCCACCTCAGATAGAATCCCTCGATCAAGCCTCTGATGGTGTACTTGACTTTTTCCAGGTATAAAAAAGTCCATAAGGTCACCCAACCAGTCCAAGGCACTAGGAAGAGTGGATGCTCCCCATCCCAGCAGAACCTGCCTTTGGGCTATCAGTGAGGCAACGGCGAGCGCATCTGTCCTCACCCCGGTCCGTAGCCCTGGCGAGTCCAACATCCCGAAAATGGTCACCAATGGACAAAGCTCTGGATTAATGTTAATAACTGCTAGCATGGTGTTAAAGAAGGAGACCCAAAAGCTCACCATCTTTAGACAAGTCATGTGGATATGGTTGGCGGGTGCATGCTCGCACCTATCCTCCACTTCATCAAAGAACCTGCTCATCCTGGATGAGGCGCGCAGGATGAAATGGAATTTACCCGACAAATGGCTTCATTCTACACATCCTTCTCAAAGATGGGTCTTAAATGTTCCTCACATTTTGCCTTCACCGAATCAAGCGTTGCAGATTCCAATGAGATGGTCCATGCAAAAAAATTCAAGATCCTCCCCCACCCCTAGTCCTTGCCAACCATAAGATTTCCTCCAACAAGGAAGGCTCTGGTGCTAAGGGGAATGCAGGGCAAACCTGTGGACTAAGTCATGCAATTGAACATATTGAAGTAGGTGTGTCTCTGATAGTTGGAATTTTGCTGAGAACTCCTCACAACTGGTGAACCAACCATCTATAAACAGGTCTCTAAAGCACTCTAGCCACCTCTCTTTCCACTCCTTAAGTCAAATCCAAACACGATGGTGGAATCAAATGTTTACCATTCGTAGGAGCCAATAATGTCATGGCATTCAGTTTGTAATGTTGTTTGAGCTGCCTCCATATCTTCAAAGCAGAGATCACCACTGAGTTGAGGTATATTTCATTGGAGAGAGTGGGAGTGGTGGCCCGACCCTTTACCACCCCAAAACCTTCTCCACGTTGGCCTCCCAGTAATACATGAGCAAATTGGTTCGTGCGAGACCCCCCAACTGTCGGACACTCTGGAGGTACACCCTATGAATTCTATGCACGCTGCCCACACATAGAAAGGAATTCACTAACATGTTCACCCTAGTAAAGAACAATTTAGCGAGAAAAATAGGAAGGCATTGAAATAGTATAGAAACCTCAGCAGAATGTTCATTTTGATGATTTGAACTCTGCCCACGAGGGACAACGGAAGGCTACTTCATCTCTATAATCGAGTCTCACCTTATCGAACAAACTTATAAAGTTTAACTGATGAAGCCTATGCCAATCATATGTCAGTTGGATTCTCAGATACCGGAAGCTACCTCTGGCACGGCGGAAGGGTAATACCCCCAGATTGGCTCCCCTCCCTGCGGAATTAACGTAAAAGTACCCGCTTTTCCCCAGATTTAACTTATAGCCCAAAAAGGAGCCAAAGCCATTCAGCAGTCTCATAATCTCGTCAATAGAGGAGATCAGGGGCGAAATTCTCCTACCCGCCCCGCCACATTTCTGCCCCGACCGGCCGGCGGGAGTCTCCGTAACACCGGCCGGTCAATGGGGTTTCCCATTATGGGGCAGCCCCACGCCGTCGGGAAACCCCCGGGCGCCGGCAAAATGGAGACTCCCGCCGGCGGAGAATGACGCCCCAGATCTGTGACATACAGGAGCAGGTCATCAGCATAAAGAAACACACTATGCTCCCTTCCCCCACGGTCAATCCCCCTCCATTCCCAGAAGCCTTCAGTGCTATCGCCAGAGGTTCTATCACCAGAGCGTAAAGGAGCGGTGACAATGGGCACCCCCGTCTTGTACCCCTGCTCAGAGGGAAGTATCCTGATTTTGTCACATTGGTACGAACCCCAGCCATGAAGTTTCTGTACAGCAGCTGCGCCCATGAAATGAATTTCTGCCCAAACCCAAACTTCCTAAATACCTCAATGAGGTACTTCCACTCCACTCTGTCGAATACTTTCTCTGCATCTATAGCTATAATCACCTCTGGCTCAGGGGCCAAAAAAGGCAAGAGGACAACATTCAGAACCTGCCGTATATTAGAGGGCAGCTGTCTACCCTTCACAAATCCCGTCTGGTCTTCTGCCACTATATCTGGGACACATGGCTCTAACCGCAAAGCCAGGAACTTAGCCAGTGCCTTGGCATCCACATTTAGCGACATGGGCCTGTAGGAACCATGCCGCATTGGGTCATTATTCTTCTCTAAAATGGGGGAGATGGAGACTTATGTAAGTGTATCAGGCAGGTAACCTTGAGCTAAAGTGTTGTTGAACATATCTACCATTGCTGTACCAACTGGTCTGAGAATCTTTTGTAAAATTTAACAGGATACCCATCAGGGCCGGGGCCTTGTTCATCTGCATCAGCCCAATTGCCCTTCGCAACTCATCCGAGCCCAGCAGGTCCTCCAGCCCCTTTCTACTTTCCTCCTCTCCTCTCCTCTCAGACCTGTTTAGAAACACTATCATATCTGACACCCCCTCCAGCAGTTCCAACCTGTACAGATCCCTGTAGAATGCCCCCAAAACACATTGACTTCTCTTGGTGTTGTCACTAAACCACCCTTCAAGTTCTTCACCTGCATAATCTCCCAAGAGGCCACCTGCCGCCTCAGCTGGAGCACCAACAGACGACCTGCCGCCTCTCCATGCTCATATAATACACCCCTTGTGCATGGTAGCTGCTTCGCCACCCTTGCAATGGATACCAAGTCGAACTACACCTGGAGGCGCTTCCTGGTTGTAAACAGCTCAAGGGTAGGAGCCTCCGAGTAGCGGCAGTCTGTTTCCAGGATCTCTCCTGCCAACCGCTGCCATTCCTCATTCACTGCCCTCTGTAGCCTGCTGTATGGGATCTGTCTTCAGCTCAAGATCTACCGAATGTGAGCGCGATCAGACATTACTATCCTTGATTATTCCGCTTTTCTGACTCCCAGGAGCAGAGACTTATCAAACAAAAAATAGTCTATTCCGGAATAGACTTCTGTACATGTGAGAAAAATGAGAATTCCTGATCATGTGGATGCAGTTTTCTCCACGGGTCCACTCCCCCCATCTGCTCCATGAAAGTTCGAAGTACCGACGCGATCCCCGAGAGAGACAGAGATTTAGGGCTTGCTGGCTCCATTTTGGATTCCAAAGCACAGTTAAAGTCTTCCCCCCAAGACCAACTGATGTGTATCTAAACCAGGAATGGAGTCGATCAAACCTTTGATAAATACTACATTGCCCCAATTAGGGGCATATACATTCACCATAATTACCAGAGTACCTGCCAAAGACCCATTCATATTACATACCTACCACAACCTCGGTGGTTGAAAAAGGCACTCACTTATTAATCATCAAAATCGCTGTGTCTTGGGTTCGACCATCGAAGTCTGAGTGAAATATGTACCCCACCCACCCATTCCAGAGTCTGGTCTCTCACCCGCAAATGGGTCACCTGCAGAAACACTACATCAGTGTTTAAGTTCTTCAGATGGGATAAGACTCTTGATCTCTTCACTGGCTCACCCATTCCTTTATGTTCCAGGTGACAAGCCAAATTAGGGGTTACAAGCAATTAATGCATCAAGGACAAATCCTTTTTGTGCGGGGACCTAAAGACAAGTTGAGTCCAGGTTTAAAAATAACACTTTTAGTTTGTTAAATGTCACTCCAGAGCACACACACACACTCACCTTTCTCTTTCTCATACGCACATTCACTTTGGTCTCTCACACATACTCACATTTCTCTCACACAAACTCACCTCTCTCACACATGCACACTCGCCCCTCTCTCACAAACTCACCGCGCTCTCACACACACATCCCTTCTCACATACACACTCATCTCTCTCTCTCTCACTCACACACACACACATACACTCACACTCCACCTCTCTCACACACACGCACACACACACTCACATCATACATGCCTCTCTCGGCCCTCATGGCTCCGCTTCTCTCGGGACCCCACGGTCTATTCCTCTCTTGGGCCCCAGTGACCCTGGCCTCTCTCGGCCCCCATGGCCCTCTCAGCAACCCATGTCCCCACTCAGTTCCCTCAGTCCCAATCTCAGTCACCAAGGCCCCGGCCACTCTTGGTCCCACACCTCTTGGCCATTGCGGCCTTGGCCTCTCCCACACCATGGATGCGATCTACCTTGCTCCGGCGTCCGGTCACCTTGGCTCTCGGTCTTGCCTAAGAGTTTAAAGTGACTTTGCCTGTATTTTCAGCTGATCCAATCAGAGGCTAGCTTCCCAATGGATTGGCAGTTGATAGGCTGGCAAGTGTGCGTATCAGTAGCCAACAAAGTGGAAAAGCTGCCCTCGATTGGTCAAGCTGGAAAGACAGTTTTACCTAAATTTAAAATGACGGACGTACCGTGGAACCCCTGGATGAATCCCACAGAACCTTGGACCCATTTTGGGAAATCCTGCTCCAGAGGAACATATACATGAATTAAGTAGGGGGGGGGGGGTGTACATACTTGAAAACAGAATTTTGAACCCTCGGTCTGTCACTTAAAAGAGAATTTTTGAAGTATCAGCACAGATATTAGAGAATAGATTTGTTTAAGAAAAAGATTCTCTGCATTGCATAAATTGACAAGGAAATACAACCATTTTTACTTGTATTAGTCAGCAGAAACGGGTATTTAATTGAGCCGGAGTTCTCCGGCAATGGGATTCCCTGGTCCCACCGGCAGCACCCACCCACCTGCAGGTTTTCCGGGTGGGCGTGGGGTGGCTTAAATGGGAATTCCCATTGACAGCTGTGGGAGCAGAGAATCCCGCCGCCAGCGAACGGCACACCAAATTCTCCTGTCCTTGCTAGCAGCGGTAGCGGGGTGGACTCACAACGGTGAATCCCAGCCTTGGTCACACAGACTAAAATTTAATCACAACAATATGAAAACTGAAGCCATTTTTTTGTCCTGCAGAGTCATATTGCACATTATAGAAGGCCAAATGTCTGTTCAGACTGAACACAGAAGGCGAGATCGATCATCTTCTCTATTTGAAGCACAGAAGTTGTCTATGAAAAATATATTTCTGGCTCAGTCGGGCCTGTGGAAGCCTCCACTCTTTCTCAAAGGGTGAAACGCCTCGAGCTGGCACTGCACCAATGATGCATTCATGCAGGTGTTAGAATCTGCCCCCCCCCTCAACTATACAATTGATCTTATCCCTGGTATTTGAATTATTTTAGTCTTTGATGGGCATTCTGCTCTGCTGCATTTATGCTGCTGATGCACAACCTCAGGATTTTCCAGGCCACTGTCTCCATGCTTCACAGGCTTTCTGATGGTTTACCCATCCCTCGAACAACTACTGCTTTATATATTTTTTTAAAACACAAAATAAAACCGTCACCAGAATTTGTGGTTTTTTTGTGGCTTTACTTAAAATAATTTTGAAACAAAACACTTTGTGTTGATTGCGAAAATGTTGCAATGTAAGTGTAAATAATTTCTTCAGAATAATATACTGCTATAATGACATGCACAACAGGGTTATTTAACAACAAATAAATTCCTATTCTCTGTATGAATCTATGATGCCCTATTTTTCACTGCAATACATTCAACCTGTTTTCACTTAGATGTTAGTGCAAATAATTTTCAATGCAGTTATTTTCTGCCCTCAAGTTGCAACTAAGGCATTGGGCTGCAAATTTGAGGTCCCGCACCAGTACCAAATGGAATGCAATTCGTAAAACAATGACAGCCAAGACGCAAAAGTGAAGTCCCACCTCCATTTGTATCTCCAGTTATTTTCAGCATCGCAGGAAAGGAAGCAAGTCAGGAACCCAACATGTTGCTGTTTAGAAATCGCTGGCACCATTGGAGAAGTGGCATTTTGGAGCTTCTGCAATTTTCATGGGGGTGACCACAGTTTGGAAGCCCACTAAATCACACCCACAAAGCAGAGGCGTGAACCATGGATTAGAGATGGGAAGCGTATAAAAGGTGAGTTCATTATGAAATGTTGTATCTGAACTGTTTAGTAAAGTGAGTGATGACAGTGCAGTGATTGGAAAATATAAATGTCCATTAAATAATGTGGCTGCCATGTTATTCATTTGGAAAACTGTCAAGCTGTCAAGTGAAAGAACAGCATTGTAAAAATGGAAGACTTTGGTGCAGTAGAATAGATTAGCCAATGGTGCGAGTAATGAAAGGCGAACCAATTATGATATCCAAAGCTAATTTCTGGTAGTGTGGCGACCAGAATTGAACACTATACTCCAAGTGTGTTCAATTCTGGTCACCACACTACCAGAAGGATATGGAGGCTTCAGAGTGTGCAGAAGAGATTTACCAGGATGTTGCCTGGTATGGAGGGCATTAGCTATGAGGAGAGGTTGAATAAACTCGGTTTGTTCTCACTGGAACGAAGGAGGTTGATGGGCGACCTGATAGAGGTCTACAAAATTATGAGGGGCATAGACAGAGTGGATAGTCAGAGGCTTTTTCCCAGGATAGAGGGGTCAATTATGAGGGGGCATAGGTTTAAGGTGAGAGGGGCTGGTTTAGAGTAGATGTACGAGGCAAGTTTTTTACACAGAGGGTAGTGGGTGCCTGGAACGTGCTATCGGAGGAGGTGGTGGAAGCAGGGACGATAGTGACATTTAAGGGACAGCTTGACAAATACATGAATAGGATGGGAATAGAGGGATACTGACCCAGGAAGTGTAGAAAATTTTATTTTAAACAGGCAGCATGGTCGGCATGGGCTTGGAGGGCCGAAGGGCCTGTTTCTGTGCTGTACCTGTCTTTGTTCTTTGTAACTTTCAAATGTTATTTCAGGTCTTGCAAGTTCTGTTTATGAAGTAGATACTGGGTGATTGTGTTGTGGGTAGGGGATGGAATGGGATAAAGGAGGGAGGTTGTTATAACCTGCCTGCTTACCACTGGCTGGGGACTAATGGCAATCCCACAATCCTTTGGGAGTATGAGCATCCCCAATGAGGGGGGGCGGAGAAATCATGAGCAGATTCCCAGCATAAATAAAGCTGCCCAGTTTGGAACCAGCTAGAGAGGAGTGAGCAGCAAGGGAGTTGCTGCTGCTGTATATATATGTTATTGTAAATAAATGTTATTTCTTTCTATCCTTCAACTCGTGCTGGATTCTTCGTGGCCCTCACAAAACTGCCGACGCGGGTTAAAGTGGATAGCTGTCTACAATGCTGAAACCACCTCCCTGGCTTTTGTTGGATACAGGTTGGAAGTTGGTTTTCTGTTACAACATGCCTCTGTATGGACGTTTTTGATGCTGCGCTGAAAAGTTGGAACCAGTACGCACAACGGATGCGTTACTATTTCCGGGCAAACAACATCACCGAAAACGAGCACCAGGTGGTTATTTTGCTCACTGCCTGCGGCCCGCATATGTTTGGGGTGATTAGGAGCCTTACGTACCCAGCTGCGCCAGACACCAAGGCGTTTGATGTACTTGTGAACTCAGTGGGGCAACATTTTAACCCAACCCCGTCCACTATAATCCAGCGTTATCGGTTTAATACCGCTGAGAGGACCTCAGGAGAATCCCTTGCAGAGTTTCTATCCAGGCTAGGCAGGATTGCAAAGTCCTGTGACTATGGTGAGACCTTGTCAGAAATGTTACACAACCGTTTGGTTTGCGGTATTAACAATGCGGCCACCTAGAGAAAGTTGTTAGCTGAGCCAACATTGACTTTTCAACAGGCCATTCAAATAGTATTGTCCCGAGAGAGTGCAGAACTGGGAGCGCTGGAGCTACAGGGAATGGAGGTGCACACCTTGGGGCGCAACTCCTTCTGTCCAAAAGCGTCTGCCCGCACCCCTGAGGTACCTTGGGCGAGGCGACGTCCGGATCGAAGGGAGCCTTCTCCAGAACCAATGGATGAGGAGCCATGTCCGTGTCGGACGTCTGGGCACTGACCCCGTCGCGGACGCCAGTCCTGGGGGCACCAGAGGCGCCATCGTTCTGACAGAAGCTGAGGCCAGCCCAGGGGCCATACTTCCATTTGGATGAACCTGCGGCGACTACTCCCGAGGACGTGGAGACGGAGGACGACTGCCTGCAGCTGCATTGTGTGGCAGCTCCCCATGTGGCTCCCATTAAGGTGATGGGCCAATTGTCACCCGCTTGATATGGAGTTGGACACTGGCGCAGCGGTCTCAGTGATCGCCCAGAGGACATTCGACCGCATCAAGCAGGGTATACAGACCCTTACATTAACCGACACACAGGCCAGGTTGGCCACCTACACTGGGGGAACCATTGGACATTGCAGGAACTACGATGACACCTGTTGTTTATGGATGCCAGGAGTGGTGTTTCCCACTTATCGTGGTGCGCGGCCATGGGCCCAGCCTGTTGGGTCAGGACTAGTTGCGCCATTTGCGGCTGCAGTGGCAGCACATCCTCCAAACAAGTTCTGGAGGGTTGATTGAGGTGCTAGGACGGTACCCAGATGTATTCCAGGTTTGGGAAAAATAAAAGGGGCCGTTGCCCATATCCAAGTCGAACCAGGAGCCACGCCGTGCTATTTCCGGATGCGCCCGGTGCCTTACGCCTTGCTCGAGAAGGTAGAAGGGGAGCTCACACGTTTGGAGACTTTGGGTATTATCAGGTCCATCCGTTTCGCTGACTTGGCAGCACCAATTGTACCTGTAATGAAGCCAGATGCCACAGTTCGCTTGTGCGGTGACTATAAACTTATAGTGAATACGGCTTCCCAGCTCGACCGATATCCAATGCCTCACATGGAGGATCTCTACGCAAAGCTTGCAGGCGGACTCTCGTTCACAAAATTAGATTTGAGTCACGCCTACCTACAGTTGGAGCTAGATCCTGCCTCCCGGCCATATGTAACTATTAATACACACTGGGGCCTGTATGAATATACACAGTTGCCCTTTAGGGTGTCCTCTGCCTGCGCTATTTTTCAACGAGTCATGGAGGGCATCTTGAGAGGTTTACCACGTGTCGCTGTCTACTTAGATAACGTTTTAATTACAGGGACGTCGGAGCAGGAACATTTTGAAAATTTGGAGGCTGTCCTTAGACGCTTTTCAGAGGCCGGGGTCCGTTTACTTCGCACAAAGTGCGTCTTTCAGGCGAAGGAAGAAGTCTACCTGGGTTATCGGGTGGACTGCGAAGGTTTGCACCCCGTCGCAGAGAATGTGCGCGCAATTCAGTAGCCCCCGCTCTGACTGACAGTTCGCATCTTCGTAATTTTCTCGGCCTCGTAAACTATTACGGGAAGTTCCTCCCCAATCTGGCAACTACGCTGACCCTATTGCACATTCTGCTAAAGAAGAATCACACCTGGGTTTGGGGTCAGCCGCAAGAAACTGCTTTCCGGCGGGTGAAACAACAATTGTCGTCTTTGTTACTAACCCACTATGATCCTGGAAAGCCTTTGCTCGTCACATGTGATGCATCCCCGTATGGTATTGGGGGCGTCCTGTCCCACAAGATGGAGAACGGGGCTGAGCGGCCGATAGCTTTCGCCTCCCGCACATTGCAGCGGAAAAGAAGTACGCGCAGATCGAGAAGGAGGGCCTGGCGGTGGTCTTTGCGGTGAAACGCTTCCACCAGTATGTGTATGGCCACCACTTCACTGTCGTGACTGATCATAAGCCTCTGCTGGGACTTTTCAGAGAGGATAAGCCAATACCGCCCATTGCTTCCGCACGGATCCAGCATTCGGCTTTGTTGCTCGCTGCCTACGAGTATTCTCTGGAGCACAAACCAGGAACCCAGATAGCGAATGCCGACGCACCGAGCCAATTGCCTTTATCGATCGGCCCCATGTCGACCCCCATGACCGGTGAGGTGGTTGCAACCCTAAATTTTATGGACTCCTTGCCTGTCACGGCATCACAGATCCGTGAGTGGACCCAGATGGAGCCAGTCCTGTCAAAGGTTTGGCACATAGTCCTGTATGGTGGGCAGCATTGACAGCTCCCAGGCGAGTTGCGGGCAATTTCCGCCAAGCTGTCAGAATTTAGCGTGGAAGACGGTATCCTCTTGTGGGGGACGCGTGTGATTGTCCCGGAAAAAGGACAGGAGCTGATACTATCAGACTTGCACAATGGGCATCCGGGTGTGACCAAAATGAAAATGTTGGCCTGGAGTTATATCTGGTGGCCAGTCCTCGACATCGACATTGAGAAGGTGGCCCAAAACTGCTCCATTTGCCAGGAGCATCGGAAGCTTCCACCGGCCGTGCCCCTACATCACTGGGAATGGCCAGTGCGGCCTTGGACACGCTTGCATGCGGATTTTGCCGGCCCTTTTCAAAGATCCATGTTCCTTCTATTAATCGATGCCCAGTCTAAGTGGTTAGAGGTGCATAGGATGGTAGGCACAACGTCTTGCGCAACAATCGAGAAGATGCGTTTGTCTTTCAGTACGCATGGCCTCCCTGAGGTGCTGGTCACGGACAACGGCACTCCATTCACAGTTGAGGAGTTTGCGAGGTTCATGAAGATGAACGGCATACGCCATATCCGCACTGCCCCTTACCACCCGGCTTCAATTGGGTTGGCGGAGCGCGCAGTGCAGACATTCAAACGAGGCCTAAAGAAACAGTCTTCCGGGTCTATGGACGCGAGACTGGCTCGCTTTTTGCTTTCGTATAGGACCACTCCACATGTGGTGACTGGGGTAGCTCCCACAGAACTCCTAATGGGCTGGAGACTTCGCACCCACCTTAGCATGGTTTTCCCGGACATTGCCGCAAAAGTACGCCACACTCAAGAATGGCAGGGACATGGTTTTTCTCGGCATCGGCCGATTCAGCAGTTTACGCCCAGTGACCCAGTGTTCGTTTGAAATTTTGCTGGTGGTGCCCAGTAGATCCCTGGCGTTATCCTTTGCCGAATGGGCCATATCTCTTACCAGGTGCAAGCCCAGGGTCGTCTCCAGCGCAAGCATGTAGACCACGTTTGGTCCAGAAGACCATATCTTCCAAAGATTCCCTGCCCCTGGAGCACATTTCTACAGCCACAGAGACCAGACAGAGTGGAGAGTATTCCTCACAATCCTCCTCTTGTGCCGCACTCAAAGCCTGCACAAGTCGTTGCAGAACCGCGTGGAGATAGAGACGCCGAGATGACAGAGGCAGCGGATTCTGACTCCGAGATGGAGACACAGAACGCCTCAGAGGAGGAGGCCTCAGGCCCACGGGCTGTGGATGTACAACCATTACGCCGTTCATCACAGAAGCGCCGTTCTCCATCCATTACACGCCGCCCGATCCAGCGCCTCGTGCAAATGGTATCCGGCCTGCGGCAAAACGAGTCCGACGCCCTCCTTCGCCAGAGTCTTTGGCGGATTCCTTGGATTTTGGGGGGGAGGGATGTTATAACCTGATTGCTTTCCACTGGCTGGGGACTAATGACAATCCCACAATCTTTTGGGAGTATGAGCTTCCCCAATGAGGGGGGCGGAGAAATCATTAGCAGATTCCCTGCATAAATAAAGCTGCCCAGTTTGGAACCAGCTAGAGAGGAGTGAGCAGCAAGGGAGTTGCTGCTGTTGTATATATATGTTATTGTAAATAAATGTTATTTCTTTCTGTCCTTCAACTCGTGCTGGATTCTTCGTGGCCCTCACAAAAGAGATGAAACAAGGTAAGTCAGTAATAGGGGTTTGAGGAGGTTAGGGCTAATAAGGTAAGGGTGTGGAGGATTTATATAGATTTTCAGGCTTAACTTTACTTGAAAGATCTGCTGATGTCAACAAAGAACTGGACTGATGTTTCTGGGAATGGAGGCTAGTCCTTACACCCTGTTGCTTCAGCATAGGAATGCCTCTGCCTCCACACCTGCCTCTGCCTCAGGCCTCCAGTAACTGGCCCAACTCCAGTTCTACCACCTTCCAAGAGAGGCGCAGAGGCAGATTCATTGTCTGCGTTCATTCCACTTCCACACTCCAATGTAAAGATTCCAGCCTTGGTCTAGTTATTCCAGGCAATCATCCAAGAATCCTGACAGGCGAACATTAATTGGATCTGCCCCAAAAATTCCTAAGAGATGGATTTACCAGCATTATTATTTCATCAGTTATATTCCATAATACATGGCGAATTACTGCTAGTAAGCTTCAAAACTGATCATGAAGTAAGGGCTGGGAATTTACTTTCCCCTTGTCATCGGGCAGGTTCAGTGTCGGGAGTGAAAAATATTGCAAGAGCGGCCAATCATGTTTCATGCTGACGTAAGCACATGATGCAATTGTCCATTTCTCGCTACAGTGACGGGGTATGTTTCCCGATATTCAACGTCGGGAACATCATTTGAATACATTACCATCTAATTTTTAGGCCTGTGCCTGAATCATCCCTCCACCCGGACATCAGAAAATCCATTTGCATCAGCATGAGGTCAGACCGGCGTGATTCATAATGGATCTCCCAAGGTGGGCACCTGGTGAGCAGACATCCAGGGGAGCTCAGGAGAAAACATCGCTCGGGGTGAACAGGGTCATTTTATGGAAATGTCAGGCACTGCCCCCTGGCACTATCTGGGCACTGCCCACTGGCCAGACAGTGGCTGGGGGAGGGGGGCACAGGGGTGTATGGTGGGGGTGAGGGTTCCAGATGAACTTCTTTACACTGGCGTGACTATTAAAAAGGGCACCTTATTCTTCGAGTGACTAAGTTACTAGCTAGACTGGTGAATCGGATGGCCACCTAGATGTCTCAGAATGATACCTGGACTCGAAGATAAAATTACATGGGGAGGTACACAAACTAACATTTTATGTCCTGGAATTTCAAAATTTAAAGGGATGATTTGAACAAAATTTTCAAGGTATTGAGGGGCACAGAAAGAGCAGACAGAGAGAGACAACTTCTGCTGTTTAGAAAGTCTCCCTTGGGCACATGGGGAGGGCAATGCATGGGCCAAGTCTAAAAATTAGAACCAAGCCTTTCAGAAGTGAAACAAATGAGAGTATTCATTTGGAACTCACTTTCATTTACAGCAATTGATGCTAGACCAATTGTAATTTTTAAATTGATGGATTTTAATAGATTTATGTTCATCAAAGAGATTAGGGGATATGGGTCAAAAGAGAGTGTATGGAATTAGGTCACAGATCAGCCAGAATCTCATTGAATGACAAGACAAGTTCAAGGGGCTAAATGGTCTCCTCCAACTCCAATGTTCCTATGCTGGTGAGTGCAAGGATGGGTAAAAATCAATCCCACTGTACCTTGTGGATATGACAATGTTATAACCTGCCTACTGACGATTGGCTAGGGACTAATGACTATCCCACAATCCTACGGGAGTATGAACTTCCCCAATGAGGGGGGCGGAGAAACTCCTACTATAAATAAGCTGGCCAGTCCAGGAACCAGGAGGAAGGAGAAGGTAGCAAGGGAAGTTACTGCTACTGTTCTGTATATATTGTTATAGTAAATAAACATTATTATTTTGTATCCTTAAAACTCGTGCTGGATTCTTCGGGGCCCTTACAAAACTGGCGACGAAGGTAAAAGTGAATAGCTGTCTACACTGATACCAGGAACCTCCCTGGATTTTTGTTGGATACAGGTTGAAAGCTGTTTTCTATTAAACCATGCCTCTGTACGGACGTTTGGATGTTTTTGATGCTGCGCTGGAAAGCTGGAACCAGTACACACAACGGATGCGTTACTATTTCCGGGCAAACAATATCACTGAAAACGAGCGCCAGGTGGTCATATTGCTCACCGCCTGCGGGCCGCATACGTTTGGGGTGATTAGGAGCCGGACACCAAAACGTTTGACGAACTTGTGAATATAGTGGGGCAACACTTTAACCCAACCCCGTCCACGATAGTCCAGTGTTACCGGTTTAATACCGCTGAGAGGACCCCTGGAGAATCCCTTGCCGATTTTTTATCCAGGCTACGCGGGATTGCGGAATACTGTGACTATGGTGAGACCTTGTCAGAAATGTTACGCGACCGTTTGGTTTGCAGTATTAACAATGCGGCCACCCAGAGAAAGTTATTAGCGGAGCCAACATTGACTTTTCAACAGGCAATACAAATAGTCTTGTCCCGAGAGAGCGCAGAGCGAGGAGTACAGGAGCTACAGGGAATGGAAGTGCATGCCTTGGGGCGCAACCCTTTCCGCCCAAAAACGTCCCCCCGCACTCCTGCGGTAACTTGGGCGAGGCAACGACCAGACCGACGCCAGTGGCCATCGGACATTCCTCCCCGAAGGGAACCTTCTCCAGAGCCAATGGATGAGGAGCCATGTCCGTGTCAGACTTGTAGGCGCCGACCCCGTCGCGGACGGCGGTCCTGGGGACGCCAGAGGCGCCGTCGTTCCGACCGAAACTGGGACCAGCCCAGGGGCCGTAACTGGGACCAGCCCAGAGGCCGTACCTTCCATGTGGATGAACCTGCGGCGACCACTCCTGAGGACGTGGAGACGGAGGACGACTGCCTGCAGTTGCATTGTGTGGCAGCTCCCCGTGTGGCCCCCATTAAGGTGACAGTATGGGTCAATGGCCACCCGCTGGAGATGGAGTTGGATACTGGCGCAGCGGTCTCCGTGATCGCCCAGAGGACATTCGACCGCATCAAGCAGGGTATACAGACCCTTACATTAACTGACTCACAGGCCAGGTTGGCCACCTACACGGGGGAACCACTGGACATTGCAGGAACTACAATGACCCCTGTTGTCTATGGACGCCAGGAGGGGCGTTTCCCACTTATCGTAGTACGTGGCCATGGGCCCAGCCTGTTGGGTCGGGACTGGTTGCGCCATTTGCGGTTGCAATGGCAGCATATCCTCCAAACAGTTTCTGGAGGGTTGACTGAGGTGCTAGGACGATACCCAGAGGTATTCCAGCCTGGTTTGGGGAAAATAAAAGGGGCCATAGCCCGTATCCAAGTTGAACCAGAAGCCACGCCGCGCTATTTCCGGGTGCGCCCAGTGCCTTACGCTTTGCTCGAGAAGGTAGAAGGGGAGCTCACGCGTTTGGAGAGTTTGGGTATTATCAGGCCCATCCGCTTTGCTGACTGGGCAGCACCAATTGTACCAGTAATGAAGCCAGATGCCACAGTTCGCTTGTGTGGCGACTGTAAACTTATAGTGAATACGGCTTCCCAGCTCGACCGATATCCAATGCCTCACATGGAGGATCTCTACGCAAAGCTTGCAGGCGGACTCTCGTTCACAAAATTAGATTTGAGTCACGCCTACCTACAGTTGGAGCTAGACCCTGCCTCCCGGCCATATGTAACTATCAATACACACTGGGGCCTGTATGAATATACACAGTTGCCCTTTAGGGTGTCCTCTGCCTGCGCTATTTTTCAACGAGTCATGGAGGGCATCTTGAGAGGTTTACCACGTGTCGCTGTCTACCTAGATGACGTGTTGATTACAGGAACGTCGGAGCAAGAGCATTTGGAAAATCTGGAGGCTGTCCTTAAACGCCTTTCGGAGGCTGGAGTCCGTTTACGTCACACAAAGTGCGTATTTCAGGCAAAAGAAGTAGTCTACCTAGGTCATCGGGTGGACCGCGAGGGTCTGCACCCCGTCGCAGAGAAAGTGCGTGCAATTCAACATGCCCCCACCCCGACTGACACTTCGCATCTTCGTTCTTTTCTCGGTCTCGTAAACTATTACGGGAAGTTCCTCCCCAATCTGGCAACTACGCTGGCCCTCTTACATCTGCTGCTAAAGAAAAATCACACCTGGGTTTGGGGTCAGCCGCAAGAAACCGCTTTCCGGCGGGTAAAGCAACAATTGTCGTCCTCTGGGTTACTAATCCACTATGATCCGGGAAAGCCTTTGCTCGTCACATGTGATGCATCCCCGTATGGTATTGGGGCTGTCCTGTCCCACAAGATGGAGAACGGGGCCGAGCGACTGATAGCTTTCGCCTCCCGCACATTGACTGCAGCGGAGAAAAAGTACGCGCAGATCGAGAAGGAGGGCCTGGCAGTGGTTTTCGCGGTGAAACGCTTCCACCAGTATGTGTTTCACTATCGTTACTGATCATAAGCCCCTGCTGGGACTCTTCAGAGAGGATAAGCCAATACCGCCCATTGCTTCTGCACGGATCCAGCGCTGGGCTTTGTTGCTTGCTGCATATGAGTATTCTCTGGAGCACAAACCAGGTACGCAGATAGCAAATGCCGACGCACTGAGCCGATTGCCTTTATCAACCGGCTCCATGTCGACCCCCACGACCGGTGAGGTGGTCGCAACCCTAAATTTTATGGACACCTTGCCTGTCACGGCATCACAGATCCGTGAGTGGACCCAGATGGAGCCAGTCCTGTCAAAGGTTCGGCACATAGTCCTGTATGGTGGGCAGCATAGACAGCTCCCAGGCGAGTTGCGGGCATTTTTCTCCAAGCTGTCAGAGTTCAGCGTGGAAGACGGCATCCTCTTGTGGGGGACGCGTGTGATTGTCCCGGAAAAAGGCCAGGAGCTGATATTATCAAACTTGCACAATGGGCATCCGGGCGTGACCAAGATGAAAATGTTGGCCCAGAGTTATGTCTGGTGGCCAGGCCTCGACACCGACATTGAGAAGGTGGCCCAAAACTGCTCCATTTGCCAGGAGCATCAGAAGCTTCCGCCGGCTGCACCCTACATCACTGGGAATGGCCAGGGCGGCCTTGGGCACGCTTACATGCAGATTTCGCAGGCCCTTTTCAGGGATCCAGGTTCCTTCTACTAATTGACGCCCAGTCCAAATGGCTAGAGGTGCATAAGATGCAGGGGACAACGTCCCGCGCAACAATTGAAAAGATGCGTTTATCGTTTAGTACGCATGGCCTCCCCGAGGTGCTGGTCACGGATAATGGCACTCCATTCACGAGTGAGGAGTTTGCTAGGTTTACAAAGACGAACGGCATCCGCCATATCCGCACTGCCCCTTACCACCCGGCTTCAAATGGGTTGGCAGAGCGTGCAGTGCAAATATTCAAAAGAGGCCTAAAGAAGCAGTCTTCCGGATCAATGGACACGAGACTGGCTCGGTTTTTGTTTACGTACAGGACCACCCCCCATACAGTGACTGGGGTAGCTCCCGCAGAACTCCTAATGGGCCGGAGACTTCGCACCCACCTTAGTATGGTCTTCCCAGACATTGGCGCAAAAGTACGCCGCACACAAGAACGGCAGGGACCGGGATTGTCTCGGCATCGTCCGATTCGGCAGTTTGCGCCCGGTGACCCAGTATTCGTGCGGAATTTTGCTGGTGGTGCCCAATGGGTTCCTGGTGTAATCTTTCGCCAAACGGGCCCTATATCGTACCAAGTGCAAGCCCAGGGTCGTCTCCAGCGAAAACATGTAGACCACGTCCGGTCCAGAAGATCATCCCCGCAAAAGATTCCCCGCCCCCGGAGCTCAGTTCAACAGCGGCAAAGACCAGAAACAAGGGAAGGTAGTCCTCCAAATCTTCCACTGGTGCCTCACTCGAAGCCTGCGCAGGTCGTGACGGGACCGAATGGGGATAGAGACGCTGACATGACGGAGGCAGCAGACTCTGACTCCAAGATGGAGACACAGGATGAATCAGAGGGGGAATCCTCGGGTCCACAGGCCGTGGATGTACAACCGCGCCGTTCATCACGGAAGCGCCGGTCTCCGTCTCGTTATACGCCGCCTGATCCAGCACCGCGTGCAAATGGCGTCCGGCCTGCGGCCAAACGAGTTTGACGCCTTCCTTCACCAGGGCCTACGGTGGATTCCTTGGACTTTGGGGGGGAGGGATGTTATAACCTGCCTACTGACGATTGGCTAGGGACTAATGACTATCCCACAATCCTATGGGAGTATGAACTTCCCCAATGAGGGGGGCGGAGAAACTCCTACTATAAATAAGCTGGCCAGTCCAGGAACCAGGAGGAAGGAGAAGGTAGCAAGGGAAGTTACTGCTACTGTTATGTATATATTGTTATAGTAAATAAACGTTATTATTTTGTATCCTTAAAACTCGTGCTGGATTCTTCGGGGCCCTTACAAAAGACAACATTCTGATAAAGGGTCTGAACCTGAACCATTCCCTTGTCTGTTCTCTCCAAATATACTGCCCTACCCAAATATTCCCAGGACCAGCAGTTTTCTGTTTACAAAACAGTACCAACTCACCTTTTGGTGATATTGGGATCTTGACTATTTACGATCTGTATTAATAACTTGGATGAAAGAGCCGACTGTATTATAGCTAAATTTTCTGATGATATAAAGATAGGTGGGAAAGCAAGTTGTGAGAAGGACATCAAAAGGATATAGATATGTTAAGTGAATAGGCACAAAATTGGCAGATGGAGTATAATGTGGATAAATTTGAGGTTGTCCTCTTTGGCAGGAAGAATAAAAAAATCAGAACATCATTTAAATGAAGAGAGACTGCAGAATATTGCATTACAGAGGGATCTGGTTGTCCTTGTGCATGAATCACAGAAAGTTAGCAGGCAGGCACAGCAAGTAATTAGAGAGGCAAATAGAATATTGGCCTTTATTGAATGGGATATGGTGTAAGTCTTGTTGCAACTGTACAGGCCGAGAGTACTGTGCACAGTTTTGGTCTTCTGAGTTAAGAAAGAATATAGTTGCTTTGAAGAAAGTTCACTTGGTTGAGTCCTGGAATTAAAGTGTCATCTTACTAGGTAAGGTTAGTAGGTTCAACCTGACGTGATTTGGTAGATTATTATCGCAAGGGAGTCGGGCAGGAAAATGGAGTTAAGGCCACAATCAGATCAGCCACGGTCATACCGGATGGCGGAGCAGGCTCGAGGGGCCAAAAGACCTATTCCTGCTCTTCTTATGATCTTATAATTGTCAATAACTTCTTAAATTTAGAATTGCCTCCTTTCAGAGCCCAAATGGGAGGTAAAGTTATATAACAGCTACAGAACGGAACAAAATCGGGAAATGTTGCAAGGCCAGATTTTTTATATATAGCTCAAATGCTATCCAGGGGATTTTATTTGATGAACGTTTCATTTTTAAGAATACAAGTTGGGGAGAATTTTCCCTTGCATTATATCAGTTTCTATACTGCAAAATATAATCAAATTATCATAACTAAACAGAATCTGGGAATGCTCCGACTTACAGTATTGGCTAGATGTTATTCCCTTCTGTGTAACATGTGACATATACTGAAGCCCTTGTTCGCCAGCTTCACAAAATATTCTTTGTATCTATGGAAAATTCCTCCTTTCTACTAAGTTATTCGTTCTTGCAGAAGGAATTGTACTATCATAGAGTGTCTGTTCAGCTGAACAGCCTTATTTCTGGAAAGCAGAATTATAAGCTTGATAAAATAAAGTTTGTATCCATTTCATCTTCTTCCTCTATTTCTTATAGTTGTGACACTTTTTAAATTTCAACTTCCTATTTTACATTAATCTAGTGAGCCCCTATATGGTGTAACCTGGAGAAACTTGGAAGACCTACAGGCAGGAAGCTGCTGCACACAGCAAAAGTCTTGGCTGTGGGTTTGGGCAGCAAACTGAGAGATTGAAGCCGTTGATCTAAAAGTGAGGGAGTGCGGAACGTGTGAAAGAAGCCAGAGCTGATTAGAGACTGAATCTGTATCCTGATGAAATTGAGATAAGGCGAATGAGAACTGCTGGATTTTCCTGCAATACAAATCTCTTTTTGACTGAGTTTATTCCCAACACTGCCCAGCCGTACGTGGTTTAAGAGGAGCCTCTGGGGGGTGGAGAGGGAGGTGGAGGAAAGCAAAGCAGAAGCTGGGAAAGGAAGTGAAAGCATTTTTTTAGGGCTGTCGTTAGGCTGCTTTAAAGTGACACATCTGGCTAGTGAAGGCGGAGGTGGTGTGGTGTGGAGGGGGGGGGATAAAAACAACGGAAAGCAGGAGCAGCCAGCAGGCTCTGGAAAAAGCCGGAGAACAAACTGAAGAAAAGACTGTCAGGAGAAGGGGAGGAAATGGCTTGGAATTCACCCTGGCTGTGCACTTTCTCCCTAACCTTCTTTGGATTGTTTTACCCATCTGCTGGCTCTGGGGAAAGCAGCGGTCTTTCTGTCAGTACAGAAGATAATATCACGAGGGAATCTACCATCCTTGGAGATCAGCATCCATTTGACGTAGGGAATCTACGTGACGAGGTAACCGGCACACTTTACATCAGGGAATTGTCAATGTTGATGCTTATTCAGGTGAAAATGGACACTATAAAACGCGTAATACGTGTTGGCCAAATTGTTACTCAGATATTTAAGAAAACAAGCATAATTTAGAAATGTTGGAAATTGTATACGTTAGTTTAATTGCAAAATCTGCTATTTTATGCTTTTCTACTATTGTTCTCAGTTTTCCCCCTTCATTGTCTTAGTAAAAACTGTTGCTGACCTTACCATTGCCTGTGCTCTACATTACTTATCTCAAAGTGTCAGATTCCACATCTATATATCAAATCATGCCAGTTTTATCTGCAAGATTAATGATTTAAAATAACATTTATAAATATATTGACCAGTCTGGTTCTCCTGGTTCTGTCAAGTTGCAGGCTATAAATGAAGAGGAATGAGTTAAATAGTCCTGTTTATTGTGAACAGGATTAATTCCGTGAATAGGAAATGACTAGAACATTAGAAAGATAATGGGAGGCAGGGACATTAAAAACAGGAAATTAACATCAATACCTGGAAATACAAGAAATGAAAAAGATGGATAAGAGAAAAAGGACTGAAGAAAAGCATATGGAGGAGGGAGGGGAGGAAGTGCCGTCAATTAAGCAGACGGGGAAAGAAAAAAAACTACTGGATATCAAAAGCTAAACTACAAAGCAGTGGTATTCTGTAAGCCAATATAAACTTTTGAAGATGGTTAAAATAAAAGGACAGAGCATTTTCATGGGGGAGTAAATGCCGGATGTGTTTATCTTGAGGTTTCTCCTTCCAAATCAAAGACATATGTGCTGATTCCTATGAAGAAAAACAGTCAATCCTAAGATAAATGAGGACTCATTAAAAATGAGGGTGAGATGATAACTGCCCAGTGAGACCAACATCAGGAATTCTTCTCCTATCCGATTTATTTGCTTCAGAATGCAACTGCAGACATTTGGGAAGGGAGTGGCCATGCAAGCAAACTATGATCAGCGGGAGGTGTAATAAAAGCTGCCCAGTCTGATGGGAGTTTCTCACTAGTCTGGAGAAAAACATATCACTGTTTCATGTGAGAAAATGAATAGCAATCTATCTGAGCTATGGCGATCTGTGGAATGTGCTACATACTTTTAGGGTCAGGAAAAAATGTTTTTGACATGACACAAAGACCACAGTCACTGAATTCAAACTTCAGAGTGCAGGCACAGAGTCAGTCATGAATTGCTATACATTCCACCGAGGCAAGTGACCTTAATTCTTCAATTAGATCTCATTCCTGACAACCAATTAGTTCAGCAAAATAGTCCTCAAATGGTGCAAGCAAGGAAATAAAAGTATGCATTAATCTTCATAGAATCACAGAATCTTGACAGTGAAGAAGGAGGCCATTCAGCCCATTGAGTCTTGGCTCTCTGAAAGAGCATTCTATCTAGTCCCACTCCTGGACCCATCCTCATAACCTTGCGCGTTCTTTCTTTTCTTGTTGCAAAAAGTTGGTATGAAATCAAAACCTATGCTTCAAGTGTCAGAAACAGCCGTGATGCAATTTTGTCTGTTTTCTTGTTTGAGATTAATACCATAAATTACCTATTATATTAGCTTTTTTGAATAATTCAAATTCCAGAAGTGAAACTAATACATGTTTTTTGATAGCAGCAAGTCCAAAACAAGCAAACACTACTCTTCCCTAAATACACAAGTTGGAAACGCGATATACAGCTGAAGGAATTGTATACTACTTGGTAGTGTGTGTGTGGCCTGCTTTGAGGACCAATTGATTTGAATGGGGTCAAGTTCTGTTTTAGTTAGCCAACACATACAACTGTGTACACACAATGGAACTTCCACACCTCCCACTCCTAGTATGGCCCAACATTATAATAAGACTTGTGAAAGTGTTCCAGCAACTAATAACATCACTTGGAGTATTTCTAATTGAAGCATTGCTATTGTGCTTGTAATATGGAAAAAAAAAGCAAGGTAAATTTGAATTCTTCTATGATAGCCACTTTGCCATCTTGTGGAAACTAAATAGTCAAGGTGGATCACGGCCTTCTTTTTAGATATTGATTGTAAATGGGATTGATTGTCTGATGCATATGGTTTCATTCAGACTGAAATTTATAAGTGCACACTAATGATTGGGAGGCTTGCTGACACCCAATTATTTCATATTTTGGCATTTATTCTTCCCAGAGATTTGGGGGCTTTTTCCTACTTAATTAATTCAGGTTTCAAATCTGCTGATTGTGTTATTAAAATTTCACCAACATTCTTTTTCAATGCCTCTTATTGAAACAAAACAAAAACAGGCTAGAATTTTACCAGGCATTTGGTGTCAGACTGGAAGCAGAAAGGCTGACAAGATGGGACAGAAAGACATCGAGGGAAATCCCCCAATTCTTCTTACTGCCATGTCATTTTGCCAATGGTGACCAAGGTGTTAGATAACCCAGAGTCCAACTGAACCGCATCAGTTGCCAAATAAGGGTAATTTCCTCCTTTGCGGCCATTTTGACTGTTTTGGAGGATCTACCTCCGCATAGGGAAAGTTCTGGATGAAACATAGTGACCTACCAGTCAGCTCTGGTTGTAGGGGGTGGAGGGCTTCTTTTTTGATATGCCATAGCCACAGAGAAAGCCCTAACAACAGTGGTCAGCTCCATGGCAACTGTGCCACCTGTGCCTCTTGACACAAACTCTCAGTCACCAGGACCTGTTTGCCTGGTCTCGGCTTCCTCCAAGCCCACTTAGCCCGCTTCAAAGGAGCCTTGGTTAACAAGGCACACTCCCTCTGCAACATCAGCCCCAGCCCCAGCTAGTCGTAGCACTGCTGAGGCTGCTGGGCTGCTGACTCTCTGATTAAGCCAGAGACTCTTGGAGGTGGGCCGCTGCCCCAGTTAAGAATGTTGTGCATCACAGAGATTATGCCTCCCTGTGCCCTGCCACCAGCTGAAGTGGGATTGCCTTCCGCCTTCAAATGCGATGGGAAAATCAGCCAGGAATGTACACATCCCTCATTTGACTTCTGTACATAACTAATCCTGACTCTTTGAACTGACATCATCAGCTTTGACTGATTTTACTTTCACAGTGGCTGGATAATATAGGTAAACAATTCTATTGAATAATTATGATTTTATTTGTCTATTTCATTGGAGTTTGTCAGTTTATGCGAGTTTACAATCCGTCGCCAATATAAATTGATTTACAATTTTGGCTAGTGTAGTTCAGTTTTTTATTTTATTTTCCTTTCTCAGTAAAATGTTTAAAGTAAAGACTATTTTGAAAGTATAATGTTGTTAATATAAATGAAGATGTAAAGGGTAAATACCATGCACGTTTTAGTCACACTGAATAGGCACAGATTTGGATGCCTATTGGTTGAATTCTGAGTGGTGTTGCTACTGTTGTCAGGGATTCATGTCTTTGATCTTTTCACCTGACTGCAAACAGTTCATAGGCACTTTGCTAGTGTTATTAGGGGTCTAATGAGTGAAGGACTGCTTAATGGTAAAATCTAACTTACCCGGTCAACAGAGGATCACAACCCAATTAATAGAAGATCACAATAATATGAATCTAGAATTAATCTCCACTTTTTTGGTGGATTACATTTTTAGATTAAGTATCCAAAGATGAGTTTTTTTTACATTTTGTGATAATTCTGCCTTATTGAAGCAGGGTTATTTCATCAGGTGTTATTAGTGGCAAGAGAGATACCAAGCTTCTTTCAAAATTCACTTTTAACTCAGGTTTTTTCACTGCTCACCCTTTGCAGAACCAGTGAGAGGTACAGTGATAGATTTTGTGAGGGAAAATTAAGGGACAAAATTGGTAGCCACTGAAATCAGCGTCATTCTCCAACCCCCCAGAGGGTCGGAGAATGGCCGTTGGCCGCCGTGAATCCCGCCCCCGCCGGTTGCCGAAGTCTCCGAAGGGAGAAAAGTCGGCGGGGCGTTAATGACGCCGCTGGCGTCGGAGAATGTCACGGGTCTGCGCAAGGCAGCCGATTTTCGGCCTGCCGATATTCTCCCTTCCGGATGGGCCGAAGTCCCGTCAACGTGATGACCGTTCACGTCGACGTAAATTAAACCTCCTTTTCATCGGCGTGACCCTGTGCTCCAGGTTCACGCCGACCAGCGTGGAGTTGAGTGACGGCCTGGGGGGTTGGCTCTGGGCAGGCGATGGCGTGGCCGCAGTCTGAATGCGTGAGGAGAGGTGTGTCTCGGGTTGTGTGTGTGTGTGTGCGGCAGGGGGGGGGGGGGGTGGTTAGAGTAGGCTGGGCTCCGGGGGAGTGCCGGGAGGGGGTCCGTTCCGGGGTGGAGGTTGGGGGGGGGGGGGGGTCCGTGCCGGGGAGGGGGATGGGGGGTCCGTGCCGGGGTGGAGGTTGGGGGGGGTCCGTGCCGGGGTGGAGGTTGGGGGGGGGTCCGTGCCAGGGAGGAGGTTGGGGAGGGGTGTCCGTGCCGGGGTGGAGGTTGGGGGGGGGTCCGTGCCAGGGAGGAGGTTGGGGGGGGGTCCGTGCCGGGGTGAAGGTTGGGGGGGGTCCGTGCCGGGGTGGAGGTTGGGGGGGGGTCCGTGCCGGGGTGGAGGTTGGGGAGGGGTCCGTGCTGGGGAGGGGGATGGGGGTCCGTGCCGGGGTGGAGGTTGGGGAGGGGTCCGTGCTGGGAGGGGGATGGGGGGTCCATGCCGGGGTGGAGGTTGGGGGGGGCTCCGTGCCGGGGTGGAGGTTGGGGGGGGGGGTCTGTGCCGGGGTGGAGGTTGGGGGGGGTCCGTGCCGGGGTGGAGGTTGGGGGGGGTCCGTGCCGGGGAGGGGGATGCGAGGGCAAGTGAGTTGGTCCACCTGGCCAGGTGCCAGCCTCCAACAGTTGGACCCATGCGGTCCATGCCACCTGGCTGGGGGGAGGAGGGGATATGGGCAATGATGACATGTCGTCGTTCCCCTCCCCCCCACCAGGCCGTCATGTTTTCCGATCATCCAGCGATGTTGGCCGCCGTGGCGGCAGCCGCTCATGTCTATGTTGCCCTGGATGAGGAGGAGGAGGAGGAGCGTGCCAGAGAGGCGGCGCAGGCTGCCGCAGATGGACAGGCGGCAGCCGCCCAGGCTGGAGGGACACCTGACCGACAGGACGAGGAGGGGGAGGAGGACGCCGTGGCCCACGGCAACGGAGGCACCCGAGGGCGCCCCGTGTGTACCGGCCCCGGCAGTCATACCAGGACCTCACGGACCGGGAATGCAGGAGGAGACTCCGGATGAGGCGGGAAACCGTGGCACACATCTGCCACCTGCTGGCACACCTGTCACCGCGTGGCACTGGCGGGGGACACCCTCTCCCCGTGTCCGTCAAGGTTACGGTGGCCCTGAACCTTTATGCAACGGGGTCGTTCCAGGCACCGAGTGGGGACCTGTCCGGCATATCGCAGACATTGGTGCATTGGTGCATCCGGGCAGTGACAGATGCCCTATATGCCATGGCGCACCGCTACATCCGCTTCCCCGTGGACCAGGCCAGCCAAGATGCCTGGGCCGTGGGCTTCTCTGCCGTGGCCGGGTTCCCCATGGTCCAGGGCGCGATCGATGGGATGCACGTCGCCGTGCGGCCACCTGCAGATAACAGGGCCGTGTTCACCAATAGGAAGGGAACCTATTCGATGAACATACAGGTGGTCTGCGACCACCGCATGATGATCCTGCACGTCTGCGCCCGTTACCCAGGCAGTGTACACGACTCATACGTGTTGTCGCGGTCATCCATCCCCGGCATGTACGAGGGACGCCATCCCCGGCTGAGGGGCTGGTTGCTGGGCGACAGGGGCTACCCATTGCGATCGTGGCTGATGACGCCTATACGGAGGCCACGCAATGAGGCGGAGAACCGCTACAATGATGCCCATGTAGCGACAAGGGGAGTGATAGAGAGGTGCTTTGGCGTGCTGAAGATGCGTTTCAGGTGCCTGGACCTCTCTGGGGGCGCCCTCCAGTATCGGTCAGATAGGGTCGGCCGCATCATTGTGGTGTGCTGCGTCCTGCACAACATAGCCCAGTAGAGGGGCGATGTGCCGCAGGCAGAGGAGGGCGGACTGCAGGAGCAGCAGGAAGAGGCGCAGTCCTCCCCATATGAGGGGGATGGGGGTAATGGTCAGGGCAGACAGGGTAGACACAGGCGGGTGGCTGTCCACCGTTACCGGCTGGCCCAGCGGGCACGGGACAGACTGATAGCCGCCCGCTTCACTGACTAGATGGGCGTGGGAATCGGGTAGTATGGCCACAGACCGCACACCATGGCAACAGCCGACCACCCACACCCCCCACCCATCCACCCACCCAGCACCCTCACCCCCCTCCCCAACCCTGCCTACCCCACCCGCATGCACACCACCACCCCCCCCCATTGCCGATCCACCTGCGGCACAACGGGCCGAGCTCACACAGTTGCGGGTGGACGCGTGTCTATTGCAGGCCATGGAGGATGATGACAACCCGCCCTGCGGTGAGCTCCTGGCTCCACATCGTTGGACTATGTCTGACCCATGGCCACAGTACCACCATCCACCCGGACCATCCCTGCATGCGGCTGTGACACTGCAGCGCATGGTCCCGTCCTCTGCCCGGGGGAATGTTGATGGTGGCCCAGGGGGAAGGGGCAGACTCACCTGGGGCTGAGGTAAGACCACCCCTCACACACACACTTGCGCTCAACGTACATGACACCCCCGCACGCTTTGGACAGAGCACAAAGGCAGCTTCTGTAGGTGTAACATTGACATTAATAACCAAAGGAGTTCATGCACGTGCTCTAGCCCCTAAAACTCATCTGTGCCCTGCACCCGTGCCAACTTACTCAGTGTCTAATTGTTTGGCCTTACGGGCCCTTTGACTACGTCTACGTGGTTCCCTAGACGGTACAGCAGAACTGGAGGTGGACTCCTGTGATTCCTGCCCTCTGACACTGGATCCCTTTGGCGGCCGTTTCCTGGGGCGTCCTGGCCTAGAAGATGTCCTGGCCAGGCTGTGGCCCGGGCGACTGGGATGGCGAGCTGCCAGCCTGTCCTGCCCGTTGCCCACCCGATGCACCTGGGACGGAAGGGGGGGAGTCCGAGGTGTCGCGGTGTACCGGGACCTCCCCTACAGGGGGAGCCGGGACGGACCACACCACCTCCTCCTCCCTCGGGGTGCCCGATGGCCCCCAGGCCTCTACATGGGTGGGGGATGCGAACGGACTGGCCATCCGACACCCCCCCGACATCTGGCGCTGCCAGTCCTGGAGGCCCGTGCTGGTATCGACAGGGGTCTGCAGGTTTGCAGCCATGGAGCCCAGGGGGTTGGCAAACCCTGTCTGTGACAGTGCGACGCCGGCTCGCACATGGCCACTGGCGCCGATGCCCTCAGCGATGGCCTGCAGAGACTGGGCCATGGACTGCTGAGACTGGGCCATGGCCTGCTGAGACTGGGCCATGGCCTGCAGAGACTGGGCTATGGCATTGAGCGCCTCTGCCATCTGGTGCTGGCACTGGCTCATTGCCTCCTGTGAGAGGGCAGCCATTTCCTGGGCCACAGATGCCGCCTGCACGGAAAGCCCCAGGCCTCGCAAACCGTTCCCCATGTCTGACACCGTCGCACCCATTGCCTCCACCGCGGACGCCACCCGTGCGGTGTCAGCTTGGGTGGCACGCATGACCGGCACCACTCCCAGCTCCTGGACGCGGGTGGACTCCTCCACCTGCGACTGCAGCCGCCGCAAGCCGACCGTCACCCTCTTCGCTCGTCTCCGGGTCGGTGGTTGCATCGGATCTATGTGTGGGTGTGGTAACTCCAGGAACCCGGGATCCATCTGGGCGGCAGATGTTCGCTTGGGCTGGGCTGCCCTCCGACCGTCCGGCCCCTCTGCTGCTCCCACCTCCACCTGCTGTACCGGGACGGCTGTGTTGTGCGCACCAGTGAGTGTACCAGATGCCTCATCACTAAAGTGCCCAACCGAGGTGAGTGTTTCTGCGATGGTGGAGGGTGTTGGTGACAGCAGTGGCGTTGTGTCGTGCTCTTCGTCCCACTCTGAGTCCATGGCACTTTGGGGTGGGGGGTTCGTCTCCACCCATCCACTCTGAGTCACTGTCCGGTGTTTCGTCTTCCTGGGTAGTGCTGTCCCGGGTAGGGGTGTCCTGGGCAGTGCTGTCCCGGGTAGTGGTGTCCCGGGTAGTGGTGTCCTGGGTAGTGGTGTCCTGGGTAGTGGTGTCCTGGGTAGTGGTGTCCTGGGTAGTGGTGTCCTGGCTCGGATGTGATGGGGGCCTGTGGCTGCCCCCCTCGTCGCTGGGTGGTCGCTCCCGCACGTGACGGGGGTGTCGTCTCCCTGTTGCTCCAGGTCTCTCCGTCTCCAGTGGCCTCCGAGGGGCATCCTGCGGGCGTCGCATGCTGGAGGGTGCGGGTCTCTCCGTCTCCCGTGGTGTGTGAGGGGCATCCTGTGGGCGTCGCATGCTGGAGGGTGCGGGTCTCTCCGTCTACGTGGTGTGCGAGGGGCATCCTGCGGGCGTCGCATGCTGGAGGGTCTGGGGCTCTCCGTCTCCCGTGGCCTCCGAGGGGCATCCTGCGGGCGTCGCATGCTGGAGGGTCCGGGTCTCTCCATCTCCCGTGGCCTCCGAGGGGCATCCTGCGGGCGGTCTGCATCTGCGGGGATGGGTGCCTGGACGTTTGGTCCTGCGATACACAATGAAGCATGCATGGTTAGACATCAGGCAGTGATCAGGTGATATGTGGGAGGGGAATATAGGGGAGGGGGTATATGGGGACGGGCTGTCAGTGGCTCACTTGCTACTATGCCCCCGACCTCTGCATCAGCAACCTCCCGGTCCTCAGGTCCGCCAGCCAGTTCCAGGGCCCTTTCCTCGTGTTCGGTAAGTGGCCTTTCATCAGCGGGGCCTCCTCCAGTCCTCACATGCTCCCTATTGTTGTGTGTGCGCTTATCCTGTGGGGGGCGGGGAGGGGGGGTGGCAGGGGTAAAAGGCAACACTGTTAGGCAGGTATATGAATGCACGCCATCGGTTGCGCGTGCATTGCAGAGGTTAAGGTTAGGGCTGGATTCACTTGGGGATATGGGAGATATGGGGGAGGGGGGATATGGGGGATATGGGGGAGGGGGGATATGGGGGAGGGAGGATATGGGGGATATGGGGGAGGGGGGATTTGGGGGATATGGGGGAGGGGGGATATGGGGGAGGGGGGATATGGGGAGGGGGATATGAGGGAGGGGGATATGGAGGTGGGGGATATGGGGGAGGGGGATATGGGGTATATGGAGGAGGGGGATATGGGGGAGGGGGGATATGGGGGAGGGGGATATGGGGGAGGGGGATATGGGGAGGGGGGATATGGGGGAGGGGGGATATGGGGAAGGGGGATATGGGGGAGGGGGGATATGGGGGATATTTGGGAGGGGGATATGGGGGAGGGGGGATATGGGGGAGGGGGGATATGGGGGAGGGGGGATATGGGGGCTATGGGGGAGGGGGGATATGGGGGATATGGGGAGGGGGGATTTGGGGGAGGGGGGATATGGGGAGGGGGGATATGGGGAGGGGGGTATGGGGGAGGGGAGATATGGGGGAGGGGGGATATGGGGGAGGGGGGATATGGGGGAGGGGGGATATGGGGGCTATGGGGGAGGGGGGATATGGGGGATATGGGGAGGGGGGATTTGGGGGAGGGGGGATATGGGGAGGGGGGATATGGGGGAGGGGGGGTATGGGGGAGGGGGGATATGGGGGATATGGGGGGGATATGGGGAGGGGGTATATGGGGGAGGGTGTATATGGGGGAGGGGGGATATGGGGAGGGGGGATATGGGGGATATGGGGGAGGGGGGATATGGGGGATATGGGGGAGGGGGATATGGGGGAGGGGCGATATGGGGAGGGGGGATATGGGGAAGGGGGGATATGGGGGATATGTGTGAGGGGGGATATGGGGGAGGGGGGATATGGGGAGGGGGGATATGGGGGAGGGGGGATATGGAGGAGGGGGATATGGGGGAGGGGGGATATGGGGGAAATGGGGGAGGGGGGATATGGGGGAGGGGGGATATGGGGGAGGCTCACCCTGCCTGCTCTGACGAGGTCGTTCACCTTCTTGTGGCACTGGGTGCCTGTCCGTGGTGTCAGGGCCGCAGCGGTGACGGCCTCTGCCACTTCCCTCCACAGACGCCGGCTGTGGCGTGGGGCAATTCTGCGGCCATGCCCGGGATACAGGGCGTCCCTCCTCTGCTCCACCGCGTCCAGGAGCGCCTCCACATCCCGTGACTCGAACCTTGGGGCTGAGCGGCGGCCAGCCATCCAGTCGGGTTTTGCGGTCGGGTGTTCCGGTCGGGTGGGGGGGAGCAGCGTGGCCTTATGAGCCGTCACGCCATGCGGCGCGTATGACGCTGCACGGCGTGAACCACTGCGCAAGCGCGGATCCCGTTACGTCGCTGCTAGCCCATTTTGGGCCGGAGACTTTCGACCCATTTTTCCGACGTGACGCAAGTCGGATTTGCGCCGGTTTTTGCGCCGATCGGCGGACTTTCCGCCGATAACGGAGAATTTCGCCCCAGATACGCAAATACCGTGGGCGCGATTCTCCACTCCCACGCCGGTTGGGAGAATCGACTGGGCCGCCGAAATTCCCCGGAACGCCGGTCCGACATCCCCCCGCGATTCTCCCAAGCGGCGGGAACGGCCCGGTCGAATTTCGCGGGCCACAGGCCGGTGAATCGCCGGAGACACCGAAAATGGCAATTCTCCGGCACCCCCGCTATTCTGAGGCCCGGGTGGGCCGCGCGGCCAGGCCAAAACGGCGGGTTCCCCCCGACGCCGTCCACATCTGGTCGCTGCAGTCGTGAGCGGTGCATGAACGCTGGGGGGGCGGCCTGCGGGGGGGGGCGAGGGGGCATCCTGCACCGGGGGGTACCTCAGATGTGGGGTGGCCCGCGATCGGTGCCCACCGATCGTTGGGCCGTCCTCTCTGAAGGAGGACCTCCTTCCTTCCGCGGCCCTGCAAGATCCTTCAGACATCTTCTTGCGGGGTGGACTTAGAGAGGACGGCAACCACGCATGCGCCGATGACGCCCGTTATGCGGCGCGGCCGCATCATCTATGCAGCGTCGCTTTTACGTGGGCGGCAAGGCCTGGCGCGTGTAGATGACGCGGCCCCGATCCTAGCCCATTGTCAGGGCCTGAATCGGTCGGGATCGGCCTTAACGACGGCGCGGCCACTCCGGCGCGGGAATGGAGAATCCCGCCCCATGTACCATGGAGATGGTATGCAAATGTTGTACTGCTGATCGTTTGAATTATTATGATGTGCAACTCAGCACTGAATGTGCTGCTGATCAGATCACCCCAAAAATAAGCCCAAGTTTATGCAAGGCTCACACCATTTAAATTACCCTACACTACTTAAAGCTAGATTGCATCTCTTAATGGTGTCATATATTATGACTGCAACCAGTGCTGACACTGCAGTTTCAAAATTTGATGTCCTGCTGGAAGAAACAGAAATGACGCTGAAAGCATACTCCTGCAGGTTTTCAAATGATCTGTAGATGCAAAAGATCAACAGAAGGACAGGTTCTCTTCCCTTAGGGAGCCAGACCAATGTTTGGAAGGCAGTGGGAGTAGGCAGTGGTGGTCAAAACCACCAGACTCGTGTCGAGGACCTTACTGCCATGCCATCAGATGTTTATTGACTTCACACAAGTGGTAAATGCCAGTGAATGCATCCTTAGATGCCAACTGCACCACTAGCCTCAAGCTCAGGATGAAGAAACAATAAAGTTTGACCTGACACTCACAACCACCAGCTCCAATACACACAGCACACACATTTATCATAATGTAGAAGCAGGATCTGCATGAGGCACCAGGCTCAAGTGGACTGAAGCTATTACAGGAGGAAAGGATAATGCTGGTGCCAGCTCCGCAAAGGGTGAAGTCACACATGAGTTTTATCATAGAATTTACAGAGCAGAAGGAGGCCATTCGGCCCATCGAGTCTGCACCGGCTCTTGGAAAGAGCACCCTACCCAAGGTCAACACCTCCACCCTATCCCCATTATTCAGTAACCCCACCCAACACTAAGGGCAATTTTGGACACTAAGGGCAATTTATCATGGCCAATCCACCTAACCTGCACATCTTTGGACTGTGGGAGGAAACCGGAGCAACAGGAGGAAACCCACGCACACACAGGGAGGATGTGCAGACTCCGCACAGACAGTGACCCAAGCCGGAATTGAACCTGGGACCCTGGAGCTGTGAAGCAATTGTGCTAACCACCATGCTACCGTGCTGCCCGTAAGTTCTGCTGCAGAGGACACAAATGATGATTTTGATGGGGTGACATATAGAAAATAGCTGATAGGCTTGCACACAAAAATGTTTGGCGGACTAGCTGGCCTGCCAAAGAACTAGTAGGCATGGTCAAGCAGCATGGAAGATTCCAGCTCCAACTTGGCACGGGAATTCACACAGAACCTTTAGAGTCCACTCCTTTCAACGTGGAAGTGGTGGCCAATTCCATGAGAACACCTGTGGACCCAATTACGATTCAACATCTAATGACCAATGTCCCAGCTTCCTGTAGCATGGCAGAAGCCACCCAATGTCTGAGTGCTGTAGTGGAAGTTCCGACTGAGGGGTTGAAATCTCTGTTCATTGCCATGCAAGCTTATCCTGGTGCAGTGCAGGCTCAGACCGCAGCCATCTTAGTTGTGGATACCAGCATTCAAATAAGCTTGCAGGCTGTCGCCAGTCCTGCAATATGTGTTCCAACAGATGACTAGGATACCTGAGGCACCGCCTGGGTGAGTGACAGTGACTCCATGGAGCAGGAACTTGCTGTTCCTGCTCAGGATGACAGAATTCATGCTCCCACCATGGCCGTACCACGAGTAGCCTCAGCTAACCAGCCTACATGCCTCCCACTGATACCAATGTGTTACAGTGGTCAGAAGGCCAGACTTTCAAGACTCAGAGGTGGTTGAGGTTATTCTGCTAGGCCACCTGCAGTCTCCCCTACTAAACGTCAGTAACCTTCCACCAACCATGGCTGAGCCACTGAGATTGTACTGCAGGCATTAAGAAATTGTACAAAAAGGGTGATTGGTTGAGTATTGTATGAAATAAATTATTTTTTTGGATAAATATGATATGTGATGGTTGTTTTTTTGTAGCACTTATTTCAGGATTGTGGAAAGAGAACGAAAGGTAGTTTTAAGGGATTAATATTTATATTAGTAAACATTAGAAATAAGGTATAGCTTTAATTGGGTTTCATTTAATGTTTACAACGCTATAGTTAGATTCATGCTGGACAAAGGAGATTGGTTAAGTTTCAACTGTGTTTTTATTGTGCTTAGAGAGGGCAACAGTATGAAGAATAATTAAAAGGCATAAGCATGTGGGTGTTGCTTAACAACTGGGGCCTTGTAAAGCTAATAAACTTTTTTAAAGTTTTAATTTAGCTAATTTGATTGTAGGTGGATTCTAGGTAATGAGAGAGAAGACAGCTCTCACAATACTGCAATTGGTTTAGGTAGGCTAAAAGAAGAACATCTCTCTCAACATTGCTAGAAGTCATAGTTAAGAAAACAGATGCCAGAAATCTGGGGCGTCATTCTCCGCCGGCGGGAGTCTCCGTTTTGCCGGCGCCCGGGGGTTTCCCGACGGCGTGGGGCTGCCCCACAATGGGAAACCCCATTGACCGGCTGGTGTAACGGAGCATCCCGCCGGTGGGTCGGGGCAGAAATGTGGCGGGGCAGGATGGAGAATTTCGCTCCTGAAGTCCAGCTAGTTAAGGAAACTGGAGAAATGAGAATAAGTTTACAAGAAGTCTGAAATTAAAGGTACTAGAACCAAGCTCTGATCAGTAAAGACAGACCAATCTGAGAAAAAGGTTGAGATGCCAGAAGATATAGGAACCGATTTTCAGCTGTCTAAGATTTCACTACAGCCCGTGAAGCATGTTTTGAAATAACTATGGAAAGCGGTGGCTGGATCTTGGAGTTTGTGCCAAAGCAGTTCAGACAAAGGAAATCTAAAAGGGAGTGTTGTAAAATCCTGGACTGGATTTAATGTCAAAAGTGGAGCAGAAGCTTTATTTTTTAAGTGTAATTTGGAAAACCTGATCTGGATTTTGGAATGCAAACTGCTAAGGGAAAGAATACTTATGAGAGAAGATTTTGGTTTGGGAGTGGAGAGAAACTCTTGTGTGACAATCATCTGAAGGGATTCTGAGGAGCCATCCACAAACATTAACTTGGGGTTCAGTATAGAGTGTGCCCATTGTCATTGTGTGTGCTTAAAAGGATCTTTATGTTAATGAGACCATTGTAGGTTAAGGTGTACTTTGTAATCCATGATAATCTTAAAATCTGAGTGTATTTGTTAAAATAAGGGGAGAATAAAGGTGTATTGTATCATAATCTAATTTTTTCAACGATTAATAAATGTTTTTTTCTTATTGTTAAAACTTATTAGCAGTCTTCTTTTTTAAAAAATTTAGATTGCCCAATTATATTTTCCAATTAAGGGGCAATTTAGCGTGGTCAATCAACCTACTCTGCCCATTTTTGGGTTGTGGGGGCGAAACCCATGCAGACACAGGGAGAATGTGCAAACTCCACACGGACAGTGACCCAGAGCCGGGATCGAACCTGAGACCTGAGCGCCGTGAGGCAGCAGTGCTAACCACTAGGCCACCGTGCTGCCCCATTAGCAGTCTTCTGACTATGTTCCTCCACATTTTATACAAAATAAAGTTACGGTCTTTTGAGTCAGGATTCCATCCTGTGATGTTCCCATCCAGTTATTACATCAACTGGGATTGTATCAGACACTTTGTTGGTGTGTACCAGAGTGCTGGTTAGGTGGGGACCAACTGAGCAGCAAGAATCTGGAATTTTCTTCAGGGGAATTGGGTTGTAACGTTGCACTCAAAGATTCCCAACCTGAAAAGTGAGTATACCATCTGCTTCCTCCATTTCTCCTTCTCGTCAGGAGCTCCCTTCATTTTTTTAAATTTTATTTTATTTTTTGAATTTAGATGACTCAGTTAATTTTTTCCAATTAAGGGGCAATTTAACATGTCCAATCCACCTAGCTTACACATTTTTGGGTTGTGGGGGCGAAGCCCACGCAAACAAGGGGAGAATGTGCAAACCCCACACGGACAATGACCCAGAGCCGGGATCAAAATTGGGACCTCAGCGCCGTGAGGCCGGAGTGCTAACCCACTGCGCCACCATGCTGCCCTAGGAGCTCCCTTCATGATGGCCAAGTTGTGGACATTGCAGACGACCACACTTGGGACATACACTAGGTGAATACTGGTGTGCTCTTCCTGAGCAATCCAAGCAATAAACCATTGCTTCAGCAACTGATAGTCTGCTTGATTCCACACAGCAGCAAGGTTATTATTGTATGAGTGCTGACATTGGCCTTGTGGAAGAGAGTCACCAGCCAGTTGTAGAGATGATAGCCCTTTTCACCCAATAGCCACCCTTTGGTTTGACAGTTATTGAAAGACTGAGGATGGCTCAGGATGAATACATCACAACCACTGCCAAGATTGGTGGCATAGTGGATAGTGAAGAAGGTTATATAAGATTGCAACAGGATCTTGACCACTTGGGCCAGTGGGCCGATGAATGGCAGATGGAGTTAATTTGGATAAATGTGAGGTGATGCATTTTGGTAGATCAAATCAGGACCTATTCAGTTGGGGAGAGTTACAGAACAAAGAGATCTAGGAGTCACAGGTGGACAGGGTGGTGAAGAAGGCATTCAGCATGCTAGGTTTTATTGGTCAGAATATTGAATACAGAAGTTGGGATATCCTGCTGAACGTGTACTAGACATTGGTAAGACCACACATGAAATATTGTGTTCAGTTCTATCCACCCTAATATAGGAAGGATATTGTTAAACTAGAAACTGTGCAGAAGAGATTTGTGAGGATGCTACCAGGACTTGATGGTCTGAGTTATAAGGAGAGGCTGGATAGGCTGGGACTTTTTTCCCTGGAGCACAGAAGACTTAGGGGTGAACTTATAGAGATCTATAAAATAACGAGGATCACAGATAAGTTAGATAGTCAAAATGTTTTACAAAAGGTAGAGGAGTCTAGAACTAGAGGGCATAGGTTTACGGTGAGAGGGGAGAGATCCAAAAGAGACCAGAGGGAAAATCATTCACACAGAGGGTGGTGAGCATCTGGAATGAGCTGCCAGAGACAGTGGTAGAGGCGGGTTCAATTTTGTCCTTTAAAAAGCAGTTAGACAGTTACATGGGCAGGGTGGGTATAGAGGGATATGGGCCAAATGCGGGCAAGTGGGACTAGCTTAGTGATAGAAACTGGGTGGCATGGATCAGCTGGGCCAATGGACCTGTTTCAATGCTGTAAACATGTATGACTCTATGACTCTAAGATGCTCACCCTTTTTGGTATTTGGTTAAATCCCTCAATTCTGCATTCAACCAGGTTTTTCTTTTCATCTGCACAGTGGAATATTCTTCTGCCTTTCAGCCTTTCAGCTACTTTTACGTAATTATGCTCATAAAACTGCTTTGGACTGGAGATAAGGAACCCACAATGGGAATAGCTTTATTTTGATGTTGTGGTGAATGTATTCACCATAATGCATGACACTGTAACCATTGCATCCACCTAATGTAACCTTTGACCTGGAAGTGATGATACGAGCAGCTTCCAGGTACTGTACTGTAACCCTGTGGGCTCTGCCTCTGGCTCCGCCCTCACCGGGGCCATATATAACCTGGCCACCTGCGGGTGGCACTCATCTGCATAACCGACTCTGGCTAGGCAAGTTCACGATTAATCAAGCCTTATGTTCACTCGCTCTCTCTGCCTCTCGGTGAATTGAAGGTATATCAATTTATTAGTTGTTGACAGCACCAAGCAAGCCTCTCTAAAGCCAGACAGGCTCGAACTCGATGTTCGCACGTCCGAAGCCAAGGAAATATTTGAACATTGGCTTTGATGCTTCGAGGCCTACATCGACTCCTCCACAACGGCTCCCTCGGAGACCCTCAAACTGCGACTCCTCCACGCTCGGGTGAGCCATCAAATCTCGGTAATGATTGAGAAAGCGGCCACGTACGAGGAGGCGGTCGCAACCCTATAGGTGCACTTCGTGAAGCCCGGAAACAAGGTGTTCGCTAGACACCTCCTCACTACTCACCGTCAACGTGCCGGAGAATCGCTGGACGAGTATCTGGAAACCCTGACTCTACTCGCGAGGAACTGCAGCTATCGAGATGTGACGGCGGAGGAGCATATGAACTCACAGATGCGGGACACCTACGTGGCGGGGGTCCGCACGAACTATATCAGGCAGCATCTGCTGGAAAACGGGACCTCCGACCTGCAGGACACGGTAAAGCTAGCTACCTCGCTAGAGGTGGCCTACCAGAACCTTAGCGCGTTCCCCACGGGCCCGACAAACCCCTCGTCGACAAGATCGTCGCGGCCCCCATCGGACCCGCCTATGTAGCAGACCTGCGCCGCGTGTCTGCCAGCCCAGCCCGGAGATCCGCAATACTATTCTGCGGCCAGGGCCAACACCTCCGGCAGCGTTGCCCAGCCCGCTCAGAGACGTGCAGCGACTGCGGGGAAAAAGGGGCACTACGCGAGAGTCTATCTGGGCTGACCTAAGGCCCAGAAATCAAAAATGCACCAGGCCCGACCTATGGAGTGGCAGCCTCACAGACCCCACAATGTGGCTACGTGCGTGCCCGGAACGCCCCCTCCAGGTGCGTCATCGGCATCGTGTGAATCTGGGGGCCGCCATCTTGGCCACCGGCCCCAACACCAACCGACACGTGCGACTCATGGGGGCCGCCATCTTGGCCGCCGGCACCGACCGACACGTGCGACCGATGGGGGCGGCCATCTTGGTCGCCATCTTCGATCCCGTCCAACACGTGCGATACATGGGGACCGCCATCTTGTGACTCCACCGACCATGCAGGCTACCCGCAGCTGGGCGCGGTGACCCTCGACCAGTCGCAGCCGAAACCGCTAAAGAACTCCATGATGGTCGTCCGGGTCAACAGGCACAAGACCCCCTGCCTCTTCGACTCCGGGAGCACGGGGAGCTTTGTCCACCCCGACACGGTAAGGTGCTGCTCCCTCCACACCTATCCCGCCTCACAAACAATCTCCCTTGCCTCCAGGTCTCATTCGGTCCAGATGCGGGGGTACTGTATCGCCAATCTCGCGATGCAGGGCGTGGAGTATACCCGCTTTAAGCTCTACGTCCTCCCCTACCTCTGTGCCCCCCTACTACTCGGACTGGATTTTCAGTGTAAGCACTAAAGCCTGACCCTACAGTTCGGCGGACCCTTGCCCCCCCCCCCCCCCCCCCCCCCTCACAGCCTCACGACCCTCAAGGTCTTCCCCCATTCACTCTTTGCGTATCTCACTCCTGACTGTAAGCCCATTGCCACCAGGAGCAGGCGGTACAGCTCGCTAGACATGGTATTTATCAAGTCGGAGGTCCAATGACTGTTGAGTGAAGGGAATATAGAGGCCAGCAACAGCCCCTGGAGAGCGCAAGTGGTGGTCGTCCGGACCGAGGAAAAGAACCGGATGGTTGTGCACTACAGTCAGACAATTAACCGGTTCACGCAACAGGATGCATACCCCCTCCCCCGCATAGCAGAGATGGTCAACCAGATTGTGCATTCTCCACGGTCAATCTGTAGTCGGCCTACCACCAGCTCCCAATCCGCCCGGGAGAGCGCCACTACACTGCCTTTGAAGCAGCCGGCCGACTCAACTTCCTCAGGGTTCCTTTCGGTGTCACTAATGGGGTCTCGGTCTTTCAGAGAATGATGGATCGAATGGTGGACCAGTACCGTTTGCGGGCGACATACCCGTACCTGGACAACGTGACCATTTGTGGCCATGATCAGCAGGACCATGACGTCAACCTTCAGAGGTTCCTCCAAGCCGCCCAATCCCTCAATCTTACATATAACAAAGAAAAGTGTGTCTTCCGTACTACCCGACTGGCCATCCTCAACTACTTCGTGGAGAACGGAGTCTTAGGGCCCGACCCCGACCTTATGCGCCCCCTCACAGAACTCCCCCCCCCCCACAGCCTCAAGGCCCTAAAACTATGCCTGGGGCTGTTCTCCTACTACGCCCAGTGGGTCCCCAACTACGTGGACAAAGCCCGCCCACTTATTCAAACCACCAGTTTCCCCTGACGGATGAGGCCCGCTCGGCCTTCAGCCGCATCAAGGCCGACATCAACAAGGCTGCAATGCATGCGGTGGATGAGTATGTCCCCTTCCAGGTAGAGAGCGATGCATCAGACGTCATCCTGACTGCCACCCTCAACCAGGCTGGCAGGCCAGTAGCCTTCTTCTCTAAGACCCTCCACGCTTCCGAAATCCGACACTCATCGGTCGAGAAGGAAGCATAAGCCATAGTGGAAGCCATGCGGCACTGGAGGCACTACCTAGCCGGTAGGAGGTTGACCCTCATCACCGACCAGCGGTCGGTTGCCTTCATGTTCGACAACGCACAATGGGGCAAAATAAAAAATGACAAATCCTGAGGTGGAGGATCGAACTCTCCACCTACAATTACGATATCAAGTATCGTCCTGGGAAGCTCAACGAGCACCCAGATGCCCTGTCCCGCGGCACATGCGCCAGCGCGCAAGATAACCGACTTCGGGCTATCCATAATTACCTCTGTCACCCGGGGGTCACCTGGCTTACCCACTTCATTAAGGCCCGCAATCTGCCCCTCTCCACTGAGGAGGTCAAAGCAATAACCAGGGGCTGCCAAGTCTGCGCGGAGTGCAAACCGTTCTTCTATCGGCCAGACAAGGCCCGACTAGTAAAGGCCTCCCGGCCCTTTGAACACCTAAGTATTGATTTCAAAGGGCCCCTCCCTCCACCAACCGTAATATATATTTTCTCACCATCATCGACGAGTACTCCCGCTTCCCCTTTGCTGTCCCCTGCCCCGACATGACCTCGGCCACTGTAATAAAGGCACTGCACAGCATCTTTGCGCTGTTTGGTTTCCCTGCCTACATTCACAGCGACCAGGGTACATCGTTCATGAGCGATGAGCTACGCCAGTACCTGCTCAGCAAAGGCATCGCCTCGAGCAGGACTACGAGCTATAACCCGCAGGGAAACGGGTAGGTGGAGAGGGAGAACGCAACGGTATGGAAGGCTGTCCTTCTGACCCTCAGGTCTAAAAGTCTCCCAATCCCCCGCTGGCAGGAGGTCCTCCCCGACGCCCTCCACTCCATCAGATCACTCCTCTGCACAGCCACAAACGAGACCCCTCACAATCATTTGTTTATCTTCCCCAGGAAGTCCATCTCCGGGGTCTCGCTTCCATCTTGGCTGACAACTCCGGGACCTGTCCTTCTCTGGAGGCACACGAGGAGCCATAAGACCGACCCCCTGGTCGAGAGAGTCCAGCTGCTCCACGCCAACTCCCAGTACGCCTACATCGCGCACCAGGACGGACGGCAAGATACAGTCTCCCTACGAGACCTGGCACCAGCTGGTTCCCCTGCCAATGTGCCACCCCGCTACCCGCCCCCACCCCCAGTGCCCCATACGCCCCCCTGGGTCTCCTGTACTGTCCCGCGCCAACACTGCCGACACCCACCACCCCCCTGTCTACCCCCACACCCCAACCATCTCCGACTCGCCGGACCGAGGCTCCAGCTCCAGACACAACGCCCCAGAGTCATCACCTGCAACAACCGTGCCCGCCGCACCGCCAGAGCTGAGGAGGTTGAAGAGAACGATTCGGCCTCCAGAGAGACTGAATATTTACTGACCCCACGTCTCCCCCGCTGGACTTGATTTTTTAACAAGTGGTGAATGTGGTGAATGTATTCACCGTAATGCATGACACTGTAACCATTGTATCCACCTAATGTAACCTTTGACCTGGAAGTGGTGATACGAGCTGCTTCCAGGTACTGTACTGTAACCCCGGTGGGCTCTGCCTCTGGCTTCGCCCTCCCCAGGGCCATATATAACCTGGTCACCTGCGGGTGGCACTCATCTGCACAACCGACTCTGGCTAGGCAAGTTCACGATTAATAAAGCCTTATGTTCACTCGCTCTCTCTCGGCCTCTTGGTGAATTGAAGGTATATCAGATGTAATGAAGAAAATGCTGAAAAACACTGAATTGGGTGGTGAAATCTATGGGGAGGCATGGAGGAGTCACAGTAGTGAGCAGAATTAACAGCAGGATCCATTTCCTGGATGACCTCCAGACAGTTTAAAAGTATGGCTAATTGTTCAGCTCTCTCCTGGAGCACAGGTTGAGTATCCCTCATTCGAAATTCCGGAATACGAAAAGCTCTGAAATCCGCACATTTTTCCGAGCATTGAAATCTAGTAAAAAAGAAACAGTGTTTACTCAAGATCGGCTAGCTATGGGACGTTTCACAACTCCGAGCCCTCAGTGTCGGCTGTTCCTAACAGTGTGTCCCTTTCCTCTGGCCAAACACACGTACATGTGCGTATCCTTCACATTTCTTGCACTGAAAGAACCTGGTACCTGATTCCCTGACGGGAGTGAAGCCGGTTACCTCCCATCAGACCCACCACCGACCAGCAAATCCGAGCCGTGTCCAAGGGTCTTTGTAGCTTTGTATTCCAAAATTCAAAAAATTCCGGAATGCAAGACATCCTCAGCCCCAAGCATTTTGAATAAGAGATACTTAACGTGTATATTATTTGGTAAAGCTAAAGTTGAAATTCTATAGAGTGAATTTCCTCAGGGAGGGTCTCCCACTTTGCCGCTATAACAGCAGTAAAAATCCAATGAAAACCCCATTTGAGCATATAATTGGGTTCCTGTCAAGCCTCTGCTTTAGTTAGGATGGCAGTGCATTTGTTTCAGTGAGTCACAGGAAATTGTGATTCAAACGAACATACAACTTAAGAGCAGATCAAGGCAACCCGGCCCTTCAAGCCTGCTCTTCCATTCAATAAAATCAGGGCTGATCTGATTGCAACCTCAACTTCACATTCCTGGTGATCCCTGATAACCTTCCACCCCCTTAATTATCAAGGTTTTATCTACCTCTGCCTTAAAGATATTCAAAGACTCTGCCTCAATCATCTTTTGAGGAGGAGAATTCTAAAGACACACCAACCTCTGAGAGAAATGTTTCCTTATCTCTGTCATAAATAGACAACCCTTACTTTTAAACAGTTCTAGATTTTTTCACAAGAGGAAACATCCTCTCCAAATTCACCCTGTCGAATCCCCTCAGGATCTTACATGTTTCAATAAAATTACCTCTTACTCCAGCGGATATAAGCCTCGCCTGTCCAGCCTTTCCTCATAAGATAACCCACCTATTCCACTTATTACTCTAGTAAACTTTCTCTGAACTGCTTCCAACACATTTATGTCTTTCCTTAAATGAAGCGATCAATACTGTACACAATACTCCAGGTGTGGCCTCACAAATGCTCTGTATAATTGAAGCATAACATCCCCTCACAATAAACAATAACATTCTATTAGCTTTCCTAATTACTTGCTGCAACTGCATACTAACATTTTGCAATTCATGCACTAGAACATCCAGATCCCTTTGCATCTCAGAGTTCTGCAATGTCTCATCATTTTGATAATATGCTTATTTTTTTATTTCTCCTGTCAAAAAATGACAAATTCATATTTTCTCACATTATACTCCATTTGCCAGTTCTTTGCCCACTCACCTAACCTATCTATATCATTTTATAGTCTTCTCATGTCCTCTTCACAACTTACTTTCCTGTCATCAGCAAATTTAACAACCATGTAATCGGACCATTCATCTAAATCACCCATTTATGCCTACTCATTGTTTCCCATTTACTAGCCAAACCTCTATCCATGCCAATATGTTGCCCCTACAATATGCTTTTATTTTCTGAAATACTTTGACTTGGCACCTTATCAAATGCCTTCTGGAAATTTAAGTACAGTATATCCATTGGTTGCCCTTTATTCACATCACATGCTACTTCTTCAAAGAACTCCAATGATTGCCCTTTCACAAAACCTTGTTGACTCTGCCTGATTACCTTGAATCTAAGTGCCCTGCTATAAGATCTTTAATAATTGTTTCTAATATTTTCCCTGTGACAGATGTTAAGCTAACTGGTCTATAGTTTCCTGCTTTCTCTCTCCCCCCCCCCTTTTTGAATGAATAAGTTACATTAGATATTTTCCAATCTAATGGAACCTTCCCCGAGTCTAGTAAGTTTTGGAAAACTAAAACCAAAGCAACAATTATATCAATAGCCACTTCTTTTAAGACCCTTGGATGAAATCCATCAGGGCCCAGGGACTTGCCAACTCACAGATCTAATAATTGTTCCATATCACTTCCCTGGTGCTTGAAATTTTCTTGAGTTCCTCCCTTCCTTCCAATTCTTGATTAACAGCTATTTCTAGGATGTTACTTGCATCCTATATGATGAAGTTCAATCCATTCCTTCTTAAATCAAGATGGAACTAGAATTTTATTCATTCAAAACCCACTCATTTGCATGGAGTTCAAATAGGGCCCACAGTATTGCTGCTGTTCCACCATGAATATTATGTTTTTCTCATCTGCTTAATTTACAAGTTTAAGATTATCATTTATTTCCAATAGTTATATGTGAACACTTTTTATATCTGGATAATTGATCTCACCAAATAATGTTTTTGTTGGCACAAACTATTCAATAAGAGAAATTATCAGTTATTAGTGAGAAATTCACAAAAGGCAATTACCCTATTTTTTATTAGTTCTGAAGCAAGATCATCAAAATAAATGATTATCACAAAATTAGATATTTAATTTAATTCATGGTAAGGTTAGCGAAAGTATAGAGGGTAAACAAAGCTTTTGATCACTTCAGCTGTTTGTTTCTGGGATAGTTTATTTTACCAGTTGGTTTGTTTTTGATGATCTTCTTTAGTTATAAAGCATTTGACATCTTGTTGTTGCTCTCTTTCAGGGCTGTACCATAGGTTTCTACAGCACAGATTACGGAGCATGTTTGCCTTGTAACTGTCATGGCCATTCGGAACAGTGCCTTGATAACTCTGGAATCTGCATTGTGAGTAGCTGCCTCTTTTATTTATTGAATATTATCGAGTTAGATTTTTATCTTAATGACATTTATGTTTAACTAGTTCCAACTGACTGCACTGAATTTTACAAGTTCTCCTGCTTCTCTCTCCAACTGATTTCTTTCATTCCCTATCTGGCAGTTTTAATGACCCAGATTCAGATGTTTTGCCAGCTGTTTCTTTTCAGTTTGCACCCATGTGTTGATAACATATGGCTCTACTCGCTAGACAAAACCAAGCTGAGAATGATTGCAGACAACATGGATTGGTCAGACACATTTTAAGCAGGGCACGTTTTTGCTAAGTGGTCATGTTATGTTCTTTTTGATAAGATGTGTGACAGGTCGTAAAGTAAGATGTCATTAGTTTCTGACATACTACCAAACAGGGATAAGGGGGACTACTCCTGGTTCACCCTTTTTATTAGCTGATCCAAAGTTATCCCAATCTGTTTGACAGAGAAACAGTTCTGAATCATGAAGGAACTATTTAAAAAGCACATGTGCAACTAAGTTCTTTGCTTGTGCCAAACTAATCAGTTGTTTGAGTTTTGCCTGAAAAGTTAAATCAATTTTAGCATTACACAGCGTCCAGGCATTGTGATCCACTTCAGTTGAGTTACAAGGATGTACGGTGGTTTTGGCTTCTTTGGCCTGTTGTTGCACTTTGCCCTGCTGGAAAGCTTTTAACACTATTGAGCATTTATGTTGCTTGTTTAGCCAAACACTGCTCTCATGTGATTGGCCAAAAGCTGAGGATATGGGCTGGATTTTCATAGAGCCGGGAGGACTCCATGGAAGGGTGGAAATGCTGGCCAGCACCAGGTTCTGGGATTCACAACCTTTTCCCAGAGTTTTTGATTATCAGTCGAGCCCTTTAAGATTTGGGCGGGTTCAGACTGTCAGCCTGAGCCCTACACTCCCATCATGACCAGCTCCATTGGGTGGTCAGGCATGTTCTACTCCTCCACAAATTAATGGAATCATGTCTCAGAGCTGTCGTGAACCATAGTCTGCATGAGGGACCCTTTTGAAAGGTAATTTCAAAAGGTCTACCCCATTTAGATTTAGACTTATTGTCACGTGTACCGAGGTACAGTGAAAGGTATTGTGCGTACAGTCCCGGCAAATTGTTCCATACATGAAAAACATAGGACATACGATAAATACACAATGTAAATACATAGATCTAGACATTGGTGAAGTATACTTAGTGTTGTACTACACAGTACAGAAATTACGTGGAGAGATCAGTTCAGTCCATAAGAGGGTCGTTCAGGATTTTGGTAGCAGCGGGAAAGAAGCTGTTTTTGAACCTGTTAGTGCGTGTTCTCAGACTTTTGTTTCTTTTGCCCGACGGAAGAGGTTGGAAGAGACAATAACTCAGGTGGGAGGGGTCTTTGATTATGCTGCCCGCTTTCCCAAGATAATAGAAGGTGTAGACAGAGTTAAAGGATGGGAGGCAGGTTCGCATGATTGACTGGGATGTGTCCACGGCTCTCTGTAGTTTCTATGATCTTGGGCCGAGCAGTTGCCATACCAAGCTGTGATGCAGCCAGAAAGGTGCAGCTGTAAAAATTGCGACGAGTCAATGTGCACATGCCAAATTTTCTTCACGCCAAGGTATGCCCCCTTCACCCCTCTTCGATCTTCATGTTGCAATTCAAATTATGTCACTTACATGCCCATTCACTGAGTAGACACTTGAGGTGGAATTTTCCCATATTTCTTCAGTGTCAGGCTCTGGCTGAAACTTAGTGCGTCGTTCTCCAGCTGCACAGTTGGGGTTGCAGTCCAGGTTTCGAGCCTCTTTGGAAAATAAATCAATGGGTGTATTTTACGCCATTACTGTGGCAGGGCGGGGCCTGATAAAGGCAGCGAGTCCAGTTCTCATGAGGCCGGGTGCCCTTTTTAAAGGGTGCTCCAATCAGCACAGGAAATTAACCCTTCCAGCTCTCCCCCCACGGGTTCAGGAGGCCCTCCCAATCAGCATTGAGTGCTTCATCCCCCACCACCACCATCAGCATTGGGGCTCTCAACCCCATCGCCCCACCACAAGTATCAGCACTGGGGGCTCCTACATCAAACATAAGACCAACTCCACCCCTAATGCCTCAGTACTGCTGCCTGGCACAGGTTGGCACTGCCAGATTGAGGCACTGTCAACCGGTAGCACTGCCTGGACATGTCCCCCGCCCAGGGGCTATACTTACTTTGTACACCCGGGAGGATTCCCTCGACTGATCTACATTTTTCCAAATCTAATCTAAACCTCGCCGACAGCAGCAGCAGCAGCCAGAGCAGTGGCACCACGGCTGGCTCTGATGTTCAGAAGGGAGGGTCAAAGCGCAGAAGAGCAATAGCATTAGGGGACTCTATAGTCAGGGGCACAGATAGGCGCTTCTGTGGACGTGAAAGAGACTCCAGGATGGTATGTTGCCTCCCTGGTGCCAGGATGTCTCCGAATGGGTAGAGGGCATCCTGAAGGGGGAGGGCAAACAGGCAGAGGTCGTTGTACATATTGGTACTAACGACATAGGCAGGAAGGGGCATGAGGTCCTGCAGCAGGAGTTCAGGGAGCTAGGCAGAAAGTTAAAAGACAGGACCTCTAGGGTTGTAATCTCGGGATTACTCCCTGTGCCACGTGCCAGTGAGGCTAGAAATAGGAAGATAGAGCAGCTAAACACGTGGCTAAACAACTGGTGTAGGAGGGAGGGTTTCCGTTATCTGGACCACTGGGAGCTCTTCCGGGGCAGATGTGACCTGTATAAGAAGGACGGGTTGCATCTAAACCGAAGAGGCATAAATATCCTGGCCGCGAGTTTTGCTAGTGTCACACGGGAGGGTTTAAACTAGTATGGCAGGGGGGTGGGCACGGGAGCAATAGGTCAGAAGGTGAGAGCATTGAGGGAGAACTAGGGAATAGGGACAGTGGGGCTCTGAGGCAGAGCAGACAGGGAGAAGTTGCTGAACACAGCGGGTCTGGTGGCCTGAAGTGCATATGTTTTAATGCAAGAAGTACTACGTGTAAGGCAGATGAACTTAGAGCTTGGATTAGTACTTGGAACTATGATGTTGTTGCCATTACAGAGATCTGGTTGAGGGAAGGGCAGGATTGGCAGCCAAACGTTCCAGGATTTAGATGTTTCAGACGGGATAGAGGGGGATGTAAAAGGGGAGGCGGAGTTGCGCTACTGGTTCGGGAGAATATCACAGCTGTACTGCGGGAGGACACATCAGAGGGCAGTGAGGCTATATGGGTAGAGATCAGGAATAAGAAGGGTGCAGTCACAATGTTGGGGGTTTACTACAGGCCTCCCAACAGCCAGCGGGAGATAGAGGAGCAGATAGGTAGACAGATTTTGGAAAAGAGTAAAAACAACAGGGTTGTGGTGATGGGAGGCTTCAACTTCCCCAATATTGACTGGGACTCACTTAGTGCCAGGGGCTTAGATGGGGCGGAGTTTGTAAGGAGCATCCAGGAGGGCTTCTTAAAACAATATGTAGACAGTCCAACTAGGGAAGGGGCGGTACTGGACCTGGTATTGGGGAATGAGCCCGGCCAGGTGGTAGATGTTTCAGTAGGGGAGCATTTCGGTAACAGTGACCACAATTCAGTAAGTTTTAAAGTACTGGTGGACAAGGATAAGAGTGGTCCTAGGATGAATGTGCTAAATTGGGGGAAGGCTATTTATAACAATATTAGGCGGGAACTGAAGAACATAGATTGGGGGCGGATGTTTGAGGGCAAATCAACATCTGACATGTGGGAGGCTGTCAAGTGTCAGTTGAAAGGAATTCAGGGCTGGCATGTTCCTGTGAGGAAGAAGGATAAATACGGCAATTTTCGGGAACCTTGGATAACGAGAGATTTTGTAGGTCTCGTCAAAAAGAAAAAGGAGGCATTTGTCAGGGCTAAAAGGCTGGGAACAGACAAAGCCTGCGTGGAATATAAGGAAAGTAGGAAGGAACTTAAGCAAGGAGTCAGGAGGGCTAGAAGGGGGTCACGAAAAGTCATTGGCAAATAGGGTTAAGGAAAATCTCAAGGCTTTTTACACGTACATAAAAAGCAAGAGGGTAGCCAGGGAAAGGGTTGGCCCACTGAAGGATACGCAAGGGAATCTATGTGTGGAGCCAGAGGAAATGGGCGCGGTACTAAATTAATACTTTGCATTAGTATTCACCAAAGAGAAGAAATTGGTCGATGTTGAGTCTGGAGAAGGGTGTGTTGATAGCCTGGGTCACATTGAGATCCAAAAAGGCGAGGTGTTGGGTGTCTTAAAAAAATATTAAGGTAGATAAGTCCCCAGTGCCTGATGGGATCTACCCCAGAATACTGAAGGAGGCTGGAGAGGGAATTGCTGAGGCCTTGACAGAAATCTTTGGATCCTCACTGTCTTCAGGGGATGTCCCGGAGGACTGGAGAATAGCCAATGTTGTTCCTCTGTTTAAGAAGGGTAGCAAGGATAATCCAGGGAACTACAGGCCGGTGAGCCTTACTTCAGTGGTAGGGAAATTACTGGAGAGAAATCTTCGAGACAGGATCTACTCCCATTTGGAAGCAAATGGACGTATTAGTGAGAGGCAGCATGGTTTTGTGAAGGGGAGGTCGTGTCTCACTAACTTGATAGAGTTTTTCGAGGCGGTCACTAAGATGATTGATGCAGGTAGGGCAGTGGATGTTGTCTATATGGACTTCAGTAAGGCCTTTGACAAGGTCCCTCATGGTATACGAGTACAAAAGGTGAAGTCACACGGGATCAGGGGTGAGCTGGCGAGGTGGATACAGAACTGGCTAGGTCATAGAAGGCAGAGAGTAGCAATGGAAGGATGCTTTTCTAATTGGAGGACTGTGACCAGTGGTGTTCCACAGGGATCAGTGCTGGAACCTTTGCTGTTTGTAGTATATATAAATGATTTGGAGGAAAATGTAACTGGTCTGATTAGTAAGTTTGCAGACGACACAAAGATTGGTGGAATTGCGGATAGCGATGAGGACTGTCAGTGGATACAGCAGGATTTAGATTGTTTGGGGACTTGGGCGGAGAGATGGCAGATGGAGTTTAATCTGGACAAATGTGAGGTAATGCATTTTGGAAGGTCTAATGCAGGTAGGGAATATACAATGAATGGTAGAACCCTCAAGCCCGTTGAAAGTCAAAGAGATCTAGGAGTACAGGTCCACGGGTCACTGAAAGGGGCAACACAGGTGGAGAAGGTAGTCAAGAAGGCATACGGCATGCTTGCCTTCATTGGCTGGGGCATTGAGTATAAGAATTGGCAAGTCATGTTGCAGCTGTATAGAACCTTAATTAGGCCACACTTGGAGTATAGTGTTCAATTCTGGTCGCCACACTACCAGAAGGATGTGGAGGCTTTAGAGAGGGTGCAGAAGAGATTTACCAGAATATTGCCTGGTATGGTGGGCATTAGCTATGAGGAGCGGTTGAATAAACTTGGTTTGTTCTCACTGGAACGAAGGAGGTTGAGGGGCAACCTGATAGAGGTCTACAAAATTATGAGGGGCATAGACAGAGTGGATAGTCAGAGGCTTTTCCCCGGGGTAGAGGGGTCAATTACTAGGGGGCATAGGTTTAAAGTGAGAGGGGCAAGGTTTAGAGTAGATGTACGAGGCAAGTTTTTTACGCAGAGGGTAGTGGGTGCCTGGAACTCGCTACCGGAGGAGGTGGTGGAAGCAGGGACGATAGTGACATTTAAGGGGCATCTTGACAAATACATGAATAGGATGGGAATAGAGGGATACGGACCCAGGAAGTGTAGAAGATTGTAGTTTAGTCGGGCAGTATGGTCGGCACGGGCTTGGAGGGCCGAAGGGCCTGTTCCTGTGCTGTACATTTCTTTGTTCTTTGTTCTTTGTTCTTTGACATGGCATCATATTGACGGTGTATGAATACTCAGTGAGTAGCGATCGTGTGGCAGGGAGCTCGGTAACTGTATTAAATATGTTAAAATATATTTAAATGAGGTTCATTCCTTTTCCGGGCATGATCCTCATTACATCACCAGCATGGAAATTCGAATAAACATGATCTCACTGGCAAGAAACGTGGTACCGATTCCCAAAGGACTTTCTGACCACATTGTTGGCGACTAATGTGTGCTGAAAATAGAACTAATAAACCCTTAGACAGAAGAGATCAGTGAGTTAGAGTTGATAATCAAGCAATTTCTTCCCTTGGGCTTAGCTGTTTCAACAAGCTAATGAATTTCTGGTCTCTCAACCAAGCGTCATGATGCAATCATGGTAGGTTTTGGAGGTCAGGCAGGGAGGCAAATGTGGTATTACGATCTTGGGGGCAACAATCGACGCGCACAGGGCACCCTCCATTTCGCCAAATGTGGTTTACAAAATTGTCTTCCCACTCTCACCTGCCTTCCATTGCACAGTATATTGTGCACTGGAGTTTGATCCTAAATTAGTCATTAATTGGCCACTGAAGAGCCTCAATAGGCCTAAGGACACCTTAACTGGCCTCCCATGTTATGGACACCAGATCAGAAGTAGGCAGAAGGGCAGTGGACAATATGCTTGCCTCTGAAATGCAGTAAAATGGCAGTGTACCTGTTCCATAGCCTAAACTGAACTATGGTGATTAATCTTATCAAATGCTACCTGAAAGAAGCGGGCACAGAAGTCCAAATGATGGCTGGCTGTGTGAAGCACTGTGATCACAAACAATATAAAGTTTAACATATGTTAATTTTACACGAGTTAAAGTACAAATTACGTGCAGGCCAACTGAGGTCCATGTTTGTTTTCTCCAAGCTTCTTTATTTTTTTTCTGTTGCTCCCCCGACCTCAAGTCTTTGAATTTTTTCAATATCAAACAAATAAGAGAAGTCACCAACCAGGATTTTAATGGGTATCTTGGGATATATGTTCAGCTGATGTACCAGACTTCAGAAATATCTCTCAGACCCTTTGAAATGGTTTCAATTATCAATGGACCAATCTGAACTTTGATCTAAAAAAAATGTCCTTTTACCAGTCAACCCAATTAGAGTTTGCCGTTTATTTGCACTAAAATCAATTCCATAAAACCATCAAATTTATGTTACAAGAATATGTTAATATGCAAGGTTTAGTGTTATTATTCTCTTGCTGTGCATGCTAACCTGGTCTTTAGGCAAATTTGATGATCAATGAAGAGTTTTTATTGAATGTTCTAGAAAGCTGGATCACAAGTACCGCCTGGTCTGCAGAGTGCTATAATCTATAACTATAATTATAGATTGCTATATTTAACACCCATACACCAACATGCAATTTTAGACATTAGTTGTGACTAAAACCAGCCCCACTGTTCACAAAATGTTGTTTTGTGAAGTTCTATGTGAGTTAGTTACTCTATTGAACAGTTGATAAGAGACAAGTAACATTCACGCCACAGGTGCACAGGTAAAATCATCTCCAAGAGACAATCTATCCATCTCGCCGTGAATTTTAGTGCACTGACAACACTGAATTCCCCACCATTAACATTCTGAGGATTACCATTGTCATGACAATGGATTATAGCCCCAAATTAATTAAGGACCCAGTGAACTTTTAAGTAAGACATGTTTTTTTAAAAAAAGGACATACAAACAAAAATTGACTGAGACCGGAAAGACACACTTGCTGGAATTCCTTTGTGGATTTGACTTGATCAACTTGTCCGGCACAAATGGAATTGCACTTTTTTCAGACAGAGGCACAGGCACTTCAAATAAAGAGATGTAATGCGAAAGGAAGAGAAGCCATGCAAAAACTGAACTGTAATCCCTGCAGGGATAATGAAGGATGATTACCAACTCTGCAGAAACCATACCCTGTGAGTTATATCCCAGACTGTGGTCACGATGTGAGTTGAAAGCAAGCAGTTCTGAGCAAAAGACAAGTATGTCTCATTCCCCTGAGAGGAATACACAAGGAAAGGGGTTAAAAGCCAATTGCAACCCTAGTCTCTATGTGCTAGTTTGGTGTCTAGTTCTGTTGTGTTTGTGTGTGCTGTACAGGTCATAGTGGAAGAATATCCATTTGGTATCCCTGTGCTTACAGGTAAAAAAAAATCTCTATCTTTTGATTTCTGGAAGCAAGTCACATGTCAGTAAAGCCACAGTAAAAAAGGAAACAGGACTCCTTTTGGCTAACCTACAGGACCAAGACTCTCCAAACCAACTGCTCGACTGCCAAAGACAGACCACTACTGGAATCAACCAACTTAATGGCCGCAGCATTTCACCATGTACTCCTCACGGACAAGCCAAAGACTGATTCACATAGCTACTTCACCACTCACTTCTCATTTCTAATCTGTGTGTCTGTCTGTTCCATTTTATTATTTTTTTCTTGTCTTTTAGTAATTAATAGACTCACTCTTCCTTTAACTCAAATTAGCCTGGTTACATTAGTTCCTTTTAAAACATAAGTACATTTGGACTGGGAAAAGATGTCCCGGAGGGACAGGATCCTTTTTTAAAATGAATCTTGTTTCTACAAACCAAGGGTGTTGGATAAATAAGGGGAACTAGTTCATCCCTCCTCACCTGCAAACATAATGGGCTGGATTCTCCGATCCTGCGACTATGTCGCGCAGCGTTAAGCCCTCAGCTTTACCTGCGGATACGGCTGGAGAATGGCCGGCGACGTAGCCGCGCATGCGCACGGCTGCGCCGTGCAACATGGTGCCCGCTGCTCGCGGACCCGGCCTGCCAAAAACTGCCCCCCTGTAACCAGCCTCGCCACCCCCAGACCACCCCCCACCAGTCCCCCAACACCCTGCAGAAGCCCCCCCCCCCCCCGCTAGCAAAACAGCTACCCCTGGCTGCGGTGGCACTGGGCTCAGTCCGCAGATGCCACGCGAGGTCCCCGAACAGCATGAGCACACGCGAGCGACGCCGTCAGGTACTCAGGCCATTGGGGGCGGAGCATCGGGAAGGGCCTTAAGTGATGTCCTGAGGCCATCCATGCGGTGTGCACCGTACTCCCCGAGCACACCTTTCTTGAGGGGGCAGAGCATCGCAAAAACGGTGGCACCCCGATTTTGGCGTAAACGGGGATTCTCCGGCCGATCGCCGAACGCGATTTTGGCGGCGGTGATCGGCGAATCCAACCCAATCATCTTGTCCGGAATCATAACAAATTGGGAGGCCTCATCCAGGGACCGCTCATAACATCATTGATCAAAGACTTTTATGGACCAACCTTATAAATACCATGCTATAAAAGCAGGCTGGGAATTTTACAGTGAGTAACTCATTTCCTGACTCCCCAGACTGTTCAAGATGATGAAGGCACAAATTCAGAGTGTGATGGACTACTGTCCACTTTCCTGGATGCGTGCAGTTCCAACAACATTCAAGAAGCTCAACACGATGCAAGACAAAACAGCCCACTTGATCAGCATTCTATCGATTACTTTAACTATTCACTTGCTGCACCACAGGCAGTCAGTGGCAGCAGTGTGCATCATCTACAAGATGCACCACAGCAACTCGTGAAGGCACCTTCAACATCACCTTCAAACCAATGACCTCTACCAACTAGAAGGACAAGGGCAGCATGAGGACCTTCATGTTTCCTTTCAAGTCACATACCATCCTGACTTGGAACTGAATCTCCATTCCTTCACTGCCGCTGGACCAGAATCCTGGAATTCTCTCAATAGTAAACCAAGTGTTCCTACACGAGAGCTACTGCACCATTTCAAGAACACAGAAAGTGGCTCATTACTACGTCCTCAAAGGCAATTAAGTATGGGCAATAAAATAATGCCAGCGATGCTCACAGCCCAAGAAGCAATATAAAGAAAAATGCATACCTCAAATTAAATGAAGGTTTATTTCCATTTTCTTTGCCATTTAACATGGTTGTTGGCTACAGCCATGTAGGTATGCGATGTCAGAATTTTGAATCCCACTGTCAAATTATATAAGGATTCCAATATGGATAGTCTACATCAACCACAGGCAGACAAAAGATGGCAATAGAAACACCACTAAGCCTGCCGAGCAGGTTTTCACCTCTGCTCTCGTTTCATTCCACATCTTGGTCTCCCACTATACTGAACAACGTTGTTTTATTGGGCCGTAACCAGAGTCATACTGGAGGGTGTACCCCAAAAATGTGCATCGGAATCCCCTTTGGGAGTTCCAGATAGCATTTGCACGGTAATTGTCCAGAAGTGCACATTTCTCCTGGACAATATCGCTGCACTGTGAACCATCTGGTTGGGAGGGGGCGGGGGGGGGGGGGGGGGGGGGGGTAGGGTGGGGGCAGGGGCAGAGAATTCAGCATTGGGCATAAAACGGGAGAGGTCGCTGATTTTGTTCCAATGCTCCAGTCCCCCGCTGACGTCGGGATCGAAGTTTGGGCCCCACGCTGGCCGGAGGGCGCAAATGGGTCATTAAGATCCATTTGCATCTACTTAACAGGTCCATAGTCTCCAGGACCTTGTGATTCTCCGGTTGAGGAATTGTCATGATATGCAAACATGCAGATAATGATATACAGACAGGCAGCTAATGAACCCAGAGAAGAGGACATGACCAATGAGCAGGCAGGACACTCAGGGGCGGTATCTCGCTATAAAAGGCACGAGGCACTCACACTCCGCCTCTTTCCACTGATGAACATCTACAGAGTGAGTCAGGGTGTATGTACAATATCACACCTCCAGCACGTGGCTAAGAGCTAGTCTGGTTCAGTCAGACAGAGTAACCACACTTAGGTTAGCAGAGAGTCGAACTCATAGAGAACTGTGCTAACTGTGCTACTGGTTCAATAAATCAGATTGAACTAACTTCAAGGTCTGGAGTATATTTTTGTTAAAGCTGCATCCAGTTGCAGCCTGTGTTATCCCAGAGTACATAACACATCGTGCGACCAGGAGACTGCTTTAATCTAGGTGGTTTACCTCGGTCCGTTCCGTGACGACCAGCAAATGTATCCCGGCACCATGGAGAAGATTCAGGCTCCTCACCAGCTCAGGACCTCCGGCAATCTCAGTGCCAACTGGCGGATATTCAAGCAAAAGTTTCTGCTGTACATCGAAGCTTCAGACCTTATGGGTGCGTCTGATGCAAGGAAGATCGCGCTTCTCCTCTCAACAGCGGGTGATCAAACCATCAAAGTCTTCAACTCTTTTCACTTCACCGAAGGCCCGGACAAGACAAAGTTTCAGACCATCCTGGACAAGTTTGACAGTCACTGTGAAGTGGATACCAATGAAATCTTCGAGCGCTACATATTCAAACAGCGTCTACAAGGTAAAGATGAATCTTTCAACTCCTTCTTAACTAATCTCCGCCTGCTACCGCTGTCCTGCAACTTTCGTGATATTGCTGACTCCATGATCAGAGACCAAATCGTTTTTGGAGTTCACTCTGATCCTCTGAGAGAGCAGCTACTGAAAATTAAGCACATGACCCTGCCAGTCACAATTGAAACATGCACAGTGCATGAGGAAGCCAAAAATCGCTTTGCCCAGTACAAATCGGCTGAAAATGAGAAACCTGCCTCCCACGGGATAGAGTGTGTGCAGGCCAATGCAGCGCTTCAGCATTGATGAAAGTGGCCATTTCGCGCTCTATTCCCGGGTCCCCACGCATGCGCGATGCGAACGGAATAACGAAGCCGCCAACACCCGCACTGCACATATGCGACGACGCGCGGAGCGTCAGGTCGCCGACGTCATGACTTGCTCGAACTGCGGCAACGCCCACTTAGAGTAACACTGCCCTGCAAGAGGCAGGCAATGTTTAAACTGTGGGGAGCCTGGACACTATGCAGCCTTATGCAGGTCTGTACCACCAGTCAGCGGCCAGCGCTCCCAATTCCGACGCCGGCGCGTTCAGAGTGTGCAACAACGATTACAGGGTTCTGATCCTGGCAGCACAACGGACCCAGAGGAAGAATGCCTGGACTCCGCCTACTGTGTGGGCATCATTACCAAACGTGAATATGCCACATACAACTCATCACAAATTCAATCCATCCTCGCTGTGGATTCTGCGGACGAATGGCGTGCGGTGATGCAGGTCAACCAGTTTAAGCTGGACACAGGTGCTTCTGCCAAACTCCTCTCACAGGCAGATTTCAAACGCATTAAGAAGCCCCCCAAGGTCCTTCCAGCAGCCTGCAGGCTCCTGGACTACAACGGAAATGCCATCACAGCACTGGGATCCTGCCATCTACTCGTTTCCAACCGGAGCACCCATGCACGGCTACGTTTTGAAATTGTCAATCCAGACAGGGCATCCCTACTTGGTGCACATGCCTGCAAGCAGCTGAACCTCGTGCAGCGGGTTTACACAACAACATCCTCCAATGTGGATCTTCAGGCCGGCATTGACGACATCCTCACTCAGTATCCGGATGTGTTCGTTGCCATATCGATACAAGATTCTGCTATGACCTGATGCCAAGCCAGTGGTCCACGCACCACGCCAGATCCCGGCTCCGCTGAGAACATAACATAAGAACATAAGAACTAGGAGCAGGAGTAGGCCATCTGGCCCATCGAACCTGCTCCACCATTCAATGAGATCATGGCTGATCTATTGTTGAGTCAGATCCACTTTCCGGCCCGAACACCATAACCCTTAATCCTTTTATTCTTCAAAAAACTATCTATCTTTATCTTAAAAACATTTAATGAAGGAGCCTCTACTGCTCCACTGGGCAAGGAATTCTATAGATTCACAACCCTTTGGGTGAAGAAGTTCCTCCTAAACTCAGTCCTAAATCTACTTCCCCTTACTTTGAGGCTATTCCCCCTAGTTCTGCTTTCACCCGCCAGTGGAAACAACCTGCCCGCATCTATCCTATCTATTCCCTTCATAATTTTATATGTTTCTCTAAGATCCCCCCTCACCCTTCTAAATTCCAACGAGTACAGTCCCAGTCTACTTAACCTTTCCTCGTAATCCAACCCCTTCAGCTCTGCACACCCTCCAGCGTACTTTCTAAGGTAAGGAGACCAAAACTGAACACAATACTCCAGGTGTGGCCTCACTCACACCTTATACAATTGCAGCATAACCTCCCTAGTCTTAAACTCCATACTTCTAGCAATGAAGGACAAAATTCCATTTGCCTTCTTAATCACCTGTTGCACGTGCAAACCAACTTTTTGCGACTCATGCATCAGCACACCTAGGTCTCTCTGCACAGCAGCATGTTTTAATATTTCATCATTTAAATAATAATCCCTTTTGCTGTTATTCCGACCAAAATGGATAACCTCACATTTGTCAACATTGTATTCCATCTGCCAGACCCTAACCCATTCACTTAACCTATCCAAATCCCTCTGCAGATTTCCAGTATCCTCTGCACTTTTTGCTTCACCACTCATCTTAGTGTCGCCTGCACACTTGGACACATCGCCCTTGGTCCCCAACTCCAAATCATCTATGTAAATTGTGAACAATTGTGGGCCCAACACTGATCCCTGAGGGACACCATTGGCTACTGATTGCCAACCAGAGAAACACCCATTAATCCCCACTCTTTGCTTTCTATTAATTAACCAATCCTTTATCCATGCTACTACTTTACCCTTAATGCCCTGCATCTTTATCTTATGCAGCAACCTTTTGTGTGGCACCTTGTCAAAGGCTTTCTGGAAATCCAGATATACCACATCCATTGGCTCCCCGTTATCTATCGCACTGGTAATGGCCTCAAAAAATTCCACTAAATCAGTTAGGCACGACCTGCCCTTTATGAACCCATGCTGCGTCTGCCCAATGGGACAATATCCATCCAGATGCCTCGCTATTTCTTCCTTGATGATAGATTCCAGCATCTTCCCTACTACCGAAGTTAAGCTCACTGGCCTATAATTACCCGCTTTCTGCCTACCGCCTTTTTTAAACACTGGTGTCACATTTGCTAATTTCCAATCCGCCGGGACCACCCCAGAGTCTGCTGAATTTTGGTAAATTATCACTAGTGCATTTGCAATTTCCCTAGCCATCTCTTTTAGCGCTCTGGGATGCATTCCAGCAGGGCCAGGAGACGTGTCTACCTTTAGCCACATTAGCTTGCCCATCACTACCTCCTTAGTGATAACAATCATCCCAAGGTCCTCACCTGTCACAGCCTCATTTCTATCAGTCGTTGGCATGTTATTTGTGTCTTCCACTGTGAAGACTGACCCAAAAAACCTGTTCAGTTCCTCAGCCATTTCCTCATCTCCCATTATTAAATCTCTCTTCTCATTCTCTAAAGGACCAATATTTACCTTAGCCACTCTTTTTTGTTTTATATATTTGTAGAAACTTTTACTATCTGTTTTTATATTCTGAGCAAGTTTACTCTCATAATCTATCTTACTCTTATTTATAGCTTTTTTAGTAGCTTTCTGTTGCCCCCTAAATATTTCCCAGTCCTCTAGTCTCCCACTAACCTTTGCCACTTTGTATGCTTTTTCCTTCAATTTGATACTCTCTCTTATTTCCTTAGATATCCATTGTTGATTTTCCCTCTTTCTACTGTCCTTCCTTTTTGTTGGTATAAACCTTTGCTGAGCACTGTGAAAAATCGCTTGGAAGGTTCTCCACTGTTCCTCAACTGTTTCACCATAAAGTCTTTGCTCCCAGTCTACCTTAGCTAGTTTTTCTTTCATCCCGTTGTAATCTCCTTTGTTTTAGCACTAGTGTTTGATTTCACCTTCTCACCCTCCATCTGTATTTTAAATTCCACCACATTGTGATCGCTCCTTCCGAGAGGATCCCTAACTATGAGCTCATTAATCAATCCTGTCTCATTACACAGGACCAGATCTAGGACTGCTTGTTCCCTCGTAGGTTCCATTACATACTGTTCTGGGAAACTATCGCGGATACATTCTATAAACTCCTCCTCAAGGCTGCCTTGACTGACCTGGTTAAACCAATCGACATGTAGATTAAAATCCACCATGATAACTGCTGTACCATTTCTACATGCATCAGTTATTTCTTTGTTTATTGCCTGCCCCACCACAATGTTACTATTTGGTGGCCTAGAGACTACTCCTATCAGTGACTTTTTCACCTTACTATTCCTGATTTCCACCCAAATGGATTCAACCTTATCCTCCATAGCACCGATGTCATCCCTTACTATTGCCCGGATGTCATCCTTAAATAACAGAGCTACACCACCTCCCTTACCATCCACTCTGTCCTTCTGAATAGTTTGATATCCTCGGATATTTAATTCCCATTCGTGACCATTCTTTAACCATGTTTCAGTCATGGCCACTAAATCATAGTCATTTACGATGATTTGCGCCATCAACTCATTCACCTTATTCCGAATACTACGAGCATTCAAGTAAAGTACACTTATGCTGGCTTTTATACCTCTGTTTTGAATCTTAACACTTCGATCAGTAACCTCTCCTAAGTTATATTTCCTCTTAACTTTTCTCCTAATTTTCCTTGTCGTTGAACCCATATCTTCATGTAACAACCTGCCGCGTCGTTTACCATTTATGTTTTTACTTCCCGTTTTATTCCTTTTAGTATTACTGGGTCTATTCACTGAGCTCCCCTCAGTCACTACCTTGTACTGTTGCCCTTTTTGATTTTTGACTCTGGCTTCTCTGCCTTACACTTTCCCCCTTACGGCCTTTTGTTTCTGTCCCTGTTTTACTACCTTCCAACTTCCTGCATCGGTTCCCATCCCCCTGCCACATTAGTGTAAACCCTCCCCAACAGCTCTAGCAAACACCCCCCCCTCCCCCACCCCCCCCCCCCCCCCCCCCACCCCCCCAACCCCCCCCCCCCCCCCCCCCCCCCCCCGAGGAAATCGGTTCCAGTCCTGCCCAGGTGCAGACCGTCCGGTTTGTACTGGTCCCACCTCCCCCAGAACTGATTCTAATGCCCCAAGAATTTGAATCCCTCCCTCTTGCACCATCTCTCGAGCCACGCATTCATCCTATCTATCCTGACATTCCTACTCTGACTAGCTTGTGGCAATAGTAACAATCCTGAGATTACTACCTTTGAGGTCCTACTTTTTAGTTTCACTCCTAACTCCCTGAATTCAGCTTGTAGGACCTCGTCCCATTTTTGAGGGAGTGCCTGAAGGTACAGCTCAAGGATCTTCAGCAACTGGGCATCATTTCTTAGGTAACCGAACCGACTGACTGAGTCAGTTCGATGGTATGTATCAGAAAGCCTTCGGGAGACCTGCGCATCTGCATTGATCCCAAGGATCTCAATATGAATATAATACATGAACGCAACCCATCCCGAAGCGGGAGGAACTCACCAGTTAGATGGCAAATGCACGTTTTTTCACCAAGTTAGATGCGTCACATGGATTTTGGCAAATCCATCTGGATGAGTCCAGCAGAAGGCTCTGCACCTTCAACACATCATTTGGCAGATACTGCTATAATCGCATGCCATTTGGCATTGTCTCAGCATTGGAGATCTTCCATCGTATCATGGAGCAGATGATGGAAGGCATTGAATGGGTTTGTGTGTACGTGGATGACATCATCATATGGTCCACGACGTTTGAAGAGCATGTTTCCCGTCCCCAGCAGGTATTCCGCCGTGTCCAGGCCAATGGCCTGAAGCTGAACAGGTCCAAATGTTGCTTTGGCATGTCGACACTCAAGTTCCTAGGTGACCAGATCTCTCAGCAGGGCGTGCGCCCGGACACAGACAAGGTCAAGGCCATCGAAGCCATGAAGGTCCCTGAGGACAAGAAGGTGGTGTTGCATTTCCTGGGCATGGTCAATTTCCTGGGCAAGTTCATCCCAAACCTGGCCTCACACACCACGGCCCTACGAAACCTGGTGAAAAAGTCCACTGCCTTTGAGTGGAAGGCAGCACATCAGGCAGAGTAGTTGGAGCTGAAAGCCAAGCTCACCGCAGCACCCGTATTGGCATTTTTCGACCCAGACAGGGAGACGAAGATCTGGACAGATGCGAGCCAGGATGGCATCGGTGCGGTGCTGCTTCAGCACGATGACACTTCATCCTGGGCACCGGTAGCCTACGCATCGAGGGCCATGGCGCCCACCGAAACACGGTATGCGCAAATAGAGAACGAATGCCTGGGCCTTCTCACTGGAATTCTCAAGTTTCAAGACAATGTCTAAGGCCTGCTGACATTCACTGTCGAGACGGATCATGGGTCTCTGGTCCACATTATCCACAAGGACCTGAATGACATGACGCCTCGGTTGCAGCGCATCTTCCTCAAACTCAGAAGGTACGACTTTGACTTAGTGTACACACCTGGCAAGGAGCTCATCATCGCTGATGCATCGTCCCGCTCCATCACATTGCCTAGTGAACCACTGGAAATCATCCGGCAGATTGAATTAAAAGGTGCAGCTGCATTCTGGCACCCTCCCGGCATCTGATGAGAAGGTGGTTCGTATCCGCGAGAAGACAGCCAAAGACCCCCTCTTGCACCGTGTCATGCAACACCTCGCCATGGCTGGCAGAAGGGGCAGTGCCCTAAATTTTGCAATGTAAAGGAAGGCCTGACGGTGATTGATGGTATCCTCCTCAAGCTGGATGGATTGTCATTCCACTCAGTCTCCAGAGCTTGGTGCTCTGCCAAATCCATGAGGGACACCTGGGCGTCGAGAAGTGCAGACGCAGAGCCAGGCAGGCTGTCTACTGGCCCGGTATTAGCCAGGACATCTCGAACATGGTCCTCAACTGTGCGACCTGTCAACGCTTCCAGCCAGCGCAGAGCAAGGAGATGCTCCAGCAGCATGCAATCGAGACCTCCCTATGGTCCAAGGTTGGCATCGACCTCTTTCGTGCGAATGGTCGTGACTACGTGTTGATTATTGACTATTTCTCCAATTACCCTGAAGTCGTGAAGCTCTCAGACCTCAGATCTCGGACCGTCATCAAATCCTGGAGAAGTTCTCCAGGCATGGTATCCCACTCAGTGTCATGGGTGACAATGGCCCGTGCTTCAGCAGCCACGAGTGGTCTATGTTTGCCCAGTCATACCATTTCAAACACGTCACTTCCAGCCCACACTATCCGTCGTCCAATGGGAAGGTTGAAAAAGGGGTGCACATTGTGAAACAGCTCATCTGCAAGGCCGCGGATTCTGCTTCTGACATCTACCTCACGCTGCTTGTGTACAGAGCGACCCCACTGTCCACTGGCATGTCGCCAGCTCAACTTCTGATATACAGGGACCTGCGGACGACACTGCCAGCCATACACTTGCCCAACCTGGATCACCTCCCGGTGCTGCAGAAGGTGCAGCAGCTCCGAAACCAGCAAAAGTAGGGCTATGATGCTCATGCCACCGATTTGCCCGTGTTATCCCAGGCAGACACTGTCAGGATCAAGATACCGGATGGTGGCTGGTCTGCTCCAGCTGTCGTTGTTCGACAGGCTGTGCCCCACTCATATGTTGTACGTATGGCTGATGGTTCTGTTAGGCGATGAAACAGACAGGCACTGCGCAAAGTTGCCTGCCCACAACCGCTTTCTTCTCCGTTTCTGTCCGTTGTTTTGCCACCTCCTGATACCTCGAACTACGAGGCACCAGTCAGGCTTCCATCCCGCCTGTCATGGCGCCGTCGTCCCCACCACCACCTCTCCGCCGGTCGACAAGGATCAGACGCAAGCCCCAGAGACTGGACTTATGAACATTTGTTTTGTTTGCAATGTTCTGTTTTCTCACATTAGACAGCTGTCTTCACATGTAAATACGTTCACATATGCCACTGCTAGTAAATGTTAATATATGCCACCACATGTAAGTTCGTTCCCATGTGCCAACAAAACATAAAAAAGAGATGTCATGATATGCAGACATGCAGATAATGATATACAGACAGGCAGCTAATGAACACAGAGAACAGGACATGACCAATGAGCAGGCAGGACACTCAGGAGTGGTATCTCACTATAAAAGGCACGAGGCAATCACACTCCGCCTCTTTCCACTGATGAACATCTACAGAGTGAGTCAGGGTGTATGTACAGTATCACACCTCCAGCATGTGGCTAAGAGCTAGTCTGGTTCAGTCAGACAGAGTAACCACACTGAGGTTAGCAGAGAGTCAAACTCATAGAGAACTGTGCTAACTGTGCTACTGGTTCAATAAATCAGATTGAATTAATTTCAAGGCCTGGAGTATCTTTTGGTTAAAGCTGCATCCAGTTGCAGCCAGTGCTATCTCAGAGTACATAACACATCAGGAATAACGTGGCAAGGATTGGTGCAGGTATTGACAAGTGTGCACCTGACGTGGTGGACCCCATGGTGGGCCAAGGGGCTAACTCTTTGAGGGAGTTGCCCCAAAAGTCAATCAGAGGGACACTCTCCCACCCACAGTGCAAGACCTGCCCATCGAACCCCAGAAAATAATGAATGAGTTTCAGATCAAAATCTGAGGGGTATAAACCCAGCTGACTGGTTTTCCCTTTCCAGGAATTGACAGGCGTGGCTTCCTGTGTCTGAGCAACAGGTATATTTCCCAGGTTTCTTTTAAAGCAGTGATTCTTTTTCACTGCCTCTGTCTGGACTGTTCTCTAGCTTCCAGATAGCGGTCTCTCTTCTGGGGAACTTCCTGGCAGGACTCTCTCTTCTGGGGTGGGGCGGGGGGGGCTTCCAGACAGGGGTCTCTTCTAGAGGGCTTCCAGGCAGGGGCCTCTCTTCTGGGGTGCTTCCTGCCAGGGGTCGCTGTCTCCTGGGGGGCTTCCAGACAGAGGTAATAATAATATAATAATAATAGTCACTTATTGTCACAACTAGGCTTCAATGAAGTTACTGTGGAAAGCCCCAAGGGGTATCTTTAATTTGGGGGTCTCTGGTGGGGGGTCTCTATAATTAGGGAGTCTCTGGTGGGGCTCCCTTAAATTAGAGGGTCTCTGGTGGGAGTCTCTTTAAGTAGCGTGCCTCTGGTGTGGGATGGATGGTTGGGGGGGGGGCATGGTCGGATCACCCCCGCAGAGTCGGGGAGGGGGTCACCCAGAAAATCCCGGGGGGTGGGGGGGGTCACTGAGCTGTGTTGTGGGTGGAACTGAATGTCATTGCAGGTGGACGGGTCCCAGCCACCAGAACTCGCTATCAGTCCGCCCGCTCAAAATGGCAGACCAATAGCCATTTGCAGTGGCTAAGAATTGGGAATCACTTCCTGATTTGCTCTCCCAAAGAATCCTGCCTACTATATTTAGTTCGTCCTCTACCATTTTCTCAGTCAGTTCTAAGTTAATTGACTCAATTACTGGTCTCTTTATTCATTGTATCCTCCCCTCCCGTATGGAAGATTTATTTATGCAACCGATAACTACTGTTCATTCACTATTCATGAACTTTACCATGAATGGATGTGCTGGCATTAACACACTGAAGTACCTCAGACTTTAGCTATTGATTCGCCAGATCTTCAACAGGACTCACATGCCTGCAGTCATTGATCACTGGATCTGTCAAATTGCCAGCTCGACCCCAAAGAGACCAAATATCCTTCCTTGAGCAGCATTATGATTTGTTGGTCATTAGAGATTTGACAAGCACAGCTTTGAGCCCTTGCTAGCTGGATAGCAGACATTAGTAATCCCTCATGAGTCGCGCAGTGGTCAGTACAACACATTGCAAGTGAATTGCCAGCCATCTCCAAAACACACCACAGACACATAAATATATACCTCATCAAAAGATGGTTCCACTAGTTAAACATTACAGATGAAAGAAAGGTGTGGAGTGACCAGGAAAGAAGGCATGGGTTAAGAAAAGAACTGAATAGAACAGGCGATCAGTTATTTTATACTATAATTTGATATCATTGTACGGTCCTGGTGACTTTGCAACTGTTGATACATTTGCAAAAATTAAATGTAAAACTGCAAGGTGAAAAAAAGTATGCCAAATAAACAGAGAAGATGATGAAATGGACTTGGTGCCTGGAAACATTAGAAATAATTTGAAAAAATGTAAAATGATTGCCTATTGAGAGAAAAACAAACTGTCTGGCCAAAAAAGTGTTGTGCCATCCTAATATGGCCATTTTTCTTGTAAAACATGCAAAACCCTGCTAAGTGTTGCCAGACAACCCTAATGTCACTACATTGCTATCACTGTTGTTTGGCAACTACTCAACCTATGATGCTGTCATTAGAGGCTCATATTATGCTGGCTAACTGGCAAGATGTTTCCCTTCGGGCAGGACTGCTCCAAATCTGACTATTTGTTTAAAGTGACTTTCTCCCATCTAAGTTGACCTCATGGAAATGAGAGTAGGTTGTGAAATATATACTTGGTAATTCCAGAATTTTAACATTCTTTGTTGTCATATGTAGTTTGATGGAGGCATTCTTAATACTCCAGAACATTTTTATCGCAGGAACAAAATGAAATAGTGGATCGGGTATTGTATTACTCGTGATACATTGGAAAATATGTTGGATTGAAGTCTTGGTACACCTTGGGCGGGATTCCCCGCGAACCGATGGGGTGGGCCACTCCGGCGCCGAGGAGTGGCGTGAACCATTCCGGCGCCGAGGAGTGGCGTGAACCACTCCGGCGCCGAGGAGTGGCGTGAACCACTCCGGCGCCGAGGAGTGGCGTGAACCACTCCGGTGCCGAGGAGTGGCGTGAACCACTCCGGCGCCGAGGAGTGGCGTGAACCATTCCGGCGCCGAGGAGTGGCGTGAACCACTCCGGCGCCGAGGAGTGGCGTGAACCACTCCGGCGCTGAGGAGTGGCGTGAACCACTCCGGTGCCGAGGAGTGGCGTGAACCACTCCGGCGCCGAGGAGTGGCGTGAACCACTCCGGCGCTGAGGAGTGGCGTGAACCATTCCGGCGCCGAGGAGTGGCGTGAACCACTCCGGCGCTGAGGAGTGGCGTGAACCACTCCGGCGCTGAGGAGTGGCGTGAACCACTCCGGCGCCGAGGAGTGGCGTGAACCATTCCGGCGCCGAGGAGTGGCGTGAACCACTCCGGCGCCGAGGAGTGGCGTGAACCACTCCGGCGCCGAGGAGTGGCGTGAACCACTCCGGTGCCGAGGAGTGGCGTGAACCATTCCGGTGCCGAGGAGTGGCGTGAACCACTCCGGCGCTGAGGAGTGGCGTGAACCACTCCGGCGCTGAGGAGTGGCGTGAACCACTCCGGCGCTGAGGAGTGGCGTGAACCACTCCGGCGCCGAGGAGTGGCGTGAACCACTCCGGCGCTGAGGAGTGGCGTGAACCATTCCGGCGCTGAGGAGTGGCGTGAACCACTCCGGCGCTGAGGAGTGGCGTGAACCACTCCGGTGCCGAGGAGTGGCGTGAACCACTCCGGCGCTGAGGAGTGGCGTGAACCATTCCGGCGCTGAGGAGTGGCGTGAACCACTCCGGCGCTGAGGAGTGGCGTGAACCACTCCGGCGCCGAGGAGTGGCATGAACCATTCCGGTGCCGAGGAGTGGCGTGAACCACTCCGGCGCTGAGGAGTGGCGTGAACCACTCCGGCGCTGAGGAGTGGCGTGAACCACTCCGGCGCCGAGGAGTGGCGTGAACCACTCCGGCGCTGAGGAGTGGCGTGAACCATTCCGGCGCCGAGGAGTGGCGTGAACCATTCCGGCGCCGAGGAGTGGCGTGAACCACTCCGGCGCCGAGGAGTGGCGTGAACCACTCCGGCGCTGAGGAGTGGCGTGAACCACTCCGGTGCCGAGGAGTGGCGTGAACCATTCCGGCGCTGAGGAGTGGCGTGAACCACTCCGGCGCTGAGGAGTGGCGTGAACCACTCCGGCGCTGAGGAGTGGCGTGAACCACTCCGGCGCTGAGGAGTGGCGTGAACCACTCCGGCGCCGAGGAGTGGCGTGAACCATTCCGGCGCCGAGGAGTGGCGTGAACCATTCCGGCGCCGAGGAGTGGCGTGAACCACTCCGGCGCCGAGGAGTGGCGTGAACCACTCCGGCGCTGAGGAGTGGCGTGAACCACTCCGGCGCCGAGGAGTGGCGTGAACCACTCCGGCGCTGAGGAGTGGCGTGAACCACTCCGGCGCTGAGGAGTGGCGTGAACCACTCCGGCGCTGAGGAGTGGCGTGAACCACTCCGGCGCTGAGGAGTGGCGTGAACCACTCCGGCGCCGAGGAGTGGCGTGAACCACTCCGGCGCCGAGGAGTGGCGTGAACCATTCCGGCGCCGAGGAGTGGCGTGAACCATTCCGGCGCCGAGGAGTGGCGTGAACCACTCCGGCGCCGAGGAGTGGCATGAACCATTCCGGCGCCGAGGAGTGGCGTGAACCATTCCGGCGCCGAGGAGTGGCGTGAACCATTCCGGCGCCGAGGAGTGGCGTGAACCACTCCGGCGCCGAGGAGTGGCGTGAACCATTCCGGCGCCGAGGAGTGGCGTGAACCATTCCGGCGCCGAGGAGTGGCGTGAACCACTCCGGCGCCGAGGAGTGGCGTGAACCATTCCGGCGCCGAGGAGTGGCGTGAACCATTCCGGCGCCGAGGAGTGGCGTGAACCACTCCGGCATTGGGCTGCCGCTGAAGGTGTGGATTCCCCCGCACCTTCAGGGGCTAGGCCGGCGGTGGAGTGTTTTGCGCTGCGCTAGCCGACGCGGAAGGGGCTTGGCGCCGCGACAACCGGTGCCGAAGGGCTTCCACCGGCCGGCGCGAGTTGGCGCATGCGTGGGAGCACTAGCGTGTGTTGGCATCATCCCAGCGCATGCGCAGGGGGGTTCTTCTCCGCACCGGCCATCGCGGAGGTTGACAGCAGCCGGTGCGGAGGGAAAGAGTGCCCCCACGGCACAGGCGTGCCCGCGGATCGGTGGGCCCCGATCGCGGGCCAGGTCACCGTGGGGCACCCCCAGGGGCCAGATCCTGCCGCGCCTCCCCGAGGACTCTGCAGGCCGCCCGTGGAGCCAGGTCCCGCCGGTAAGGACCTGTTGTGATTTACGCCGGTGGACCCGCCGAATACGGGCGGACACTCGGCCCATCGTAGGCCGGAGAATCACCAGGGGGGCCACTGCCAGCATCCGCCGACTTGCGTGCCGCGATTCCCGCCCCCGCTAAAACCCTGGCGCCGGAGAATTCGGCAGCCAGCGGGGGCAGGATTCACGCCGCCCCCCCGGCGATTCTCGGACCCGGTGGGGGGGTCGGAGAATCCCGCCCCTTATGTCAGTTATTAACTCAACTTTGGGAAAAGGTGAGGAGGAGAATGCATACATTACAAAAACAAGTTTTCCTTCAGTAAATGGATTTTTTTTCCAACCCAGATCTGGTTTACTTTATGCCATGCTGGAGTTAAAGGGCAATGGAAAGGACACTATGCAGGCGTAGTGTTGTTTTGATGCAGCAAGCCACAGCTGTTGGTGTGGCCTGCATGGCACATACCTTTGGGAACGGTGCATGCATGGATATTCCCAGTGTGAATTAGGGATTTATGAATATTATGATCCTGGACAAGACCCAAACATTTGTTAGGATGCCAGGCAGGAACCCCAATATCTTTCTTAATTTATAAAACTAGGAGGAAAGATACTTCAATCCAGAAGTGATTCCACACAAAAGTAGGCATGTGGTATGTTGGAACAAACTTTATTATTAACACAGTATTAAACTACCTTAACATCAGAGAAATATAATTTCCAATTGCCAGTTAAACAATGCTTAACAATCAAAAGAACTACGTTAACTTCTAACTGATACTTTCTTCATCTCCAATCAAGCAAAACCCATCACAAGTCAAAAAACACTTATTAATAGAGTATTTTAAAAATAAATTTAGAGTACCCAAATAATTTTTTCCCATTAAGGGGCAATTTAGCGTGGCCCATCCACCTAGCCTGCACATCTTTGGGTTGTGGGGGCGAAAATCACGCAAACACGGGGAGAATGTGCAAACTCCACACAGACAGTGGCCCTGAGCCGGGATCGAACCTGGGACCTCGGCGCCGTGAGGCAGTTTTTAATAGAGAGGGCAAACACACTATCACTTGCCAATCTTTGGATAGAGGGATCTTTTGAGACTGCTTGAAAGGAGAGAGATCCTGTCAGATTAATGCTGAATCTCTGACAGCCTTCTACAGAAGCTGCTTTTCAGCTCACAGCCAAAACTAAACTCAAACTCTGTCTGTTACACCCCTGGCTACTCCCTTTAATTACATTATCCAATTCCCACTCAAATCCCATGGCCGACTTGCTTAAGTTTAAACACAATGTTACTAATTATCTACTCCCCAGAAATCATAACAAAAATCCATTAGGCCTCTCCTTGTAAACATAAGCATGGTTAGAAAGAATGATGATCTCACATTTACAAAATCTTAATTGCACTTTCTGCAACCACAAATTCTGGCAGTCTTTCAAGCCAGGATTTAAAAAAAATATTACTGCAGCAGATACATATAATACAATATATACAATGTCTTACACTCATCACATGAGGGACGGTCATTCTTATGTCACAGCAGATCTGTTCTGCTCCCGACTATTCTGTTCCACCTTGTCCTGCAAGACAAAAGGAAGAATGTCAGTGGTTGTCTTGCAATGTGTTGAAGTGTGTTGCAACTGTTAAGGACATGTGTCAGTACTTGCCTTTTTTTAACTCCTCGCTTGATCGTAACAGGGTTTTATGTAATTGACAAGGTTATCTGTGCTTAACCATTTATGTGCTGAGTGCAAAACAAAAGTCAGGCAAACTTTCTTGAGTTTAAAACAAAAAAAGATATTGGGCGGGATTCTCCGATCCCCTGCCGGGTCGGAGAATCGCCGGGGGTCGGCATGAATCACGCCCCCGCCGTCCTCCAAATTCTCCAGTCCCCCCAAAAATCGGCCCGGCATGAATCGCGCTGCCCACCTCGGAGAATGGCGGGGTCCAGCGCGACTCAATCAATGGCTGCCGGGACTGCCCAAATTCTCCGGCCCGCGATGGGCCGAAGTCCTGCCCGTCTTTTGCTAGTCCCGCTGGTGTAAATTGGAGTAGGTCACATACCGGCGGGACCTGGCGGCGCGGGCAGGCTCCGGGGTTCTTGGGGGGTGCGGGGGGATCTGACCCCGGGAGGTGCCCCCACGGTGGCCTGGCCCGCGATTGGGGCCCACCGATCCGTGGGCGAGCCTGTGCCGTGGAGGCACTCTATCCTTCCGCACTGGGGGCTGTACCGGTCCGCCATTCCCAATGCGGAAATGAAGCCCTCTGTGCATGCGCGGGGATGAAGCCAGCACGCACTGGCGCTCCAGCGCATGCGCCAACTCGCGCCGGCCGGCGGAGGCCCTTCGGCGCCGGTTGGCGTGGCGCCAAGCCCCTTTCCTGCCGGCCGGCGGGTCGCAAACCATTCCGGGGCGGGCCTAGCCCCTGAAGGTGCTCTACCCATACCAGGATATTACCCTTAACACAATGGGCTCTTAACGTAATTAACAGTCTCCTATGTGTCACCTTCTGGAAATCTAAATAAATCACGTCCACTGGTTCTCCTTTGTCTAACTTCCTTGTTACCTCCCCAAGGAACTCTAATAGATTTGTCAGACATGACCTCCCCTTGACGAAGCCATGCTGACTCAGTCCTATTTTATCATGTACTTCCAAATACTCCGCAATCTCATCTTTAATAATGGACTCTAAAATCTTACCAGTGACCCAAGTCAGCCTAATCGGCCTATATTTCCCATCTTCTGCCTCCCTCCCTTCTTAAACAGCGGTGTTACATTAGCTACTTTCCAGTCCTCTGGGACCCTTCCTGCCTCCAGTGATTGCTGAAAGATCTCCATCAATGCCTCCACAATCTCCTCAGCTATCTCCTGTAGAACCCTGGGGAGTAGTCCGCCTGGTCCAGGTGATTTATCCACCTTCAGATCTTTCAGTTTCCCCAGAACCTTTTCCTTAGTTATGGCCACTACATTCTCCTGTGCCCCCTGATTCTCCTGACGCTCTGGCTGGTGTCTTCCATTGTGAAGACTGATGCAGAGTAACTATTCTGCTCCTCTTCCATTTCATTATTTCCTATTATTACTTCTCCAGCCTCATTTTCCAGTGGACCAATGCCCATTTTTGCTTCTCTCTTACCTTTTGTATATTGAAAAAAATTCTTCCTTCTTTTATATTGCTAGCTAGCTTATACTCATAGTTCATCTTCTCCCCCCGCCCCCCCCCCCCCCATTACTTTTTTAGTTGTCTTTTGCTTGCTTTTAAAGACTTCCGAATCCTTTGACTCCCCACAAATTCTCGCCACTTTGTATGCTTTTATGCTGTCCTTGACTTCCCTCGTCAGCCATGGATGCCTTGTCCTCACTTCAGCATGTTTCCTTCTCCTTGGAATTGGGATGAATTTTTGTTGGGCCTCCCGAATAACCCCCCAAAACTCCCACCATTGCTGCTCCACTGTCTTCCTTGCTAGGCTCCCTTTCCATCAACTCTGGCCAGATCCTCCCTCATGTCTTTGCAGTTACCCTTATTTAATTGTAATACCATTATATCTGATTCCAGCTTCTTCCTCTCAAACTGCAGGATAACTGCAGGATAAATTCTATCATATTGTGGTCACTGCTCATTAAGGGTTCCATTGCCTGAAGTTCCCGAATCAAGTCCAACGGGATCCACTACCCACTCCATCTTGATCTCTAACAGGTATGATCTCATGAAGACAGAAATCATCTAGTCAAAGACCTCGCTTGCTTTCTTCGCTATTCTTCCCAAACCTCCCTCTCAAAATTCCACATCAACCCTGAATTCTCTCCTGCCTTCCATCATGGCATCACATTCGTAAGTTCCACCTCCTACTCCCGCATACTAATCCCAGTTATATTGCTGCTCATGATAACTTCCTTCTCCCCTTCCCATGCTGGCTAACATTGCAAACAGTTTCTTTTCCTCAAGCACTACTTCCTCCAAATTCTCTTTCCTCTTCCAAGTCAAAGAATTTTATTGCCTTCCGAATCCATGTCCATATTTCTCACAACTCCCTCTTGAAATCACAAAAATAACTGGCTGTAAACTGAATATAAAGGTTGTCATTAAGAGGGTCACAATGTTGTTAATTTCTAGTTCCATCTTTTAAAGGTGAGTTAATTTATTGCCACTCACTTGGAGGTTGAAGGTGAGTTCAGATTTTTTGCAAAGCTAACAGTGGAGCAGTGCAGATGGTTGAGCAACTTGTGACACTCACCAATTTAATAGCTTACCACCACAAATTCTTAACACAACCAATTTTTCAATGGCAGAACAGGCTCATGGAGATAATTGGCCTATTCCTATGCTCTTATGTTTTTCTTGTAAAGGATAAACAAGAGGCATCCTTTGTCCATCCTTGAAGCAGGCATTAGTTTATTTCTATACTAAAATAAGGGACTCAGTGCCAGTTCCTGGTCCCTTTAAATTGCTACCAGGAAACCAACTCTTAATGGGCAAATTTTAAAAAAAGATAGGTACTCACCATTATCACTGCGGATCCCAATCTCCAGATCTCTGAACACCTTTCCAATGATTACTTCCAGACATCCTTTCAATCTTTCTCAGCCCCAACCTTTTAGCCTTATCCTGCTCTCTGGCCCCTAAGAGCAATCCTAACCCCTTAATGGCACACCAAAAGCTTGTGATCTTCCTACAATCCCTCAATGAATCCCAATGTCAGACTTTAAAGTTCAGCCAGTCTTCCTCCAGAATCCTATGATCTAAGTTAAAACACTAACTTGTGTGGGATCTGTTTTTGAAAACTCACCACTATTCTCAGAAGTCCCCCTATACCAAAAAGGGCCAACATTCTAAATGGTGATACAGGGATTCTCACTCCCCGGCTCCAAATGCAGGCTTCAGTGGGTGCTATTCAGGTCAAACTATGTTTTCAAGTTATCCCCCGGTATAATCCATACCTTCTTCCAAGATTTCATCTACTTACCACTTAGTAGCATCGATCCTGGGTCCCGCATTGCTAAGTAAGTAAAGTAGACTTTGAAATAACCACTATTTCAGGTTAAATTAAGTTATTTTATTATTATATTTTTTCTTTTAAAAGCTGCAAATACTTTTTTTACAGAAATGAAAAAGATCTTGCTTCTGGATCCTTCTGGTTGGTTGAAGGGACCTTCAGGCCCAACTTGATAATCAATCTTCTTTTTAAAATCTGGTCTTCTTTAGATGTATTCGCTGATGAGCTCGGTTGCTGTGTCCTATCTTTCCCATGTACCGGTAGCTATGAGAGCTGATTCTGCTGGCTGTCTCTGAGCTGACTCTGAGCTGACTCTGCCTACTCTTTAAATTCTAGTCTTACTTAGATGTATTAGCTGTTTTAGCTCAGTTGCTTTGCACTGTCTCTTTCCCATGGCCGAGCTGACTAATCTGACTATGAATTGCTTCTCCCTTCTCTCTCTCTCCCTTTGGTTCTGGTTCTGCCTGCTGTTCCCTTTCTTCGGGTTTATATATTTTTCTAACAGTTACCTAGTTTTTATGACTTTATTGTAAAGAAACTCTTATTTTCTTTGATTGTAAAAAGTATCTTTGATCTAAACATTCTAATCCAACTAAGTACTCATTTTAACATGACTTCATCTCATAGATCTGATTACATTGTGTCCTCTGTGATGTTCAAAATGCTTTGACATCAAGAGGTGTTACTTTTAATTCCTATCATTTCTATAGTTTTATTTTCCAATTGTGTCCTCAGCTCATAATTTTGACTTTGATTTTGGCTTTGAATTATGTTTCTCGTAGACTGATAGTCTCCAGTTTTCTTTAATTTCCCTGGTATTAGCAAATTTTCACACCTAGAATTATCACCAAATTCAACTGAACCTCATCCTTTTTTCCAGATCCTTACTAAGATAATTACTTTCAATGAAGGCATGAGCCATTGTTTTTGGCTTCATTCAAAATCCTGTTTGACTTGTTTGCTAAGCCTGATTGACCAAGGCTATCTGCATTTTACAATCCTTCCCTGGCAGCTGCTGTTAACCCTTTGTGGGATCTTGCCCTGTATTCTCTCATGTTTCTCTCAGACCAGATATTGCCAGACTTCCATGTTTCAAATGACACATCTTTCCATATTTTCAATAACAGATCCCATCACGCTATTTACATTATGATGACATGCAATGCTTAAAATCTGTATCTCCCCAGACCACCAAACCATTTGAGCTTGAACTGTGCAAGTACACTAATGCCTGCTTCAAGTATTGGCCAATGATGCCCTTTACAACAGGAACCTAGGAGCATTGAAACAGTAGGCCATTTAGCTCCACAAGCCTGGGGCGAAATTCTCCACCAACAGCGCGATGTCTGCCGACTGGCGCCAAAAACGGCGCCAATCAGACGGGCATCGCACCAGCCCAAAGGTGCGGAATGCTCCGCATCTTTGGGGGCCGAGCCCCAACATTGAGGGGCTAGGCCGACGCCGGAGGGATTTCCGCCCCGCCAGCTGGTGGAAATGGCGTTTGTTGCCCCGCCAGCTGGCGGAAATGGCGTTTGGTGCCCCGCCAGCTGGCGCGGAAATGCGGCGCATGCGCGGGAGCATCAGCGGCCGCCGACAGTTTCCCGCGCATGCGCAGTGGGGAGAGTCTCTTCCGCCTCTGCCATGGTGGAGGCCGTGGCGGAGGCGGAAGGGAAAGAGTGCCCCCACGGCACAGGCCCGCCCGCGGATCGGTGGGCCCCGATCGCGGGCCAGGCCACCGTGGGGGCACCCCCCGGGGTCAGATTGCCCTGCGCCCCCCCAGGACCCCGGAGCCCGCCCACGCCGTCTGGGCAGGACTTCGGCCCATCCGGGCCGGAGAATTGAGCGGGGGGTCCCGCCAACCGGCGCGGCCCAATTCCCGCCCCCGCCCAATCTCCGGTACCGGAGACTTCGGCGGGGGCAGGGGCGGGATTCACGGCGGCCAACGGCCATTCTCCGACCCGGCGGGGGGTCGGAGAATGACGCCCCTGTTCTTTAATTTGAGTAGTATTTGATATGTGCGCCAGATTTCATTCTCTACTATGTTTTCAGATGGTTATAGTGCAGGATTTTCAGAAACCCAGGCAAAATATGAAAGCAACATGAACTCACCTCATCTCCTCCTACATCAGTGGTGGGCAACCTACGGCCCGGGGGCCACATGCTGCCCTTCTGGGTTTTAAGTGTGGCCCACGAGACATTTTGTTGACCGTTTCTCACACAGTGTTGCCACATTCCACAGATTTCTGTCCATGTCTTTTTATTCATACCGGTATGACTGAAGTGATGCGCACGGAAAGCAAGGGCAAGTGAATTGAGGTGCATTCTGATTGTACACAACATTGACTGTGAGAGCCATGGACTCCCTCTGTGTCTAATGTGTATATATCTATTTTGTTTTTACCATTTGAAGTTGATGATAGTTCTGTTAATATATAAATGATTAAGCATTTTCTGTAATTCATTTTGAAATATTCAGCATGTATTAAATGTATTTAATCTTATTCATGGAGCTATGGTTAGTAAACAAGTCTGATATCAATCTTGCGGCTGACTGTGATGAAGGAGGGTCACTAATGCAGCCCACTCGCTAGCCTAGGTTTCCCATCACTGTCCAACATAAATTCTTTAGGACAATGTCCTCAGCCTAACAATCTTCAGCTACTTCATAAACCACTTTCTTTCCAACATGAGGTCAGGAGAGAGGTTACTTGCTGACAATTGGCTAGTGTTCAGCTCTATTTCTGGTGCTGCATATGTTAAGGTAGTTCATGCTCACATCAAGAAGACCTGTATAATATCCCGGCTTGGCTGCAAAGTAGTAGTAACATTTGTACAACACAGCAGATAATGATCCTCTCCACAAAGAGAGAGCCTAACTATTTTCATGTGCCATTTAATGACATAACCGTTGCCAAAATTTTCACTGCCCACCTCCTGCTTATTCCCATTGACCAGAACTCCAACATAACTTGCTATATATATGCAGAGCAGGTGAGAGGCTGGGTGTTCTACAGTAATTGCATCACCTCCAAATATACATTCCATCAAGGCACATGTCAGGCGTTTAATGGAATGCGCAACACTATTCAGGACAAAGCAACATGCTTGATCAGCATCTCATAAGCTACCCTAAAACGTCACTCTGGAGTCTTTTGGCTGCACAGGGCTCTCCATGATGCTCCGCAGCAATGCACCAAGTCTGTTTCAGAAACCGCCTAGAAGGACAAAAACTGTACTTGTAAATGCATGAGACACCCTCACCTTTCTAACTTGGATATTTATCAATGCTCCTTCATCATCGCTGGGTCAAAAACTGGAATTCTGTAACCAACATTATTGTGAGAGTACTTGGACTGCTGAGCACCACCTTCTCAGGGCAACTAGGAGTGGGCAATTACATCCAAAGCTTTGTTTTTTTTTTCAAAAGATATAAAGAATGTGTTAAATTTGCTTATTCAGGAAATCAAACTCATTGAATGCATTTAAAGGGAGACCGTATCAAAGTGGTACTGTCACTGCTCTGAGAACATGGGTTCAAATCTCCCCAAGGGAGGATGGTACAATTTAAATGCAATCAATTTTTAAAAATCTGGAATTGAAAGCTCAGGTTGCCATAAAGCTATCATCAATTATTGTAAAAAAAAATTATCTGGTTCACTGTCCTTTAGGGGAGGAAATCTGCTGTCCTTACCTGGTCTGGCCTATATGTGACTCCAGAGCCACAGCAATGTGGTTGACTCTTAACTGCTCTAGGAAACAAATATTTTCCTTACCAGCAATGCCCCACATCCCATGAAAGAATTAAGAAAAATAAAAGATGTGAAGAATGAAGCTAAGCATTACTTAATATAGGGTGTAATTTCTATTTATACAGTTGATAACTGGGGCGAGATTCTCCGGCCCCCCGCCGGGTCGGAGAATCGCCGGGGCTGGCGCGAATCCCGCCCCCGCCAGTTGCCGAAGTCTCCGGCACCGGAGATTCGGCGGGGGCGGGAATCGCACCGCACCGGTTGGCGGGCCCCCCCGCGCGATTCTCCGGCCCGGATGGGCCGAAGTCCAGCCGCTAAAATGCCTGTCCCGTCGGCGTGGATTAAACCACCTACCTTACTGGCGGGACAAGGCGGCGCGGGCGGGCTCCGGGGTCCTGGGGGGGACGTGGGGCGATCTGGCCCCGGGGGGTGCCCCCACGGTGGCCTGGCCCGCGATCGGGGCCCACTGAACCGCAGGCGGGGCTGTGCCGTGGGGGCACTCTTTCCCTTCCGCCTTCGCCACGGTCTCCACCATGGCGGAGGCGGAAGAGACTCCCTCCACTGCGCATGCGCGGGAATGCCGTGAGCGGCCGCTAACGCTCCCGCGCATGCTCCGCCCGGAGATGTCATTTCCGCGCCAGCTGGCGGGGCACCAAAGGCCTTTTCCGCCGGCTGGCGGGGCGGAAGTTCGTCCGGCGCCGACCTAGCCCCTCAAGGTTGGGGCTCGGCCCCCAAAGATGCGGAGCATTCCGCACCTTTGGGGCGGCGCGATGCCCGTCTGATTTGCGCCGTTTTGGGCGCCAGTCGGCGGACATCGCGCCGTTTCCGGAGAATTTCGCCCAAGTATGGGGATATAATTAATCCAAACATGGAGAACAGAATTACTTGAAAACTAGGAATAAAAGAGTGAAGAGCTCATCCCAAAGTAAGATGAAACATCACATCGTAATACCGTGAAAACGGAGAGGATGTGACACATTCCAGAAAGAAAATATTAAGTTTGTTGCAGTCATGGAAACATCTGTTTTAAATATTCACATCTTTTTCCTGTTGACAGTGTGGTTGCTAAGAAAATATTTCTTGTTCTGCAGCCAATTTTTTTTGCACCAAGTTCCAGGAAAATATTTCTGCTAGAATTTAATTATTCATAGGATTATGTAGGATATATGGCATAGTAACAGGTCATTTGGCCCAATCAGTGGTTCACCAAAAAGAAACCAAATCTTCCAGGCTGAACCCCAGCCTGTCAGAAATATTACATTGGAACATTTTCGAATGAGGTTTGGCATACAATATATAAATTAGATCCCCAAACTCTGGGGGGGAAAGCTGAGCAGATGGAGCTTCTACTTTGGGCAGAATTGGCAAAATGGCTGTAAGTCATGCCCAAAATTGGAGCTGTTTTGCAAAGATTTTTCCTTGCATTTCTGTTCAAACTCATTTGCAACCAATCACAATCAATAGTGTTTTAAAATATATTCCTTTAAAGGAATATTCCTTGAGTATTGCTAAAAAAAGAGACATGCTGTCAAATTTTTTTGGCTTGCACTCATCAGGTCTAATGCAAGAATGCCAAATTTCACAATTAATAATCTTCAATAAATAAATAAATAATCTTTATTGTCACAAGTAGGCTTACATTAACACTGCAATGAAGTTACTGTGAAAACCCTTTAGTCACCACGGGCGAAATTCTCCTACCCGCCCCGCCACATTTCTGCGCTGACCGGCCGGCGGGAGTCTCCGTAACGCCGGCCGGTCAATGGGGTTTCCCATTGTGGGGCAGCCCCACGCCGTCGGGAAACCCCCGGGCGCCGGCAGAACGGAGACTCCCGCCGGCGGAGAATGACGCCCCACATTGCGGTGCCTGTTCGGGTACACATAGGGAGAATTCAGAATGTGCAATTCACCTAACAGCACGTCTTTCAGGACTTGTCAGAGGAAACCGGAGCACCCGGAGGAAACCCACACAGTAACGGGGAAAACGCGCAGACTCCGCTAGCTCGGAATCGAACCTGGGATCCAGCCGCTGTGAAGCAACAGTGCTAACCACTGTGCTAATGTGCCACCCACCATGCCGTGCCGTGAAGATCTGGTGGACCACTGTGCTACCGTGTCACATACCATGTGAGGAAAAGGTGCTGATTGGTTGGCAAATCAACTCTAATTAGTCAAAGAGTTGCTATGGAGAATACACCAGGGAACTATTGTCCCTTATGATTTTGTTTAATTCAAAAAAATGTTCCAACATGGATTGGGAGATTCAGCAGTCTCTAATTCAAAGAGACTTGGGTGCATTCGTACAAGAAATGCAGAATGTTAGCATAAAAGTGTAGCAAGTAATTAGGAGGCAAATGGTATATCGGCCTCTGTTACAAGGGGATTGAATACAAGAATAAAGAAATGTTGCTGAAATTCTACAATCTTTTAGTGAGACCACATCTGGAATACTGTGTACAGGTTCGGTCTCAATAATTCAGAAAGGATAAACTTGCATTGGGTGGTACAGCGAAGGTTCACTAACGGTGTCTGGGATGTGGAGGTTGCCCTTTGATGCGAAATTGAGTAAATTGGGATTATATTCTCTGCCTTAAAGAATGAGAGATGATCTCATTGAAACCTACAAAACTCTGAAGGGGTTCGATAGGGTGGACATTGAGAGATTGTTTCCATTGGTCGGGGAATCTAAAATACAGGGACGCAATCTCAGGATAAAAGGCTGACCATTTCGGACCGAGATGAGGAGAAATTATTTCACTCACAAGGTTGTGAATCTTTTGAATTCTCTACCCCAAAGGGCTGTGGAGGTTCCATCGTTAACTCCATTTATGGCTGGGGTAGACAGATGGTTGGTCTCTCAGAGAATGAAGGGATATGGGGAGCAGGTGGGAAGATGGAGTGAAAGCCCAAGATCAGAGATGATCCTATTGAATGACAAAACAGGTTTGATGACCAATTGGCCTACTCCCTCTCTTATATCTTGTATTATTCTGTTCTAATACTAAGTCCCTCGGCTGAGGACGTGGAGGCTTTCACCATCAACAGCAGTGCCCCACAATATGACCATACCAAGCCAGTAATGCATACTGCATCTGAGAAACAATGCGACCATGGAAATCCCCAATCAGCCATGAGCTTGTTTCCATTTACACTACCATCTTCCTGCGAGATCCCCCATGACAATGACATGTGCATTGTTGGTCACAAGCACTTTGGACGGGATTCTTTGAACCTGAGGCTAAGTTGACGCCTTCGTAAACGTCGTCGCATTTTACGACGGCGTCATGAGGCCCCCAGGATCAGTGATCCTGAGCCATACAGGGGGCCAGCACGGCACTGGAGCGACTCACGCAGCTCCAGCTGCCAATGCCGGCGTCAAACAGGCGCTGCGTGTCTGCGCATGTGCACTACGGCTGCCGCAAATTCGCGCATGCGCGCTAGCTTCCTTCTCCGCGCCAGCCCTGACGCAACATGGTGGAGAGCTACAGGGGCCAGCGCGGAGTAAAAGAGGCTCTCACCAGGAGAGGCCAGCCAGCCGATCGGTAGGCCCCGATTGTGGGCCAGGCCACTCCCTCCCCGCCACCAGGCCGCCCCCGCGCAGGATGGACGCCGAGGTCCCGCCGGATAAGACCACATGTGAACGGCGTCGGCGGGACTAGGGCTTTCTTGGCGGCCACTCGGCCCATCCGAGGAGGAGAATCGCCAGGGGGGGTGGGGGCTGCATAGAGCAGCCCCCGATCGGCGCTGCCCCAACCGCGCTGGCACCAACGGCGCGATTCTCCAGTCACCGGAGAATCGGCGGACCGTCGTCAGGGCAGCGTCGCGTGAATCACGCCCGGCCCGGCGATTCTCTGACCCGGCCCCGGAGTCAGAGAATCCCGTCCTTTATACAGCTTATCGAGACAATCAGACAGAAACCAAAATAATCCTGCTGACTTTGCTGTCCTGGTGGCCATGATGACCTTGGCGGTTGTCCTCTACTGGAGCCTGAGTTGGCTCGGATTGGGAAGGAGCATCCAGCCTCATGGCTGGTCACTCCTCAGTCATTGCGGCATCGGCAGATGCAGTTATCACTGGCAGAATGACAAGGGAGTTGTTGCCCTCTTCTGGAGCACCTTAGAGGAGCTCAAACAGATGACAGGCAGCTCGTCGACCAGGTACATTTGCACCTCCCTGCTCACCATTAATATGGGGCACCTCGGAGTCTCCCCCATCTCTCAAACTGGCAGTGGCATCCAGAGGTCACAGCCAGTGTACTGGCGTGCAGGTCCAAACGTGACCCCTGGATCCCCTGAGGGTGCCTCTGAATCTTCTTCTCCATGAGAGTCGCCACACTCTCAATAGAGGAGAATGTCCCCTCAGTGCTCAAGGTCAGTGCAGTGCTCATGTTCCACATGGACTGCACAATGACAGAAACCATGGGATGCAGACCATCCTGGATATCTGCCAGGTCTCCCCAAGCATCGTGCAGGACATCCGTCACCTGTCACCTGATGGATGTCTCCAGACGTCTCCATCTGCTTGGACCCAGCACAGTCCTGATCCCCAGCCGTACTCCCACTGTCAGTGCTTTGGGATGTCTCTGCCTCTGTCACCTCCTCAGACGAGTGTGCTGTGGTCTCACCACCATACACTATTTGCAGAGACAATGGCCTAATGCCCACTGACATGTGAGTTTCAATGTTGATGCCTGGTTCCGAAAGTTGTGAAATAAGTGCAGGAACAAAGTCTTCCTGGGTGTTTAACAGGGGGTCCTCAGGGTCACCTGGTTCTCCTGCAAATGTTGGATCTGAGGGTGGAAGGCAGCACATCAGTGAATTCAATCATCATCATCACTGTAAATACTAGATGACCAGCTGAGACAATTGAGAGATGCTTCATGATGACATCTGCAATGGTTGGGTCAGCTCACTTTTTGATAAGAGGAGCCTGTACCCACAGCACATGCACCTGGAACATGCACTCTTGCCATAATTCCAAATCCCCATTTCACCAAGACCGGGGGAGATAGCTGGCCTGTGTAAATCCAACTCAAGAGCATCAGCTTCACTCCTAGTGAGGACCAGCAGATTGGGACTCCCCCATTGATTTGGCGGTGCTCTGTAGCACTTGCCTTCTCCTGGCAGACGACAGTAGAAAGCTTCATTAATGTTTCACCTTCCTTTAGGGCCATTCCAGGTGCCCCAGCCACCACATGCACATTTAGCGTGCTATTTTACTGTGGCACACCTCCCCCTCCAATGCATTGTGGCCTATGGTGCTGACAGCCCAGACTTGACAGAGCAGGCTTCAGTGCCAGTTGGCATATACACCCAGATCACTGAGCACACAACGGAATGGGTCCCGGACTACACTGCTCTGCACAGGTCCATGCCATCTTTGTACTTTCCCTTGGCATCCACAAAAGATTGTTGAAGCTTTTGTGACACTGAAGCCAGGTGCGGCGAACAATACCTTACCCACTGACCTGGGTGGCAACCTCTATCTCTGCCTTCTTTGTCTGACGGGGTAGCCTTCTCTTGTCATCCCAGGGTATGAGAATGTAGCATCTGGCACTTAGCCCACCCGACTTACCCTCCCGCCTTCCATAACTCCTGGTGCTGATGGCATTTCTGGACTACAGGAATGTTATTATTGTTATTCCACACAGCGCCCTCAGCCACCCCACAACTCTTGATGACCTCCAGACATCTGCAGTCCACAGGGTGTAACCCCCCCCCCCTCGCCCCGGGCCTGGTCCTCATTGGACACTGTGCTTGATGTGTTCCCACCCCCACTCAGCATGAGCCCAGCCAGTAGACGCATTACACACTGGCCGGGCCACCACCCAATGTGCTAATGCGTTAACTTTGAAATATTGGGTGGGAGCAGGTTGCATATCCGCTTTCTCCCATAAGAACTTCAGCCGCATCCCCCACGAATGTAAAATTCAGGCCCATTTTTCAGTGACGAGCAGATCAGGGCAGAATTAAGGGGTTGTTATTCGGGCAGGTCACTTGTCGCCCGAAAGGAACAGAGCAGCAAAAAGGGCAACTTGTTTTGTTCTGTTTTCAAACAAATAACTAATTAAATAAATTGGACCAACAGATCATCATATAACTTGCACACTGTGATGCATGCTTTTTGTTCTTCCACAAGCTAATTTTCCTCATCACTGTGCCCACTTATGGATGCATAGTCACACTGAATCTGTACCGATGCTGGAAAAAGCATTTTGATTCTAAAGAAAGCAAATATATTTAAAAGAAACATAAGCCTGCAAACTAAAAAGGTAGAAATCCATAAAGCAGATAGCATCAGACATTCTTCTGCTATTAAATGAATAATTTATTAATGTTGGTTTAAAAATATCAACATGAAATAAATATTGCAAAGGGAAAAGTTATCTGCTTTTGGAACTCAATTGAAGTCTAACACGCAGTAAATGACAAAATATGAATTATTTATCACTTTGTATTACAGAAATGTCAGAATAACACAACTGGGGACCACTGTGAAAAATGTCTTGATGGCTATATTGGTGATGTTGTCCAGGCTCATCATAAATCTTGCCAGCCTTGTCCTTGCCCTCTAAGCATACCTTCAAATAAGTAAGTGGAAAATACAAAGACTTATTTACTGCAGTCCTGCAATTTTTGCTTGATTTCTTAAATGGTGTATGCTCCACAAACAACCTGCGTAATGTGGATCTGATGTGTGTAGTGAAAGATTTTTTTAAATCAGCTGAATCTGGGATAGCTTATCGTATCATGTGAAGTATATGTGATCTTCACCATTTGGAGATCCTATAGAGCCGGTCATCACCTGCTAGGAATTAAGAATACAACTTTATCTAATTTATAGATAAAAGATATTGACTAAGTAGACACCGAGCGGATATTTCCTCTTGTGGGGCAATCTAGAACGAGAGGTCATAGTTTTAGGATAAGGGGTAGCAGATTTGAAACGGAGAATAGGAGAAATTACTCCTCTCAAGGAGTCGTGAATCTGTGGATTTCACTGCCCCAGAGTGCGGTGGATGCTGGGACATCGAAGCATAGAATTTTACCACACAGAAGGAGACCATTTGGCTCATCGCGTCTGCACGGGCTCCCAAAAGAGCAACCTAGCTAGTCCCATTCCCAAGTCCTATCTCCATAGCCATCAAAATTCATCACTTTCAAATATATATTTATTTTGAAACCTCCTCTGGAATCCACCTCCACCACTCGCTCAGGCAGCGCATTCCAAACCCCAACAACTCGCTGATTAAAGAGCTTTCTCCTCATTTCACTCCTAGCTCTCTTGCTGACCATCTTGAAATTGTGACCCCCCAGTCACTGACTTATCTACTAGTGGAAACAGAATATCCATCTGTACCCTGTCAAAATTGTTCAGAATTTTGAACACCTCAATAAGGTCACCTCTTAATCTTCTCTGCTCCAAAGAGAAGAAGTTCAATCTTTCCCTGTATCTAAAATTCCTCATTCCTGGTATCATTCTCCTACTCTCTCTAGGGCGTTAACATCCTTGCTTAAATAAAGTGCCCACAACTGAACACAATATTACAATGTGTTCTGACCAATGATTTGTAGACATGCAGCATTACTTTCTTGCTTTTATACTCTGTACCCCTATTTATAAACTCAAGGATCCTATAAGCCTTAACAACTGTTTCCACTTGCCTGGAAACCTTCAGAGAATAATGCACTTGAACTCTGAGTTCCCTTTGCTCCTGTACTCCCCTCAAAGTTGTACCATTAAGCCTGTATTGTCTCCCCATATTTCTTCTCCCAAAATGCATTACCGCACATTTCTCTGCATTGAAATCCATCTGCCAGGTGTGTGCTCATTTGGCCAACTTGTCAATGTCCCTCTGAAGTCGCTTCGTGTCATCCTCACAATTCACTATTCTCCCTAGCTTAGTATCATCTGCAAATTTAGAGATTTTGCCCTCAACACCCATCTCTAAATCATTTATATAAATCAGAAAAAGCAAGGGTCGCAACAATGAGCCCGAGGGAACACCACTTTCAACTCGTCTCCAGTCTGAGAAATACTCATCTGTACCTACTGTCTGTTTCCTATCTCTTAACCAACTTCTAATAAGTGCTGCCAAGGACCCATCAATCTGCTAACCAACCTACCATGTGGCACCATATCAAATGCTTTCTGAATGTCCAAATATACAATGGCGCAGTGGCTGAGTGGTTAACATAGCTCCAGGGACCCAGGTTCAATTCTGACCTTGGGTTACTGCCTGTGTGGAGTTTTGGACATCCTCCGAATGTCTACGTGGGTTTCCGCGGGGTTGTCTGGTTTCCTCCCACTGTCCAAGGTGTGCAGGTTAGGTGGATTGGTCATGCTAAATTGCCCTTAGTGTCCAAAGGTTGGGTGGGGTTACAGGGATAGGGTGGGGGATTGGGCTGTGGTAGGATGGTCTTTTGAGGGTCTGTGCAGATATGATGGGCTGGAAGGCCTCCTTCTGCACGGCAAGCATTCTATGATGACAACATCCATAGCATTACCCTTAACTACTGCCTGTGACACCTCGACAATGAACTCAATTACATTTGTCAGACATGACCTGCCTTTGACAAAACCACACTGACTGTCTAGTATTAACTTATTTTTCTCTAAGGAGGTAATTGCCCCCTTTTGCACTGTAGGGCTGCTATAGATTCTATGGTCGGCCATATTAATAAGTGCGGCTATTGAATATAATAATAATGTTAAGCCTCGTTGAATGTAGCACAGACTATGGCAAGGGCGGAAGTAAAAGCTTTAAAACTGCTATGAAATGGAAATTGACTTTTTCTTGTATTTTCTTCCTATTTACAGTTTTGCTCTTTCCTGTATGATTAAAGCTGACAAATTGCGATGTGTATGTCAGAAAAATTATGCTGGACCCAGATGTGAAAGGTTGGTATTTTTTATTTTGGTTGTTTGCATTAAATTGTATATGATAGAAAAATATTTTGTCCTGTATATTTTTATAAGTAGGAGATGGCAAAGGTGTGACACCCTATACAGGACATATGGGATCCGAGTGAGCAGGACAAGCAACTGAGGATCTCCTTTATCAATTAGATCGAAGGATTGAAGGCTAAATAGAACGGGTTAATTCGGAAAGATAAATAAATAGAGAGAGAAGAGAAACAACAAGATAAAGTAAAAGATAAACTTATTTTTTAAAATATCCAACAACAATTAAAATCTGAAGGGCTGGATGGCCACAATTATTGCCATTCATTTTCATGCCTGAGAGGTTGTCTAGCAATGATTAGCACCTATGACATTGTTAAAGGTATACTTGGACTAATAGGGGCAAGCCATAGTTTTCCATCATGGGCTTGATTTGTATTCAGCCTGAAAATATTTTTCAAAAAATCATGTTCAGACAATGCAGGCGACTGAGAAGCCAAATAGTGAGATGATGTTTTCACAAAGTGACTTTTGGATATCCACTTTAAATTGTGTATCTTCCCTCGTATTTATGTTGACAAAAATGTTTGGGCCACAATAATTTTACTCTGTTCATCCTCTACACTACTATGTATTGTCTTAGTATGTAGATGAAGCTTTATTCCACATCATCATAGGATGGGAGCAATGTTCTCTCAAATGTCTCTTTTCTCTGCGTAGGCAACATGTTGCACTCTTGTGATTCTTTACAGATTACCACAAGGAGGTGCATGCATGCTTCTTAAAGGAAACATTGGGTGTGCGTGGCCTATTTATTATGAGTGCAGTGCACCCTAGATTTCCACGCACTCATGCATGCATCCAGGTTAGAAGGAGCATTACCTGGGAGTACCTTGTAAGGCTGTTATGTACAAAAGTAGAAAATGCTTCAATTCCTTGTAATGGTAACCCTCATTTTAATGAGACCTTCTTCAAAAAATGCAAAACATTTACCAAAGTAATTACCATACAAATATGGAAGAGCCCTAGCTGCATCACAATGAAGAACAAATGCATTTAAAGAGATGCTTGTTTATTCCAGATGTGCACCTGGTTACTATGGAACACCTTTACTCTATGGAAGCAGTTGCAGAAAATGTAACTGCAATGGTAACTCTGATCCCAATCTCATATTTGATGACTGCAATGAGGAAACTGGGTATTGTCGCAATTGTCTGCGAAATACGACAGGCATCCACTGTGAACGCTGTGCTCCTGGTTACTATGGAAATGCCATCAATACTAAAAACTGCACAGGTGTGTACATCTATTTATATAGCTGTTCAATGATTGTTATAACTTCCAAATGCAGCTGAAGACCTTAAGAGTGAAACAGAATGAAAAATATATTAATTCATTTACTTACAAGTTGCTAATGTGTACTTAATTGCCAAAAGTAAGTACTGGCAAAATGTGAAGACAATCATTTTGGAAATTCGAGCCTGAGCTTTGAACAAGAGAAACAAAAACACTTTCAGGCTCAGATAATAACATTTCATAAGAATGTTTAAGCTTTAATTTTTTTTTAGTGGTTCCTATTCTTTTAAGAAAGTAATGCTTTTTTAAACTCCCCTGATTGCCTTTTTCCAATCATTTTGTGGAAGCCAGGTTGTAATTAGAAACCTCAAATGCTGGCAATGCAGTCAAGGAAAGTTTATTTGTGGAAATATGGTGAAAATACCATGGATGAGTAAGTCATACTCTTTCTGAATAGTCAGAGACCAAAGCATCACGTTCTATCAGAAACACTAACGGTGACTTGGATTCTATTATGAGTGGGTCACTAATTTTTCACCTCTGTGCCCAGGTACGAATTTGCCCCATGCTAGACTAAACAGTTTTAAAACTATTTTTACCTGCCATCTTATCCTCTGCAAAGCCATATCATAGCCTGTTCATAGGACTTGTCAACTTGAATGATATAAACGTTTTTCCTTGATAATATTTTATCATCAATTTATATAATGTAGCCTGAGTAACAGATATTTCTCCACAAATGCACGCTTCATAAAAGCATTTTATTTCACAATAAATATATTTAACATGCAACAGATGATTTGATTCACTTAGTTCAATCAATAGTTTCTTTTTGCAACACAAAATAATACAACAACTGTTTACTTTTTACAATCTATGGGGAATCAAGTTAAAGCCTACCACAATAAAATAAACAGCTTTTATGTAACTTCTTTGAAACTTATGGAAAGATATTCTGCTTTAATATGCAACACTTTCCAAATTCTTTCTGTGGAATAACAGGTCAGATAAATTGTAATTGTCCAAAGCTTGAATGTAAACAATGCAGATCAAAGCTTTCAGCCTTCTAGGCATACAAACATACTTATATACTTTAAAGGGCAATGAATTTGAATGTGTGAAAACCACTTCAAAGATTTCCACCACGTTAAAGGGATTACTTTTACCTTTGTCACACAGATCTTTAAACCTGACATACTGACAGACATTTTAAAGGGGTTAAGAGTACAGATCGGATCACTTTCACTTTATTACGACAAAATTTTAATTTTTATATACTGATTGACTTTAATAGGTTTAAAGGCTGGAGAGGGGAAGGGCAGCCATACAAGCCCCATTCAAGGAAATACCCCTGGCCTGGGCCCTTCCAATCCAGCACAAGCCCCCTGACCCCCACCTCTGTTGAATGACCCCCCCCCCTCGACACCCTGGTAGCAATTATTGGGAGGGTACTTACCAACTTGCCACCTATTGGACTGCAAGGTGCCAGGTTGGCACTACCAAGGTGTGGGGCCTGGAAGAGGGGTACTGAGGGAGGCACTGGTGGGGGGTGAAGAGGGTTTCTGAGAAAGGGGCCCTTGCCAGCTATTAGGGTGCTGGGGTCCCTTGCCAAGATCTGGGGAGGACGGTGGTGGTGGGGGGTGCTGCAGCAGCTTTTACAGATCAGGGCGCCCTCTTTTAAACGGCGGTCTGATCTCAGAGGTGCCGGAGAGTTTAGGTCCCGCCACTCTCAGTTGCAGCGCGGACCCCAGAGTGCCATGGAATTGTATGGAAAAGCGAATTCAGCTAAAAGAAAACATCAGGGTTGCTCCTAGCGCTAGCGAGAATCACTCTTGTTTCCCCAGAAGTTTGCAGGAGCACTTAGTCGTGGATCAGGAGAATCGTGCCCAAAGACAAGTTGAGCTGTGAATTTTTTTAAGTACCAATCTCTCCTAAAAATGACTCGCTTCCTTTAATGCATACTCACAAAATCTCCTCATCATTCTTTGTGTTGTAAACTATGTTTGATCACTGCCATAATGAGTGCTATTACAAAAATGCTTCCATGTGTGTCTTAATCAAGATTGGAATCCCATTCCTATTCATATGCTCCATTACATTAGTGAATGGTGCAATTACACAATTTCAAACAACATTTACGGTGGGAATTAAAAACAGACGAAGGTTTATCTAAAGTGTCTCGCATTCAGAAAATATTTCCAAAGATTCTCAAGGAAGAGAAACAAGGGATTCTCCCGTTCACGGTGGGGCGGGGCGGGGGGGGGGGGGGGGGGTACGGGCGGGGGGGGGGGGTGGCGTGAACCACTCCGGTGTCGGGCTGCCCCAAAAGTGCGGAATCCTCCGCACTTTCAGGGGCTAGGCCCACCCCGGAGTGGTTGGCGCCCCGCCGGCCGGCGGGAAAGCGGCCTGGCGACACGCCAACCGGTGCCGAAGGGCTTCCGCCGGCCGTCGCGAGTCCGCGCTGGCGCAGGAGCGCCAGCGCGTGCTGGCGTCATCCCCGCGCATGCGCTGAGGGATTCACTTCTGCACCGGGAATGGCGGATGACCACGGCCTCCGGTGCGGAAGGAATAGAGTGACCCCACGGCACAAGCCCGCCCCCAGATCGGTGGGCCCCGACCGCGGGCCAGGCCACCATGGGGGCACCTCCTGGGGCCAGATCCCCCTGCGACCCCCCAAGAACCCCAGAGCCCGCCCGCACCGCCGGTAAGGGACCAACTCTAATTTACGCTGGCGGGACCGGCATAGAACGGGCGGTACTTCGGCCCATCGCGGGCCGGAGAATCCGGACAGCCCCGGGGCCGGATTTTGGGGGGCGGGAGAATTGGGAGGACGGCGGGGGCGGGATTCACGCCAACCCTCGGCGATTCTCCCACCCGGCGGGGGGGTCAGAGAATCCCGCCCGGAGAATCCTCAGAGGAATGGACCATTGATTTCTTGATATGTACTCCTAAACTGTAATTCTCCATTCTTAAACTGGGACTTTAGGGGCCTGCAAGAATAGGATAGGATACCGGGTCAGTGGTGATGTGAATGTGGAGAGGCCATTATACTGGGGGTGTTAGGTGGCATGCCCGTCACCTTTCTACTACAATGGCATTTGACAGCAGCAAGGGAGAGGTAGATGACCCATCCACCCAGAGGCTTATTGAGTCATTTATGTGGCCAATTAAGGGCCTCTACCCATCATCATTGGAATTTTACCAGAGGCCATTCACTGGGTGCAGAGATTGCCTGGTAAACCTCATGGCCTCCATGCAGGTTGGGGGACTCTTAACCTGGCAACCTCTAGAGGGCCCTTGATGTGTTGGGTGTTCTGGATCACATACAGGTCACCAACACTTGAAATAGTGCAACACTATTTTATTGAATCATTAACTGTTTAAACATACTTAGACTGTGGGTTAATACGATACTAGCTTTAACTAAAGACCTCGGCCTTGTCCGAACCAGTCGATGCACTCAGCGCATGGTGAATGTCTGTGTTGCAGGCTGTGAGCTCTGTCCTCCTAGCTAGCTGCAACTCGAGTGAGCGGGAACTCTGATGCTCCCTGTCTTTGTAGTGCGTGTGCTCTAACTGGTGATTGGCTGCGGTGTTGTGTATGTTGATTGGTCCCAGTGTGTGTCTGCACCATGATATACTGGTGTATATTATGACATCCACCCTTTTATAAAAAATGTACCTGCGTGGCAATAAATAGTGTATTGTGAATGTTCCTGACTACGTGTGTGCAAAATATTTACAGGACTATTTACATAAAAAGTAAGCTATTTACATGGGAAGGTGCCTGGTGAAGAAAAAAACAGTGCGTCGCAAGAATAACGAGATGAACACCATATACAAACCACTTGAATGATTAAACGGAAGAACAGAACAAATCAGAAAGTCCATAAGTCCACAAAGTTCACAAATTAAGTCTCTGAGGTGGGCGGCAAATTCTGGTTGACCGCCTCAAGGGTGGGTCGGGAGCCGCCGGCTGAGTAGCGGGCTGGACTGTGTCAGAGTGAGGAGGATGCAGAGTGACCGGAATCTCTGCATAGTCCAGGTCAGCGTCAACAGGAGGGTGTGGCAATGGTGGAGGATCACGTAGTGAGCGCGGAACGAGACGAAGGGCACGTCGATTGCGGCGCAGAATGGAGCCATCCGGTAGACGAACCAGGAACGAGCGGGGAGCCACCTGCCGAAGAACCACAGCGGTTACAGACCAGCCACCATCCGGAAGATGGATGCGGACGTTGTCATCTGGAGCCAGAGCAGGGAGATCAGCTGCACGGGAGTCATGAGCCGCCTTGTGCTGTGCACGAGACAGTTGCATTCGTTGAAGGACCGGAAAGTGGTCGAGGTCTGGGACATGAATGGATGGCACCGTCGTCCTCAGGGTGCGACCCATGAGCAGCTGGGCTGGCGACAGGCCAGTGAACAGTGGGGCCGAGCGATAGGCCAGCAGGGCGAGGTAGAAATCGGACCATGCATCGGCAGCCTTGCAGAGGAGCCATTTGACTACGTGGACGCCCTTCTCCGCTTTGCCGTTGGATTGGGGGTACAGGGGACTGGATGTCACATGCACAAAGTTGTACCTCCTGGCAAAGTTGGACCATTCCTGGCTTGCGAAACAGGGGCCATTTACCGACATCACAGTGAGTGGGATGCCGTGTCGAGCAACGGTGTCCTTACAGGCTCGGATGACTGCAGACGATGTGATAGAACATAAGAACATAAGAACTAGGAGCAGGAGTAGGCCATCTGGCCCCTCGAGCCTGCTCCACCATTCAATGAGATCATGGCTAATCTTTTGTGGACTCAGCTCCACTTTCCGGCCCGAACACCATAACCCTTAATCCCTTTATTCTTCAAAAAACTATCTATCTTTAACTTAAAAACATTTAATGAAGGAGCCTCTACTGCTTCACTGGGCAAGGAATTCCATAGATTCACAACCCTTTGGGTGAAGAAGTTCCTCCTAGGAGACTTCCGGGTGCGGCGATGACCAGCTGAGTCGCACGTTTCGGCAGCTCCCTGTGAAACGGACTTTTGGGCTCTTGATAGGAGCCCCAACGGCAATTTTAACGGCTAAAAACACCGTGCGGTAAACCAGGAGGGTGTTCCCCCTGGACACGGATGGAAAAAGGAGAGGAAAGTGGCCGGATTGCAGCGGATCCTTTGGAACAACGGCAAGGAAGGCAAGCAAAAACCAAGATGGCGTCGGAAGGTGGCAGTTTCATATGGGGCCCTGAACAACAAGAGTTCTTGAAATGCTGCGTGGAGGAGATAAAAAAGGAAATGAAGAAAGAGTTGTTGGCCCCAATACTACAGGCGATTGAAGGGCTGAAAGAGGAACAAAAGACCCAGGAGCAGGAGCTTCGGGTTGTGAAGGCGAAAGCAGCCGAGAATGAGAACGATATACAGGGCCTGGTGGTGAAGTCGGAGATACAGGAGGCACACCAGAAACGATGTGTGGAGAGGTTGGAGGCACTGGAAAACAACGCAAGGAGGAACAACCTGAGGATTCTTGGCCTTCCTGAAGGTGTGGAGGGGGCGAACGTCGGGGCATATGTGAGCACGATGCTGCATTCGTTAATGGGAGCGGAGGCCCCGACGGGTCCGTTGGAGGTGGAGGGAGCGTACCGAGTTATGGTGCGAGGATTGAGAGCAGGAGAAACTCCCAGAGCCATAGTGGTGAGATTCCTCCGTTTTAAGGATAGAGAAATGGTCCTTAGATGGGCGAAGAAAACTCGGTGCAGTAAATGGGAGAACGCGGTGATCCGCGTTTATCAAGACTGGAGTGCGGAGGTGGCGAGAAGGATGGCGAGCTTTAATCGGGCCAAGGCGGTACTTCACAAAAGGAAGATAAAATTTGGAATGCTGCAACCGGCAAGACTGTGGGTCACATATCAAGGGAGGCACCACTACTTTGAGACGGCGGATGAAGCGTGGACTTTTATTGTAGAAGAAAAACTGGAATGAGTGGATTATGAAAAAGAACGTTTGGACAAAGTGGTGGGGCGAATGGGGGGGGCGAAGAGGGGTTTTATGTTCTAATCCTGCGGTATGGTAACTTTTCTTTCTCCCACAGGTGGTGATGGGGGGAGGTGGGGAGGGAGAGGAGATGGGGCGTTGGCCATGGGAGGCGGGGCCAAGGGAGAGGCGCGGGCTTGGTTCCCGCGCTATGATAATTATGGCGGGAATAGAGAAGCAGGAAGGAGGGGGCGTCGCACGGTGCGAGCCGTGGTCACGGGGGGAAGCCGAGGTCAGCCAGAATTTGCTGACTTCTGGGAGCAACATGGGGGGAGTAATTACGCTAGCGGGGGGTCTAGCGGGGGGGGTGGGAGGGGGGAATTACTGGGTTGCTGCTGCTGGGGAAAGGGGGGAGTGGGTACGGGAGAGGATGGGCGGGGGGGGCACCGCCTGGGGGAGATACAGCTGCGTGGGAACTGGGTGAGAAGCTGGAAAAAGATGATGGCTAACCGGCAAGGGGGGGGGGGGGGGTGGGAAGCCCCCCAACTCGGCTGATCACGTGGAACGTGAGAGGGCTCAACGGGCCGATAAAGAGGGCACGAGTACTCGCACACCTTAAGAAACTTAAAGCAGATGTGGTTATGTTACAGGAAACGCACCTGAAACTGATAGACCAGGTTAGGCTGCGCAAAGGATGGGTGGGGCAGGTGTTCCATTCGGGGCTGGATGCGAAAAACAGGGGGGTGGCTATATTAGTGGGGAAGCGGGTAATGTTCGAGGCAAAGACTATAGTGGCGGATAACGGGGGCAGATACGTGATGGTGAGTGGCAAATTACAGGGAGAGATGGTGGTTTTGGTAAACGTGTATGCCCCGAACTGGGATGATGCCAACTTTATGAGGCGAATGCTAGGACGCATCCCGGACCTAGAGACGGGAAAGCTGATAATGGGGGGAGACTTTAACACGGTGTTGGAACCAAGGCTGGATAGGTCGAAGTCCAGGACTGGTAGGAGGCCGGCAGCAGCCAAGGTGCTTAAGGATTTTATGGAGCAGATGGGAGGTGTGGACCCGTGGAGATTCAGTAGACCTAGGAGTAAGGAGTTCTCGTTTTTCTCCTATGTCCATAAAGTCTATTCGCGCATAGACTTTTTTGTGTTGGGTAGGGCATTGATCCCGAAGGTGAGGGGAACGGAATATACGGCTATAGCCATTTCGGATCATGCCCCACACTGGGTAGACTTGGAGATAGGGGAGGAAACAGGAGGGCGCCCACCCTGGAGAATGGACGTGGGACTAATGGCGGATGAGGGGGTGTGCCTAAGGGTGAGGGGATGTCTTGAAAAGTACTTGGAACTCAATGACAATGGGGAGGTTCAGGTGGGAGTGGTCTGGGAGGCGTTGAAGGCGGTGGTTAGGGGGGAGCTGATATCAATAAGGGCACATAAAGGGAAGCAGGAGAGTAAGGAACGGGAGCGGTTGCTGCAAGAACTTTTGAGGGTAGACAGACAATATGCGGAAGCACCGGAGGAGGGACTGTACAGGGAAAGGCAAAGGCTGCATGTGGAATTTGACTTGCTGACTACAGGCACTGCAGAGGCACAATGGAGGAAGGCGCAGGGTGTACAGTATGAATATGGGGAGAAGGCGAGCAGATTGCTGGCACACCAATTGAGGAAAAGGGGAGCAGCGAGGGAAATAGGGGGAGTGAGGGATGTGGAAGGAGAGATGGAGCGGGGGGCGGAGAGAGTGAATGAAGTGTTCAAGACATTTTATAAAAAATTGTATGAAGCTCAACCCCCGGATGGGAGGGAGAGAATGATGGATTTTTTGGATCGGCTGGAAATTCCCAAGGTGGAAGAGCAGGAAAGGGTGGGACTGGGAGCACAGATCACGGTAGAAGAAGTGGTGAAAGGAATTAGGAACATGCAGACGGGAAAGGCCCCGGGACCGGACGGATTCCCAGTTGAATTTTACAGAAAGTATTTGGACTTGCTCGCCCCGGTACTGACGAGGACCTTTAACGAGGCAAAGGAAAGGGGACAACTGCCCCCGACTATGTCTGAAGCAACGATATCGCTTCTCTTAAAGAAGGAAAAGGATCCGCTACAATGCGGGTCCTACAGACCAATTTCCCTCCTAAATGTGGATGCCAAGGTCCTGGCCAAGGTAATGGCAATGAGAATAGAGGAATGTGTCCCGGGGGTGGTTCACGAGGACCAAACTGGGTTTGTGAAGGGGAGACAGCTGAACACGAATATACGGAGGCTGTTAGGGGTAATGATGATGGCCCCACCAGAGGGTGAAACGGAGATAGTAGTGGCGATGGATGCCGAGAAAGCATTTGATAGAGTGGAATGGGATTATCTGTGGGAGGTGTTGAGGAGATTTGGTTTTGGAGAGGGGTATGTTAGATGGGTGCAGCTGTTGTATAGGGCCCCAGTGGCGAGTGTGGTCACGAATGGACGGGGATCGGCATATTTACGGCTCCATAGAGGGACAAGGCAGGGATGTCCTCTGTCCCCATTACTGTTTGCACTGGCGATTGAGCCCCTGGCGATAGCGCTGAGAGGTTCCAAGAGATGGAGGGGAATACTTAGGGGAGGAGAAGAACACCGGGTATCTTTATATGCGGATGATCTGCTACTATATGTGGCGGATCTGGCGGAGGGGATGCCAGAAATAATGCGGATACTTGGGGAGTTTGGGGATTTTTCAGGGTATAAATTGAACATGGGGAAGAGTGAGCTGTTTGTGGTGCATCCAGGGGAGCAGAGTAGAGAAATAGAAGACCTACCGTTGAGGAAGGTAACAAGAGACTTTCGTTACCTGGGGATCCAGATAGCTAAGAATTGGGGCACATTGCACAGGCTAAATTTAACGCGGTTGGTGGAACAGATGGAGGAAGATTTCAAGAGATGGGATATGGTAGCACGGCAATGGCAGGGAGGGTGCAGGCGGTTAAGATGGTGGTCCTCCCGAGATTCCTCTTTGTGTTTCAGTGCCTCCCGGTGGTGATCACGAAGGCTTTTTTTAAAAGGATAGAAAAGAGCATCATGGGTTTTGTTTGGGCCGGGAAGACTCCGAGAGTGAGGAAGGGATTCTTACAGCGTAGTAGGGATAGGGGGGGGCTGGCATTACCGAGCCTAAGTGAGTATTATTGGGCCGCTAATATTTCAATGGTGAGTAAGTGGATGGGAGAGGAGGAGGGAGCGGCGTGGAAGAGATTAGAGAGGGCGTCCTGTAGGGGGACCAGCCTGCAGGCTATGGTGACAGCTCCATTGCCGTTCTCACCGAGGAACTACACCACGAGCCCGGTGGTGGTAGCTACACTGAAGATTTGGGGACAGTGGAGACGACATAGGGGAAAGACCGGAGCATTGGGGGGCTCCCCGATAAGAAACAACCATAGGTTTGCCCCGGGGGGAATGGATGGGGGATATGGAATGTGGCAAAGAGCAGGAATAACGCAACTGAAAGATCTATTTGTGGACGGGAAGTTCGCAAGTCTGGGAGCGCTGACCGAGAAATATGGGTTGCCCCAAGGGAATGCATTCAGGTACATGCAATTGAGGGCTTTTGCGAGGCAACAGGTGAGGGAATTCCCGCAGCTCCCGACACAAGAGGTGCAGGACAGAGTCATCTCAAAGAAATGGATGGGGGATGGTAAGGTGTCGGATATATATAGGGAAATGAGGGACGAAGGGGAGACTATGGTGGACGAACTAAAAGGGAAATGGGAAGAACAGCTAGGGGAGGAGATCGAGGAGGGGCTGTGGGCAGATGCCCTAAACAGGGTAAACCCGTCGTCCTCGTGCGCCAGGCTAAGCCTGATTCAGTTTAAGGTATTACACAGGGCACATATGACTGGAACACGGCTCAGTAAATTTTTTGGGGTGGAGGATAGGTGTGCGAGGTGCTCGAGAAGCCCAGCGAATCATACCCATGTGTTTTGGTCATGCCCGGCACTACAGGGGTTTTGGGTGGGGGTGACAAAGGCGCTTTCAAAAGTAGTAGGAGTCCGGGTCGAACCAAGCTGGGGGTTGGCTATATTTGGGGTTGCACAAGAGCCGGGAGTGCAGGAGGCGAGAGAGGCCGATGTTTTGGCCTTTGCGTCCCTAGTAGCCCGGCGCAGGATATTGCTAATGTGGAAAGAAGCCAAGCCCCCGGGGGTGGAGACCTGGATAAATGATATGGCGGGGTTCATAAAGCTAGAGCGGATTAAGTTCGTCCTAAGGGGGTCGGCTCAAGGGTTCACCAGGCGGTGGCAACCGTTCGTCGAATATCTTGCGGAAAGATAGATGGGGGAAAAAAGAAGGCAGCAGCAGCAGCCCAGGACTTGGGGGGGGGGGGGGGATGGGGGGGGTGGGTGGGGGGGTATAGCCTGTGACAAGGCAGTTGCCAATTAGGGCTAGTTTTCATTTTTGTTATTTAATATTTATTTATTTGTTGTTTTTTGTTTATATAAAAAAGGTCATTATTATCTGTATTGTTATAATGTTGTGTAAAGGATGCACAATGTACTGTGTTGGTTGACCAAAAATTTTCAATAAAATATTTATTAAAAAAAAAAAAGGAGTTCCTCCTAAACTCAGTCCTAAATCTACTTCCCCTTATTTTGAGGCTATGCCCCCTAGTTCTGTTTTCACCCGCCAGTGGAAGCAACCTGCCCGCATCTATCCTATCTATTCCCTCCATAATCTTATATGTTTCTATAAGATCCCCCCTCATCCTTCTAAATTCCAATGAGCACAGTCCCAGTCTACTCAACCTCTCCTCGTAATCCAACCCCTTCAGCTCTGGGATTAACCTAGTGAATCTCCTCTGCACAGCCTCCAGTGCCAGTACGTCCTTTCTCAAGTAAGGAGACCAAAACTGAACACAATACTCCAGGTGTAGCCTCACTAACACCTTATACAATTACAGCAGAACCTCCCTAGTCTTAAACTCCATCCCTCTAGCAATGAAGGACAAAATTCCATTTGCCTTCTTAATCACCTGTTGCACCTGAAAACCAACCTTTTGCGACTCATGCACTAGCACACCCAGGTCTCTCTGCACAGCAGCATGTTTTAATATTTTATCATTTAAATAATAATCCCTTTTGCTGGTATTCCTACCAAAATGGATACCCTCACATTTGTCAACATTGTATTCCATCTGCCAGACCCTAGCCCATTCACTTAGCCTATCCAAATCGCTCTGCAGACTTCCAGTATCCTCTGCACTTTTTGCTTTACCACTTATCTTAGTGTCGTCTGCAAACTTGGACACATTGCCCTTGGTCCTTGATGTTGTGTAAACGTACCACCTCCGGGTAGTTTGAAACGTCGTCTACAATCAGGACATAGTCCCTGCCCAGCGCGTGGAACAGGTCAATGCCGACCTTGGACCAAGGGGACGTGACCAACTCATGGGGCTGTAGGGTCTCACGTGGTTGGGCTGGCTGGAAGCGCTGACAAGTGGGGCAGTTGAGCACTGTGTTGCCGATGTCATCATTGATGCTGGACCAGTACACTGCCTCTCGGGCCCGTCGGCGGCACTTCTCCACACCAAGATGGCCCTCTTGTAGCTGTTCCAAGACAAGCTGGCGCATGCTGTGCGGGATGACAATGCGGTCCAGTTTCAGGAGAACACCATCGACTACCGCCAGATCATCTCTGATGTTGTAGAACTGCGGGCATTGGCACTTGAGCCACCCGTCTGTTAGGTGGCGCATGACACGCTGTAGCATAGGGTCAGCGGCTGTCTCGCGGCGAATTTGAACGAGGCGTTCATCCGTGTTAGGTAGATTGAAGGCCACGAGGCCACATGGGCATCAACCTGGCAGACGTATCCCGCTGGGTCACACGGAGTGTTGACTGTCCTGGAGAGAGCGTCGGCAATGATTAGGTCTTTGCCCGGGGTGTATACCAGCTGGAAGTCGTATCGCCGGAGCTTGAGCAGAATGCGCTGGAGGCGAGGCGTCATGTCATTCAAGTCTTTCTGTATTATATGACCAGCGGGTGATGGTCGTTCTCGACGGTGAATTGGGGAAGGCAGTACACATAATCATGAAACTTGACGACACCAGTCAACAGGCCCAGGCACTCCTTTTCTATCTGCGCGTAGCGCTGTTATGTGGGGGTCATGGCGCGTGACGCATATGCAACGGGGGCCCATGATGAGGCCTCATCGCATTGCAGGAGCACTGCCCCAATGCCAGATTGGCTGGCATTGGTCGAAACCTTTGTCTCTTTTGCTGGATCAAAAAAGGCCAATACTGGGGCCGTGGTGAGTTTGGTTTTGAGTTCTCTCCATTCGCGCTTGTGGGCAGGAAGCCATTGGAAGTCTGTGGTCTTCCTGACCAGGTTCCTGAGAGCCGTGGTATGAGAGGCGAGGTTAGGGATGAACTTCCCTAGGAAGTTGACCATGCCCAGAAATCGGAGGACCGCCTTCTTGTCCTCTGGCTTTTTCATGGCTGTGATAGCAGCCACCTTGTCCACACCCGACCGTACACCCAACTGGGAGATGTGGTCCCCTAGGAACTTGAGTTCCATCTGACCAAAGGACCATTTGGCTCTGTTGAGGCGTAGGCCCTGCTCCCGAATGCGTTTGAACACACGCTGGAGGTGACTGGCATGCTCCTGCGGGGTGGTGGACCAAATGATTATGTCGTCGACATAGACGCGAACACCTTCAATGCCTGCCATCATTTGTTGCATGATCCTGTGTAACACTTCTGAAGCCGATATGATCCCAAACGGCATCCTGTTGTAACAGTATCTGCCAAAGGGGGTGTTAAAGGTACACCGTTTCCTGCTGGATTTGGCGAGCTGGATTTGCCAGAATCCTTTCGAGGCGTCAAGTTTGGTGAAGAGCTTGGTGCGAGCCATCTCACATGTAATCTATTCGCGCTTGGGAATTGGATAATGCTCCCTCATGATATTGCGATTCAAAACCTTGGGATCAATGCAAATTCTCAGCTCGCCTAACGCACACCATGGAACTGACCCAGTCGGTTGGTTCCGTAACGCTTGAGATCACTCCTTGGTCTTGGAGGTCCTGCAGCTGCTGCTTGAGGCGGTCCTTGAGGGGTGCTGGGACTCTGCGAGGTGCATGCACCACAGGCGTGGCGTTCTGTTTGAGTAGGATCTTGTAAGTACATGGGAGCGTGCCCAGTCCTTCGAAGACGTCGCGGTGCTGGTCGATGATGGCGTCGTTGCACCCTGAAGTCAGCGTCCTGGAAGGCAGGCGTGTCATCAGGAGAGAGAGAGTGAACTCGTTGAACGAGGTTCAACAGCTTGCACGCCTGTGCCCCAAGCAGGGAGTCCTTCGAGGAGCCCACAATCCCGAAAGGAAGGATGGCTTTCCTTGACTTGTGCGTCACTTCAAGTTGGCACGAGCCGGTAGCAGGAATGATGTTGCCATTGTAGTCCAATAGCTGGCAGGCCGATGGAAGGGTGGCTGGTTTGACACGAAGGCTTTGGAAAGCAGACCACGCCATGAGATTGGCGGAGGCACCAGTGTCCAGGCGGAATCGTATTTGGGACCGGTTGACCGTCAGGGTAGCACACCACTCATCGTCTGGATCGATGCTGTATACCGACAGCGGCTGGTTTCTTTGCTTCGGGGACAGCCTGTTTTTCGTTACGACACCGACTCGAAAAGGCGCCTTCGGGTCCTCGGTGTCACTGCTGTGTGGGAGGTTCGCATCGGACTCGGTGACCGTGGGTTGAATTGCCCGAACATTCCTGCGAGGCTGGCTGAAGCGATATGAGTTGGCAGGCTGAGCTGCTCGACAGAAGGCAGCATAGTGGCCAAGTCTTCCACATCGTTGACATTGTCGAGATTTTGTGGGGCATTGCCGCTTTAAATGGGCGGAGCCACAGTTGCCGCACGTCATGACGTCAGCACGTTTGCTGCGCCACCGCGTATGCGCGGTGCGGTTGTGCATGGTGCACGCCTGCGCATTACGTTCCTCAACGTCGCCGTCCCCTCGTTTGGTGCGTACAAGCGCAGGAGTCTGTGAAAAGCGGGCGAAATGGTCGCCCTCATCCAGGCTGAGGCCCTGGAGGTGCTCAATCACTTGGACCCGTTCCGCCTCGTGGGGACCTTGCCGTGCCGTTTCAGCCGCTTGTATATGGGAATTCCGACTCGTGGCGTTTTCATGTAAGACACAGGTCTCGATGGCAGTCACTAGGGTGAGTTGCTTTACTTTGAGGAGCTGCTTACGTAGAGGGTCCGACTGAACACCAAAAACAATCTGGTCGCGTATCATGGAGTCGGAGGTGGGCCCGTAGCTGCAAGATTGCGCAAGGATGCGGAGGTGCGTGAGAAAGGATTGGAAAGGTTCATCCTTACCCTGCAAACGCTGCTGGAACACGTAGCGTTCAAAACTTTCATTCACCTCTACGCTGCAGTGAGTGTCAAACTTGAGGAGGACCGTCTTGAGCTTTGTCTTATCTTCATCATCTGCGAAGGTGAGAGAGTTGAAAATGTGGATGGCATGGTCCCCGGCCGTGGACAGGAGAAGAGCAATCTTTCTGGTGTCCGAGGCGCCCTCCCTGTCCTTGGCTTCGAGGAAGAGCTGGAAGCACGGTAGCATAGTGGTTAGCACTATAGCTTCACAGCACCAGAGTAAACTTCAGCCTCGTATGTTTCCCTAGTACTTTTTTCTAGTGATAGTTATCAGGCAGAATTTTCCCAAAAGTGCAGAGTGCTGGATCCGACGAGAAAAGGTGTGTGTAACACATTGGTTTCAAAGATGCCTTTTCTTGCTTGACCAAACAGCACTCTGTGCTATTTCAAAGAGCGGGAAAGCATCACACAGAGGGTTGAGAAGGTAGGGCCTAAACAGATGGACAATGCCGGGATTCTGAGATCAGGGCACTTTTTTTGAAGGGCACCCCAATCTCAAAGTTACATTGAAGGCACCCTCCCGCCATGGAGATCGCCCCCCTCCCACACCCACCTGACTAGGGGAAGATTCCCCAGCCCATATTCGCAGAAGGGCAAACACCGCGGCAGATACAATAACCTGGAATCTCATGGATAGCATTGGCGTAACTATGGCATAAGAGTGTCCTTGCATTTTTGGTGAAAGAGAATATGTGCCTTGATGATTTGTACTGATTTTATGCTGAAACACTGTTATAAACAAATTGCCTCGATTATTTATGCTTCCAAGATGTGTCTGCCCAATCGTCTGCTACTTATTTATATAGATCCTCTCTATGTGGAAAAGACACCAGAGTTTCCTGTAATAATGCACTTCCAAAGTTTAGGTATAAGCCTTTGAAACAAAATTCAGTCAGTTTTAGCTCACACAAAATTGTTCAGATACTTGTTCTCCACTCTGATACACTCAGAAGGGTCAAACAATTAGAATGCCTTCTTAAGTGGCAAACATCAATCCTTCATAATAATGGGAGAGGAAGGGGAGCAGGAAAGCAAGAGATAATCTGAGAACAAGGCACAAGAGTAAAAGATAGAAGCCCATTCAACAGTCCTATTTGTGTCACTGTATATGGACCTGTTATGCTGGTTTTTACATGCCAGTATCAGCAAAATGATCACTGCAGCTAATTATGTCATAGATCAGGGCAGCACGGTAGCATGGTGGTTAGCACAATTGCTTCACAGCTCCAGGGTCCCAGGCTCGATTCCCGGCTTGGTCACTGTCTGTGTGGAGTCTGCACGTTCTCCCCGTGTGTGCGTGGGTTTCCTCCGGGTGATCCGGTTTCCTCCCACAGTCCAAAGATGTGCAGGTTAGGTGGATTGGCCGTGCTAAATTGCCCTTAGTGTTGGGTGGGGTTACTGGGTTATGGGGATAGGGTGGAGGTGTGGGCTTAGGTAGGGTGCTCTTTCCAGGAGCCGGTGCAGACTCGATGGGCCGAATGGCCTCCTTCTGCACTGTAAATTCTATGATTCTATGATTGTTGGTGAGATACTTGACCGGGTTACATTTGTGCATAATTTTGCGTAAGTATGATCCAGGTAATTTTGGGCCAATGCTACCACTGCTGACACTTGTTTTTCACGAATATGCAGTATTAAAGTGTCTCAATTACTCAAAACATGTGAAATTTCTAATCAGCATCAATTGTAAATTGCCCAGGAATTAAAAAAATTAATCTTTTGCTTTCTAAAGACTGCCTCTGTCAGAAATGTGGCACGGATGAATGTGATCATGCTACTGGGCAGTGCCGCTGTAAGCCAGGTGTATCAGGAGCCTTCTGTGAACACTGTGAGGTGAGTGTAACAATTAATTTGAGATCATTGGATGTGATAATATAGGGCAACTGGTCAATTTCTCTTGGCATTGCACAAAGAGTCAAGTCCAAGTACAAGCAGGATGGGTGGGCAGGTAGCCAGGTTGGGGGAGGGGGAATGCGGAAGCAAGATGGGGGGGGGGAGGGGGGGGGGAGAAGAGATCAGGTTGGAGAGATGGAGACATATGGAATAGGAAAATGTATGTGAAGAGAAAAAGATTGGTGAAGACAAATGTAGGTCCCTTGCAGTTAAAAATTGTGGAATTTATAATGGGTGGCAAAGAAATGGCTGACCACCTAAATACATATTTTAGGTCTGTCTTCACAAAGGAGGACAAAAATAACAAACTGGAAATGTTGGAGGACACGGGGTTTAGTGAGAGGGAGGGACTGAAGGAAATCAGTATTAGTAGGGAAATGGTGTTGGGGAAATTGATGGGATGCAAGGCCGATAAGGCTCCAGGGCTTAATAATCCAAATCCTGTAGTGCTTAACGAAGCGGCCCAAGTAATAGTGGATGCATTGGTGGCAATCTTCCAAGATTCTAGAGACGATGGAACTATTCCTACGGATTGGAGGGTAGCTAAGTAACCCCACTATTTAAAATGGGAGATGGAGAGAACTCAGGGAATTACAGACCAGTCAGCCTCACGTTGGTAGTGGGGAAAATGCGTGAGTTAATTATGTGATTGAATAGCAGTGGGAAAATAATGTCAGAATGCGACAGAGTCAAAGAATTTATGACAGGGAAATCATGCTTGACACATTTACTGGAATTCTCCTAGTTTGTAACTAGCAGAGATGATGAGGAAAAGCCGGTAGATGTGGTTTATTTAGACTTTCCGGAGGCTTTCGACAAAATCCCACATAAGAGATTGCAATCGACAATGGTTTCATGGTCATCATTAGACTTTTAATTCCAGATTATTTTATTGAACTCGAATTTCACTATCTGCAGTGGTGGGATTTAAACCCGAGTTCCCAGAGCATTACCCTGGGTTTCTGGACAATACTACTATGCCACCATCTCCCCTATGCTACCACCTCCCCTATGCTGACCTTTATTGTGAGAGAATTCGAGTAAAGGCGCATGGATGTTTTGGCCTGTGGGATGCATGCCCATCCCATTGACAGGTCAGCTGGGTACGTTTCTATGTGTGAAATTTTGGTCTTCATATCTGTGGAAGGATGTTCTTGCTCTAGAAGGAGTGCACTGAAGGTTTACCAGACTGATTCCTGGGATGGAGAGACTGACATATGAGGAAAGATTGAGTCGGTTCCGATTATATTCGTTGGAGTTCAGAAGAATGAGGGGGAGATCTCATAAAAACCTGTCAAATACCAGCAGGATGAGACAGGGTAGATGCAGAAAGGTGTTCCTGATGGCGGGGGAGTCCAGTACCAGGGATCACAGTCTAAGGATACGGGGTAAACCAGTTAGGACTGAGATTGGGAGAAATTTCTTCATCTAGAGAATGGTGAGCGTGTGGAATTTGTTACCACAGGAAGTAGTTGAGGCCAAAACATTGTGGGCTCGATTCTCCGTTCGCCCAGCTGCATGTTTCTTAGCGGTACGCCGTTCACTGGTGGCGGGATTCGCTATTCCCACTGCTTATCACAATGGGATTTCCCATTAAAGTCACCCCACGTGCCGGGAAACCGCTTGTATGCTGCTGGCGGGAAAAGAGAACCGAAACAGCCGGAGAATTCCGGCCTGTATGTTTCCATGAAGGAGTTAGATGTTGGGTCTTAGGGAGTCAAAACATATGGGGCGAAATTCTCCGTTATCGGCGGAAAGTCCGCCGATCGGCGCAAAAAACGGCGCAAATCCGACTTGCGTCACGTCGGAAAAATGGGTCGATTGTCTCCGGCCCGAAATGGGCGAGCAGCGACGTAATGGGATCCACGCTTGCGCAGTGGTTCAGGCCGTGCAGCGTCATACGCGCCGCACGGCGTGACGGCTCATAAGGCCACGTTGCTCCCCCCCACCCGACCGGAACACCCGACCGCAACACCCGACTGGATGGCTGGCCGTCGCTCAGCCCCGAGGTTCGAGTCACGCGATGTGGAGGCGCTCCTGGAGGCGGTGGAGCAGAGGAGGGACGCCCTGTATCCCGGGCATGGCCGCAGAGTTGCCCCACGCCACAGCCGGCGTCTGTGGAGGGAAGTGGCAGAGGCCGTCACCGCTGTGGCCCTGACACCACAGACAGGCACCGAGTGCCACAAGAATGTGAACGACCTCGTCAGAGCAGGCAGGGTGAGCCTCCCCCATATCCCCCCTCCCCATATCCCCCCCTCCCCCATATCCCCCCTCCCCCATATCCCCCCTCCCCCATATCCCCCTCCCCCATATCCCCCATATCCCCCCTCCCTATATACCCCCCTCCCCCATATCCCCCCTCCCCATATCCCCCTCCCCCATATCCCCCATATCCCCCCTCCCCATATCCCCCCTCCCCCATATCCGCCTCCCCCATATCCTCCATATCCCCCCTCCCCCATATCCCCCCTCCCCATATCCCCCTCCCCATATTCCCCATATCCCCCCTCCCCATATCCCCCCTCCCCATATCCCCCCTCCCCCATATTCCCCTCCCCCATATCCCCCATATCCCCCCTCCCCCATATCCTCCCTCCCCCATATCCCCCATAGCCCCCCCTGGCCCATATCCCTCCTCCCCATAACCCCCCGCCCCATAACACCCATATCCCCCTCCCCCATATCCCCCATCCCCCATATCCCCCCTCCCCATATCCCTCCCTCCCCATATCCCCCTCCCCATAACCCCCATATCCCCCTCCCCCATATCCCCCCTCCCCATATCCCCCCTCCCCATATCCCCCCTCCCCCATATCCCCCATATACCCCCTCCCCCATATCCCCCTCCCCCATATCCCCCATATCCCCCCTCCCCATATACACCCTCCCCCATATCCCCCCTCCCCCATATCCCCTTCCCCCATATCCCCCATATCCCCCCTCCCCATATCCCCCCTCCCCCATATCCGCCTCCCCCATATCCCCCATATCCCCCCTCCCCCATATCCCCCCTCCCCATATCCCCCTCCCCCATATTCCCCATATCCCCCCTCCCCATATCCCCCCTCCCCATATCCCCCCTCCCCCATATTCCCCTCCCCCATATCCCCCCTCCCCCATATCCCCCCTCCCCCATATCCCCCATAGCCCCCCCTGGCCCATATCCCTCCTCCCCATAACCCCCCTCCCCATAACACCCATATCCCCCTCCCCCATATCCCCCATCCCCCATATCCCCCTCCCCATATCCCTCCCTCCCCATATCCCCCTCCCCATAACTCCCATATCCCCCTCCCCCATATCCCCCCTCCCCATATCCCCCCTCCCCATATCCCCCCTCCCCCATATCCCCCATATCCCCCCTCCCCCATATCCCCCCTTCCCCATATCCCCCTCCCCCATATCCCCCTCCCCCATATCCCCCTCCCCCATATCCCCCCTCCCCCATATCCCCATATCCCCCTCCCCCATATCCCCCCTCCCCCATATCCCCCCTCCCCCATATCCCCCATATCCCCCCTCCCCCATATCCCCCCCTCCCCATATCCCCCCTCCCCCATATCCCCCCTCCCCCATATCCCCCCTCCCCCATATCCCCCTCCCCATATCCCCCATATCCCCTCCCCCATATCCCCCATATCCCCCTCCCCATATCCCCCATATCCCCCCCTCCCCCATATCCCGCCTCCCCCATATCCCCCCTCCCCCATATACCCCCTCCCCCATATCCCCCCTCCTCCATATCCCCCCTCCCCCATATCCCCCATATCCCCCCTCCCCCATATCCCCCCTCCCCATATCCCCCATATCCCCCCTCCCCGATATCCCCCCTCCCCCATATCCCCCATATCCCCAAGTTAATCCAGCCCTAACCTTAACCTCTGCAATGCACGCGCAACCGATGGCGTGCATTCATATACCTGCCTAACACTGTTGCCTTTTACCCCTGCCCCCCCCCCCCACAGGAGAAGCGCGCACACAACAATAGGGAGCATGTGAGGACTGGAGGAGGGCCCGCTGATGAGAGGCCACTGACCGTACACGAGGAAAGGGCCCTGGAACTGGCTGGCGGACCTGAGGACCGGGTGGTTGCTGATGCAGAGGTCGGGGGCGTACTAGCGAGTGAGCCACCGACAGCCCGTCCCCATATCCCCCCTCCCCTATATCCCCCTCCCCGTATCACCTGATCACTGCCTGATGTCTAACCATGCATGCTTCATTGTGTATCGCAGGACCAAACGTCCAGGCGCCCATCCCCGCAGATGCAGACCGCCCGCAGGATGCCCCTCGGAGACCACAGGAGACGGAGAGACCCGCACCCTCCAGCATGCGACGCCCGCAGGATGCCCCTCGGAGACCACAGGAGACGGAGAGACCTGCACCCTCCAGCAAGCGACGCCCGCAGGATGCCCCTCGGAGACCACAGGAGACAGTGAGACCCGCACCCTCCAGCATGCGACGCCCGCAGGATGCCCCTCAGAGACCACGGGAGACGGAGAGACCCGGACCCTCCAGCATGCGACGCCCGCAGGATGCCCCTCGGAGACCACGGGAGACGGAGAGACCCGGACCCTCCAGCATGCGACGCCCGCAGGATGCCCCTCGGAGACCACGGGAGATGGAGAGACCCGGACCCTCCAGCATGCGACGCCCTCAGGATGCCCCTCGCACACCACGGGAGACGGAGAGACCTGGAGCAACAGGGAGACGACACCCCCGTCACATGCAGGAGCGACCACCCAGCGACGAGGGGGGCAGCCACAGGCCCCCGTCACATCCGAGCCAGGACACCACTACCCAGGACACCACTACCCAGGACACCACTACCCAGGACACCACTACCCAGGACACCCCTACCCGGGACAGCACTACCCAGGAAGACGAAATACCGGACAGTGACTCAGAGTGAATGGGTGGAGACGAACCCCCACCCCAAAGTGCCATGGACTCAGAGTGGGACGAAGAGCACGACACAACGCCACTGCTATCACCAACACCCTCCACCATTGCAGAAACACTCACCACGGTTGGGCACTTTAGTGATGAGGCGTCTGGTACACTCACTGGTGCGCACAACACAGCCGTCCCGGTACAGCAGGTGGAGGTAGGAGCAGCAGCGGGACCGGGCGGTCGGAGGGCAGGCCAGCCCAAGCGAACATCTGCCGCCCAGATGGATCCCGGGTTCCTGCAGTTACCACACCGACACATAGATCCGATGCAACCACCGACCCGGAGACGAGCGAAGAGGGTGACGGGCGGCTTGCGGCGGCTGCGGTCGCAGGTGGAGGAGTCCACCCGCGTCCAGGAGCTGGGAGTGGTGCCGGTCATGCGTGCCACCCAGGCCGACACCGCATGGGTGGCGTCCATGGTGGAGGCAATGGGTGCGACGGTGTCAGACATGGGGAACGGTTTGCGAGGCCTGGGGCCTTCCGTGCAGGCGGCGTCTGTGGCCCAGGAAATGGCTGCTCTCTCACAGGAGGCCATGAGCCAGTGCCAGCGCCAGATGGCAGAGGCGCTCAACGCCATAGCCCAGTCTCAGAAGGCCATGGCCCAGTCTCAGCAGGCCATGGCCCAGTCTCTGCAGGCCATCGCTGAGGGCATCGGCGCCAGTGGCCATGTGCGAGCCGGCGTCGCACTGTCACAGACAGGGTTTGCCAACCCCCTGGGCTCCATGGCTGCAAACCTGCAGACCCCTGTCGATACCAGCACGGGCCTCCAGGACTGGCAGCGCCAGATGTCGGGGGGGCGTCGGATGGCCAGTCCGTTCGCATCCCCCACCCATGTAGAGGCCTGGGGGCCATCGGGCACCCCGAGGGAGGAGGAGATGGTGTGGTCCGTCCCGGCTCCCTCTGTAGGGGAGGTCCCGGTACACCGCGACACCTCGGACTCCCCCTCTTCCGTCCCAGGTGCATCGGGTGGGCAACGGGCAGGACAGGCTGGCAGCTCGCCATCCCAGTCGCCCGGGGCCGCAGCCTGGCCCATCTAGGCCAGGACGCCCCAGGAAACGGCCGCCAAAGGGATCCAGTGTCAGAGGGCAGGAATCACAGGAGTCCACCTCCAGTTCTGCTGTACCGTCTGGGGAACCACGTAGATGTAGTCAAAGGGCCCGTAAGGCCAAACAATTAGACACTGAGTAAGTTGGCACGGGTGCAGGGCATAGATGAGTTTTAGGGGCTAGGGCACGTGCATGAACTCCTTTGGTTATTAAAGTCAATGTTACACCTACCGAAGCTGCCTTTGTGCTCTGTCCAAAGTGTGCGGGGGTGTCATGTACGTTGAGCACAAGTGTGTGTGTGAGGGATGGTCTTACCTCAGCCCCAGGTGAGTCTGCCCCCTTCCCCCTGGGCCGCCATCAACATCCCCCGGGCAGAGGACGGGACCGTGCGCTGCAGTGTCACAGCCGCATGCAGGGGATGGTCCGGGTGGATGGTGGTACTGTGGCCATGGGTCAGACATAGTCCAACGATGTAGAGCCAGGAGCTCATCGCAGGGCGGGTTGTCATCATCCTCCATGGCCTGCGATAGACACGCGTCCACCCGCAACTGTGTGAGCCTGGCCCGTTGTGCCGCAGGTGGATCGGCAATGGGGGGGCGGGGGGGGGGGAGGGTGGTGTGCATGCGGGTGGGGTGGGTGGGGTTGGGGAGAGAGGTGAGGGTGCTGGGTGGGTGGATGGGTGGGGGGTGTGGGTGGTCGGCTGTTGCCATGGTGTGCGGTCTGTGGCCATACTACCCGATTCCCACGCCCATCTAGTCAGTGAAGCGGGCGTCTATCAGTCTGTCCCGTGCCCGCTGGGCCAGCCGGTAACGGTGGACAGCCACCCGCCTGTGTCTACCCCGTCTGCCCTGACTATTGCCCCCATCCCCCTCATCTGGGGAGGACTGGGCCTCTTCCTGCTGCTCCTCCAGTCCGCCCTCCTCTGCCTGCGGCACATCGCCCCTCTGCTGGGCTATGTTGTGCAGGACGCAGCACACCACAATGATGCGGCCGACCCTATCTGACCGATACTGGAGGGCGCCCCCAGAGAGGTCCAGGCACCTGAAACGCATCTTCAGCACGCCAAAGCACCTCTCGATCACTCCCCTCGTCGCTACATGGGCATCATTGTAGCGGTTCTCCGCCTCATTGCGTGGCCTCCGTATAGGCGTCATCAGCCACGATCGCAATGGGTAGCCCCTGTCGCCCAGCAACCAGCCCCTCAGCCGGGGATGGCGTCCCTCGTACATGCCGGGGATGGATGACCGCGACAACACGAATGAGTCGTGTACACTGCCTGGGTGACGGGCGCAGACGTGCAGGATCATCATGCGGTGGTCGCAGACCACCTGTACGTTCATCGAATAGGTCCCCTTCCTATTAGTGAACACGGCCCTGTTATCTGCAGGTGGCCGCACGACGACGTGCATCCCATCGATCGCGCCCTGGACCATGGGGAACCCGGCAACGGCAGAGAAGCCCACGGCCCGGGCATCTTGGCTGGCCCGGTCCACGGGAAAGCGGATGTAGCGGTGCGCCATGGCATATAGGGCATCTGTCACTGCCCGGATGCACCGGTGCACCGATGTCTGCGATATGCCGGACAGGTCCCCACTCGGTGCCTGGAATGACCCCGTTGCATAAAAGTTCAGGGCCACCGTAACCTTGACGGACACGGGGAGAGAGTGTCCCCCGCCAGTGCCACGCGGTGACAGGTGTGCCAGCAGGTGGCAGATGTGTGCCACGGTTTCCCGGCTCATCCGGAGTCTCCTCCTGCATTCCCGGTCCGTGAGGTCCTGGTATGTCTGCCGGGGCCGGTACACACGGGGCGCCCTCGGGTGCCTCCGTTGCCATGGGGCCCGCGACGTCCTCCTCCCCCTCCTCGTCCTGTCGGTCAGGTGTCCTCCAGCCTGGGCGGCTGCCGCCTGCCCCTCTGCGGCAGCCTGCGCCGCCTCTCTGGCACGCTCCTCCTCCTCCTCCTCCTCCTCCTCCTCCTCATCCAGGGCAACATAGACATGAGCGGCTGCCACCACGGCGGCCAACATCGCTGGATGATCTGAAAACATGACGGCCTGGTGGGGGGGAGGGGAACGACGACATGTCATCATTGCCCATATCCCCTCCTCCCCCCAGCCAGGTGGCATGGACCGCATGGGTCCAACTGTTGGAGGCTGGCACCTGGCCAGGTGGACCAACCCACCCCCCCAACCGCCACCCCAGCACGGACCCCCCCCCAACCTCCACCCCGGCACTGACACCCCCCCCCCCCAACCTCCACCCCAGCACGGACCCTCCGCAACCCCCAACCTCCACCCCAGCACGGACCCCCCCCCCAACCTCCACCCCAGCACGGACCCCCCCCAACCCCCAACCTCCACCCCGGCACGGCACGGACCCCCCCCAACCTCCACCCCGGCACAGCACGGACCCCCCCCCCCAAACCTCCACCCCAGCATGGACCCCCCCCCTACCTCCACCCCGGCACGGACCCCCTCCCCCCCAACCTCCACCCCAGCATGGACCCCCCCCCAACCTCCACCCCAGCACGGACACCCCCCAACCCCCAACCTCCATCCCGGCACGGCACGGACCCCCCCCCAACCTCCACCCCGGCACGGCACCGACCCCCCCCCCCCCAACCTCCACCCGGCACGGACCCCCCCCAACCTCCACCCCAGCACGGACCCCCCCCCAACCTCCACCCCGGCACGGCACGGCCCCCCCCAACCTCCACCCCGGCACGTACCCCCCCCCAAACCTTCACCCCAGCACGGACCCCCCCCCCAACCTCCACCCCGGCATGGACCCCCCCAACCTCCACCCAGCACGGACCCCCTCCCAAACCCCAACCTCCACTCCGGCACGGCACAGACCCCCCCCCCAACCTCCACCCCGGCACGGCACGGACCCCCCCCCCAACCTCCACCCCAGCACGGACCCTCTCCAACCCGCAACCTCCACCCCGGCACGGCACGGACCCACCCCCCCAACCTCCACCCCGGCACGGACCCCCCCCCCAACCTCCACCCCAGCACGGACCCCCCCCCAACCTCCACCCCGGCACGGCACGGACCCCCCCCAACCTCCACCCCGGCACGGACACCCCCCCCCCAACCTCCACCCCAGCACGGACACCCCCCCAACCTCCACCCCGGCACGGACCCCCCCCCAACCTCACCCCGGCACGGCACGGACCCCCCCCCAACCTCCACCCCGTCACGGCACGGACCCCCCCCCCAACCTCCACCCCGGCACGGCACGGACACCCCCCAACCTCCACCCCAACACGGACACCCCCCAACCTCACCCCGGCACGGACCCCCCATCCACCTCCCCGGCACGGACCCCCTCCCGGCACTCACCCGGAGCCCAGCCTACTCGAACCACCCCCCCCCCCCCCCCCCGCCGCACACACACACACACACAACCCGAGACACACCTCTCCTCACGCATTCAGACAGCGGCCACGCCATTGCCTGCCCAGAGCCAACCCCCAGGCCGTCACTCACCTCCACGCTGGTCGGCGTGAGCCTGGAGCACCGGGTCACGCCGATGAAAAGGAGGTTTAATTTACGTCGACGTGAACGGTCATCACGTCGACGGGACTTCGGCCCATCCGGAAGGGAGAATATCGGCAGGCCGAAAATCGGCTGCCTTGCGCAGACCCGTGACATTCTCCGCGGCAGCAGCGACATTAACGCCCCGCCGACTTTTCTCCCTTCCGAGACTTCGGCAACCGGCGGGGGGCGGGATTCACGGCGGCCAACGGCCATTCTCCGACCCTCTGGGGGGTCGGAGAATGACGCCCATGGGGAGAAAGCAGGAACAGGGGCGGAATTCTCCCCAAACGACGCGATGTCCACCGACTGGCGCCGAAAACGGCGCCAATCAGACGGGCATCGCGCCGCCCCAAAGGTGCAGAATGCTCCGCATCTTTGGGGGCCGAGACCCAACATTGAGAGGCTAGGCCGACGCCGGAGGGATTTCCGCCCTGCCAGCTGGCTACAACGCTGACATCCACTCCACAAAGTGAAATATTGCGCAGGTATGCCCTGTCCATAAAAAGTGGGGAAAATCCAACGTGGCTGATTAATCCCAGTTGAATCCACAGAAGTTCTCATGGAGTGGCTATCATATCCAAACTGGAGAGGATGAGCTCCAAGTTCAGTGCTAAGCCTTGGGCCAGACATTTACATGTTCTTCAACAGCGACTGGAATATCTCTGGCAGGCTGGTCAAAGCACCATGGGCGCGATTCTCCAAAATGGAGATTAAGTGTTCGCGCCGTCGTGAACGCCGTCACGTTTCACGACGGCGCGAACAGGGCCCGGGCATGACCTATTCTGGCCCCCACAGGGGGTGAGCACGGCGCTGGAGTGATTCACGCCACTCCAACGTCCTTACACGGCGCCGAATGGGTGCCGCGCCAACCCACGCATGCGCATTTGGGGCGCGCCATCCTGCGCATGTGCGGGGAACTTCTTTTTTTTAAATAAATATTTTATTGAAAATTTTTGGTCAACCAACACAGTACATTGTTCATCCTTTACACAATATTATAACAACACAAATAACAATGACCTATTTTATAAACACAAAATGAATAAATAATAAATAACAAAAATGAAAACTAACCCTAATTGGCAACTGCCTTCTCACAAGTAACACTCTCCAAAAATATAATTTAACAGTCCAATATATAATTATCTGTCGCAACGACCTATACATATTATACAGTATATATTAACAACCCTGAGAGTCCTTCTGGTTCCTCCTCCCCCCCCTCCTCCCCCCCCCCCCCCCTCCCCGATCCTGGGCTGCTGCTGCTGCCTTCTTTTTTCCATTCCATCTATCTTTCTGCGAGGTATTCGACGAACGGTTGCCACCGCCTGGTGAACCCTTGAGCCGACCCCCTTAGAACGAAGTTAATCCGCTCTAGCTTTATAAACCCTGCCATGTCATTTATCCAGGTCTCCGCCCTCGGGGGCTTGGCTTCTTTCCACATTAACAATATCCTGCGCCGGGCTACTAGGGATGCAAAGGCCAAAACATCGGCCTCTCTCGCCTCCTGCACTCCTGGCTCTTGTGCAACCCCAAATATAGCCAACCCCCAGCTTGGTTCGACCCGGACCCCCACTACTTTTGAAAGCACCTTTGTCACCCCCATCCAAAACCCCTGTAGTGCCGGGCATGACCAAAACATATGGGTATGATTCGCTGGGCTTCTCGAGCACCTCGCACACCTATCCTCCACCCCAAAAAATTTACTGAGCCGTGCTCCAGTCATATGCGCACTGTGTAATACCTTAAACTGAATCAGGCTTAGCCTGGCACACGAGGACGACAAGTTTACCCTGCTTAGGGCATCTGCCCACAGCCCCTCCTCGATCTCCTCCCCCAGCTCTTCTTCCCATTTCCCTTTTAGTTCATCTACCATAGTCTCCCCTTCGTCCCTCATTTCCCTATATATATCTGACACCTTACCATCCCCCGCCCATGTCTTTGAGATCACTCTGTCCTGCACCTCTTATGTCGGGAGCTGCGGGAATTCCCTCACCTGTTGCCTCGCAAAAGCCCTCAGTTGCATATACCTGAATGCATTCCCTTGGGGCAACCCATATTTCTCGGTCAGCGCTCCCAGACTCGCGAACTTCCCATCCACAAACAGATCTTTCAGTTGCGTTATTCCTACTCTTTGCCACATTCCATATCCCCCATCCATTCCCCCCGGGGCAAACCTATGGTTGTTTCTTATTGGGGATCCCCCAAGGCTCCAGTCTTTCCCCTATGCCGTCTCCACTGTCCCCAAATCTTCAGTGTAGCCACCACCACCGGGCTTGTGGTGCAGTTCCTCAGTGAGAACGGCAATGGAGCTGTCACCATAGCCTGTAGGCTAGTCCCCCTACAGGACACCCTCTCTAATCTCTTCCACGCCGCTCCCTCCTCCTCTCCCATCCACTTACTCACCATTGAAATATTAGCGGCCCAATAATACTCACTTAGGCTCGGTTGTGCCAGCCCCCCCCCTATCCCTGCTAGGCTGTAAGAATCCCTTCCTCACTCTCGGGGTCTTCCCGGCCCACACAAAACCCATGATGCTATTTTCAATCCTTTTAAAAAAAGCCTTCGTGATCACCACCGGGAGGCACTGAAACACAAAGAGAAATCTCGGGAGGACCACCATCTTAACCGCCTGCACCCTCCCTGCCAGTGACAGGGATACCATATCCCATCTCTTGAAATCCTCCTCCATTTGTTCCACCAACCGCGTTAAATTTAACCTATGCAATGTGCCCCAATTCTTGGCTATCTGGATCCCCAGGTAACGAAAGTCCCTTGTTACCTTCCTCAACGGTAGGTCCTCTATTTCTCTACTCTGCTCCCCTGGATGCACCACAAACAACTCACTTTTCCCCATGTTCAATTTATACCCTGAAAAATCCCCAAACTCCCCAAGTATCCGCATTATTTCTGGCATCCCCTCCGCCGGGTCTGCCACGTATAGTAGCAAATCGTCCGCATACAAAGATACCCGGTGTTCTTCTCCTCCTCTAAGTACTCCCCTCCACTTCTTGGAACCCCTCAACGCTATCGCCAGGGGCTCAATCGCCAGTGCAAACAATAATGGGGACAGAGGGCATCCCTGCCTTGTCCCTCTATGGAGCCGAAAATATGCAGATCCCCGTCCATTCGTGACCACGCTCGCCATCGGGGCCCTATACAACAGCTGCACCCATCTAACATACCCCTCTCCAAAACCAAATCTCCTCAACACCTCCCACAAATAATCCCACTCCACTCTATCAAATGCTTTCTCGGCATCCATCGCCACTACTATTTCCGTTTCCCCCTCTGGTGGAGCCATCATCATTACCCCTAACAGCCTCCGTATATTCGTGTTCAGCTGTCTCCCCTTCACAAACCCAGTTTGGTCCTCGTGGACCACCCCCGGGACACATTCCTCTATTCTCATTGCCATTACCTTGGACAGGATCTTGGCATCTACATTTAGGAGGGAAATAGGTCTATAGGACCCGCATTGTAGCGGGTCCTTTTCCTTCTTTAAGAGAAGCGATATCATTGCTTCAGACATAGTCGGGGGCAGTTGTCCCCTTTCCTTTGCCTCATTAAAGGTCCTCATCAATACCGGGGCGAGCAAGTCCACATATTTTCTATAGAATTCGACTGGGAATCCATCCGGTCCCGGGGCCTTTCCCGCCTGCATGCTCCTAATTCCTTTAACCACTTCTTCTACCTTGATCTGTGCTCCCAGTCCCACCCTTTCCTGCTCTTCCACCTTGGGAAATTCCAGCCGATCCAAGAAGCCCATCATTCTCTCCCTCCCATCCGGGGGTTGAGCTTCATATAATTTTTTATAAAATGTCTTGAACACTCCATTCACTCTCTCCGCTCCCCGCTCCATCTCTCCTTCCTCATCCCTCACTCCCCCTATTTCCCTCGCTGCTCCCCTTTTCCTCAATTGGTGTGCCATCAACCTGCTCGCCTTCTCCCCATATTCGTACTGTACACCCTGTGCCTTCCTCCATTGTGCCTCTGCAGTGCCCGTAGTCAGCAAGTCAAATTCTAGATGTAGCCTTTGCCTTTCCCTGTACAGTCCCTCCTCCGGTGCTTCCGCATATTGTCTGTCCACCCTCAAAAGTTCTTGCAGCAACCGCTCCCGTTCCTTACTCTCCTGCTTCCTTTTATGTGCCCTTATTGACATCAGCTCCCCTCTAACCACCGCCTTCTACGCCTCCCAGACCACTCCCACCTGGACCTCCCCATTATCATTGAGTTCCAAGTACTTTTCAATGCACCCCCTCACCCTTAGACACACCCCCTCATCTGCCATTAGTCCCATGTCCATTCTCCAGGGTGGGCGCCCTCCTGTTTCCTCCCCTATCTCCAAGTCTACCCAGTGTGGAGCGTGATCCGAAATGGCTATAGCCGTATACTCCGTTCCCCTCACCTTCGGGATCAACGCCCTTCCCAGCACAAAAAAGTCTATTCGCGAGTAGACTTTATGGACATAGGAGAAAAACGAGAACTCCTTACTCCTAGGTCTGCTAAATCTCCACGGGTCTACACCTCCCATCTGCTCCATAAAATCTTTAAGTACCTTGACTGCTGCCGGCCTCCTTCCAGTCCTGGACTTCGACCTATCCAGCCCTGGTTCCAACACCGTATTAAAATCTCCCCCCATTATCAGCTTTCCCATCTCTAGGTCCGGAATGCGTCCTAGCATCCGCCTCATAAAATTGGCATCATCCCAGTTCGGGGCATATACGTTTACCAAAACCACCGTCTCCCCCTGTAGTTTGCCACTCACCATCACGTATCTGCCCCCGTTATCCGCCACTATAGTCTTTGCCTCGAACATTACCCGCTTCCCCACTAATATAGCCACCCCCCTGTTTTTCGCATCTAGCCCCGAATGGAACACCTGCCCCACCCATCCTTTGCGTAGCCTAACCTGGTCTATCAGTCTCAGGTGCGTTTCCTGTAACATAACCACATCTGCCTTAAGTTTCTTAAGGTGTGCGAGTACCCGTGCCCTCTTTATCGGCCCATTCAGCCCTCTCACGTTCCACGTGATCAGCCGGGTTGGGGGGCTTCCTACCCCCCCCCCCTTGTCGATTAGCCATCCCCTTTTTCCAGCTCCTCACCCGGTTCCCACGCAGCTGTATCTCCCCCAGGCGGTGCCCCCCCACCCATCCCCTCCCATACCAGCTCCCCCCTCTCCCCAGCAGCAGCAACCCAGTAATTCCCCCCTCCCACCCCCCCCCGCTAGATCCCCCGCTAGCATAATTACTCCCCCCATGTTGCTCCCAGAAGTCAGCAAACTCTGGCCGACCTCGGCTTCCCCCCGTGACCTCGGCTCGCACCGTGCGACGCCCCCTCCTTCCTGCTTCTCTATTCCCGCCATGATTATCATAGCGCGGGAACCAAGCCCGCGCTTCTCCCTTGGCCCCGCCCCCAATGGCCAACGCCCCATCTCCTCCACCTCCCCTCCTCCCCCCAGCACCACCTGTGGAAGAGAGAAAAGTTACCACATCGCAGGATTAGTACATAAAACTCCTCTTTCCCCCCTTTTTAACCCCCCTCTTCGCCCCCCACATTCGCCCCACCACTTTGTTCAAACGTTCTTTTTAATAACCCGCTCATTCCAGTTTTTCTTCCACAATAAAAGTCCACGCTTCATCCGCCGTCTCAAAGTAGTGGTGCCTCCCTCGATATGTGACCCACCGTCTTGCCGGTTGCAGCATTCCAAATTTTATCTTCTTTTTATGAAGCACCGCCTTGGCCCGATTAAAGCTCGCCCTCCTTCTCGCCACCTCCGCACTCCAGTCTTGATAAACGCGGATCACCGCGTTCTCCCATTTACTGCTCCGAGTTTTCTTTGCCCAATCTAAGGACTATTTCTCTATCCTTAAAACGGAGGAATCTCACCACTATGGCTCTGGGAATTTCTCCTGCTCTCGGTCCTCGCGCCATCACTCAGTATGCTCCCTCCACCTCCAACGGACCCGCCGGGGCCTCCGCTCCCATTAACGAGTGCAGCATTGTGCTCACATATGCCCCGACGTCCGCTCCCTCCGCACCTTCAGGAAGACCAAGAATCCTCAGGTTGTTCCTCCTTGCGTTGTTCTCCAGTGCCTCCAACCTTTCCACACATCGTTTCTGATGTGCCTCATGCGTCTCCGTCTTCACCACCAGGCCCTGTATGTCGTCCTCATTCTCGGCTGCCTTTGCCTTCACAACCCGAAGCTCCCGCTCCTGGGTCTTTTGTTCCTCCTTTAGCCCTTCGATCGCCTGTAGTATCGGGGCCAACAGCTCTTTCTTCGTTTCCTTTTTGAGCTCTTCCACACAGCATTTCAAGAACTCTTGTTGTTCAGGGCCCCATGTTAAACTGCCACCTTCCGACGGCATCTTGGTTTTTGCTTGCCTTCCTTGCCGCTGTTCTAAAGGATCCACTGCAATCCGGCCACTTTCTCCTCCTTTTTTCATCTGTATCCAGGGGGGATTCCCTTCTGGTTTACCGCACAGTGTTTTTAGCCGTCAAAATTGCCGTTGGGGCTCCTATCAAGAGCCCAAAAGTCCGTTTCACCGGGAGCTGCCGAAACGTGCGACTCAGCTGGTCATCGCCGCACCCGGAAGTCTTCGTGCGGGGAACTTCTTATGCACGACAGCCCCTCACCAACATGGCGCTGGTGTTCGGGGGCCGTCCGCAGAAGGAGGTAGGCCCGGGGGGGGGGGGGGGGGGGGGGGGGGGGAGGCCGATCCGCTGATCGGTGGGTCCCGATCGCGGGCCAGGCCCCATCGCAGGCCCCCCCCGATGAAGGAGCCCCCCTCCCCCCCACAGGCCACCCCCGCCCCCAGCATTCCTGCAGAGTTCCCACTGGCAGCAACCAGGGGTGGACGGCGCTGGCGGTAACCTGTCGTGTCGTAGCGGCTGCTCGGCCCATCCAGGCTGGAGAATAGTGGGGGCCTGTGTGAAGCGCCTCAATTGTCCTCTAGGCGGATTCTCCGACGTGCGCAGCGCAGACCACGACGAAGAGAATGGCGGGACGGCGTTGGACTGGCGACGAGCGGGAAAATGACGTAAACATCGATTCCCCGGTACGGCGCGGCATGGGAGAATCGCACCCCACACATTTTATTGCGTCTCTTCATCAGCCTTTTCCTATCCTGGAGCCCTCATTGGAGTTCACTATAGTGGAACTTGTGCAAACCTTGTTCTCTGGCATGTTGGCACCTGCCCTGCCTATTTCACTTGCCTTGTCTGCAGGCTACTCATGCCTGGTGACTCACCATATGCAGATCCCACCTCGCTGCTATCCTCTAAATAATAATAATCACTTATTGTCACAAGTAGGCTTCAATGAAGTTACTGTGAAAAGCCCTGAGGTATCCTCAATAATGATGCTTAGAGATTAAACTGTAAAGAAGGCTTTATTAGGCTAATAACTATGCTACAGATTTGGACGAGAGCTGACTGCTATACAGACCATGAGGCAGGCCTTTATGTATGGCTCCCAGATGGGCGGAGCCAGAGGCGGAGTCCCCAGGGTTCCAAGCCTGGTCTTAAAGGGGACATCACCTTACATGATGATAAGGCAGTAACCGTTCATCACAAGCCCCTAGTCGCCACAGTCCGGCACCTGTTCAGGGAGGCCGGTACGGGAATTGAACCCACGCTGCTGGCATTGTTCTGCATTATTTAGCCAACTGTGCTAATCCAGCCCTAGTATGCATGATGCCAGTATCTGAGTTAGTGGCTGTGTGTACAAGACTGACTAATGGTTTAATCATCATTAGTCTCTTCTGCTTCCACTTCTTGCTTCTGCATCACTGCTGAGCTAGGTGGTAGTTTTGGCTATCTAACTGGAGGGAGACACAAGCGTCGGTTTGTGGAAAGGAAGAGATGTATGATTATACCATGTTCCGATAGGGGATCAGCAGAGATTGAGGAATAAGGCAGAAGTGAGATATGAGAAGGAGCTTACCATCATCATCAGTGGTTTCAGCCCTGCTGCTGGCCATAGCCTCAGTCATAGACACTTTAATGATGATGAGCAGCAATCTGCCACTGAGGTAAGAACAGTCTCCCTAACAGCACTATAAGTATACTTACACCAAATGGACTGCAGCGGTTCAAGACAGCGGCTCACCAACACCTTCTCAAGGGCAATTAGGGATGGGCAATACATGCTGGTCTAGCCAGCGAAGCCCACGTCGCATGAACGAAGTAAAAAAAAACTGTTGCCCACCAATTAATTTTTGTTGCCTTTGATTCTGCACCACACTGACAGGCAAGGGAGAGGAAAATGGGTCAGTGAGTGTAGTGCAATGTTTGGGTATTGTGTCTTTCATGATGAATGGCTGCCAGTGTGTACAGGCAGAGAGGTCTTGGTATGAGGCTGGCAGCAAAGCCTGCAACCTTCTGTTGACCTCTAGAACAAGGCCTCCAATGTTGCATTGGAGGCCATCCTCTTCCATTCCGACATCTCCTTCAGGTCAAAGTCACATCTGCAGAGAATTTCATCATCTGCTCCAGCCAAAGTTCCATCCCACACCCCATCCCCCACCCACCAACTTTTAAGAGGTACCAGCTTGCTATTCTCTCCCGAATTTGCACCCACTACTCCGGGATGTAGCCACAGAACTGTATGCCTAGCTGGCTGGCCGTGTGCTTCATTCATGCAAATAAACAGGCAGAATGAACAGGCATGCTGCCTGTATCGAAATGAACAAACGCATGTTAACTGTGCATCACGGTCCGTGCACCCATTTCCAGGCCATATCCTATTCCCCCCACGGTCTTATTGTTTTATAAATTATGAAAAAAATGAATCAGGAAATGACCTGCACAAAATCACTGATAATGTTTTTGTGTAAATCTGGCTCAAGTTAATAAATTTTAAGTTAATAAAGGTTGGTGGGATTCTCCGGTCTGCCAGCCGCGTTTTTCTGGGTGGCACACCCTCACCAGCAGCAGGATTCCCCCTTCTCACCACCTGCCAAAGGGATTTCCCATTGTGGCCTCCCCACACTGCAGTAAACCTGTGGGCCTGGGTGCGCTGCTGGCGCAATGGAAAGTCCCGCTGGCGGAGAATCCAGCAATAGATTTCAATAATATTAATAATCTTTATTGCCACATGTAGGCTTACATTAACACTGCAATGAAGTTACTGTGAAAATCCCCTAGTCGCCACATTCCGGCACCTGTTCGGGTACACTGAGGGAGAATTCAGAATATCCAAATTACCTAATAGCACGTCTTTCGGGACTTGTGGGAGGAAACCGGAGTTCCCAGAGGAAACACACGCGTACAGGGGGAGAACATGCAGACAGTGACCCAAGCTGGGAATCGAATCTGGGACCCTGGCACTGTGAAGCAATAGTGTTAACCACTATGCTACCGTGCTGACCTCGCTAGAGTTTAGAAGGGTAGGAGGCGATTTGGGCAAAACATTTAAGATCCTGAGGGATATTGACAGGATGGATGTGGAGAGTATGTTTCCTCATGTTGGAGAATCTAGAACCAGGGGTCACTGTTTTAAAATTAAGGGGTCACTCATTTGAGACAGATATAAAGAACAAGGAACAAGAACAAAGAAAAGTACAGCACAGGAACAGGCCCTTCGGCCCTCCAAACCTGCGCCGACCATGCTGCCTGTCTAAACTAAAATCTTCTGCACTTCCGGGGTCCGTATAAATGAGGAGATATTTTTTCTCTCAGAGGGTCATGAGTCTCTGGAACTCTCCTCTTCAAAAGGCAGTGGAAGAAGAGTCTTTGAATATTTTCAAGGCAGAGGTAGATAAATTCTTGACGAACAAGAGGGTGAAAGGTAGGCGGGAATGTTGGGTTGAAGTTACGATCAGATCAGCCATACTCTTATTGAATGACGGAGCAGGCTCGAGGGGCGATGGGCTACTTCCTGCTCCTTTGGCTAAGTACATTATTATTTTCAATTGTTTTATATTGTATTCCTTTTTTACAGATTGGTTACTATGGATACAGCAGTTGTTCTGGATGTTTGAGATGCGAATGTGCTCTGGCTTCCAAGGATGAATATTGTGACCCTCTGAGTGGACAATGTCAATGCTTACCCGGAGTCACAGGAAAACTGTGTGACCGCTGTCTGTATGGGTTCTGGAACTATGGACTAAATGGGTGCCAGAGTAAGTTAATTCCATCACATTTATCGGAAAGAGAGAAAGAGAAAGGCTTTAGTGACAATATCAAGCAACAAAGAAAACAAGAGGGTGAAGGAAGTTTAAAAAAAAAGGAGAAAGGAAAGAATTTAAAGTGAGCACTCTTTTTGTGGCAGCTCAAAAACAACACATTGTGTGAAGCAGGTTGAGACATCATGGGCGAGATTCTCCAACCCCCCCGCCGGGTCGGAGAATTGCCGGGAGCTGGCGTGAATCCCGCCCCCGGCGGCTGCCGAATTCTCCGGCACCGGATATTCGGCAGGGGCGGGAATCGCGCCGCGCCGGTTGGCGGGCCCCCCCCCGGTGATTCTCCGGCCCGGATGGGCCGAAGTCCCGCTGCTGGAATGCCTGTCCCGCCGGCGTGGATTAAACCACCTCTCTTACCGGCGGGACAAGGTGGCACGGGCGGGCTCCGGGGTCCAGGGGGGGGCGCGGGGCGATCTGGCCCCCGGGGGGTGCCCCCACGGTGGCCTGGCCCGCGATCGGGGCCCACCGATCCGTGGGCGGGCCTGTGCCATGGGGGCACTCTTTTCCTTCCGCCTTCGCCACGGTCTCCACCATGGCGGAGGTGGAAGAGACCCCCTCCACTGCGCATGCGCGGGGATGCCGTGAGCGGCCGCTGACGCTCCCGCGCATGCGCCGCCCGGCAAAGTCAGTTTTGCGCCAGCTGGCGGGGCTCCAAAGGCCTTTCCAGCCAGCTGGCAGGGCGGAAATCAGTCCGGCGCGGGCCTAGCCCCTCAAGGTTAGGGCTCGGCCCCTCAAGATGCGGAGGATTCTGGACTGATGCCGGACTGATGCGCGCTGTTTTTGGCACCAGTCGGTGGACATCGTGCCGATTGCGAAGAATCCCGCCCCTTAATCTGATAACACAGTGTGTGGTTGCAAGCAGTATTATTAATTCGTACAGAAATAGACCTTAGTATTTTTCGCTGTGCTGTTTAATAAAGATGTTGCATGCATTTCATAGTTCAAACTCATCAAGTCTAGAAACATGAGCTATAATTTCAGAAGTTCACTTGTTTCCCTCACCTGCAGGGTGCAAATGTGAAGGGCACTGTGACAGTGAGACAGGAGAATGTTTGTCAGCACCCACTGAGCCCCCAACCGACTGCTCTGTTGTCAGTAAGTATCTTCATGCAACTTAAGCCTGACAGCAATAATTCCAGGTGTCTCCACTGAACCCAGGTTGTGATTTCCCACAACTTTGTTGTTAAAATAGGATAATGCATGACATCCTACAGGCAATGGTGACCTTAAATACAACAATGTGCCTCCCTTTTCCAGCAAATTATGTTGGCTTTGCCCGTACAAGACTGATCCACCAATCATGTGGTTTGCAGCGCACTCCAACGCATGATATGATTATCCGAACATTTATCTACACTTGAAATTCAAATAGCATGTTCCTGGCTCCTCTCCCACCCCCCACCAACATTAAAAACCCACCAGTAGGGGACCATGAAATTCTGCCCTTGTGTGTTGTCATGTGAGCTCTGCATTATACTAGTGCATAACATTCAGACTTATCAAGTGCTTGCAATGTTTAGTAACTAATTTAGCTGGATTTTTTATGATTTAGCATATCATTAGGACTCATCAATTACAAATAGTCATATAATTTATATTAACTAATTAATAATACATGTGAATCATGAAAAGATTTAGGGTGACATCTGATCCGTATGGATATTTTTCTTTGGTGGGGAGTTAAAGATCTTTGAGTAGATTTATTGTCTGTCCAAATCAGAGCAACGCAGGATTAATTGCTAAGATCAGACTAGTCATATTTTTGAACAATATAAAATAGATGGGATTTTAAATAATTTATTCAACTTTTTGTTCTTACTCCTTTTCCTGTTGTAGGCATCTTCCACTATCGTGCCCATTATCCAGACATGTTTTGAGTCAGTGTGGCCAGGCTTCTCAATTATAGTAGCCTTAGAGGAAACCCCAACCTTGTTCTCACTTGGTGTCACCCAATAATTATTCCCTTCCTAGCAATGAAGACTGGGTAACCTGGCTGATTTTCCCCTGTCTAATCAGGGTAAACAGAATTATTGTGGGGCTGTGGTTTGCATCTCTACCTGTTAGCCAGAAGTTCTGCATTTGAGTACAGTCCCAAGATTTGATGGACACAGAATGTGGTGGTCATAGCATGGCCAAACATGTTGATTATCAACATCTAAATTCTTCCAATACCCAAATCACAGGCAGTAAGCGTGAGACATTTTCCTGTTGTCATCTGCAAAAGGCAACAGCAAACCACTACAGTACCTTGCCAAGCATGACCATGGACCAACACAGTGCTATGGTACAATGGTTAGCAGTGCTGTCTTATAGCTCCAAGGACCAGGTCTTGGGTGACTGTCTGTATAGAGTTAGCATTTTCTCCCTATGTCTGCTTGGGTTTCCTCTGGGTGCTCCGGTTTCCACCCACAATCCAAAGATTTGCAGGTTAGGTGGACTGACCATGATATATTGTCCATTAGTGACCAAAAGCTTAAGTGGGGTTACTGGGTTACAGGGATAGGGTGGGGGTGTGGGCTAAAGTAGGGTGCTCTGTCCAAGGGCCGGTGCAGACTCGATGGGGCAAATGGCCTTCTTCTGCACTGTAGGGACTCTATGATTCCAAGACAGAGAATCAGGGTTGCAGAACCCAATTGGATTGCATAGGATATAAAAACACAGAAACAGGCCATTTAGCCCAACAAGTCTATGCCAGTGTTCATGCACAATTCAAGCCTCCTCCCACATTTTCAAATCGAAAATCGGCCATTGTAACCCACCATTCCCTTCTCCCTCAGGTGATTGTATATTTTCCCCTTAAATGCATCCACCCTGCTTGCTTTAACCTCTCCCTATGGTGGCAAGTTCCATATTTTTACCACTGTTTGGGTGAAGATGTTTTCTTCTGAATTCCTATTGGATATCTTGGTGAATATCATACGTTGGTGGCCTCAGTTTAAGCTCTCTCAAAAAACCTTTCATAGTTTTAAAGACCTGTCAAATTACCTCTTAAACTTCTTGTAAGCTCAGCATTTCTTGTCACCCCCCCCCCCCATTTGACCCTCGAGTTCCATCACCTTTGAAAGTCAAGCTGCAAGGCCCGGTGCTGTTCCTGATGACACTTTAAAATATTTGCCTCTAATCCTACATCTGTTCTATTATTTCACTAGGATGTGACAAATGTATCTGGGACTTAATTGAAGACCTAAAATTATCGGGATCATCACTGGAAGAAGCTAAGTCCAGTGTTCTAAATGTTATTACTGGAGATGCCATTAATAACCGCTTGGAAAAAATCAATTTCACAGCAATCCACTTCAATGTGAGTGCTAATAATAATAGTCAACTACATTTGGGACTCTCAATGAATTGTTTTCATAATTTTTATATTTTTTGTCCCAATTACATATTTTACTGCCGATGAATGAGTGAGGAAGGAAATAAACTTTAAACATAGACATATAATTGTGGAAAATGTTTACATTTTTCCATCAGATAGAATTTTTCTTGTCTTAGCAGATAGTTTTGGACAACTTTTATTTGGAACAGTTAGATTGAGACAGAGAAGAGCAAAAGTTAAGGGAAATGGTGCGATCAACTGCGTTCAGTATAATTCACTCACTCCTTGAGGATCGACGATTGCTAACCATGGCTCTTCATGCATCTCTATGTTGTGATATAACCTTGGGCAAGGGAAGGGGGCAGCTCACAAGAATTACCTGAGCTGATGTAGAAACTGAACCCATGCTAATGGTGGTATCACACTTTAGCCAACGTAGCTAATTGGCCCCTCACAACATAATTAAGCTGCGCAATGAAAAGTAGCAAACTTGTGTGCATTTTTCTTACAAATACAGGTCATCTACAGAACACAACTTGCCAATGCATTTCCATTTTACAGAATTCATTAATTATGTGACCAAGAGGATGCCTCTTTTCTCTGGTTCCTAGTTCATTAAATCTATTAGAAATAGCATAAAAACAATTATGCTGGAATCTGAAATAAATACAGAAAATACTGGACAATCACAGCAGGTTTGACAGCATCTGTGCAGAGAGAAGGGAGCTAATGTTTCGAGTCTGGATGACTTTGACAAAGAGTCATCCGGATTCGAAACATTAGCTCCCTTCCCTCTGCACAGATGCTGTCAAACCTGCTGAGATTTTCTGTTTTTGTATTAGATAAAGCAGTTGGGGTGAAGGGGATTAAAGGATATGGGGGGAAGATGAGATCAGGCTATTGAGTTGGATGCTCAATCACTATCATAATGAATGGCAGAGCAGGCTTGAAGTGTCGAATGGCCTCCTCCTGCTCCTACTTTCTATGATTCTTTGTTTCTATTATTATATGTGAATTTGCCCAAACCTACGATACTTTTGGCTCCCAAAATGTCCTTTTCATTAGCTTCCTGCACTGACCCATCCAGGTTTGTGAAGACAATTGTGCAGATTGGCAGGCACCCATTTCACGTACCACTACAAATGCCCAATTTCCTCACTCATGCTCCTGGAAGCTCCAGTGCCTGGTTGCTAATATAGGGATGTGGGGGTGCAGGTGTGGGTGGGGACGTGTGCTCGGTGAGGTGCATGGGCAGGGATGCCCAGACCCAATCTGGAGACCTTATACAGGCTCCTTTCCAACACAAGGATGTCCATAATCCTACAAGATCCTAAGGATGGGATTCTCCCATCCTCCCATCCCAACGCGAGTTTTCCGGCAGCAGATGTGGCTCATCATTGCCTGCTGGCGGGATCTTCTAGTCCTGCCACTGGGCAGGATTCTCTGTTTAGAAGACTAAGGTGTTGACGCCAGGACTGAATTGTGTGTGGTTTGTGTTCCCGTGGGGGGCGCTATTTGGTAAGAGAGTCAGGACATGCAAATGGGTGAGCACTCTGCCAGAGCGAATTGAGAGCAATTCCCAGCCCAGCAGACATTGTAACCACTGGGTCTGGCGGTATTGCTAAAGATCCTGGCAGCTTGAGCTGTTTTTAAGCACTCTACTTACCACACACTCACTGCAGCCACCAAGATGGCTCACAGAAGACCTGCACCCCCCCCCCCCCCCCCACCCCCCACCCCCTCCCCCTGCCCCAGGTTCGGGAGTCCAAGGTGGACCCCTAGCTCCATTCCAGTGAGGAGTAGAGAGAGAGACCTTGGGCGTCACACTCCGACCCCCCCGCCGGGTCGGAGAATGGCCGTTGGCCGCCGTGAATCCCGCCCCCGCCCCCGCCGAAGTCTCCGGTACCGGAGATTGGGCGGGGGCGGGAATCGGGCCGCGCAGGTTGGCGGGACCCCCCGCTCAACTCTCCGGCCCGGATGGGCCGAAGTCCCGCCCAGAAATTGCCTGTCCCGCCGGCGTAAATCAAAGCTGGTATTTACCAGTGGGACAAGGCGGCGTGGGCGGGCTCCGGGATCCTGGGGGGGGACGCGGGGCGATCTGACTCCGGGGGTGCCCCCACGGTGGCCTGGCCCGCGATCGGGGCCCACCGATCCGCGGGCGGGCCTGTGCCGTGGGGGCACTCTTTCCCTTCCGCCTCCGCCACGGCCTCCACCATGGCGGAGGCGGAAGAGACTCTCCCCACTGCGCATGCGCGGGAAACTGTCGGCTGCCGCTGACGCTCCCGTGCATGTGCCGCATTTCCGCGCCAGCTGGCGGGGCAACAAATGCCATTTCCGCCAGCTGGCGGGGCGGAAATCCCTCCGGCGTCGGCCTAGCCCCTCAATGTTGGGGCTCGGCCCCCAAAGATGCGGAGTATTCCGCACCTTTGGGCCGGCGCGATGCCCGTCTGATTGGCGCCGTTTTTGGCGCCAATCGGCGGACATCGCGCCGTTGGGGGAGAATTTCGCCCCTGCTTCCCCAGGGTGGGCCACAAACTGAAGCCTTGCCTCCTGAATATAGCCTGGGCCAGTCGTCACTGCTAAGCTCACCAGGTTGAGACAGCTGGTGATATGGAAGGGCTAAGGTCACTAGTGAGGCCTCTGAACTGAGATCAAGGTTAAACAATGTTCAGTCCTCTTTCAGCAGAGTTTCTCAGTGGCCACATTGCTTGTAACCATTGATGCATCTATTTCATCTGAACAGCAACCAGATTTAAAAGTTTCCAATTAAACCTAAAGTTATAATGTTTCTAGCTTAGTACCAACCTATTTATGATACATTCTTACAATGTAGACCCAGATTGCAGAGATGAGATTACAATTAAAATCGCAGAAATTTAAGACAGAAGATATTGAAGCAGCAATCATGAACCTCGTTTTTGATCTCAACATGTTGTCTGAAAAGGTGAGTACCTTTGATTTGACTTGAAGAGAATTTATTTTGTTGTTCAGGTGACATATCTTGTTAAGTTTATAGGTCTTACTAATTAACTTCATTTCAAATAATACATTGTTATAATTCATTAAATACTCATCTTTCCTCATTTTCACTCACGTCTATTCAATAATTTGGAGAATTAGTCACAGCTCTAGTCTTTGTAAACTTATTGAAAATTAATATTGTATAGGTACCTCATGCTTGCTTCTCAGTAACATTCTGTAAACTTGGGTGATGCAGCCCCAGTGAGCACCCTGTGCTCACCACTCACAGCAGAGAAGCTGAACATGGGTTCTGAAAAGGGTTCCACTCCATTAAAATGCAGATTGAGTGCAACTATGCTGGGACCACCATGTCAGTGAATGTATGGTGGTTTGGCAGCAGCCACAATATCTTTACCCTTTGGCAGTCTGTCAACTTGGACTGCGCAGAAGTAAGGGCTCCTTTCTCTCCTCTGCCACCAGCAGATGAGGACAATGTGTCTACAGTGAGAACCATGTCACTACCAAGAACAAGAAGAATCAATCCATTGACTTTCTCTGCCAAGGCAACTTTGAATGGCCCTATCAGCAGAGCATCTCTCCAAAATTATGCGGTGTGTTGCATCCTCTATATGCTCACTACTATGAGGGTGCAGCCTTTATCACCTTACTTGTAGAGGCTATCTCAGGAGGAAGCATGTCAGATCACATCACCCTGGATGGGCTACCAGTGTATACCTAATTAAACTGAGATTCCCTTCAGACATCAATTCCCCAACTTTCAATCCAGCTGCCATGGATCAGCACAGCATCCTCTCGGTCAAAATCCAGCAATAAAAACCTCCAACAAAATAATTTTCCATAGTAACTTTAGCTAACAACATATTTAGAACTCACTTGGGACCGTGCCCTCCTTTGTCGAAAAAAATATATGTCCTTTTCCCCTGGCTTGACTACAGCCCACTTGTGTCCGCTGGATTTTCACATGCTGACTCAATGCTGGCCATTAAGGTAAGCACTATGGGTGTCAGATTAAGCGATGATGGCTCTTCCTCAAAAGTCTGTAGCAGTTCTTGTCTTTTCACATGAAACTTCAGTGACTGTCCAGTTCTTGGGTATCTGAAAGCAGATAAAGAAGAGGATCAGGCTGAGGAAAGTGGAATGAGTTGGAAAGAAAGACATCCTAAATTATATGATCTGCAGCTTATACTTCATGCCAAATCAGAATGAGTATGAGGGGATATTTAAATAGAACCATAACACAGGAACATAAACATATTCTTGAATGTTCTCAGCATCACAGGTTGCAATAGCCTTTTTCATAGCCACCCATGATGATGAGTACAATCTCCCCCAGTGGACTTAGGTGCCTATCGCTTTCACATTTAAGTCTAGTCCCTTGAAGAATAACACTGAATGTGTTGCACTATGTTGGGTGATGTATCTGTCATAGCTGAATAGTGAGAGGGATGTAGAGGCTGCAGGAAGTGGGTATGGGTCTGGCCTTGTTGTGGTTGTGTGAGGATGAGGTGGTGCATCTGAATTTTAAGCCTGAGATCTTACTGCTAGGTATTGCAGATGAATGAAAGAGGAAAGTGTGTTGCATTGAGTAGTGTGAGTCATTGGTGGTGTGCTTGGTAGAGGATTTCCTGTGAAGAAGCATTCCTGACCTTGGCCACCTCTGTGAGGTCATTGAACTTTTTCTGATTCTGATGCCAGGTCCTCGGGGACAGGGTGTGGAAAGTTGCCTTCCAGAATAGGTACTTCCGTTCCATTCCCAGTGGTGCTTGTGAACCTCCTTGCCTCAGATGCATTTTGGCTCTTTCCTGCTGTCAACTTCCTGGACTAGGGTCTCCAACATTGCATCTGAGAATGTGGAGCTCTCTCTCTTGACTTATTTTATTCTTTCACGAGACAGGAGTATCGCTGGCCTTATTTTTAATTGCATTCTTATTGCCCATCTCTAATTGCCACTGGTAGTGAGCAACGTTCTTGAACTGTTGCAGTACATAGTGGAGTAGTGAACCCCACAGTGCTTTTAGGGAGAGAGTTCCAGGATTATGATGCAGCGACAGTGAAGGAACAGTGATATTGTTCCAAGTCAGGATGATGAGTGACGGAGGAGAACTTGCAGGTGGTAGTGTTCCCATGCACCTGCTCCCCTTGTCCTAAGTGGTAGAGGTCACAGGTTTGGAAGGTACTTTCAAAGGAGCCTTGTAGAGTTGCTGCAGTGCATCTTGTAGATGTTGCACACTACTGCCACCATGCTTTGGTGGTGGAGGGAATGAATATTAGTGGATGGAGTGCCAAGCAACCACCCTGAATAGTGTCAGTTTCTTGAGTGTTGTTGGAGCTGTACTCCTCCAGGCAAGTGGCAAGTATCCTGTCTTGTGCCTTGTAGATGATGGGGAATCAGGACATGAGTTACTCGCCACAGAATTCCCAGCCTCTGACTTGCTCTTTTAGACTCAGTATTAATATGACTGGCCCAGTTCAGTTTCTGCTCAATTGTAACTGGGATGTCAATAGTGGGTGATAGAGCGATGATAATCCCATTGAAAGTCAAGGGGAGATGGTTGGATTCTCATTTGTGGGAGATGTTAAATGCCTGGCGCATCTGTGGCACAAATGTTACTTGTCACTCATCAACCCAAGCCTGAATGTTGTTCAGGTCTGCTAAACCTGTCCATGGATTGCTTCAGTATCTAAGGAATTGCAAATGGTACTGAACACTGTGAAATCATGAGCGAACATCCCCACTTCTGACCTTATGGTAAGGGGAAGATGATGGATGAAGTAGCTAAAGACGGTTGGGCCTGGGACACTTCCTGCAACGATGTCCTGGGATTGAGAAGATTGACATCCAACAACCATAATACTATTCCTTTGTGTTAAGTGTGACGCCAACCAGTGGAGGCTTTTCCCCCTGATTCCCATTGACTTCGGTTTTACCAGTGACCCCCAATACCATACTCAATCAAGTGCTGCCTTGATGTTAAGGGCAGTCACTCGCCTCACCTCTTTAGTTCAGCTCTTGTGTCCATGTTAGAACAATGCTTTAATGAGGTCAGGAGCTGAGTGGCCCTGGCAAATGTAGGCTTACATTAACACTGCAATGAAGTTACTGTGAATAGCCCCTAGTCGCCACATTAGTGAGCAGGCTATTGCTGAGCAAGTGCTACTTGATAGCAATTGAAGACATCTTCCTTCATTTTTCTGATGAGAGAGATTCAATTAATGGGGCGGTAATTGGCCAGGTTAGATTTTTCCTGCCTTTTTTTAACAAGTTGTAGTGGAACAGCTTGGTGAGGGGTGCGGCAAGTTCTGGAGCACAAGTCTCCAGAACTATTACTGGAATATTGTCAGGGTCCGTAGCCTTTGCAGTGTCCGGTGCCTTCAGCTGTTTCTTGATATCACGTGGAGTGAATCGAATTGACTGAAGACTGACATCTGTGATGCTGGGGCTCTCATGAGGAGTCCAAGATAGATCTGGCATTTCTGGCGAAAGATTGTTGCAAATTCATCAATCTTGTCTTTTTCACTGGTGTGCTGGGCTTCCCCATCTTTAAGAATGGGGATATTTCTGGTCTTTCTTTCTCTTGTCCACCAAAGTCCACCAAAATTTATAACTCGATGTGACAGGACTACGGAGCTTAGACCTGATCCATTGGTTGTGGGATCGCTTAGCTACAAGTCTTGGACGCTGCTTTCACTGTTAGGTGTGGGCGACATGGCTGCACAGTGGGTAGCTCTGTTGCTTCACAGCTCCAGGGTCCCAGGTTCGATTCCCAGCTTGGGTCACAGTCTGTGTGGAGTCTGCAAATTCTTCCTGTGTCTGTGTGAGTTTCCTCCAGATGTTCTGGTTTCCTCCCACAAGTCGCGAAAGATGTGCTGTTAGGTGAATTAGAAATTCTGAATTCTCCCTCAGTGTATTCGAACAGGCACTGGAATGTGGCGACTAGGGGCTTTTCACAGTAACATCATTACAGTGTTAATGTCAGCCTACTTGTGACAATAAAAATTATTTTTATTATTATTATCATCAAAGTAGCCCTGTGTTGTATCTTCACCAGGTTGACACCTCATTTTTCGGTAAGCGTGATTCTGCTCTTGGCATGCCCTCCTGCACTCTTCATTGGCTTTTGCTTCATTTGATGTCCCATTTAAAGTTGACATTTTTAAAATTTTAGATAATATTTGTATTTTCCTTTATACTCTGGTCCTCCTGTTATGAGAAAGGAATTCTTCATAGATACAGCAATATAAATAATTTTAATTTTAGCATTCTCAGTGCCTAACCCTGACTCAAATTCTTACAATAATATGCCTTCTAATTAATGATTACTGAATGGAATTTATTCTATCACATTAACCTATCAATTAAATTTTATTATTTTAGGAAAACATAACTGTCATGAATGCACAGCTATTTGACGAGGAAACAACTAAAATCAGTGGCCGTGCCAACCAGATCAATGTACAGATTATTAAAATAGCCAATTTGGTCCAAGGTAAAAACCTAATTTATTTTATTTGAAAAGCAAGACTGAATTCATCTGGAATATAATTGAAGTAAAACTGTTGATCATTTTCATCATGTAACATGATTTGTATTCAGAATTGATTTATAGTTCATGTGGATTGCTGATTCCTGCTTTAATTATAGCTATTAATAGTCATTTGGTGGTGTGGAACATGAGTACTTCTGAATAAAGACGTTGGGCGTCATTCTCCGACCCCCCAGCGGGTCGGAGAATGGCCGTTGGCCGCCGTGAATCCCCCCCTCCCGCTGGTTGCCGAAGTCTCCGGTACTGGAGATTGGGCGGGGGCGGGAATCGGGCCGTGCCGGTTGGCGGGCCCACCCGCTCGATTCTCCACCCCGGATGGCCCGAAGTCCCGCCAATAAATTGCCTGTCCCGCCGGCGCAAATTAGAGTACCTATTTACCGGCAGGACAAGGCGGCGTGGGCGGGCTCCGGGGTCCTGGGGGGGGCGCAGGGCGATCTGATCCCGGGGTGCCCCCAGGGTGGCCTGGCCCGCGATCGGGGCCCACCGATCCGCGGGCGGGCCTGTGCCGTGGGGGCACTCTTTCCCTTCCGCCTCCCCAACGGCCTCCACCATGGCGGAGGCGGAAGAGATTCTCCCCACTGCACATGCGCGGGAAACTGTCAGCGGCCGCTGACGCTCCCGCGCATGCGCCGCCCCGACATGTCATTTCCACGCCAGCTGGCAGGGCAACAAAGGCCGTTTCTGCCAGCTGGCGGGGCGGAAATCCCTCTGGTGCCGGCCTAGCCCCTCAATGTTGGGGCTTGGCCCCCAAAGATGCAGAGCATTCCGCACCTTTGGGGCGGCATGATGCCCGTCTAATTGGCGCCGTTTTGGGCGCCAGTCGGCGGACATCGCGCCGTTTGGGGAGAATTTCGCCCATGGGGCAGGATTCTCCGGCACCCCACCGGGCCGGAGAATACCAGGGGGCAGCCTGAATCCCGTCCTGACGGCAGCTGCCAGATTCTCCGGCGCCAGTTTTTCGGCGGGGGCTGGAATCGCGCCGCACTGGTTGGGGGCCGTTGGCATCGGCCCCCCCCCCAGTGATTCTTCGGCTTGTGATGGGCCAAGTGGCCGCCCATTTTCGGTGGGTCCCACCGGCGTGAAATACACAAGGTCCTTACCGGAGGGACTTGGCTCTGTGTGCGGCCTGCGGAGTCCTCGAGGCGGCACGGGGGGATCTGGCCCTGGGGGGGGGGGGGGGGCCACGGTGGCCTGGCCCGCGATCGAGGCCCACTGGCGGGCATGTGCCATGGGGGCGCTCTTTCCCTCCGGGCCGGCCGGTGTAATGGTCTGCCATGGCAGCGCGGAGAAGAACCGCCCTGCGCATGCGCTGGGATGACGCCAGCACACGCTGGCGCTCCCACGCATGCCACAACTCTCGCCGGCCGGCGGAGGCCCTTTGGCGGCAGTTGGTGCAACAACAACCCTGCCGGCGCCAGCCTAGCCCCTGAAGGTGCGGAGGATTCCGCACCTTCTGGGCGGCCCAACACCGGAGTGGTTCACGCCACTCCTCGGCGCCGGTACGGCCCGCCTGCTGGTTTGGGGAGAATCCCGCCCATGTTGTCGAAGCTTTTTCTCATGCACTCATCAGGATAATTCGCAAGAATACCAAATGCCAATACAAATTGTCCTGAAGAGTACAAGAGAAAATGTTTTGGCAACATGTCTTTTTTCAGAAATAGTCAAATTCTATAGCTATGAACTAAATAGTTCCACCTTGTCAGTTTATGCATGTGTGTTTGCAATTTCTTTCCTGGTATTCACAGTGGAATAGTTTCAACTCTTGCAGCAGCAGTTAAAACTTTTATAGAACATACAACAATGCAGCACAGGCCCTTCGGCCCATGATGTTGTGCCAACCATTTATCCTCATCCAAGATCAACCTAACCTACACCCCTTCAATTTACTGCTGTCCATGTGCCTGTCCAAGAGTCACGAATGGCTCTGACTCCACCACCTCTGCTGGCAGTGCATTCCACACACCCACCACTCTCTGTGTAAAGAACCTACCTCTGACATCTCCCCTATACCTTCCTCCAATCACCTTAAAATTATGTCCCCTCATGACAGCCATCTCGGCCCAGGGGAAAAGTCTCTGGCTATCCACTCTATCTATGCCTCTCATCACCTTGTACACCTCTATCAAGTCACCTCTCTTCCTTCTTCACCCAGTGAGAAAAGCCCGAGCTCCCTCAACCTTTCTTCATAAAACATGCCCTCCAGTCCAGGCAGCATCCTTGTAAATCTCCTCTGCACCCTCTCCAAAGCATCCACATCCTTCCTATAATGAGGCGATCAGAAGTGGACACAATATTCTGTGTGGCCTAACCAGGGTTAGAACAAAGAAAAGTACAGCACAGGAACAGGCCCTCCAAGCCTGTTCCGACCATGCTGCCCGTCTAAACTAAAATCTTCTACACTTTCTGGGTCCGTATCCCTCTATTCCCATACTATTCATGTGTTTGTCAAGATGCCCCTTAAATCTCACTATCGTCCCTGCTTCCACCACCTCCTCCGGCAGCGAGTTCCAGGCACCCACTACTCACTGTGTGAAAAGCTTGCCTCGTACATTTCCTCTAAGCCTTGCCCCTCACACCTTAAACCTATGCCCCCTAGTAATTGACCCCTCTACCCTGGGAAAAAGCCTCTATCCACTCTGTCTGTGCCTCTCATAATTTTGTAGACCTCTATCAGGTCGCCTCTCAACCTCCGTCGTTCCAGTGGGAACAAACCGAGTTTATTCAACCGTTCCTTTATAAAGCTTTTTGTAAAGCTGCAGCAAAACCTCATGGCTCTTAAACTCAATCGCCCTGTTAATGAAAGTCAACACACCATAGGCCTTCTTAACAACCCTATCAACGTGGGTAGCAACTTTGAGAGATCTATGTACGTGGACCCCAAGATCCCTCTGTTCCTCCACACTTCCAAGAATCCTGGCTTTAACCCTGTATTCAGCATTCAAATTCGACTTTGCAAAATGAATCACCTCACATTTATTTACGTTGAATTCCATCTGCCACTTCTCAGCCCAGCTCTGCATCCTGTCAATGTCTTGTTGTAACTTGCAACAGCCCTCAACACTATCTACAACTCCACCAACCTTTGTGTCATCGGCAAACTTACTAACCCACCCTTCCACTTCCTCATCCAAGTCATTTATAAAAATAGAGGCCCCAGAATAGATTCCTGCGGGACACCACTGGTCACCAACCTCCAGGCGGAATACTTTCCATCCACTACCACTTGCTGTCTTCTTTCGGCTAGCCAATTCTGTATCCAGACAGCCACATGTTTCTGTTTCCCATGTCCCCTGACTTTCTGAATGAGCCAAGCATGGGGAACCATAACAAATGCCTTACTGAAATCCATATACACCACATCCACTGCCCGACCTTCATCAATGTGTCTCGTCACATCCTCAAAGAATTCAATGAGGCTTGTGAGGCATGACCTGCCCCTCACAAAGCCTTGCTGACTATCTTTAATCAAACTGATTTTCACAATAATCATAAATTCTATCTCTCAGAATCCTTTCCAGTATTTTGCTCACCACAAACTAAGACTGACTGGTCTGTAATTCCCAGAGATTTTCCTTTTCCCTTTCTTGAACAGGGGAACAACATTCGCCTCCCTACAATCATCCGGTACTACTCCAGTGGAGAGTGAGGATGCAAAGATCATCGCCAACGGCACAGCAATCTCTTCCCTCACTTCCCGTAGTGACCTTGGGTATAATCCCGTCTGGCTCAGGGGACTTATCTATCCTAATGCTTTTCAAAATTTCGAGCACATCCTCCTTCTTAATATCAACCTGTTTGAGTCTATTAATCTGGTTCACGCTGTTCTCATGAGCAACAAGGTCCCTCTCTCGTGAATACTGAAGCAAAATATTCATTTAGGGCCTCTCCTACCTCCTCAGACGATAGGCACAAGTTCCCTTCACTATGCCTGATCGGCCCTACTCTCACTCTGACCATCCTCTTATTTTTCACACAAGTGTAGAACGCCTTGGAGCTTTCCCTAATCCTTCCCGCCAGGGCTTTTTTATGCACCATTCTCACTCTCCTAAGTCCATTTTTGAGTTCCTTCCTGTCTGCCTTGTAACCCTCTAGAGCCGTGCCAGGTCCTTGCTTCCTCAACCTTACGTAAGCTTACTACTTCCTCTTGACTAGAAACCACTGTTCTTGTCATATAAGGCTCCTTCAGCTTGTCATTCTTTCCTTGTCTCAGTGAGACAAAACTATCCAGCACTCGCAGCAAGTGCTCCTTAAACAACTCCCACATTACTGTTGTGCATTTCCCTGAGAACAACTATTCCCAATTTATGCTCCTCAGCTGCCACTGAGACATCTGACACCTGGCCTGGTTCGTTGCCAAGCACCAAATTCAATATGGCCTTCCCCCTAGTTGGCTTATCAACATATTGAGTCAGGAATCTTTCCTGTACACATCTGACAAAATCTGCTCCATCCAAACCATTTGCACTAAGGAGGTTCCAATCAATATTAGGGATGTTGAAGTCACCCATGACAACAACTCTGTTACTTCTGCACTTTTCCAAGATCTGCTGTCCAATCTGTTCCTCCATCTCTCTGCTTCTATTGGGGGGGACTATAGAAAATTTCCAATAAAGTGACTGCTCCTTTCTTGTTTCTGACTTCTACCCATATTGAATTAGTAGACAACCCTTCCGCGACTACCTCCTTTTCTGCAGCTGTGATGCACTCTCTAATTAACAGTGCCACTCCCCCTCCTCTTTTACCTCCCTCTCTATTCTTCTTAAAACATTAAAACATCCAAACCCCGGAACATCTAACAACCATTCCTGTCCCTGTGAAATCCATGGTTTACTAAAGCAGTTGAAACACTTGTCAAGAGGAAGAAGGAGGTTTATGTAAAGATGAGACGTGAATGGGTCTCATTCAGTTAGGGCGCTCGAGAGTTACAAGTTAGCTAAGGAGGACCTAAAGAGAGAGCTAAGAAGAGCCAAGAGGGAACATGAGAAGTCTTTGGCAGGTAGGATCAAGGATAACCCTAAAGCTTTCTATAGATATGTCAGGAATAAAAGAATGATTAGGGTCAGAGTAGGGCCAGTCAAGGACAGTAGTGGGAAGTTGTGCGTGGAGTCCGAGGAGATAGGAGAGATACTAAATGAATATTTTTCGTCAGTATTCACACAGGAAAAGGAAAATGTTGTCGAGGAGAATACTGAGATACAGGCTACTAGACTAGAAGGGCTTGAGGTTCATAAGGAGGAGGTGTTAGCAATTCTGGAAAGTGTGAAAATAGATATGTCCCCTGGGTCGGATGGGATTTATCCTAGGATTCTCTGGGAAGCTAGGGAGGAGATTGCTGAGCCTTTGGCTTTGATCTTTAAGTCATCTTTGTCTACAGGAATAGTGCCAGAAGACTGGAGGATAGCAAATGTTGTCCCCTTGTTCAAGAAGGGGAATAAAGACAACCCCGGGAACTATAGACCAGTGAGCCTTACTTCTGTTGTGGGCAAAGTCTTGGTAAGGTTTATAAGAGATAGGATGTATAATCATCTGGAAAGGAATAATTTGATTAGAGATAGTCAACACGGTTTTGTGAAGGGTAGGTCATGCCTCACAAACCTTATTGAGTTCTTTGAGAAGGTGACCAAACAGGTGGATGAGAGTAAAGCAGTTGATGTGGTGTATATGGATTTCAGTAAAGCGTTTGATAAGGTTCCCCATGGTAGGCTATTGCAGAAAATACGGAGGCATGGGATTCAGGGTGATTTAGCAGTTTGGATCAGACATTGGCTAGCTGGAAGAAGACAAAGGGTGGTGGTTGATGGGAAATGTTCAGACTGGAGTCCAGTTATTAATGGTGTACCACAAGGATCTGTTTTGGGGCCACTGCTATTTGTCATTTTTATAAATGACCTGGAGGAGGGCGTAGATGGATGGGTGAGTAAATTTGTAGATAACACTAAAGTCGGTGGAGTTGTGGACAGTGCGGAAGGATGTTACAAGTTACAGACGGACATAGATAAGCTGCAGCGCTGGGCTGAGAGGTGGCAAATGGAGTTTAATGCAGAAAAGTGTGATGTGATTCATTTTGGAAGGAATAACAGGAAGACAGAGTACTGGGCTACTGGTAAGATTCTTCAGAGTGTGGATGAGCAGAGAGATCTCGGTGTCCATGTACATAGATCCCTGAAAGTTGCCACCCAGGTTGAGAGGGTTGTTAAGAAGGCGTACAGTGTGTTAGCTTTTATTGGTTAAGGGATTAAGTTTTGGAGCCATGAGGTCATGTTGCAGCTGTACAAAGCTCTGGTGCAGCTGCATTTGGAGTATTGCGTGCAATTCTGGTCGCCACATTATAGGAAGGATGTGGAAGCATTGGAAAGGGTGCAGAGGAGATTTACCAGAATGTTGCCTGTTATGGAGGGAAGATCTTATGAGGGAAGGCTGAGGGACTTGAGGCTGTTTTTGTTAGAGAGAAGAAGGTTAAGAGGTGACTTAATTGAGGCATACAAGATGATCAGAGGATTAGATAGGGTGGACAGTGAGAGCCTTTTTCCTCGGATGGTGATGTCTAGCATGAGGGGACATAGCTTTAAATTGAGGGGAGATAGATATAGGTCAGATGTCGGAGGTAGGTTCTTTACTCAGAGTGTAGTAAGAGCGTGGAATGTCCTGCCTGCAACAGTAGTGGACTCGCCAACATTAAGGGCATTCAAATGGTCATTGGATCGACATATGGACGATAAGGGAATAGTGTAGATGGGCTTTAGAGTGGTTTCACAGGTCGGCGCAACATCAAGGGTCGAAGGGCCTGTACTGCGCTGTAATGCTCTTAAGTTCATCTCCCTTAATCCTGACACACCTTGCATTGAAACAGACACACTTAAACCCATCCCACTGAGTGCAACTTTGCCCTATCCGTCCTCACAGACTCGCTGCATACTATTTCTGCCCATTCAACAGCTACCCTATCCTCAGATCCGTCTCCCACCACTATCTGTCCACAATTAGTCACTTTTTCAGGTCCTGGGATGTTTCTCTCCGGGCTAGCCCACACTTAGAATTTTTCCATCACTGGGTAGTTGAGCTTGCTGGCCAGACCGGCTCCTCAGAGATCGGGCCACCATTTTGAAAGGATGCCCCGATCTCTAAGTGAGCTTGAAGTTCCTCCACATGCCCCACCCATGGGCAGTGTCACCCCCCCCTACACACATGGTCATCCCCCCCCAAGTGAGGACACCCCGTTATTGGATCACTGAGGGCCCCCTTTTCAGGTCTTCCCCCGCCCACTTTCCGGACCCCCCTTACAAGATATCACCCTTCACCCCCCCCACCCTTCATACACCCCATTCTTCCTTTCATAGTCGCTGTCTGACACTGGGACCTTGGATGTTGGCAGTTCTCCTGCCAGCCTGGCAGTACCACTCAAGCACCTTAGCAGTGCCAGGGTGGCAGTGTCAAGGGGCCAGCCTGGCACTGCCAAGATACCTGGATGCCATGATGAGAGCCAGGGGGCCACCCTGTTCTGTCCCTGGCCACCTAGGAGCCTCCAATGGCCTGGGAGACCCCCAGGCGCCCTGATGCCTGGTCCACATTTGTGTAGACCAGTACTAATCGGCGCCCGCATGACTTCTCACTGGGGAGCCGCTTAGATCACCGGAGGCCATTAGATCAGATTTCCATCTTACTAATGGGATGAGATGCAGTTTGCCTTTAATTGACCTCAATTAGCTTCGTACCACATCTAGGCGGGTTCTAGGTCCCACCAACGGGAGTCGACCGATTAGTTCGCAAGCTGCTTGACACCAGGCACGGTTCCCGGCATGGGCCCTTCCCACAATCTAACCGGCTCGTACAGATCCTCACCAGGTGCAAGCAGTCGTTAGATCGCACCCTGAACCTTATAATCATTTGAAATGATTGAGCCGACAGTTTCATCTGAAAATTAAATTGTACCACAACATTGTGATGTAAAATGACAAGAGATCAAAAGATCAACCTTGGAATCTATGCCACCTATAATTAGCCATATCACATTGCAGGACACTTAAACTTAGCCACTTGACTTTTCTGATAACCTTTATATTTAGACTTTTGATAAGATATAATCTCATTCCGTTGTGCAGATATTGTTGAAGGCCTAAATAAATACGGAACAGAAGAAGAATTGGCAGCTGAGGAAATCAACAAAGTCTTCCATGAGGTGAAGAAAATGTTGGAGGAGATGAGAAATCGGAACTTTTCTGACCAGAAGCCACTCACTGAAGAAGAAAGAGCAAAAGCCCAGAGTTGTATGTTTTATTGATTTGGATTTATTGTCACGTATACCGAGGTACAGTGAAAAGTATTGTTCTGCGTACAGTTGAGACAGATAGTTCCACATATGAAAAAACATAGGGCATACATAAATACACAATGTAAATACATAGACACAGGCATCAGGTGAGCATATGGAGTGTAGTACTACTCAGTAGAGAAGATGCGTAGAGAGATCAGTTCAGTTCAGTCCATAAGAGAGTCATTCAGGAGTCTGGTAACAGCAGGAAGCAGCTGTTCTTGAACCTGGTTGTGCGTGTTCTCAGACTTTTGTATCTCCTACCTGATGGAAGAAGTTGGAAGAGAGAATAACACAGGTGGGAGGGGTCTTTGATTATGCTGCCCGCTTTCCCAAGGCAGCGGGAGGTATAGACAGAGTCAATGGCTGGGAGGCGGGTTCGCAGGGATGGGCTGGGCTGTGTTCATGATTCTCTGTAGTTTATTACAGCCTTGGGCCGAGCTGTTGCCATACCAGGCTGTGATGCAGCCCAATAGGATGCTTTCTATAGTGCATCTGCAAATATTGGTAAGATTCAATGTGGACATGCCGAATTTCCTTAGTTTCCTGAGGAAGTATAGGCGCGGTTGTGCTTTCTTGCTCGTAGCTTCGACATGGGTGGACCAGGACAGATTGTTGGTGATGTGTACACCTAGGAATTTGAAGCTATCAACCATCTCCACCTCGGCACCATTGATGCAGATAGAGGTGTGTATGATACTTCAGTTCCTGTAGTCAATGACCAGCTCCTTAGTTTTGCTGACGTTGAGTGAGAGATTGTTGCCATTACACCATGCCAGTAGGTTGTCTTTGTCCCTCCTGTACTCTGACTCATTGGTGTTCGCGATCCAATCCACTATGGTCATGACATCAGCAAACTTGTAGATGGAGTTGGAGCCAAATTTTACCACATCGTGTGTATATGGAGTATAGTAGGGGGCTAAGTATACAGTCTTGTGGGGCCCCAGTATCGAGGACTATCATGGAGGAGCTGTTGTTGCACTGATTGTGGTCCATGGGGCAGGAAGTTGAGGATCCAGTTGCAGAGGGAGGAGCCAAGTCCTAGGTTTTGGAGTTTTGATATAAGCTATTGTGGTCCATGGATCAGGAGTTGAGGATCCAGTTGCAGAGGGAGGAGCCACGTCCTAGGTTTTGAAGTTTTGATATGTGCTTGGCTAGGATTATAGTGTTGAAGATGGAGCAGTAGCCAATGAATAGGACTCCTTGTTGTCAAGAGGCTCCAGGGATGAGTGTATGGCCAGGGTGATAGCATCTGCTGTGGACCGGTTGTGGCAATATGCAAATTGCAATGTATCAAGGCATTCTGGGAAAATGGAATTGATGTCTCTCTCATGACCAACCTCTCGAAGCACTTCATTACGATTGATCAGAGGGACCGGACGTTAGCCGTTGAGGCATGTTGCCTGGTTCTTATTTTGCACAGGTATGATGATGGTCTTCTTGAGGCAGGTGGGAACCTCAGAGTAGGGAGAGGTTGAAGGTACACCCATCATTTAGTCTGCGCAGGATATAACTGCAGAACTAGGGACCCCGTCAGGACCTGTTGCTTTCCGAGGATTCACTTTCAAGAAGGCCGATCTGATTTTGGAAGCAGTGACGCTGGGTATGGGTGTTTCCAAGGCTGCTGAGGCAATTGACAACGGTTTGATGATTTCCTGCTCGAACCAGCATAAAATGTATTAACTTCGATTAACCAGGGGCTGGTTTAGCACACTGGGCTAAATCGCTGGCTTTTAAAGCAGACCAAGGCAGGCCAGCAGCACGGTTCAATTCCTGTACCAGCCTCCCCGAACAAGCGCCAGAATGTGGCGACTAGGGGCTTTTCACAGTAACTTCATTGAAGCCTACTTGTGACAATAAGTGATTTTCATTTCATTTCATTTCAACGAAGAGGGGTGCGCTGCTGCTGGAGATTCTACTCGGATTTGCTTTGTAGCCTGTTATGTTGTTTAAGCCTGCCACAACCGACGAGAGTGTATGCTGTTAGTCTGTGACTCTAGCGTAGTGTGGTATTGTCTCTTGGCATCCCTGATGGTTTTGCGGAGGTCGTACCTGGATTTCTTGTATAGGTCAGGATCGCCTGTCTTGAACACTCAGACCTAGCCTTCAGTAGGGAGTCAATCTTCCGAATAAACCATGGTTTCCGGTTTCCGGTACTACCTTCTATGACACGCAATCTTCTACACAGTTGCTGATGAAGCCTGTGGCGGTGGTGGCATTACTCTTGTAGGTTGGCTGCTGAGTTCTTGAATATGGACCAGTCCACTGACTCCAAGCAGTCACGTAGGAGCTCTTCTGTGGCCTCGGACGAGCATTGCGCAACCTCCGTAACCAGATTCTCACGCTTAAGTTTCTGCTTGTATGCCAGGAGGAGCATTGTCTTATGGTCCAACTTTCCAAAGTGCGGTCAGGGGATGGATCAATAGGCACCCTTGATGTTTGGGTAGCAGTGGGTGAGGATGTTGGTTCCCCTGGTGGGACAGGAGATAGGTTGGTGGAACTTTGACAGTACACTCTTGCTGTTGGCCTGGTTGGTCCCCTTCCACATTGAACAAGGCCTCCAGGTATTCTGTTTCACTGTTATTTATAGAGGTGTACAGTTCATCAAGTGCCTTCTTCACTTCTGCCTGGGATGGCATGTAGACTACGATGATAATAGCAGAAGTGAACTCCTGGGGAAGGTACTATGGGTGGCACTTTGCAGTCAGGTATTCCAGGTCCTGGGAGCAGTAGTTCGCTAGGGTTGCCACGTCCGAGCCCAGGAGGAGTTGATTAAGAGGCAAACAGCTACACCCTTTGCTTTGCCCATTGACGCAGTGCGGTCCATCTGGAGTATTGAACTGTCAGGTTGTATACCACGGTCCAATAAGGCAAGGGTGAGCCATGTCTCCGTGAAACAGAACACAAAGCGGTCCCTCACTTCCCTCTGAAAGGTAAGTCTAGCGCTAAGCTCGTCCAGCACATTACTGGTTCACATTAATGTTATCTTTTTAACACTGAGAAAGAAACATACATTCAAAGGTATGGTAATAACTGAACACCACGTTGTGTGAAATACATGAAAGTTCCCATCCTTTCATGTGAGTAGACAAACACCTTTCGTAATTGTAACTTCAATCCAGAGAATCCTTTTAGTTTTCAATTTTGTACATGCAAGTGCAGTACTTAAAGGGCTACAATAGAGAATAGTCCTTAGACTATTTTTAGCTGATCCATAAATGTTTGTTTCATTCTCCAGTTCCGTCACTCTGCTCCAGTTCCTCCTATTTTCCCAATTAATGCATGTTTGGGCATTTCATAACACCAGTCTGGAGATGTTCAATATTTAATTACTTTTCAGTGTTGGATCATGTTCGTGGTCTCCAGGGTTTGCTGATGGAAAACAATGACTCGATTCGTAGAATACAGGACAATATTACTGTTTACAATACCAACGTCTCAGACCTGAAGGAGGCACTTGAAGATGTGATCAAGATTGTTCAACAAACAGAGGAGAAGAACAGAGAAAACGTTAATGGATACAAAAGAAAAGAGGTGAATCTAATACAGTAATGCTTCAGTCCAAACATTGAATACTAGCTCTCCACTTTGTTACATATTACAAAATGCAAAATGTAAATCTGCCTGTTGAGACCATGGGCAGGATTCTCCACCCCGTGATGCCGGAAATGCGGAAAGCGATTGGGTGGAGAGTTGGCATCTGCCAAAAAACGAGGTTCATGCCCAGCTTTGGACCGGACGCCATGGTCTTGGGGCCCGCTGATGTCGAGAATGCAATCTGTGCCCACTCCGGCATGCAAAGCTGGCATTTGCATGTGTTTGCATATGATTACCGGGTCCAATACAGTATTCTCCGGGCATTCCTGGGCTCCCCTGTGCTGAGTCTGTCATCAACTGCACAGTATGCCCCAAGCCTTGGAACCACACATTTTTGGCACAATTTCTTGCACTTGAAGGCAGTTGAACTCCTCCAACTCCTTCTGCAGGCGATGGAAAGTTGCTGATACCCCCTCCTGTAGATCCTAGTTCTGTGCCTGCATCTCTTGCATCATTGGGATCATTCTTTCCGGAAGCATGATACCTGTCTGGACTACAGCTAACTCTTGGGATCAGGCAGCCCTCTGACTGCCTGCCTTGGGAGTTCCTACCTCCACCTGATGTGCCACAGCATGTGTGACGTACATACCAGAAAATGTCCCAGGAGACTTTTCACTAAAATGCCCCACCGAGCTGATGGTCTCAGGGATGGTGGAGGGTGTAGGGGAGTGCAGTGCCGAAGAGTCACCATCGTCTCCGGACTGGGCTTGCGCTGAGGGCGCTGGTGCCCACAGGGGCCAGATACACCAGATGGTGATCCTGCAAGGCGAACAACAGGACACTTTGAGATCTTGGGAAGGAGTGGTGTTGGAAGAGGGGTAACTCACTTGCTATGGGACATCGGTATGCATTAGGGGCTCACTTGGTTTACCCGTGCTGCCCAACGCCAGGAAGATAGCCCTCTCGACCACCTTCTCGGCTAACTCCATCACCCTTCTGCTCAGCGGCGGATAGCACCCTTAGGACAGCAGTCCCCCTCTGATCTTCTCATGCTCCCTTCTGTCATGGGCAATATTCTCCTGGGGGACAGGAATGAACATTGTGAGAGATTTGGGCACAGGTTACACAGGGGTCTCCAGCTGGCGGCATGCGCGTGCAAGTTACCTGGCCAAAGAGGACAGTACAAGTGTTGGGGTTTGGTGCAGGGTGGGATTTGAGGGGGATGCCAGCAGATGTTTTTTAATAATAATCTTTATTAGTGTCACAGGTAGGCTTACATTAACACTGCAATGAAGTTATTGTGAAAATCCCCTAGTCGCCACATTTTGGCGCCTGTCCGGGTACGCAGAGGGAGAATTCAGCATGTTCAATTCACCAACAAGCGCATCTTTTCGGGACTTGTGGGACTTGTTTGGCATCTAAGGGGAGGATGCGCACTGAGAGCTGCGACTGGTGACAGGGGCACAGAGGTGCTGACTCACTCTGACTGATCTAAGGAAGTCGTTCATATTCTTTTGGCACTATAGACTGGACCGCCTGGTGAGGCCCATGGCACTCACGGCCTCGTCTACCTTCACGCAGGCCCAGTTTACATCTGCAGGCGGTAGCCTCCTGCCCACTCTGGGTAAGAGAGTGTCCCACCTCTCCTCCAACGCATCTTCCCAGAGTGCTGTTAGATACAGGGTCATCGTCGGGAACAACACCTCTATTCCCACCGAGAACAGACTGTTATTTTTTTTAGTTACATCGTACCCGTAGTCTCTCAAACAGAGAATTCCGCTCAATATTTATTTTTCAACTTCCAGGGTGGCCATCAGAGGAAAAGCAAAAAAATATCGAGGGTCGGTTGTTCAGAGTATGAACATTTACTATATATTATTTGAAAACGTTTCTGTGCCTATGATGAGGGTGGTGGTGCATAGAAAATATAGGACTGAGGTCACATTGAGCCATTTTTATATCATATCTACATATATTCCAACTGATGAAGTTAAAGACTTTGAGATAAATTTACCAATTCTGTGCTCTTCGGTAAATTTATCCTCATTTACCAAAATATTAATTGATTTAAATTTAATCTATTCATTTTCCATCTACTTTCATTTTATGTCTAAAAAAATTATATTTTAGAAAATATGAATGATCTCATAGCGAAGTTATTGAATGCATCTGAAAGTTAAAATAACATAGTTTAAATGACTCACTCATTGATACACCCTGAATATTGATGACCACTTAAACTCATCTAAGGCACGAGGAGAGATATAAACAAAATTAAAGAAAATCCCTGGTGTTCAATGAGCCAGTATTTTGATACAGATATGGGATGAGCAATATACTCACCTGTCCTTTTCATTTCTGATTCTACCTATAATTCAGGAGCCAGTTTTATTGTGTTGCAAATGACTTTTGATGAAAGCTTGTATTACAGATAGGAGATAAGGGAATAGTGTAGATGGGCTTTAGAGTGGTTTCACAGGTCGGCGCAACATCGAGGGCCGAAGGGCCTGTACCGCGCTGTAATGTTCTCATGTTCTATGTTCTAGGAGAGGCAAATTGTACCTTCTTCCTCTCACCAACTGTCTGTAAGCAAGTGAGCCCCTAATGTACAGTGATGTCCCTATAGTAAGTGAATTAGTTTGAAAGTATGCTGTGCCATATTTCCTGAACCTTCAGTATGTCTGATCCAATTTACTTATACCTCGCAAAAATGTGTTATGGTTAACTTAGAAGGTTAGATTATTCACATTCAAAAACTATGGGAGGTGTATTCCCAATGTCCCACTCCACTATACACATCGTACGGGGTGGGATTCAAACCTCCCGTCTGGTCGGAGAATCGCCAGGGGGTAGCGTGGTTCCCGCCTCCTGCTCCGACGCCGGCTGCCGAATTCTCCGCCACCGTTTTTTGGGCGGGGTCAGGGATCGCGCCGCGCCAGTTGGGGGCCATTGGCAGCGCGCCCCCCAAGCCCCCCCCCCCGGCGATTCTCCGGGCCCAATGGGCCGAGCAGCCGCCCGTTCTCAGCCAGTCCCGCCGGCGTGGATTAGACAAGGTCCATACCGGCAGGACCTTGGAGGGCGGCATGGAGGGCTTGGAGGGCGGCTTGCGGAGTCCTCAGAGGGGGCGAGGGGGTATCCGGCCCCTGGGCTGGCCTGGCCCGCGATCGGGGCCCACCAATCTGCGGGCGGCCTCTGTGAGACTCCACGATGGCCGGCGCGGAAAAGAAACCCCCTGCGCATGCGGCAGAACACGCTCTTGCGCATGCGCTAACTCGTGCTGGCCGGCGGAGGCCCTTAGGCGCCAGTTGGTGCGGCGGCAACCACTCCAGAGCCGGCCTAGCCCCCGGAAGTGTGGAGGATTCCGAACCTTCTGGGCAGCCCGACGCCGGAGTGGTTCACACCACCCTTTGGTGCCAGTACGGCCCACCCCGCCGATTGCGGGAAAATCCCGGCCCTTAAGAGAGGTAGAGAAAAGAAAGTTGTACAACTCGGGATAGCAACAGTACAAGAATCACATCAATTAATATTAGTTCACGTGATTATCATAGCCCAGAGTCAGCGTGCAATGAGGAGTTATTCTGCACAGGAGTCAAATTCAGCTGGTTTAATATCAGGGTTCTCTTTAGTGGCCCTGATACCACAAGGTGAAGTTTTTTTTAAAAATATGTTTTTATTAAGAATTTTTCAACAATATTTTCCACCTTACAATCAAACCCCCCCCCTGTAACAAAGAAAAGAAAGAGAACTCGCGTGGCAAGCCATGAACATGGCAAGTCAATAAGATACAGAACTTTGTACATTGGAATCTTCCCGTACATGTCAGTTTCCGGATCATTCATGTGTTTTCTTGCTCAAATGCCCCCCAGAGGAACCACCCTTCCCCCCCCCCCTCCCTCCCCTCCTCCCCCCCTCCCCCCCCCCCCCCCACGAACGATGTCCCCCCCTCCCCCCCTCCCCCCTGGGTTGCTGCTTCTGCTGTCCGACCTTCATCTAACGCTCCGCGAGATAGTCTAGGAACGGTTGCCACCGCCTGTAGCACCCCTGTGCAGACCCTCTCAAGGCAAACTTTATCCTCTCCAACTTTATGAACCCAGCCATATCATTTATCCAGGCCTCCACGCTGGGGGCTTCGCCTCCTTCCACATTAGCAAGAACCTTCGCCGGGCTACTAGGGACGCAAAGGCCAGAATGCCGGCCTCTTTCGCCTCCTGCACTCCCGGCTCATCCAATACTCCAAATAGTGTTAGCCCCCAGCTTGGCTTGACCCGGACTTTCACCACCTTAGATACTGTTCCCGCAACTCCCCTCCAGAACCCCTCCAGTGCCAGGCATGACCAAAACATATGGACATGGTTCGCCGGACTTCCTGAGCACCTCCCACATCTGTCCTCCAACCCAAAGAACCTACTCAGCCTCGCACCCGTCATATGCGCTCGATGAACAACCTTAAATTGTATCAGGCTAAGCCTGGCACACGAGGAAGAGGAATTAACCCTACTTAGGGCATCAGCCCATAGCCCCTCCTCAATCTCCTCCCCCAACTCCTCTTCCCATTTACCCTTCAGCTCCTCTACCAAAGCCTCCCCCTCTTCTTTCATCTCCTGGTATATCGCCGACACCTTGCCCTCTCCGACCCATACGCCCGAAATCACCCTATCTTGAATCCCCTGTGCCGGGAGTAGCGGAAATTCCCTCACCTGCCGCCTCACAAACACCCTCACTTGCATGTACCTGAAAGCGTTTCCCGGGGGTAGCCCAAACCTCTCCTCCAGCACCCCTAAGCTCGCAAACGTCCCGTCAATGAACAGGTCCCCCATTCTTCTAATCCCTGCCCGATGCCAGCTCTGAAACCCCCCGTCCATCCTTCCTGGGACAAACCGATGGTTACCCCTGATCGGGGACCACACTGAGGCTCCCATCGCACCCCTGTGCCATCTCCACTGCCCCCAAATCTTTAGCGTTGCAGCCACCACCGGCTGGTGGTACACCTTGTCGGCGAGAGCGGCAGTGATGCCGTCACCAGCGCCCCCAGGCTCGTTCCTTTGCAGGACGCCATCCCCAACCTCTTCCACGCCGCCCCCCCCTCCCTCCATCACCCACTTACGGATCATTGCCACGTTGGCTGCCCAATAGTAACCACCCAAATTCGGCAACGCCAACCTTCCTCTATCTCTGCTACGCTCCAGGAACCCCCTCCTTACCCTCGGGGTCTTGCTCGCCCACACAAATCCCATAATGCTCCTGCTTACCCTCTTAAAGAAGGCCTTAGTAATCACAATTGGGAGGCATTGGAATACAAAAAGAAACCTCGGGAGGACCACCATTTTAACCGACTGTACCCTACCTGCCAGCGAGAGTGGCAACATGTCCCACCTTTTAAAATCCTCCTCCATCTGTTCCACCAGCCGCGACAAATTAAGTTTGTGCAGTGCCCCTCAGCTCCTAGCTACCTGAATCCCCAAGCATTGAAAGCTCCTTTCCGCCCTCCTCAACGGTAGGTCATCTATCCCTCTTCCCTGGTCCCCCGGATGGATCACAAAGAGCGCACTCTTTCCCACATTGAGCTTATAGCCCGAAAAGTCTCCAAACTCCCGTAGGATCTGCATTACCTCAACCATCCCCTCCACTGGATCCGTCACATACAGCAACAGGTCATCTGCGTACAGTGACACTCGATGTTCCTCTCCCCTCGAACCAACCCCTTCCATTTCCCCGACTCCCTTAACGCCATGGCCAAAGGTTCAATTGCTAATGCGAACAGCAGAGGGGACAGGGGGCACCCCTGCCTCGTCCCTCGATACAGCCGGAAATACTCCGACCTCCACCGATTCGTGACCACACTCGCCACCGGGGCTTTATACAGGAGCTTAACCCAACTAATAAACCCTCCCCCGAACCCAAATCTCCTCAACACTGCCCAGAGATACTCCCACTCTACTCGATCAAAGGCTTTCTCCGCGTCCATAGCTGTCACTATCTCCGCTTCTCCCTCCACCGATGGCATCATTATCACATTTAGGAGCCTTTGCACATTAGTATTTAACTGCCTACCCTTTACGAATCCCGTCTGGTCCTCGTGAATCACCCCCGGGACACAGTCCTCAATCCTCGTGGCCAACATTTTTGCCAGCAACTTAGCATCTACATTAAGGAGCGAGATCGGTCTATACAACCCACATTGCAGTGGGTCCTTATCCCGCTTTAAGATCAAAGAGATCATCGCCTCCAACATTGTGGGGGGCAGGGGCCCCCCCCTCCCTTGCTTCATTAAAGGTCCTTACCAGCAACGGGGCTAACTGGTCTACATACTTCCTGTAAAACTCCACCGGGAACCCATCCGGCCCCAGGGCCTTCCCTGCCTGCATGCTCCCAGGTCCTTTTACCAGCTCCTCCACCCCAATTGGCGCCCCCAAACCAGCCACCTCCTGCTCCTCCACCCTTGGGAACCTCAATTGGTCCAAGAATCGCCGCATCCCCTCTTTCCCCCCTGGGGGCTGGGACCTATACAGTTCCTTGTAAAAGGCCTTAAAAGCCTCATTCACTTTCCCCGCACTCCGCACCGTAGTTCCCCTGCCATCTTTGACTCCGCCTATTTCCCTCGCTGCCATCTTCTTACGGAGCTGATGTGCCAGCATCCGGCTCACCTTCTCCCCATATTCATATATCGCCCCCTGTGCCTTCCTCCACTGTGCCTCTGCCTTCCCTGTGGTCAACAGGTCGAACTCCGACTGGAGACTTCTTCTCTCCCTGAGTAGTCCCCCATCAGGAGCCTCTGCATAGCTCCTGTCCACCCTTAAAATCTCCCCCACTAACCTCTCCCTTTCCCTGCCCTCTCTCTTCACCCTATGAGCCCTGATGGAGATTAACTCTCCCCTGACCACCGCCTTCAGCGCCTCCCATACTACTCCCACCTGCACCTTCCCGTTGTCGTTGGCCTGCAGATACCTTTCAATGCATCCCCGCACCCTCCCGCACACTTCCTTGTCTGCCAGCAGTCCCACATCCAACCTCCACAAAAGGCGTTGGTCCCTCTCCTCCCCCAGCTCTAACTCCACCCAATGCGGGTCATGGTCTGAAATGGCTATGGCCGAATACTCCGTTCCCTCCACTTTTGGGATCAATGCCCTGCCCAGAACAAAACAATCTATCCGGGAGTAGGCCTTATGTACGTGGGAGAAAAAGGAAAAATCTCTGGCCAAAGGCCTGGCAAATCTCCACGGATCCACTCCCCCCATCTGGCCCATAAACCCCCTAAGCACCTTGGCCGCCGCCGGCCTCTTCCCCGTCCTAGATCTGGAGTGATCTAATGCTGGGTCCAGCACCGTGTTAAAATCCCCACCCATTATCAAGCTCCCTACCTCCAGGTCTGGAATACGCCCCAACATCCGTTTCATGAATCCAGCATCGTCCCAGTTCGGGGCATATACATTCACCAGTACCACCTCCGTCCCCTGCAACCTACCACTCACCATCACGTATCGGCCTCCCTTGTCCGCTACTATGTTCTTGGCCTCAAACGACACCCGCTTTCCCACCAGTATTACCACCCCTCTATTCTTCGCATCCAGCACCGAATGGAACACCTGTCCCACCCATCCCTTCCTTAACCTGACCTGATCTGTCCCCTTCAGATGTGTCTCCTGAAGCATGACCACGTCTGCCTTCAGTCCCTTTAGGTGCGCGAACACTCGGGCCCTCTTAACTGGCCCATTTAGGCCTCTCACATTCCACGTGATCAGCCGGATTGGGGGGTTACCCCCCCCCCCCCCCCCCCCCACGCCGCCGACTAGCCATCTCCTATCTTAGGCCAGTCCCGTGCTCGCGCCTCCCGCACCCTCTAGTCCCCCAGGCAGGGAACCCCCGCCCCGACCACCTCTTCCATTTTTAGTTCCCCCTCGGACAGTGCAGCAGCAACCCTAAAATCCCGTGAGAGACTCCGTGTGGGAGTCTCTCCTCCTCCTTACCTTCCTCCACCACCCCCCCTTTTTGGCGCGGGAAAAAGCCCGCGCTTTCCTGAACCAACCCTGAATCCTGTGGCGCAGCTCCTGTTGCGGCCATTATCCCAGTTCCCTCATCCCCGAGTCTCACCTCCCTCCAGCACCGACGTCCACATTCCCCATCATCATCATCTCGTCTACAGAAAAGGAAAAAAAGGAAATTTTAGGAATTTTAACCAGAACTCTACCCACATCCCCATCCATCATCCCACCCATGGGGTATTCTTTACCCATATTTACAACACCATATACAACCAACATTTCCCCCCACAACCACATTCCCTCAGTTCAAGTCCAGTTTTTCCGTCTGAATAAAGGTCCAAGCCTCTTCTGGCGTTTCAAAATAATGGTGTCGGTCCTGATAAGTGACCACAGTCGCGCAGGCTGCAGCATGCTGAACCTGGCTCTTTTTTTATGCAGCACCGCCTTGGCCCGGTTGAAGCCAGCTCTCCTCTTTGCCACCTCTGCGCTCCAATCCTGGTATACTCGGATCACCGCGTTCTCCCATCTACTGCTCCGCACCTTCTTGGCCCATCTCAGCACACTTTCTTTGTCCACGAAGCGATGGAACCTTGCCACTATTGCCCTTGGCGGCTCCTCAGCCTTGGGTCTCCTCGCCAGGACCCGGTGAGCCCCTTCCAGCTCCAGGGGGGTCGGAGGGGCCTCCGCACCCATCAGCGAATGGAGCATCGTACTCTCATACGCCCCGGCATCAGCTCCCTACACTCCTTCGGGAAGACCCAGAATCCGGAGGTTCTTCCTCCTCGACCTATTCTCCAGGACCTCAATTCTCTCGGCCCACCTCCTGTTCACTGCCTCGTGCGCTTCCATTTTTACCGCCAGGCCCAGGATCTCGTCCTCGTTGGTATTCACTTCATCATTCACCTCACGAAGCTCCACCGCCCGGGTCTTCTGGGTCTCCTTCAGCCCCTCGATCGCCAACAGCATTGGCGCCAGCACCTCCTTTTCAGCTCCTCCACACATCGCTTGAGGAACTGCTGCTGGTCTGGCCCCCACGCTGCTCGCTCTCCGCCCTCCGCCATCTTGCTTTTTTCCCCTTGTTTTAGTCTCTGCTCCAGGGCCTCTTTTCTCGTCGTTCCACCGCTGATCTCGGCCATATATCTTAAGGGGGGTCCTTACTGCACTTTCCCACACGGGATTAATTTTTTAAAAACTCCGTTGGGGCTCCTCTGGAGAGCCCGAAAGTCCGTTGTCGTGGGAGCTGCCGAAACGTGCGGCTTAGCTCCGCATCGCCGCAACCGGAAGTCACCACAAGGTGAAGTTGGCACACAAAGATTGAATCAGTTCTGCAGGCAATGGAAATTGTCCATTAGAGACCGCCTTTGAGGAGCAGGCTACAATTCTTGTTCAGCCTATAACTCTGCTTCATAGTAGTTCACCAGTTGGGTGTTAAACAGCATACTGAGGATTTCTCAATTCACAAAGGAATTTAGAGATTTCAAAATGGTCACTCAAGTCATGTGACTATTTCTTTATCCATAATCATTTCAAAAGGGATGTTTATCCAATATCTGGAATTGGCTTGGATTTCAGGACTGATAATGTCTCAGCCAATATGTTTCGAAAGAGTTACCATCCATGCTGAGGTTCTTGCATCAGGAAGTCACTATCTAGGCAGACCCACTGACTTTGCTTGAGGAGTAAGCTTACATAAATGCAAATAATGTCTATTGTTCCTTCAATGGTCTCCTTTTGAAATGGTCATGGACAGTCCTGATTAAGTAATTTTAACATTCAAAATTCACCCTCTGTGTACCCGAACAGGCGCCAAAATGTGGCTACTACGGGCTTTTCACAGTAACTTTATTGCGGTGTTAATGTAAGCCTACTTGTGACAATAAAAATTATTATTATTATGTACGAGGTGTCAATTGGCAAGATCCAGGATTCATAATTATAATGTCCTACACTTGGGTATGAGATTCCACAATGGTGAGAGGAGGATTCTTTTGTTCTTGTAATTCCTTTTCATCATGTAAGTTGTAGCAGCCATCTTTTTTTGTTCAGCAGAATATTCAATTAAAAAATAGCAAAAATAATAAAGTTTTGGTACATACAGCTTCGGATTATTTTCATGTCATTTTGGCTCAACATTTGGTGTTACATTACCAGGCAATTCATAAGAGAAACTGTATAAATGCATTTATAAAATGCCCTGAAATATTTCTTCAATTATAAATTATTCATTCATGTAAATTTTCTAAATACTTCACTTCTTCCACAGAGACGACGAAAAATATTAAACAAACATTTTGATGCTGTTAACATGACCCTTCAAATGGCTAATGATGGCTTGATAGACACAGAGATTGCTATATCAGAGCTAGACAACAAGATTGTGGTAAGACAAGACAAACTTTAATAACTAGTGAATGCTCAGTAGGTGTGAAATACATTTTATTAGATTCACACAAAAAATGTGTCTGCTGTTCAATATTTCTATCAAAACGTTATTGACAGGTGTACGATTACGCAATAAATGGAGTTCAAGAGAAATCTTCCTCCTGGCTGTCATTGATGACTCCCTTCTAAATGGTCATTGTTATATATTTCCTGCCTATAAGATTGTTATATGATGAACAGCAGAGGCAGTATACAGATACCCTACTTCCAAGACTCGCAGCACACCTGTATAGAATGCTCAACTATAATTACTTTTGAAGTGCATTCACAGTTACATAGTTAATCATAGCAATCATAATCCCACAACAAAAATTAAATCAATAACTGGTTGAAGAAGAATTAATGGTTAGGACACCAGGATAATTTCATAGTCCTTTTCAATAGTGTAATGTGGCAAAAAAAGGGGCAGAATTTTATGGACCCTCGCTGATGGGTTTGCAGGTGGGTGCTCTTCCCACCGCTCTAAACTGCCCACAATTGTACAGGGGTGGGTGTGGTGGTGTGCAGGAGAAGCCTAGGGCATACAGCCCTCCCATGCCACAATAAAGGCATTTAAATGGCCATCCCATGGCCACTTAAGGGCTGCTTCCCACCCAGCTTCAATGTTGGGGTGAGCTGGAGAAGTTGAGGGATGGGGAAGCTCAGCCAGTTACTCTGCTTAGGCACAGGCTGGGGGGGGGGGGGGGGGGGGTGGGGGGGGGGGGTGCATCTCCATCACTAGCCCCTTTGTATATGTTAGGCACCCTCTGCCCTCATTCCTCCCACTCTCCCCCAAGGTCTGAATCTCTGTGTGCTCCCTGCTCACCTGCTCATCAAACATTGACCCCCACTCACCTCACCCCCATCCTTGCTGCACCGGCATGACATCCCCTGGCACTAACCAGCATTCTAGCTCCAGCACTTTGACTCTGGGACTGCTTTTAGTCCCAGCAGTGAACACCACTGAAAGGCATCTCTCAGGCAGGACTTTCATCTGAGCGAGGGGCAGAAGTCCCACCTCCAGTCATTCAATGTCTATGGGACAGCCAGAGATGTGTTTCCTGCCAACTTCAATGGTGATGGGTGGGAAACCCTGCAATTGGAAAAGTTCTTCCCAAGGTCTCAGTTTCAAGTTTGGAGATATGAAGTAGTGGTAATATCACTGGACTGGTAATCCAGAGAGCCGGACTCACGCTCAGGGAACATGGGTTCATATTCCCCCGCCCCCCCCCCCCCATGGCAGCTGGTGGAAAATGAATTCAGTTAACAAATCTGGGAAATATAAAGCTCGTCTCATTAATGGTGGCCATGAAACCATTGTCAATTGTTGTAAAAACCCATCTGCTTCACTGTCCTTTAGGGAAGGAAAGCTGCCTCCTTACCTGGTCTAACCTACACGTGACTCCAAATCTACAACAATGTCGTTGACTCTTTACTGTCCTCAGTGATATCCAAGCAAGACATTCTGTTCAAGGCCAATTAGGAATAGGTAACAAATGCTGGCCTTGCCAGCAAAGCCCACATTCATGAAATAACTTTTTACAATTTCCTGTAATAAAAACTGCAAATATTGCTGGAAAAACGCAGCAGTTCTGGCAGCATCTGTAAAGTTATTATTCCGAGTCCAATGTGATTCTTCTTCAGAATTTCTTTGGAACAAGGGCCTCGATGATTAACATTTATTAGCTTTCAGTCGAGATCCATAGAATCCTGACAGTGCAGAGGCAGGCCATTCAGCCCATCAGGTCTGCACTGAACCTCTGAAAGAGCACCCTACCTAGCCCACTTCCCCACCCTATCCCTGTAACCCCACCGAACATGCACATCTATGGACATTAAGGGGCAATTTAGCATGGACAATCCACCTAACCTGCACATCTTCGGACTGTGGAAGGAAGCCGGAGCACCCGGAGGAAACCCACGCAGATACGGGGAAAACGTGCACTCCACACAGACAGTCACCCCAAGGTAGGAACCTTACCCAGGTCCCTGGTGATGTGAGACAGCAGTGCTAACCAGTGTTCCACCATGAAAGGGGAAATTTATCAATGGAGAGTACATTTTTAAAAAGTTTTTTTTACACATTCCACTGTACACAGACCATAAGACATAGGAGCAGAAGTAGACCAATTGACACATCGAGTCTGCTCTGCCATTCAACATGATTATGACTGATCTCATGAGATAATCCTCAACTCCACATTCGGACCTTATCCCCATAACTCTTGATTCCCTTACTGATTAAAGATCTGTTTATCTCAGCCTTGAACATACTTAATGACCCAGCCACTAGAGCCCCCTACGGTAAGGAATTCCACCTGTTTACTACCCTGTGAGAGACAAAATGCCTCCTCATCTGTATTAAATGGGCAAGCCCTTATTATGAGATTAAAAGGGATACTGTGGTTCATTGGTTCTAGAATGTATACAGTGAGTCAATGGGCATGAAAGTGCCAGAACTTGGCATACGGGGCATGAGGGAGTTGATGGGGGGGTGGGGGGGGAGGAGGGGGGGAGCTTGACTCGCAGACATGTGGGCTCACAGAGGGTGGACAGAAGGACAAAACCTGGCATAGTGGGTGGGTGGAAGGGCATAGAGGGCATGAGAGGATCAATAGTTCTTTGTAACTAGGGAGTGCGAGGGGGACGTTTTGAACATAGCAGGGTTCATGACTCCTTTCAAGGGACATGAGTCACTAATCATTAAAAACATGGCCCAACTCCGTGAAAATTGAGAAGGAGCAGCAGATACCTAGTTCCACAATGGAACTAGGTATCCAGTCCAAGTCGGGAGTGCTGGATGAGGACTTCTGACAGAATGCAGCCAGACCCTTTGGAAACACAAAAATCACACAGTCATGGAATGGGCCATGCTGTGGGGACCTGGGTTCAAATCCTACCATGGCAGGTGGTGAACTTTGAATTCCATAAAATTCTGCCATTAAAAATCTAACGATGACCACAAAACTATTGTCGAATGTCGTAGAAACCCAGCTGGTTCATTAATTTCCTTTAAGGGAGGAAAAATGTTGTCCTTACATGGTCTGGCCTACATGTGACCCACAGAAATGTGGTTGACTCTTAAATGCCCTCTGAAATGGTCACTCAAGGCCAATTATGGATGGGCAATAAATGCCGATCCAGCCAGTGATGCCCACATCTCCTGAACAAATTTTTTAAAAATCACCTATTACGCCCATCACCAACGCATACTGTAAAATCACAGGCAACCTGCTAACTCTGTTCTAACACAGTGTACCTAGATGTCACAACATAGAAATAATGAGGAAAATTTGGGTTTAAGATGAACTTATTTTGGTCTCAGCAATTAGGTGGGGTTGGAAACAAATTGCAGCCACTGGAATTGTCTGCTTACGGGTGGATTCCTTCTTTTCATCTGCTTTATAAACAATCCATTAGCACACAACACCTCAGTTTTAAGGCTGAGAACTACTGATCAGTAGTTTTCAATAAAGGCGAAGTGTGCAGAATTCAAGATGTTTTCAAAGCCCTTCATCCCCTCGCTCTGAAAATATTAAACTTTTTAATGACTTCAAGCTATTATAGTAAACATCAAAAAATGCTTGCAAAGTTTTACTTCTTGTCAAGAGGAATAAAAAAATCTAATTGTCTTGTTTTGCTTTTTTTGAATTGTGTTTGTTTCAGAATCTGACTACATTCCATGCCTCAGTAGATGGTGCTCATAAATTATTGAATGAGAAACTGACTAATCTCTCTACGTACGACAAACCCCTGGCTCTCCGTGCTATAGACTACGCTGAAGAGCTTCATAAGCTTTCCTTAGAATTGACCAAGTAAGTTCTGCTAGCCAATGTCTATGTCAAACATTTTTAGGACAGTAAAAATATTGCTCGAAACAGCAATTAAATGAATAATAGGAAGGAAAGATAGGAATTTGTGCACATGCTAGTGGAATTAGCATGTTCAGAGACCTCTGCATTGGTGATCTTGTCCTGCCAAGAGATGCCAAGGATTGGACTAAGGTACAAATGTGAAAAATGTTTGGCCCTTTCTCCTGTCTCGCAAATGCTGCCTCGGTTTCACCAAATTGGGGAGTGTGCTGAGGATGCAGATTTGATAGACTCACAGTTTGGTGTTCTCAGTCAAGTTACTGGTGTTCCACACTCTTACTATTTGGATGTAACAGCTGCAGCTTTTGCAATATGTGTGTTGATTTTAGCAAAAAGGTGAGTTTTAAGCCGACTCTGGAGCCTAAGTATGAGAAGCTACGAACAACCTCCAGCCTTGCATTGTTAATGCTGATTTTTGGGTGTATGGCAACATCCAGACACATAACATCTGCCTTCCTTATACTGATGGTCAAATCAAACTCTTTACAGGTGTGAGTGAGTCTGTCTATTTGCCACTGCAGGTGTTCCTCAGTATGGAACATTAGTGCGGCATCGTCAGTGTTCAACAATTCTCTGATGAAGACTTGTTGCACAATTAGTCAATCAATCAATCAATTAATTATCTTGGATCTTAGGTGAGAAAGACCGAACAGCTTTCCATCAAATCTGGCAGTTGGCCTAAAGACATATGGAAGCAGGAAAAATAAAAATATGCAAAATAGTATTGGCACCAGAGCAAAAAACTGGTTGACCCCACAGCAGACCTCAAAGGGGTCCCGCCATAACTAACAATCATGCTGTCATGGAAATAGGAGATCACACTGAGCTGCTTCATTAGCTTAAATAGACCAACTCTGCTCATGCGAGCAACTCACCTTCCCACCCAGCGTTATTTCATCTGCAAATTTGAAGATATTATATTTAGTTCCCTCATCTAAATCATTAATTACACTGTGAATAGCTGAGGTCCAAGCACTGATCCCCGCAATACACCACTAGTCACTGACTGCCATTTGGAAAAATACCTATTTATTCCTACTCTTTGTTTCCTATCGGCCAACCAGTTTTCTATTCATCTAAATACACTACTCCTAATCACATGGGTTCCAATTTTACAGGCTAATCTCTTATGTGGACAGGAGCCTCTCTTCTGGGAGGTGTCTTTAATTAGGGGATCTCTAGGAGGTCTTTTTAATAAGAGAGTCTCTGGTGGGGGCCGTTTGAGCTGGAGGGGGGTCGGGTCACCCTTGTTCTGGGGTGCGGGCGTTGGGGGGATTATATAAAAAATTCATTGGGGACCCTGAATTGCGCTGCGGGTTGGGGGGTGTGGGCGGGGGCGGTTTATTGCGGGCACTTCAGTTCCAGCAGGAGAACCTAGGTTGGGTTTTTTGACCATGCCCGCCACAAGATCACCATGGATGGGAAAGGGACCACATAAAGGTCCATTGACCTCGGGCGGGAATTTCCGGTGACCAGGTGGTCATGGCTGAAAATTTCCACCCACAGTCTCCCAAACGGAGAATCCTGCCCAATATCTTTCCCTACAAAAATGTTTTAACACATGAGGCATTGACCTGCCACGTCAAACTACCAGCTCAGGAAAGATAAATGATAAGGGGCAAAGACTAGGTGAGATTTTCTGCTACCCTGATCTTTGTGTACCTAACAATTTTCCCATAATTGTCAATCAGGCTCTGACTGAAAACTGGTGTGTATCTCTCCAAATACATTGCCGAGATTTTAGACTGGATCTTAAGCCACTCTGACAAAAGAAAATCGGAGGGGGTGACACCTGATTCATGCAGCTGGTCTGGCCGGGAAGGGGGGTTGCGAATCAAGCCTGAAAGGTTGATTCCACAGAGATAATAGCACCATCTTTAAAGAGTAATTGGAACTGACGTTACGCTTACTCCAACCCCCTCCTCCCCCCAACCACCATAAAGGTTTTGGGTGCTCTCTCCACTCCCCCCACAATTATCAGGTGCTCAACCCCCACCACAAATTGATCTTCCCAGAGGGCTCACCCCTGGCATTGCCCCCTGCACAGGGTATCACTGCCAGGTGCCAGGGGCAGTACCAGGCATGTCCCTCTCCCCGGTGGCTATTCTTGCCGTCCCCGGTGGGATTCCCTGGACTGTTCCACATTCTAAAATAGCTGTTGTGCAACTCGCTGACGTGACGACACATCGGCGAGGTATGAATATTTAGAGAGGGGGAAGTATATTGCTAGGAAGCACTTTAATTATAGTTAATTGTCGTGAAATGTATTAAAATGAGGTTTTGGGGAACCTCGTACTTCACCAGTGAGCAGCGTGGAAAATCGGGAAATGAGAATCTCGTTTCCTGACTCTCGCGATATGTTGCACCCGTGTCGCCATTCTCGTTGACGGTGAATGCGGGCACAAAATCTCCTGATCAAACCATGCCACAAAGAGTCCTGCAGATATCCAAGGTCAGGGCATTGACACCAGCTGGATCTGATCATCACCAGTTGTGACACAACATCAGTCTCAACAAAGGTAATTACCAGATCACTGACTGCAATACCGTTCACTCCATGGTGTGCACCAGGGTTAAGATGCAATCGTTGAAGCTTTTCGATTGAAAGCAGAAATGCAGTCCTCGAATGTCAGCGATACTTCTTACCCAGATAAGAACCAACAGTTCCTGGAGTCACTTCAACAGACACTCATCAGCATTTCCACAGAATACAGAAGTGAAATGAAACATACTTTGAAGCACCATTCACAATACTCTGAACATATGGGAAACAAGAGCTGTAAAAGGCTGACCTGGTTCGAGCCTAACATTGCTGTCATGGAATCTGACATTGAAGCCAAGCAATCTGCTCTTATTAGGTTTTACACTTATTTATGTGACAACATGTGGCAATTTGCTTGAATGTACTTTTCCATCATATGATTATAGTGATATCTCAAATCATGCAGGTGAAGCAAAAAAAGTTTATTAATGTCATTGGAGTCAGTTTAAAATGCCTGAAACAATGCTTCAGAGTTTGTAATTCTATACGTTGCCCTCCTGGCCAAGGAAACATGAAAAAATGTAAAAGGAAATTTGGCCAGGCCACCTGTCGCCCAGAATCTGCACAGTCAACAGTTGACTGTGCTGACCTTAATCAGCCCAGTTAAACTGGCACTTGCATTCCGAAGGCAAGATCAGAGCACTATTCTGCCATTTTAATTAGGCCCCTGCTTCTCTGGAGCAGGCAGCTAGCCCATGCCTGAATTCAGACAAGTAATGCTTTTTGGTGAAGGAATGCATCAGGAATGTGCTGTGGAACCATTCCTCCCTCTTCATCCCCTGTCTGCAAAGATCCCACCCATAAGAGTCAGCTCTTATGTGTTATCATGTACAAAATGAGTTTAAAATGATTTTGTTCTTTTTACAGTATTTTGACGATGATTGATGCAAATGGTATTGTCCAGAGGGCTATAAATGCTTCAAATGTCTATGATAATATTGTCCAATATGTGGCAGAAGCTGAAAATAATGCAACTACTCTGCTCAATGCTGCACAGAGAGCTGAAGATGTAAGTGTTTTATATTTATTTTGCAGAATATACTGTAAACAAAATACACATTTCAGTTACACCATTGGCATTTAACTATGTTTAATGGGCACAATTATATTCAAGTGCATTTATTTTTCATTCAAATGAGAATGAATTGTGCATATTGATAGCAAAGAACACTAAGAAATAGAAGCCAGGTAACACAGATGTTGCATGTAGTGTAAAACATGACATGTAGTCTAAGTGCAACCATTTTTATGTCAATTAAATATTTCTATTTCCCATGCTCGCAGTGCATGTAATCACTGGATGAATTTTGCAAAATGTGCTGATTTGTTGGCATAATTGCTGAACTTATTGCAAACATGGAAACTGTTTTTATTATTACGGATACAGATTTACTATCAGTTCTATTCAGCAATACATTTTTCTTGCAGTATTCTCTTTATTTTAGCACCAAGATGAAATTTGGTAGATTTTGTCTCGGTGTTAAATAGAAGGAAAATCAGGCTGCAAAAATCTACAGCAGCTGAGTCACATCTCAATTTCACTGTGATGTCTAAGCTTGGACTACCCCAAAAAGGTGCTTGACAGAGGAGTTGTGTCCATTAGAATTGACATATTGCTTCAGAATTCAATGAGTATTACTGCATAGTGATACAATGGTGATACGTGCATTGAAACCACTCAATAATCTAGATACTATTATTGGTTTGTTCTCAAGGTTAAAAAATGAAGACTGTGGGCTTTCGAAGGACCCAAAGAATACAACTTAACAGCCAATTATATTGACCTGAATAGGTTCACTATGCACTTTAATACCATGATGTGGAGATGCCGGCGTTGGACTGGGGTGAGCACAGTAAGAAGTCTTACAACACCAGGTTAAAGTCCAACAGGTTTGTTTCAAACACTAGCTTTCGGAGCACTGCTCCTTCCTCAGGTGAATGAAGAGGTATGTTCCAGAAACATATATATAGACAAATTCAAAGATGCAAGACAATGCTTAGAATTCGAGCATTCGCAGATGATTAAATCTTTACAGATCCAGAGATGGGGTAACCCCAGGTTAAAGAGGTGTGAATTGTCTCAAGCCAGGACAGTTGGTAGGATTTCGCAAGCCCAGGGCAGATGGTGGGGGATGAATGTAATGCGACATGAATCCCAGGTCCCGGTGGAGGCCTCATGTGTGTGGAACTTGGCTATAAGTTTCTGCTTGGCGATTCTGCGTTGTCGCACATCCTGAAGGCCGCCTTGGAGAACGCTTCCCTGCAAATCAGAGGTTGAATGCCCTTGACTGCTGAAGTTTTCCCCGACTGGAAGGGAACATTCCTGCCTGGTGATTGTCGCGCGATGTCCGTTCATTCGTTGTCGCAGCGTCTGCATGGTCTCGACAATGTACCATGCTTCGGGACATCCTTTCCTGCAGCGTATCAGGTAAACAACGTTGGCCGAGTCGGACAAGTATGTACCGCGTACCTGGTCGCGTTACATTCACCCCCCACCATCTGGTCTGGGCTTGCAAAATCCTACCAACTATCCTGGCTTGAGACAATTCACACCTCTTTAACCTGGGGTTACCCCTATCTCTGGATATGTAAACACTTAATTAACTGCAAATGCTCGCATTCTAAGCATTGTCTTGCATCTTTGAATTTTTCTATATATATGTTTCTTGAACATACCTCTTCATTCACCTGAGGAAGGAGCAGTGCTCCGAAAGTTAGTGTTTGAAACAAACCTGTTGGACTTTAACCTGGTGTTGTAAGACTTCTTACTGTGCTCACTTTAATACCACACATGGGTTTTCCAGTAGGGAGCCACATTTATTATTACAGAGGAACATTTATCATCAACAGTGCTATCAAGCCAGGCTCCAGACCTCATCACAGCCTTGGTTCAAGCGTGGACAATAGAGCTGAATGCCAGAGATGAGGTGAGAGTGATTGCCCTTGACATCAAGATAGTGCTTGACTGTGAATGGCATCAAGGAGCCCTAGCTAAACTGAAATCAATGGGAATCAGGGGGAAAACTCTCTACTGGTTGGGATCATACCCGGCTCAAATGAAGAAGGTCGTAGTGATTGGAGGTCAATCATTTCAGCTCCAGGACACACTGCAGGAGTTCCTCAGAGTAGTGTCCTAGGCTCAACCATCTTCAGCTGCTTCATCAATGACCTCCGTTCCATCATAAGGCCAGAAGTGGAGAGGTTTGCAGATGACTGCACAATGTTCAGCACCATTCGTGACTCCTCAGATCATGAAGCTATCCATGTCCAAATGCAACAAGAACTAGACAATATCCAACACCGCTAATTTGGATTCGACACATAAACCTACAGAATACACAGTTGATTATTAACATATAAAGTACACTCATCCACAACTAATCTCTACACTGTTATAAATAAACTATGATCTGTTCTTACTCATACTATCTTTACTTCTGTCTGTCTCCAGCTAACTCCTGCACTACTCTCTCCCCCAAGGCTTAGCATCAATGCCTTATATACTTGAATTGTAGCTCCCTCTCATGGCTATTCTAGGCATTTCATTAACCCTTGCAGTTCTTACATTCATGATAATGCCATAAACTGGACCAGTCATAATACTGTGGCTATTAAGGCAGGTCAAAACTAGGAATTCTACAGCGAGTAACTCACCTCCTGACCTCCCCCCCCCCACCCACACACACACACACACACACACACACCAAAGCTTGTCCACCGTCTACAAAGCAAAAGTCAGGAAGGTAATGGCATACTCTCCACTTGCCTGGATGAGTGCAGCTCCAACAACAGGGAAGAAGTGCAACACTATCCAGGACAAAGCAGCCCGCTTGATTGCTTCCCCTTCCACAAACATTCAAATCCTCCACCACCGATGAACAGTGCCAGCCGTGTGAACCATCTACAAGTTGCAATAACTCACCAAGATTCCTTCGACAGCACCTTCCAAACCCATGACCACTACCATCTAGAAGGACAAGAGCAGCAGATAGCTGGGAACCCCACCAACTGGAGGTTCTCCTCCAAGTCACTCACCACCATGACTTGAAAATATATCGCCGTTCCTTCATAGTTGCCGGGGCAACATCCTGAGACTCCCTCCCTAACAGCACAGTGGTGTACCTATGCCTCAGGGAGTGCGGTTCAAGAAGGCAACTCACCACCACCTTCTGAAGGGCAATTAGGGATAGGCAATAAATGCTGACCTAACCAGCCACGGCCACAGCCCGGAAATGATTTTTTTTTAAAGTGCTGCTGTCAGACATATGGACATCTGAATAGCAAAGCGAGCTAAGGTCAGCTGTTACTGCAGCAATTTTGCTCAGGTGTGCAGCCATGGAGACACGGTCAGAGGACAGCTGAAGAAAGATTGGCTCTGTGAGGGAGTGAAAGGGCAATCACTCCCTCACAACCATCATCCACTTCTAATTTCACAGAAGCACTGTGTCATATCCCACACGGGATGTACGGGGTGGGAATGATTATCTTCCCCATGGTTCTCACGGAGTATGAGCTCCCCCACTGAGGAGCGGGGAACTCCATTCAGCTATGTATAAAAGGTCAGCCAGCAAGTCACCGACCGAAAAGCGACCCGGTAGGGATCTACCGATGGTTCTATATAACATAACTATAAACAATACCTTTGGATTTCGGCGGCAGCGGTGCGCAGGGGCCTTCTGGGAGGTGAGTAGTGTATTTAAAAACCTTACCTTTACAGGAGCAGCCCTTTGGATTTCGGCGGCAGCGGTGCGCAGGGGCCTTCTGGGAGGTGAGTAGTGTATTTAAAAACCTTACCTTTACAGGAGCAGCCCTTTGGATTTCGGCGGCAGCGGTGCGCAGGGGCCTTCTGGGAGGTGAGTAGTGTGTTTAAAAACCTTACCTTTACAGGAGCAGCCCTTTGGATTTCGGCGGCAGCGGTGCGCAGGGGCCTTCTGGGAGGTGAGTAGTGTATTTAAAAACCTTACCTTTACAGGAGCAGCCCTTTGGATTTCGGCGGCAGCGGTGCGCAGGGGCCTTCTGGGAGGTGAGTAGTGTGTTTAAAAACCTTACCTTTACAGGAGCAGCCCTTTGGATTTCGGCGGGAACCGGAAGTTCGACCTCTGGCAAGTTTCCCCCCCCCGCCCCCCCCAACCAATAAATTCTGGTGGAGAGGAAACCCGAGACACTACACGTGTAGTGTCTCCCACCCGCCCTCCTCCTCTAACCTAATAATAAGACCCATTGGTGTAAGGTAAGTGCCATATTATATTATTATATTATTAGCATTGTGCAGGTCAAGGATTGGAGGTGGAGGAGCAGTCTCTGTCAGCGAGAGAACCTGAGAACATCTCAGAAGGTAAGCAAGTGATTTTTACTTTTATACCTTTTTTTCAAATTGTGTGTGTCGGGGGGAAACTGAAGTGACATCACAGAAAAGCTGTGACCTGAGTGGCTGGTTGGGATTCTAACCTAAATTTTTTTGAGTATTTGGGAACTAATTAAACATCATAACTTAATTATAATTTAGAGGATATCTAAGCCAGAGATCGGAGAATATTATAGTTAGCTATCGCATTTCTATTAGAAATCTAGTGCTAGGAAACAGATAGTTGACAGTAACTTTGTAATTAAAAAAAAAAAAGTATTTAAAAAAAAAAAAAGACAAATTTTAATTAAGTGACGCAATGTCAGTTAGAGGGGTGCTGTGCTCTGACTGTGAGATGTGGCAGGTCCGGGAGGCTTCCAGCGACCCGGATGGCTTCATCTGCAGAAAGTGCACCCAACTGCAGCTCCTCACAGACCGCATGGTTCGGTTGGAGCAGCAATTGGATGCACTTAGGAGCATGCAGGTGGCGGAAAGCGTCATAGATCGCAGTTATGTAAGTGTGGTCACACCCAAGGTGCAGGCAGAGAAATGGGTGACCACCAGAAAGGGCAGGCAGTCAGTGCAGGAATCCCCTGTGGTTGTCCCCCTCTCGAACAGATATACCCCTTTGGATACTGTCGGGGGGGATAGCCTATCAGGGGAAAACAGCAGCAGCCAGAGCAGTGGCACCACGACTGGCTCTGATGTTCAGAAGGGATGGTTAAAGCGCAGAAGAGTAATAGTTATAGGGGACTCTATAGTCAGGGGCACAGATAGGCGCTTCTGTGGACGTGAAAGAGACTCCAGGATGGTATGTTGCCTCCCTGGTGCCAGGGTCCAGGATGTCTCCGAACGGGTAGAGGGAATCCTGAAGGGGGAGGGCAAACAGGCAGAGGTCGTTGTACATATTGGTACTAACGACATAGGCAGGAAGGGGCATGAGGTCCTGCAGCAGGAGTTCAGGGAGCTAGGCAGAAAGTTAAAAGACAGGACCTCGAGGGTTGTAATCTCGGGATTACTCCCTGTGCCATGTGCCAGTGAGGCTAGAAATAGGAAGATAGAGCAGACAAACACGTGGCTAAACAGCTGGTGTAGGAGGGAGGGTTTCTGTTATCTGGACCACTGGGAGCTCTTCCGGGGCAGGTGTGACCTGTATAAGATGGACGGGTTGCATCTAAACCGGAGAGGCATAAATATCCTGGCCGCGAGATTTGCTAGTGTCACACGGGAGGGTTTAAACTAGTATGGCAGGGGGGTGGGCACGGGAGCAATAGGTCAGAAGGTGAGAGCATTGAGGGAGAACTAGGGAATAGGGACAGTGTGGCTCTGAGGCAGAGCAGACGGGGAGAAGTTGCTGAACACAGCGGGTCTGGTGGCCTGAAGTGCATATGTTTTAATGCAAGGAGCATTACGGGTAAGGCAGATGAACTTAGAGCTTGGATTACTACTTGGAACTATGATGTTGTTGCCATTACAGAGACCTGGTTGAGGGAAGGGCAGGATTGGCAGCTAAACGTTCCAGGATTTAGATGTTTCAGGCGGGATAGAGGGGGATGTAAAAGGGGAGGCGGAGTTGCGCTACTTGTTCAGGAGAGTATCACAGCTATACAGCGAGAGGACACCTCAGAGGGCAGTGAGGCTATATGGGTAGAGATCAGGAATAAGAAGGGTGCAGTCACAATGTTGGGGGTATACTACAGGCCTCCCAACAGCCAGCGGGAGATAGAGGAGCAGATAGGTAGACAGATTTTGGAAAAGAGTAAAAACAACAGGGTTGTGGTGATGGGAGACTTCAACTTCCCCAATATTGACTGGGACTCACTTAGTGCCAGGGGCTTAGACGGGGCAGAGTTTGTAAGGAGCATCCAGGAGGGCTTCTTAAAACAATATGTAAACAGTCCAACTAGGGAAGGGGCGGTACTGGACCTGGTATTGGGGAATGAGCCCGGCCAGGTGGTAGATGTTTCAGTAGGGGAGCATTTCGGTAACAGTGACCACAATTCAGTAAGTTTTAAAGTACTGGTGGACAAGGATAAGAGTGGTCCGAGGATGAATGTGCTAAATTGGGGGAAGGCGAATTATAACAATATTAGGCGGGAACTGAAGAACATAGATTGGGGGCGGATGTTTGAGGGCAAATCAACATCTGACATGTGGGAGGCTTTCAAGTGTCAGTTGAAAGGAATACAGGACAGGCATGTTCCTGTGAGGAAGAAAGATAAATACGGCAATTTTCGGGAACCTTGGATGACGAGTGATATTGTAGGCCTCGTCAAAAAGAAAAAGGAGGCATTTGTCAGGGCTAAAAGGCTGGGAACAGACGAAGCCTGTGTGGCATATAAGGAAAGTAGGAAGGAACTTAAGCAAGGAGTCAGGAGGGCTAGAAGGGGTCATGAAAAGTCATTGGCAAATAGGGTTAAGGAAAATCCCAAGGCTTTTTACACTTACATAAAAAGCAAGAGGGTAGCCAGGGAAAGGGTTGGCCCACTGAAGGATAGGCAAGGGAATCTATGTGTGGAGCCAGAGGAAATGGGCGAGGTACTAAATGAATACTTTGCATCAGTATTCACCAAAGAGAAGGAATTGGTAGATGTTGAGTCTGGAGAAGGGGGTGTAGATAGCCTGGGTCACATTGTGATCCAAAAAGACGAGGTGTTGGGTGTCTTAAAAAATATTAAGGTAGATAAGTCCCCAGGGCCGGATGGGATCTACCCCAGAATACTGAAGGAGGCTGGAGAGGAAATTGCTGAGGCCTTGACAGAAATCTTTGGATCCTCGCTATCTTCAGGGGATGTCCCGGAGGACTGGAGAATAGCCAATGTTGTTCCTCTGTTTAAGAAGGGTGGCAGGGATAATCCCGGGAACTACAGGCCGGTGAGCCTTACTTCAGTGGTAGGGAAATTACTGGAGAGAATTCTTCGAGACAGGATCTACTCCCATTTGGAAGCAAATGGACGTATTAGTGAGAGGCAGCACGGTTTTGTGAAGGGGAGGTCGTGTCTCACTAACTTGATAGAGTTTTTCGAGGAGGTCACTAAGATGATTGATGCAGGTAGGGCAGTAGATGTTGTCTATATGGACTTCAGTAAGGCCTTTGACAAGGTCCCTCATGGTAGACTAGTACAAAAGGTGAAGTCACACGGGATCAGGGGTGAACTGGCAAGGTGGATACAGAACTGGCTAGGCCATAGAAGGCAGAGGGTAGCAATGGAGGGATGCTTTTCTAATTGGTGGGCTGTGACCAGTGGTGTTCCACAGGGATCAGTGCTGGGACCTTTGCTCTTTGTAGTATATATAAATGATTTGGAGGAAAATGTAACTGGTCTGATTAGTAAGTTTGCAGACGACACAAAGGTTGGTGGAATTGCGGATAGCGATGAGGACTGTCTGAGGATACAGCAGGATTTAGATTGTCTGGAGACTTGGGCGGAGAGATGGCAGATGGAGTTTAACCTGGACAAATGTGAGGTAATGCATTTTGGAAGGGCTAATGCAGGTAGGGAATATACAGTGAATGGTAGAACCCTCAAGAGTATTGAAAGTCAAAGAGACCTAGGAGTACAGGTCCACAGATCACTGAAAGGGGCTACACAGGTGGAGAAGGTAGTCAAGAAGGCATACGGCATGCTTGCCTTCATTGGCCGGGGCATTGAGTATAAGAATTGGCAAGTCATGTTGCAGCTGTACAGAACCTTAGTTAGGCCACACTTGGAGTATAGTGTTCAATTCTGGTCGCCACACTACCAGAAGGATGTGGAGGCTTTAGAGAGGGTGCAGAAGAGATTTACCAGAATGTTGCCTGGTATGGAGGGCATTAGCTATGAGGAGCGGTTGAATAAACTCGGTTTGTTCTCACTGGAACGAAGGAGGTTGAGGGGCGACCTGATAGAGGTATACAAAATTATGAGGGGCATAGACAGAGTGGATAGTCAGAGGCTTTTCCCCAGGGTAGAGGGGTCAATTACTAGGGGGCATAGGTTTAAGGTGAGAGGGGCAAAGTTTAGAGTAGATGTACGAGGCAAGTTTTTTACGCAGAGGGTAGTGGGTGCCTGGAACTCACTACCGGAGGAGGTAGTGGAGGCAGGGACGATAGGGACATTTAAGGGGCATCTTGACAAATATATGAATAGGATGGGAATAGAAGGATACGGACCCAGGAAGTGTAGAAGATTGTAGTTTAGTCGGGCAGTATGGTCGGCACGGGCTTGGAGGGCCGAAGGGCCTGTTCCTGTGCTGTACATTTCTTTGTTCTTTGTTCTAATACCTGATTCCTTTTTGTCATTTGTTTATGTTAACATGCGGGCTAATGTCTGGGGTTTGGCGGGAGCATGGAATCGTTGTTATTGATATGGGGATTGACATTACATTTGTTCCTGATTATTGTTTATTGTTGGCTGTAAATTTGGGAGAAAATGTGAAAAAGGAGAATAAAAAATATATTTTTAAAAAACTATAAATAATACCAAGCTTTAGGTCAGTTGGTTGGACAGCTGGTTTTTAATGCAGCGTGACGCCAAGAGCATGGTTCAATTCCTGCACCAGCTGAGGTTATTCATGAAGGCCCACTTTCTCAACCTTGCCCTCGTCTGAGGTGTGGTGATCCTCAGGTTAAATCACCACCAGTCAGCTCTCCCCCTCAAAACCTATGGTCACTGGGACTATGGCGACCTTACTTTACATTTACTTTACATTGTCCCCGTGTTTGCGTGGGTTTCGCCCCCACAACCCAAAGATGTGCAGGGTAGGTGGGTTGGTCCCACTAAATTGCCCCTTAATTGGAAAAAATGAATCGGGTGCTCTAAATTTATTTAAAAAAGGAAATGGAAAGTTGCTGAAACAGCTGCTATCACTGAGAAAACCAACAATTCACAATACACTTCATCAAGCACAAACACAGTTACTCTTTGTAAAGGATCTGGATAGCAGGTTGAGGATGTAGCACATGGTCAGCTACACTGCATGGGTAAGAAGTAGAAAGTGGTGGCCAGGCATCAGCCAGCCACATGTCCAGCCTGGTCTTCTGAAACAGTTAGGTATTCAAACCTTGTCAGACCTGTGGTATTATCATAATTATCAGCATTACAAGGGTTAATGTAGTGCCGAAAGTAGCCACTAGAGGGAGCTGCAGATACAGCTATAAAAGGCAGTGATGCTAGACCTTAGGGGAGGAGTGTATGAGGAGATAGCGAGTGAAGGTCATAAGAGCAGATAGTGTGAGTAAGGTTAGATTTTGGATTCTACCAGCAATGAGATTAGCAGTAGATGAGTGTAGTTAGATGTTATTGATCAATTCTGTATTCTTAAGGACTAAGTGTTGAATCCCAGTTTTAGTTGTGTAAATAAAATCATAGCTTTGTTGAAGTAAAAGCTATACCGTGGTCATTGTGAACACCATGCCAACCATCCTGAAATAAGCAACACAAAGAACACCACAAGACCTACTTTCCAACATACATTGGTATTTGACCACAGATACCAGGAATCACTTACACCAATTCATAATGCAAAGTAAGATCTGTTGAGGTGTCTGGAGCTGATTAATGAAAATTGCACTAGCTGTCATAGATGAACAACTAACTGGCTGCATCACCTCCTATAGCACTTGCAACAGAACATTCAGTGGCACAATGTGTGTTTAGGCACGGAAGAAACACTCTATAGAAGACTAGAGGCCAAATTTTCAACATTGTTTTCTTGGATCAACTTCAACAATGTTTGTGCAGAACGAATATGAGCACACATTGTCCCTATTTCAGCTAAAAAGAAAAGTGACAGCCATTTGCCGACTCATTCCTCAGGGCAATGTCTTGATCAATTGGTGTCAAATTGCCTGGTTTAAAATTCAAACAATGCTTGGCAGCTAACTGTCAATCAGCATCAACTGTTGCATTCGCCAGGGCAATGCCTCTACCAATCAGGGTCCACTTGCTAACCAATCAGTACTATCTTCTCATAGAGTTGAAATAGTTGTTTTCCCTTTATATTGGTATTCTTGTGAAATGTCCTGATGAGTGCAAGATGAAAATATTTGACATGTCTCGTTTTCAAAGTATTTTATGAACATTATTATAATGTCACGAAGACTGCTTTATGTCAAATAATGATCTTTAATCAACTTGCTGAAACCTGAATTGAACTTCTAAAAACAGACTTTTAAAAAACACAGCGACTAAGGTGATTTGAGATGACAGCCAAAGATGGTTATCAATGCTATATATTCCACATTTACAGTGGAGGCAGTAAAACCAACAAACACAATTCAGGAGAATCTGAAGGCCTCCCATCTCCTAACAAGGCATAATGGCAATCACCTGAAGATTGGAGATGGCTATTTAGACTAATTGTTTGGAAAATGGGACCCTAGCTAAGAAAGCTTTCTAGACATTAGCTCATCAAGCTACACTTTCAATATACACACACTGACATTATTTGGATTGTCCGGCAGTTGGAGAAGGAAGGTCACATGACAAGCCAAACCTTTGTCTATTTTAAGCACATATTTTCTCAACAGAACTGAGGTCAAGCAGTTTAGAGGTACCCCCCCCCCCCCAACAACCCCTCCTCCCACACCAAACCTCCCCTCCCACACCAACCCCCCAAAACGCCCCCCCCCCCCAATGTAAGAAATGGCATCATCATCCTTGGCTCCGTGGTGGCACTTGCTCCTTTGAGTCAGAAGGTTATAAATTCGGACTTAATTCCAGAGATTTAAGCACATAATCTAACCTGAAACTACAGTACAGTACTAAAGGAGAGCTACACTGTTGGATGTGCCATCTTTTGAATGTGACTTTAACTCTAGGCCTGTCTGCCTTTAGTCTCTACAAGGCTGCTGCTCCTGCCCAGTTCGGACTTTGTCGCAGTTGATTCTTTCAACGCCATATCGTGATGTTCCAACAGTAACATTACTAGAGTTTCCTCAGATGCCCTGAAGTACACCCTCCTGGAATTTTGCCAAAAGCCTTCCACTGATGAACGATAAATTCCAACGCAAGCAAATGAGTCCATGTTACAGAGGTGTCAGAGAGTATGCAGAAGTCCGAATCTGTCAGAAAAATACTGCAAAAAGGAAAATCCAAACTAATGCTTTGGTTCCGATTAAGAGAGCAGTAATTCACGATGTGAACTCTGTAAGACAGTTGAGACTGATCGAAACATCTCTTGTCCAAAAAAGGAATGCTACTGAGTGTGTTGAACATGTGATTGTTTACAGGCTGTGGAAGGAATTCAAACACAGAGCACTTGGCTCAGAAACAGCAGTGAGATACTTCTGAACAAAGTGAAGGAGTTAGCTGTAGCTATGGAGGACAGTAAGTATATTCAGTGTACTCAGACTGCTTTCAGACCAAGGAATGGTTATGCTCTCCTTGCAGCAGTTTTCTCTCTCATGGCCAGCACCACTCTAACACCTTCCCTACCCCTCCCAGTTTCCCTCACCACCAACCTCCCAGCACTAACTTTATGCCTGAGACCATTCCTGAGCTCAACGGCTGCATTCAGTTCCTGGCCTAATTCCTACAAACACAAACAACTTAATTCCCATCAGTTTCAGGCAAGACAGTTTATCGTTGTTAAATGGAACCCAGAAGTCGTCTGAGATGTTCTGGATTTATTTGTCCCACCTTTTTGTTTCAAGGGAATATATTTTGATATTGTCTGCAATATCGTGGAATGTTCAGCCACTGTCTTTTCTGCCAACATTTGATCCAACTCATTCGACTCAGATGTATTTCTATCCTATCGAAGTTGGTTTTCCCTCAGTTAATTATCCCTGCTCTGGATTGCTCCTTGTCCTTTTCCATGGCCACCCTAAACCATATGATACAATGGTAACCTAAATGCTCTGTCTTTGTGATTTGATCCAGTTGGGCCAACTCATTCCCCAGAATCATGCCCAGCAGTTCATGCCCTCTCATTGGACGGGAAACATACGGCTGCAGAAAATTATCTTGAACACTCTAGGAACGCTCACCCTTTTTGTTCTTTTGCACTATCCCTATCCCAGTCTATATTTAGGCAATTGAAGTTCCCCTTTATAAATACTCAATAATTCCAGCAACTCTCTGTAATTTCTTTGCAAATTTGTTTCTTACATCTCTCCCACTAGTTGGTGGTCTATATATTATACCGACCATAATTATTGCACCTTTTTCATTCCTTACCTCTAGCCAGAGATTCCATCCTTGACTCCTCTGAACCTCCTCTCTCTCCAGTAGTGTAATGCCATCTTTAATCAATCCACTGCACCCCCCGCACCCCTTGTCTCCTTTTCCTGTCTCTCATAGGCACCTTTTGCATGGGAATATTTAACACCCAGTCCTGCCATTCTATGCTCCAGGTTTTGTTATAGGAATAATATCATAATTCCATTTGTCAAATGTACCTGCAGTTCACCAATCTTATTAATCGCATTCCGTCCACATTAACACTGATTTCGGCTTTTTTACTTTCCTTCTTACGCTTCTTCCATCTGATGACTTACATTTCCCTACTCGAATTCTATCAAACCCTCAAGTATTGATACTACACTCTGATATATCCTCCTTAATAGTTAATATTTCTCAATTATTCTCCTCTTCTTTCTGAATTTCCCCTCAGATTACCATCCCCCTGCCAATCCAGTTTCAACCCTCCCCAACTGGAATCGCAAAGCTCCCCGGGAGAACACGGTTCCAAATCCTGTCAGGGTGTAACCTGCCCTCTTTTACAGGTCCCACCTGCCCCAGATCTGGGCCAGTGCCTCAGAAATCGAAAGTGCTCCCTCCTGCTCTATTTCTCCAGACACGCCTAACGGGCGTGTGGCGCCTGGCCCGAATCCAATCTTCCTATTCTTATGCTCACTAGCACGTGCAGCGGGAGATTACTGTTCTTGGGGTCCTGCATTTTAACTCCCATCCTAACTCCCTAAACTCTGCTTTCAGGACCGCATTCCTTTTCCTACCTAAGTCATTGGTTCCATTGGACCACAACTTCTGGCTGTCCACCCTCCCCTAGAAGAAAGCCGTGCAGCCGATCTGTGACATCCTACATTCTACGTGTCTATTTCAGTTGGACAAAAAGCATGCAAATTAGAACTTACAACAAACTTAATTTATTGTTCATTATCAATTGGTCAAAATAGTTTGTTCTGTAATATTGGGTTTGAATATGTTAGGATTTGGGAGTAATACTGAACAAATTGCTTGTTGCTGTCATCAACATTAATTCAGCTTTGGTTTGCCCATTCAACGCTCCGGAGAGTTGCCACAGTTCTGTATCATAATAAATTTATATCCACGTCTATTCACTTGACTGAGGTATGAATACTGCCTTCCCAAAGATTTCATATGAATCTATGCATCTAGCACGTCTTGTTCAACTTCAGTGAACTCAGAGAACTGAAAAGAGCTGAGCTGCAATTCAAATTTACAGGTCTCTCTGCACCTCAGTCAGGTACTGAAGAAGAATACATGGCTTGTATTAATTTGCACACTTCTCAATAATCATCCACCCAAAGTGAACCAACATTGTATGGTATTTGTAATGTCTGAATGATTTTTTCTATTAGTAAGTTGGTGATGCTGACAGAGGATTTCGACACGACCTAACGGGCGTGTGGCGCCTGGCCCAAATCCAAGCGAGCCGGTTCGATCGCGGGAGAAGCTGGAATCTAAATATACGTCAGGCGCTGATCAGTTTCCATCTACCTGGTCCGCTCCCATTTGCGAGATCCAGATCCAACCTAGGCGTGACAAGAAACCAATAATAATCAATTAAAGCCAATCTCCATGTCTTTAATAGGACGGATCCCCTATCTAAAAGCCTCCAGTGATCCAAATGGCCGTTTATGCTGGACACTGACTGGGCGGGGCCAGATAGAGCCGGCTTTTGGCTCCACAGAACTGAAGTGGAACTGCACTATCAGCACGGAGGAACTGGGGGTTCCCCCCCACCCCCTTGCACAATCATCAGGGGCACCCCACCCCCACCACCACTGCGGAAGTGTCACTGACGTCCCCTCCCCCACACTCTCCTCTCGCCCACCACATATAACTGTCAAACCCCTCCCCCATGAGTCTCCCACAAGAGCCCACCCCTGGCACTACCCTCTGGCACTGCCTCTTGGCACAGGTTGGCACTGAGCCAGCCTGGCAGTGTCAACCTGTGCCAGGAGACAGTGCCAGGGGCCAGTGCCCTGCCATGTCCCTCTTCCCCCAGGAACTATACATACCCTTGCACGTCCTGGGAAATCCGTTCGAAAGAATCTAATTTCTAAAAAGCTGTTGTTAACCTCACCAACGTGATGTCACATTGGCGAGGTTTTAATAGTCAGTGAGGGGGAATCATGTGGTGGGAGGGGGCGGAGGGGCTGGGTAACCATATTAAAATGTATTCAAATACAAATTACAATGAGATTCTCACCATTTGTGGGTGTAAACCTCATGACGTCACCAGTAAAGGGCCGGGAGAATTGGGAAACACGATCACTCCAGAGAAATTTGGGTTTCCGGATTCTCTCCGGAGTTGCGGCATGCTGACAGCGAATGTGGGCTGCAATTTGCCCCACAATAGTGCATGCCAGTATTATAAGTATTCCCTGAATTCTGGAAGGATCCCGGTGGATTTGAAACACGCTAATGTAATGCCCCTATTCAAAAAGGGAGCAAGGCAACAAGTAGAAAACTATGGACCAGTTAGCATGACCTCTGTGGTGAGGAAGTTGCTGAAATCAATCATTCAGGAGGAGATGACTGAACATTTGGAAAGACAAAGCTCAATCCACCATTGCCAGCATGGTTTTATGAGGGGGAAGTCATGCTTGACAAACTTGCTCGAGTTCTTTGAGGACGTAACCAACAAGGTGGATAATGGGGAATCTGTGGATGTGGTATATCTAGACTTCCAGAAGGCATTTGATGAGGTGCTGCATAAAAGACTGATGCAGAAGGTGACATCGCAGGGGATTAGGGTTAGACTGCTAGATTGGATTGAGGATTGGCTGACTGACAGAAAGCAGAGGGTTGGGATAAATGGGGCCTTCTCTGGCAGGCAAACTATAACTAACAGGGTGCCACAGTGGTCAGTCTTCGGACCTCAACTGTTTACAATTTGTATAAATGATCTGCAAGCAGGGACAGAGTTGATGCACGATCAATGACCACTAAAGTGAGGTTGTAGTCCAACTGAAGGCTTTAATAAGCTAGATGTTTCCCCCAGCGGCTCAGGTACAGAATGAAGGCTATTGGGGTGGCACGGGTTCTTATACCCCGCCTTGCAGGGCAGAGCTACCATACAGCTTGACCAATAGGAAACATACAATATCTACCAATGGTGTTCCAGCATTACCAGGTACCGTAATACCTCTACACAGACTACCACATTCACCCCCTGTTAAAAAAGAGTCCGGCGGGGGTGGTGGCCTGATACTACAACATGGTAACGTGGTAGAAATTATAGTTATGGAGATACTGTAATACCTCCGTACAGCGTTTTGTAACTATTTACAATTCTATTTACTACTTACAATTTATGATTCTTAATTAACGATACACTTTAAAATGACGCAATCAGTCGAGTGGGGGCCTTGGTCGTCCTTTGTGATCGTTGAAGCTTCGGTGGTGACTCCGGTGGAGGCTCAGGTGTCTGTGACTCCGGGGGCGTGACCTCGATCCCTGTGGCACCTTCGACATCCCGAGACGGGGCTGGTGGGGAAAACTGTTGACCTGGGAAGGGAGCGTCTGCGGGGTGCGTCGGTGGGTAGGGGGGCCTAGACGGGGCCGGCGGAAGGACCGATCCTCCTGTAAGGTGCCCTGGTGGAGGGGAGGGTGGGACTGGTGGTTGAGGTGTGCGTGGGGCTCCGGCGGGCGGCAGGTCTCGTAGGGAGACCGTATCTTGTCGGCCATCGGGGTACGCCACGTAAACGTACTGGGGGTTAGCATGGAGAGGATGGACCCTCTCGACCAACGGGTCCAACTTGTGCGCTCGCATGTGTTTTCGGAGCAGTATGGGTCCAGGAGCTGCCAGCCAGGTCGGGAGCGAGGTTCCAGAGGAGGACTTCCTAGGGAAGACAAGGAGACGTTTGTGAGGTGTTTGGTTGGTTGTGGTACAAAGCAGTGACCGGATAGAGTGGAGGGCAACCTCGAGGACTTCCTGCCAGCGGGCGACTGGGAGATTCCAGGACCGTAGGGCCAGTAGGACGGTCTTCCAGGCCGTTCCGTTCTCTCTCTCTAATTGTCCGTTGCCCCAGGGTTTGTAACTGGTCACCCTGCTCGAGGCGATGTCCTTGCTGAGCAGAAATTGACGCAGTTCCTCGCTCATAAAGGAAGACCCCCTATCACTATGTATGTAAGCGGGGAACCCGAACAGTGCAAAGATGCTATGGAGGGCCTTGATGACGGTGGTTGCGGTCATGTCGGGGCAGGGTATGGCGAATGGGAACCGGGAGTACTCGTCAATCATGTTCAGGAAGTATGTGTTGCAGTCGGTGGAGGGGAGGGGGCCTTTGAAGTCCATGCTGAGGCATTCAAAGGGATAGGAAGCCTTTATCAGGTGCGCTCTCTCTGGCCGGTAGAAGTGCGGTTTGCACTCCGCGCAGATTTGGCAGTCCCTGGTCACTGTCCTGACCTCCTCGATGGAATAGGGCAGGTTGCGGGTCTTGATAAAGTGGAAAAAGTGAGTGACCCACGGGTGGCAGAGGTCCTCGTGGAGGGCTCGGAGGCGGTCCACTTGTGCGTTGGCACAAGTGCCGTGGGACAGGGCATCAGGAGGCTCGTTTAACTTCCCGGGACGATACAAGATCTCGTAGTTGTAGGTGGAGAGTTCGAACCTCCACCGCAAGATCTTATCGTTTTTTATCTTGCCCCGCTGTGCATTATCGAACATGAAAGCAACCGACCGTTGGTCAGTGAGGAGAGTGAATCTCCTGCCGGCCAGATAATGCCTCCAATGTCGCACAGCTTCTACTGTGGCCTGGGCCTCCTTTTCGACTGAGGAGTGGTGGATTTCGGAAGCGTGGAGGGTACGGGAGAAGAAGGCCACGGGTCTGCCTGCTTGGTTGAGGGTGGCCGCTAGAGCTACGTCAGACGCGTCGCTCTCGACCTGGAAGGGGAGGGACTCGCCGATGGCATGCATCGTGGCCTTTGCAATGTCTGCTTTGATGCGGCTGAAGGCCTGGCCAGCCTCTATCGACAGGGGAAAAGCTGTGGATTGGATCAGGGGACGGGCCTTGTCCGCATAGTTGGGGACCCACTGGGCATTGTAAGAGAAAAACCCTAGTCAGCGTTTCAGGGCCTTGGAGCAGTGAGGGAGGGGGAACTCCATAAGGGGGCGCATGCGTTCAGGGTCGGGACCTATAACTCCATTTCGCACTACATAGCTGAGGATGGCTAGGTGGACGGTGCTAAACACGCATTTATCCTTGTTATACGTAAGGTTAAGGATCTTTGCGGTTTGGAGGAATTTTCAGAGGTTTGTGTCGTGGTCCTGCTTGTCGTGGCCGCAGATGGTGACATTATCGAGATACGGGAATGTTGCACGTAAACCGTACCGGTTAACCATTCGGTCCATCTCGTGCTGGAAGACCGAGACCCCGTTGGTGACACCGAAGGGAACCCTTAAGTAGTGATAGAGCCGCCCATCTGCCTCGAAGGCAGTGTATATGCGGTCACTAGTATGCATGGGGAGCTGGTGGTAGGCGGACTTAAGATCCACCGTGGCGAAGACCTTGTAATGCGCGATCCTGTTTACCAGGTCGCATATGCGGGGGAGAGGGTACGCGTCCAGCTGCGTAAACCTGTTGATGGTCTGACTGTAGTTGATGACCATCCTATGCTTCTCCCCGGTCTTTACCACCACTACTTGAGCTCTCCAGGGACTGTTGCTAGCTTCAATGACTCCTTCCCTCAGTAGCCTTTGGACCTCTGACCTAATAAAGATCCGATCCTGGGCACTGTACCGTCTGCTCCTGGTGGTGACAGGGTTGCAATCCGGGGTGAGGTTCGCAAACAGGGAAGGCGGATCGACCTTGAGGGTCGCAAGACCGCAGACAGTGAGGGGGGTTATAGGGCCGCCGAACTTGAAAGTTAGACTTTGGAGATTACACTGGAAGTCTAAACCTAGGAGTGTGGCCGCGCAGAGGTGGGAAAGGACGTCGAGCCAGTAATTTTTAAACTCCCTTACCTGGACTGTGAGGTTTGCTAAACAAAGCCCCGGGGTGAGATTCTCCGACCTCCCGCCGGGTCGGAGAATCGCCGGGGGCTGGCGTGAATCCCGCCCCCGCCGGTTGCCGAATTCTCCGGCACCGGAGATTCGGCGGGGGCGGGAATCGCGCCGCACCCGGATGGGCCGAAGTCCCGCTGCTGGAATGCCTGTCCCGCCGGCGTGGATTAAACCACCTCTCTTACCGGCGGGACAAGGTGGCGCAGGTGGGCTCCGGGGTCCTGGGGGGTGCCCCCACGGTGGCCTGGCCCGCGTTCGGGGCCCACCAATCCGCAGGCGGGCCTGTGTCGTGGGGGCACTCTTTTCCTTCCGCCTTCGCTATGGTCTCCACCATGGCGGAGGCGGAAGAGACCCCCCTCCACAGCGCATGCGCGGGGATGCCGTGAGCGGCCGCTAACGCTCCCGCGCATGCGCCGCCCGGCATTGTCATTTCCGCGCCAGCTGGCGGGGCACCAAAGGCCTTTCCCGCCAGCTGGCAGGGTGGAAATCAGTCCGGCGCGGGCCTAGGAGGAATCCGCACCTTTGGGGTGGCGCGATCCTGGACTGATTTGCGCCGTTTTTGGCGCCGGTCGGCGGACATCGCGTTGATAACGGAGAATTTCACCCCCTTTATCTCTACTGAGTGGAAACCGGAGGCCAGGGAGATTTATTGATTAACGGGGTAGACAAGGAGAGAACAGCGCCTTACCGTGTCGGGGTGTATTAAGCTCTCCGTGCTCCCAGAGTCAATTAAGCAGGATGTCTCATGCCTGTTGATTAGTACTGTTGTTGTAGCTGTTGAGAGTGTTCGAGGCCGGGACTGATCCAGGGTCACTGAGGCTAATCTCAGCAGTTGAGTGTTCTCTTCGGGCGGTGAGCGGTCAGCCGAGCTGGGGTCCTGGGAGTCCAACCAAGATGGCGGCTCCCATTGGTCGCACATGGCCAGGGGTGCACAAAATGGCGGCACCCATCCATTGAACATGGAGTCCGCGGGACAAGATGGCGGCGCCCGGGGGCCGCACGTGGCCCTGGGGTAGGAAGATGGCAGCGCCCGCTGGCCGCAAGGGGACCATGGAGAGGTTTGTGGTGGCGGTCCGCATTCGCCACCGGAGACCACGGCGACTGCACGGGCCTGGCATACCACCGCGAAGTGGCCCTTTTTACCGCATCCCTTGCAGGTGGATGCGCGGGCCGGGCAGCGCTGCCGGGGGTGCTTGGCCTGCCCGCAAAAGTAGCAGCGGGGCTCCCCAGGTTTGCCAGGCCGCCTTGCAGCACAAGCTTGTGGGGGGATGGGGGTTGTCTCGGGGTCGGCTGCGGAGGGATTCCATTCTGCCCAGGGGGCTTCCGCGCGGTTGGGAACGTAAGCGCGGGCGTTTCTGGAGGCCACATCCAGGGAGCCTGCAAGGGACCGTGCCTTCTTGAGGCCTAGGGTGTCTTTTTCCAGCAATCGCTGGCGGATTTGGGAGAACAGCATACCTGCCACGAAAGCATCCCGGATCAAGAGTTCTGTGTGTTCTCTCGCCGAAACTTGCGGGCAGCTGCAGTTTCTTCCCAACACCAGGAGCGCACGGTAAAATTCTTCCAGCGATTCCCCAGGAATTTGTCGCCTCGTTGCTCGCAGATGTCGGGCGTAGACCTGGTTTACCGGGCGAATATAATGTCTTTTTAGCAGCTCTATTGCTGCATCAAAGTCTTCCGCGTCCACGCTGAGGGTGTAAATTTCCAGGCTCACCCTCGAGTGCAGGACTTGCATTTTCTGTTCTCCCATGGGTGTGTTTGCGGCTGTTCCGAGATATCCTTTAAAACACGCCACCCAGTGCTTAAGATTGCCGCTGAGTTCGCCGCATGGGGGCAGAGTTGCAGACACCTTGGCTTGATTCGGAGCTCCATCCTTTTAAATCTAGCTTATTAAATTGATGCACGATCAATGACCACTAAAGCGAAGTTGTAGTCCAACTGAAGGCTTTAATAAGCTAGATGTTTCCCCCAGCAGCTCAGGTACAGAATGAAGGCTTCTGGGGTGGCACGGGCTCTTATACCCCGCCTTGCAGGGCGGAGCTACCATACAGCTTGACCAATAGGAAACACACAATATCTACCACTGGTGTTCCAGCATTACCAGGTACCGTAATACCTCTACACAGACTACCACAAGAGTGTAATATAGCAGCATTTGCAGACGATACTAAAATAGGTGGGAAAGCAGGCAGTGAAGAGGAGATGACGATTTTACAAGCAGATATAGATAAGCTAGGAGATTGGGCCAAAATGTGGCATGTGTAGTTTAATGTAAATAAGTGTGAGGTTATCCATTTTGGCCAAAAGACTAGAAAGGCAAATTATCTAAATGGAAAGCAGATTCAAAATGCCTCTGGGCAGAGGGATCTGGGTGTCTTTGTTCATGAATCGCAGAAAGTCTGTATCCAGGTACAGAATGTAATTAAAAAGGCAAATGGAATGTTAGCCTTTATTGCAAGAGAACTGGAGCATAAAAGTAGAGAAGTGTTGTTGCAATTGTATCGGGTGTTGGTGAGACCACATCTGGGGCGTCATTCTCCGACCCCCCGCTGGGTCGGAGAATGGCCGTTGGCCGCCGTGAATCCCACCCCCGCCGAAGTCTCCGGTACCGGAGATTGGGCGGGGGCGGGAATCGGGCCGCGCCGGTTGGCGGGACCCCCCGTTGGATTCTCCGGCCCGGATGGGCCGAAGTCCCGCCCAGAAATTGCCTGTCCCGCCGGCGTAAATCAAACCTGGTATTTACCGGCGGGGCCAGGCGGCGTGGGCGGGCTCTGGGGTCCTGGGGGGGGCGCGGGGCGATCTGACCCCGGGGGGTGCCCCCACGGTGGCCTGGCCCGCGATCGGGGCCTCCACCATGGCGGAGGCGGAAGAGACTCTCCCCACTGCGCATGCGCAGGAATCTGACAGCGGCCGCTGACGCTCCCGCGCATGCGCCGGGAAACTGACAGCGGCCGCTGACGCTCCCGCGCATGCGCCGCATTGCCGCGCCAGCTGGCAGGGCAACAAACGCCATTTCCGCCAGCTGGCGGGGCGGAAATCCCTCCGGCGTCGGCCTAGCCCCCCAACATTGAGGGGCTAGGCCGCCAAAGATGTGGAGCATTCCGCACCTTTGGGCCGGCGTGATGCCCATCTGATTGGCGCCGTCTTTGGCGCCAGTCGGCGGACATCGCGCCGTTGGGGGAGAATTTCGCCCCTGGTGTATTGTGTCCAGTTTTGGTCTCCTTACTTAAGGAAGGATGTGGTGGCATTGGAGGCAGTTCAGAAGAGGTTCACCAGATAGATTCCAGAGATGAAAGGGTTGACGTATGAGGAGAGATTAAACAGTTTGGGTTTATACTCGTTGGAGTTTAGAAGAATGAGGTGTTTAAAACTCTAAATGGGATTGATAAAGTAAACATAGACCAAATGTTCCCCCTTGTGGGGAAACCTAGAACGAGAGGTCAAAGATATAGGTTGAGAGACAGGGGGCGGGATTCTCCCAGCCCGGGGCCGGCACGTGATTCTCCGCAGAGCAGAGAATCGGCGGCATTGTCACCGCTGCGTTTGGCTCAGCGCCGGTCGCGGGCAGCTGTTCGCGGCTGGGCCACCGATTCTCCAGGCCGTATGGGCCGAGCGGCCACTTTAAAAAGGGAGAGTCCCGCCTGCCCCGTCCACACCTGGTCGCAGCCGGCGGGAACTTTGCGCGCAAGTAGGGGGGGCAACCGGTGGGGGGAAGGGAAGGGGGGCTCCAACCCCGGGGGGCCTGCGATGGGGCCTGACCCGCGCTCGTGGCCCATTGATCGGGGGGCCGGCTTCTCGCTCCCCGAGCCTATCTTCTTCCGTGCCGGCCTCTGAACTCCCGCGCCATGTTGCGTTGAGGGAGGCCACTGCGCATGCGTGGGTTGGCACCGGCGCCACTGCGCATGTGCGGATCCGCGGTGCACAGTTCGCGCCGGGTTGGGAGGCTGGAGCAGCGTGAACTGCTCCTGCGCCATGCTGGCTCCCTGTAGGGGCCAGAATCGGTACTCCCAGTGGCCCATTCATGCCGTCATGAAACGTGACGGCGTTTCCGACGGCATGGACACTCTGCCGCCGAATGGTGCCCGGTAGATTTAGAACTGAGATGAGGAGGAACTACTTCTCGCAGAAGGTGGTGAATTTGGGGAACTCACTGCTCCATAGTGTGGTTGGAAACTGAGTCATTAATGTTTTCAAGAAAGAGCGAGACATATTTTTGATTTAAAAACGGGTTAAAGTTGTATGGGGAACAGGTGGGAGGTGGATTTGAGACCAGGAAGAAATCAGCCATGATCTGATGGAATGGCGGAGCAGGCTCAAAGGGCTTAATTGCCTACTTCTGCTCCTAATCCTATGTTCCCAAATATCTGAGAGAAACCTTTACTAAGTGTTTTATTGAGAGAATAAATCCCTGCTGGTGAAGCATCACGTGATGTGTAGTGACATCAGCAGAGTGTTTTGCATGGGCTTTCAGTTCTCATGGTCAACCTGTGGAACAGTGCTGAAGGCAGTGAAATGTGTAAATATAAATTTTAAGACATTGACTAAACATTTTTGGCAGATGGTAATGAAGTAGGGTAAGACGTATGTGATATTGGGGCTGCCTAATGGATGAACATTGATCATAGAACATAGAACATTACAGCGCAGTACAGGCCCTTCGGCCCCTGATGTTGCGTCAACATGTGAAACCAATCTAAAGCCCATCTACACTATTCCCTTATCGTCCATATGTCTATCCAATGACCATTTAAATGCCCTTAATGTTGGCGAGTCCACTACTGTTGCAGGCAGGGCATTCCACGCCCTTACTACTCTCTGAGTAAAGAACCTACCTCTGACATCTGTCCTATATCTATCTCCCCTCAATTTAAAGCTATGTCCCCTCGTGCTAGACATCACCATCCGAGGAAAAAGGCTCTCACTGTCCACCCTATCTAATCCTCTGATCATCTTGTATGCCTCAATTAAGTCACCTCTTAACCTTCTTCTCTCTAACAAAAACAGCCTCAATTCCCTCAGCCTTCCCTCATAAGATCTTCCCTCCATACCAGGCAACATTCTGGTAAATCCCCTCTGCACCCTTTCCAATGCTTCCACATCCTTCCTATAATGCGGCGACCAGAATTGCACGCAATACACCAAATGCGGCCGCACCAGAGTTTTGTACAGCTGCAACATGACCTCATGGCTCCGAAACTCAATCCCTCTACCAATAAAAGCTAACACACCGTACGCCTTCTTAACAACCCTCTCAAGCTGGGTGGCAACTTTCAGGGATCTATGTACATGGACACCAAGATCTCTCTGCTCATCCACACTACCAAGAATCTTACCATTAGCCCAGTACTCTGTCTTCCTGTTATTCATTCCAAAATAAATCACCTCACACTTTTCTGCATTAAACTCCATTTGCCACCTCTCAGCCCAGCTCTGCAGCTTATCTATGTCCCTCTGTAATTTGTAACATCCTTCCGCACTGTCCACAACTCCACCAACTTTAGTGTCATCTGCAAATTTACTCACCCATCCTTCTACACCCTCGTCCAGGTCATTTATAAAAACGACAAACAGCAGTGGCCCCAAAACAGATCCTTGGGGTTTACCACTAGTAACTGGACTCCAGGCTGAACATTTCCGATCAACCACCACCCTTTGTCTTCTACCAGCTAGCCAATTTCTGATCCAAACTGCTAAATCACCCTGAATCCCATGCCTCCGTATTTTCTGCAAGAGCCTACCGTGGGGAACCTTATTAAATGCTTTACTGAAATCCATATACACCACATCAACTGCTTTACCCTCGTCCACCTGTTTGGTCACCTTCTCAAAGAACTCAATAAGGTTTGTCAGGCACGACCTACCCTTCACAAAACCGTGTTGACTATCTCTAATCAAATTATTCCTTTCCAGATGATTATACACCCTATCTCTTATAAACCTATCCAAGACTTTGCCCACAACAGAAGTAAGGCTCACTGGTCTATAGTTACCGGGATTGTCTCTACTCCCCTTCTTGAGCAAGGGGACAACATTTGCTATCCTCCAGTCTTCTGGCACTATTCCTGTAGACAATGATGACATAAAGATCAAAGCCAAAGGCTCAGCAATCTCCTCCCTAGCTTCCCAGAGAATCCTCGGGTAAATCCCATCTGGCCCAGGGGACCTATCTATTTTCACACTTTCCAGAATTGCAAACACCCCCTCCTTATTAACCTCAAGCCCTTCTAGTCTAGTAGCCTGTATCTCTGTATTCTCCTCAACAACATTGTCTTTTTCTTGTGTGGATACTGATGAAAAATATTCATTTAGCACCTCTCCTATCTCCTCGGACTCCACGCACAACTTCCCACTACTGTCCTTGACTGGCCCTACTCTTACGCTAGTCATTCTTTTATTTCTGACATATCTATGGCTCTTCTTAGCTCTCTCTTTAGGTCCTTCCTAGCTAACTTATAACTCTCGAGTGCCCTAACTGAACCTTCACGTCTCATCTTTACATAAGCCTCCTTCTTCCTCTTGACAAGTGATTCAACTTCTTTAGTAAACCACGGTTCCCTTGCTCGACCACTTCCTCCCTGCCTGACAGGTACATACTTATCAAGGACACGCAGTAGCTGTTCCTTGAACAAGCACCACATTTCAATTGTGCCCATCCCCTGCAGCTTCCCTCCCCATCCGATGCCTCCTAAGTCTTGCCTCATCGAATCGTAATTGCCTTTCCCCAGCTATAACTCTTGCCCTGCGGTATATAACTATCCCTTTCCATCGCTAAAGTAAACGTAATCGAATTGTGGTCACTATCACTAAAGTGCTCACCTACCTCCAAATCTAACACCTGTCCTGGTTCATTACCCAGTACCAAATCTAATGTGGCCTCGCCTCTCGTTCGCCTATCTACATACTGTGTCAGGAAACCCTTCTGCACACATTGGATAAAAACGGACCCTTCTAAAGTACTCGAACTGTCGTGTTTCCAGTCAATATTTGGAAAGTTAAAGTCCCCCATAACAACTACCCTGATACTTTTGCTCCTATCCAGAATCATCTTTGCAATCCTTTCCTCTACATTTCTGGAACTTTTCGGAGGCCTATAGAAAACTCCTAACAGGGTGACCTCTCCTTTCCTGTTTCTAACCTCAGCCCATACTACCTCAGTAGACGAGTCCTCATCAAACATCCTTTCTGCCACCGTAATACTATCCTTGACTAACAATGCCACACCTCCCCCTCTTTTACCACCTCCCCTGAGCTTACTGAAATATCTAAACACCGGCACCTGCAACAACCATTCCTGTCCCTGCTCTATCCATGTCTCCGGAATGGCCACAACATCAAAGTTCCAGGTACCAACCCGTGCCGCAAGTTCACCCAGCTTATTCCGGATGCTCCTGGCATTGAAGTAGACACACTTTAAACCACCTTCCTGTCTGCCGGACTCCTGCATAGACTTTATGTTACAAATAAAATTGGGATAGGGGTTCAGAGAACCTGGGGCTTATTTTAAGAATGTCTCATGAGTTAGGAGTTGGTGAGGAAGATTCTGGAATATTTTTCCCATAATTGTAATATTTCATATCTATTTAATTCCCTCTCCTCCAGGAGTTAACATCGATAGTGACTGGGAACGATCACAGTCTTTGGGTGATGGTGTATTGGGCCTGATGGTCTTTGCTAAGTTTTTTGTATATTCATACATTGCTTATGCATTTTTGTTTTAATCCCACCATGTTGATTTAAAGTTCTCACTTTAATTTGATGTCGCCTAAGCCTATTTTGTTCACTTCCTACAGATGATGGGACAGATTTTCATGAAACCAGAAGCCATGTGGACGCAGTTATCAGCAAGAAAAATAATACAATGAACAGATTACTGAATGCAGTAAACCAGTTAGCATTGATTGAACCAAGTACGTACTTTTCCAAATATATTTTTCCTTAAGGTACAACAATTTTTATTTATGTAGCAACTCTAACATTGTAAGCGAAGTAGGGGAGGGGGAGATTGACTGTAGCTGGTCGCCTATAGTGCAGCAAGGTCAGAAGACTCTGTGCTATAACTTCTAAATTTTCAAATTCAATGACCCTGCAAATCAAATGCACACATTTTCCAATCTTTAAAGTATAAATGTTGCCCCTCTGCCCACAGGATGAATGTGTGCCTTTGATATTCAGCAAATCAATGGTGGAAGTAAAGGGATGGTGTGTGGGAAGACTTAATGTACATCAGCCATCACTTTGGTGTATGCTTAGAGGGCTGTGAAAATGGGCAGAGGACCAGAATAACAGCTCCGCACCCGTTTTCTGGTGCTGCCTGCCACATCTGGCACAAACAAAAGGGGGAAATCGCGACCCGAACCTTTGAAATTTGCAATCAATGCCATTATTTTTTATTTGAGTGAAGTGGGAATCTCTGCAATAATGCAAATTTGTAAACCAAACTATTGAGATATTTGGTTATTGAATACCATTACTGAGATATAACTAGTGAGGTATAACATATGCATCTTAATGTGTCATCATCAATCTCATTCGTATCAGCCTAACATTGTTTTTAGTACGGAGCACACTATGAGCTCACATTTCACACTTTGCAGGCAAGGAGCTGGATTTCACTGCTGCTCACACTGTTGGGTATGTGTTGTATGTGAGCAGAAATTGGTGTCACTTTACGTTTTCCAGTAGAGTTTTGCAGTGACTCTTTTTAAACTTCAGCTGTTGTGCATCTTCATTGGTGCAAAAGCATCGTTATCAGTAATCCTAAAGCACAATTTAAATAGGTCAAGAAACAGTTCTATTAGCTCACATTTCTGTCATTTGACACTGATGAATGGATTGGACTGTTTCTGCCTGATTGCGTCTCTATGAGCAGTCAGGCCAGGCTATGGGACATAATTTTGGGTGGGATTTTCCGGCCTTCCTGTCAGCGGGATCTTCATGTCCCGTCAAAAGCGATGACCCTCCCCCCCCCACCCCCACCCACCCCACCACAGCGTGTTCCCAGGCGGCAGGATGGGGCAAGCCTGACTAAACACTGTAGACATCAGCGGGACTGGAAGATCCCGCTAGCAGCCAATGAAAAGCTGTCTCCACTGCCAGAAAACACGCCTCAAGGAGGTTGCGGGGGGGGACAAATCCTGCCCTTGTTCCACCGATACCAAATGTTGATCCAGTTCTGCAATAATAGAAAATCTGACCCAAGATATTAATGCAACTCTTAATTTTTTATGTATAAACATTTCAGGTAATAGGAACCAGATGGAGCAATCAAAACTAACTGCGGAAGAAGCAAGGGATACAGCTGAGATGGTTCTCCAAACTATCAATGCGATGGATGACTTGGTGAAAGATTGGCCTCAGAATCTTAGCACCTCTGCTGATGATGGAACTGCTTTCAAGAAGACAGTGAGGTCAGCTGGTGAAACAGGTACATGATGGTTATGTTGCAGCTCCCATTTAGTTTACCTTCATACTTAGAAAGAACATTTTTAAGAACTTTGCAAAAGTGAACCCTTACAGACTTTTACCATTTTAATGCTCAAACGATTGACATGTGCCATTCTCGCAATTGAATTCAAGCTGTCTTCTTCTGTCCTAGATTGACCATCCAAAAATTATTTTAGACAATTTGCATTCAAATGAAGTGATGTTTTCTGAGAAGTTGCAAGTTTTAAAATTAAACTTTATTGAGGAAAGATGGCATAATGGTTACATTCCTGGACTTCTGGTCTGGTGACATACGTTTATAGCGAGTAGAGTTAAAATCCCAAAAGATTAAGTAAATGTGGAATTTAAAAAATATATCAAAAATGGTAATCATGAAAGAACAGGATTGTCATAAAAAAAAACATCTGGTTCACAAATGTCCTTTAGAGAAATAAATCTGTCCAGACCCAGTCTGTTTTTTTTGTGACTCCAGAGCCACAGCAATGTGATTAATTCTTAATGAATTCTTTGCTGGACCACTGAAATGGTCCAGCAAACCAATTAATTGTTTTAGGTAGATGGCCGATGACTAGCTAGCACCTTCCAAAGGGCAATAAGGGATAGGCAATAAACGCTGGTCTCATCATTGATGCCAACATCTTGTGCAAGAATTTTAAAAATGATGGACCGATATTATACTATTAGCATTTTTTGGCATTAGTCAAAGAAATAAGGGAATGATAGCATGGAATTCAGGACCTTCTTTAATGGTAATACATGGAAAAATACAAGTAGCCAAGCCACTTGCTGGATATAATTGGGGTCCACACTGAAATGCAGAAATAATTCACTGTTGAAGTGATTTGATCCTGGACTTAAAATTTTCCATTATTTTTGGGTTGGTAGGCCACATTTATTTTTTCTTATTCAAGGCATCGATGATCAAATTTCACTGAGATAAGATTTTGTACAACATGAAACAAGGATTTCAAGAATATCAATGTCAAAGCAATAAATTTCACAAAAGTGTAATTAATAAAAATGCCCATTAAAATATGCCATGTAGCAAAGTTTGCCAATAAAACTCAACTTTCAGCCATTCCCGAGTCTACCTGATCTCCAGCCATTTCCAGGCCTACCTGACTTACAGTCGCGAGGATGCCTTCCCGATCTCCAGCCTCGGTGGCCTTCCCAACATCCAGCCGCTCGGTGGCCATTCCTTTCCTAAACTCGGCTCGATTGTTGGGCATAAATTGCTTCTTGCTTTCCACCCTGTTTATTGTTCATCTCCCGAGTCCTTGCTTGCTTTCCTTCCTCCTGCTTTTCCTCATGGCCTCCACCTCCTCCCTCTGCCACCTTGGCCATGTGCTCCTTCAGGGAGGCGCCTGGGCAGCAGGGCGGGAGATAGAATGCACTGAAAACAAAGGATCTGCCAACCACCTTCACAATACTCATTGCTCGTCCAAACAGAGACTTTTTCTCTCCCACATTTGCCACTGATATGATTGTCAGTGAGCCATTCATCTGCAAACTCGGGAGAGAATCAATCTCTGATTGCCCAAACAGATCCTTGCAGATCTTTTATTCAACTTACCCATAATTTGAAGAGTGAGCCTGCGGGCTGGATGGAGGTGCTGGTTTGTAGTCTGTGAGCCAGGTGTTCAACAAGCCTGTATTAAATAAATTTACAATTCACGCACCAATTATAGATTTAAATAGTTATAGTTCTAATCTTACATCAGGAAAATTGAGGCTGCATGCCCATTTTTTTCAGTGGGAGTCGCTCCTTCCAATTGCCAGCACAAACAAAGCTTGCCAAAAGAGCTTGGCTTGTTGCACACCTGGCTATAAATGTAAAATTCAGCAAGGCACATTTTCATGCATCTCATAGAATGCTATTTATAAGGCCAATTATCATCTGAACATTAAATGAGTTCAAATCTTTCTGTTCATGAGACCACGATATTTGCATGTAGAGTTCTGATGCCCAGGTGAGTACCATAAGCAACATTTTCCACTCTTTAGCATCTTGCCACCTGGCAATAGCAATGTGTGTTGTTGAGTTGATACCTTTGTTGCATAACAGAAATGATGCAAGTACACAGAACATAGAACAATACAGCGCAGTACAGGCCCTTCGGCCCACGATGTTGCACCGAAACAAAAGCCATCTAACCTACACTTCCCGCCATTCGGGGGGGACCCCGTACCTGGTTCCAAGTGATTGGACTACGTTCCGATCACTTGGATCGATTTCTCCAATACTGGAGTCGTTCCCTGATCGCTGGGCGGTCCCTAGGTGTCCGTTGGTCTTCCTTTGTCTTGTCTTGTCTTGGCTCCTGCTGGCGCCGAGGAGTCTGGTTTGGCCTTATTAACCTTAAATATTGAGATTGTTCCCGGGGATCGCTCATTAGTATGCAGATGGCTGTGAGTTTCAGTGCTGTCTGGGCTTTTGCAAGTTCTAATACACAGGATTTCTGCACTTGCTAGTTTTTGCCTGTGTTGGCTGAATTTCCCTGCAGCCTTTGCGGACCTCCATTTTAAGTCGGGACGTGGCCAACCCAGGTGGCTACATTCCCTCCTTGTGATCCCTAACGCGAAGCGTGAAGGATCACATAACTGCGTTGTCTTCCCTTCCTGACCCACTCTTCCATGGCCTCTACACTGACCATAACTATGCATGAAAATTTTTTAACTAACAATTCTAAGTGGCGCTATGTCACAACAGGGACATGATTTACAACAACAAAAAACGGTACCTCAACTATCTCTCATAAACTACACTCACTCAAACATTCAATCATACTAACTTCCTAACAATACCAAAATAATAGCAGCATTCACATTTTTCCTCTGGTTTGGCAGTCAAGCACAGAGGTGTACAATATTTCCGTTGTAAACGAAACACATTTCTTTATTTATAAAAGATGCAACATAAATGTTCTTTATTGTAGATCAAGGGGCTCGGGGTCCTGGTGATAACCGAAAATAGGGGATCTTATCCTGAATACCGGGGTGCGAGAGCGGTAGGCTCTCCTTCGCCATTTCCTCATACGGATAGTCTGCACGATGCTGCAGAATATCGCCAGTACTAGAAGGGATTCAATTACGTATGATAGTGAATACCAGGTTATGAACGTATCACACCATGATGGTGTGTCGGTGACTATCTCGGGGTTAACTATTTCAGGGTGTAGTGTATGGTAGGGGCGAGAATCATTCACGGCCTGTGTGGTAGGGGTCAGGGGGTTCGCATTCGCGCGGAACTGGATACAAATTACAATAACGACGATAAACACGTATGACATCTTCATTGTTGTCTTCTTTCCTTTTCGTCTCTTCCTTTCCGTTTCTTCTCTCTTCCTGGAGCTTCTGGAATTCTGTGGATCAAGCATAGTTTCTGTTACTATCTTGGTTAATATCTCGTGCGTTAGCATGTCTGTCTTGTAGTGCCAATTTCCCTTTATAATTTGTCACCATGTGTGACTCCCTCATTTTTTTTTTAAACCGAAAATTTGGACTGGACACAGTTTTTTTAAAAAATACTGAAACAGTGCGAGCCGTCTCGCAGGCTGTGCGATTTACTATCCAAATGTTTGAGGATGTAAATAGCAGAGGGAAGTAACCATAGGTTGCCAAAATCAAACAAAAAGAATTTTGAACATAATGAGCCAAAAATGGGGTGCGTATGGGTCGCAGCGGGTAAGAATTGGATGGAATCCCCGGGTAGGATGGTGATCAATGCCGTATGTGCTCTACCCGAGTGTAGCTGACCAGAGGGGGGGGTCCTCAGGCAGGGCGGAGACCAATGCCGTTTCTCCACTGCCTGAGCCACTGACAAGAACGGGCAAAAATGTAGTCATCGTGGGGGGTTGCTGTAAAGGTTCTACCGTCGAACCAGAAGAGCAGTTATGAATGGGGGCTGGCAAGCTCTCAGCGGTTTCTGCCGATAAGCGTGCTGGCAAGTTTTCACAGGTTTCTGCCGACAAATATGGCGTGTGGCCGCGGAACATCCGAGTTTACAAACAACACTTAACGATAACATTAACGAACAAACATTGAACAACATGCTGCAGGTTCCATCAGAAAGGACATCGTAAATCACATTTGGACTGGGGTGTAATTAGCATATGGAGGCAGTGTAGTGTGGCCGAAGAAGAGTGGAAGGAGGAGTGAAACAAAAATGAAGTGGCCTTGCTGAGGTGTCCCTGCCAGGAGAAGTGGTGGGTAAGTGCTCACAGTTTGCATGGGGCAGCTGGGACCTTGTGGCTGCTGTGGGTGGTGTTCTCTTTCATATCTGGGGGCTAGTCTAGCTGGTGGGGGTCTCCTGCAATCTCGGGCGAAGTGTCCTGACTGCCCACAGTTGTAACATGACCCCTGGTGCACATAAGGTGGAGCAGGCTCTCTGGTGCATTGTTCCCTTGGGTATGGTTCCCTGGGTGGGTGGGGGGGGGGGGTCGGGGCTGTTGGTGTCTTTGCTGGTTCGGGGGGCGTTTGTGGGCTGAATCCGTTGCTGTTTCAGGGGGGCTTGACATTCTCATGCGTAATGTCCTAATTGTCTGCAATTGTAACATTCTTGAGCTTTGGGCTGGGGTTGGCAGTTCCTGCCCTCATTTACCCATGCACGGTTCTGGTGTGCTTTAACTGGGTTCATTTCTACCTGCTCTTCATCGGGTTCTATAAATATGGTTTTGCCTGCAATTGATTGCTCCCAAGCGCGGGACAATCTTTTTAAAACCCACTTTTCATTGTGCGCTTCCCCTGAGGGGTCATAGTTGGCGCAAGCTTTTTGTCCTGCCTCTGTGGCATGGGAGATAAGGGTGCGGGTCCATTTGACCATACCGTCTTGGGACAAATGGGCGCGATCTAAATTGCCGAAAACGGCTGTAAAATGAATCCACAGGCGTCCAGAAAACGCTGCGGGGTATTCTGTCCTTTTCTGCCTGCACTTATTCAGGCCTTCTACTGGGTCACCTCTGTTGTAACCGATCGCGTCTAGGATCGCTGTGTGCATCTCTGCAAGGGTGCCTTTTCTACATTCTGTGGGTTGGGAAGGGCTGCTACAACCGAAGGGTCTAAACTCAAAACTGTGAGCTTCACTTGCTCACACTCATCCAGGCCGTACATGGACGCCTGCTGCTTTACTCTAGCAAAGAAGTGGTGGGGGTCTGAGGTGGGGAGGAATGGTGTGATATATTCGCACAAGTCCCGTAATTGGGTCACGGTTAAGGGGGTGGTGTAAAGGAATTCCGCGTCTCCTTCCGATGTGACTGTGCGGTGGGTAGTGACTGGATTCATGGGAACCTGATCTCTCTGTTCTGTGGGGGGTTGAGGTGCTTTTCTCTTTTGGGGCTTTCCTTGCGCACATGTTCCCTGAACATATCTATGCGCAGTTTCATTTAACTCTTGCCAATCAGGGCCGTCTTCCTCATCTAATTTGGATCCAAAGGTGCTCTGGAACCCATTTTGTACTGAAAGCAAAGACTGCAGCTCTGCAATCTGCTTCCTGCATTTTGCATGATCTAATGAGCTTTGTCTGTGCTCCGTGGTGGCAGCATGGAGTGCTCTTAACGCTGCTTTTAAATCGCTGCACTGCCTTTGCAATGCCTCCACCTGTTTCTCTGTCTCTTCTCTTACCAGGACTGCACGTTGCATGTCCTGATAGGCCTTTTCATACTGGGTTTCGAAGCTGCTCCGATGCGCTGGACAAGACTGGTGTGCCCACTTGGCATCATCCACCTCTCCGTCCTTTGCTGCCAACTTTCTTCTCAACTCTATATTCTCTTTCTCGATCTCGCTAACATCGACCTTGCTCATTCGATGTGTCTCCTCTATCTCTTTGCTGAGCGTCCGAACGACCTCCTCTGTGCCTCGCAATTGTGCCAAACAGGACACGATTGCCATCGGCTTGCGAGCTTTCCCTGAGCTTTTCTTATGGATCTCTGACAGGTTCTCCCACCAAGTATGTCCTATACTCCCGGGTCCTGTTTCCTCATTGTCACAGAATTCACTCCAAAGGGGCCATCCTTTCCCTTTGAGCTATATTCCGATCTCTTCTTCCCAAACGGGACACTGACCTACTCTACTGCTGGTCGCTGCGACCACGAATTCTTCAGGGTTCATGAGGCATTGCATTGCCTGCATTGCCATCTTTCTTCTCTAAATACTCTCTTAAAATTTGGAATGAGGGGTACTAAGGCGGTGCTGTAATTACGGGTACAGCTTTTGCTATTTTCCGGAATACAAGCTCCCAACAGTTTTTCGCAACAAAAATCGTTCAGTTTTACCTCATAGCCCTGTTAGTTATGCATGCATTTACATGCTTCCGAATTATGAGGATTGATCAGAACTGCTTGAACATTATAGTATATATAAATGATTTGGAGGAAAATGTAACTGGTCTGATTAGTAAGTTTGCAGACGACACAAAGGTTGGTGGAATTGCGGATAGCGATGAGGGCTGTCGGAGGATACAGCAGGATTTAGATTGTCTGGAGACTTGGGCGGAGAGATGGCAGATGGAGTTTAATCCGGACAAATGTGAGGTAATGCATTTTGGAAGGTCTAATGCAGGTAGGGAATATACAGTGAATGGTAGAACCCTCAAGAGTATTGAAAGTCAAAGAGATCTAGGAGTACAGGTCCACAGGTCATTGAAAGGGGCAACACAGGTGGAGAAGGTAGTCAAGAAGGCATACGGCATGCTTGCCTTCATTGGCCGGGGCATTGAGTATAAGAATTGGCAAGTCATGTTGCAGCTGTATAGAACCTTAGTTAGGCCACACTTGGAGTATAGTGTTCAATTCTGGTCGCCACACTACCAGAAGGATGTGGAGGCTTTAGAGAGGGTGCAGAAGAGATTTACCAGAATGTTGTCTGGTATGGAGGGCATTAGCTATGAGGAGCGATTGAATAAACTCGGTTTGTTCTCACTGGAACGAAGGAGGTTGAGGGGAGACCTGATAGAGGTCTACAAAATTATGAGTGGCATAGACAGAGTGGATAGTCAGAGGCTTTTCCCCAGGGTAGAGGGGTCAATTACTAGGTGGCATAGGTTTAAGGTGAGAGGGGCAAGGTTTAGAGTAGATGTACGAGGCAAGTTTTTTACGCAGAGGGTAGTGGGTGCCTGGAACTCGCTACCGGAGGAGGTAGTGGAAGCAGGGACGATAGGGACATTTAAGGGGCATCTTGACAAATATATGAATAGGATGGGAATAGAAGGATACGGACCCAGGAAGTGTAGAAGATTGTAGTTTAGTCGGGCAGCATGGTCGGCACGGGCTTGGAGGGCCGAAGGGCCTGTTCCTGTGCTGTACATTTCTTTGTTCTTTGTTTGTTCTTTTGTGGTTTTTCTGTTCCCAATTGGATTCTAATTCAAAGGTTGTGGGTTTGAATCCCACCAGTTGCCAGTAATATGTTGCTAACTTTTGGTTGGCTCTTAAATGTTGCCATTGTATCTTCACTTAATTTGCTCTGTTTCTATAACCTTTGCTCTTGAGTCGCCAGGTATCTTTATGATCCCGCCACGAGGTTCAAGTTCAAGTACTGATCAATAACTCAACACACCAATTAGTAAGACTCAAATCAAAACATATTTATTATACACTGTAAATCACTACTCATTCATAAACTCTACTTTCTAGACTATTCTCTATCACTAAAAGGCCTATACTTAGCTTCGGAATTTGCCCACCAGGTCAGGGGAACAAATGGCCTTTTGTTCGATCTGAATCTGCAGGATTCAAAAGCTGGTATGGACTGGTAGCTAGGAGCGCCTATCTCGTAGCATGCGTTGACTGGAGACTTACTTGGTTGATGCGGCAGCTTAGACAGTTCACTCTCAAAGGTTGATTCGAGTTGCTGAGTGACCCTGCCAAGAAGGACAATTTGAACTTGGGGACTCTACTTTATAGTTCCCAGGGGCTTCCCGCCGTTCAGGGCGGACCCCGTACCTGGTTCCAAGTGATTGAACTACGTTCCGATCACTTGGATCGATTTCTCCAATACTGGAGTCATTCCCTGATCGCTGGGCGGTCCCTAGATGTCTGTTGGCCTTCCTTTGTCTTGGCTCCTGCTGGCGCCGAGGAGTCTGGCTTGGCCTTATTCACCTTAAATGTTTTGATTGTTCCTGGGAATCGCTCATTAGTATGCAGATGGCTGTGAGTTTCAGTGCTGTCTGGGCTTTTGCAAGTTCTAATACACAGGATTTCTGCACTTGCTTGTTTTTGCCTGTGTTGGCTGAATTTCCCTACAGCCTTTGTGGACCTCCATTTTAAGTCGGGAAGTGGCCAACCCAGGTGGCTACATCAAATGCTTGACATATGTGTACAAATGTAGTCTGCTCAATGTGGCAGATGCCACCAGATTTGACTTGCAGCTATTTGACAGCAGGTAAGCTTTCTATTGTCCTAACTATTACTTCTATGATAAAAGCAATTTTTATGCACAGCCCATTGTGCAGCAGTTAATGTAGCCTGAATTGTGGAGGTCTATCCAGCAAAACGAGTCAAAATATATGGGAAAAAACATCAAACAGAACATGATGACATTAAAAAACATAAAAGGAGTAATCAAAAATGTTCATTCTCCCTGTCGGAAGTTTAATTCAGCATGTCAGGTCCCAGGACAATAATTGTGCCCATTCCAAATGGCTGAGACTCCTGCGGTGGGCAGAAAATGTTGTGTTGAACACTTTGTCATTGAAGCTAAATCAGTCAGATCGTATAGGTTGGCAATGTGCCCTTCTTTTTTTTGCGCCATCTGCTCATTCGGTTGCAACAAAAAAAATAGTTCCATGATGACACACCCAATTCTGCGTGCACGCCCCCCGTATATGTGAGGATCTGTGACACATTTACATTGCATGTTAAAAGAACATTCCAAGGAGTTTTCACAACCCAAGAACGTTGCTTTGATTGGCTGCTAGTTATATTTCTTGGGCATGAACGGTGCTCTTATGATTTTAAAAACATGAGCACGTGCAGGCTAATAGGATTAAATCAATCTGGAGAGCAAATATGATGCTGTTGCACATCAGTATTCCACATGACTTAATAATTTTTACTAATCACTCTTACATTTCTTCACATTAAATACCATAGTCAGCTTTCCATATGTCTCTCTAAATGCTTGTTGTTTCCTGTTATTTGCACTGCTTTCCAAGTAAAATTATGCAATGACTAACAATAGGTTAACCAGGGGCCAGTTTAGCTCAGCTGGTTTGTGTTGCCGAGCAAGGCCAACAGCATGGGTTCAATTGCCATACTGGTTGAAGGCCCTGTCTTCTCAACCTCGCCCCTTGCCTGAGGTGTGGTGATCCTCAGTTTATATCACCACCAGTCAGCTCTCTCCCTCAAAGGGGAAAGCAGCCTATGGCCACCTGGTACTACATAGAACATAGAACAATACAGCGCAGTACAGGCCCTTTGGCCCACGATGTTGCACCGAAACAAAAGCCATCTAACCTACACTATACCATTATCATCCATATGTTTATCCAATAAACTTTTAAATGCCCTTAATGTTGGCGAGTTCACTACTGTAGCAGGTAGGGCATTCCACGGCCTCACTACTCTTTGCGTAAAGAACCTACCCCTGACCTCTGTCCTATATCTATTACCCCTCAGTTTAAGGCTATGTCCCCTCGTGCTAGCCATTTCCATCCGCGGGAGAAGGCTCTCACTGTCCACCCTATCGAACCCTCTGATCATTTTGTATGCCTCTATTAAGTCTCCTCGTAACCTTCTTTTCTCTAGCGAAAACAACCTCAAGTCCATCAGCCTTTCCTCATAAGATTTTCCCTCCATACCAGGCAACATCCTGGTAAATCTCCTCTGCACCCGCTCCAAAGCCTCCACGTCCTTCCTATAATGCGGTGACCAGAACTGTACGCAATACTCCAAATGCGGCCGTACCAGAGTTCTGTACAGCTGCAACATGACCTCCTGACTCCGGAACTCAATCCCTCTACCAATAAAGGCCAACACTCCATAGGCCTTCTTCACCACCCTATCAACCTGGGTGGCAACTTTCAGGGATCTATGTACATGGACACCTAGATCCCTCTGCTCATCCACACTTTCAAGAACTTTTCCATTAGCCACATATTCCACATTCCTGTTTTTCCTTCCAAAGTGAATCACCTCACACTTCTCTACATTAAACTCCATTTGCCACCTCTCAGCCCAGCACTGCAGCTTATCTATATCCCTCTGTAACCTGCTACTTCCTTCCTCACTATCGACAACACCACCGACTTTAGTATCGTCTGCAAATTTACTCACCCACCCTTCTGCGCCTTCCTCTAGGTCATTGATAAAAATGACAAACAGCAACGGCCCCAGAACAGATCCTTGTGGTACTCCACTTGTGACAGAACTCCATTCTGAACATTTCCCATCAACCACCACCCTCTGTCTTCTTTCAGCTAGCCAATTTCTGATCCACATCTCTAAATCACCCTCAATCCCCAGCCTCCGTATTTTCTGCAATAGCCTACCGTGGGGAACCTTATCAAACGCTTTGCTGAAATCCATATACACCACATCAACTGCTCTACCCTCGTCTACCTGTTCAGTCACCTTCTCAAAGAACTCGATAAGGTTTGTGAGGCATGACCTACCCTTCACAAAGCCATGCTGACTATCCCTGATCATATTATTCCTATCTAGATGATTATAAATCTTGTCTCTTATAATGCCCTCCAAGACTTTACCCACTACAGACGTGAGGCTCACCGGTCTATAGTTGCCGGGGTTGTCTCTGCTCCCCTTTTTGAACAAAGGGACCACATTTGCTATCCTCCAGTCCTCTGGCACTATTCCTGTATCCAATGATGACATAAAAATCAAAGCCAATGGTCCAGCAATCTCTTCCCTGGCCTCCCAGAGAATCCTAGGATAAATCCCATCAGGCCCCGGGGACTTATCTATTTTCAGCCTGTCCAGAATTGCCAACACCTCTTCCCTACTTACCTCAATGCCATCTAATCTATTTACCTGGAGCTCAGCATTCTCCTCCACAACATTATCTTTTTCCTGAGTGAATACTGACGAAAAATATTCATTTAGTATCTCGCCTATCTCTTCAGACTCTACACACAACTTCCCATCCCTGTCCTTGACTGGTCCTACTCTGTCCCTAGTCATTCGCTTATTCCTGACATACCTATAGAAAGCTTTTGGGTTTTCCTTGATCCTTCCTGCCAAATACTTCTCATGTCCCCTCCTTGCTCGTCTTAGCTCTCTCTTTAGATCCTTCCTCGCTACCTTGTAACTATCCATCGCCCCAACTGAAACTTCACACCTCATCTTCACATAGGCCTCCTTCTTCCTCTTAACAAGAGATTCCACTTCTTTGGTAAACCACGGTTCCCTCGCTCGGCACCTTCCTCCCTGCCTGACCGGTACATACTTATCAAGAACACGCAATAGCTGATCCTTGAACAAGCTCCACTTATCCAGTGTGTCCAAAACTTGCAGCCTACTTCTCCACCTTATCCCCCCCAAGTCACGTCTAATGGCATCATAATTTCCCTTCCCCCAGCTATAACTCTTGCCCTGCGGTGTATACTTATCCCTTTCCATCCTTAACGTAAACGTCACCGAATTGTGGTCACTGTCCCCAAAGTGCTCACCTACCTCCAAATCCAACACCTGGCCTGGTTCATTACCCAAAACCAAATCCAATTTGGCATCACCTCTTGTTGGCCTGTCAACAAACTGTGTCAGGAAACCCTCCTGCACACACTGAACAAAAAATGACCCATCTAATGTACTCGAACTATATCTTTTCCAGTCAATATTTGGAAAGTTAAAGTCTCCCATAATAACTACCCTGTTACTTTCGCTCATATCCAGGATCATCTTCGCCATCCTTTCCTCTACATCCCTAGAACTATTTGGAGGCCTATAGAAAACTCCCAACAGGGTGACCTCTCCTTTCCTGTTTCTAACCTCAGCCCATACTACCTCGGAAGATGAGTCCCCATCTAGCATCCTCTCCGCCACCGTAATACTGCTCTTGACTAGCAGCGCCACACCTCCCCCTCTTTTGCCTCCTTCCCTGAGCTTACTAAAACACCTAAACCCCGGAACCTGCAACATCCATTCCTGTCCCTGCTCTATCCACGTCTCCGAAATGGCCACAACATCGAAGTCCCAGGTACCAACCCATGCTGCCAGTTCCCCTACCTTATTTCGTATACTCCTGACATTGAAGTAGACACACTTCAAACCACCTACCTGAACACTGGCCCCCTCCTCCGACGTCAAATCTGAGCTCCTGACCTCTATACTCTCATTCTCCCTTACCCTAAAACTACAATCCAGGTTCCCATGCCCCTGCTGCATTAGTTTAAACCCCCCCAAAGAGCACTAACAAATCTCCCCCCCAGGATATTTGTGCCCCGCAGGTTCAGATGTAGACCATCCTGTCTGTAGAGGTCCCACCTTCCCCAGAAAGCGCCCCAGTTATCCAGAAATCTGAATCCCTCCCGCCTGCACCATCCCTGTAGCCACGTGTTTAATTGCTCTCTCTCCCTATTCCTCATCTCACTATCACGTGGCACGGGCAACAACCCAGAGATAACAACTCTGTTTGTTCTAGTTCTGAGCTTCCATCCTAGCTCCCTGAAAGCCTGCCTGACATCCTTATCCCCTTTCCTACCTATGTCGTTAGTGCCAATGTGGACCACGACTTGGGGCTGCTCCCCCTCCCCCTTAAGGACCCGGAAAACACGATCCGAGACATCACGTACCCTTGCACCTGGGAGGCAACATACCAAACGTGAGTCTCTCACGCTCCCACAAAATCTCCTATCTGTGCCCCTGATTATAGAGTCCCCAATTACTAATGCTCTGCTCCTCTCCCCCTTCCCTTCTGAGCAACAGGGACAGACTCTGTGCCAGAGGTCTGTACCCCATGGCTTACCCCTGGTAAGTCGTCCCCCCCACAAGTATCCAAAGCGGTATACTTGTTTCTCAGGGGAACGACCGCAGGGGATCCCTTCACTGACTGTTTTTTCCCCGTCCCTCTTACAGTTACCCATCTATCTCCAATCTTTGGTGTAACTAATTCCCTGAAGCTGCTATCTATGACCCCCTCTGCCTCCCGAATGATCCGAAGTTCTTCCAACTCCAGCTCCAGTTCCCTAACTCGGTCTTGGAGGAGCTGGAGATGGCAGCACTTCCTGCAGGTAAAATCAGCAGGGAAACTAACGGCATCCCTCACCTCAAACATCCTGCAGGAGGAACATTGCACTCCCTTCCCTGCCATTCCTCCAACTTTCTACCAAGATCTGGCTAACAACTAAATTTTTAAAAAATTTTATATATAAAAAAAAAATAAAAATAACGAATAAAAATTATTAATAACAATAATAAAATATGGTACTTACCTCACACCAAAGGGTTTTATTATTAGGTTAGAGGAGGAGGGCGGGTGGGAGACACTACACGTGTAGTGTCTCGGGTTTCCTCTCCACCAGAATTTATTGGTGAGGGTCTTCCCAGACGTCCGCGGGTCGACTTCCTGTTCCCACCTTAAACACTCACCACAGACAGCAACCTTTTAAATGGTCCCCTCTGTCTCGCAGCCCCCGCGCTTTTCAAAATTCCCGCGCTGATTCTAAGGTCCCAGCTCTCACTCCCGAACTCAACAGCTGACCTCACCACAGACAGCAACCTTTTAAATGGTCCCCTCTGTCTCGCAGCCCCCGCGCTTTTCAAAATTCCCGCGCTGATTCTAAGGTCCCAGCTCTCACTCCCGAACTCAACAGCTGACCTGCAAGGCAAGTAAGTTAATCTGTATGGTGACTTTACTTTAATAGGTTTTATACTGGCTATTCAATTAGTGATGGCAATAATGGTAAAATAGAAAACGAAAAACCTCCTACTTTACATGATATAATCAACTCAGAATCTTCATCAACAGCTTCCTCTTGGTAGTTTCCAATCCGTTAAACCATCTAGCTTTTAACTCTTCCATTTTCATTGTATTTCCAGTGTATAACCTGACAGAAATAGTACCCCAGCTCTTGGACAAACTTCGAATTGTGGAACTGAAAAAGCCAGCAAGCAATATTTCTGCCAGTATTCTGCGAATTCGCGAGCTCATTGCACAGACGCGGAATGTGGCCAGCAAGGTGAGAAAGACCTGCGATGATGAGTAGAATATCCTGTTAACTCCTTGATACTCAAACACTTATTACAACTTAGACCACATAAAGTGTCTATCAAATTAGATCAATATGCTTATTCTTCATATTTATTTCAAAGTGTCCTTTGTTGCTAAATACATTCAGAGCACAGACAAATATACGGACATACGAATTAGAAGCAGGAGGAGGCCACTCAGCCCCTCAAGCCTGCTCTGCCATTCAATAAGATCATGACTAATCTGATTGTAACCTCAAACCCACACTCCCACCTATCCATATAACCTTTCACCCACTTCTTATAAAGAATCTATCTATTTCTGTCTCAAAAATATTTAAAAGGCAGGGTTCTCCTGCCTCCCAGCCGCGTTATTCCTGTCAGCAGGCGGCGATGCACTGTTTGCTGGTAGTGGGATTCTCTGCTCCCATCGCTGACAATGAGTATTCCCACTGAAGCCACCCAATGCCGCCGGGAAACCAATGGTGGGAGTGCGCTGCCGGTGGGAATCCTGTAACCACCGAGCGGCCAGAAAATTCCAGCCAAGACTGCTTCCACTGCCTTTTGAGGAAGAGAGTTCCAAAGACTCATGGCCCTCTGTTAGAAAAAAATTCTCCTAATCTCTGTCTTTAATGGCCGAACCCTTATTTTTAAAACAGTGACTCCTAGTTCTAGATTCTCCCATAAGAGGTAACAGCTTCTTCTCCACATCCACCATGTCAAAACCCGTCAGGGTCTTCTAGATTCAACCAAGTTACCTGTTCTAAACTCCAGCTGATACAAGTCTAGCATGTCCAACCTTTGCCCATAAAACAACCCACCCATTCCAGATCATAATCTAGTAAACCTTTTGCAAATTTGCAATGTCTCAGCGAATGACCTCCATGCTGAGAAATGACAGAGAATATCCATAGTGATGGATTACCTATGAATGGAAAAATCTTAGACAGGACACCTGAACTTCTTCAGGGCTGCAGCTATTTTTACAAATTAATTTCCCATTTTGTCATTTATTGCTTATGGATTCACCGAGTGGTGCAGTCCCAGTTGAGGATATGTGACTCAGGCCTCCTGGAGAGCGTTCCACCTGGGGTCTCTCTCCCACCACACATCTTACATGACTGAGCAAGCTGAATTAAAATTCATCAAAAGTTCATCTTGAGCTTTAGTTACCTCATTCAGGGAAGGTGAAATATCAGTAAGAAGAACTGAACATAATTATATATCCTAAAGTATGCTGTAAATCATTTATTCAACTTTTTTCAACTTTCTCCTTCACATGATAGGAATGTTTTGGATTGGGACCTCGCTTGTACTCTGTGACTGACTTGCATAAAGTGGGCTTGATATACCAGGCTGTGTCATTCCTCACATGCCTAATAATAATACTGTTAAGATTAATATTGGGTTTGTGAATCCCACCCCGTTTAATTAATATGTAACACTAGAGATTGCATCTCCTATGTCCAGTAGTTACAGACTACAGATGTACAGATTTACTGACAATAGTTAAAGAAACAACTGATTTCCTTGTTTCACTTCAGGTTCAAGTCTCCATGAAGTTTGATGGTCAGTCTGCTGTAGAAGTCAATTCAAAAACAAATTTGGAGGAGCTCAAATCGTTTACTTCAATGAGTTTGTACATGCAGGTTCCTTCATTAAGTGAGCAAGGCCAGCCTGCCAATCAAGATAGATTTATCTTGTACCTTGGAAACAAGAATGTAAGAACATGTCAATTTTACTATAAGGAATATGTATGTAATCCAAATTCTGCTCAATAGGCATAATTAATTTTTATGTTTTCAAATGTATTTCTGTTCTTTTCTAGGGAAGGCAAGATTATATTGGTCTGAGTATTAAAAACGACAATTTAGTTTATGTTTACAATCTTGGAAACGGAGATGTTGAGATTCCGTTGAACTCAAAGCCTGTGAGCACTTGGCCAAATTACTTCAATTTAATCAAAATAGAAAGGTAATTGATATCTCTTGTTGGGCAACAGCAATTTTTGGTGAAAGCATTTCAAAGCATGTGGGCGTGATCTTCCCAAAAGGGTACAAAGTCCCCTAGCGAGCGCGTTTAGCCGTGTGTTTCCCGGCTCTCGCAGTGCCGAGAAACACGTGGCTTTTCAACGCTACTCGTGTTGAATAAAGGGCCTGAACGGGGAACTCGCGGCCGAGGCTGCACATAGCCCTGAATTTTTCAACGGGTAGCTCGGCTCGCCGGAACTGCCCGTTGTAGCAAGAGATCAGGACGCCATTTTTAAATGGCATCCCGATCTCCGAGGGCCACAAATAAAATCACCGACCTCCACCCAGCCCAAACGCAACATGGGAGGGTCCCTCACCCCCTCTTACACCCACAGTGGCAACCCTGGCCTAATCGCACACGCACAAAAAATGCCAGCTTAGCACCTTGGCAGTGTCCCTGCCAGATGGCATGCCACCTCGGCACCTTGGGGTGCCAGGATGGCACCCAGGAGGCACTGCCAGGGTGCAAGGCTTGCATGGTCAGGGTATCCAGGTGGCACCAGCAGTACCAGGGAGCACCCTGCCCAAAAGGCATGCAGCTGGGGGCCTCTGATCCCCTTGGTGACATCTATGAGTGCCATTCCACATGGTCCACGTTTGTGGGGACCAGTGGTGTACAACACTCACCTGAGGTCTCTGAGGCAAAGGGATTGAGTGGCAAAACCTCAGCTACCTTGGAAATCTGCACATTAGAGTAAGACCTCACTCTAATATGCAGATTTGCCAAAAGGTTATCCTGCCCATTTGGGAGGGATTCTGCTCGCAACGTCACGCGAGATTGCGTTGAATCAAAATTGATATTCAATATTATAAAATTTGGGTAATTTCTATAATAGACAGCTGATTAACACAGCTGGATTATCATTGAGGCAGTCAAGATTAAAATTTACCACCCAATCACTTTCCTAAATGTCCACATCTGAATTACAATGACTGCAGCACTATCTGCAAGTTGCACGGCAATAAATTGTCAAGGCTTCTGAAGCAGCATCTCCCAATTACAGGACCTCCAGCAACTAGAAGGGCATTGGCAAGGGCAATGGGAACACCATCGGCTCTAAGATCCTCTTACATCATATATCTTGACCTGGACATACATCACCATTCCTTCATCATTGGTGAATTAAAAACCTACAGTCAGCATGACATGTTGTCATGTTGATGCTCCTGACAACATTATGGGAGCATCTTCACCTCATAAAAAATTTACTTGCATTTATAGAGCATTCTTTGTAACCTTAGGATAAGGTTACTTTGTATTAAGTAGGTTGGTTTGAATTGCACTCATTGTTGTAGAATAGGAAGTGCAGCATCCAATTCACACACAGCAGTGGCCTCTACAAATAGCAATGTGGTAATGACTAGATAATCTGTTTTAGTAATATTGATTGATGGATTAATGCTGGCCAAAACACTGGGAGCACTCCCCTGCTTTACTTCAGATAGTGTCAAGAGATACTATACACTTACCTGAGAGATGAGGAGACGTTCAAAAAGAGGGTCTGCCACTACCTTCCTAGGTGCAACCAGGGATGGGCAATAAACTGTAATTTTGTCAATAATGCCCACCTGTTGAAAATAAATTTTAAAATATATAAATTGAGTATGCACAATCTCAATTTAACCTCGAGACCAAAGTAAAACAAGTGCACATAAGAACATAAGAACTAGAAGCAGGAGTAGGCCATCTGGCCCCTCGAGCCTGCTTTGCCATTCAATGAGATCATGGCTGATCTTTTGTGGACTCAGCTGCACTTTCCGGCCCAAACACCATAACCCTTAATCTCTTTATTCTTCAAAAAACTTCTATCTTTACCTTGAAAACATTTAATGAAAGAGCCTCAACTGCTTCACTGGGCAAGGAATTCCATAGATTCACAACCCTTTGGGTGAAGACGTTCCTCCTAAGCTCAGTCCTAAATCTACTTCCCCTTATTTTGAGGCTGTGCCTCACGAGTTCTGCTTTCACCCGCCATTGGAACAACCTCCCCGCATCGATCCTGTCTCTTCCCTTCATAATTTTATATGTTTCTATAAGATCCCCCCACATCCTTCTAAATTCCAACGAGTACAGTCCCAGTCTACTCAACCTCTCCTCGTAATCCATGTTGGCTTCAATTAAAAGTAAACTCGAGCAAAGTGTAAAATAGATGGTTGATCCGATTCTGTGCTATAATCTCAATGGTTTGTGCGTTACCAGGAAGGGCTTGTCCAAACCAAATTGCTATGACTAACTACAAAGTTATTGTAATTTTGGTGCATATAATGTAGAATAAGCACCAAATAAATGTAATAAATTGTATTTAACAGTATTGGAATCATTTTGAGTAAAGAATATTTTTAGCTATGAGCATGCCCAAAAATTTATCTTCTCATTCTAAATAATTAATCACTTTATCTTGTTTGAGTCTGGACTATGAATATCAACCATGCAGTTATCAAAGCTCAATCCAATCTTGTCCTCACTTCTAACTTTGTCATTGCAAATCAGAATATGTGAACAGTTGGTGCAGCTTGGGGGAAGTCATTATCTATCGGGGCATCATAAATGCTTTCATCTGGGAATCTGGTAGCTAGGAATTTCGAGATATATCATAAGGATGGTCATTTTGAATATGTTTATGATTTTGCTTGAAATACTGATGAAGGTGTTACCCCAACAGCATTCACAATATTGCTGCATTTTGTGAACAATTGTTCCCCCATTTTGAGCACAGTATGAGTGAGATTTGAGAATGAGAGGTGACATTATTGAGACACATAGGATTCTCAGGGGGCTTGACAAGGTAGATGTTGAGATGATTTTTGTCCATTGTGGGGGAGTCTAAGACCAGAGAGAAAAGAGTAAGGAGGTTGCCCATTTAAAACAGCGATGAGGAAGAATTTCTTCTCTCGGAGGGTAGTGAATCTGTGGAATTCTTTACCACTGAGGGCTGTATGTAGAGTTTGGGTTGTTAAGTATGTTCAAGGCTGAGATAGACAGATTTTTAATAAGTAAGGGAATCAAGGGTTATGAGAGTAAGGTGGGAAAGTGGAGTTGAGGAAGATCATAGGATGGGTGGCATGATTGCACAGTGGCTAGCACTGTTGCATCACAGTACCAGGGTCCCAAGTTCGATTCCCGCTTGGGTCACTGTCTGTGTGGAGTCTGCACGTTCTCCTTGTGTGTGCGTGGGTTTCCTTTGGGTGCTCCGGTTTCCTCCCACAGTCCAAAGATGTGCAGGTTAGGTGGATTGGCCATGCTAAATTGCCCTTAGTGTCCAAAAAAGGTTAGGTGGAGTTACTGGGTTATTGGGATAGAGTGGAGGTGAGGGCTTAGGTAGGGTGCTTTTTCCAAGGGCTGGTACAAACTCGATGGGCTGAATGCCCTGCTTCTGCACTGTAACTTCTATATTTCTATAATCAGTCATGTTCTCCTTGAATGATAACCATGATGTGGAGATGCCGGCGTTGGACTGGGGTGAGCACAGTAAGAAGTCATGCAACACCAGGTTAAAGTCCAACAGGTTTGTTTAGAATCACTAGCTTTCGGAGCACTGCTCCTTCCTCAGGTGAATAAAGAGGTGGATTCCAGAAACATATATACAAAGTCAAAGATGCAATACGATACTTTGAATGCGAGTCTTTGCAGGTAATTATGTTTACAGGTCCAGACGGAGCAACTTGAGAGAGGGATAATCACAGGCTAAAGAGGTGTGAATTGTCTCAAGCCAGGACAGTTGGTAGGATTTTGCAAGCCCAGGCCAGATGGTGGGGGGTGAATGTAATGCGGCATGAATCCAAGGTCCAGGTTGTGGTCGCACTCATGTGTGCGGAACTTGGCTATAAGTTTCTGCTCGGCGATTCTGCATTGTCGCACGTCCTGAAGGCCGCCTTGGAGAACGCTTACCCAGAGATCAGAGGCTGAATGCCCTTGACTGCTGAAGTGTTCCCCGACTGGAAGGGAACATTCCTGCCTGGTGATTGTCGCGCGATGTCCATTCATCTGTTGCCACAGCGTCTGCATAGTATCGCCAATGTACCACGTTTGGGGACATCCTTTCTTGCAGCATATGAGGTAGACAACGTTGGCCGAAGCATACAAGGGTGTAGTGTTAATCAGGTCAGTCCATAAGAGGGTCATTTAGGAATCTGGTAACAGCAGGGAAGAAGCTGTTTTTGAGTCTGTTCGTGCCTGAAGGAACCCCAATAAGATTAAAGTTTCCACTTTTAGTTTGAATATTAGCAATTTCCTGACTCTGCAAAAGTTCAGCCATGTGTAAGATATGTTACTTCAATATACTACTCACTGCTACTCAAAAATCAAGGGCGCCTACCGTTCCATCCCTCAACCACACTTTGGAAAATCAGACCATGAGACGATGCTCCTTCTCCTGGCATACAAGCAGAAACTCAAGCGGGAGAATCCAGCTAAGAAGGTCGTGCAGTACTGGTCCGAGGAAACAGAAGAACTCCTACAAGATTGCTTAGAGACAGTGGACTGGTTCATATTTAAGAACTCAGCAATCAACTTTAATGAGTATGCACCACTGTCACAGACGTCACCAGCAATTGTGTGGACGACTGTGTGCCAAAGCAAGCAGGGCGTACGTTCCACAACTGGAAACCATGGCTCAATCGTGAGATTGACTCCCTACTGAAGGACAAGTCTGAAGCGTTCAAGTCAGGCGACGCTGACCTATACAAGAAATCCAGGTACGAACTCCACAAAGCCATCCGAGATGCCAAGAGAGAATACCAGACCAAGCTAGAGTCACAGACTAGCGTTACAGACTCTCGGCGTTTGTGGCAAGGACTAAACAACATAACGGGCTACAAAGCGAAGCCGAACAGTATCTCCAGCAGCAGCGCCGCCCCGATGAACTCAATGCATTCTATGTTCGGTTCGAGCAGGAAACCAACAATCTGCTATCGAGTGCCCTAGCAGCCCATAACTCACCCATACCCACCATCACAGCTTCCAAAATCAGATCGGCCTTCCTGAAAGTGAACCCTCGGAAGGTGACGGGTCCAGATGGGGTCCCTGGTCATGCAATCAGAGCCTGCGCGGACCAGCTGGCAGATGTGTTTGCAGTTATCTTTAACCTGTCCCTACTCCATTCTGAGGTGTCCACCTATTTGAAGAAGACCACCATCATACCAGTGCCAAAGAAGAACCAGGCAACGTGCCTCAATGACTACTGTCCGGTGGCCCTGAGGTCAGTCGTAATGAAGTGCTTTGTGAGGTTGGTCATGAAGTGCATCACCTCCATACTCCCAGAAGGCCTTGACCCACTGCAATTCGCATACCGCCGCAACCAGTCCACAGCAGACGCCATGTTGCTGGCCCTACACTTATCCCTAGAGCATCTCGACAACAAGGACTCCTACATTAGACTCCTATTCCGCCTCAGTTCCGCCTTCAACACCATAATCCCAGCCAAGCTCATATCAAAGCTCCAAAACCTAGGACTTGGCTCCCCACTCTGCAACTGGATCCTCGACTTTGTGACCAACAGACCATAATCAGTGAGAATAAAAAACAACACCTCCTCCACAATCGTCCTCAATACTGAGCAAGGCTGCGTACATAGCCCTCTACTCTACTCCCTGTACACACACACACCTGCCTGGCAAAATTTGATTCCAACTCCATCTACAAGTTTACTGATGATATGACCCTAGTGGGCCGGATCTCGAATAACGATGAGTCAGAATACAGGAGGGAGATAGAGAACCTAGTGGAGTGGTGCAGCGACAACAATCTCTCCCTCAATGCCAGCAAAACGAATGAGCTGGTCATTGACTTCCGGAAGCAATGTACTGTACACACCCCTGTCAGCATCAACGAGGTGGAGATGGTTAGCAGTTTCAAATTCCTAGGGGTGCACATCTCCAAAAATCTGTACTGGTCCACCCACGTCGACGCCACCACCAAGAAAGCACAACAGCGCCTATACTTCCTCAGGAAACTAAAGAAATTTGGCATGTCCACATTAACTCTTACCAACTTTTACAGATGCACCATAGAACATAGAACATACAGTGCAGAAGGAGGCCATTCAGCCCATTGAGTCTTCACCGACCCACTTAAGCCCTCACTTCCACCCTATCCCCGTAACCCAATAACCCCTCCTAACCTTTTTGGACACTAAGGGCAATTTAGCATGGCCAATCCACCTAACATGCATGTGTTTGGACTGTGGGAAGAAACCGGAGCACCTGGAGGAAACCCACGCAGACACAGGGAGAACGTGCAGACTCCGCACAGACAGTGACCCAGCAGGGAATCGAACTTGGGACCCTGGCGCTGTGAAGCCACAGTGCTAGCCACATGTGCTACCGTACTGGCCCGGTCGAAGTTATTCTATCTGGCTGCGTCACAGCCTGGTATGGCAACTGCTTGGCCCAAGACTGCAAGAAACTTCAGGGGGTCGTGAACACCGCCCAGTCCATCACACAAACTTGCCTCCCATCCATTGACTCCATCTACACCTCCCGCTGCCTGGGGAAAGCGGGCAGCATAATCAAAGATCCCTCCCACCCGGCTTACTCACTCTTCCAACTTCTTCCATTGAGCAAGAGAGACAGAAGTCTGAGAACACTCTCGAACAGACTCAAAAACTGCTTCTTCCCCACTGTTACCAGACTCTTAAAAGACCCTCTTATGGACAGACCTCATTAACTATACACCTGTATGCTTCACTCGTTGCCGGTGTTATATAGTTACATTTTGTACTTTGTGTTCCCTTATTATGTATTTTCTTTTCTTGTCATGTACTTAATGATCGTTGAGGTCGCAGAAAAATGCTTTTCACAGTACCTCGGTACACGTGACAATAAACAAATTCCAAATCCAAATATCATTACATTTCAAATGGTAATATTTCTGTTTGAACCTCTGTTCAGTGGTTGACAGAAACTTTCAATAGTTAATTCTTCATTGACGAGACTTTCAACTTTCTGAATTGACCAAACCAAAGAGGAAGAATATTGACATGGCTTTTGCTGTTTGGTTCCTTTCCGATAGAGTTGGCAGGCATGGAAAAATACAGTTAACTGTACCTAGCCCAGGTAGCACAGCGGAGCAAAAATTCATCCAGAAAGGAGCAGCTGAAGGCAATGACTCTCTGCTGGATTTGGAAGCTGATAACATGGTTTTTTACGTGGGAGGAGTACCTGCAGATTTCCAGGTATGCTCGGCTGAGCCAATGCTCATGCATTTTGCTGCACCTTTTCCTTTTAATGATGTTAGCATTTCACAACTTTCACAAGCTTGGCCTTTATGTGAACTTCCAACCATTGTGTCCAAAACTGCAGTTTAATTGCTTTGGCGCCGTTTGTTATTCCAGTCAAATTGTAACCTGGTAGAATTCAAAAATAAATATTGTAGACCTCCGGGGCGGGATTCTGTGATCATGAGGCTAAGTGTAGACTCCATCGGAAACGCCGTCGTGTTTCCCGACGGCATCACCACGGCTTCAGGATCAGCAATTCTGGTCCCTACAGGGGGCCAGCCCGGCACTGGAGCAGTTCACGCCACTCCGGCTGCTGATCCTGTCGTGAACTGGGCGCCGCGGGATCCGCGCATGTGAAATGGCACCGGTGCCAACGGGCGCATGCACAGTGGCTCCCTTCAACACGCCGGCCCCGACATAATATGACGCACGGCTACAAGGGCCGGAGCGGAAGAAAGGAGGCCCCCAGCCAGAGAGGCCAGCCCACCGATTGGTGGGCCCCAATCGCGGGCCAGGCCACAACGGAGGCCCCCCCGCCCCCTGGGTTGGACCCCACCCCCCACAGGCCACGCCCCCGACCCTTCTACACCGAATTCCCGCCAGCTGAGAGCAGGTGTGGACGCCGCCGGCGGGACTCGGCTTTTTTACGACGGCTACTCGGCCCATCCCGGGCCATGAATCGGCGGGGGGGGCGCATAGAGCAGTCCTCGACTGGCACCACGCCAACCACGCCAACGCCAATGGTGCCGATTCTCCTCTCTGAAGAATTGCGTGCCGGCGTCGGTCGCGAGGATTCTCCGGCCCGGCCCCGGGCTGAGAGAATCCCGCCCCCTATTTTTCCTCCAACCACTGAACTGTTTCTCCTCTATTGTCTCCTCTTACAGGGCAATTATTCTCTCAGTTTCTGAGATGGAGTCCTTATTGCAAACATCGTCATTGATTGACTGAAAACTGATTAAATACTATCACTTCAATGGGTACATTTAGCAGCAGACTATTGCTGCTCAAATCATCCGATTAAAAGCCAATAGAAGCCAATTAGAAGCAGACTTCCCTTATACTGGGAAGACCAAATGCACACTGGGTGACCACTTTAAACAACAGCTCCATTCAGTCTGGAAGCACCACTTCGACATCTTAGAATCACTTTAGTGCAGAAGCAGGGCATTCGGCTCATCGAGTCTGCAACGACCCTCTGAAGGAGCACCCTACCTAGCCCCCCACCCCCCCCAACCTATCCCCATAACCCAGTAACCCCACCTAAATATTTCTGGGCACTAAGGGACAATTTAGCATGCCCAATCCATCTAACCTGCACATCTTTGGACTGTGGGAGGAAACCGGAGCATCCGGAGGAAACCTACGCAGACATGGGGAGAACGTGCAGACTCCACACAGTCACCCAAGGTGGAATCGAACCCGGGTTTCTGGCACCGTGAAGCAGCAGTGCTAACCACTATGCCACCGTGCCACCCCTAATCTTTCGATTCGGTGCTTTACAGCCTTCTGGACTCAACATTGAATTCAACAACTTTAGACCATGAATCATGTCCTCCATTTTGTACTTTTTTCCCCCTCAAGTGCCATTTGTTTGCATGATTTGTTTTCAGACAACACTGACCTTTATTCTGCTATTAACACCTACTCTGGACCAATGCTTTGTTTCTTTACTACTCCTATTCCCATTCTCTTTGACCTGTCTTCCATGTGGTCTTATTCATTTAATCTCATCTGCCCTATAACCTACCCCGATGTTCCCTTTTTGCTCCACCTTACCCTGCCCCTTTTTGCAATTGCATAAAACCGATTACATTTCTTCCTCCCTTCAGTTCCAAAGAAGAGGCATATGAAGCATTAACTCTGTTTCTCAAGCCACAGATGTTGCCAGACCTTCTTGGTTTTCCATCACTTTCTGTTTTTATTTCAGATTTCCAACATCTGCAGTGCTCATATTTTTTCCTCTTGTTTATAATGCTTATTCTGCATAATTTTTGATGGTGCTAGGAGTTGTTTCAACAAACGTCCACTTCCTCGAGGCATATTAACCGGGTTTCTGTTTTTTGAATATTTGAATGGCAATATCTGGAGATTTTTTTTCTGATTCCTTTGTCACAGCTCCCTGCCAGTTTAAACCTCCCTGGATTTGTTGGCTGCATTGAACTGGCCTCACTGAATGATGACATAATAAGCCTCTACAACTTCAAACAGACTCATAAACTGAACACAACAGTGGACCGACCCTGCACAAGGTAAACAGACCATTGCATCTGTCACACTTTGGCAAAGCATATTGTTTTCATTTTGTAACACCAGGTACAACATTTTCAGTTTGTTGTGGGTCGGGATCAGAGTTTGCCAGACCCAGAACCTTGTGTCATCGACCGTCAGGCCAGTACATATGAATCATTTTTAAAGAGGCCAAGTCAGTGTCAGAATATCTACTTGCTACTTGTGGGCAGGTGGACAATTTAGGCCAATTAAGACTCCTCTCTCTTGCAGAAGGGATTTATAATCAGCACGCAGGCTTTGCACATCAGGCTAGTGCACTGCCAATGCACGAAGGCAATCTTGTAGCAGGAAAGGCAGAGAAAATGATTACCCCCACCTGCACCTATCATGGCCACAGCTGCAGAGGCTGGCCGTGGAGGTTTTGCTCCTCCACAATCACGTCAGGCAGCTGTGGTCATTTGAAAGAAAAGCTGGCCTTAAGAGGGTTCATCTATATTGGGGTGCCCTCTCTCTCTCTCCATCACAAATCAGCATCTTTCACCTCAGATAGTGAGGTTGCCAATGTGTCAGTGCTGGAGGCTCTTCCATAAGCCCTCCAATCTTGGGAGCTTGTCTTAAGTAGGGTGAGCCTGCCCCCTGCTATTAATTGATTGGCACATTTAAAGTTGAGGTTGGTGTATAAGACCAAGGTCCAATTTAATCAATCTTTATTTTATAATAAGGTATAGTTTTCTCCACGAATACTCAAATTGATGAATAGTCTAGCTGCACAGACCAGGCGGTCCAGATTCGGTTCCCAATTCGTTGATATTGGCTCAGGTGGCATTAAGGTTCTGGCATTTGGTTTCAGTACCTTTCTTTCAGTGTTAAGGTGCTTGTCACTCGAGGGCTACGCCCAGTATCCCCACCCCGTGCTATCACCGTCTTCCTTCCAGCCCGCACCCGGTTTCTGTCTCTTCCAAAGGTTGTGTGCTCACCTCTCTGACAAGGAGTGAAAACAAAGAGTTGAAAGTTACAAGCTAGACATTGCTTGTGTGGTAAGTGTGGTAATACCAGGTATTGCGGTACCTGAGAGGTGGATGACCATTGGCTAGACCCAGGAGTCTACCATTGGCTGATGTACATAGCTCCGCCCTGAGAGGCGGAGTATAAGAACAGATGCCATCCCAGCAGCCTTCACTTTCTGTATCGAAGCTGCTGGGGAACAGTTCTAGCAGATTAAAGCCGATTAGTTATGACTCACCTTGTCTCGAAAGTAATTGATTGCGCGTCAGTAAGGTGAGAAGAGCAACATTTCTGGAGGGTGGCTGTGTGTCTGCGAGAGGGTAATGAAGTGAATGTGAGTGCTGGCTCTTCAGATTGATATGTGAGGTAGTGGCTGGAGAGGAAAGAATGAGTGGAGCTGCAAGGTGTGTTGTTCTGAGTCATACAGTTCAGGAAATGCTGTGCAAGTCAGAGTGTGTGATTTGGCAGCTGAAAGTGTTTTGCCACTGATCTTTCCCATCCTCTTACTGCACTGTCTCTAGATTGCTGACTTCCTCCGCGACCTCCCTCATGCATGCTTGTTTGAGAGGTTGTCCTTCTGGGAGTTCCCCTCAACATAGCCCCTCAAATCCCTCCAGATAAGAGTGAGAGACTTGGGGAGCAGCCATCCCAGGTCTCCTCTCCAGACCTTTTATTGCTGCAGCCTTAATACGATTCACTCCATGTGATATCAAGAAATGGCTGAAGGCATTGGATCACTGGATACTACAAAGGCTATGGGCCCTGAGAATATTCCGGCAACTGAAGATGTGTGCTCCAGAACTTGCTGCACCCCTATCCAAACTGTTCCAATACAGCTACAACACTGGCATCTACCTGCCAATGAGGAGGATTGCCCAGGTGTGTCCTGTACACAAGAACGAGGACAAATCCAAACCAACCAATTACCGCCCTATCAGTCGACTCTCCATCATCAACAAAGTGATGGTAGGTGTCATCAACAGTGCTATCAAATGGCATTTACTCAGCAATAACCTGCTCACGGATGCTCAGTTTGGGTTCTGCCAGGGTCACTCAGCTCCTGACCTCATTGCAGCCTTGATTCAAACATGGGCTAAAGAATTAAATGCCGGAGATGAGGTGAGAGTGACTGCCCTTGACATCAAGGCAGCATTTGACCGAGTTTGGCATCAAGGAGCCCTAGCTAAACTGGAGTCGATGGGAATCGGGGGGGAAAATTCTCTGCTGGTTGGAGTCATACCTGGCACAAAGGAAAATGGTTGTTGGTTGCCGGTCAATCATCTCAACTCCAGGACATCACTGCAGGAGTTCCTCAGGGTAGTGTCTGAGGCCCAACCATCTTCAGCTGCTTCATCAATGACCTCTCTTCCATCATAAGGTCCGAAGCGGATGACTGCACAATGTTTAGCACTATTCGAGACTCCTCAGATAATGAAGCAGTCCATGTCCAAATGCAGTAAGATCTGGACAATATCCAGGCTTGGGCTGACAAGTGGCAAGTTACATTCGTGCCACACAAGTGGCAGGCTATGACCATCTCCTATAAGAGAGGATCCAACCACCGCCCCTTGACATCCAATGGCATTACCATTGCTGAATCCCCCATAATCAACATCCTGGGGTTACCATTGATCAGAAACTGAACTGGACTAGCCATATTAATACTGTGGCCACCAGGGCAGGTCAAAGGCTAGGAATCCTACGGTGAGTAACTCACATCCTGACCTCCCCCCCCCCCCCCCCCCCCCCCCCCCCCCACCAAAGCCTGTCCACCATCTACAAGGCACAAGTCAGGTGTGTAATGGAATACTCTCCCCTTGCCTGGATGAGTGCAGCTCCAACACTCAAGAAGCTCAACACCAACCAGGACAAAGCAGCCTGCTTGATTGCGGCCCCTTCTACAAACATGGAAACCCTCCACCACTGACAAACAGCGGCAGCCATGTGTACCATCTGCAAGATGCACTGCAGTAACTCCCCGAGGTTCCTTAGCTAACACCTTCCAAACCCACAACCACTACCATCTAGAAGGACAAGAGCAGCAGATACCTGGGAACCCCAACACCTGGAGGTTCTCCTCCAAGTCACTCACCACCCTGACTTGGAAATATATCGCTGCTCCTTCACTATCACTGGGACAAAATCCTGGAACTCCCTCCCTAATAGCTGAAGGACAGCAGATGTTCAGGAAGGCAACTCATCACCACCTTCTGCAGGGAAACTAGGGATGTGCAAGAAATGCTGGCCTAACCAGCGAAGCCAGTATCCCCGAAATAAATTTTTTAAAATTAAAAATCCATATCCATTTAATTAGCAATCCTTAGTCAATCCTTCCTCTGACACATATGGTGCATGATCCTTCCCATCCTCAATGGCAGGTAGGACAATGCAGAAGCAGGATGCTACTGTCATGGCTGACTTAAAGAGTCCCATAAAAATCCGCTCCATCATTATTCTGGTTCCCAACCCAGTTCCACCTTTTCTCCATGGACTAAAATTTAAAATGTTATCCTGCCCATTTCAGTAAAATCTGATTGACTGAAGAGCTTGCTTACCTTTCTCACAGAGGTCCCTGATCCCCTTTCGAAGGTGCCTTGTTGAAATAGATCTCTTACTGCACCTCCCCACCCCACCCCCCACCCCCAAAGCCTACTAAAGGCAATGAGTGATGAAACTCATTTGTCATTAATTCGTGGCACACAATGCAGGTTCAGGTAAGAACAGTTATCAGGTTTGGTTTTGAATACTCCACAGTCGGGTCAGATGGTGATCGATTTGTTCAACTGGATGGTACAATTCTTGCGGGACTTGACAGGGTAAATATTGAGAGGATGCTTCCTCTTGTGGGAGAGTCTAGAGCTAGGGGGCACAATTTCAAAATAAGATTTATCCCATTTAAGATGGAGATGAGGAGGAATTTCAGATCAGTCATGATCCTAGTGACTGGTGGAGCGGGCTCGAGGGGCTGAATGGCCTGCTCCTGTTTCTTATGTCCTTGTGTAAGACATCAAGTAGAGAAGGTGGTGACATTGTGGCATTGTCATGTACTCGTATTCCAGAGACCCAGGGTAATGAAACCATTTCTGATTCACTAGTATCCTTTTAAGGAAGGAAATCTGCTGTCCTTACCTAGACAGCCTACTGGACTATGTGATTCCAGAACCACATTGTGGTTGATTCTTAAATGCACTCTATAAAGGGCAATTAAGTATGGGCAATATTTGCTGGCCCAGCCAGTGACGCCCACATCGCATGTTCAAATAAACAAAAGAAAAGTAACCTTCAGGAGAGGAAAGATTGTCAGCAAAACTGCAAATCATTAATGCGTTAATGTATGTACTCATTGTATCGACCCAATTCCTAAGTAGTTTAGTTGCTTGGAAAATTATTCCCATATTGTCAAGCAGGAAATTCATCAACTATGTTCATAATATTCTTAAGGAACTAATTATTCAGTCAGAGCTTCAACATCACATTTATTTGGCATCCATGGCTTCGCTAAAGCAGCAGAAGACCCTTTCCAGACATTCTGTCTCGTCAGTATCAAATCAATTACAATTTGTCCGTTTCTGTGCACTTTAAGGATGTTGCATCATCTGACTAAAATCTCTTGCAGAAAAGGAATTATCTAGGCTTTGATAGTCATGCAAGAAAACCCAGCTGGTGCAAAATGTTTTCTTGTTCTGGATATGATTGAAAACACTCAGTCTAATGGATAATACAACATTAATTATCAATGAATTGCAAAAGAAAATGGGGTGATGATGTAATATTCTAGTGTTACAGCATTTTGAGCAATGGAATATACAGCGAGGAATCAATCCTCCAGCTTCCACATAATTGATACCCAGTTGGCTCAGACTTCGAGGAAGATGCTTTCCCACAGAAAGAGAGAAATAAATTGAAGAATCAATCACTCCAGTTTAAATTTCATCCCTGGGCTTTTGACTAAAGAATGAGATTGGCTCAGCCCTCATAGTAAAGTGCTACATGGCAGTCAAAGTTATTAAAAATAACAAATCAAAAATTATTAATAATTTAATAATCTTTATTGTCACAAGTAGGCTTGCATTAACACTGCAATGAAGTTAATGTAAAAAGCCCAGAGTCACCACATTCCAACGCCTGTTCAGGTACACAGAGGGAGAATTCAGAATGTCCAAATTACCGAACAGCACGTCTTTCAGGACTTGTGGGAGGAAACCGGAGCACCCGGAGGAAACCCACGTAGACACGGGGAGAACGTGTCGACTCTGCACAGACAGTGACCCAAATCGGGAGGCGTACCTGGGACCCTGGAGCTGTGAAGCAATGGTGCTAACCACTGTGCTGCCGTGTCGCCCATTATTTAAAATAATTTATTTAAATAATAAAATAATTATCAAATAAAATAATTATTTAAAATAATTTAAACATCTGTATCCTTCAAATAATAAAATAGGAGCCCTAACAAATAGTTTTAAATGATACAAGTTGAAGACAATGGCCCATTATTTACAGGGGACAGAGTGAAGGCAGGGACACACATTTATGAGGGGAGAAATGGAAGGTCCCTTCCAAAGTCCCTTGAGCATTTAATTTTCTCTGTTGCCGACCTGGCATCGGCTGATTGAGAACCAACTGTCACATGGGAAAACCAGCCACATATAGCAATCTAAAATGATTGGGGCATGTTGGGGTGGGGGGGGGGGGGGGGGGGAGTAATTGAATGTAGGCTTCCCCCAAGGGGGATGAAAAATGATTCCAAGAATGAGTGACGAGACTTTCTCTTGACCACTTCTAGTGATCAGATCAAATGTGCAGTTGGCAGCGAATTGCAATCCTATTTCGCCTGAGAACGCCATCACTGATGGGGAAATCTGGGGAAAAAAAGTTACATTTGGAGGAGGGGCAGATTAACAAGAATAAACCATAATCTTCATTATTGGGTTGTAGATTTGCAAAAGTATTCAAAATGTGTTGTCATCTGTTATTAATTTTTCACAGATCATTTCAATCCGTGTTCATTTTCTTCCTCTCTCTCGTAGGTACAGACTTTCTTTTGCCCAGAGTAGGACAAGAAACTTCTACTTTGATGGCTCAGGCTATGTTTTTGTGCGGAACATACAAAGGAGAGGGAAGTTCAACATAGCAACTCGGTTCAATCTGGACATTCGCACACCAGCTGACAATGCCCTCCTCTTACTGATGGTGAAAGGGGTAAGGATGACCAGCAGCAATAATTTAATAATGGTGTTAATTTGGTCATGTAGAAAGTAAAATACAATTAACAAGAAAGAAAAACAATGGGGAAACTTAATCAAATAGTCCTCTAGGCCAAAACTTCACATGCCGTGAGTGTGTGCTGGGTATTTGTGCATAAAGGTTGCATGGGATTTTCCATCTAGTAAATTGAATAATAGTAAATGCTGAGCCTGAATTCCCGATTTGTGTTCTCAGCACGTGAACTTAAAATCCACAAAATCAACTTTGAATACTTAAATATCTGGTGATTCATTTCCATTCATCGTGATATTGAACAATGTGGACATTTAGTACACTAATCCATCCACCTCCTCCATCTGCCATTAATTTGTGCCTAGCAACCAGATTAATGTTGGCCTGTCAGCAGAATGAAAAGGGGAATCGCAATAAATATCCAGAGCACAAAGTTCTGCTCGCAATTTTACTGTTGATCACTTCTGCACCGATAATGAAGAGAGAACAACACCAAATGTCCCAAAATGCTTCACACAAATAGATACTGAGACAAAGAGGGAAAGATAAAGAAGAGTGATGTGAAGCTTGGATAAGGACACAGATTAAATTATGACAGAAAACATATTCTACCATTCTCATAAAATAAAGTATTACGACATCATGGGCTAGTGGCCCGTTGGTGGGGTTGGTTTATGGCTGACCAGATGAAGAACGTAACGAGAAAAAGGCAGCAGCCTGGACGAGGGATTATTCAAAGAGGGACAGAGGAAAAAATGGCAGAGAGTTCTGGGGTGTCATTGCCCGCCCAGTGATCTACTGAGCAACTGGTGGACTTTTTGAACATTAGGTTCCAGCAGCAGAGGCAAGAGGCCTCAATGGACCTAGCGAAGGTGGTGGAGCTACTTAGGGCGGTTATTGAGAAAGTGGAACAGAGGTTGGAGGGTCTGACCCTCCAGAAGATGGAGATGTCAGTGGGAGAGTATGAGGATTGGCTGGCCTCATTGGAGGCAGAGATGTTGCTCGTGGCAGAGCGGCAGAAGAGGTTGAGGGGAAGGTGGAGGACCTGGGTAATCATTCCAGGAGTCAGATTCTTTGGATTGAGGGGTTGCCTCAAGGGATTGAGGCAGCCCCAAAATCTTGAGCGGCACGGTAGCACAATGGTTAGTTCTGTTGCTTCACAGCCCCAGGGTCCCTGGTTCGATTCCCGATTTGGGTCACTATCTGTGCGGAGTCTGCACGTTCTCCCCGTGTCTGCTTGGGTTTCCACTGGGTGCTCTGGTTTCCTCCCACAGTCCAAAGATGTGCAGGTTAGGTTGATTGGTCATGCTAAATTGCCCTTAGTGTCCCAAAAGGTTAGGTGGGGTTACTGGGTTATGGGGATAGGGTGGAGATGTGGGTTTAAGTAGGTACTCTTTCCAAGGGCCGTTGCAGACTCGATGGGCCAATTGGCCTCCTTCTGCACTGTAAATTCTATGATTCTATGATTGAGGGAATGCAGGCCACAAAGTATGTGCCGATTATTTTGAGAAGAGGGAGGGGGTCTTTCACCATCTGCCCCGAGGTGGATTAGGTGCGCAGGGTGTTGAGGATCACGCTGAAGGCGAGGGAGTCACCAAGGGAGATGGTGGTGTGGCTGCATCGCTTCCACAACAAGGAGAAGACACTGAGGTGGGCGAAGGAAACGAGAAAATACACCTGGAAGGAAACATGCTGTGCGGATTTGGGAGTGGAGCTGGCCAAGCGGCGGGCCAGTTTCAGTTGGATCAAGGTTGCCCTCTACAAGGAAGGAGTGAAGTTTGGAGTGTTGCATCCTGCTCATTGGTGGGTCACATGCCAGAATCAAGAGTTTTATTTTTATACGCTGGAGGAGGCAAGACAATTTATGAGAGACCATGGACTGGGAGATGTGTGAGGACAATGAACTTTGAAGATGTTAATGTGGGGAATTTGGGTCTGCACGCCAGGTGGTTTGTTGTATTCAATGTGTCTGGGTGCGGAGTGGGGCAATGTATTTTACTGTTTTGGGGGAATTGCGGGTGAAGGGCGTCTGGGGGGAAGGGAGGTAAACAGTCGCCTCGAGTGGGGAGCCACCATGCCAACTGATTTGTTAGTTAACGGGAGTGAAGTGGGGGGTCCACCTGTGGAGGGAGTGTGTGGGGGTGATTGGGTGGGGAGGGGGGGTGGGTGGATTTTAATACAGTGCTGGATTCTAGGCTGGACCGGTTGTAACCTAGACCCTTGAAGGTTTCGGCCATTGCAATGGAGCTGCTGGGGTTTATGGAACGTATGGTGTGGATGGACCCGTGGTGGTTTGAGAGGCCGAGGGCGAAGGAGTTTGCGTACTTCTTGCACTTGCACCGAGTGTACTCCTGCATTGATTTCTTTGTCTTAGAGAAGGCGCTGTTGGCGGGGGATGGTTGGATTGGACTATTCAGCAATTGTGGTCAATGACCACATGCCACATTGGATGGATTTGCAAGTGGCGAAAGGGGAGGCTCATCAGCCCCTGTGGAGGCTGGATGTGGGGTTGTTGGCAGTTAAGGGGGTTTGCGAAAGGTGAGGGTGGGCATCCAGAATTATGTGAAGCAGAATAAGACGGGGGATGTTTCTGCATCCATGTTGTAGGAGCCGCTGAAGGTGGTGGTAAGGGGGAATTTATATTGATTTGGGCGCACAGGGAGAAGGTGCAGCAGGCTGAGACGTTGAAGTTGCTGGAGGACATTCTGAGGGTCTATCGGGGATATTTGGTGGACCTGAGGAGGCATTACTAAATGAGAGGCAAAGGCTCCAGATGGAGTTTCAGCTGGTGTCTAAGGGAAAAGCGCTGTTGCAATTGCGGTATATGAGTATGGGGAGAAAGCTAGCACGATGCTTACGCATCAGCCGAGGAATCAAGCGTCGGCGAGGGAAATCACGAGGGTGAGAGATGGTAGGGACACAGTGGTATCGGAGCCAAAGTGGGTGAACAGGGTTTTTGAGGCTTTTTACCGGTGATTGTGTAATTTGGAGCCTCCAGTGGGGGATGAAGGGATGAGGCAGTATTTGGACGGGTTGGAGTTCTCGAGGGCTGAGCAGGCGAAGGTGCAGGGACTGGGGACCCTGAGGGAGGTAATGGATTGCATGGTGTTGATGCAGGCAGAGAAGGCCCCGGGCCTGAGGGGTTCCCAGTTGAGTTCTATAAGAAGTTCGGGATACAGCTGGGGCCCCTGCTAGTGGAGATGTAATATACATCAATGGTGAGGGGGAAGCTCCCCCCCCCCCCCCCCCCCCCCAATGCTGTCTCAGGCTTTGATATCGCTCATTCTAAAGAAGGACAAGGACCCGGAGCAGTGAGGATCGTACCGTCCGATCTCGCTGTGTAGATGCAAACTTGTTGGTGTACACTGGGGGAGAAGGCAGGAGTGTCCACTCTCTCCAAAGGTAGTGAAAGCTCACCCCCACCAACCGAAGCGGCAGTTACCCCAATCTCCTCTCCTGTCCCCATGCATTAATTGAAATACCTCACTTTCCCCCATATGATTGTACCCCAAAAAGCAACTAAACTCCCCAAAAATCCCCATGATCCTATCAAAGCTCCCGACCTGGTATTGGAGCCAAAGGGGGAGAACAAGGCTTTTGAGGCTTTTTACCGGTGATTGTGTAATTTGGAGCCTCCAGTGGGGGATGAAGGGATGAGGCAGTATTTGGACGGGTTGGAGTTCTCGAGGGCTGAGGAGGCGAAGGTGCAGGGACTGGGGACCCTGCGGGAGGTAATGGATTGCATGGTGTTGATGCAGGCAGAGAAGGCCCCGGGCCTCATCCCTTCGTGTGCAAGACTAGACCTTGTCCAATTTAAGGTGGTATCCACTCTCTCCATTGCACTTTGCCTTGGTGATTGGGCCACTGGCAATGGCGCTTAGGGGTTCAAGGATGTGGAGGGGTATTGAGCAGTGGGCGGGGTTGAGCACCAAGTTTCTTTGTACACGGATGATCTCCTGTATATTTCGGACCAGGTTGGGAGCTTTGATAGAATCATGGAGATTTTTGGGGAGTTTAGCTGCTTTTTGGGGTACAATCATATGGGGGAAAGTGAGGTATTTCAATTAATGCATGGGGACAGGAGAGGAGATTGGGGTAACTGCCGCTTCGGTTGGTGGGGGTGAGCTTTCACTACCTTTTGGATACAGGTGGCGCAGAGTTGGGCCCAGCGGCATAAGTTGAAATTGGCACGGCTGGTGAAGGGAATGAAGGCGGAGTTTAAGAGGTGGATGTGCTGCCATTGTTGTGGTCGGGTCCAGGTGTTACAGATGGCGGTGTTGCCAATGTTATTGTTTGTGTTTCAGAGCCTCCAAATGTTTGTGCCCAAGACCTTTTTTTAGGAAGGTTTAGTGGGATGATCTTGAGGTTTGTGTGGGCAGGAAAAGCTCCACGGGTTAGGAGGGTGGTCTTGGAGAGGGATTGATGGAGACTGGGGTTAGCGTTGGTGAGCTTGCTGAACTACGTTTGGGCAACAAACGTTGCAATGGTTAGGAAATGGGCGGTGGAGGAGCGGTCGGTTTGGGGGCTGATGGAGATGTCTCGTGAAATTGGGGGCTGGAGGATGGAGTGAAGCTCTGCAGAGGGTGAATGCGTCCTCTTGTGCAAGAATAAGCCTTGTCCAATTTAAGGTGGTGCACAGGGCCCACATGATGGTGTCCAGGGTGAGTCTGTTATTTCCAGGGGTGGAGGATAGGTGCGGGGGGTGGGGGAGCGAATCATGTGCATATGCTTTGGGTGTGTCCAACGTTAAGGGGGTTGAGAGGGATTTTCGCATGTAATGTCAAAGATTTTGGGAGTAGAGTTAGCCCCGTGTCCAGAGATGGCTGTGATCAGGGAGTACAAGCAGGGAGAGAGGCCGACGTGTTGGCCTTTGCCTCTCTGATAGGCAAGAGAAGGGTTTTGTTGTGCTGGCGGGACTCGGAGCCGCCGACGGCTGGAGTACGGGTGAGTGATTTGGCACAGTTCCTGCATTTGAAACAGATCAAGTTCGCCATTTGAGGCGCAGAGGTGGGGTTCACCTTGAGGTGTGAAGCTGTTTTTCGACTTCTTTAAGAAGTATTGAGTCGTCAGCGGGGGGGTGAGGGTTCAATTTGTTTTCCATTTGGGAGGGGTTGGGTTGAAAAACTGGAAAAGGGAGGCAGGTGCCAGTGTGGCAGTGGAGTGAGTGGGTTATTTTTATTGGGGTGGGGGGGGGGCTGCAGGGAAGAAAGTGTTTGCTTTGTTTTGCCACAGTTGGCTTGGTTATGTTTATATTTAAAATGCCTTCAATAAAATGTTTTTTTTTAATTATTATCTAATTCTTAATTCCTCCCTTTAACTGCCCCCCCCCCCCCATCCTCTATACACATATAAGACAAACAAACACAGAGGGGAAGAAAGGGATAAAACAAATAAGTAACAGAGAAAAAGTGTATTTGTTTCTGTAAGGTGTTTCCAGCACCTGTTTAAACCTTGCTTTCAGTTCAGGGTTCTTACGGCAGATTTATTCAGGTCTCTGAAGTTTTAGGAATACAGCATTCAGATCCTTTCTGAAGAGAGAGAGAGAAAGAGAGAGAGAGAGTCTTTGTCTTTGGCCACAGCCTGTAATTGTTTCCCTGTAGATTCATTCATTCAGGTTCTCCACAGCCTCAGGAATACAATCTTTCTGGTGAGAGAAAAAGCAGGTCCTTGCCTTTTTGTGTCCAGGAGTCAAATTGAAACTCCTTGCAACTCTGCAAATCATTCCACTGGGGCAGGATCCAATCACCACCTGCTACCTGGCAGAGTACAGTCTTTTGGGCCAATTCATTGGCCCCCCAGCCAATCAATCAAACCAAGTCCCAGCCCATCTCTCTCTCTCTCTCTGGTGCCGACAAGTTTGAAAATCCTGCTCAAACTAGCAGGATGTTCTCTCCTTTAACTAATGAATTCCTCGTTCTCTCTGCTGCTTGACTTAAAGGTACATATCTATTCATCACCCATGGTTCAAAACTGATAACAGCAAAATAAAAAAAGGGGAAATAAGGGAATAAATAGGAAGGACCCTTACAATAGCAAGTGTTATGGGCCAGGGTTTAGAGAACCCCAAAGGGTATCATGGAGTTCACCTGACCCACAACTTTTAATAGATTGTGGTTATGGGGAGCATACGGGTCGACCTTATAGGTGTGATGCAACAGAGATCTACAATATTTTAAAATGAAAACAATGTTTATTTATGAAACCAGTTAATACTTTATAAACCCACAGTAAACATCTTAACAACTATCAACACCAATAAATCTCCCAGCGAATACAGTACTCTCTGTAAGTAACTCTTAATCTTTCCTTGCAACACCCATAAGACAAAAAAGAACCCTTTTTACAGAAAGACACGAGGTTTAACTTCCCTACTGAGAGCAGATACCACTTTGAAATCACCAAATGAACATTCTTTAGCTTGTAGAGAGTCATATGCATCTTGCTGTGACTGCAGCTTCTCCAAATCTAAAACAACAACTAAACACACCCTGTAGCTGCGAGCCCAAAGCGAAAGTAAAAGCAGGCAGCCCAGCTCCACCCACACTCTGACATCACTGCAGCTATCTAATAAACATCCATTTCTTAAAGGTACTTTCACATGACACAAGATAACAAGGAGCTCTGACCAATCCAAAATGGAACTTGTGTAATCCTTGCAACAACTACGAGTGAAAAAAACAAATTACTTATTTGGAGTAGTAATAGTAACTTTGGGCAGGATTCTTGGGTCCCTCAGCCATTTGCTGGCGGAGGGATTCTCTCTCCCTTCCGTTTGTCAATGAGATTTCAGGGAAACCAATAGGGCAAGGATGCACTGCCGGCGGGAAAAGAGAATCCCAACAGCCGGAGAACTCTGGCCATTGCCACAACCAAATGAAGGCAGAAACACAATCATTATGTCAGTAAGCCATCGAAATTGGATAAGTTTCCATCATAAACATTTCCACCAAATTCAAAGAAGAAGTTTATTCCCAATGTGATATTTGTTGTTTTGACTCATGTCAGGCGAGTTTTCATGTCTTGGAAATCTAAAGCATGCTATTACTCCCGTGATCACTGCTGCTAGGTAATACACTTCAAATGGATGGCAGGTCAGCCTGTATTTGAGAAAACGTAGTTATGATTCCTTCACCCTTCACCGGCTGACATGCTGTCTATTTAACGCATGGCTAGTTTATTCTCATAGATTTCTGGGAATTTGTGGTTTTAGTATTAAACATTTTGAATTCTACATTAAACACTTTTGATTGCCACAGCATTTTTAACGAACTTGCAGTGGCATTTCAAGGTATGCTTGAAATGTATTTTCACCCTCTTGCTTTTAATTATATCAAATTTATTTTTCTATTATTTTCTCAGGAAATGTTCTTCAGCATGGAAATGCAAAATGGTTATATACGCTTGGTTTATGACTTTGGATTCAGCAATGGTCCCGTTGTCCTGGAGGATACTGAGAAGAGGAAACGTATAAATGACGCAAAATATCATGAGGTAAATGATAGAGGGCAGGATATGACTTCTTTGAAAACTCAAGGATGCTTCAGGTCTAAAATATTTTAAATAAGTAAACTGAAAGTTTAGATTAACTGTTAATTACAGAATATTGTACTAAAATGTATTTGTAAGGATGACATGCAATGAACATTTGAATAATTCAGCTTGTGATCATTATCTTTGATCACGTCTGTGTGTATGATGAAAGGACATCACCACTTGTACAGCTATTACCTATAGCTATGTGATTCTCATTGTTGTGTTATGTAGTTTGGAATAACACAGGCTGCCACTTGGTGCAGTTTTAAGTAAAAGATGCTCCAGACTTTGAAGTGAGTTCAATGTGTTTGTTCAACTTTTAGCATAGTTCTCAATGAGTTCGACTCTCTGCTAATCTAATTGTAGTAACTCCTTCTAACTGAACCAGCCTTGCTCTAAGCCACGTGCTGGGGTGTGATACTGAAGATACACCCTGTCTCACTCTCCAGATGTTGGTCTGTGGAAAGAGGCAGGGTGTGAGTGCCTTTTATAGTGAGAAACCACCCATGAGTGTCCTGACTGCTCATGGTCGTGTCCTATTCTAAGTGTTCATTAGCTGCATGTTTGCATATCATGACACTCATTATCAATGCACACTGTAGGAATGTTGTCACTTCTTGCCCTCTGAGATATCCACATTCCTCTAATTCTGGCCTCGTGAATGTCATCAGTTGTAATCACTCCACCATTGGTGGCCATGCCTTCAGTTGCCTAGGCCTCAAGCTCTGGAGTTCCGCCCCTCTCTGCCCTCCACCCATTTTCCTCCTTTCCAAAACTCCTTTAAAGTTTAAGCTTTAGGGCATCTCATCTCCTCATGCGGCTTTGTTTTACAATGCTCCTAGATATGAAGCACCTTGGTGCAATTTAATAAGTTAAAGACACTATGGGAATATGTTACTGCTGTTGCCTATTGCACGTATTGTTGACGCTGGCAAAGTTGACGCCTGCCACAGGTTCATTGATGGCAGGACGGGTGGGCCATGCTAAAACCATAGACTTTGGTGCGACCGGAAAGACCCACTGGCGACCAACAACAAGCCGCCACAACCAGGGAGGAACATTACGGCCATGGGTTCCTTCCCAAAACTAAAAAAGACAGGATGCAAATTTGTTTTTGTGGTTCTGCTTCAAACAGTAGTACACAGATCAATTTGATTCCCTCATCAGGCAGCAATTGTGCCACCACCACCACCTGCAAAATTCCTGCAGTACCATATTAGATAATGTGCTAACAAATTTTTACTCTTCTGTGTTATGTACTTCATTTCAAGTTTTGTTTTAATTGTGCATATGTTGACTATTCTGAAAATGCCCATTGCCATGTGTGCATTTTAAACCTCCTGGTTCCGAGGAAATTTATTGAAGTAAGTTTGTATTTTCCTCCAGGTCACATTCATTTACCATAATTATAAGAAGATGATCCTGCTGATTGACAGAATCAGTGTAAAAAATGTTGAAAACGAAAAGAAGAATATGCATTTCACTGATGTCTATATTGGTGGAGCTCCTGGTCAGGTCTTATCAAAGTGAGTTAATGTAGAGTATAACAAGTTATTTTTCATCTGCTTGGCAGAGTTTTCATACAATAACCTTAAAAATCATGAGTTATCCTAGCCCTTTATAAACAAATCATCTAAAAAATATTTAAATAACCACACAACTAAGCCAAATATTTCAGTTATTTTAATGTCTACTCTTTTGTTCTTCTCCTTTATCATTGCATGTTTGAGTCTTTGATCAAACCTGACAGTACAGGCATTACAAATATTATCAAAGTCTAAACCATCAGGCAAATTTAACCAGACTTACAGAGAAATGAACATTCACCATAATACAGTACAGAGGCTGAGGAGAAAGATTAAACATTCCACAGCACGAGTGACCCTTGGGCAGGAAGGTGAGAAGCCAAAAGACGAGAGGAAGTCGAAAGGGAGAAGAAAAGGTGACAGAAGTCAGGAGACCGACAATCAGGGGTCTGAAAGCAACCAACTGCTCCTCTATTCTGAAATGTGAAGAATTTGATAAGAGGATCAGTATTCGGGCACTGTTTATAAAGAAATTGAGAGATGGAAAAAATTATATGGGCCACTTTAGTACATAGAACATAGAACGATACAGCGCAGTACAGGCCCTTCGGCCCACGATGTGGCACCGAAACAAAAGCCATCTAACCTACACTATGCCATTATCATCCATATGCTTCTCCAATAAACTTTTAAATGCCCTCAATGTTGGCGAGTTCACTACTGTTGCAGGTAGGGCATTCCACGGCCTCACCACTCTTTGCGTAAAGAACCTACCTCTGACCTCTGTCCTATATCTATCACCCCTCAGTTTAAAGCTATGTCCACTCGTGCTAGCCATTTCCATCCGCGGGAGAATGCTCTCACTGTCCACCCTATCTAACCCCCTGATCATTTTGTATGCCTCTGTTAAGTCTCCTCTTAACCTGCTTCTCTCTAACGAAAACAACCTCAAGTCCATCAGCCTTGCCTCATAAGATTTTCCCTCCATACCAGGCAACATCCTGGTAAATCTCCTCTGCACCCGCTCCAAAGCTTCCACGTCCTTCCTATAATGCGGTGACCAGAACTGTACGCAATACTCCAAATGCGGCCGTACCAGAGTTTTGTACAGCTGCAACATGACCTCATGACTCCGGAACTCAATCCCTCTACCAATAAAGGCCAACACTCCATAGGCCTTCTTCACAACCCTATCAACCTGGGTGGCAACTTTCAGGGATCTATGTACATGGACACCTAGATCCCTCTGCTCATCCACGCTTCCAAGAACTTTACCATTAGCCAAATATTCCGCATTCCTGTTATTCCTTCCAAAGTGAATCACCTCACACTTCTCTACATTAAACTCCATTTGCCACCTCTCAGCCCAGCTCTGCAGCTTATCTATGTCCCTCTGTAACCTGCTACATCCTTCCGCACTGTCGACAACACCACCGACTTTAGTGTCGTCTGCAAATCTACTCACCCACCCTTCTGCGCCCTCCTCTCGGTCATTGATAAAAATGACAAACAACAACGGCCCCAGAACAGATCCCTGTGGTACGCCACTTGTAACTGAACTCCATTCTGAACATTTCCCATCAACCACCACCCTCTGTCTTCTTTCAGCTAGCCGATTTCTGATCCACATCTCTAAATCACCCTCAATCCCCAGCCTCAGTATTTTCTGCAATAGCCTACCTTATCAAACGCTTTACTGAAATCCATATACACCACATCAACTGCTCTACCCTCGTCTACCTGTTCAGTCACCTTCTCAAAGAACTCGATAAGGTTTGTGAGGCATGACCTACCCTTCACAAAGCCATGCTGACTATCCCTGATCATATTATTCTTATCTAGATGATTATAAATCTTGTCTCTTATAATCCCCTCCAAGACTTTACCCACAACAGACGTGAGGCTCACCGGTCTATAGTTGCCGTGGTTGTCTCTACTCCCCTTTTTGAACAAAGGGACCACATTTGCTATCCTCCAGTCCTCTGGCACTATTCCTGTAGCCAATGATGACATAAAAATCAAAGCCAAAGGCCCAGCAATCTCTTCCCTGGCCTCCCATAGAATCCTAGGATAAATCCCATCAGGCCCCGGGGACTTATCTATTTTCAGCCTGTCCAGTAATAGCCGATACAACCTGACTAGTGCTACAAGAAGAACTAGTGAGCACAGGATAAGACAAATAGGTAATGTGAAGAAAAACAGAAAATGCTGGACAATCTCAGCAGGTTTGACAGCACATGCGGCGAGAAAACACAGCGATTTAATGGCCTCCTCGCGCACAATTTTGTGATGCCACAAGGCCGTTTAATCTTGCAAGAGGCCTCACCTGAGATTTGCAATGTTCCCAACAACTCACGAGATTTAACAAAATTTTACGAGCCGTCGGGGTCTGGATCACACCTTCACTGGGCGTGATTAGCATATTTAAAAGAGCCATTAAGCCTATTTAAATATGTCTGCACCGTATTCTTCCGAGACCCGGAAACTAACGGCCTCTCCTGCGAGACTTTGTCATGGTGCCGTTTAGCACTGGTCCACACAAAAATTGACCAGGCTTAATGGAACCTGGGGGGGCTCTCCCAGTTTATTGGAGGCCCCTTTGTGGCCGGGCTCTGGGCAGGGTGGTACCCTGGCACTCCCGCTGCAGTGGCGCTGCAAAGGTGCTAGGCTGGCAGTGCCCAGGTGCCATGTTGCCCATGCCAATGATCGGATCCGGGGGTGCCCTGCCCTTAAGAGGTGAGGTGAGGGGGCGGCTCAAGGACGCCCCTGATGTGTTAGGCAGGTTTGTTCGATATGGACTGCACTCGATGCAGGGAAGTTAGAAACAGACGTCTATCACAGGATAAGATCCAACACTGTTTTATTCAACTAGATGAACTGCTGTACATATTCAGCTGTGGGTCGACACTATACTGATCTGACTAGTGACCTTGTAGTAGCCTGACCAGACTTATTAGCTACCGCATGGTGTTTGTGCTTGCTAGCTCGTAGACTCTGACTGTCTCAGTAGCTGGGTCCCGAGAGAGCGGGAAACCTAGTGCCTTCTGGCTTTATAGTGGTAGTGTCTTGTCTGGTGATTGGCTGTGCTGTGTTATATGCTTACTGTTCATCCTATGTGTCAATCACTGCCTGTCTGCATCTCATTATATACATGAGTGGATATTATGACATCTCCCCCTTTTTTTTTTGAGTTAAATAAATACTGAGGTGTGTATATATAGATACATGTATATATATGCCTGGCTCAGTTAAACTTGGGGATGCTCAAGAGGCTAAAATAAGAGAGGTACATATACCTTGGAGGATTTGGGGACTAGAGAAGATTACAAACATAGAGAGGGGCTTATAAACCACTTCCTCCAGTGACTTCTTTCCTTTGCTATTTCTTATCTCCATCAAAACCGATTCTATATTTTTATCCTCTGAGCCAAGATAATTTCTCACTGTACTGATCTTTTCCATTCTTCCTGTTCATTCAAAATGTCAAATACCCTTGAATCTTCAAGTTCCAGGCGTGATCACTTCGCAACTACGGGCAGGAATTTCTGCCCCACTCTTCTCATGACTCCACACCGCCCCGCCGCCCCCCCCACCCCACCCCTGATATGTGTTTTGCGGTGGTGGAGGGAGCTGTCCATTGGCTGGTGCGCCACCAGGAAAAGCGTGCGGCGGCATGAGACTGGAATTTCTCACCGGCGTGAACTGCCAGTAAATCCCGCCCTATGATTGTATGTTACAGACTGGATATTGTGTCTCCTGCATGTGTGCTCTTATTTGCTTCACTACTCTCTCCATAGATTGACAGAACTATACGTAGTTTGTTCGAGATCAGTTAGTTTACAGACAACTAGTGAATATAAAGAATGGTAGCTAAGGTCAAAACCCATTCATTGCAATAAACTTGAAATCCCTCTTGAATAAGAAAATAATAAATCCTAACACAAGTCCATGTGAATGGCTAACTTAACTTTTGCTCATCAGCCTTCTCATTTTAACTGACTCCGAGCATGAGATAAGATTTATCTTAACTGAGGCGTTCTCTGACTTAACTGCTTAACTTACATTGATAATGGACATTTTTCTTATTACTGCCACCCACAGGAAGTTGGAAGACTGTCCTTCTGGACTGATACACCATTCACCAGTAGATCTGTCAGTAAAACTCAATGTCCTCCCACAAGGATGCTTAACAAATATCATGGGCGGGATTCTCTCACCCCGGGGCCGGGTCGGAGAATCGCCGGGCCGGGTGCAATTCGTGCGACGCCGGTCTGCCGATTCTCCGGTGACCAGAGAATCGCCGCCATTAGCACCGGCGCGGCACCTGTCAGCGGCCCCCCTCCTGCCGATTCTCCACCCGGGATGCGCCGGGTGGCCGCCAAGAAAACCCAAGTCCCGCTGGCGCCATTCACATGACCCGGCGGGACCTCGGCGTCCATCCTGCGGGGGGGGGGGGGGGGGGCGGCCTGGTAAGGGGGGGAGGTGGGGGGTTCCTACCGTGGCCGGCCTCTCCTGGTGGAGGCTTCCTTTACTTCGCACCTGTAGCCCTACGCCATGTTGCGTCGGGGCCAGCGCGGAGTAGGAAGCTACCGCGCATGCGCGCATTCGCGCCGACCACAGCGCGCATGCGCAGACCTTCGGCACCCGTTTGACAGCGGCATCGGCAGCTGGAGCTATGTGAGTCGCCCCAGTGCCTTGCTGGCCCCCTGTAGGGCAGAGGATTGCTACACTTAGCTGTCCGATGACGCCGTCGTAAAACTCTCCGGTTTTACGACGGCGTCAACACTCTGTCATCAGAAGGGAGAATCCCACCCCCCATCTTCGGTTCAAGCGAATAGGTCATCACAACAATAATATGTATTGCTGTTGGATGTTTTCGGGGAGCCAGAGGCAGTGTAACAAATTAACTGTGCCACCCTCAAGATAGTGAAAGACCTACTCCTCCTCCTATATCCCGTCCTCTGTCATTTTGAAAGCACATTCTCAATGCCTGGCTCATTGGTGCCTAATCTCCTCTTTGTCTCAGAGAGGCTCAGCATATGTGACTGTGATGAGAATTCTAACCCTGTGGCAATCTACTTCACTTTAAAACACATCACTGAAAGGTAACTCATTTACAAAACCTTTGTTTGAATCCCAGCACATGGCAGATACCCATAAATTACTATCGCAGGACCTATTATATACTGTAGGATTTGAGCATGAAGATTTCACTGATAAATTACAGAGTTTTATGCCTTGCATTTTCTGTTGAATTAGGGTTCCAAAAATAATTTGTTATCATAGACAAACATTAAGAATGATGAATTTGTTATCCCAACATCGGTTTCTGTTTTTTTGGGTAGTCTGAAATCGTACATAGCTGTGGATGCTGGATTTCGGGGTTGTCTCAGGAGTTTTCAGTTCCAAAGGAGAGACTTCAATATTCTTGAGGAAGAGGAGACATTAGGAATCAGCAGTGGGTGTCCAGAGGAATCACTTGTAAGTAAATTCCTGTATTACAGATGGAGTTCGGGTAGCACTGGATTTAGGTTCCTGAATGGAACTGACATATTGGGCTGGATTCTCCGCTGCCCGCTGTGGGCAGAGAGATCACGATCGGGAGGAGAAACCTGCATTGTCTGAAAAATGGGATTGGCGCCCGATGCTCTGGCACCTCACTGACAGCAACACGAGGCTCGTGCCCCATGCCAGTGAGAGGATGCAAATAGGACAAATTCACCCATTTGCATCTGATTTGCCTCCGTGATCCTCCAGTGCTTTGGGGCAGGATTAATTTGGGCATGGATTGGAACAGGTATTTGTAAGCGTGGCCCTGTCACGGTGGACCATGCATAGAACATAGAACATTACGGCGCAGTACAGGCCCTTCGGCTCTCGATGTTGCACCGACTTGTGAAACCACTCTAAAGCCCATCTGCACTATTCCCTTATCGTCCATATGTCTAGCCAATGACCATTTGAATGCCCTTAGTGTTGGCGAGCCCACTACTGTTGCAGGCAGGGCATTCCAAGCCCTTACTACTCTCTGAGTAAAGAACCTACCTCTGACATCTGTCCTATATCTATCTCCCCTCAATTTAAAGCTATGTCCCCTCGTGCTAGACATCACCATCCGAGGGAAAAGGCTCTCACTGTCCACCCTATCCAATCCTCTGATCATCTTATATGCCTCAATTAAGTCACCTCTTAACCTTCTTCACTCCAACGAAAACAGCCTCATATCCCTCAGCCTTTCCTCATAAGACCTTCCCTCGATACCAGGCAACATTCTGGTAAATCTCCTCTGCACCCTTTCCAATGCTTCCACATCCTTCCTATAATGCGGCGACCAGAATTGCACGCAATACTCCAAATGCGGCCGCACCAGAGTTTTGTACAGCTGCAACATGACCTCAAGGCTCCGAAACTCAATCCCTCTACCAATAAAAGCTAACACACCGTACGCCTTCTTAACAACCCTCTCAAGCTGGGTGGCAACTTTCAGGGATCTATGTACATGGACACCGAGATCTCTCTGCTCATCCACACTGCCAAGAATCTTACCATTAGCCCAGTACTCTGTCTTCCTGTTATTCCTTCCAAAATGAATCACCTCACACCTTTCTGCATTAAATTCCATTTGCCATATCTCAGCCCAGCGCTGCAGCTTATCTATGTCTCCTCGACAATATTGTCTTTTTCCTGTGTGAATACTGACAAAAAATATTCATTTAGCACCTCTCCTATCTCTTCTGACTCCAAGCACAACTTCCCACCACTGTCCTTGACTGGCCCTACTCTTACCCTAGTCATTCATTTATTCCTGACATATCTATAGAAAGCTTTAGGGTTATCATAGATTATAGATTATCATAGAATTTACAGTGCAGAAGGAGGCCATTCGGCCCATCGAGTCTGCACCGGCTCTTGGAAAGAGCACCCTACCCAAGGTCAACACCTCCACCCTACCCCCATAACCCAGTAACCCCGCCCAACACTAAGGGCAATTTTGGACACTAAGGGCAATTTATCATGGCCAATCCACCTAACCTGTACATCTTTGGACTGTGGGAGGAAACCGGAGCACCCGGAGGAAACCCACGCACACATGGGGAGGATGTGTAGACTCCGCACAGACAGTGACCCAAGCAGGAATCGAACCTGGGACCCTGGTGCTGTGAAGCAATTGTGCTATCCACAATGCTACCGTGCTGCCCTTAATCCTTGGCCCGTAATCCTTGATCATACCTGCCAAAGACTTCTCATGTCCCCTCCTGGCTCTTCTTAGCTCTCTCTTTAGGTCCTTCCTAGCTAACTTGTAACTCTCGAGTGCCCTAACTGAACCTTCACGTCTCATCTTTACATAAGCCTCCTTCTTCCTCTTGACAAGTGATTCAACTACTTTAGTAAACTACGGTTCCCTCGCTCGACCACTTCCTCCCTGCCTGACAGGCACATACTTATCAAGGACACGCAGTAGCTGTTCCTTGAACAAGCACCACATTTCAATTGTGCCCATCCCCTGCAGCACCTCCCCCATCCGATGCATCCTAAGTCTTGCCTCATCGCATCGTAATTGCCTTTCCCCCAGCTATAACTCTTGCCCTGCGGTATATACCTATCCCTTTCCATCGCTAAAGTAAACGTAATCGAATTGTGGTCACTATCACCAAAGTGCTCACCTACCTCCAAATCTAACACCTGTCCTGGTTCATTACCCAGTACCAAATCCAATGTGACCTTGCCTCTCGTTGGCCTATCTACATACTGTGTCAAGAAACCCTCCTGCACACATTGGACAAAAACGGACCCATCTAAAGTACTAAAACACTGTAGTGTTTCCAGTCAATATTTGGAAAGTTAAAGTCCCCCATAACAACTACCCTCTTTCTTTCGCTCCTATCCAGAATTATCTTTGCAATCCTTTCCTCTACATCTCTGGAACTTTTCAGAGGCCTATAGAAAACTTCTAACAGGGTGACCTCTCCTTTCCTGTTTCTAACCTCACCCCATACTACCTCAGTCGACGAGTCCTCATGAAACGTCCTTTCTGCCACCGTAATACTGTCCTTGACTAATAATGCCACCCCTCCCCTCTTTTACCATCTTCCCTGAGCTTACTGAAATATCTAAACCCCGGCACCTGCAACAACCATTCCTGTCCCTGCTCTATCCATGTCTCTGAAATGGCCACAACATCGAAGTCCCAGGTACCAACCCATGCCGCAAGTTCACCCACCTTATTCCGGATGCTCCTGGCATTGAAGAAGACACACTTTAAACCACCTTCCTGCCTGCCGGTACACTCCTGCAACTTTGAAACCTTACTCATGACCTCACTACTCTCAACCTCCTGTATACTGGAGCTACAATTCAGGTTCCCAAGCCATGTAGTGGGCCATGGGGTTCAGTCTTTAAATTGGTGCCCCCAAAGTCCATCGGATGGCCCCCCTCTTCCCCATAATGCAAATTCTGCTCACCCCACCCCACCAGACATCCCATCAGTGTCCCATAACAGAGACCCCCATGACATAGCTGTCCACCATAAAAGTGCTTCCCCCTATAACAAAGACCCCATCCCCCAAAACAGAGACCAACTCCCCATAACAGAGACCCCTGCCTGGATTCCAGAGAACAGTCTATACAGAAACAGAGAAAAAGAATCACTGCTTTAAAATTCATCTGTCCCCACACCTGCTGCCTCAGGTAGAGAAAGCAGCAGCTGTAAAATCCTAGAAAATGAAAACTACATTACCAGGGTTTAAACCTCCTCAGATCCTTTGATCTTCAAGGCCTTTCTTTCAGCAGAAAGTACTTAACTCCTTTATATGTGGTCAAGAGCTGTCAGTCATAACTAGATGTTTATAAACATTGTGATGTGAGTAAAAGCCTTGCAGATCAAAGAACGGGGGTTCACTGTCATGGCAGGGGAGTTTCTGGTGGGAGCCTCTGTTATGGCAGTCTCTGGTGAGAGTCTCTGTTATGGGGTCTCTTGTAGGAGTCTCTGTTATGGTGGGCTTTGTTATCTCTGCCTCTGGTGGAGTTGTCTGTTATGAGGGTCTCTTGTGGAGATGTCTGATAGGGGTCTCTGTTATTGGGGTCTCTGTTATTGGGGTTATGAAGGTCTCTTGTTGGGGTTTTTTTGTTATGGGTATCTCTGTTATGGTGGAGGGTGGGCCGGAATTGTGTTGCGGGGTGGGGCTAATGGTCTGCCCACTAAAAATGGTAACCCGATAACAGGTTTTGCAAGAGAATCCCTTGCAATCCCTGCCATGCATAAATTTACAAGGCAAGGGATAGTGAATTGCCTCAGGGTGCTGCTCCCCGGGCAACCTCAAATCAGAGACGATTCACCTCTGGCAGGAGGACATAGGTCGGGATTCTCCACCCCGCCACACCCATTTTCTGGTGCGGTGTGGCCTGCCGGCAGCGGGATCCTCCGTCACAGCAGCAGGCCAATGGGGTTTCTCATTGTGGGCACCTCCACGCTGCCGGGAAATTCGCAGGCTTGAGTGCGCTGCCGATGCAGCGGAGGATCCCGCCAATGGAAATGCCAGCCCATAGTCTCCCAATCGGAGAATTCAGCCCAACTTACGCCAAGATTCCACCTGGTAGAAAATTAACATATTTAAAAAGTAAGTTGACATTCTTATAATTTTCCTTTCATCATAAATTCCCACTTATAATAGAAGCTCAACTAAGCTTTGCCATTTGTTACAACTCTGTACAATTCCCATATGGTAAGCTTTGGACTTCAAATGAACCACGTTGGGCATTTCTGATGGAAAGAGAACAAGTTTTTAGTTGAAACAAGGCTGCATTTGGAGTTGCCACAACTGCAGTGTGTGCTTTCCCTTGTACCCTGTTATTGATTGGGATATTTGATATGATTTATTTGGTTTGTGGTACTATAATTGATTAATCCTTTGTAAATTTCTCAAAAAGCCCTTCCATAGCAGCACAGTGGTACAGTGGTTAGCACTGCTGTCTCACGGCGCCGAGGTCCCAGGTTCGATCCCAGCTCTGGGTCACTGTCCGTGTGGAGTTTGCGCATTCTCCCCGTGTCTGTGTGGGTTTCACCCCCACAACACAAAGATGTGCAGGGCAGGTAGATTGGCCACACTAAATTGCCCCTTAATTGGAAAAAATGAATTGGACACTCTAAAAAATTTTTTAAAGCCATTCCATTTATTCTGGATGATAGAATTTCCCCACATCTTAACAGCAATTTGTTTCTGGGGGAAATGGGAAAGGCAGCATTATAGAATCCCACTTCCAACAACAAGCAGTCCAATGAGACCATGAGTGGAAGGCTTGAGACACATTTTACCGCAGTTCTGTTGTGGGTCACAGATGAGGGGCACTCTGATCCTATTGAATCCCTACAGCACAGGAGGAGGCCATTCGTCCAATCGAGTCTACAGCCACTCTCCGAAAAAGCACCCCACCTAGGTGCACTCCCCCGCCCCATCCCTGCAACTCCACCTAACCTACACATCCCTGGACACTTAAGGAGCAATTTAGCATGACCAATCCACCTAACCTGCACATGTTTGGACTGGGGAGTAAGCCAGAGCACCCGGAGGCAACCCACGCAAACACAAGGAGAACATGCAAACTCCACACAGACAGTGGCCCAAGACCAGAATTGAACCCGGGTCCATGGTGCTGTGAGGCAGCAGTGCTAACCACTGTGCCACCTTGCCGATCTCAGGCCATATCTGACTAAAGAAATTCAGTCGATGATCAGCTGGATAGTTGAAAATGTTACTAATGTAACAAGTGTTGCTGTTGAACACAGTTGGTCCTTCTAAATAAATATTTCAATATTCAACTTCTTGCCCACAGATGTCACGTATGGCATATTTCAAAGGGGAGGGTTTCATCTCTTCCAGCGAAAAGATCACACCATTTTCAAACTTTGAAGGAGGCTTCAATTTTAAGACGTTACAGTCCAATGGACTGCTTTTCTATTACAACGAAGGCGTGAGTACCAGAGAGAATTCTTAAAGGGGAAGTCAAAGTACTTCCCATACTTTAGAGATACTTGCTATGTTGTTTTTTTTTGTTGAAGTTTTATTCACTGAATGGAAAACCTTCAATCAGATTTCCCTTCACTGTTTTTGTTGATACCACAATACGGATTGTCCTCTTGAATTCTCAATTAAACATAATAAGAGATGTTAATCGCAGGGTATCAGGTGAATCTTTAAATTTTTCACCTCAACTCTTCATCAAGGAATTTGTGGAAACCATTTTCCTTATTTTTGGTATCGGGTGCTTGAATATGGCTTGGTGAACTTTCTTTCATCAACTGCTTGAATATATTAACATTTACACTGCCAACTTTACATCGGGATACATATAAGCTATAGTATGAATGTGGTAACCTCTCTTTGCCAAAGCCATCAAAGAGGAATGTAGACCACAAGATTATGAACTAGCATTTCTTCATTATCATGGTTAGGATAATACAGATAGTAACACGTGGATGTTAAATTCATGTAAAATACTGAAGCAGAGATGAATAACTAACAGAATTAACACCTGAAGCTGCAAAAGCCGTTCAAGAATATTGCAGTAGCTCAGCATCACTGACTTCTGGTTATTGTAAAGTGTGTTCAATTAACTGATGAAATTAATATTTGCAGTTACCTCTGCATTAATAGGGCTATACCCATTACAAGTTGATAATACAGAAGACAGTATTCTGATGGCACAACTTTAAGAATTGAGGGGGATGTTTTAACCCTGGTCCCAAAAGTGACCAAGAGCGTGGTTCTGCATCACAACATCGACTCCGCAACCAAAACCTTTGAAGTCATTTTCATAACCATGTAACGTAAATAGTCATTGATGTTTTACTGTAAGTTGCACATTTTTATGACACAGGCTATGGAGAACCACCAAGGCCTCCCACTGGTTATGCTTGTAAATCTCTTTTCAGCCTGATATCTTCTCCCTCTCACTGGACAACGGTACAGTCATTTTCAAAATGAAAGAAACGACAATACAATCAACAAAGAAGCAATATAATGATGGATGGAATCATTTCATTAGAGCAACTGTCAGCCAGTCAGGGTAATCATCTTCCGCTTTTATGTATTTGAATATTGACAATGGACTAGTTCCAACTCAGTGTTATTAACAAAGAAACTCCACAGTCATTTGAAACTGATACAAGCTGTGTTAGGCCTAGTTTGAGGTTTGCTGCTCTGTCCAGCATAAACAACTACATTATATTTGATTACAACAATTGCATCTCCAAGAAGGGCAGGACTGGGCATTAAATATTCCTGCGTACAAGGTATTTAGGACAGACGGGAAAGGAAGAAAGGGTGGGGGGAACGACAGCATTGATTATCAATGGTATTACAGTACTGGAAAGAGAGCATGTTCCGGGAGAGTCAAGGACAGAATCTCTCTGGCTAGAGGGAAGGAATGAAAAAGGTGCAATCAAATTGATCAGTGTAGTATATAGATCACCAGTGGAAGGGATGTAGAGAAACAAATTTGCAACGGAATTACTGAGAGTTGCAAGAATTGTAGAGTAATTAGAAAGGGAAACTTCAATTGTCTAGATATTGTTGCTCTTATTAGCCTTAGTTTTATTAGCTCGAATTCTGTCACCTTTGCTCACGAGTCGCCAGGTATCTTTCTGATACCGCCACGTGGTTCAAGCTCAAGTAATGATTAATAATGCAGCACACCGCTTAGTAAAAGTTAAATCAACGATCATTTATTATATACAGCAGTAAATAGTTATACAATAATCCTACTTCTAGACTACTACCTACCACTAAAGGCCAATACTTAACTTTGGAGATGGCCCACCAGGTCAGGGAAACGAATGGTCTATCGAATTGGGTCTAGACCTGCGGGATTCAAAGCTGGTACAAGTTGATAGTCAGGAGCACCTATCTGGTAGCGATCGCTGGAGTAAGACTTACTGTTTTCTTTGTCGAAGGGTCTCGAAGGTTGCGAACAGGAAGAGAAGGGTTGATCTGAACTTGTCCCCTATTCTTATAGTTCCCAGGGGCTTCCCGCCTCTCGGGGCGGACCTCGTACCTGGTTCCAAGTGATTGGACTTGGTCCCAATCACTTGGTTCGATATGCTCCAATAATGGGGCGATTCCTTGATCGGGGGGTGGTCGTCTAGCTTCCTTTGTGTCAGCCCCTGCTGGCCCCGAAAGGTCTGGATCGGCTTTATGTTGCTAATGTGTAGCAATTGTTCCCGGGGATGGCTGCTTAATATGCAGATGGCTGGGTTGTTGTGATGTTGATGGCTGCAGGTATCGGTCTGGGCTGACTTCCCCAGAGCCGAATACACTGTTTTGCCTGCAGCTGTCTGTTTGAGTCCTGTTGGCTGATTTTCCCATCAGCCTCTTTCGTTTGCCATTTTAGATCGGGGTTTGACCATTCTAATCGGGAATCAGCCATTTAGGTGGCTACAATATCGACTAGGAAAGGGACATTGGAAAGGGAGAAAAACGGCCAGAGTTCCTGGCGTGTTCAAGATAAATTTTGCAGCAGTATGTTTCCAGTCAAATGAAAGGGCATGAACTGCTGGGCCTGATTCTGGGGAATGAGTTGGCCCAAGTGGATTAAATCACAGAGACTGAGCATTTAAGGAACAGTGACCATTGTATTATAAGGCTTAGGTTGGCCATGGAAAAGGACAAGGAGCAATCCAGGACAGGGATAATTGACTGGAGGAAAACCAACTTCGATGGGAAGAGAATGCATCTGAGCAAAGTGAGTTGGAATCAGATGTTGGCAGGAAAGACAGTGGCTGAACAATGGGCTACCTTCAAAGAGACAGTGTCAGGCAATGTCAAGGTATATTCCCCTGAAGGGAAAAGGTAGGACAAATAAAGCTAGAACACCATGGATGACAAGAGAGATAGAAGTTGTCATGTGAGAGATTCTCTAAACCCTGGCCCATAACAAAGTGAAAATGAAAAGGAAGGAGTACACTCATGACAAATGTCAGGCGGAAAATACAATGGAGAATCAGGCTGAATATATAAGCATCAGAGGGGAAGTGAAAAAACTAGACAGGAAAGCAAGGAGTGATCATGAATGGAGACTGGCAGCTAACACAAAAGGGGTCCCCAAGATCTTCTATCAATATGTAAGTCATAAAAGGGCGATAAAAGAAAGAGCCTGGCTGATTAAGGATACAAAAAAGGAGACTTGCATGCGGAGGCAGGAGAAGTAACGGAGGTATTAAATGAACACTTTCCATCTATCTTTACAAAGGATGAGGTGAGAGAGCCAGTAACTGGTACACTCGAGATATTTATAATTGAGAAGGAAGAGGTGTCAGAAAGGCTATCTTTAATTAAAATTGATAAGACACCAGGATCAGATGAGATGCATCCAAGTATACTGAGGGAGGTGAGAGTAAAAATATCAGAGGCACTCGTGATAATCTTCCAACCTTGACACTAGGGTGGTGCCAGAGGACTGGAGAATTGCAAAAGGGGGTATAAGGATAAAGTCAGAAACTACAGACCAGTCAGTTTGACTTCAGTGGTAGGGAAACCTTTGTAAACTATAGTTCAGGACAAAATCAATAGTCATGTAGACAAGTGCTGGATAATTAAGGAAAACCAGCATTGATTCATCCAGGAAAAACCATGTTTACTAACTTTCTGACGGTTTTTGAGGTGGTAACAGTGAATATTGATAAAGAAAATGCTGTTGATGTGGTGTATATTGATTTTCAAAGGGCATTTGATACAGTGCCACACAACAGACTTGTGAGCAAAATTCTAGTTCATGGAATCAAAGAGAAAGTAAGCACTTAGAGAAGAAATTAGCTGAGCGACAGGAAACAGAGAGCAGTGATAAATGGTTGATTTTCAGATTGAAGGGTTAGTAGTGGAGTTCCCCAGGGGTCAGTGATGGGATCATTGCTCTTCCTGATATATATATATATATATATATATATATATATATTAATGACCTAGACTGTGGTATGTAGGGCATAATTTCAAAATTTGCAGATGTTACACAGTTTGAATGCATTGTCAACTGTGATGAGGATAGTCTTGAAATTCAAAAGGACATCTATATGATGGTGGATTGGCAGATACGTGGCAGATGAAGTTCTCCATATGTGGTCTCACCAACACCTTATATAATTGCAACAATACTTCTCTACTTTTATACTCCAGTCCTTTTGCAATAAATGCTAACATTCCATTTTCCTTTCTTATTACATTTAGTACCTGCATACAGACTTTCTGTGATTCATGATCAATGACACCCAGATCCCTCTGCCCAGACACATTTTGAATCTGCTTTCCAGTTAGATAATAATTTGCCTGACTATTTTTTCGGCCAAAATGGACAACCTCATTTATTCACATTAAACTCTGTCTACCCAATCTCCTAGCCTATCTATATTCCTCTGTAAAATCTGTATCTCCTCTTCGCTGCCTGCTTTCCCACCTATTTTAGTATCATCTGCAAATTTTGCTATGTTACACTCCTTGGAGAACATTTATATAGATTGTAAACAGTTGAGGACTGAGGACTGAGCTCTGTGGCACCCCACTAGTTACAGTCTGCCAGCCAGAGAAGGAACCATTTAACCTAACCCTCTGCTTTCTGTCAGTCAGCCAATCCTCAATCCAATCTAATATTCCACCCCAAATCCCCTGTGATCTCACTTTCTGGATCAATCTTTTATGCGGCACCTTGTCAAACGCCTTCTGGAAGTCTAGATATACCACATCCACAGGTTCCCCATGATCCACCTTGCTGGTTACATCCTCAAAGAACTCAAGCAAGGTTTTTAAGCATGACTTACTCTTTACTAAAAGGAGAAAGTTTTAAGGACGAGCAGGAACAAAACAATTGCGGTATACATGTACATTAGCCATTGAAAGTGGCACAGGACATATTGACAGAGCAGTTAATAAAAAATATGGGGCGTCATTCTCCGACCCCCCAGCGGTCGGAGAATGGCCGTTGGCCGCCGTGAATCCCGCCCCCGCCGAAGTCTCCGGTACCGGAGATTGGGTGGGGGCGGGAATCGGGCCGCGCTGGTTGGCGGGACCCCCCTCTCAATTCTCCGGCCAGCATGGGCCGAAGTCCCGCCCAGAAATTGCCTGTCCCGCCGGCGTAAATCAAAGCTGGCGGGACCAGGCGGCGTGGGCGGGCTCCGGGGTCCTGGGGGGGGCGCGGGGCGATCTGACCCCGGGGGGTGCCCGCACGTTGGCCTGGCCCGCGATCGGGGCCCACCGATCCGCGCGCAGGCCTGTGCCGTGGGGGCACTCTTTCCCTTCCGCCTCCGCCACGGCCTCCACCATGGCGGAGGCGGAAGAGACTCACCCCACTGCGCATGCGCGGGAAACTGTCGGCGGCCGCTGACGCTCCCGCGCATGCGCCGCATTTCCGCGCCAGCTGGCGGGGCAACAAACGCCATTTCCGCCAGCTGGCGGGGCAACAAACACCATTTCCGCCAGCTGGCGGGGCGGAAATCCCTCCGGCGCCGGCCCAGCCCCCGTTGGGGGAGAATTTCTCCCATGGTATCCTAGGTTTTATTAATAGGAGCATTAAGTATAAGAGTAAGGAGATTATGTTGAACTTGTATAAGACACTAGTTAGGCCTCATCTGGACGACTGTGTCCATTTCTGGGCTCCATACTTAAAGAAGGGGTACTAGAGAGAGAGTACAGAGCAGATGCACAAGAATCATTTAAGTTATAAACAACTGTAGTTATGAGGACAGATTGAAGAGATTGGGACTGTTTTCCTTGGAGAAAAGAAGGCTGAGAAGGAACTTCGTAAAGGTATTCAAGATCCTAAGGGATGTGGACAGCGTAAATCATGAGAAACCGTTCCATCTCAAGAGTGCATCAAGAACTAGAGGGCACCGATTCAAAATAATTGACAAAAGGAATAAAAGAGATGTGAGGAAAAACATTTTCACCCAGAGCACAGATGGAATGGCTTTCTGAGAGGGTAGTGGAGGCAGGCTCTATCGCGGTATTCGAAAGAGAATTAGATGGCTATCAGAAATTAAATAATATGCAAAGTTACGAGGATAAGATTGGGGAGTAGGAGCACATGGAATGCTCTTTTAGCGAGCCAGTTCAGACTCGATGGGCCAAGTGGTCTTGTTCTGCACTGTAAAGGTTCTGTGATCTATGATTTCATAAAAGGAAGGAAAGAGAATCAGATAGTTTAAGGATGAGATTTGCCGTCTCGCCAGCCCCGTTTTCTGGCGCGGCGCCCCCGGTCAGCAGCGGGATCCTCCCATTGTGGCCACCCCCACACCGTTGGGCAATCCGTAGGCGTACGTGCGCTGCTGGCGGAGCGGAGGATCCCGCCAATGGAGAATCCAGCCCAAAATCTTTCATTTTGACCATTCCTATCTTCACAGCTGTGCAGAATTTTAACTTTAACTTGTATTCTCCCTAACAGCTCACCTCATCCATTGGCTGGGTGGCGGCTGTTAAAAATCACATGCACATAGTGTACTTGAACGAGTACTTTTCTTCTGTATTTACAAATGAGAGGGGCGATATTGTTGGAGAGGACAGTGTGAAACAGGTTGGTAAGCTCGAGGAAATACTTGTTAGGAAGGAAGATGTGTTGGGCATTTTGAAAAACTTGAGGATAGACAAGTCCCCCGGGCCTGACGGGATATATCCAAGGATTCTATGGGAAGCAAGAGATGAAATTGCAGAGCCGTTGGCAATGATCTTTTCGTCCTCACTGTCAACAGGGGTGGTACCAGGGGATTGGAGAGTGGCGAATGTCGTGCCCCTGTTCAAAAAAGGGACGAGGGATAACCCTGGGAATTACAGGCCAGTTAGTCTTACTTCGGTGGTAGGCAAAGTAATGGAAAGGGTACTGAAGGATAGGATTTCTGAGCATCTGGAAAGACACTGCCTGATTAGGGATAGTCAGCACGGATTTGTGAGGGGTAGGTCTTGCCTTACAAATCTTATTGAATTCTTTGAGGAGGTGACCAAGCATGTGGATGAAGGTAAAGCAGTGGATGTAGTGTACATGGATTTTAGTAAGGCATTTGATAAAGTTCCCCATGGTAGGCTTATGCAGAAAGTAAGGAGGCATGGGATAGTGGGAAATTTGGCCAGTTGGATAACAAACTGGCTAACCGATAGAAGTCAGAGAGTGGTGGTGGATGGCAAATATTCAGCCTGGAGCCCAGTTACCAGTGGCGTACCGCAGGGATCAGTTCTGGGTCCTCTGCTGTTTGTGATTTTCATTAATGACTTGGATGAGGGAGTTGAAGGGTGGGTCAGTAAATTTGCAGACGATACGAAGATTGGTGGAGTTGTGGATGGTAAGGAGGGCTGTTGTCGGCTGCAAAGAGACATAGATAGGATGAAGAGCTGGGCTGAGAAGTGGCAGATGGAGTTTAACCCTGAAAAGTGTGAGGTTGTCCATTTTGGAAGGACAAATATGAATGCGGAATACAGGGTTAACGGCAGAGTTCTTGGCAATGTGGAGGAGCAAAGAGACCTTGGGGTCTATGTTCATACATCTTTGAAAGTTGCCACTCAAGTGGATAGAGCTGTGAAGAAGGCCTATGGTGTGCTCGCGTTCATTAACAGAGGGATTGAATTTAAGAGCCGTGAGGTGATGATGCAGCTGTACAAAACTTTGGTAAGGCCACATTTGGAGTATTGTGTACAGTTTTGGTCGCCTCATTTTAGGAAGGATGTGGAAGCTTTGGAAAAGGTGCAAAGAAGATTTACCAGGATGTTGGCTGGAATGGAGAGTAGGTCTTATGAGGAAAGGTTGAGGGTGCTAGGCCTTTTCTCATTAGAACGGAGAAGGATGAGGGGCGACTTGATAGAGGTTTATAAGATGATCAGGGGAATAGATAGAGTAGACAGTCAGAGACTTTTTCCCCGTGTGGAACAAACCATTACAAGGGGACATAAATTTAAGGTGAAAGGTGGAAGATATAGGAGGGATATCAGAGGTAGGTTCTTTACCCAGAGAGTAGTGGGGGCATGGAATGCACTGCCTGTGGAAGTAGTTGAGTCAGAAACATTAGGGACCTTCAAGCAGCTATTGGATAGGTACATGGATTACGGTAAAATTATATAGTGTAGATTTATTTGTTCTCAAGGGCAGCACGGTAGCATTGTGGATAGCACAATTGCTTCACAGCTCCAGGGTCCCAGGTTCGATTCCGGCTTGGGTCACTGTCTGTGCGGAGTCTGCACGTCCTCCCCGTGTCTGCGTGGGTTTCCTCCGGGTGCTCCGGTTTCCTCCCACAGTCCAAAGATGTGCGGGTTTAGGTGAATTGGCCAATGATAAATTGCCCTTAATGTCCAAATTGCCCTTGGTGTTGGGTGGAGGTGTTGAGTTTGGGTAGGGTGCTCTTTCCAAGAGCCGGTGCAGACTCAAAGGGCCAAATGGCCTCCTTCTGCACTGTAAATTCAATGCTGACGCTCCCGCGCATGCGCCGCCCCGAGATGTCATTTCCCCGCCAGCTGGCGGGGCACCAAAGGCCGTTTCCGCCAGCTGGCGGGGCGGAAATTCCTCCTGCGTCGGCCTAGCCCCTCAATGTTGGGGCTCGGCCCCCAAAGATGCGGAGCATTCCGCACCTTTGGGGCGGCGCGATGCCCGTCTGATTGGCGCCGTTTTGGGCGCCAGTCGGCGGACATCGCGCCGTTTCCGGAGAATTTACTGGTTCTGGACACACCTATCATTGGTAACATCTTCCCTGCATCTACCCTGTCTAGTCCTGTTAGAATTTTATAAGTCTCTATGAGACCCCCCTCATTCTCCCGAACTCCAGCGAGAACAATCCTAACCTCGTCAATCTTTCCTCATATGACAGTCACGCCATCCCTGGAATTAGTCTGCTAAACCGTCGCTGCACTCCCTTGAGAGAAAGAACAGCCTTCCTCAGAGAAGGAGACCAAAACTGCATACAATACTCCAGATGTGGCCTCACCAAGGCCCTGTACAATTGCAGCAACACATCCCTGCTTCTATACTCGAAACCTCTCGCAATGAAGGCCAACATACCATTAGCCTTCTTTACTGCCTGCTGCACCTGCATGCTTATCATCAGCGAATGGTGCACAAGGACACCCAGGTCCCGCTGCACACTCCCCTCTCTCAATTTACAACCATTCAGGTAGTAATCTGCCTTCCTGTTTTTGCTTCCAAAGTGATTAACCTCACACTTATCCAAATTATACTGCATCTACCATTGATTTGCCCACTCACCCAACCTGTCCAGATCTTGCTGTAGGATCCCTACATCTTCGTCACAATTCACCCTCCCACCTAATCATCTGCAAACTTTGAGATGTTGCATTTTGTTCCCTCATCCAAATCATTAATATATATTTTGAATAACTGGGGTCCCAGCTTCGATCCCTGTGGTACCCCACTAGTTACTGCCTGCCAATTTGAAAAGGACACATTAATCCCTACTCTTTGTTCCTCTCTGTTAACCAGTTTTCTATCCACCTCAATACATTTCCCCCAATCCCATGCGCTTTAATTTTGCACAATAATCTCTTGTGCGGGACTTTGTCAAACGCCTTCTGAAAGTCCAAATATACCACATCGACTGGCTCCCCCTTGTCAACTGTACTGGTTACTGATACCCAATTTTTTTCCAATTAAGGGGCAATTTAGCGTGGCCAATCCACCTAACCTGCACATCTTTGAGTTGTGGGGGTGAAACCCACGCAGAAATGGGAAGAATGTGCAAACTCCACACGGACTGTGACCCAGGGCCCGGGATTCGAACTTGGGTCTTCAGCGCCATAGTCCCAGTGCTAACCACTGCATCACGTGCCGCCCCCCCCCACCCCAATCTTTTGTCCCCAACCCCTCTTGTTCTTCGACTGCGGCCTCTGAACCCCCTCCCCCCACTGCCCCTACATATCTCTTAGGGGATCCTTCAGCCCCCCTGCCGCCACCTCTTAAAGGCAGGGCACTTCAAGGCCCAATCATTGGCACTGGCAGCCTGGCACCCTGGCAGTGTCAAGGTGGCAATGCCAATGTGCCCAGGTACCATTGGGAGTGCCAGGGTACCATCCTGCCCAGAGCCTGACCACACGGGTCCTTCAAAGGCATGGGAGACCCCCCCCTCCCCCCCCCCCCCCCCCAAGTCCAATTTTGTGTGGACCAGAGCTCAACAGCGCCATGACGAGGTCTCCCAGGTGAGGCTGTTAGTCCCTGGGCCTCTGGAGAATTTGGCGTAGGTATATCTAAATGAGCCTAATGGCTTTCATAAATATATTAATCTGGATCTCACCCAGCAATCCCATTAGATCTCATGAGGGTTTCAACTGAAAGAGGCCTATTGTGAGATTTAACGGCTTTGTCCCATCACCGAGCTGGGCGCATGGAGGCCATTATTTCGCGCCCCATAGTTCCAACCTTGGATTACACAGTATTTTGGAAATAGACTTCTGATCTGTCCCTAGTTGGTGATGATGGTAAACAGATGTAAACTTATTTTGTTTTGATTGTAGAAACATAATCCCGTATGGTTATACCACAAAATTGGGCACCAGGTTAGCACAAGTGGCTAGCACTGTGGCTTCACAGCGCCAGGGTCCCAGGTTCGATTGCCCGCTGGGTCATTGTCTGTGTGGAGTTTGTACGTTCTCCTCGTGTCTGTGTGGGTTTCCTCCCACAGTCCGAAGACATGCAGCTAAGGTCGATTGGCCATACTAAATTGTCCTTCGTGTCCAAAAGGTTAGGAGGTTATTGGGTTATGGGGATAGGGTGGAAGTGATGGCTTAAGTGGGTCGGTGCAGACTCGATGGGCCGAATGGCCTCCTTCTGCACTGTATGTTCTATGTTCTATATCTGCAATCTATAGAAAAAAGGGGATTCAAAACAACACAAATTTGTGGCTTGAGAAATGTGTTTTAAAGTATCTGCCCTCACATGATTTTAGCCCTTGCATTATAATGATCACTGGCCATCAGGTGTCCATCTTGGATAATTACTCAATATAAAGAACAGTTGTATAATTGACCAAATAAATAGAAAAAAATTGTTAACTGTGATAAAGTAGCTTTTTTTGTGTTTTCTCTAAAACACCATTTTTAATAAGTTCCATTGCACTGAAGATAATATTTGTTGTAATTTGTTTTCACATTGAGTTCTGGTCCAATACCAAATCCTCATTGATACGTAATGGAACTTTCTGACATATAATTATTCCCACTTTTTTTTTCAGTTGCCAGTTAATAGTAGATGATGAGGATAAAACAACAGATGATTGTCCCTTAAAGGAAACAGTGGAACCCAAAGGAAAATTCTACATTGGAGGTTCACTCCACAACCACTACATTAACTTCACAGGCTGCATCGGCAATGCTTATCTCAGCAGGTCAGGCACTCTTTATTTTGTCATCGGCAGATTTTATATGTTCTTTTTTTACCATGATCAATAGGTTTGTATGTAAGCGGTACGTGTTTTCTTACCCTCAGAGTGATCGTTCCAATTCAAATAATTTCCAGCAGCAAGCTTTTTGTTAGTTTTAAAATAATGGTTATTTATTATCACACACTTGCCTCAGAGGTTTCAAATGCAACTTCTTACTGACTCCACACACACACTTCACACACATGAAGATTTTGTACAGATGAAGGTGAAACAACACAATTCCAAGTTTGATTGTCTCAATTTCTTTCATTGCAGGCCTGCAGTTTGTTAGATTAGTTGATGTTTGAGTTGAAGCGAAAGCCTGGTAAAGTAGGCCATTCTCAATAATCTGCAAGATGTCTTGTAAAATTTCCCAGGAGGTTGGTTCTCAGGTGAACTCTGAGTTGGAGCTGGCTGTGGATGAGTCCTTCTCCAACCTTCATGAGTCCTCCTCCATCCTTCAAGGTATTGCTGTTTATTAGCTTGGTTACTTAGATGGCTTGCAGTTGATTCAATGGTTTCTCATGGAACTCCGTCTGCAGACAGCTTCTGGTTGTTATTTTTAAAGCAAATAGAGAGCAAGGTTGTCTCATCATGTGACTGTTTACAAGTCCAAAGTCCTTTCCAAATCAGGTAGGTGGTAAGGTTGATTATACGTATAAGTGTGGATTTCACACCTTGAAGATTTGTCTTTGTATCGGAATGATCCACTCATTTTGAAATTATTCTTTTGAATTAGTATCAGGGTAAGGCATTGTGTCAACATCAGTTTGAAAGGTCCCTTTTGTTTTCTCTTGAGACCAGAGAGTGTTCCAATCCACAAGAGAAATCAGTTGATCCTTGGCCAGCCATATTTTTGCAGCCATTTGTAGTCAGTTTAAAAAATAAAAATTAGTTTGAAATTCATAAAACTGAGATTTGACTATTTTGTCTTCATATGTGTGGGCAGAGCTAGGGAGTGGAATAAAGGTTTAATAAGAAGTCTGTTCAGAGACAGAATAGTTTTTCACTATGCGTTCCTGGAAAATAAATAGTCTTTTCTTATTCACCCTTAAATAAAGAGTATGCACCCGTCGCAGATATCAGTTATATGTTGAAAATATGTAGATATATTGTGGGAAAGACACTTCTCATGGTCAAATTGGCTTTTGGCCTTCAACACAGCTAATGAGTGGTTTTCTGTCATTTATTTTTTCAAAATAAAATCTTTCTCTCTCAAAATCAGGCAGAACATGCAACTGGGCTGGTTATTCGGCCGCAATGGATGTCTCATGGACGTTAGCCATCATTGGTAGCTGCAATAGACATGGCCAGAGTTCTTTGTTTGAGCGGTCATGTTCTCTCGCCAGAGCTGAATCGCACCTAATTTGCACTCATGCTGGGAGCACAAATCCGGAAGCAATTCACAATCCGGTGGACTTTGGGGGCAACTTCCCTGAAGAGTCACTCCCTTAGCCGACCACAAGGCCCACCACATCAGGGTCACATTTATAAATACCTGCACTAATTCTCGCCCACGTTAGTCTCGGCCCAGAGGACTGGAGAATCACACGGGCTTGGAGAATATGGTGCCCGGCCCATTAATAGGATACAAATGGGTCTTAATGACCCCTTTATGTCCTCCCGCTGGTGCAGGGTGCGAACAGTGAGGCTGCCGCCAACGAAGGGCCGGACCATCGAAACAGGATCGACGCTATTTTTTGCCCGATGCTGGATTCTCCGCCTGATCATGAATCACCGTTCCGGAGTAGCGAAACAGAGAATCCAGCCAAAAACCAGGGCTGTCGCAACTTAAAATTGACATTTGTTTGGCTTGTATTATGTAATTTAAGTACAAAAATGTTCCTTTGCGCTCTGCATAATCACTTGTATTTAAATAATTGCTCTAAGCAGAAATAATACAATTAAAAATCCTCTCAAAAACAACTTGCCTAATGATAAATAGGCAACCGAACCATAGATTAAGCGAGAGGTTTGTATTCGCCAGAACTGAAAGAAACAAAAGTGAAGGAAATAATTAAGCAATTTTGCATTATTCTAACTTTATCAAATGAAGTATGGTACTGAGGTACTAAGGACTGGATTTTGTGGTCCGGTGACTGAGTCAGGAGGAAAAATGGGGAGCCAAGCAGAGGTTCTACCGCTGTTTCTACCTCTGATCATTTTCACCTGTGCAGGAGTGTGGTGGGCCATGAACTTGATGTGCACAGGTTTAAAAGCCAACGGTGTCTTTGTACAAGTGGTTTCTCTAGATCTCCTGGAATTTCCATGGAGGTAACCATGATTTGAAAGTCCTCCTAAATCATGCCAGCACAGTGGAATCATGAACACTACAGGAAGGCCAGTCAAATGGCAACAAAGATTGTACTAACCATAATAATAATTATTGTAGTATTGCAGGAAAATCATCAGGAACAAGATTCTCCGACCCTCCGCCGCATGAAACCCGCCCCCGCTGGTTGCTGAAGTCTCCGGCACCGGATATTCGGCGGGGGCGCAATCACGCAACGCCGGTTGGCGGGCCACCGCGCGCGATTCTCCGGCCCGGATGGGCCGAAGTCCCGCCGCTAAAATGCCTGTCCCGCCGGCGTAAATTAAACCACCTACCTTACCGGCGGGACAAGGCGGCGCGGGCGGGCTCCGGGGTCCTGGGGGGGGCGCGGGGCAATCTGGCCCCAGGGGGGTGCCCCCACGATGGCCTGGCCCGCGATCGGGGCCCACCGATCCGCGAGCGGGCCTGTGCCGTGGGGACACTCTTTCCCTTCCGCCTCCGCCACGGTGGAGACTGTGGCGGAGGCAGAAGAGACTCCCTCCACTGCGCATGCGTGGGAATGCCGTCAGCGGCCGCTGACGCTCCCGCGCATGCGCCGCCCGGAGATGTCATTTCCGCGCCAGCTGGCGGGGCACCAAAGGCCTTTTCCACCAGCTGGCGGTGCGGAAATTTGTCCGGCGCCGACCTAGCCCCTCAAGGTTGGGGCTCGGATCCCAAAGATGCGGAGCATTCCGCACCTTTGGGGCGGCGCGTTGCCCGTCTGATTTGCGCCGTTTTGGGCGCCAGTCGGCAGACATCGCACCGTTTCCGGAGAATTTCGCCCCTGAAGTTTGACTGCAAACCTGCTGGAATTTTACAAGGGAGGGGGGAGAATGAGGTTGAATGATGTTATATGTGCCTTCATGCCATTGTAATGTCAAAGTGCTCAGCAGAGCAAGAGTTAATGAGGGACTGGAGGAAAGAACCGAGCACGGTACCAGGGAAGAGTCACATGGTAAGCGACTGAGAGCACACTCTGGAAGCAGCCAGCATGGAGACAATGGCTGGCATTCTCCACTCGGTTCACTAGGTGCTCCTGCGAGTGGAGAATCCGGATTGGTCTTCACTGGCCCGGAGAGCGGCGTACAGATGCAAGTCTCTCTCCTTAACCATGCAAAAATGAACATGGTGGAGAGTTCGCTCCGTTCCGTCGGAATCCCAGTTTCGGGTCGCCATTTTGAGTGTGCGGCCCGATCCCAAGGTCTAGTGGCAGGGTCTCTTCCCCCCCACAATACTCATCCTGCCCCTCACCCTCACTGACAAGAGGGGCATCCTACCATCCACCACGGGAATAACAGTTCACCCCTCCAAAAGCATGCACCCATGCATGAGGGTGACCTGACCCTTCCCCACCGATAGCCCCAGCCCCCTCATTGAATCAAGGAACAAAGAACAAAGAACAAAGAAATGTACATCACAGGAACAGGCCCTTCGGCCCTCCAAGCCCGTGCCGACCATGCTGCCCGACTAAACTACAATCTTCTACACTTCCTGGGTCCGTATCCCTCTATTCCCATCCTATTCATGTATTTGTCAAGATGCCCCTTAAATGTCACTAGCGTCTCTGCTTCCACCACCTCCTCCGGTAGCGAGTTCCAGGCACCCACTACCCTCTGAGTAAAAAACCTGCCTCGTACATCTACTCTAAACCTTGCCCCTCTCACCTTAAACCTATGCCCCCTAGTAATTGACCCCTCTACCCCGGGGAAAAGCCTCTGACTATCCACTCTGTCTATGCCCCTCATAATTTTGTAGACCTCTATCAGGTCGCCCCTCAACCTCCTTCGTTCCAGTGAGAACAAACCGAGTTTATTCAACCGCTCCTCATAGCTAATGCCCTCCATACCAGGCAATATTCTGGTAAATCTCTTCTGCACCTACTCTAAAGCCTCCACATCCTTCTGGTAGTGTGGCGACCAGAATTGAACACTATACTCCAAGTGTGGCCTAACTAAGGTTCTATACAGCTGCAACATGACTTGCCAATTCTTATAGTCAATGCCCCGGCCAATGAAGGCAAGCATGCCGTATGCCTTCTTGACTACCTTCTCCACCTGTGTTGCCCCTTTCAGTGACCTGTGGACCTGTACTCCTAGATCTCTTTGACTTTCAATAATCTTGAGGGTTCTACCATTCACTGTATATTCCCTACCTGCATTAGACCTTCCAAAATGCATTACCTCACATTTGTCCGGATTAAACTCCATCTGCCATCTCTCCGCCCAAGTCTCCAAACAATCTGTATCCTCTGACAGTCCTCATCACTATCCGCAATTCCACCAACCTTTGTGTCGTCTGCAAACTTACTAAGTTACATTTTCCTCCAAATCATTTATATATACTACAAACAGCAAAGGTCCCAGCACTGATCCCTGTGGAACACCACTGGTCACAGCCCTCCAATTAGAAAAGTATCCTTCCATTGCTACTCTCTGCCTTCTATGACCTAGCCAGTTCTGTATCCACCTTGCCAGCTCACCCCTGATCCCGTGTGACTTCACCTTTTGTACTAGTCTACCATGAGGGACCTTGTCAAAGGCCTTACTGAAGTCCATGTAGACAACATCCACTGCCCTACCTGCATCAATCATCTTAGCGACCTCCTCGAAAAACTCTATCAAGTTAGTGAGACACGACCTCCCTTTCCCAAAACCATGCTGCCTCTCACTAATACGTCCATTTGCTTCCAAATGGGAGTAGATCCTGTCTCGAAGAATTCTCTCCAGTAATTTCCCTACCACTGAAGTAAGGCTCACCGGCCTGTAGTTCCCTGGATTATCCTTGCTACCCTTCTTAAACAGAGGAACAACATTGGCTATTCTCCAGTCCTCCGGGACATCCCCTGAAGACAGTGAGGATCCAAAGATTTCTGTCAAGGCCTCAGCAATTTCCTCTCCAGCCTCCTTCAGTATTCTGGGGTAGGTCCCATCAGGCCCTGGGGACTTATCTACCTTAATATTTTTTAAGACACCCAACACCTCATCTTTTTGGATCTCAATGTAACCCAGGCTATCTACACACCCTTCTCCAGACTCAACATCTACCAATTTCTTCTCTTTGGTGAATACTGATGCAAAGTATTCATTTAGTACCTCGCCCATTTCCTCTGGCTCCACACATAGATTCCCTTGCCTACCCTTCAGTGGGTCAACCCTTTCCCTGGCTACCCTCTTGCTTTTTATGTACGTGTAAAAAGCCTTGGGATTTTCCTTAACCCTATTTGCCAATGACTTTTCGTGACCCCTTCTAGCCCTCCTGACTCCTTGCTTAAGTTCCTTCCTACTTTCCTTATATTCCACGCAGGCTTCGTCTGTTCCCAGCCTTTTAGCCCTGACAAATGCCTCCTTTTTCTTTTTGACGAGGCCTACAATATCTCTCGTTATCCAAGGTTCCCGAAAATTGCCGTATTTATCCTACTTCCTCACAGGAACATGCCGGTCCTGTATTCCTTTCAACTGACACTTGAAAGCCTCCCACGTGTCACATGTTGATTTGCCCTCAAACATCCGCCCCCAATCTATGTTCTTCAGTTCCCGCCTAATATTGTTATAATTCGCCTTCCCCCAATTTAGCACATTCATCCTAGGACCACTCTTATCCTTGTCCACCAGTACTTTAAAACTTACTGAATTGTGGTCACTGTTACCGAAATTCTCCCCTACTGAAACATCTACCACCTGGCCGGGCTCATTCCCCAATACCTGGTCGAGTACCGCCCCTTCCCTAGTTGGACTGTCTACATATTGTTTTAAGAAGCCCTCCTGGATGCTCCTTACAAACTCCGCCCCATCTAAGCCCCTGGCACTAAGTGAGTCCCAGTCAATATTGGGGAAGTTGAAGTCTCCCATCACCACAACCCTGTTGTTTTTACTCTTTTCCAAAATCTGTCTACCTATCTGCTCCTCTATCTCCCGCTGGCTGTTGGGAGACCTGTAGTAAATCCCCAACACTGCGACTGCACCCTTCTTATTCCTGATTTCTACCCATATAGCCTCACTGCCCTCTGAGCTGTCCTCCCGCAGTACAGCTGTGATATTCTCCCTAACCAGTAGCGCAACTCCGCCTCCCCTTTTACATCCCCCTCTATCCCGCCTGAAACATCTAAATCCTGGAACGTTTATCTGCCAATCCTGCCCTTCACTCAACCAGGTCTCTGTAATGGCAACAACATCATAGTTCCAAGTACTAATCCAAGCTCTAAGTTCATCTGCCTTACCCCTAATACTTCTTGCATTAAAACATATGCACTTCAGGCCACCAGACCCGCTGTGTTCAGCAACTTCTCCCTGTCTGCTCTGCCTCAGAGCCCCACTGTCCCTATTCCCTAGTTCTCCCTCAATGCTCTCACCTTCTGACCTATTGCTCCTGTGCCCACCCCCCTGCCATACTAGTTTCAACCCTCCCGTGTGACACTAGCAAACCCGTCCTTATATAGGTCACACCTGCCCCGGAGGAGCTCCCAGTGGTCCAGATAACAGAAACCCTCCCTCCTACACCAGCTGTTTAGCCACGTGTTTAGCTGCTCTATCTTCCTATTTCTAGCCTCACTGGCACGTGGCACAGGGAGTAATCCCGAGATTACAACCCTAGAGGTCCTGTCTTTTAACTTTCTGCCTAGCTCCCTGAACTCCTGCTGCAGGACCTCATGCCCCTTCCTGCCTATGTCGTTAGTACCAATATGTACAATGACCTCTGCCTGTTTGCCCTTCCCCTTCAGGATGCCCTCTACCCGTTCGGAGACATCCTGGACCCTGGCACCAGGGAGGCAACATACCATCCTGGAGTCTCTTTCACGTCCAGAGAAGCACCTATCTGTGTCCCTGACTACAGAGTCCCCTATTACTATTGCTCTTCTGCGCTTTGACCCTCCCTTCTGAACATCAGAGCCAGCCATGGTGCCACGACTCTGGCTGCTGCTGTTTTCCCCTGATAGGCTATCCCCCCCGACAGTATCCAAAGGGATATACCTGTTCGAGAGGGAAGCAACCACAGGGGATTCCTGCACTGACTGCCTGCCCTTTCTGGTGGTCACCCATTTCTCTGCCTGCACCTTGGGTGTGACCACATTTATATAACTGCTATCTATGACGCTTTCCGCCACCTTCCATCAAAGTCCCACATCAAACCTCTCCATCAGGCACCCCATCAAACACCCCCATCATACACACATCAGACCCCCCATCAGAGACCTCCATTTGAGAACTCTATCATAGACCCTATCAGAGACTCTCACCAGAGACCCCCATCAGAAACCCTCATCAGTGACCCAGATCAGAGACGCCAGCAGAGGCCCCCAACTGTCACCCACATCAGACCCCTGATCAGACTCCCCACCATCAGAGACGCCTGTCAGTCAACCCTGCCCTGAAAGCTGAAGAACATAGAACATAGAATTTACAGTGCACAAGGAGGCCATTCAGTTTATCGAGTCTACACCGGCCCTTGGAAAGAGCACCCCACCCAAGAGCAGTCTAAGAGTGAAAGATCACTGCATTTTCACTTACCCCTCCCTAACATCTGTTGCCTCAGACAAAATTGTTCAAAGCAGCAATGTTATAAGTGTCAGAGACATCATCATAAGCCAAGTACAATTGAAAGGGCTTCAAATCCCCTGGCAGCCTTTGAAATGCAAAATTCCCATTCAATCTCACACAGAAATACAATACACTAGCCATTGATTGGAAGTTTTATTACTCCAGAGACAAGTATTTGGTGGATCCTTTATCTATCTTTCCCTTCATGCTTAAATGCATCTCCATACCCTACTTTGATGTTAACATAATGTTTATAAACACTCTTGCTACGATTGACAGTTCCTCACCACATTAAAAGAGCAAAGTGGTTTCCCTTCCTCTTATTCACAGCAGAAAACACTTGGCTGCATTTGATGTGGTGAGGAGGGAGCTGTCACTTGTTTTGATTTGATTTGATTTATTATTATCGCATGTATTGGTATACAGTGCAAAGTATTGTTTCTTGCATGCTATACAGACAACGCATACCGTACATAGGGAAGGAAGGAGAGACTGCAGAATGTAATGTTACAATCATAACTAGGTGGAGAGAAAAGATCAACTCAATACGGGGTAGGTCCATTCAAAAGTTTGATGGCAGCAGGGAAGAAGCTGTTCTTCCCTGTCAGCCCAAATCTGGATATTGTCCAGGTCTTGCTGCATTTGGACAATGGACTACTTCAGTATCTGAGGAGTTGCTAATGGTGCTGAACATAGTGCAGTCATCAGCAATCATCCCCAATTCTGGCCTTATCATGGAAGGAAGTGTCATGATATGCAAACATGCAACCAGTGAAACATTCAGAATAGGACACAACCAATGGGCAGTCAGGACACTCAGAGGTGGCATCACCACAAGGGGGCATGACATAAACACTGTAAAAGGGATGAGGCACTCACACCCTGCCTCTTTCCACAGACAGACATCTAGAGAGTTAGACAGGGTTGATCAGCAGCATCACACTCCAGCATGTGGCTTAGAGCAAGCTGGTACAGTTAGACTGAGTTACTACAGTTAGATTAGCAGAGAGTCAAACTCATTTGAGAACTGTGTTAGTAGTTCAATAAACACATTGAACTCATTTCAGAGTCTGGAGCATCCTTTAGTTAAGAATGCACCAAGTAGCAGCCTGTGTTATCCGAAGCAGCATAACACAACAGGAAGGTCATTGGTGAAGTAACTGAATGGGCCTAGGACACTACCGCTGCAGTGATGTCCTGGAACTGAGATGATTGAGTTCCAACCACCACAAGCATCTTCCTTTGGGCCACGTATGACTCCAACTAATGGAGGGGTTTCCCCCTGACTCCCATTTACTTCAGTTTTTCTGGGCCTTCTTGATGCCACATTCAGTTAAATGCTGCCTTGATGTCAAGTGCAGTCACTCTCGTCTCACCTTTGGAATTCAATTATTTTGTCCATGTTTGGGCCAAGGCTGTAATGAGGTCAGGAGCTGAGGAATGTCATCCTTCGCATATTGACAAGTAGAGTCTTTGCTTTCAATTTCTGACAACGCGCGTGACACGTAAGCGATTGGCTGTTCACTTATTTCATGTTTATAGCTTCTAGCTTCAGTTTAGTTTCTCTTTCCCAGTTACCACCACACTCAGGCTTAACTAACTGCACACACAATAGCAAAAAGACAACAGACACACATAATTAATACCAAACAATTAAAGAAATAAGTACTACACCACATGTGGTTCTTCACGGGATTGGTCACTCTCTGATGGGAGGAGCTCAGGCCGTCTGAGACATGGTTAAGCTCATCTGCTCCAAGGACCTCTCACTGTGCATGAGCTTTCACAGCCTCAGGGAACACATGACGACACATCCACTGCTTCAAGTACTGAGCCCCAAACTTTGCCACTTGAGGCCTAGCTGACTGGGGGAGCAGTCTCTGATCTGGGTTGTGGTACTCACTTGAAGTGCTATCCCTTGACCTGCTATAGATGCACATGACAGAGTGGAGACGTTTGCAAAGAAGAGCAGATAGTGGGCCAGCCGTACATCAGTGACAGGTCTTTAAGGCAGCAACTCAGGGGTGCTGCAGTGTGTTGGAAGGTTACTGAGAGTTATTTTGTGCTGAGTCAGCAGGAGCACCAACCTCTTACCCGGCAAAGACATTAAAAATGAAAGCGCATTCTCAAATACCAACTTCAAGCAGCACTTAGCGTAGAATTTACAGCGCAGAAAGGCCATTCGGCCCATCGAGTCTGCATCGGCCCTTGGAAAGGGCACCCTACTTAAGCCCACACCTCCACCCTATCCCCGTAACCCAGTCTAACCTTTTCTTTTTTCAATCAGGAGCGTACACAATTCACTTGTGGCACAAAGATGACAGCTGAGGCAGACCTTGCATTGGGCCCCCAACGAGATCGGCCTATCCCCATTTCTGTTTCGATCTCCAGCCTACCGCTGGAAATAGACCATCCCACCCTCCAATGCATTGTGGTCCTTTCTGCTGGTATTGCCAGGAAGGAGGTGGGATCGTGACATTGGGAGCAATCCCGTTTCTTGATTCCCCACCTCCAATCTGAAAGTCCAGCCCTTCATATAGGGCTCTGCATAAGTAAATACATTTGAATTCTAGATGTAGAACTTCCATCTCAATGTGAATAATAGCATTGTCATTCCACAATATGCCACATTGCTGCATTTTCAGCATGTAGCCTGAAACTAAAATATGTTGTAACTGTAGTGTGCAAGTACTGACGTCTAGTAATAACTTCCCAAAGGGGTTTGTCTACAACCTCTGTATTAAAGTACAGCTGAGGAGGAGGGTGAATCATCAAAAAATAAGTCGGAGAACTTCAGTCACAGATGTGCCATTTGTGACCTACTGTCTTTTTCAAATATCAACAGAAATGAAGTTCATTGCAATAATCCTTGCGAGCATCATGAGGAATCACTCATTGATCCCCCTGTGGGCTTGTTGAGTACCAGTTCCCATGGTAACGGGCTGAGGCCCATCCAGCTGCGAACCGTTAACAAGCTTTTTAAATTCCGTCCCAGACCCGGACTGGGAGTTCCTGTTATTCCCAGGCTGGTAAACTGTTTTGTTTTAACCATCAGTGCGACTTTACTGCGACTTAAAATAAATTTGGTTTAACCTTTATCTTCCTTTCTCCTGGATTACTACATTCATGAACTCAGGTCCTAAGCTAATTTGTAAAAAAAAATGTGTAGATCTCCTGATCTTTTATTTCAGTGGGTTCCAGTATTTCACGCAAAGAGAATTAAATTATAAAATATGTTTCTAAAAAAATACTGTTAAAATTCTTGGCATCCCATATAATAATAATAGAATTATTATTTAATTACTATAAAATACTGGCCGGGGTCATAGAACATTTAGAAGCCATTTGCCAACTTTTGCAAGATTTCCTTGGTTGATATATATACATATATATATATATATATATATATACATACATATATAGATTATGATACCAAAGAGACTCTTGCCTAACAAAGAAGCTAAAGGCCTTTGTGGAGCACTGCCACATGCGTTTTTGGCAGTTACCTCAAAACTATCCTAGGGTGTTGCCTTGGAACATCTGTTGGTACTATGTCAGTTGAAAGAGCCAGCAAATTCTGGGTGATCGTAAAATATTCTTCTCGGACTTGTAATCTAACATGGAATGTAGTCTGCATTTCAACTTCTTGGATCTAGGCTGAAAGAGATGCGTTTTGAACAATCAGAGGTCAAGATCTCTCTTTGTTTTGAGCTGTCCCTATTCATTATGGTCAACAGAATATTAGTCCAGTAGGTGACATATTGTAGTAAATTCTAAACTTAACACAGGCTTCACAGTATTGGAAAATATGAGATGCTGGGATCAGTAGAAAGAAAAAAAAATATCGGGGGTGTTGGTTGATGCAAACCATCTCCAAACAGAAATATAAATTTTGTTAAGGGCAAGTCAACTACGAAACTCTGCCCAAAGTAAGGGCTTCATAGGCCATCAGTATGATGTCAAATAGGCACATCAAGGTAAATAGTTTATTGACTAAACAACACTAAAATGTTACGATCAAACTACAGAAAAATGTACGAAAGAGCAGGAACTATTGAATGGCTGGGATCCTGTATCTTCCCTTGAAGTTGCTAAGACCTGTTGAATACAATCTATTGGGGGGACCAGATGAGACGAGGCTTTGCTTTTAATGCTCACATTACTCATTGCTCCAGCTCCTCCAATCACACCTTCCCTCCCTCCTACACTTGCTTCTCCTCCAGAGACAAAATCTATGATTCAAGGAGTAGCAAGAGAGAAAGTGTGAGCAGTTTAGGTATTCCGGGACCCGAATGTTTTACCCTACTAGCCTATCGAGTTTGAATGCTCACGTTATTCATTGCTCCAGCTCCTCTAATCACAGTTTCCGTCCCTCCTGCTCTTGCTTCTCCTCCAGAGACCGGGGGGGGTCGGAAAATGACGCCCAAGGGCCGGTATTCTCCGAGCCCGTGCCGGAGAATCGGCGTTGAGGCCGGAAATTCCCGCCACGCCACTCCGACGCCAGGATGCAATTCTCCAGAGAATCGGTGCCAGTCACGCGTGCACGGTCGATGCGGCGCCGGTCGGGAGCCGTTGAAAGAGGCCCCAGCGGCGATTCTCCACAGTCAACCGGCCGAGTTACCGGCAAGTTCTGCCGGTGTTGTTGACATATGGTACCACCCTCGGTGCTTGGACCCACGGCTGCGGTGGCCATCCTGGTGGGGGGAGGGATCAGACTCGGGGGGGGGGGGGGCCTCTACGACGGCCTCGCGCAGGCCCGCTGTATTGCTACGCCATGTTGTGCGGCGCCAGCACGGAAACGGCCACCACGCGCATGTGCGGACCCGCGCCGGCAGTGCAGGGCCGTGTATCGGCGCCGGAGTGCTGGCCCCCTGTAGGCCACTGAATCACTAGGCAAGAAGCCCGTTGACGCTGGTGTGAAACACTCCGGTGTTTACGCCAGCATCAACACTGAGCCGGGATTTTGGAGAATCCCAGCCAAGGTCTACAATTGAAGGAGCAGCAAGAGAGGGAGAGATCTTGTAATTAGAGCAATTATTCTGGCCATTCTCACTGGCCAGCATGCAGGTTTGTGACAATGTCTTCCATGAGGCCAAGGATACAAATAGAAAACGAAAGGACAGGATAGAGTCTCCACCAGTAATGAGGCCAGATCAGGCCCATGGGAGCTGTCGTTCAGCCTCGGGACAGGATGGACCCAGATGTCATCATGTCTGTCAAACAAGCCACCACCAAGGAAGTAGAGCTTCGCTCCCCGTGATACTGAGCTTGAGCAAGGTGTGGGAGTGCTGAGTCACTGTGTCCAGGGAAGAAGGAGGGAGTTTAGGCAGCAACAAGTGAATGGGACTGTCCACTCTCCTCCACCATTCACTTCCTCTTGACCTCCCACCACTTTCCAACAATGAAAAATTGCAAGCTGTAGCATGAAGACAATGGACATGATTCAGTGGTCTCGTCATGCTCGACCTGGGACCCGGACAAAGCCGTTGAATCTCACGAGAGATTTGCGACACTCAAAATGTCTTGTGAGATTCAACGGAATCTCATGAGATGATGCAATCAGGATCTCAGCCTCACTGGGCGTGATCCAGATCAGCATATTTAATGGTTCATTTAAATATACGTTTGCCGGATTCACCCAGCGCCCGGTACTCAGCAGCCATGCCTGGGAGATCTCATCAGGACGCCATTTAGTACTGGTCATCACAAACATGAATTATGTGTAACAGCACCTGGGGGAGGTCTCCCAGGCCACTGACCGGGAACACCCTGGCTCTCACGCTGACATCTGGGCACCTTGGCACTGCCATCCTGGCACTGTCAGGGTCCCAGGTGGCACTGCCAGGCTGGCAGGGGCATTACCAGGGTGCCAGGCTGGCAGTGCCAGGGTGCCCAGCCTGCCAGTTGGCACTGCCAGGGTTTAGACGTGGGGGGGCCTTGCCAGGTCGAGGGGAAGTGAGGGGGGTCACCCTAAGGTTGGAGGGGGGTCAAAAATGGAGGGGGCCTGAAAGTGGGGGGAGGGGGGCAGCCAGACAAAATCACGCCTCGATCTGCAAAGGGCCTTTCCTGCTGTCGAGTTTCAGTCGACTTTAACTCAAGTCCATTGAATCGCCCCCATTTTCTTTTCTATACAGACCAGGTAGTCGAAGCACATAAAACAAAACCTGAAATGTTTTCTTGATTCTAGGTTATCTTTTCCCCCTAGAATGAATTTAATGTCATCATGTCCATATGGTAAAATGTACAGAACATGTTAATGAGACAATCACTCAAAACAGTGTTATTGTCTGCACAGTGTTCTTAAGAACTAATGGGATGTTTACCAGTCAAATTAACAATCTTGCACAATGCTGTTAAAATAAAATTTGCACTCTCTCGTTTGCTTAATAGTCATGGTGGGATCTATAGGATTCACACAAACTCACACTGCATTATATTGTTGCTGCTCTTAATATTAATGATCCCTGTAACCAGACTCTGTTATTATTTTACGAGAAGCTTTCTGTGATTGTTTAGTGAATTGATTGGTGAATCTTAAAAGGGGAAAAAATAACATGCATGATTGTGGATGAGATTTGGAATAAGGGGCCCAGAAAGGGGAAGCATTGAAGCCCATGGTTTCTTACCCTGGCCCCGCTCAGGGACAATGGATGTCAATTGGCTGATTAACAAGCCTAATTGACATTGTGCCATTGGTAGATGGAAATCCTGCATCGATCCCTTCCACCCTCTGAATTAATCAGGGAGGTTTTGCCACACAGAGAGATGGACGAGGCATCTCTCCCATGGTTAAGTGAGCCCAGCCACAATGTTTTCCGTTGTGATAGGACTGCATTAAATCCAGCCCAATACATCAAAAGCACAAGAACATTGGTGGATCAAAGGGAAAAACACAGATGATACAGCTCACAATATTGTGTTATTTATGAAGAACCATTGGAAAGCTCTTAAAGGGTAATGATTTTTTTCCTGGCGTATAGCAGTTTCTATGTATTTAGAATTGAATACATAATGGCCGGGATTTACCGGCTGTTCACGCCGGCGGGAGATTCCAGTCCCACGCCAGCGCACAGGTTTCCAGGCGACGAGGCTGCTGTCACTGGGAAATCCTGTTGACAGCGGCTTGGGCGGTAGATCCTACTGGCGGGCCACCGAACACACGGCGGGGTGGTCGGTAAATCCCGTCCATAATCTTGGTAGCACAGAACTTGAATTTTGCTGAAAAGAGATGCATGTTGCAAAAGATTTTCATAGAACATAGAATTTACAGAAGGAGGCTATTCAGCCCATCAAGTCTGAACCGGCCCTTGGAAAGAGCACCCCACCTAAGCCATCAGAACAAATGCAATAAGGCCAAATTTCAAATGATAACAACAATTTATACTGCAGGAGTTAAAGGTGCTGTTTGGTTGCCAAGTTGATTCTGATTGTCTGAACCATTGCCATGAAGAAGGCAATGTGGAATAATAGGCTTCTCAAACACCATGACAGTTCCACAAAAAGGCAAGGCTTGAACATATTCCTTTTGTTTGCAGGGAACATGTCCATGCGAATGAATGAATGTCACTTCCAGAAAAGCTGACTGATTATATTAAATTGATACATAGGCAGTATATCCCAGCAATTGACTAATCAAATCAAACCGCATGTTCCTTTGGTTGTTCATGATAGGCAGATTACACTACATACCCAACCAGCCCATGTTTACAAAATCCAAAACAAAACATCTGCTGTTCGATGTGATTCTGCAATCAGGGAGAACTTGCTAACCAACCTGAATGTGGTAACAGCTGCGTTAAGAACCAATTTAAGATAATCAGTTGCACTTTTGTATCCTTGCTCACTGCTAGAAGTGACAGAAATTCATATGCAGGGACCCGTTCTCTGCAAACAAACGTCATGCTCCTTTTTTGAATTACCAGGGTGTTTGAGCAGTTCCCCATTCCTTTCTTCATGACAACACCTCCATCAATCAGAGTTGACTTGCCAACCAATCAGCACCCTTTCCTCCTTTAGTATAAATTGTTGTGATCATTTGAAATGTGGAATTTTTGTATTTCACCTGATGAGAACAAGACAAAAAGCTTTGGTAACATGTCTCTTTTTACAGCAACATATCTTTATAACATCTATTTTGGATTTTCTTCTACATGAAAGACTTATTGAGACATTGGACAGACTTTTTTCTATTCTACAAATGTTACAGAACTGATAAAGATATTGCAGTAGAAGATTTCCAGACATACATGGAAAAGGTACAAGCCTCTCTGGATGGCTGCCCAGCGGAAACTCCCCCAGCAGCAATTATTTATAAACTTCAAAAGAACGTTGCTAAAGCCAAGAGAGGCCGTGGTAGAAAGGTATGCATTTCTTATCTATGTTGATGTTACTGTCCATCCAAGATTTAGCAATTACTATGAATTTGATAGCAATAATTTATTTTCTCGGCATCCATATTAGCTTTTCACTTGCCTCAGTGACATGATCCGATAACAAAACGCACATTTATTAGAAAAAATGGACCTGACTACTCAAAACATGCCATTGACTTAAAAGAATTGTCACCAACTGTCTATTTTCTCATTGTTACTAATTTCATGAGGTTTTCTTCACTTTTCTGTGCAGAAGTTACAATAAATTGTGAATATCTCCATACTCAGTCGCAATTTTCAAGCTAATACATTATTGGAGGCAGAAATTAGACATCTAAAGAAGAGCACTGTGGGCTTGTGGTTTTTACTATTCTGAAGGAGATTGACAAGGCCGAACCAGTCAAATTGTTCAGAATGGCAAAAATGTTCAAAATGAGGAGAAACAAGTTTAGAATTGGGAAACTCCGAGAAGGAAACATCAGGTGGATTTTCCTTTTACATAGAAATATTAGGGGCGGCATAGTGGCGCAGTGGTTAGCAATGCTGCCTCACAGCGCTGAAGGCCCAGGTCGATCTTGGCCCCGGGTCAATGTCCTTATGGAGTTTGCACATTCTCCCCGTGTCTGCGTGAGTCTCACCCTTGATGTGTTGGGTGCTCTGGATCCGTGGAACACATACAGGCCACCAACACTTAAAATTGTACAACACTATTTTATTAAGTTAGAAACTGTTGAACATACTTTCACTGTGGTGTAACACGATGTTAGATTAAACTAAAGACCTATGCCTGTCCTAACCAGTCTATGCACTCAGCACATGGTGAGGACCTGTGCTGTAAGCTGTAAGCTCTGTCCTTCTAAGAGGCTACATCCCGAATGAGCGGGAACTCTGATGTCCTCTGTCTTTATAGTGAGTGTGCTCTAACTGGTGATTGGCTGTGGTGTTGTGTGTGTTGATTGGTCTTGCTGTGTGTCCATCAGTGTGTGTGTCTGCACCATGATATACTGGTATATATTATGACAACCCTCACAACCCAAATATGTGCAGGGTAGGTGGATTGGCCACGCTAAATTGTCCCGTAATTGGGAAAAGAAGAATTGGATACTTGAAATTTTTTTTTTAAAAATAAATGTAAAAACATTGAAATAGCAATATGAAATCAGTTACTAGAAAAGACTATCAAAGTGAATAATACAAATGCCTTGGAGGGATAGCTAAATGTGTCTGAGAGATTCAAGGGGTGACTCAAATGATGGTTTCTTGGGCTCTATCTTCTTGCTTCAACATTAAGAATGATTTGATTATCTGGCTGCAAAAGAAATTGAATGGTGAGGAATATAGGGCGGGATTCTCCACTCCCGCGCCGAAGTGGCCGCGCTGTCGTGACGCCGTCGAGGTTCACGACGGCACGAAACGGCCCCGATCCCGACAAATTCAGGCCCTGACAATGGACCAGGATCGGGGCTGCATCATCTACATGCGCCAGGCCTTGTCGCCAGCCCGCGCATGCGTGGTTGCCGTCCTCTCTAAGTCCGCCCCGCAAGAAGATGTCTGACGGATCTTGTGGGGCCGCGGAAGGAAGGAGGTCCTCCTTCAGAGAGGACGGCCCGACGATCGGTGGGCACCGATCGCGGGCCACCCCACATTTTAGGTACCCCCCGGTGCAGGATCCCCCCTCGCCCCCCCCGCAGGCCGCCCCCCCAGCGTTCACGCACCGTTCATGATGGCAGCGACCAGCTGTGGACGGCGCCGGGGGGGACCCGCCGTTTTGGCCTGGCCGCTCGGCCCATCCGGGCCTCAGAATAGCGGGGGTGCCGGAGAATTGCCATTTTGGGTGTCTCCGACGATTCTCCGGCCTGCGGCCCGCGAAACTCGACCGGGCCGCTCCCGCCGCTTGGGGGAATCGCGGGAGGGCGTCGGACCGGCGCCCCAGGAAATTTTGGCGGCCCAGGCGATTCTCCCAACTGGCACGGGAGTGGAGAATCGCGCCCATAGACGCTGAGGCACGATCAATTGAACAAAGACCTGGGGCGTCATTCTCCGACCCCCCGCCAGGACCTCCCGCTCAATTCTCCGGCCCGGATGGGCCGAAGTCCCGCCCAGAAATTGCCTGTCCCGCCGGTATAATTCAAACCTGGTATTAACCGGCGGGACCAGGCGGCGTGGGCGGGCTCCGGGGTCCTGGGGGGGGTCGCGGGGCGATCTGACCCCGGGGGGGTGCCCCCACGGTGGCCTGGCCTGCGATCGGGGCCCACCGATCCGCAGGCGGGCCTGTGCCGTGGGGGCACTCTTTCCCTTCCGCCTCTGCCACGGCCTCCACCATGGCGGAGGCGGAAGAGACTCTCCCCACTGCGCATGCGCGGGAAACTGTCGGCGCCCGCTGATGCTCCCGCGCATGCGCCGCATTTCCGCGCCAGCTGGCGGGGCAACAAACGCCATTTCCGCCAGCTGGCGGGGCGGAAATCCCTCCTCCGTCAGCCTAGCCCCTCAATGTTGGGGCTAGGCCGCCAAAGATGCGGAGCATTCAGCACCTTTGGGCCGGCGCGATGCCCGTCTGATTGGCGCCGTTTTTGGCGCCAGTCGGCGGACATCGCGCCGTTGGTGGAGAATTTCGCCCCAGAGTTGGATACAACTAAGGCTTTATTGCTCTAAGATGTGTGGCCTCCCACAGCAGCTGGTGAAATGGCTGCTGAATGGAGGACACGCATATTTATACTCCGCCTACTGGGCGGAGCCAGCAGGCAGGGACTACCCGCGAACCTGTAGTAGAGGTCCTACCTTACATCACCTAATACTGGTGCAACAGTGGTTTGCCACATTCACCCCCTGTTAAAATTGAGTCCGGCAGGGGTGGTGGAGAACTATATACAGTAATGAATTTATATTTACAGTATTTGATCAGAAAAAAATGTCTTTTGAAGTCCAGTGCCAGTTAGAGATTTATCCAGTCTGGTGCCTTGATGTTCCGCTGGGAGCGATGTAGCGGTGGCGGCGATGTCGATGTTGGCCTGTGACTCTGGTGACTCCGGGAGTGTGCCAAAATCCTCTTCATCCTCGGGCGTGGGCAGGGGAAGGACGGATGGTCCTGGTGGGGTTAATGCTGGGAGCGCCAGGGGAGGGGAGGGTGGCGCCGGGTCGGAGCGGTGTGTGTGTGTGGAACCTGCTGGTGCCAGGTCCCTGAGGGAGACAGTATCTGGCGGCTGTCGGGGTACGCCACGGAGGTATACTGGGGGTTGGCATGGAGCAATTGCACCCTTTCCACCAACGGGTCCGCCTTGTGGAGGCGGATGTGCCTACGGAGCAGGACTGGTCCTGGAGTTGCGTGCCAAGTCGTGAGTGACACCCCGGATGTGGACTTCCTGGGGAAGGCAAAGAGATGTTCATGGGGTGTATTGTTAGTGGCAGAGCACAGTAGTGACCGAATGGAGTGGAGTGCATCAGGGAGGACCTCCTGCCAGCGAGAGGCTGGGAGGTTCCTGGACCGTGGGCCCAGTTGGACGGCCCTCCATACCGTCCCGTTCTCCCTCTCTAGCTGCCCGTTTCCCCGGGGGTTATAGCTGGTCGTCCTGCTGGAGGCGATACCCCTGCTGAGCAGGAACTGACGCAGCTCATCGCTCATGAATGAGGATCCCCTGTCATTGTGGATATAGGCGGGGAAACTGAACAGCGCAAAGATAGTGTTTAGGGCTTTGATGACGGTGGCAGACGCCATGTCGGGGCATGGGATGGCGAAGGGGAACCTGGAGTACTCATTGACAACACTGAGAATATAAGTGTTTCGGTCGGTGGAGGGGGTGGGCCCTTTTAAATCCACGCTGAGGCATTCAAAATGGCGGGAGGCCTTCACCAGGCGCGCACATTCCGGCTGGTAGAATGCGGCTTGCACTCCGCACAGACCTGGCAGTTCCTGGTGATTGTCCGTACTTCCTCGATGGAGTTGGGCAGGTTGCGGGCCTTTATGAAATGGTACAACCGTGTGACTCCCGGGTGACAAAGGTTGTCGTGCAGAGTCCGGAGTCAGTCTACTTGTGCGCTGGCACATGTACCTCGGGAGAGGGCGTCTGGGGGCTCGTTGAGTTTGCCGGGGCGATACAAAATTTTGTAATTTTAGGTGGAGAGCTCGATCCTCCACCTCAAGATTTTATCGTTTTTGATCTTGCCCCACTGTGTATTATAGAACATGAAGGCTACCGACCGTTGGTCCGTGAGGAGAGTGAATCTCCTGCCGGCCAGGTAATGCTTCCAATGCCGCACAGTTTCAACTATAGCTTGGGCCTCTTTTTCGACTGATGAGTGCCAAATTTCTGAGGCATGAAGAGTGTGGGAAAAGAATGCCACTGGTCTGCCTGCCTGATTGAGGGTGGTGGCTAGGGCGACGTCCGATCCGTCGCTCTCTACTTGAAAGGGCAGTGTCTAGTCTACTGCATGCATCCCGACCTTGGCGATATCGGCTCTGATACAGGCGAAGGCCTGCTGTGCCTCGGCCGTCAGGGGAAAATGGATGGACTGAATGAGTGGGCGGGCCTTGTCGGCATAATTTGGGACCCACTGGGCGTAGTAAGAGAAGAACCCCAGGCAGCGTTTGAGGGCCTTGGGGCAGTGGGAGAGGGGAAGCTCCATGAGGGGGCGCATGCGGTCGGGATCGGGCCCCAGAACTCCGTTCTGGACCACAAGGCCGAGTATGGCTAAGCGGGTCATGCTAAACACGCACTTCTTCTTGTTGTAGGTGAGGTTGAGGAGCGTGTCAGTGTGGAGAAATTTGGCACGGTTGGCATCGTGGTCCTGCTGTTCATGGCTGAAGATGGTGACATTGTCTAGGTCCCTTTGGAAGACCGAGACCCCATTAGTAACGCCGAAGGGAACCCTGAGGAAGTGATAGAGACGACCGTCCGCCTCGAAAGCAGTGTATGGACGGTCTGATTTACAAATGAGGAGCTGGTGGTAGGCGGATTTGAGGTCTACCGTTGAGAAGACCCGGTACTGTGCAATCTGATTGACCATATCAGATATGCGTGGGAGAGGGTACGCGTCGAGCTGCGTGTACCGATTGATGGTCTGGCTGTAGTCCACGACCATTCTGTGTTTCTCCCCAGTTTTAACGACTACCACTTGGGCTCTCTAGGGGCTGTTGCTGGCCTCGATAATGCCCTCCCGAAGCAGCCGCTGGACCCCGGACCTGATGAAGGTCCTGTCCTGGGTGCTGTACCGTCTGCTCCTGGTGGCAACGGGTTTGCAATCCGGGGTTAGATTGGCCAAGAGGGAAGGCGGATCGACCTTTAGGGTCGCATGGCCACACACAGTGAGGGGTGCTAGGGGCCCGCCAAATTTGAGGGTTAGGCTCTGGAGGTTACACTGGAAGTCCAGGCCGAGTAGTAGGGCAGCGCAGAGGTTAGGGAGGACGTAGAGGCGGAAGCCGCTGAATTCTACGCCCTGGACCGTGAGTGTGATCGTGCAGAACCCCCGGATCGCGACGGAATGGGATCTGGAGGCCAGGGAAATTCTTTGGTTGGCGGGGTGTACCGTATCCGGGTGTATGAACCTTTTGGTGCTCCCAGAGTCCAGCAGGCAAGAGGTCACGTGGCCATTGATTTTCACACTGGTCGATGTGGTGGCCAGGTTGTGCGGACGAGACTGGTCGATCGTCACTGAGGCGAGTCGTGGTCGGTCACCGCTGACGTCGGATGATGGGGAGCCTGGGGTGCTCAGGTCCTGGAATGCTGCCGGTGTCCATGTCCCGTGGGGGGAGACAAGATGGCGGTGCCTGAAGATCCTGCGGTGGACAAAATGGTGGCGCCCATGGGCCGCACGTTGCGGGGGTTGGACAAGATGGCGACGCCCATGGGCCTCATGTGGACTGAGGGGGAGAAGGTGGCGGCGTGCACTGGCCGTGCGTGGCCCCGGGAGGTGAAGATGGCGGCGCCCACTGGCCACGCGTGGTCCGGGGAGGTGAAGATGGTGGCGCCCATTGGCCGCGCGTGGCCCCGGGAGGTGAAGATGGCGGCGCCCACTGGCCGCGTGTGGCCCCAGGAGGTGAAGATGGCGGCGCCCACTGGCCGCGTGTGGCCCCGGGATGTGAAGATGGAGGCGTCCACTGACTGCGTGTGGCCCCAGGATGTGAAGATGGAGGCGCCCACTGACCGCGCGTGGCCCCGGGAGGTGAAGATGGCGGCGCCCGCTGACCGCGTGTGGCCCCGGGATGTGAAGATGGCGGCGCCCACTGGCCGCGCGTGGTCCGGAGAGATGAAGATGGCGGCGCCCATTGTGTGTAGTCTAGGGAGGTTGGGGACAATAGCAGCGACTGGACGGGCCTGGCACACCGCGGCGAAGTGCCCCTTTTTGCCGCAGGCCTTGCAAAGGGCCGCGCAGGCCGGGCAGCGTTGGCGAGGGTGCTTCTGCTGGCCACAGAAGTAACAACGTGGAATCCTGGGGTGCGCGGGCTGGCGTGTGGCGCAGGCGTACTGGCTGGGTAAGGCCCCCGCTGGGGCGGCCGTCTGTTTGGTCCAGGAGTGGTGGACCGCGCGGCTGGTGGGGTATGCCTGAATGTTACGTGAGGCAACCGTCATGGAGAGTGCTAGCTTCTTTGTTTCAGCTAGTGGGAGCGTGGCCCCTACTAACAGTCTTTGGCATATGAGGTCCGACCCAATCCCCGTTACGAACGCGTCCCGCATAAGAAGATTGGAATGTTCGGTGGCCTCCGGAACAGGGGTGGTCACTGAGTTGATGTACGCCTCGAAGCAAGCTAGCCAGTGATTAAAGTCCTTTTGGTGTCGCTTGATTGCGCATCCAGCTGCAGGCGATCTGGTTTGATTCGGAGGTCCACCTTTTAGAAAATCTTAGAGCAATAAATTGAGGCACGATCAATTGAACAAAGACTAGAGTTGGATACAACTGAGGCTTTATTGCTCTAAGATGTGTGGCCTCCCACAGCAGCTGGCGAAATGGCTGCTGAATGGAGGACACGCATATTTATACTCCGCCTACTGGGCGGAGCCAGCAGGCAGGGACTACTGGCGAACCTGTAGTACAGGTCCTACCTTACATCACCTCATACAGGTGCAACAGTGGTTTACCACAGACCCCTAATAGATGCAGTCTGATTTTCCATCAATAAATCACACAGGATCCCTTCTAGGCAAAAGCACAATAATACAGATACTGGAAAAAAGAAATGAGAACAAAAATAGTGGAAAGAGAAATAGAGCTAACATTTTAGGTTGATAAGCTTTTATCAGAAGTGGGAATGAGTTTATAGACCTTGGGCACGATTCTCCACTCCCGCGCCGGTTCGGAGAATCGCCTGGGTCGCCACAATTTCCCGCGACGCCGGTCCGACGCACTCCCGCGATTCTCCCAAGCGGCGAGAACGGCCCCGGTGGGTTCCGCGCTGCGCAGGCCGGAGAATCGCCTGAGACACCCAAAATGGCGATTCTCCGCCAACCCCGCTATTCTCAGGGCCAGATGGGCCGAAGTCCCGACGGCGTGATCCCAGTTCACGCCGTCGCTGTTCACACCTGCTATTTAAAGTCGTCAGCCAATCGTGCTGGCTGACGCTGAGCAGAGAGGAGTTGAGCGGACTGTCCCGCAGCTCCTGGAGACCAGGTCGGCTTACCCGAGAAGGCTGCGGCCAAAGGGGGGATGAGGGAGAGTGTGCAGGTGGGAGGAGGGGGTGTGGGAGAGTGTGCACGTGGGAGGGGGAATGAGGGAGAGTGTGCAGGTGGGAGGGGGGGATGAGGGAGAGTGTGCAGGTGGGAGGGAGGATGAGGGAGAGTGTGCAGGTGGGAGGGGGGGTGGGAGAGTGTGCAGGTGGGAGCGGGGGGTGGGAGAGTGTGCAGGTGGGAGGGAGGATGAGGGAGAGTGTGCAGGTGGGAGGGGGGATGAGGGAGAGTGTGCAGGTGGGAGGGGGGGTGGGAGAGTGTGCAGGTGGGAGGGGGGGTGGGAGAGTATGCAGGTGGGAGGGGGATGTGGGAGAGTGTGCAGGTGGGAGGGGGGTGTGGGAGAGTGTGCAGGTGGGAGGGGGTGTGTGGGAGAGTGTGCAGGTGGGAGGGGGGATGAGGGAGAGTGTGCAGGTGGGAGGGGGGTGAGGGAGAGTGTGCAGGTGGGAGGGAGGGTGAGGGCGAGTGTGCAGATGGGAGGGGGGTGAGGGAGAGTGTGGATGGTCTCGTCCATCCGCGAATGCCACATGTCAGCCGCCCCGATATGGCAGGACAGTGACGAGGACACGGCTGCAGGTTGCGTGTGGCTGATGGGCACAGGCGAGTGGCACACTGGTGAGGAGTACGGTGTGAACTGACCGTTGGGTGCAGACAGTGACCAGGTGTTAGACTGGCTGCGTATCTGCAGCGCGACCAGGCCACCGGGACACACAGGTATCCCATGCAACCTGGCTGGCGAGGTGTGGAAGAACCTTGGTGTAACATGTTGTTTCTCTGCCCCCCCCACCACCCTCCTGCAGGTCACCATGTATGCCAACCAGACAGCGATGTTCACTGCCGTGGTTGGAGCCGCAGCTCTGGACACGGCAGCGTAGAGTCGGACGGCCCACAGTGGCTGCAGATGCAGCGGTTGCCGGTGCAGCAGAGAGGATGGCCACGGAGTGGCCCGTCGTCGACGCGCAGGCCGCAGGCGCTCAGGACCCGAATGTACAGGGGGATGCTGAGGGGAACATTGACCCCCTGACGGCGAGGAATGCAGAGGAAGTGCTTGGGGTGGAGCAGGAGGAGGAGGAGGAGCAGGTGGAGCAGGAGGATCCACTGATGGTGGTGCCAGGGCGCCACAGGCGTCCAGCAAGGCCGAGGGTGCACCGTGACAGAATGTCGTTCGAGGCCCTAACGGACATCACATGCAGGAGGAGACTACGGTTCAGCAGGGAGACGGTCGCACATATATGCCAGCTTGTGGCGCACCTCGCACCACGTGGAATGGGAGGAGGACACGCGATACCAGTCTCCGTAAAGGTGACGGTGACCCTAAACTTTTATGCGACCGGTTCCTTCCAGGCGCCGAGCGGGGACCTATCCGGGATATCACAGGCATTGGTCCACAGGAGCATCAGGGCGGTCACCGACGTCCTGTACGCCATCGCGGACAGGTACATTAAATTCCCCGAGGACCGAGCACAGCAGGAAGCACGGGCACGTGGATTCGCCAAGGTGGCCGGGATACCGATGGTCCAGGGTGTCATCGATGGTGTGCACGTCCCCATGCGCCCACCTGCAGACAACAGGGAAGTGTTCATGAACAGGAAGGGTGCATACTCCATGAACATTCAGGTGGTGTGCGACCCCCCACATGAAGATTATGCACGTGTGTGCAAAGTACCCCGGGGCAGTGTGCATGACGCCTACATTCTGGCACAGTCGTTCATCCCCGCAATGTTCGATGGATGCCCCTCCCGGCTGAGGGGCTGGTTGCTGGGCGACAAGGGCTATCCGTTGAGGTCATGGCTGCTGACGCCAATACGGAGGTCTCACACCAACGCGGAGAGCCTATACAACGAGGCACATGCAGCAACCAGGGGTGTGATGGAGCGGTGCTTCGGGCTGCTGAAGATGCGCTTCAGATGTCTGGACCGATCAGGAGGGGCCCTGCAGTACCAACCCGACAGGGTCAGTCGCATAGTTGTGGTCTGCTGTGCGCTGCACAACATTGCCATGCAGAGGGGAGATGACCTGGTGGAGGAGTCGGAGGGAGGACCCGACGGCACCGGAGCCAACGCAAACGAGGGGGATGTGGAAGAGGAGGATGCGGAGGATGAGGATGATGGGGCGCATCAGGGTGGGGCGAGGGGTGCAGGACACAGACACTGCCCGGCTGCTCGTTACGTCCAGGAGGCTGCGCGACGGCACCGCCGCGGACAGCGGGCACGCGATGCGTTGGTGGCCGCACGGTTCACGCACTGTGGGGGTGGGATTCGCTGAACACTGCCACTTGCACCATCACTCCTGTACACGGGCACCACACAGCACCCACTCCCCCCACCCCCCGCACCCCTGCACCGCGTTCATGGCACCAATTCCACATCACCTTACCACTGCGGCATTATGGGATTGCACAACAGTGATGGTTGTGTAAGCGGGTGTGATCAGTGCCATGTTGAATGATGACAGCCCGCTCTGCGATGAGCTGTGTGCTCAGAATCGCCAGCCGAGGTCTGACTCATGGCTATAGCTGAAACATGCACTCCGGTGGTCACAGCCTTCGTGACGGATATTTCACGACATGCCCGTGGGGTGGTTGGCATCCGTGTACCGAGGACAATGGTGTCCGAATATGGGAGGCAGGGGGGAAAGGGTCAGCACATCCGGAACAGACCTTGAACGGCTCGTATACCACTACACCAATCGGGCACCCTCACGAGCCCCCTGGCACCGAACATAACACACAGTCTTACAAGTCAAATTCAACAGTGAGTTTATTTGTGTAGTTAACATCGGTGCCCTACCCACTACAACTAGACTGTGCCCTGCACCCATGCCAACTTCTTACGTGCCTAACGACTTTGCCTTACGGGCTCTACCACTACGTCTAGGTGTGTTCCCAGATGGTGCAGCAGGAGTGGAGGCGGACTGCTGTGAATCATGGCCTTCGACATGGCTCCCCGTCGGCACACGTTTCCTGGGGCAGCCATGCTTCGATGGGCCAGGCTGCTCGGCGGGCGTGCTGGATGGCGTGGTGCCTCCCTGACCTGCAGAACCTCCTCGGGGAGCCTGTTGGCCCCCGGGCCTCACTGTGGGACGGAGATGCGCTCTGAGACATGCCCCGTCGCCCCACCGACACCTGGCGCTGCCAGTCCTGGAGGCCTGCAGCGGTATCGACCACGGTCCGAATGTTCGCCGAGACGGAGCACAGGGAGTGCCACATTCCTGCCAAGGACTGTGCGATCTCGACCTGTGAGTGCGCGACGCCATCCATCACGTGCGCCAGGCGGTCAATGCTCTCCGCGACCGACTGCTGGGACTGTGCCATCGCTTGTTGGGACCAGGCCATGGCATGGTGAGACTCAGCCAGGGCCCGGAGAGCGGCGGCAATATCGTGTTGGCTCTGTGAGGTGGCTGCCTGTGAGAGGGCAGCCCTCTCCTGGGCCATGGATGACGTGTGCACGGTAAGCCCAACGCCTTGCAGAACCTGACCCATGGCCGAAACCCTTTCACCCATTGCCTCCACCGCGGATGCCACCCGTGCGGTGTCGGCCTGGGTGGCTGCGATGAGCGGCACCACTCCCTGCTCCTGGACGCGGATGGACTCCTCCAACTGCGTCTGCAGGTCCAAGAAGAACGCCCTCATCCTGTTATTCAGTCCCTGGGTGTCCACATGCATCGGTTGTCCGGGTGGGTCAATTACATCCAGGAACCCGGGAACCGTCTGGGTGGCAGCTGGTTGCTGGGCCTGGGCTGCCCTCCGATCGCCCAGCCCCTCGGCTGCTCCAAACACCACCTGCTGTACCGGCTCGGCTGTGGGTGTGACAGTGACCCGGGAGCCTCATCACTTATATGCCCAACAGAGGTGAGTGTCTCTGCGATGGTGAATGGTGTGGGAGACAGCAGTGTCGCAAGCTCGAGGTCACCGTCCGTCAGGAAGTCTGGTGTGTGCTGGTCCCCCTCATGGCCCGGCGCAAGCTCCTTGCGGGCCATGTCGTCTTGACCTCCAGGTGGATCCAGCGGGTATGTGGACGTGCTGTGCGCTTCGACATGAATGTCCACCCTGTGCCCCTCACTAATGTCTGTCTCGGTGGTCTGAGCATCCCAGTCCTGCGTCCCAGACTGAGAGGTCTGCCGTCCTGTCCGACCGACTGCCAACCTCTGGCGTGCGTCCCTGGGTGCAGTTGCGGTTGCCGATGTTCCGCTGTTTCCTGGGCGAGACGTCCCTGGACGTTCGGCGGGTGGCCCTGGGGAACATAAAGATTCGGGGTTCGTTAGACACGGTGGCCCGGGTGTATGGTGGTGGTGGGTGCACAGTGTGAGGGGGGAGGGGATCAGGGGTGCAGTGGCCAGAGTGTGAGGGGGGCGATGACGGGTTGGGGGTGGGGAGGACATGCAGGGTTCTCTCACTTGCTTCTGCGCCTCCGACCTGGCATCGCGCGACCTCCCGGGTGACAGATCCCCCAGCGAGGTCCAGGGCCCTCTGGTCGTGAACGATTAGGGGGTGCAGGACAGGAGAACCCCCTCCGGTTCTCATGCCCTCACGCTGGTTGTGAGCTGTCTTGTCCTGGGGTGGGGGGGGGGGGGGTTGGATAAAGCATCACTATTAGGCGGGTATCATCAGGGCATGCAGATATCGACAACATTGTTGCTGGTTCAGGAGACAGCACGCCATGGCTTCGCTCCAGGGGGGTCCTGGGGCTCATGTGGGTCGAGTAGATAGTTGGGCACCGTGACCCCCCCCGACCCCCCACCACCGCCCCTGATGCCCCAATCCCCCCCAACACTCCCAACCCCCCCACCACCGCCCCTGATGCCCCAATCCCCCCCCAACACTCCCAACCCCCCCTGACCCCCCCCCCCCCACCACCGCCCCTGATGCCCCAATCCTCCCCAACACTCCCAACCCCCCCTGACCCACCCCACCCCACTTCCCCCCCCCCCCCCCCCCCCGGAGGTCGTGCAGCATCTTGCGACACTGCTCCCCGTCCGGGGGGTCTGCCCCACAGCACTGACTGCGGTGCCAACCTCACGCCACCCGCGCCTCACCGTGCTGGATGGCTGGCCATGCCCACGTCTTGGGCAGAGGGTGTCCCTTCTCTGCTCGACCTCATCCACCAGGGTGCCAGGTCCGTGTCCCGGAACCTCGGTGCGGCTCTTCCGGGCTCAGCCATCTCCTCTCTTCTCCTCCGGGTCCTCTGTGCGCGGATCGCGCCATTTATGACGCAGCGCTGCGTCATTCGGGCGTCGCGCGGTGACGATGCAGCCTTCGCGACACGCCCCCCCGAGTTTCTCACGGCCCCGATCCTAGCCCATTTTCGGGCCCTGAATCGGTCGAGATCGAGGCCATTTCGACGGCATTCACGACAGCGTGGGCACTTCGGCGCGGGAGTGGAGAATCGCGCCCCATAGATTTCCTGCAGTATAGGAAGAGGTCATTCGACCCATCGAGTTTGCACCAAACCTCTGAAAGAGCACCCTACTTAGGCCCACTCCCCCACACTATCCCCGTAACAGCACCTAACTTGCACATCCCTGGACGCTGAGGGACAATTTAGAATGGCCAATCTACCTAACCTACACATCTTTGGACTGTTGGAGGAAACTGAAGCAGCCGGAGGGAACCCACGCAAATATGGGAAAAGTGCAAACTCCACACAGACCGTTATGCAAAGTCAGAATTGAACCCGGGTCCCAAGCACTGTGAAGCAGCAGTGTTAACCACTATGCCACTGTGCTGCCTGTATGTAAGTATGTGCTGCTTCCAGTCTGATTTCCTCATTGTATTGCACTGAGCTGGTCCAATGGTCCAGGTACAGAAATATATCCTGTTATGGCACAATCATAAACTAGTGTAGACAGATCAATCAATATTATCAGGGTGAATGTGACTAACTTTCTGATCTAAACTGCAATTTTTCAAGGTGAGGTGCCTAGCATGGAACCCTACTTGCAGAATCAGCCATATAGTGTTACAGTCCTATATCAGACTCACGTTCACACCTGGTGGTCCTCCGTGCCAAGAACACAACCTCATATAGTTACCCCTTTAATCGATAACAGAATTATGTTGTTAATAAAGTTTGCTAACTATCTCTGTGTGTGAAATTTGAAATATCGACACATTATTGGTTTCCGCTGTCAATTATCCTAACTCTAGACTTTTTGGAAGAGAATACAAGAAATCTCCCAAAATTAGAGATCCAAGGGATGCGGGAAATGAGGAATTGAAGGAAAGTAGTATTAGTAGGAAGATTGTGTTGGAGAAATTAATGGGACTGTATCCATAGAATCTCTACAGTGCAGAAGAAGGCCATTTGGCCCATCAGGTCTGCACCAACTGTCCGAAAGAGCACCCTACCCAGGTCCACTCCTCCCGGCCACCTCACCCTATCCCCGTAGCCCCGTAACCTAACCTGCACTGAAGATTTATAATTCCCCAGGACCTGATATTCAACATCCCAGAGTGTTGAAAGAGGTAGCTATGGAGATAGTGGATGCAGTGGTGGTGCTGGTACGGTTCCTGCAGACTGGAAGGTATCAAATCTCACTCCGCTGTTTAAGAAGGGAAAGAGCAAGAAAATAGGGAACGACAGACCTATTAGCGTTACATCAGGTTTAGGGAAACGCTAGAATCTATTCTTTTTTTAAAAAAGCATTTTATTGAGGCATTTATAATTTTACAACAATAAATGGTACAAATACAAATATAAACAAAGTGCAAAAAACACCTCTCCATCTCTCAATCCCACCTACTCTAAACACCAAAGTAGCCTAACTCCGCCCCCCCCCTACCCCTTCCCCCCTCCCCCTTTGTGGCCTCTGCTGACAGTTTAGCTTTCCCCAAAGAAGTCGATAAACGGTTGCCACCTCCGGACGGACGAACCCTAACGTTGACCCTCTCAGGGCGAACTTGAAACCCAGCCATGTCGCTATCCCAAACCTCTGATTTTGGGGGCTTTGAGTCCCTCCACGCAAACAATATTCGCCTCCGGGCTACCAAGAAGGCAAAGGCCAAAACGTCAGCCTCGCTCACCCCCTGGACTCCCAGACCTTCTGACACTCCAAAGATCGCCACATCTGGACTCGGCGCCACCCTTGTTTTAAGTACCATGGACATGACATCTGAAAATCCCTGCCAGTAACCCCTAAGCTTTGGGCATGCCCAAAACATATGGACATGGTTTGCTGGTCCCCCCGCACACCTCGAACACTTGTCATCTCTCCCGAAAAACTTGCTAATCCGGGCCACCGTCATGTGTGCCCGGTGAACCACCTTGAATTGTATCAGTCTGAGCCTGGTACATGATGAGGGCATGTTTATTCTGCTCAAAGCATCCGCCCACAGACTCGCCTCTACCTCCCCTTCCCCCCCCCCCCCCTCCCCCCACCTCCCAAGCTCATCTTCCCATTTACCCTTTAGCTCATCTATCTGGGTTTCCTCCAACTTCATAAACTCTTTGTACATATCAGAAACCTTCTCATATGCTTCCTCCACTGTCCCCAGACTCTCAGGGCCGTCACTACCACCAGGCCTGTGGAGTATTGGGCCAGCGAGAACGGCAGAGGAGCCGTTACCAATGCCCTCAAACTTGTGCGCCCCCCCCCCCCCCCCCCCCCCCGATCATGGCTATATTTGTCGCCCAGTAGTAGTTACTAAAGTTTGGCAGTGCCAGCCCACCTAACCCTCGACTCCGCTCCAACAGCACTTTCTTTACTCACAGGGTTTTACCCGCCGGCACAAAGCCAGAGACCACCCTATTCACCCGTTTAAAAAAGGCCTTTGGTATAAAAATAGGGAGGCACTGGAAAACAAACAGAAATCTAGGGAGGACCGTCCTTTTCACGGTCTGTACCCTCCCTGCCAGTGACAGCGGGAGCATGTCCCACCTCCGGAAGTCCTCCTTTATTTGTTCAAGTAGCCGGTTCAAATTTAACCAATGTAGCTGCTCCCAACCCCATTCCACCTGAATTCCCAAATAACGAAAGCTCTCTCCCACCATTCTGAATGGCAGCTCCCCCAGGCTCCTATCCTGTCCCCTCGTCTGGATCGCGAACACCTCACTTTTACCCATATTCAATTTGTACCCCAAAATCGGCCAAATTCCCCTCAGATCCGCATAATCTCCCCCAACCCCCCTAACGGATCGGAAATATATAGGAGCAGATCGTCTGCGAATAGTGAGACCCTATGTTCCACCCCCCCTGGACTATCCCCTTCCAGTCCTTTGATGCTCTTAGTGCCATCGCCAGTGGCTCTATGACCAAGGCAAACAACAGTGGGGAGAGAGGACATCCTTGCCTTGTCCTCCAGTGCAGTTTAAAGTAGTCTGACATCAGCCGATTTGTCCGTAGGCTCGCCACCGGTGCCTGGTACAGCAACCGAACCTAGTCAATGAAGCCCTGCCCAAACCCGAACTGTCCCAACAACTCCCACAAATAATTTCACCACATGGTCGAAGGCCTTTTCCGCGTCCATAGCGACCACTACCTCCATCTCCCTCCCCTCGGAGGGCATCATGATCACATTTAAGAGCCTTCTAACATTGGCCGTTAGCTGCCTGCCTTTAACAAACCCAATCTTTTCTTCCCCTATAACCTCAGGGACACAATCTTCTATCCTTGATGCCAAGATTTTCGCCAGACGTTTGGCACCAACATTCTGTAGGGAGATTGGCCTGTATGACCCGCATAGCTCTGGGTCCTTCTCCCGTTTCAGGATCAATGATATCGAAGTCTGTGATATTGTTGGGGGAAGGACCCTGTTCCCTGGCCTCGTTAAATGCCCTCACCAGCACCCCAGAAAACTTCTTATAAAATTCCACAGAGTATCCGTCCGGGCACGGGGTCTTGCCCGACTGCATGGCCTCCAATCCCTCTACTACTTCTGCAATCCCGATCGGGGCTCCCAAACCTCCAGCAACCCATCCTCCAACTTCGGAAACTCCAAACTCTCCAAGAATTGCCTCATCCCTCCACCCTAGCTGGGGGTTCTTGACCATCGTAGGTGACCCACAAACGAGCTGGATGCAACATACCGAACTTCACCCCCTTCTTGAAGTGGGACAATTTTACCCGATTAAAGCACGCTCTTCTTTTGGCCAGTTCCGGACCCAAGCCCTGATAGATGCGCAGCTCATTGTTTTCCCACTTGCTGCTCTGTGTCTGCTTGGTCCACCGCAAAATCTGTTCCTTATCCAGGAACCAGTGCATTCACACCACCATCGCCCTCGGCAGCTCATTCAGGCGAGGCTTCCTCACAAGTCCTCTATGCGCCCTATCCACTTCCAAGGGTCAAGCAAATGCCCCATCACCCAGCAGCTTTTCAAACAGTGCGCCACGTATGCCCCTGCGTCCGATCCCTCGATGCCCTCCGGGAGGCCAACAATCCTCAGATTCTGCCTGTGGGATCTGTTATCCAGATCCTACACCTTCTCCTGGTGGTCCCTCATCAGCCCATCTCTAGCTCCATTGCGGTTAGCTGGTCCTCGTGCTCAGCCACCTTCTCTTCCACTTTCTGGATCGCCAGTCCCTGGACTTCTAATCGTTGTTCCACCCGATCAATCCCTGTGTTAATTGGGTCTAAATGTTCCCGCTTTTGCTTGGCGAAAATAGATATAAATGGATATGACATAATTAGGATTACGGAGACATAGCTGCAGGGTGAACAAGGATGGGAACTGAATGTCCCAGGGTTTTCAGTATTTAGGAAGGACAGGCATAAAAGAAAAGGTGGTGGCGTGGCACTGCTGGTTAAAGAGGAAATTAGCACAGTAGTGAGAAAGGATATTAGCTCTGACAATGTGGAATCTGTATGGGTAGAGTTGAGAAATACCAAGGGACAAAAACATTCGTGCGTGTCATATATAGACCCCCAAACTGCAGTGGTGAGGTTGGGAATGGCATTAAACAAGAAATTAGAGATGCATGTAACAAGAGACTATCGGTGATCATGGGTGATTTTAATCTTCACATAGATTGGGCAAATCAAATTAGCCACAATACCATAGAGGAGGAATTCCTGGAGTGTATACGGGATAGTTTTCTTGACCAATATGTGGAGTAACCAACTAGAGAGCAGGCCATCTTAGACTGGGTACTGTGTAATGAGAAGGGAATTATTGCCAATCTGGCTGTACGAGACGAGACCCCTTGGTGATGAGCGACCATAACATGATAACATTTGTTATCAAGATGGAGAGTGAAGTAGTTAATTCGGAGACTAGAGTGCTGAATCTTAATAAAGGAAACTATGAAGATATGAGTCGTGAGTTGGCCTTGATAGATTGTGGAGAGTTACTTAAAGGGATGACAGTGAATAGACACTGTCAAACATTCAAGGAACGCATGGGGGAACGACAGCAACTGTTCATTCCTGGCTGGCACAAAAGCAAAGGGAGTAAGAGGGCCAATCCATGGCTTACAAAGTAAATTAGAAATAATATTTGATACAAGGAAGAAGCATACAGATTGGCCAAGAAAAATAATAGGCCTGAGAATTGGAACAGTTTAGAATTCAGCAAAGAAGGACAAAGGGATTGATTAAGAATGGGAAAGTACAGTACAAAAGGAAGCTTGCAGAGATTGGAAAAGAGAAATGTAGGCTCCCTACAGACAGAAACAGGGGAATGCATAATAAGGGACAAAGAAATGGCTGAGCAATTGAATACATACTTTGGTTGTGACTTCACAAAAGAGGGCACAAACCAGGGGCGTCATTCTCCGACTCCCCCAGAGGGTCGGAGAATGGCCGTTGGCCGCCGTGAATCCCGCCCCCGCCCCCGCCGAAGTCTCCGAAGGGAGAAAAGTCGGCGGGGCGTTAATGGCGCCGCTGCCGCGGAGAATGTCACGGGTCTGCGCAAGGCAGCCGATTTTCGGCCTGCCGATATTCTCCCTTCCGGATGGGCCGAAGTCCCGTCGACATGATGACCGTTCACGTCGACGTGAATCAAACATCCTTTTCATCGGCGTGACCCGGTGCTCCAGGCTCACGCCGACCAGTGTGGAGGTGAGTGACGGCCTGGGGGGTTGGCTCTGGGCAGGAAATGGCGTGGCCGCAGTCTGATTGCGTGAGGAGAGGTGTGTCTCGGGTTGTGTGTGTGTGTGTGCGGCGGGGGGGGGGGGGGTGGTTAGAGTAGGCTGGGCTCCGGGGGAGTGCCGGGAGGGGGTCCGTGCCGGGGTGGGGGTTGGGGGGGGTCCGTGCTGGGGTGGAGGTTGGGGGGGGGGTCCGTGCTGGGGTGGAGGTTGGGGGGGTCCGTGCCGAGGTGGAAGTTGAGGGTTGGGGGGGGTCCGTGCTGGGGTGGAGGTTGGGGGGGGTCTGTGCCGTGCCGGGGTGGAGGTTGGGGGGGGTCCGTGCCGGGGTGGAGGTTGGGGGGGGGTCCGTGCTGGGGTGGAGGTTGGGGGGGGTCCGTGCCGGGGTGGAGGTTGGGGGGGGGTCTGTGCTGGGGTGGAGGTTGGGGGGGGGTCCGTGCTGGGGTGGAGGTTGGGGTTTGGGGGGGGTCCGTGCCGGGGTGGAGGTTGGGGGTTGGTGAGGGGTCCGTGCTGGGGTGGAGGTTGGGGGGGGGTCCGTGCCGAGGAGGGGGATGGGAGGGCAAGTGAGTTGGTCCACCTGGCCAGGTGCCAGCCTCCAACAGTTGGACCCATGCGGTCCATGCCACCTGGCTGGGGGGAGGAGGGGATATGGGCAATGGTGACATGTCGTCGTTCCCCTCCCCCCCCACCAGGCCGTCATGTTTTCAGATCATCCAGCGATGTTGGCCGCCGTGGTGGCAGCCGCTGATGTCTATGTTGCCCTGGATGAGGAGGAGGAGCGTGCCAGAGAGGCGGCGCAGGCTGCCGCAGAGGGGCAGGCGGCAGCCGCCCAGGCTGGAGGGACACCTGACCGACAGGACGAGGAGGGGGAGGAGGACGTCGCGGCCCCACGGCAACGGAGGCACCCGAGGGCGCCCCGTGTGTACCGGCCCCGGCAGTCATACCAGGACCTCACGGACCGGGAATGCAGGAGGAGACTCCGGATGAGCCGGGAAACCGTGGCACACATCTGCCACCTGCTGGCACACCTGTCACCGCGTGGCACTGGCGGGGGACACCCTCTCCCCGTGTCCATCAAGGTTACGGTGGCCCTGAACTTTTATGCAACGGGGTCATTCCAGGCACCGAGTGGGGACCTGTCCGGCATATCGCAGACATCGGTGCATCGGTGCATCCGGGCAGTGACAGATGCCCTATATGCCATGGCGCACCGCTACATCCGCTTCCCCGTGGACCGGGCCAGCCAAGATACCCGGGCCGTGGGCTTCTCTGCCGTTGCCGGGTTCCCCATGGTCCAGGGCGCGATCGATGGGATGCACATCGCCGTGCGGCCACCTGCAGATAACAGGGCCGTTCACTAATAGGAAGGGGACCTATTCGATGAACGTACAGGTGGTCTGCGACCACCGCATGATGATCCTGCACGTCTGCACCCGTCACCCAGGCAGTGTACACGACTCATTCGTGTTGTCGCAGTCATCCATCCCCGGCATGTACGAGGGACGCCATCCCCGGCTGAGGGGCTGGTTGCTGGGCGACAGGGGCTACCCATTGCGATCGTGGCTGATGATGCCTATACGGAGGCCACGCAATGAGGCGGAGAACCGCTACAATGATGCCCATGTAGCGACAAGGGGAGTGATAGAGAGGTGCTTTGGCGTGCTGAAGATGCGTTTCAGGTGCCTGGACCTCTCTGGGGGCGCCCTCCAGTATCGGTCAGATAGGGTCGGCCGCATCATTGTGGTGTGCTGCGTCCTGCACAACATAGCCCAGCAGAGGGGCGATGCGCCGCAGGCAGAGGAGGGCGGAGTGGAGGAGCAGCAGGAAGAGGCCCAGTCCTCCCCAGATGAGGGGGATGGGGGCAATGGTCAGGGCAGTCAGGGTAGACACAGGCGGGTGGCTGTCCACCGTTACCGGCTGGCTCAGCGGGCACGGGACAGACTGATAGACGCCCGCTTCACTGACTAGATGGGCGTGGGAATCGGGTAGTATGGCCACAGACCGCACACCATGGCAACAGCCGACCACCCACACCCCCCACCCATCCACCCACCCAGCACCCTCACCCCCCTCCCCAACCCCACCCACCCCACCCGCATGCACACCACCCCCCCCCATTGCCGATCCACCTGCGGCACAACGGGCCGGGCTCACACAGTTGCGGGTGGACGCGTGTCTATCGCAGGCCATGGATGATGATGACAACCCGCCCTGCGATGAGCTCCTGGCTCTGCATCGTTGGACTATGTCTGACCCATGGCCACAGTACCACCATCCACCCGGACCATCTCTGCATGCGGCTGTGACACTGCAGCGCACGGTCCCGTCCTCTGCCCGGGGGATGTTGATGGCGGCCCAGGGGGAAGGGGGCAGACTCACCTGGGGCTGAGGTAAGACCACCCCTCACACACACACTTGCGCTCAACGTACATGACACCCCCGCACACTTTGGACAGAGCACAAAGGCAGCTTCGGTAGGTGTAACATTGACTTTAATAACCAAAGGAGTTCATGCACGTGCCCTAGCCCCTAAAACTCATCTGTGCCCTGCACCCGTGCCAACTTACTCAGTGTCTAATTGTTTGGCCTTACGGGCCCTTTGACTACATCTACGTGGTTCCCCAGACGGTACAGCAGAACTGGAGGTGGACTCCTGTGATTCCTGCCCTCTGACACTGGATCCCTTTGACGGCCGTTTCCTGGGGCGTCCTGGCCTAGATGGGCCAGGCTGCGGCCCGGGCGACTGGGATGGCGAGCTGCCAGCCTGTCCTGCCCGTTGCCCACCCGATGCACCTGGGACGGAAGGGGGGCGGAGTCCGAGGTGTCGCGGTGTACCGGGACCTCCCCTACAGAGGGAGCCGGGACGGACCACACCACCTCCTCCTCCCTCGGGGTGCCCGATGACCCCCAGGCCTCTACATGGGTGGGGGATGCGAACGAACTGGCCATCAGACGCCCCCCAGACATCTGGCACTGCCAGTCCTGGAGGCCCGTGCTGGTATCGACAGGGGTCTGCAGGTTTGCAGCCATGGAGCCCAGGGTGTTGGCAAATCCTGTCTGTGACAGTGCGACGCCGGCTCGCACATGGCCACTGGCGCCGATGCCCTCAGCGATGGCCTGCAGAGATTGGGTCATGGCCTGCTGAGACTGGGCCATGGCCTGCTGAGACTGGGCTATGGCGTTGAGCGCCTCTGCCACCTGGCGCTGGCACTGGCTCATGGCCTCCTGTGAGAGGGCAGCCATTTCCTGGGCCACAGACGCCGCCTGCACGGAAGGCCCCAGGCCTCGCAAACCGTTCCCCATGTCTGACACCGTCGCACCCATTGCCTCCACCGCGGACGCCACCCGTGCGGTATCAGCCTGGGTGGCACGCATGACCGGCACCACTCCCAGCTCCTGGATGCGGGTGGACTCCACCACCTGCGACCGAACCGCCGCAAGCCGCCCGTCACCCTCTTCGCTCGTCTCCGGGTCGGTGGTGGCATCGGATCTATGTGTGGGTGTGGTAACTGCAGGAACCCGGGATCCATCTGAGCGGCAGATGTTCGCTTGGCCTGGGCTGCCCTCCGACCGCCCGGTCCCTCTGCTGCTCCTACCTCCACCTGCTGTACCGGGACGGCTGTGTTGTGCGCACCAGTGAGTGTACCAGACGCCTCATCACTAAAGTGCCCAACCGTGGTGAGTGTTTCTGCGATGGTGGAGGGTGTTGGTGACAGCAGTGGCGTTGTGTCGTGCTCTTCGTCCCACTCTGAGTCCATGGCACTTTGGGGTGGGGGTTCGTCTCCACCCATCCACTCTGACTCACTGTCCGGTATTTCGTCTTCCTGGGTAGTGCTGTCCCGGGTAGGGGTGTCCTGGGTAGTGCTGTCCCGGGTAGGGGTGTCCTGGGTAGTGGTGTCCTGGGTAGTGGTGTCCTGGGTAGTGGTGTCCTGGGTAGTGGTGTCCTGGCTCGGATGTGACGGGGGGCCTGTGGCTGCCCCCCTCATCGCTGGGTGGTCGCTCCCGCACGTGATGGGGGTGTCGTCTCCCTGTTGCTCCAGGTCTCTCCGTCTCCCGTGGTGTGCGAGGGGCATCCTGCGGGCGTCGCATGCTGGAGGGTGCGGGTCTCTCCGTCTCCTGTGGTCTCCGAGGGGCATCCTGCGGGCGTCGCATGCTGGAGGGTGCGGGTCTCTCCGTCTCCTGTGGTCTCCGAGGGGCATCCTGCGGGTGGTCTGCATCTGCGGGGATGGGTGCCTGGACGTTTGGTCCTGCGATACACAATGAAGCATGCATGGTTAGACATCAGGCAGTGATCAGGTGATACGGGGGAGGGGGATATAGGGGAGGGGGGATATGGGGACGGGCTGTCGGTGGCTCACTCGCTAGTACGCCCCCGACCTCTGCATCAGCAACCTCCCGGTCCTCAGGTCCGCCAGCCAGTTCCAGGGCCCTTTCCTCGTGTACGGTCAGTGGCCTCTCATCAGCGGGCCCTCCTCCAGTCCTCACATGCTCCCTATTGTTGTGTGCGCGCTTCTCCTGTGGGGGGGGGGGTGGCAGGGGTAAAAGGCAACACTGTTAGGCAGGTATATGAATGCACGCCATCGGTTGCGCGTGCATTGCAGAGGTTAAGGTTAGGGCTGGATTCACTTGGGGATATGGGGGAGGGGGGTTATGGGGGAGGGGGGGATATGGGGGATATGGGGGAGGGGGGGATATGGGGGAAGGGGGGATATGGGGGAGGGGGGGATATGGGGGAGGCTCACCCTGCCTGCTCTGACGAGGTCGTTCACCTTCTTGTGGCACTGGGTGCCTGTCCGTGGTGTCAGGGCCACAGCGGTGACGGCCTCTGCCACTTCCCTCCACAGACGCCGGCTGTGGCGTGGGGCAACTCTGCGGCCGTGCCCGGGATACAGGGCGTCCCTCCTCTGCTCCACCGCGTCCAGGAGCGCCTCCACATCGCGTGACTCGAACCTCGGGGCTGAGCGACGGCCAGCCATCCAGTCGGGTGTTGCGGTCGGGTGTTGCGGTCGGGTGGGGGGGAGCAACGCGGCCTTATGAGCCGTCACGCCGTGCAGCGCGTATGACGCTGCAAGGCGTGAACCACTGCGCAAGTGCGGATCCCGTTACGTCGCTGCTAGCCCATTTCGGGCCGGAGACTATCGATCCATTTTTCCGACGTGACGCAAGTCGGATTTGCGCCGTTTTTTGCGCCGATCGGCGGACTTTCCGCCAATAACGGAGAATTTCGCCCCAGATACCAGAAATGTTGGAGAATGAAAGGTTTAGTGAGAGTGACGAACTGAGGGAGATTGACATTAGTAGAGAAATTATGCTGGGAAAATTGACGGAATTGAAGGCGGATAACTCCCCAGGGCCTGAGAATCCGCATCCGAGGGTGCTTAAGGAGGTGGCTCTAGAAATAATGGATGCATTGGTGGTCATCTTCCGGGATTCTATAGACTCTGGAACTGTCCCTGCAGATTGGAGGGTAACTCACGTCAATATTCAAAAAGGGAGGTAGACAGAAAGCAGGGAAGTATAGACCAGTAAGCCTCACATGGGTAGTGGGGGAAATGTTTCAATCCATTGTCAAGGACTTTACAGTGGAACATTTAGAAAGCAGTGGCAGGATCAGTCAGAGTCAGCATGGATTTGTGAAGGGGAAATCATGCTTGACAAATCTGTTGGAATTCTTTGAAGATGTAACCAGTACAGTTGATAAGGGGGAGACAGTCAATGTGGTATATTTGGACTTTCAGAAGGCGTTTGACAAAGTCCCGCTTAAGAGATTATTGTGCAAAATTAAAGCGAATGGAATTGGGGGAAATGTATTGAGGCGGATAGAAAACTGGTTGGCAGAGAGGAAACAAAGAGTAGGGATTAATGGATCCTTTTCAAATTGGCAGGCAGCAACAAATGGGGTACCACAGGGATCGGTGCTGGGACCCCAGCTATTCACAATATATATTAATGATTTGGATGAGGGAACAAAATGTAACATCTCAAAGTTTGCAGATGATACCAAGTTCGGTGGGAGGGTGAATTGTGACAAGGATGCAGGGATCCTACAGCATCATAGCATAGAATTTACAGTGCAGAAGGAGGCCATTCGGCCCATTGAGTCTGCACCGGCCCTTACCACGAGCACCCTATTGAAGCCCACGTATCTACCCTATCCTCGTAACCCAATAACCCCCACTTAACATTTTTTGGACACTAAGGGAAATTTAGCATGGCCAATCCACCTAACCCGCACATCTTTGGACTGTGGGGAGGAAACTGGAGCACCCAGAGGGAACCCACGCAGGCACGGGAAGAATGTGCAAACTCCACCCAGACAGTGAACCTGCCGGGAAGTGAACCTGGGACCCTGGAGCAGTGAAGCAACTGTGATAGCCACTATGCTACCGTGCTGCCCTACTATGCTACCGTGCTGCCCTGGATGATCTGGACAGATTGGGCGAGTGGGCAAATCAATGGCAGATACAGTATAATTTGGATAAGTGTGAGGTTATTCATTTTGAAAGCAAAAACAGGAAGGCAGACTACTACCTGAATGGTTGTAAATTGGGAGAGGGTAGTGTGCAGCGGGACCTTGGTGTCCTTGTGCACCATTCGCTGAAGGTAAGCATGAAGGTAAGCATGCAGGTACAGCAAGCGATAGAGAAGGCTAATGGTATGTTGGCCTTCATTGTGAGAGGTTTTGTCTATGGAAGCATGTATGTGTTGCTGCAATTTTACAAGGCCTTGGTGAGGCCATACCTGGAATATTGTGTGCAGTTTTGGTCTCCTTCTCAGAGGGAGTGCAGCGAAGGTTACCAGACTGATTCCAGGACTGTCATATGAGGAGAGATTGACTAGGTTGGGATTGTTCTCGCTGGAGTTCAGAAGAATGAGGAGGGATCTCCTAGAGACTTATAAAATTCTAACAGGACTAGGCAGGGTAGATGCAGGGAAGATGTTACCAATGATGGGTGTGTCCAGAACCAGGGGTCACAGTCTGAGGATTCAGGGTAAACCATTTCGGACAGAGATAGGGAGACATTTCTTCACACAAAGAGTGGTGAGCCGGTGGAATTCATTGCCACAGGAATTAGTTGATGCTAAAACTTTGAATATATTCAAGAGGTGGCTGGATATAGCACTTGGGGCGAATGGGATCAAAGGCTATGGAGAGAAAGCAGGAGTAGGCTGCTGAGTTGGATGATCAGACATGATCGTGATGAATGGCGGAGCAGGCTCGAAGGGCCAAAAGGCCTCCTCCTGCTCCTATCTTCTATGCATCTATGAAACTCTCCTGTATAAATTTCACCAGCTGCTCCATTGACCACTATGCCGCCAATCCCAGCTCCTGTGCCTCTGCCAAGTTCTCCTGTGCTGGAGATTCCACACCCTTTTTTGCCCGGCAATTTCTTCTTTTCAGACCACTTCTGGTCCATGTCTCCATAAACTGGTGGGGGATTCCTCCTCTCTGCTTCCCCCCATTCCAATTTTTCTGATCAAATCCCACAAAAGTCGGGAGAAAAGGTCCCAAAAGTCCACCACGAGCGGGAGCTACCAGATAACCAGCCTCCTACTCCATGGCCGCCACCGAAAGTCACTAGAATCTATTCTAAAAGATAGACTAAATGGATAATAATACTCTGAATGGCATAGTCAACATGGATTTATGAATGGGAAATCATGTTTGACGGACATGTTGGATTTTTTGAGGATGTTACTAACAGAATTGATAAAGGGGAGCCAGTGGACATAGTATCCTTGGATTTTCAGAAGGTTTTTGATGAAGTGCCCCACAGGAGGTTCTTTAGCAAAATTAAAGCATAAGGGATAGGAGATAATATTCTGCCATGAATTAAGGATTGGTTAACAGACAGAAAACATATATTGCCATGCTTGTATTGGTAGGTTCTGACAAGTGAGTATGTCAAGGATTACTACTTGGGCCCCAGATGTTCACAATATATGTCAATTTGGATGTGAGGAACAAATATAATACTTCCAAGTTTGCGGATGATACCAAGCTAGGTGGCAATGTGTGTTGTGAGGAAGATGCAAAGCAGCTTAAACAGGATTTAAACAGAGTTAGTGAATGGGTAAGAACATGGTAGATGGAGTATAATGTGGAAAATTCTGTGAAGTTATCCACTTGGTAGGAGGAATAGATGTGCAGAGTATTTCTTATATGGTAAGAGATCAGATATGGGCTGGTTTAGCACAGTGGGCTAAACAGCTGGCTTGTAATGCAGAACAAGGCCAGAAGCGCGGGTTCAATTCCTGTACCTGCCTCCCTGAACAGGCACCGGAATGTGGCGACTAGGGCTTTTCACAGTAGCTTCATTGAAGCCTACTTGTGACAATAAGCTATTATTATTATTATTATCATTATTATTAGTGTCGATTTACAAAGGGGCCTGGTGTCATCATCAGTAGATCACTGAAAGCTCACATGCAGGTGGAGCAAACAATTAGGTATGTCGGAAGAGTAACTGAGTGCAAGAGTAGAGAATTCTGCTTCAATTGTATAGAAACTTGGTTAGACCCTACCTGGAGTACTGTGTACAGTTTTGGCATACTCCTTGCCTCAAGAAGAATAGTATTGCCATGGAGGGAGTGCTGTAAATGTTCACCAGACTTGTTCCTGGGTTGCTGTGTCTGTCCTATGAAGAGAGATTGGGGAAACTGGGCCTGCATTCTCTAGAGTTTTGAAGAGTGAGAGGTGACCTCATTTAGACCTAAAAAGTACAGAACGGAATAGACAGGGTAGAAGTAGGTAAGATGTTTCCCCTGGTTGGGGAGCCTAAAACCAGGGGACACAATTTCAAAATAAGGTGGAAGTCACTTAGGACTGAGATGAGGAGAATTTTGTAACACAAAGAGTTATGAATCTTTAGAATTTTGTATAATAATATAATAATCTTTATTATTGTCACAAGTAGGCATAGATTAACATTGCAATGAAGTTACTGTGAAAATCCTCTAGTCGCCACACTCCGGCGCGTGTTCGGCTGCACTGAGGGAGAATTCAGAATGTCTAATTCACCTAACAAGCACGTCTTTCGGGACTTGTGGGAGGAGACCAGAGCACCCGGAGGAAACCCACGCAGACACGGGGAGAACGTGCAGACTCCGCACAGACAGTGACCAAGCTGGGAATCGAACCCGGGACCTTGGCACTGTGAAACAATTGTGCTAACCATTGTGCTACCGTGCTGCCCACCCCAGAGGGCTGTGGAAATTCAGTCATTGAATATGTTTAAAGCAGAGATTAACAGATTTCTAAATACCAATGACACAAAGGAAATGGGGATAGTGTGTGTAAAAGACATTGAAGTGGATGATCAGCCATGATCGTATTGAATGGCAGAGCAGTTTCGATGAGCTGAATAGCCTACTCCTATTCCTATGTTCCTTTGTAACTCATCAAATGTTCTTTTCGTAAAGGTGGACAGCGATAAAGCAGAATTACGAAAAGTTCCAATAGCCTATAGTCCAAATATAGAAGGAAATAATCTGCAAGATGATGCACATTGCTATCTACCAAACAATCCCAAGACAATCCAACATGCATATCAATATGGAGGAATTCCCAACAGCCGACAGGAGATTTATGGAATTCCTGAATTTTTCAATCGCAAGTGAGTAAATGGAATTAGAATGTATTTTATGTGGGCCAAGGTTCTGTTGAGATTGACCTGGCAGTGACTGTACCTGCAAAACTAAAATATAATAGAAGAAATCTGTTATAATAACTGAAGATACCTTCATTGTTGTGCCAATAATGGGGACCGATGCTAACTTGGAGTGCATATAGGGGGCTACTCCCACAAAAGACTGAATAATTAGAAGAATATTTAACTGGCTTTGGAGGGAGGAGCAAAATTCCCAGTCAGCAACGTTTTTAGCAGGCTCTTTGCAAGGATAGTAAATTTAAATTATTATTTTTTAAACTGTCCAGAACTCAGTCCTGAAAACATCTCCAAGTGAAGCCTGGAGCACAACATCATCAATCTTATGCTGGGTCCCTCTGTAGCTCAATGACGTGGGAAATCACAAAATCAGGGCTTTTGTCCCTGAGCTGTTCCTTCTTAGGGCAAGTGGAAACTCTCTTGCAAGGTCAGGATCCAGTGCGTCAAGGTCCCAGCCTAAATTGTGAATCGTCTAATGCACTCAGGCCAGGGGCGGAATTCTCCACCCCCCCCCCTCCCCCCGCCAGGTCGGAGAATCGCCGGGGGGGGCGCCATGAATCCCGCCCCCGCTGGCTGCTGAATTCTTCGGCACCGAAAATTTGGCGGGGGCGGGAATCGCGCCGCGCCGGTGGGCCCCCCCCCCCGGGCGATTCTCCGGCCAGAGATGGGCCGAAGTCCCGCGGCTGAATTGCCAGTCCCACCGGCGTGAATCAAAACACCTCCCTTACCGGCGGGACTGGTGGCGCGGGCGGGCTACGGGGTCCTGGGGGGGGGGGGGGCAGGGCGATCGGGCCCTGTTAATCATTTTTGATTCTGAGATGTTCTGATAATATTAAAATAGTTTGCAAATTAACTCAAGAAAGGTCATTCAAAAGTCAATGCATCAGAATGGATTCATTTTGTTGACTGTTGTAATGGTATTTGCATTTTCAGATCTAATTTCTCTGTCAGTGTGAGAACCCAATCTTCTCATGGACTTATATTTTACGTGGCAAATAAAGAGGAAGACCAATTCATGGCACTTTTCATTGCCCGTGGTCACTTCATTTACTCATTCAGCAATGGTCGGGAAAAATTGAAGATAAAAAGTTCAGAGAAATATAATGATGGTCTCTGGCACAATGTAAGTCAGACAGAAATCTTTTAATGAGCATGCTTTCTAGTTCTTTACTCTTTGAAAGAACATGTTAGTAGTGCATCGTAATGTGCAATCTGTTGTGATGTATTAACAGAAAATGATTTTTATAGCGAGAAAATGCACTGAAAATGAAATGAAAATCGCTTATTGTCACGAGTAGGCTTCAATGAATTACTGGGTTACTGAGTTTGCAATCAATATATTAGCATTCAGTGTATCATTGTACACTTTGCAATAGTGACATTTCCCCAGTTGACAAAGATGGAGTGGATGCACATTGTACCCTTACAGTAACGCTATTTTTCTCTTTATGTAAAAATGTGTTTTATCCTATGTATCAAGGCCATTTCAGCAACTGTCTCAAAATATGTAAAGAACTAGCAGTGAATACTTGTTTTTAAATCAAAATATGTGTGTAACCTGTGTTTCTACGGGTGTCCAATGATAATGCCAATTTCTTATTGACCTTATTCACCCCTGTATTTGTAGCACCATTATGTCAGGTCGTACTATAAATAGGGTAATATCACTAAAAATAAGATTATCTGATCACTCTCTCATTGCTAGGAGTTTTCTGGGTGCAAATTGTCGACCACATTTCCTACATTACAACAGTGACAATACTTCAAAAGTACTTCACCAGTTGTAAAACATTTTGATGCATCATGAAAGGAATGATACAAATGCAAGTCATTCCTTTTTTCTTTTTAAGTACAGCAATGTAATACTTAAATATTGATCTACCCAATAAAGATGAGCCCATCTCTGATCCTAATTGCAGCAATAACTTGCTACAGGGCAATCAAAAAATCACAGTGAAAAAACCACAAGCATTGGTCCTTTACAGATCAGCTATGCCTCTCATTGGGTCCCATAACGTCATGATATTCAATTTACCCTGTTGAGTTCTGAGGGGAATTTATAACTATTTAATTTTCATAAAGTAATTTAAAACTATTCAAGTAGTAATTTTCATTATGTTGTGCATTGTTAATTCAGTGGGTCTCAAACCTTTTTTTGTCAAATAGATTAGCACATGGGCTCCCCCATCAAAATTATCACTTATAACGCACACTTAATGGAAGTGCTGCATGTAAAGTGTGCTTTAACTATGTGTTTAAGAAAACAGATTTGATTTGCAGCTATCAGTGGGATAGGTGTACCTGCTTCTCACTGCAGTCTTCATGGCAAGAACATAGAGAGAACAGGAGCCCTGAGAAAGTAGGGCATGGAGAAATCATTTGGGGAACAGGTGCGCAGGAGAAACACAGTTCAAACGGAGTAGGAGCCTGAAAACAGCAAGAGCTGAAGAAATGAAAGCACAGAAACAACACTGGAGGAGGGGGCAAAGGGGGGAATGATTGGTGTGGTGGGGTGGTGGGGAACAGAAGGAGAGCACAGCATGGGTAGAGCAGCAGCAGCATAGAGAGAGCAAAGCAGGCCCGGACCAATGCTCACTTGTTTATTTTCGAACATGGCCCGCTATGCTCATGCCACATTGCCCATCCATAATTTTACCCCCGCATCACGGACTCCCTGGAAGGTCACTGAAGATCACCATGGGTCCACAGACAACTGCAGGACTTCATAGCATTAGTCTTTAAAAACTGGTTAATGAGTGTAAAATTGTTATAATTTGCCAAGATCTTTCTCATGTAATTCTGTATTCAAACATGATACGTCAAGGATACAAGTAGCAATATATTTAAAGGTGATATAATCTGCAAGAAAACTTGGTTTTTCATACTTTTACTATTGTCATAGTGTTGTTTATGGCACAGGACTCTACTCGGCCCATTGAATCTATGTCGGCTCTCTGTGGAGCAGTCCAGTCAGTCCCATTTTCCCATTCTATCCCCATTATCCTGCAAGTTTATTGCCCTCAAGTGCCCATCCAATTTCATTTTGAAATCTTTGATCATCTCAGCTGCCACCACCCCTGTGTCCTGCCACCTTCAAGATTCTGTGCACATGAACCCCCTGACCCTGCTCACTCTTTTGAATTGTGCAATTGAGGCTATATTGACTCTCCCTATCACTTTGGCCAGAATGCATCACCTCACTCTCTCTGTATTAAATTCCATCTGCCACTGGTCTCATGCTGAGGGGAGGCAGTGGCATAATGGCATTGCCACTGGACTAGTAATCCACAGATCCAGGGTAATGCTCTGGAAAATCTGAGTTTTATCCCATCCCAGCAGATAGTGAAATTTGAATTCAATAAAAATCTGAAATGAATGAAACCATTCTCGATCTTCATAAAATCCATCTGGTTCACGAATGCTCTTTCGGGAAGGAAATGTTATTCTTACCTGGTCTGGTCTACATGCGCCTCCAGATCCACAGCAATGTGGTTGACTCTTAAATACCTTTGGGGATGGGCAATAAATGCTGGCCCAGCCAGTGTCACCCACATCCCAGAAACACATTTTTTAAAAGCCTATGTCCTGTTGCATTAGTATCATCGTCACCATTTGTCACACCTTGGTATCCAGTATCTTGTACTCCACTGTCTACTATCCTACAGTAAGAAGTCTTAAAACACCAAGTTAAAGTCCAACAGGTTTGTTTCGATGTCACTAGCTTTCGGAGCGCTGCTCCTTCCTCAGGTGAATGAAGAGGTATGTTCCAGAAGCATATATATAGACAGATTCAAAGATGCCAGACAATGCTTGGAATGCGAGCATTGGCAGGTGATTAAATCTTTACAGATCCAGAGATGGGGTAACCCCAGGTTAAAGAGGTGTGAATTGTGTCAAGCCAGGACAGTTGGTAGGATTTCGCAGGCCAGATGGTGGGGGATGAATGTAATGCGACATGAATCCCAGGCCGCACTCATGTGTGCCATTTTTAAAAATATAATCTGATGCTGACCCTCCTATTCTAAGAGTCTCAATTTTGGTAAAATTCAGATAATTGTCCTTTTTGTATTTTCATCATATAGAGGCTCACAGTTCGCCACCAATCCTCACAAGACCCCAGACAAACATTAGCTTAGGCTCCCATCTCCAATTTTCCTGTCATTCCTGCAAGGTGATGTCAGAGCTCCAGCTCAATACCTTCTGGTGAAGAAATTTTGTGACTGGTGTGTATTTCAACTCAGTTAGTTTCTGCCCCCTTTACAAGACACTCCATCATAACATCAGTATTCCGAAAGTCCACTTTAAAGACCATAAATTAGGTCTTAGCTGGTTTTGCCTGCTCATGGCATTTCTTGACTATTTCCTGGATGGCATGTTGGACAGTGGTTCATTGAACAAAAAAAGTAATTGACCGAGAGGGTTCAGATCCATGTTGCTATGTAAAAAGATTCTGTTGCTGCTGCTCTCAGAAGTATCTGGTGTATATGGTACTTCTGTTAAAGGGGTAAAGTGGGTTCCACCAAGGGCCAAGCCAATTATTGTGGCCAGGATTCCTGAAGAAAATTTTTTTTTTTTTTTTAAACTTGACCCTCTGAGAAAGGAAACTGAATGGGGGTAGTTTGACATTGGGTGCAATTGAAAGGCCTCATCGTGCCCAACTCGGTGATGCGCAAGGCCATTAAATCTCACGACATTTGCAATGCTCAGAATGTCTCGCCTTGCTGGGCAAGATCAAGATTTACAGAGTAAAGTGAGCCATTACGCTCATTTAAATATGTCACTGCCAGAATTTCCCGAGGCCCGGGAATGAACACCCATGTCTGGGAGTACTCGCCATGGTGTCATTTAGCACTGGTCCACAAAAAGGTGCTAAGCTGGCAGTGCCAAGGTGCCCAGTTGGCAGCGGGAGTGCCAGGATACCACCCCACCCAGAGCCAGACCACCAGGGGCCTCCAATGGCCTGAGAGATCCCCCCCCCCTGGTGGCGTTACGATGGTCACTAAAATATGGATCAAACTTAACCATCTGTGGGGGGGTGGCCTCACAAGCCATCAGAGGCCACCGGATGGTCGGGCTCTGAGCAGGGTGGCACCTTGGCACTGTTGTCGAGGCACCACCGGGCTAATTGGGGCACTGCCGTGGTGCCAGGCTGGCAATGCTAAGGTTGCCCGTGGCCGGGATCAGGCCCTGGGGTGCCCTGCCCTTTAGAGGTGGAATGCGGTGGGCTTGAGGCTACCCTAAGAGGTATGCTGGGGCACTGGGGGGTTGGGGGGGGGGGGGGTCTGGAGGCCGGGATGTGGTGTCTGAGCGGGGCTGGGTGACCTGGGTAGCATTTACAAATGGTGCCCCAGGTCTCTTCCTGCAGGAAGTGAGGTAAGTACGGCCTTGGTGGGGTGTTCCTCACAATGACCAAAAGAAACCAACAGACTCCCGTTTCACCCAAAACGGGACTCTGTTTTTTGGCATTAAATTGCACCCATTGTTTGCATGGAATTCCAGAACCTCCTTCCAACTGCCTGTTGCTATCTGTGTGTGACCTGCCATGAAGAAACCTTCCAACTCTGTGACTTTTAGCAGACGCAATGGTAGAAATCACAGGCATGTGTATTCGTATTTACACCGGGATGCACGTTCCTGTGAAATTTCAACCTCAATGTAGCATATAAAAATAATTGAACAAAATGAAACAGGAGAGAAACTTCAAATTTCAAGAACTGTTTTTAATGTGCTAAGTTTAACTCAACTCAAATCCTCTGGTTTTTTTTTGTTTTGTTCAGGTTATCTTTACACATGAAAATAACAAAGGTCGTTTAATAGTAGATGGTGTCCACGCTCTGGAGAATAGTCTCCGCAGTCCTGTGTATCCATGGCATGTAAATGAACCATTTTATGTAGGTGGTGTCCCACTGGGAAAAGCTGCCAAAAACATTCAGGTAAGTTACTCTAACACTACACCATCACAGTATAATGGCAATGTATCAGTTGTGACATTGGATTCATGTTTCTCCAATACATTCTGTCTTTGCTACAGGCCGATCTAGAAGACTATCAGCCATGTGTGTACTTTCAAATCAAAACATTTTTGAATAATACAATAAATTATCAACAATTCAGTATTGTAAAAAAGAAATGACTTTCACTTTGCTGTCAACAGCTACTCATTATACACCCGTTTGGTCTGACTGGCTATTATATTTTCATCTGATATTTTTCATTCCGTTGTCTTCAAAATTTCACCAACATTGCTGAGACCAGGGGCGGGATTCTTCAATAATAGGGCGATGTCCCCACGCCCGCGAAAAAACACGCGCAAATCACTCTGGGCTTACCAGGCAAAAGTCCAGGGTGATTCTCTGATTTGCAGGGGCTAGCAGGGCCCCGGAGTAGGCCTCGCAGCTCTGGCTGCTGATACGGGTCTCCAGCACATCCGGTCGGGGACTGCGCATGCGCACGGCGGCGGCCTGCGTTGGCCGCCCCGCGCGACATGGCCGACCCAAACCACGGCCTGGCACCGAAAACATAGGCCTCCCCCACCCAGATTGTGCGTGCCCCCGATCGGTAGCCTGGCCTACCTGGAGGCGCCCCCCACGATGAATGGTCCCCCCGGCCCCCCCCCCCCCCTACCAGGGCGGCAGCGGACTGATTCCCAGCCACCACGCTGAGTGGTGGAACCATGAGAGAACCACGGCATCGGGAACTCGGTCAGCTGCACTCAGTGAATTGATGCGGGGCCTCTTTCAATGGCTCCCGACGGGCGCTGCGTCGACTGTGCGAGCGCGATTGCCGGCAATTCGCCAGGGATCAGAGAATTGCGGGATTGGGATCGGTATCAGACCCGACCTCGGACGCCGACTTACCTGCCAGGTCTCGCAGTGTGGGACCATGTCTAACGTATGCCAGTGGGACTGGCCAAAAACGGATGGCCGCTCGGCCCGTCGGGGCCCGGAGAATTGCCGGGGGGACCGCTGCCGACTGCCCCCACCGGCGTATTCTCCGGTGCCGTTTTTCGGGCGGTGAACCCTGCCCCCATCTGAAAAACGGGGTCGGAGAATACAGCAGCCGGCGTCGGGGCGGGATTCGCGCCGCCCCCCCCCCCCCCCAGGGATTCTCCGACCCGGCGGGTGTCCGGAGAATCCCGCTGTCTGAATTCTCCCTCAGTGTACCCGAACAGGTGCTGGAATGTGGTGACTAGGAGCTTTTCACAGGAACTTCATTGCAGTGTTAATGTAAGTCTACTTGTGACACTAATAAAGATTATTATTATTGATTATTATCCTACAGCCCATCCATCTAATGGGAATTGGCAAAAATAGGTCTTGTGAACATGCTAATTTGTATGAGTTCAGCAAGTGAGTGACTTTGGTGATTTTCCTTCAGACTAATACTGGCCTTTGGAGCCCACAGCCTCCTCTGATATATTCTGCTGTGTATTCCTGATCCTTTAAGGAAGTGCAATTTGTTACAAATGTAAAATTTTATAAGATTGTTATTTTTTGGGACTGTGCCTTTAATTAGCATGCTGTAGCATCTGAATAGTTATTCCCTTCACCGCTTGCACACCCATCTACTCCTGCACTCTGAGCAACCCTTGATCCTACCTGTCCCAGCTTGACACAAACTGTCTATTGCACAAATCACCAAACCCGAAACAAGCAATGTCAGAAATTAGTTGTTGCCTTGGTTCTGAGGAGGCTGCTTTTAAGACACTATACCTCTACATTAAATTGACTACTCACTTTCAAATATAAGAAAGTTGGGAATATAAAGCTTTGATAATTATCGTTTCCATCTGGATACAAGGCCCATGTGATTCACATGGCCATGGAGTTGGGCTTTGAGAGGGGAAGCACCCATAGGAAGCCAGTGTAGGATCGGTTTACTGGTTTTCCAAAATGTTTCACTTTTTGAAGCCTATATAATGGAAAAAGCTCAGCAAGCAGCTCCTGCACAATACTCAGTGAATGCTGCACTACAAGTGTATCAAAGTGAAATATATTGATTTGAACATCTGGTGACAGCGCAAATAATTGCATAATGAATTAATTACAATATTTTTTTTCTCAGATCAAATCAGTCCAAAGTTTTAATGGTTGTCTTCAGAACTTCCAGCTAAATCGACAATGGCTTTCACCACCTACCCAGACGTTTGGAGTTACACCTTGTTTCGAAGGTCAAACTGAATCTGGAACATATTTTTCCCCAGGAGGAGGATATGTGATTCTGGGTAAATCAAACTGACAAATCCTATCATTCCTCATTTTTATAGGGATAAACAGAAGTATAATGTAATTATTTCGAAGTCGACTGAAAAAGTGGCCGGGATTTTCCGCTCCTGCTTTTATTATACGGGTTTAGCGACGGGACTGGAAAATCTCGCGAGATGCCCAAATCACGTTTCATGCTGATGTAAAAGCATGAGACATTTGTCCCCGCACCCGTCAGTTCAACATCTGGAACGTCATTTTCACATATTAACATCTCATCATCAAGCCTCTAAGCCTGAATCTTTCCCCCGTAAGAATGTCCATTCACGTTAGCGTGAGGGCAGACCGACATGAATCATGACTGTTGAATCGCGCAAAACCTTTCGAGAGTCACAAATCTCGGGAGATTCAAAGCCAAGTCGGGCAGGGCAAGGCTGTTGAATCGTGCCCAAGGCTTACCTCATCTGGAACTTTATAAAATATGAAACATAATCCAAATTAATATTACAGCATAAGTGATGTATAATTTATTATGGTATAATAATTAGAATTTTTGCACTTGGCTTTCAGATGATTCATTCAATTTAGGATTACAATTTGAAATTGTTTTTGAAGTTCGTGCTAGAAATCATTCAGGAATACTGCTCCATATTCATAGTTACAACCGGAAATATCTGAATCTCTTCATGGAATATGGACAGGTAAGGGAGTAAAAAGCAAATTTGGGCTAAATTTTCCTTTCATTGTGCATATTGGATCACCTAGGCTTGGTGTAAAACAGAAGAAAGTCGAGCAGCAAATGTTGTGTAGCAGTAATGGAGCCAACCTGATTTTCAGCCCATTAATTTAGAGATGCTTATGTGTTTCTGATAAGTTTTTACTCTAAATTTTAATTATTTGCAGGTGAAATTGAAAGTCAGTAATGGAACTACAGAGTTTGAAACATCAGTCACGACAAAGCAAAGTCTGTGTGATGGTCGATGGCACAGAATAGCAGGTGATGGACATTTTAATTACATCACTGATAATCATTTGCAAATTTCCTACCGAACTCTTATCTCAAGAACATTATACATTGGGTGGCATTGTGGCACGGTGGTTAGCACAGCTACGTCCCAGTGCCAGGGACCTGGATTCAATTCCAGCCTTGGGTGACCGTGTGGAGTTTGCACTCCCACCCCATGTCTGTGTGGGTTTCCTTCGGGTGCTCAGGTTTCCTGCCACAGTCCAAAGATGTGCAGGTTAGGTGGATTGGCCATGCTAAATTGCCCCTTAGTGTCCAAAGATGTGTAGGTTAGATGGGGTTCCTGTGTTAAGGGTATACGGCTGGGAAGTGGGGTTGGTGCTCTTTCGGAAGTTGTCAAGGGGCCGAGTGGCCTCCTTCTTCACTGTAGGGATTCTAAGGTTAATATTGGACAATAGCTGCAATGGTGAGAATTAACGCAGAATTATTTTTATTTTATTGGCAATGATTACATTTGAGTTCATTCATTCAGTGACTCGGTTTCCATTTTTATTATTTCCAGTCACCTGAGATCAATTCATTGAATAACAGTACTGATATTGACACCTTCTTGATAACTTCTTTTGTGCTAATCAAGGTAACTCTGTGATTCTGTGAAGTGCGACACTTCCTATTGCAGGCACCAGGTGTTAAGGTTAAGCATTATAACACGGTTAAAAGGGAAACAAAGATTTCTATGTACTCTGGCTAATAATATACCTGAGTATTAACCTCATCAGAGCACACCCTGATGGAGGAATTTCCAAGCTTTTTTGTCATTGTTGGCTTTGAGAGTTGTTGTTTGCATATCTTGTGATTCTTCACTTGGAGAAGAGCGTAAAGTTGTGGAAGCAACTGCAGATTCATTCACAGGCTGACAGATGAACTTCCATTGCTGACCTACACGGGTGTAAGCTATTTATCCAATAGGGACAAATATAGAGCTTGATGAGATGTTCTCATTATTTTACATCCATCTCATGTTGCTGGCACTAATAATAATAATAATACTCTTTATTGTCACAAGTAGGCTTATATTACTAGTGCAATGAAGTTACTGGGAAAGGCCCCTAGTCGCTACATTCCGGCGCCTGTTCGGGTACACTGAGGGAGAATTCAGAATGTCCAAATTAACTAACAGCACGTCTTTCGGGACTAGTGGGAGGAAACCGGAGCACCTGGAGTAAACCCACGCAGACATAGGGAGAACGTGCAGACTCCATACAGACAGTGACCCAAACTGGGAATCAAACCTGGGACTCTGGCGCTGTGAAGCAACAGTGCTAACCACTGTGCTAGCGTGCCGCCCATATCGGATATTGATAATCTGATTTAGGATTTATTAAGGAGGCAACCATGCCAAAACTGCTCTCTTCAAAATTCAAGACCCACAGAATTTAGACAGGACATCATCAAGTCAGAGATGCAAAGTAAAGATGGGAATAAATTGCCTGGACTTGATGGGTGAGGGCTGAGGCATTGCAAGTGGCCGACTGCATGTTTTAGGCACTCATTTCCTAATGCATTAAATTTCCTCCCTTTCTTCGAGCGACATTGTCAATCGGTGTCACATTAAGGATAGTTTATTTTGTGGGCCCATGCACTGGTGGAAACTGGGTTGAAGCTGCCAAAGCTCATTTTATATGGTATCCTCACAACCGGCAGAAAGAGACTTGAATCAGTTCTAACCCAGGTCCCAGAGGTCAAACGTCAATATTAAAACCACTTTGTCACCCAATCCATTTTCTTACATATGTAAATAATGACATTTTGCCTTCCATCCCTATTATTTTTATCTCAATGACTTTATTTTTCTGCTCACTTAGTTATCCGAGATGCAAATGTTGTGCAGTTGGACGTGGACTCTGAGGTGAACTATGTTGTGGGGCCAATAAGTTCACACTCTTCAAATACGAAGGAGCCAGTGTTCGTTGGAGGAGTGCCAGGTAAACACAATGTTTGAATCTTTTCTGCACTCAAATGCAGCCATATTGCAAAGGGATTATTTCTCAAGCTGCTGTCTCAAACTGGCTTTCTCCTTTTAATCAGCTCACAGCAAACCAGAACTTCTCAAGCTGCTGTCTCAAACTGGCTTTCTCCTTTTAATCAGCTCACAGCAAAACAGCGAGGCACTTTTTAAAACTGAAACTTCAAAATGGTTGAACTGAGCGGAGCTCCGCCCACTCTCTGACAGCACTGTTTTCTTAAAGGTACATTGCTTACACATCCATTTCTTAAAGGCACTCTTACATGACACCTCGCCCCAAGAAAAAAAATAAACCATCAACTTCAAGATGGTTTCATTTTTCACTTTTGCACCATCCACTAAGAAATGTACACAGTAAATATACCTTTTCGTTTTTTTTTTTAAAAACAACACTTGCAAACAGGTATAATAGTATAGTCCATTTTTCTTTGTTTTTCTTCCTCCAACCAAAATCCTTCTCGATTGACAGTCTCTTTGAACAAAGTCTCTGCACGATCCATCCATTCCTCTACTCCTCGGCATTTCTCTTTAGAATCAGATACTTTAATTCAATCTGACCAGAGTCCCTTGCAATTCTCCAATACAGGATCATTGGTGATCACAGCTTTCAGGCAGTCAAATGCCTGTTGAAAGTCCGCTGTCCATTGAAATTTTTTAGGTTTCTTTAACAAGTCCATCAGTGGAATAATCATGCCACAAAACCTTTGCCCAAATGTTCGATCAAATCCACTCATGCTAAGAAATCGCATTATTTCCCTTTGTCTGGAGGGTATCGGAAACTCCGCAAGGAAAGTGATTGGGGCTTCTCCAAATTCACTTTCGGCTAGGTTTATCACCAAACCCGCCTCCTGAAGTCGACCGAAGAACTCCATACGATGTTTTAAATGTTCTTTCCATGTTTGGAAGTTGGAAATAAAGGCAGATTATCCCACTTTCTCCATGCAATCCTTCAATGGTGGGATAGGATAAGAGTCCGTTCTTGTAACTGCATTCACCTTTCAATAGTCCACACACAACCATTGGGTACCGTCTGGTTTAGGTACCATCACTATGGGTGAGCTCCATTGGCTGCAACCCATTTGAACTATGCCATTCTTCAGCATACTCTCAATCTTTCTGTTAACCTGTGCCAATTTTAAAGGATTACGTCTATATGGATGTTGTTTGATAGGAACGGCATTTCCCACATCTACATCATTTATAGCCATTTTAGTACTTCCCAATTTATCTCCACAAACTTGCCCATGTGATATCAATAACTCTTTCAGGTCAGTTCGTTTTTCCTCTGGAAGGTAACTTAACAATTCATCCCAATTTTTAAGACATCCTCATTTTCCAATTTAATTTGAGGTATGTCAAATTCACAGTCATCTGAATTTGGTTTGTCACTTTGACTTAGAATCATTAAAACCTCCTTTTTCTCTCCTTCCCTTTCAAAGTACCTTTTAAGCATATTCACATGACACACTCGGTGAGTCTTCCTTCTGTCTGGTGTTTTTACCACATAATTCACCTCACTTAATTTCCTTTCAATCTGATACGGTCCACAAAACCTAGCTTTTAAAGGCTCCCCTACCATTGGTAACAACACTAAAACTTTATCCCCACTGGCAAAACTACGAACTTTGGATTTCTTGCCCGCTACCCGTTTCATCACATTTTGTGCAACTTTCAAATGGTGTCCAGCCAATTCATCTGCTCTATTTAATCATTCCCTAAAATTTGACATGTAATCCAATAGTGTAATTTCCGATTTCTCACCCACCAATTTTTCCTTAATCAATTTAAGTGGTCCTCTTACCTCATGACCAAAAATTTGTTCAAAAAGACTAAATTTGGTAGACTCATTAGGTGCATCCCTAATTGCAAACAATACGAAGGGGATTCCTTTATCCCAATCCTCTGGATAATCTTGACAATACGCCCTCAACATTGTCTTTAATGTCTGATGCCACCTGCGATTCTGGATGGTACGCAGTTGATTTAAATTGTTTTATTCCTAAGCTATCCATAACTTCTTTGAATAACTTTGAAATAAAATTTGTTCCTTGATCCGATTGAATTTCTGTGGGTAGTCCACATCTAGTAAAGAATTTAAGTAACTCCTCCACAATCCTTTTAGCTGTAATATTACGTACTGGAATGGCCTCTGGAAACCTAGTAGAAACATCCATTACAGTCAAAAGATATTGATTCCCACTTTTTGTTTTAGGAAGCGGTCCTACACAATCGATTAGGACACTTGTAAAAGGTTCCTCAAATACTGGAATGGGTATTAAGGGCGCTGGTTTTATCACTGCTTGAGGTTTCCCTATCACTTGACATGTGTGACGTGATTGACAAAATTTAACTACATCTTTATGTAGTCCAGGCCAATAAAAATGTTTCTGGATTTTAGCTTGAGTTTGCCTTATTCCCAAATGAACTCCCACTGGTACCTCATGTGCAACTCGTAACACCTCCTTTCTATACCCTACCGGCAATACTACTTGATGAACTTCTGCCCACTTTTCATCCACCTGCATATGTACAGGTTTCCATTTTCTCATCAAGACATCATTTTTACGGTAATAACACTCTGGTAGACTCTCAGATTCTTCTTCCGTGTATGCTTTCTGATATATCCGTTTTATTTCTACATCTTTTTGTTGTAACTCCGCCAATTTTCCTGAACTAAAAATATCCGCCTCATCCTCCACCTGTTCTTGTTCTTTTTCAACCATCTGATCAAAAATCGTTTCTGATAATTGCACTTCAACTTCATCTTCACTCTTTGATTTCTCCTCTTGTCTTAACCTGTGACTTTGCGACCTTGTTACTACACAATCCGGAAAAACCCCAGGATATTCGTCCTTCGACACTTCAGTTGACTGATTTTCTACTGGCTTATCAACCACAGTAGGCATCACTCCCACCTGTGATCCAGCTATATCATTATCCAAGATAAACTATATTCCTGGACAAGATAGTTTATCTATTACTCCTACTACCACTTCACCACTCTTCACTGGACTTTCCAACCGTACCTTATGTAATGGAACGTTACTCCTCTCACCCTGAATTCCACATATTACCACCTTTTCTGGCAACATTCTTCCCAAACTACATAATTCCTCATCTCTTACCATTAAAGATTGACTAGCCCCTGTATCTCTCAAAATTGTGACTTCTTTACCTGCTCCTCCTGATACACATGAGTAAACTTTACCCACACATGTAAATTATTTAAAGACATCTGGCACCTTCTTATCAATCACCTCTTGAACAGGCTGTACAATCATTTGCACCTCCTTCGCTTCCCTTGGGCTTTCCTTTACCACTCTAACAAACCCCACTGTCTTATCCTGTGTTGCCACATCAGCCTTCCCAGTGCTTTTCTTCAACCATCAACACTGTGACTTTACATGGCCTTGTTTATTACAGTGAAAACATTTGAAACTTTTCATTTCTTTTCCATCCTCCTGGATTACTTTTTTAATCTGAGGTACACTCTCTTTATTGTCTCCCACAGTAACACCCACATGTCCTGTGGCCATTTCATTTGTTTAGCTACCTTCTCAAATGAAATGAAAAAGGCTTCCACTTCCTTCTCGTCAAACCTTGGCAATGCTTGGACATATTTAAATAGATTACCACCAAGCCTTCGACTTTGACGCTCTTTCTCACTATCCTCATCACGATCATCCAACTGTACGTGTCCCTTTACGTCTGCCAATTTTAACTGATTGTCATGTTTCATAGCCATTTTCTGAAGTTCAAACTCCCTCTCTTTATCCTTTTCCCTGAACTGTATCTCCCTTTCTTTTTCTTTTTGTTCTGCTAGAACTATTCTTTCTTTTCTCCTTTCTTCTCTCTCCTTTTCTTTTTCCTCTCTCTCTCTTTCTCTTTCTTTTTCCTCTCCCTCTCTTTCTCTTTCTTTTTTCTCTCTCTCTTTTCCTCTTTCTTTTTCCTCTCTCTCGCTCTCGTATTCCAGCTGCTTTAATTCTTTCTCATGTTCCATTTGTTTAATTTGCAACTGAATTTTTGCCATTCCCAATGAGTCAAACTCTAACTCAGGCAACTTTAAATGCTGAACCACCACCATAATTACCTCATCTTTTCGCATTTTGTCAGGTAATGTGAACTGCAATGTTCTTGCCAAATCTAACAGTCTTCTTTTCGTTTCTGTCCGTAAGGTACTACGTGTAACCTTCTCCACCCCCAAAAACTTCTGAGCCTCTGAAAGAGCCATTGTTCACAACACTCTCCCCACTTAAACTAAAATACCACACCGGAAAAGCAACAATCCTTCACTGTCTTTAAGTTCACAAAAGCCAATCCAATAGATAGACTTTTATCCCCCTCGAGCCCCCAATTGTTATGGGCGAGGTGTTTTCACAACCCCAAAATGTATCATGGAGTTCAACCAACCTCTCCCTTTAATGGATTTGTTGCTTTTCCTAGCACACGGCTTTTTCCCTAGGTGTGGGATTACAATGATGGGCACGTGGGTTTTTTAAACTCAAAACATTGTTTATTCCATGAACTCAACTTAACATCTTAAATAAACATTGGATCTCTTAACACCCTTTACTTCAAAGATAACTCAGAAAATATTGCAACAGTAAATAATTCCTTCAAACTTCCTTTAACACCTTGAAACAAAATCATATCAGGTTAAAGGCTTTACTTTAAATCACCCAAATGATCCAGAGATAGTCTTTCATGGCAGAAATCCAGCTCACAGCAAAACACACACACACACAGCTCTTTTCCAAACCAGAACTTCTCAAGCTGCTGTCTCAAACTGGCTTTCTCCTTTTAATCAGCTCATAGCAAAACAGCCAGGCACTTTTAAACTGCTCTCAGCAAAACCAGCCAGGCACTTTTTAAAACTGAAACTTCAAAATGGTTGAACTGAGCTGAGCTCCACCCACTCTCTGACATCACTGTTTTCTTAAAGGTACATTGCTTACACATCCATTTCTTAAAGGCACTCTTAAAGGCCCCTGAGGTCAACCCCTTACTCCCAGCCCGAGCACACCCAACCCCCAGGCCTCTTGGGGGCCCTCTCTCTGCAGCCTGGCAGCAGCAGAGGGGCACATGAGCAATGAATTTACCTCCTTGACTCCCTCCGGATACAATGTGCCAGGCTAGGGTGTCACTGTCAGGATGTCAGTGCGAGCGGGCAGTGCATCATTGGCTAGGCCATGGGGCGGGGCCTGAAGGATGGGCCTGGGTGGGGCCTGAAGGTGGGGACCCATAATCTAAGGAAGGATGTGCTGGCCTTGGAAAGGGTCCAGAGGAGGTTCACAAGGATGATCCCTGGAATGAAGAGCTTGTCATATGAGGAGCCGTTGAGGACTCTGGGTCTGTATTCGTTGCAGTTTAGAAGGTTGAGGGGGGGGGGATCTTATTGAAATGCAAGATACAGAGAGGCCTAGATAGAGTGGATGTGGAGAGGATGTTTCCAATAGTTGGAAAAATTAGAACCCGAGGCCAAAACCTCAGACTGAAGGGTCGATCCTTTAAAACTGAGATGAGGAAGAATTTCTTCAGCCAGAGGGGGGTGAATCTGTGGAACTCTTTGCCGCAGAAAGCTGTGGAGGTCAAATCACTGAGTGTCTGTAAGACAGAGATAGATAGGTTCTTGATTAATAAAGGGATCAGGGGTTATGGGGAGAAGGCAGGAGAATGGGGATAAGAAACACATCAGCCATGATTGAATGGCGGAGCAGACTCGATTGGCTGAATGGCCTAATTCTGCTGCTATATCTTGTGGTCTTATGGATGGTTGAGGGGGAGGGTGCTGCTGTATGGAGAGGTGTGTGGGGGGGTGACCTATTATTCTGGTGGTTGGGGGGGGAAAGGTTGCCCCTCCCTCAATGAGGGGTTGAAGGTGTTCCCCTTTTCAGCAGGTGGGGAGGGGTAAGCATTTGTGTAGTGGTTGGAGGGAGAGGGGACTGACTCTGGACACTGGGATTGGGACACCCATTCAAAATGGCGGCCCGAGATCAGTATGTGATCAGGGAGACTGGCGTGTTCACTGCTATGAATAATTAGTATTGTAAAGGTATAACAATCCTACCTCCGTGCCGCTCATAGCTCAGCAGGACACAGTCCCGATTCTCCGCTGGCATGAGCACTTAGATTTGAAACCGAAGTTTCGCGCCTCGTGTTTCAGTCAGCTTGATAAGCATTTTGTAATTATTAACTAAGGCTAGGGCAGCTCAAATAATAATTTTCTGTTTTGTTTTCATAGAGATACTATTCAGCCCAAGATTGAGCATGTACCAGTCATTCACTGGCTGCATGAGAAATTTCAACATCAATGAAACTCCAATCATTTTCACCAAAGCTGCACTGGTTAGCGGAGCAGTCAGTATCAACTCATGCCCGGCAGTCTAGTGCTTGCAAACACTGCTTCTGCAATCCATACTCAGCAGCTGAAGGACAACTGAGGCAATATCACATTTTCTTACTCAGGGGTGCAGTAATTTATCTCAAGTGAATCATCTGTCAACCATTAACTGATTTAGTCAGTTCCATCATCCCATTGTTTTTCTGTTCATGTCCAAGTGAAAATGAAAAATGAAATGAAATGAAATGAAAATCGCTTATTGTCACGAGTAGGCTTCAATTAAGTTACTGTGAAAAGCCCCTAGTCGCCACATTCCGGCGCCTGTTCGGGGAGGCTGGTACGGGAATTGAACCGTGCTGCTGGCCTGCTTTGGTCTGCTTTAAAAGCCAGCGATTTAGCCCAGTGTGCTAAACCAGCCCTTCTTCCAGCACTTCTTCCAGTACGTCTTCCAACGTATTAATTATTATTAGAAGTAATAAAGTTTAATTTTTTGGTTTGTTGCTTCAGGCTAGAAGGCACTAAGAATCCAAATCTAGGTAATCAAAGGGCCAATCTGTTAGTTCCAGATACTGAACTGCTGGTCGAACATGCGCACATAACAAAGCGAATTGCCATCTTTGGTATTGATTTAAAGTAGCGTGTTTCGCTAACCACTCTATTTGAAATTAATACCAGTGATTATGTCACTTTGTAATGTGCACATGTTAAGACCAGCAGATCAGTCAAGTCTTATTAATCACAGGGGATCAATTACGTGAACATTAATGCTCACATTTCGCTCAAGAAAACAAAGTAAAAATTAGATCTCTTTGGACCTACAAGACCTCACACTCCATCGTCTGACTAACAGAGTGCCATTCCAATCTGCTGCCCAACAGGTGCATCACTTACAGGCAAAAGGACCAGTTGCCCAGGCAAGCTAAATGATTTGAGTTGGGGATTTGGGACAAGCAGCAGGCATCCCACATTGTTCCATTTCCAGCAGTGGGCCTCAGAGGGCCTTTGGGTCTAATTAAATGAAAAGCCACTCCATAAGGCAAAAGACTTTTTCAGAATGTATTTCCCATAGTTTTAAAAAGTTACAAGATTGTCGAATGAAAGGAAGATTTGAACACCCTCCAAATCTGATGTTATATAACCAACCACAATGTCTCAGTTCATCTACCTGTATTATATTCTAATTGTATCAGGATTATGGCAGAATTCTTCAGTACTTATTCAGTATAGAGAGCTCAGATATTACCCATAATTTTCAAAATGATCTTTAAAACTAATGAGTTAATGTTCACAGAACATTGGAGTTGCAACTGTCTGCTAATATCTTGCCCGTTTGCTGTTCAGTTTTTGCCTCAAAGCTGCACTCTATTGGTGTATCTGGAAATTGGATTAAGTGGTTAGCTCTTTGAATATTAATAATGGTCTATTTTAGAGGAGAAGGATAAATTGATTGATTGATCTGCAAGTCAAGATTCAAAGGATTTGTTCTGGTCACAAATCAGTCACAGAATTGGAACCCAAATGCTATGTTAACATCTGACTATTTGAATTCTATGCATAAATCGAATAGACAGAGATTTCCTTATTTTGTCACAGTTAACATTCACTTGTGATTTTGGGTATCAGAAATAGAGAGGATTCAAACACATTTTACCCCATCGCCTTCGCCATTTCAGTTCCATCACTAGCTAACAGGAGTGCTGCAGGGTCCTCTTGTGGTAGTAATGGAATATGACACTGTCGCAATTTTATAATTTTCCAGTGGGGAATTTGAGATTATTTGTCAGTAATAATCATCCAAAAACATAAATATTAAATCAGTAAAGTTTTGGTATTGAAATTTCCCTAAATTATGTTAATCTCATTATTTCCATTTACATTTGTTTGTCATTTTTCCACCACACCCATTCACGTTGGGAATGCACACATGCACTGAACACAGTTTAACTGAAATTGAGATTTTGTAGGAAATTAGAGCACAGTCCAAGTGGAAACAGCACAAATGGTGATCTTTGCCATTGTGCCGGTAATAGCTGGAAATCGGAAGAATCCCTGTGGAAATTCTGTTCTTTACTGACGGGAGTGACAACTTTCTTATTCAGTAGACAGGATGGATTGCACAGTGTGACCATATGATTTAATGAACTGTTTGATATAGTCCCCTCCACATTAAACTGAATTGTAACAGACTTCTTTGAATAGAACAATATTTTTATTTGAAGACAAATATCATTAATACTTACAACTGGTATACTGTACGGTGCAGCATAGGGAAATTTAAAAGACAGCTGCAAACCCATTGGTTGGCCCTTCAATTGCTGCACTAACAACAATGAGTACACTGAGTATTTGCCCAATTCTGGATGTGCCACATATTATTGTAAACTCATAGATAATATCCATTCAGTATATTGCTATATGACGTGATGGATATGGATTAAGTATTGTATTGGTCAAATAATCAAGCTATAGCAATTGTTATTGATTGATTTTGTTGTTTTCGGGTACAATTATAAAAAACTAAAACAAGAAATGAATAGATTTTTTTTAAATGGGCTGGATTCTCCGCTGTCGGGATTCTCCATTGCACCGGCAGCCCGGGGATTTCCCAACAACATGGGGCTACCCCACAATGGTAAACCCCATTGGCAGGCTGGCAAGACAGAGAATCCTGGGGACGCGCCGCACCACGAATCCCACCCTATAGCTTTCATACTCCCACAGCTAACCAACCTGTTTCAACATTAGCACTGTTAATATTCCAATCTGGCATCTTAAGTAGCACTACGCTAGGTTCAAGTGTAGGCAGTCTGTAACCAAATCCCAATTTTGCTTGCGAGAATGCCTTTACTTTCAGTGTGTGTGTGTTTTGCCCATTCCACTGCCATGTAATTAAAGTGAGCCTGTCACTAACATACATACATACATACATTTGGGAGGTAACTGTCAGAATGAGAGCAACCAGAGACTAAACCTGCTGCTATGGGGAGTGTGGCACACAAGCAGAAAAAGACAATGGGAGTATGATGCTGAGAGCCTCCATAGAAACCCAAATGTGAGGAAAATAACATCACCAATCTCAGACTCCAAACACAAGATTCTGCAGAACAATCAGTTTTATTTCACTGTTGCAAAAGCAACCCGTCTATTGAGTATTACTGCCCCTTCTTCCTTCACTTTGTGTATGTAACTGATAAGATCTACATATCAATATCCAGCCAAGCTTTCCTCTGTGCTTTGTGAAAATTGTCCTTGGGCACTTGGTAAATATACATACATCGACAGTTATGTTTTGAAATGTGTCTCAATGTAATTACTTACAAAACCAATCTAATAAATTGCAGAACTTGATTTGCAAATTTCTTATTGTGAGCCTATCATTTATAAAAAATTGTGAAACCAGCTTTTGTTATTCAAAGGGAATTTCAAGAATTTCTGAATTATTCTCTGGAAAAGTGTGAGGATTGTGTCATTTGTTTGTTTAAAATCAATTGAATGTTAATTTGACTGAGTTCTCAATCATTAAGTATGATGTGTGGAAGCATTCTTTTAGATGATAGGCATTTGATCTAATTTCGAAGAGCTCAGAACTTTGCAAAAGGTGTGCTGAGATGGGAAACTGAAGGATGGAATTTGGCTCCCATGCAACAGTGGTACATAGATGCTCAGTGGCTGCAAAGGGAGTGGGAATCATTGATGTATGCCATATTTACACTTGCCCCTGATTTTCTGATGATTTTAGATGTGCCATAGGATCTTTGCATTGCGTTAACCTAATTACAAGAACAATTTGCACTTCTACATTAGCACAGCAATTCCAAAGGTGCTTCACCAGAGCCTTAAAAAGCAACATCTGGCACCAAGCCACCTGAGGAAGTATTAGGGCAGAAGACCAAAAGCTTGATCAAAGTGCTAGGTTTTAAGAAGCCCCATGAAGGAGGGAAAAGAGGGAGCAAGGCTGTGAGGTTTAGAGAGAGAATTCCAGAGCTTAGGGCCGAAGCAGTTTAAGGCACAGCCACCAATGGTGGAAAGAGTAAAATCCGAGACGCTGAAGAGGCCAGAATTTGAGGAGTGTAGATATCTTGTAGGTTTGGAAGAGATTACAGGTAAAGAGAGGAATGAGGCCATAGAGGAATTTGAAAACATATTGTCATGCTCAGTATATGCATATCATATTATGAATTTTCAATTAATAAAACAGTTGGATGCAAACAAACTGTGAAGATGGCTTCTGAAAATCATGTGATTTGAGGCATTTGGATTACAGATACTATCAAGTCTTCAGCAAATACCTAACTAAATGTGAACATAGGTGAAGATACCTCACAGCCAATTGGGAATTCACATATTTCATTGTTTAAGAATGAACCAATACTTTGATATTCAATACAGAAGACTTTGGATTTCCAGACTGCCTGTCTCAAAGAACAAAAGAAAAAGAAAAATTACAGCACAGGAACAGGCCCTTCGGCCCTCCAAGCCTACGCCAATCCAGATCCTCTATCTAAAACTGTCACCTATTTTCTAAGGATCTGTATCCCTCTGCTCCCTGCCCATTCATGTATCTGTCTAGATACATCTTAAATGACACTATCGTGCCTGCCTCTACCCCTCCGCCGGCAATGCATTCCAGGCACCCACCACCCTCTGCGTAAAGAACTTTGCACGCATATTTCCCTTAAACTTTTCCCTTCTCACCTTGAACTCGTGACCCCTAGTAATTGAGTCCCCCACTCTGGGAAAAAGCTTTTTGCTATCCACCCCGTCTATACCTCTCATGATTTTGTAGACCTCAATGAGGTCCCTCCTCAACCTCTGTCTTTCTAATGAAAATAATCCTAATCTACTCAACCTCTCTTCATAGCTAGTGCCCTCCATACCAGACAACATCCTGGTGAACCTCCTCTGCACCTTCTCCAAAGCACCCACATCCTTTTGATAATGTGGCGACCAGACTGTACGCAGTATTCCAAATGTAGCTGAACCAAAGTCTTACAAAACTAACATGACCTGCCAACTCTTGTACTCAATACCCCTTCCGATGAAGGAAAGCATGCCTTCTTGACCACTCTATCGACCTGCGCAGCCACCTTCAGGGTACAATGGACTTGAACACCCAGATGTCTCTGTACATCAATTTCCAAAATGCATCACCTCGCATTTGTCCGGATTGAACTACATCTGCCATTTCTCCGCCCAACTCTCCAATCTATCTATATTCTGCTGTATTCTCTGACAGTCCCCTTCACTATCTGCTACTCCACCAATCTTAGTGTCATCTGCAAACTTGCTAATCAGACCACCTATACCTTCTTCCAGATCATTTATGTATATCACAAACAACAGTGGTCCCAGCATGGATCCCTGTGGAACACCACTGGTCACAGTTCTCCATTTTGAGAAACTCCCTTCCACTACTACTCTCTGTCTCCTGTTGCCCAGCCAGTTCTTTATCCATCTAGCTAGTACACTCTGGACCCCATGAGACTTCACTTTCTCCACGAGCCTACCATGGGAAACCTTATCAAATGCCTTACTGAAGACAATGTATATGACATCTACAGCCCTTCCCTCATCAATCAACTTTGTCACTTCCTCAAAGAATTCTATTAAGTTGGTAAGACATGACCTTCCCTGCACAAAACCATGTTGCCTATCACTGATAAGCCCATTTTCTTCCAAATGGGAATAGATCCTATCTTTCAGTATCTGTTCCAGCAGCTTCACTACCACTGACGTCAGGCTCACCAGTCTATAATTACCTGGATTATCCCTGCTAACCTTCTTAAAAAAGGGGACAACATTAGCAATTCTCCAGTCCTCCGGTACCTCACCAATGTTCAAGGATGCTGCAAAGATATTTGTTAAGGCCCCAGCTATTTCCTCTCTCACTTCCCTCAGTAACCTGGGATAGATCCCATCCGGACCTGGAGACTTGTCCACCTTAATGCCTTTTAGAATACCCAACACATCCTCCCTCCTTATGCCGACTTGACCTAGAGTAATCAAACATCTATCCCTAACCTCAACAAATACCGATGCAAAGTACTCGATAAGAATCTCACCCATTTTCTCTGACTCCACGCATAACTTTCCTCCTTTGTCCTTGAGTGGGCCAACCCTTTCTCTAGTTACCCTCTTGCTCCTTATATATGAATAAAAGGCTTTAGGATTTTCCTTAACCCTGTTTGCTAAAGATATTTCATGTCCCCTTTTAGCCCTCTTGATTCCTCGTTTCAGATTGGTCCTACATTCCCGATATTCTTCCAAAGCTTCGTCTGTCTTCAGTCGCCTAGACCTTATGTATGCTTCCTTTTTCCTCTTAGTAAGTCTCACAATTTCACCTGTCATCCATGGTTCCCTAATCTTGCCATTTCTATCCCTCATTTTCACAGGAACATGTCTGTCCTGCACTCTAAACAACCTCTCTTTAAGAGCTTCCCACATATCAAATGTGGATTTACCTTCAAACAGCTGCTCCCAATCCACATTCCCCAGCTCCTGCCGAATTTTGGTATAGTTGGCCTTCCCCCAATTTAGCACTCTTCCTTGAGGACCACTCTCGTCTTTGTCCATGAGTATTCTAAAACTTACGGAATTGTGATCACTATTCCCAAAGTATTCCCCAACTGAAACTTCAACCACCTGGCCGAGCTCATTCCCCAACACCACGTCAAGTATGGCCCCTTCCCGAGTTGGATGATTTACATACTGCTCTAGAAAACCCTCCTGGATGGTCCTTACAAATTCTGCTCCATCTAGACCTCTGACACTAAGTGTATCCCAGTCAATGTTGGGAAAATTAAAATCTATCACCACCACCCTGTTGCTCCTACATCTTTCCATAATCTGTTTACATATTAGTACCTCTATCTCACGCTCGCTGTTGGGAGGTCTGTAGTACAGCCTCAACATTGTTACCGCACCTTTCCTATTCCTGAGCTCTGCCCATATCGCCTCACTGCTCGAGTCCTCCATAGTGCCCTCCTTCAGCACAGCTGTGATATCGTCTGACCAGTAATGCAACTCCTCCACCCCTTTTACCTCCCTCTCTATCCCGCCTGAAGCATCGATATCCTGGGATATTTAGTTGCCAATCATGCCCTTCCCTTAACCAAGTCTCAGTAATAGCAATAACATCATACTCCCAGGTACTAATCCAAGCCCTAAGTTCATCTGCCTTACCTACTACACTTCTTGCATTAAAACAAATGCACCTCAGACCACCAGTCCCTTTGCGTTCATCATCTGCTCCCTGCCTACTCTTCCCCTTAGTCATGCTGACTTCATGATCTAGTTCCTTACAGGCTTTAGTTACTACCTCCTTACTGTCCACTGACCTAATTTGGTTCACATCCCCCTGCCACATTAGTTTAAACCCTCCCCAACAGCGTTAGCAAAAGCACCCCCAAGGACATTGGTTCCAGTCTGGCCCAGGTGTAGACCATCCAATTTATAATAGTCCCACCTCCCCCAGAACCGGTCCCAATATCCCAAAACTCTGAACCCCTCCCTCCTGCACCATCTCTCAAGCCACGCATTCATCCTGGCTATTCTTTCATTTCTACTCTGACTACCACGTGGCACTGGTAGCAATCCTGAGATTACTACCTCTGAGGTCTGACTTTTTAACTTGGCTCCTAACTCCCTAAATTCTGCTTGTAGGACCTCAACCTGTTTTTTACCTATATCATTGGTGCCTATATGCACCACAACAACTGGCTGTTCACCCTCCACCTTCAGAATGTTCTGCAGCCGATCTGAGACATCCCTGACCCGTGCACCTGGGAGACAACATACCATTCGGGAGTCTCGTTTTCGACCACAGAACCGCCTATCTACTCCCCTTACAATTGAATCCCCTATGACTATAGCCCTTCCATTCTTTTTCCCGCCCTTCTGTACAGCAGAGCCAGCCACGGTGCCATGAACCTGGCTACTGCTGCCTTCCCCTGGTGAGCCACCTCCCCCAACAGTATCCAAAACGGTATACCTGTTTTGGAGGGAGATGACTGCAGGGACATCTGCACTGCCTTCCTGCCTTTTCTCTGCCTTTTGGTCACCCATTCCCTTTCTCTCTCAGCAATCCTAATCTGTGGTATGATCAATTCGCTAAACATGCTATCCACGACCTCCTCAGCATCGCGGATGCTCCAAAGTGAGTCCATCTGCAGCTCCAGAGACGTCATGCGGTCTAACAAGAGCTGCAGCTGGACACACTTCCCGCACTGAAGGAGCCAGGGACATCAGCCACGTCCCTGAGCTCCCACATTGAGCAAGAGGAGCATAACACAGGTCTTAGATCTCCTGCCATTTTTAATCTTAAGGTTAACTTAGTCCAATTATAATATCAAATAATAGATAAATGAAAAAGGAAAAAAAAAGAAAGATTGTGACCAATCACAGGATAACAAAAAAAGAAATAGAAAAACCCTACCTTATCAACACACCTCAGGGAAAAGAAAAACTACTTACCAGTCACCAGCCAATCACTTACCCGCTGGCTGTGATGTCACGGTTCAACTTCTTTCTACTTCTACCTGCCCTCGAGTCTCCCTCTTGATCTTTATTCGGCTGGGATCCTGACAGTGATTGGTTTTTTTTGGTGAAAGGAGGAGGTAGGGAGGGAAACACTGAAGAAGTGTTTGGGGTTTAACTGTCACTTGACAACAGCTCCTCCACAAACCACCTTCTGGATACAGTGACCACAATGCACTGATTCAAATTTTCCCAGCAACAGCCAACCAGCGGTTCCGCTGTGCTGCCCTCTGCTGGATGCTTGCCTTCACTTGAACACAGAGGGTGTCTTGCTCAGGTATACCTTCTGGATACAGTGACCGCAATGCACAGATGCAAATTTTCCCCGCAACAGCCAATCAGCAGCTCCACTCTGCTGCCCTCTGCTGGATGCTTGCCTTTACTTAAACACGGAGGGTGTCTTGCTCAGGTATACCTTCTGGATACAGTGACCGCAATGCACTGATGCAAATTTTCCCCACAACAGCCAATCAGCGGCTCCGCTCTGCTGCCCTCTGCTGGATGTCTATACCTGGGCCGGACTGGAACCAATGCTCCACTGAAGGGCAGCACGGTAGCATTGTGGATAGCACAATTGCTTCACAGCTCCAGGGACCCAGGTTTGATTCCGGCTTGGGTCTCTGTCTGTGCGGAGTCTGCACATCCTCCCTGTGTGTGCGTGGGTTTCCTCCGGGTGCTCCGGTTTCCTCCCACAGTCCAAAGATGTGCAGGTTAGGTGGATTGGCCATGATAAATTTCCCTAAGTGTCCAAAATTGCCCTTAGTGCTGGGTGGGGTTACTGGGTTATGGGGATAGGGTGGATGGTGTTGACCTTGGGTTTCCAAGAGCTGGTGCAGACTCGATGGGCTGAATGGCCTCCTTCTGCACTGTAAATTCTATGTATCCATGTTTCATGTGAGGAAAATAGGGAGATTAAAATTCAAAGGCTACCATCCACTTACCATTCTATTACACTGGCCTCCCTATCCGTACTAGACTGGGTGACTCTCATAAGTGGTCATATGATCAAAGCTGAATTCAGGAACTCCACCCTTATTACCACAGATCCCATTAGATCCATCAATCTTCAGACAGTCTGAGAACCAGACACTGAAACTAGCTGCAAATTACGAAACAGCGAAAGTACTTAACCTGTGCCAGTGCCAAAGTTCACCTCGCAACCAATTTCTTAGACATTTGACTACAAGAAAGCTTGCAAACTGCAGGGAATCATTCCCTTCTCAAGACACTCACTTCAACTTTAAATCATTAAATCCACTTAGGAAACCACAGGCCTGCAAAGTGGCAGACCGGAAATTGTAAATCAGAGACTGAATTAACTGTAATCTGTAGAAGTGCATTATCGACTTCCGCTGGTGGCCATGGAGGGGTAGGTCGCACATTTGATAACTCCCGCCTGTAACGGACTTTTGGACCTTTTTCCCCCGTTTTTTTTTTGATTTTATGGGATAAAGCAGTGAAAGGTGAGACAGTAAGGAGAAATCCCCCTCCGGTGAATGGAGAATTGGACCAGAAGTGGCCGTGTGAGACGACAAAGTCCTATAAGGGAGAGGCAAGCAGAGCTGGTAACGCGGGGCAGCATGGCGGAGGGCAAGGGCCGCGGGGAGACGGCACAGTGGTCGACGGAGCAGTTGGTGAAGTTTTTCGAGAATTGCTTCGCCAAGCTGAAGAAAGACACCCTGGACCCAATCAAGGCTTCGATTGATCAAGTGGTACAGAATCAGGAAACCCACGGGAGAGTGATCCAGGAGGACAAACAAAAGTTGTCCGAGCACAAGGAGTATATAACCGTGCTGGAAAGCAGGGTGGGGATGATGAACGACCACCAGAAAAGAATGCAGGAGAAGCTGGAGGACCCAGAGAATAGGTCCATGAGGCAGAATCTCAGAATTGTTGGCCTCCCTGAAGGCCAACAGGTTTGCTTCGATATCACTAGCTTTCGGAGCGCTGCTCCTTCCTCAGGTGAATGAAGAGGTATGTTCCAGAAACATATATATAGACAAATTCAAAGATGCCAGACAATGCTTGGAATGCAAGCATTAGCAGGTTATTAAATCTTTACAGATCCAGAGATGGGGTAGCCCCAGGTTAAAGAGGTGTGAATTGTGTCAAGCCAGGACAGTTGGTAGGATTTCGCAGGCCAGATGGTGGGGGATGAATGTAATGCAACATGAATCCCAGGTCCCGGTTGAGGCTGCACTCATGTTGTCGGAACTTGGCTATAAGTTTCTGCTCGGCGATTCTGCGTTGTCGCGTGTCCTAAAGGCCGCCTTGGAGAACACTTACCCGGAGATCAGAGGCTGAATACCCTTGACTGCTGAAGTGTTCCCCGACTGGAAGGGAACATTCCCGTCTGGTGATTGTCGCACGATGTCCGTTCATTCGTTGTCGCAGCGTCTGCATGGTCTCGCCAATGTACCACGCTTCGGGACATCCTTTCCTGCAGCGTATGAGGTAGACAACGTTGGCCGAGTCGCACGAGTATGTACCACGTACCTGGTGGGTGGTGTTCTCACGTGTAACGGTGGTATCCATGTCGATGATCTGGCACATCTTGCAGAGATTGCCATGGCAGGGTTGTGTGGTGTCGTGGTCACTGTTCTGAAGGCTGGGTAGTTTGCTGCAAACAATGGTTTGTTTGAGGTTGCGCGGTTGTTTGAAGGCAAGTAGTGGGGGTGTGGGGATGACCTTGGCAAGATGTTCATCTTCATCGATGACGTGTTGAAGGCTGTGCAGAAGATGCTGTAAGTTTCTCCGCTCCAGGAAAGTACTGGACGACGAAGGGTATTCTGTCTGTTGTGTCCCATGTTTGTCTTCTGAGGAAGTCAGTGCGGTTTATTGCTGTGGCGCGTTGAAACTGTCGATTGATGAGTCGAGCGCCATATCCTGTTTGTACGAGGGCATCTTTCAACGTCTGTAGATGTCTGTTACGCTCCTCCTCGTCTGAGCAGATCCTGTGTATATGGAGAGCTTGTCCATAGGGGATGGCTTCTTTAATGTTTTTAGGGTGGAAGCTGGAGAAGTGGAGCATCGTGAGGTTATCCGTGGGCTTGCGGGAAAGCGAAGTGCTGAGGTGACCGTCCTTGATGGAGACGAGTGTGTCCAAGAATGCAACTGATTTTGGAGAGTAGTCCATGGTGAGTCTGATGGTTGGATGGAACTTATTGATGTCATCGTGTAGTCGTTTCAGTGATTCTTCGCCGTAGGTCCAAAGGAAAAAAATGTCATCGATGTATCTGGTATATAACGTCGGTTGAAGGTCCTGTGCGCTGAGTAGGTCTTGTTCAAACGTGTGCATGATGATGTTGGCGTATTGGGGTGCGAATTTGGTCCCCATGGCTGTTCCATGCGTCTGGATGAAGAACTTGTTGTCGAAGGTGAAGACGTTGTGATCCAGAATGAAGCGGATCAGTTGCAGAATTGCGTCTGGAGATTGGCAGTTGTCGGTGTTGAGTACTGAGGCTGTTGCAGCAATGCCGTCGTCATGAGGGATGCTGGTGTAGAGTGCCGAGACGCCCGTTGTGACGAGGAATGTTCCTGGTTCAACTGGTCCATGGGTGCTGAGTTTCTGTAGGAAGTCCATCGTGTCGCGACAGAAGCTGGGCATACCTTGTACGATGGGTTTCAAGATGCCCTCGATGTAGCCAGAGAGGTTCTCACACAGGGTCCCATTGCCTGAAACGATAGGACGGCCTGGTGTGTTGGCCTTGTGAATTTTCGGGAGGCAGGAGAGATCTCCAATGCGTGGGATGAGAGCACGTAGGGTGCTCTGAAGATCTGGTTCCAAGGTCTTGATCAGTCTGTTAAGTTGGCGGATGTGTTCCTTGGTCGGATGTGCGGGTAACTGTCTGTAGTGTTCTTGGTTGTTGAGTTGTCGGTATACTTCTTTGCAGTAGTCCGTTCTGTTCAGTATGACAGTGGCCCCTCCTTTGTCTGCTGGTTTGATGACGATGCTGCGATTGGTCTTGAGAGCGCGGATGGCATTGCATTGTGCTTGGGTGACGTTCGGGGCTGTCTTGTGAATGCGACTGATGAATCTGGCATACCTCTTCATTCACCTGAGGGAGCAGCGCTCCGAAAGCCAGTGATATCGAAACAAACCTGTTGGACTTTAACCTGGTGTTGTAAGACTTCTTACTGTGCTCACCCCAGTCCAACGCCAGCATCTCCACATCATCCCTGAAGGCAGTGAGGGATCGGATGCGAGGGCTGTGTGACGGACATGTTGGAGAGGTTGATGGGGGCTGGGGCATTCCCTCGGCCCCTGGAATTGAACAGAGCGCACAGAGCCCTCGTGAGGAAGACGAGAGAATGAACCGCCGAGGGCCATGGTGGTACGTTTTCATCATTTCATGGACAAGGAACACGTTTTGCAGTGGGCCAAGAAAGAACGAAACAGCAAGTGGGGTAACTGTGAGTTGCGCATTTATCAGGACCTGGGAGCGGATTTGTCCAAGAGGCAAGCTCGGTTCAATCGGGCAAAAACGACCCTCTTTAAGAAGGGGGTGAAGTTCGGGATGCTGTACCCAGCCCCCCTGTGGGTCACACATGAGGAACGGGACTTCTACTTTGAAACGCCAGACGAAGTATGGACTTTGATTAAAGAAATGAAGCTGGAGGTGAATTAAAAGACACTTAAAACTTGGAGAAGTACTGTGGCAGCGATTTGTGGTGCTAGATTGTAAATATTTAAGTAGCTCTATGTGAAATAATGAGCTGTGTGGATGGTTAAAGGTTGATCTGTCTTGCAGGAACCTTGTTAGAGGGGGGGATGGGCTTTGAATTTAGTTCTGCTTCATGGGTGACTATTTTTCTAAAGTGATTGATTCTTCACAGTTTTTTTCTCTGTTGTTTGTTTACTGGGGAATGTGATGCTTTTAAGATGTTTATTCATGTGGGGGGGAGAGAGGAGAGATAGGGAAACAGACTGCTTGATGCCAGGGGCGGGAGCTATCGAGTCAGCATGGGTCAGCTGACTCTCAGAAGCGCAGTGGAGGGTGGACAGGTGTGAAGCTGGAGCTTGACTTGGTGATTGGGTTTTTAGTGTTGTTGCTGGAGGGAGGGAGGGGGGGAGCTGCTTTGCTGACAGGGGAGGAACTGTTGCTCGGGGACAAATGGGAGGTCGGGAACGGAGACAGCCCGAGTGGGGACTCAAGGAAGCGGAGGGCACGAGCTTGAGGCTGGCCTAAAAAGGGTGATGGCAAGTCGGCAGGTGGGGGGGATGTTGGAAGCCCCCCACCCAGGCTGATCACATAGAACGTGAGAGGACAGACTAGGCCGGTCAAGAGGGCTCGTGTGTTTGCGCATTTGAGGGAACTGAAGGCGGACATGGCAATGCTACAAGAGACACACCTAAAGGTTACAGACCAGACGAGATTGAGGAAGGGGTGGGTTAGCCAAGTGTTCCACTCAGGACTGGACTCAAAGACCAGGGGGGTAGCGATCTTGATCAGCAAATGAGTGGCATTCGAGACAGGGAGAATCGTGTCAGACAAGAGGGGTAGGTACATAATGGTGTGTGGGAAGCTGGAGGGGGTGCAAGTGGTACTTGTGAATATATATGCTCCGAATTGGGACGACGTGGAATTTATGAGGCGGGAGTTAGGTAAGATCCCAGACTTAGAGTCACATAACCTGATCACGGGAGGGGACGTCAACACAGTCATTGATTCGGAATTGGACCGGTCAAAATCCAAGACAGGGAGGAGGCCGCCTGCGGCAAAGGTATTAAAGGGTTTTATGGAACAGATGGGGGGCGTAGACTCATGGAGGTTTGCATGGCCGAGGACGAAGGAGTTTTCTTTTCTTTCAGATGTCCACGAGGTATACTCTCGCATCGACTTTTTTGTTCTGAGCAGGGCGCTAATACCGAAGGTGGTGGATACTGAGTATTCGGCAATTGCAGTGTCAGATCCTGCCCCGCACTGGGTGGATCTGCGGGTTAGTGTGGAGTGAGGGCAACGCCCGCTGTGGAGACTGGATGTGAGGTTGCTAGCGGACGAGGAGGTCTGTGGGTGGGTTAACAAGTCCATCCAGAACTATCTGGAAACAAACGATACGGGGGAGGTCTCTGCAGCGAAGGTCTGGGAAGCTTTGAAGGCAGTAGTCAGAGGGGAATTAATCTCAACACGGGCCCACAGAGAAAAGGTGGAACGGGCTGAGAGGGATAGTTTAGTGGAGGAGATACTCCAGGTGGACAGGAGACACTCAGAGGCCCCGGACGCAGGGCTACTGAGGGAGCGGCGGAGGTTACAGATGGAGTTTGGGCTGTTGACCACAGGGAAAGCAGTGGAACAGTTGAGGAAGGCAAGGGGGACGATCTATGAGTATGGGAAAAGGCAGGCAGAATGTTGGCGCACTAGCTCAGGAACAGAGAGGCGGCCAGGGAGATAGGTAAAGAGTAGAGACGGTAATACTGTCCTGGACCCAGCGGGGGTGAACGAGGTGTTCAAGGACTTTTATAGTAAATTATGAGTCAGAACTCCCGGCTGGGGTAGAGGGGATGAGGCAATTTCTGGATTAGTTGTTGTTCCCGAGGGTGGACGAGGACCTGGTGGAGGGGCTGGGAGCACCAATTGAGATTGAGGAAATAATCAAGGGGCTGGAGGGCATGCAGTTGGGCAAGGCCCCGGGGCCTGATGGCTACCTGGTGAAATTCTATAAGAAGTTTTCAGAGATATTGAGCCCACTGCTGGTGAGGACATTAAACAAAGCAAGAGAGAAGGGAGTTCTTCCCCCAACAATGTTGCAGGCCTTGATTTCATTGATCTTAAAACGGGAGGAGGATCCAGAGCAATGTGGGTCATACAGGCCGATTTCTCCTCTGAATGTGGATGCCAAACTGCTGGCTAAGATACTGGCCACAAGGATAGAGGACTGTGTTCCGGGGGTGATAGGGGAAGACCAAATGGGATTTGTTAAGGGCAGGCAACTCAAGGCCAATGTTCGAAGGCTTCGAAATGTTATTATGATGCCCTCAGAAGGAGAGGCGGAGGTGGTGGTAGCGATGGATGCGGTGAAGGCTTTTAATCGGGTGGAGTGGAATTACCTGTGGGAAGCACTGGGAAGGTTTGGGTTTGGTGAGGGCTTTATTGACTGGGTGCGGTTGCTTATCAGGCACCAGTAGCGAGTATGCGTACGAACCGGCTGAGGTCAGGGTATTTTGAACTACACCGAGGGACGAGGCAAGGGTGCCCCCTCTCCCTGTTACTGTTTGCTCTGGCCATAGAGCCACTGGCCATGGCGTTAAGAGCCTCTAGGAACTGGATAGGGCTGGTTCGGGGGGAGGGGGGCTGGAACACCGGGTCTCGCTCTACGCAGATGACCTGCTCTTGTACATTTCTTGGAGGAATTTGGCAATTTTACGGGGTATAAATTGAACATGGGGAAAAGCAAGATGTTTGCGATCCAGGCTAGAGGGCAGGAGAAGAGACTGGGAGAGCTGACGCTTAGAATGGTAGGGAAGAGCTTTCGATATCTGGGAATCCAGGTGGCCCATAAATGGAAGGTACTACATAAGTAAAACCTATCTTGGTTGGTAGAACAAATGGAAGGGGACTTTAAGAGATGGGACATGATCCCGCTATCACTGGCGGGGAGGGTACAGACCGTGAAAATGACGGTCCTCCACAGATTTATGTTTGTCTTTCAGTGCCTCCCTATCTTCATCCCAAAGGCCTTTTTCAAGCGGATGAATAAGATTATTTTGGGCTTTGTGTGGGCGAGTAAAACCCCGCGAGTGAAGAAACTGTTGCTGGAGCGCAGTCGGGGGAAGCGTGGGTTGTGTTGTTGAAAACTCACCACTATTCTTAGAATTCCCCCTGTACTAAAAAGGGCCGACACTCTAAATGGTGAACAGGGATTCTCACTCCCTGACTTCTATGCAGACTTAGGTGGGTGCTATTCAGGACAAACTATATTTGCAAGTTATCCCCGGTATAACCCATATCTTAATAGAAGAATTTTACCTACTTACCACTTAGTAGCATCGATGTCCTGGGTCCTACGTTGCTAAGTAAGTAAAGTAGGCTTAGGAATAACCACTGTTTCAGGTTAAAACTTTTAAGTTATTTTATTATTATATTTTTTCTTTTAAAAGCTGCAATCACTGTCTTTACAAAAAAGTAAAAAGATCTTGCTTCAGGATCCTTCTGGTTGGTTGAAGGGACCTTCAGGCCCACCTTGACAATCACTCTTCTTTAAATTATTTTGGTCTTACTCAGATGTATTCGCTGTTCTGCTCGGTTGCTATGCTCTATCTTTCCCATGTACCGAGCTGTGAGAGCTGGCTCTGCTGGCTGACTCTGAGCTGACTCTGCTTCCTCTTTAAATTCTGGTCATCCTTAGATGTATTAGCTGTTTTAGCTCGGCTGCTTTGCTCTGTCCCATGACCGAGCTGACTGTAAGCTGACTCTGCTTGCTTCTCTTGTTCCTTCTCTGCTTCTCTGCCCCTTTATCAGGGTTTATATAGTTTTCTAACAGTTATTAAGTTTTTATGATTTTATTGTAAAGTAACTTTTATTTCATTTGGATTGTAAAAGGTACCTTTAATCTAAATTTTTCTAACACAACTAAGTATTCATTTTGACATGACCTCAGCTCATAGATCTCTGATTACATTGTTTCCTTTGGGATGTTCAAAATGCTTCGATTTCAATAGGGGTGTGAATTTTGGTTCCTGTCATTTCTATAGTTTTATTATCGAATTGTGTCCCCACTCATAATTTTGACCTTGATTTGGGTCTAATTTGTGTTCTTGTAGTCAGGTTGTCTCCAGTTTTCTTTAATTTACTTGATGTCAGCAAAATTTCACACCTAGAATTGTCACCTAATTCAACTGAACCTTTATCCATTCTTTTCCATCTGCTTACTAAGATAGGTAATTTCAATGAAGGGGTGAAACATTGCTTTTAGCTGTATGCTAAAATCCACTTGGTTATGACTTGAAAGACCTGCTCCTTTTGTTTGACCAAGACTATCTGCATTTTACAATCCTCTCCTGGCAGCTGCTGTTAACCCATCATGGGATTTCTCCCTACATTCTCTCATGTTTCTTAAAACAGGTATTACCAGACTTCCATGTTTCAAATGACATATCTTTCCATATTTTCAATTGCAGTTGGCGCTGCCGAACGTCTGTAATTACTACTGGGCAGCTAATATAGCCATCATCAGGAAGTGGGTAGTGGGGGAGGGGTTGGCATGGGAGCGGATGGAGGCAGCGTCATGGAAAGACACCAGTGTGGGAGCATTGGTAACCGCACCTCTGCCATTCTCACTGGCCTGATACTCCACAAGTCTGGTGGTAGTGGCGGCTCTGAGGATCTGGGGGCAGTGGAGGAGATATGAGAGTGGAGGGAGCATCGATTTGAATCCCGATTTATAACAACCACCGGTTTGTACCGGGTCGGCTAGATGGCAGGTTCCGGAGTTGGCAGAGGGCAGGAATTAGAAGGATGGGGGATCTTTTTATAGATGGGAGCTTTGCCAGCTTGAAAGCTTTGGTGGATAAATTTAAATTGCCAGCAGGGAATGGTTTTAGGTATTTGCAGATGCGTGACTTCCTGAGAAAAGAGGTGCCGGCCTTTCCACTGCTGCCGCCACGGGGGATACAGGACAGAGTAGACTCCAGTACGCGAGTGGGAGAGGGGAAGGTATCGGATATTTACCAGGAGCTTTCGGAGGCGGAGGAAACTCCCATGAAGGAGCTTAAGGGCAAGTGGGAGGACGAGCTAGGAGGAAAGATAGAGGCGGGTCTATGGGCGGATGCCCGAAGCAGGGTTAATACATCCTCATCATGTGTCAGGCTTAGCCTGATAGAATTTAAGGTAGTCCACCGGGCACACATAACAGTGGGTAGGATGAGCAAGTTTTCCGGGGTAGAGGATAGGTGTGCGAGGTGCGTGGGAAGCCCAGCAAATCATGTCCACATGTTTTGGGCATGTCCGAAGCTTAGAGGGTTTTGGCAGGGTTTTGCTAAGGCAATGTCCACAATGCTAAAAACACGGGTGGTGCAGTCCGGAGGTAGCAATCTTTGGAGTGTCGGAAGAGCCGGGAATTCAGGGGGCAAAAGAGGCCGACGTCCTGGCCTATACCTCCCTGGTAGCCCGGAGACGGATCTTATTAATGTGGAGGGAGTCGAAGCCCCCGAGTGTAGAGACCTGTGCTAGTGACATGGCTGGGTTTCTCAGTCTCGAGAAAATAAAGTTTGCCTTAAGAGGGTCAATGTTAGGGTTCTCCCGGAGGTGGCAGCCGTTTGTCGACTTTCTCGGGGAAAATGAAAAATGCCAGCAGATGCAGTATTCCGGGGCGGGGGTTGGGGGAGGGCGGATTGTTGTCGTATGGTTGAGGTGTGTGAAGATTGGGGTGCGGGGGGAAACGTTTAATTCCCCATGTTGATGTCATTGTTTTTGTTACTGTTATAAAAATTTTCAAATACCTTAATAAAATATTTTTTTAAAAATAAGTGCATTATCTTTATCTGTATCCAATCTGTGTCTATGTGTGTGTGATTATGTACCTGCGCTCAACATCAGCGAGAATGGTGATGAGGGTGCAAAATCTTGCCAGAGTTAGGAAACGGGATTCCCGCCAGCAGAATCTCGTTTCATTATTTTCTTTGCTTTTTGCTGGTGACGTAATGAGGTTGCTGCCTAGAAAAGGCAGGAAACTCATCGAAATACATTTTAATGCATTTATATATGTTTAAAAGGCCTCCCCTTCACATGATCCATCCCCCCTCCCCCCACAGAATATTGGAATCTCGCCGACATCACGTCATGTCGGCAGGTTTTACAACAGATTTGTAAAGTCAGGTATCTGTTGAGGGGTTCCCATTGGGGACGTCAAGCTCAGTAAAGCCCCTGAGTGACATGCCACTTTCCCCAACATAGGGTGGCACTGCCAGGTTGGCACAGCCAAACTAGCAGTGCCAAGCGGCAGTGTTGGTGTGGGTTCTCTGGGGAGCCCCATGGGAGGACTTCCCCTTATGTGTTTTGGGGAATGTCGATGCCTGTGAGTGGGGACAGTGTTCTGATACTGCAGTGCTGGGGGGAAGGGAAGAGTGCCCCTGAGACTGCAGTGGTGGAGAGGAGAGACTGCGATGGTGGGGAGGGGAGAGCCCCTGAGACTGCAGTGCTGGGGGTGAAGGGAAGAGTGCCCCCAAGATTGCAGTCGTGGAGAGGAGAGACTGCGATGGTGGGGAGGGGAGAGCCCGAGACTGCAGTGCTGGGGGTGAAGGGAAGAGTGACCCCGAGACTGCAGTGGTGGAGAGACTGCAGTGGTGGGGAGGAGAGCGTGCCCCTGAGACTGTGATGGTGGGGAGGGGAGAGTGCCCTTAAGAGTGCCTGTCCATGGGATGGTGGGGAGAATTTATTTTTTGAGCTGATCGGCACTCCCTTAAAGATGGTGCCCCCATCTCTGTGGAGCAGCCTTGCCGGCTCTTATCTGGCCCTGCCACGCCAGAGTGACAGTGTAAACCATGCCCCAAGACTTTCTTTTTTGTCAGTGTGTCACTTTATAAAACATATTGATGACTGAAAGAATGAAAGCTAATATGTTCTGTCTGTGACGCAAGGATGAGAATTGTAAAATCGAGATGTCAATTCCTCCTGAGCTCCGACCTACTCTGACCTTCTATTCTGCTCCACTTTCTCCACCCTCCTCTCCCACTATATAATGCATTGTATTTCTACTCCTCTTCAACTCTGAAGAAGTCATACGGTCTCGAAACATTAACCCTATTTCTCTCTCCACAGATGCTGCGTTTATCCAGCATGTTATGCTTATATTTGATTTCCAGCATCTGCAGTATTTTGCTTTTATTTTAAGGAGCCAATGTAGGCTGGTGAACAAAGGCTAGACCTACCATTGTGACAGGAACAGAATTTCAGACTCTAAGCGAGTGAGTTCAACCTTTGCTGGCATGTGTTAACATGCACAAAGGACTTCACTTTTGCAGCTGAGCTCAAGGCAAACACAATTCCCGTTGAATAAAGTGGGTAAGTGTTCTGCCCACCTCCTATCAAGAGGCATATCTGAGAGGTTACCAAGCTACTCACCAATTACACTACCAGATCTGTAACAAATAAATCGACAGCTGAAAACAGACAAAAGTTCCACTAAAGCCCTTAGTATGGCCCCAAAACATTTTGCAATCAAAGTTAAAGAAAGCCAGAACCCGTCTCGGCAATTTGGGACAGGGTCTAATATTTAGGACCAAAGATGGTCACCATTCCTCTACCCATACTTCTGTTGTCGAAGCAGGATTGCCAGAGGTCTAGGACCAAGATGTGCAAATTGTAGGGTCCACCAGTACCAAGCTTGGAAAAAGTCACTGAATTATCTAATAATTGCAGAAATAATAGGAATCTGAAGTTAATTTGTCATCAGACGTTTTACTGACACAAATAGACTAGCAACCTCAAATGAGAGTCACCAGTTATGAAACAACTTTTCAGAACGCAACGAAGAAATGAAGAGGCTTGGCGTCTGGCACCAACTTCAAGATTTCATCTGTTGAAACTGAATCACAGGTGCTGGTGCGATGAACTCTTAGGAAGCCTGTCCACATTGTAAGTTTGAAGGTCTTCCCATGGTTACATAGACATCAATAGGCACATTAGTAATTGTCAGGCAGTGACTCCCATTGCATCTCCTAAGTTGCCTGTGTAACACAATTATTGCAGTTAATACACATTTCTATTGTCACAAAATATAAACTGGTGTAAAACTTTCTAAGGCCCCAATGTTTAACCTTATAATGTACCGTCACATAGCATTGGAGGAAACAAAGAGGAATGCCGGAATTATTTTCTTCTTACTCCATTCATTTTACATATTATCAGCATCACTGACACTTTTTGCAATTGGTTACAAAACGTATGACTAAAGATTTACATATTTCAGTGTTCAGATCCTCAAATTGTTTTGCTTACATGTTGAAATGTCTTTATGAAAAAAAAACAAGGATTTCACATTCTAACATAATAGTGACTTAAAAAACCGTTAGAGATAAGGTAAATTGTTAAACTGATCTAGTAAATTACTTCATCTGAATAGAGGAAAAAATAAATAAATTTGAGTGCATCTTTCAAACACCAAAGGTGACAAAAAATAATGGATTTCCAAAGAACAAAGGAATTGATTGGAAAAAGTACTGAGAGGATCAAGGATGTTTGTTTTGGCCAGTGTCTGTCTGATATGTGTAGAAATTCATCACCATTGGTTGGATTTTTCAGTGCGCTGAGGTTTCTGACTTCCTTGCAAAAAAAGGTGATGGTGGCTCTGTCTTGCAGGGGATTAATTACTGAATTGGTCAATCCAATCAAATGATCAATCAAATAGTCAGATGCTATATGGTCCTACGAGTGGTGGCTATTCAACTGGCCTCTGGGTGGGTTAGTCTCTGGCTCAGTGCCAAAATATAACTTGGCTGGTGCTGAGAAGATCAGGCTCATGCCGCCTTCCCCCTTCAGATGATCCTTCTCCTTCCTAGCTGCCTTTGCACAGTACCCTTGAGGTGGCCCTGCTGGGGAAGAGACCATCATTCAAAAAAGCAGTGGCTTTTGTCGATGTTCATCCTAACAAAGGCAGCTTTGTAACACAGGTTCTGACAGGAACTCACACCAAACTAAACGTCAACAAAGGTGCTCTTTGTTATGTCTGTAACTCACTGGTCTTCCAGTGCAAAGAGGTATCAATGACCACGTTTTTAAAACTAGCATATTCCAAGGGCCTGGACTATAGGCACCTAGACTTGGGCCACCACAAAGGCTCAGTGCAGAAGGGTGACTAACTAAGGCCATCCAACCACAATATACTGAGGGATTGGAACCCCGGTAAAACCTTCCAAGCTGTGTGCACCAGGGATTGTTTGACATGAAATGTAAACTTATATTGTAAATATAACCTGCAATGGCAAGTGTAGTGAGGCACTTCATGCAGTGTATTGAAAGAAACTGATCTGCATTGTACTATATATGTCAAATTTAATTCACTTTTACAAATCTTGTGTGATATGGCAGGGTTCATTAAATTGGAGAGGGTGAAATTTGCCTTGAGAGGGTCAGTACAAGGGTTCTTTAGGCGGTGGCAACGGTTCTTAGACTTCCTGGCAGAACGATAGACATTGGTCAATGGCAGCAGCAGCTCGGTGGGGGGTGGTGGGGGTTACTTTATTATTGTTTTTGTTATTTACACTGAAGGGTCTGAGGGGGTGTATATACCTGTTGTGTTAAGTCGGGGTGTTAATGTTAATTTATTATTTAAGTACGGGGGGGTATGGGGGGTTGCTTTTCTAGATTGTGTTTTGTACTTAACCCTGTTGGGTTCCTTTTTTAATTTTGTTATTGATATTTTATGAAAACCTTTAATAAAACATTTTTGTTTTTTTAAAGTATACTTCTGCGGGGAAAAAATGAAGTGCGCACTCCCTTCTCAGAGGAACACATCCAATATAACTAATTCTTAAGAGCTTAAATGTAAGGTGGCAGAGGGATATAGAGACTCCAAAGTGTGAACAGTACAACTGCAGCTTACTACAGTTCCTTCATGTTACTTGTCTAGCTGGAACTACCTATCCATTAGTATGGGCTGCAGGGATATCTGAAGGTGACGGAGAAAAATCCATATTCCTACTGATAGGTCTACCACTCAAAATTAAATTCCAGAGTTGGCATATCTGATCATTAGTTAACAGTAACAACATTGCAACACTGCAGATCTGAAAAGCTCAGGGATCCAATTACCAAGTCCACCATAGAGTGTTGAGTCGGTTCCCAACTCCCACTGACAGACACATCATTTTGATGATTCATCTAAAACAGACTCCACACAGAGCTTGAAGGAAAGAGAGGGAATGTTAATTATGATTCACTTTAATTACTTTGGAGTTATATGGCAAAAAGGTGAAATTTTCCCCAAAAAAATAAAGTACAGTTACAATGTCAGTTTAGGACTGCTTGGTAATACAGCAGGTTGAAACAAAGGCACCCAGTGAAGTGTGACTTCTTCCCTATTTTCCACCATTTTATCTAAGGGGGTGGACTCTTTGGACACCAGGGGCAGTAGAATAGCAATCATAATGTCAGTCTTGATTTGTGGGCACCAGCTGAAGCAACGGGGAACAAAAACGTATTTACTGGATTTATTTAACTCAGATTTTGTGAAAGGAAACCAAAATAGGGGGTGAGAGAAGGATATGTAAAAACTGAATCATTTTGCAGAGGCTGCATTATGGAGGTCGACTCAACGTCCTGCACTGAACCGTGAAAGTCTTAATAGATTTTTTTTTACATTAATGAAGGGCAGATGTCAATAAATTCAATTTATGGTAAGGATCTTACACTTATGTAATGCCTTTCACAGCCTTGGGAAGTTGTGCTTTCCCACTAATTTGGTTGTTTTGAAATGTAGTTAGCGTTGTACAGCAGGAAAACACGGTAGCCAATTTGCGCACAGACAGGTTTCAAAAACAGCAATCAGATAATGACCAGAAACTCGGTCTGAGTCATGTTGGTTGGGGGGCAAATATTGGTCATGGGGCACCAAGAGAGTCCACTTGCTCTTCTTTGAAAAGTATCATGTGATATTTTTCATTGAGCGGAGAGGGAAGACAGGGTCTGAGTTCAATGTCTCATCTAAAAGACAAAAGGATGGACTAACCTCACACAATGGACTTAAACGTGAAAGGACATGATGTGATAAAGACCTAGTGCCAAAGCACATGGGGAAAAGAACAGATAGCTGTGTGGATCCTAAGCATGGATTTATATGATAGGTCAACTTGAATAGCATATTCTTGTTATAAGTCTTCATTAAAGTTAGAATTCTTCTATTTCTATTTGATAGTCTATGGTTTTAAAACTGCCCAAAGGGGCGGTGCGTTGGCCCAGTAGTTAGCACTGCTGCCTCACGGCGCCGAGGAGCCGGGTTTGATCCAAGCCGCGGGTCACTGTCCATGTGGAGTGTGCACATTCTCCCTGTGTCTGCGTGGGCAACCCCACAACCCAAAGATTTGTAGGGTGGGTGGACTGGCCATGCTAAATTGCCGTTTAATTTAAAAAATGTTTAAAACTGCTCAAACAGTACATCCTAATAAAAAGTACTGGTGATAATGACGGAGAGGAAATATCATTTAAAAAAATACTGAAAACCAGAATGGATATATCTACTGATATTAATCCCTAATCGTACAATCAATATCACCTATTATTAAATTTGTGCAGGTTTTTTAAGGGGAAGAATGGAGTTTTACACATCATCTCTGTTTTTTTATATTTTTTATATTTGCCACGCAATAAATTCATGTCAGCTAAGTCATATAACAGGGCTGTTAAACAGGCTAGCTTTTTAAAAAATTTGCTTATGAAGTAGCTCCAGGTGTGAGGGCAACACAGCACCTGGGACCTTAGGCAATAATGGGACAATGTATCTCCTGAACCAGAGCAAGAAATGAGAAGAAAGACAAATTAGAGTGGGCAAATTCAATGCCGAACCGGGTAAAGAAAGGGAAACAAAGAGATAAAGAGAAAAATTGGATTAAGAGAAAATAACGAGACAGAAAGAAAAAATAAGAAAGCAAATTGAATCATAAAATTTGACATTTTTAAAATTTCCAAAGACAATACAAACCTTGAAGAAATGAGACTTTAAATTGTTAACTTTCAGGACAGCAGAGGGTGATTGGCAGTCAGCAATTATCATTTTGCAAACCAGCTGTCCAGCCAACTGAGCTAAACTGGCCAAAAAGGTACTGGGGCTGTTAATTACTTCTTTAACAATATATGGTGCATTTAATGTGCAAATCCTTGTGAATATCACTGGGAGGTTAAGCGTAAGTCGATGTTTTCCTAAAGCTATCAGAAGCAGCAGAAAGCAACCTGTGGTAATTTGCAATTCATGGGGTTATCTCTTCCTCTCCACTGGCTGTTTTGTGCATTAATAATGCATGCTTCCTTAAAAAAGAACGCTGTGCTTTCTTCAGCTCTGCTAGGTGGGATACTTCCTTTGTATGCCTGACACCAGATTCCCAAAGCAACTACTCAGAACTCGGTGTTGACAGAAGACGCCCAGGAGACAACAGCAAAAACACTTTGAGGATGGGGCAGCACAGTAGCACAGTGGTTAGCACAGTTGCTTCACAGCTCCAGGGTCCCAGATTCTAGTCCCGGCTTGGGTTACTGTCTGTGCGGAGTCTGCATGTTCTCCCCGTGTCTGCGTGGGTTTCCTCTGGATGCTCCGGTTTCCTCCCACAGTCCAAAGAAGTGTAGGTTAGATGGATTGTCCAAAAAAGATTGGGTGGGGTTACTGGGTTACGGGGATGGGGTGGAGATGTGAGCTTGCGTAGGATGCTCTTTCCAAGTGCCGGTGCAGACTCGATGGGCAGAGTGGCCCCCTTCTGCACTGTAAATTCTATGATTCTATCCATGTCCTCAAAGCATCCCTGAAGAGGTCAAGCAGCACTGTCAAGTCATGGGATTCCCTGGCCGAATTAGGGGAGGCACAAGCACACACACAGGTACATAGAATCATAGAACATACTGTGCAGAAGGAGGCCATTCAGCCCATTGAGTCTGCACCGACCCACTTAAGCCCTCATTTCCACCCTATCCCCATAACCCACTAACCGCTCCTAACCTTTTTTTTGGCAATTTAGCATGGCCAATCCATCTAACATTGCACATCTTTGGACTGTGGGAGGAAACCGGAGCACCCAGAGGAAACCCACGCAGACACAGGAAGAACATGCAGACTGCGCACAGACAGTGAATCGAACCTGGGACCCTGGCGTTGTGAAGCCACAGTGCTAGCCACGTATGCTAACGTGGTCCTGCTGCCTGCAGTCTCTCAATATGTTAACTGTAACTACATTACAACACATGGCTAAACTCGAAAACAGCACTTGATTGGCTGTCAAGCATGTTGAGCTGTCTGGTGGGCTGAAAAGCACTCTCTAAATATAAAACACTGGTTAGACCCCACTTGGAGCACTGTGAGTAGTTATGGGCACTTCACCTTAGGAAGGATATTTTGGCCTTGGAGGGAATGCAACGTAGGTTTACAAGAATGATATCTGCACTTCAGGGGCATGAGGAGAGATTACACAAATTAGGCCTGTTTCTCTAGAATTTAGACGGGGGAATCTGATCGGTCTTCAAGATAGTAACAGGAAAAGACAGGGTAGATAAAGGTAAACTATTTCCACTCGGAGATTCTAGAACTAGGGAGCATCGTTTAAGAATTAGGGCCAGACCATGCAGGCAAGATGTTAGGAAGCACTTCTACGCACAAAGGGTGGTAGAGCTTTCCACAAACGGCAATTGATCAGTTATTCATTTTAAATCTGAGATAAGATCATTCTTTTTGTTGAGTAAAGGTATTAAGGGATATGGGCCAAAGGCAGGTATATGGAGTTAGGTCACAAGATCAGCCATAGTCACATTGAATGGCGGGACAGGCTCGAGGGGCTGAATGGCCTACTCCTGTCCCTATGTCTTCCTTGTGTCCTTGGAGAGGCGAGCTCCAAAGCTGATTCCACTGAAAATGTGTGCTTGCTGGCTGGACGCTGCAACTACCAGCCTGAGGCTCTGAGGGGCGGCATCAGACCAGTGAAGTGAGATGTGTGTGTGTTTGTGGGGGGGGGGGGGGGCGTAGATATGTGTGCGCTGATGTGAAATATCTTACCGTCCGTGACGGGGCGATGGAAATATCTCAGCACAAGCTTCCCAGTCTGAGGTGGAGCCCAGGCGCTGCTGCACGGCTCCCGCTTCACCCTGCCGCTCCCCCGACATCAAACAGTCCCCCGCCTCCAGAAACCTCCGGGACTGCACAGCAGCCAACTCACCCGTCATAATGTTAACTTACGAGCTGGTGGCGATGGGGAGGGAGAGAGAGAAAGGAGCAGTCAGTGTAGAAGAAATATCAACAGCGGCCGCAGCGCAATAAACAAACACACTTAGACGGCCAGTCCAAAAATCATCAGTCTTCACGTCAGAAAATGTTGCAGACATTCAGCAGGCCCCACACAACATGAAGTCCGTCCCCCCCCCCCCCCCCCCCCCACGAAACTGGAGGTCATTCTAGATGGAGCAGCGTTTAACACAGAACAAAACCAAATAAGGGTGGAGGGAAAACAACAGCCGAGATCCGAGAGAGAAAAATAATAACCCATTATCGCCACAGGCAGCAAGCTTTAGCCAGAGCCCTCCCTCTCAGCATCTCCAGCTCTTTCAGATTTCCTGGATTATATACCTTTTTGCTTTTTTTGTTCAATGTTTAGTAAGACTATTTCCAAATATTATTATAAAGGTCCTTCAATTGACACAAAACAATAGGAATAAAACGAGCTGCCAATGTTTTTGCCCTCTCGAAAGTGCCTTCGAAATACCCTGAGGTCTTACCCTAAGCTGCCTGCTGCTGTCACTGCTTCATGTTAAATGATTTGAATGTGGAAACTCTGTTCTAATATTCTAGGTCGGTCTAGATTCTATTACCATAAGAGAGTCCTCTCCGTCAATGTACGGGGTCTTAATAAATGAACAGCCACGCCGATGCTCCTAGTTACAGTAATCAGTCTTTGGTTGAAATGTCTCCCTTTTGCGTTGGCGCCGGGAGCACAGCAGCGGCGCCCAATGTCACAAAGACACTCTGTTGATGCAGCGCCAGTAAGGGGCCGCCGGGGCAGCTGCCCTTCAGCCCACAGGGACCAGTTCATGTCTGCGTATGCAGCAGGGAAACGCTACGTCGTTGATAACAAACACCAATTCACACTCACAATCAATAGAATGGCTCTAGTGACATAGTGTCTGGCAAGCAACAGTGGGACAGAAATCAGAAACACAGTATACACGCAATCAGGAAATTTGTAGCTATCTATTCAATCAATACAAGACTTGCTTTTTCTTGGGGGGGGGGGTGTAAAAATTACTTCTTTATACAGCTACGTTCCAGGACATCTTAACAAATTTTCATAGAGAATATATTAAAGTTATTTACAAATATACAATAGGTCATTTAGCACCTCCAACCTGCTCCTCCATTCAATATGATCATGGTTGATCTGTTTTGTATTGTCAGCTATATCTTCAACTAGGTGAGCTCTAAGCTTTGAAATTCCTCCCTTAAAGCTCTCCCCTCTCTCCTCCTGCAAGACACTCCTTGAAGCCGACCTGTTTGGACAAGTTTTTGATTATTTGTCCCATGCCTCTTTATGAAGATCAATATCAATTTGTTTTGAGAATGCCACAAAGGTTCATTGGGAAATGTTAACTACATTGAAGGTGCTATGTTAGCTGTTGATGATTTTATAACTAAGTACATATCCATTAGAATAAGACACAATATTAGTCTCGACATTGTCACTCAAGAGCTTTATCAGCAAGTTTATGTAACACTCCCTTAATCTTTATTAATGTCACAAGTAGGCTTACATTAACACTGCAATGAAGTTACTGTGAAAATCCCCTCGTCGCCACACTCTGCCGCCTGTTCGGGTACACTGAGGGAGAATTCAGAATATCCAATTCACCTAACAAGCACATCTTTCGGGACTTGTGGGAGGAAACCCACACAGACACAGGGAGACCGTGCAGAATCCGGACAGACAGTGACCCAAGCCAGGAATCGAACCCGGGTCCCTAGCTCTGTGAAGCAACAATGCTAACCAACAGTGCTGCTGCACCGCCCATAGTGATGTGTAGCTCAACAGTATAAACTAAGATATAGTTCACTAAGGGCAGGAGCATTCATCCAAATAGAATACAGTCTTTTAATTCCCTTTTTTGTGGAATTCTTACATTATAAATGAATACATACAAAAATATGATGGTCAGACCTTCATCAGAGCAAAAAAGTCCTATATTAACACCCATTAATTTTACTATGGACATTTTTATAGTCCACACATTTTCTTTGCAACATTGAAACCAAAGAAAATACAAACCCTGGGGCTGGTTTAGCACAGTGGGCTAAATAGCTGGCTTGTAATGCACAACAATGCCAGCAGCGTGGGTTCCATTCATGTACCGGCCTCCCCGAACAGGCGCCAGAATGTGGCGACTAGGGGCTTTTCACAGTAACTTCATTGAAGCCTACTTGTGACAATAAGCTATAATAATTATAATTATAACTCTCTTTTCTTGTATTCAGACAAATATGTCACCCATACAAACGCAACTACAATTTATGTTGAATGCAATTATTTTTATCTTTTTGGAACAAGCTGATAAAAATAAGATATATATGTGGTAGTCTGTGTAGAGGTATTACGGTACCTGGTAATGCTGGAACACCATTGGTAGATATTGTATGTTTCCTATTGGTCAAGCTGTATGGTAGCTCCGCCCTGCAAGGCAGGGTATTAGAGCCCCTGCAGCTCCTGCAGCCTTCTTTCTGTAACTGAGCTGCTGGGGGAAACATCTAGCTTATTAAAGCCTTCAGTTGGACTACAACCTCGCTTTAGTGGTCATTGATTGTGCATCAATATATAATTAGCTTGATGTAGGGATTCTATTTTTCAAGGTTACATAAATGGACATTTGAATTTCCTTGAGTGGTCAGAGGACACACTTGCCACAATGGTTCCGAGACCACGGGCAGGATTGTTAATGTAAGCCTACTTGCGACATTAATCGGGAAATGCGATTGGGTGGAGCATCGGTTCCTACCTCAAAACCGTGGTGGACGCCTGTTTCATTCCAAATCACAATTCTCCGTCGCCTCAACAGTGCGTCAATGCATTCCACTCCGCACTGCAACAAAAAATGGGAATATGTGGCATATGAGCCGTGGGTATTGTCCTGGGAGGATTTAGGGTTTTTGTTTGAGGAACCAATGTTTGGCGAAGGGATCGGACGACCAACTTGTGCTCGTGTCTTTAGAGGAACGGGACAGCACCAATCAGTGCCTTGATGCTCATCTGCCTGCCAGTCAATTAAAAATCATGTCAAATCTTTGACCATGTTGCGGGGAGAAAGAAAAGATGGTTGGCCACTATTTTTATCTGCGGGTGTGTGTGGAATCACCCCCAATTGGAGTTTTTATTGTTTATTTTTTTTTAAAATGTTTATTATTGGAAAGGGGCGCGCGCTGGGACTCGCGGGAGCCGTTGCTGTTTAAAGAAAGGCGGGAGTTGGCAACGCATGCGGGAGGAACGCGCTGGCGCTCGCGGCAACCATTATTTTTAAAAATAATGGCAGTTAAGAGCAGTTGAGACTGTTGACAGCAGTCAGTTGAACAAAGGCAGCCGGAGAGGAAGGCAGCCGACGACTGGGGCAGAAGAAAAAAGCCAACGGCATGCGGAGGCTGGGGAACGACTCTGCAAAGCGAATAAAGTGCCAGCGGTGAGAAAGAACAAGGTCATAAAGAAATAAATAAAGAGGACTGTGGTAGTCACCACTGTCGTATTATATTGTATAAACTGCACTGCATACAAGGGTATTACGGTAAGGCCCCTGTACTACAGGTACGGGGATAGATCCCTGCCTGCTGGCTCCGCCCAATAGGCGGAGTACAAATGTGTGTGCTCTCCGAGTTGCAGCCATTTCGGCAGCAGCTGTAGGAGGCCACACATCTCTGTGTAATAAAGCCTTGATTACGCTCTACTCTCATCTCGTCATAATTGACAGTGAATCAATTTATTACACAGAGATTTTACAAAGATGGAGCTCCGCATCAAGGCGGGTCGCCTGCAGCTGCACCCTCAAGCAGACAACGACAGAAAGGACTTTGCACATTGGCTAGCTTGCTTTGAAGCATATCTCGGATCTGCGACAGACCCAATCCCAGAAGCATAGAAGCTCCAGATTCTGTACACACGGCTGAGCTCCAATGTCTTTCCCCTCATCCAGGATGCGCCTACCTACGCAGAGGCCATGGTGTTACTAAAGGAGAACTATGCTCAGCATACCAACAAGATCTACGCCAGCCATCTCCTGTCCACACGGCACCAACTTCCCGGTGAGTCTGTGGAAGATTTCTGGTGTGCCCTGTTCGCGCTGGTGAGAGACTGTGATTGCCAGGCCGTTTCGGCCGCCGAACATTCTAACCTGCTAATGAGAGACGCGTTCATTATGGGCATTGGGTCGGCCCGTGGGTGCCGCCATCTTACCTGCCTCAGGACCCCTGCCCATCAGGCACCTCATCGGGCTGCTCATCGCCTGCAACCGCCGACGACCAGCCGCATCTCACCTCCGACACGATCGACCAGTCCCGACCGCACAACCTCGCGACCACGTCGACAATAGTGAAGGTCAATGGGCATGAGATATCCTGCCTTCTGGACTCCGGGGGCACTGAGAGCTTCATCCACCCTGATACGGTAAGGCGCTGCTCCCTCGCGGTACACCCCATTAACCAAAGAATCTCCCTGGCCTCCGGATCCCACTCCGTGGCGATCCAGGCATACGGCATCACCACCCTCACCATCCAGGGCGTAGAGTTCAGCGGCTTCCAGCTCTACTTCCTCCCCAACCTCTGCACTGCCTTGCTACTCGGCCTGGACTTCCAGTGCAACCTCCAGAGCCTAACCCTGAAATTTTGTGGGCCCCTACCACCCCTTACTGTATGCGGCGTCACAACCCTTAAGGTCGACCCGCCTTCTCTGTTTGCAAACCTCACCCCGAATTGCAAACCCGTAGCCACCAGCAGCAGACGGTACAGCGCTCAGGACAGGACCTTCTTCAGGTCTGAGGTTCAGCGGCTGCTGCGGGAAGGTATCATCGAGGCCAGCAACAGCCCCTGGAGAGCCCAAGTGGTAGTGGTGAAAACAGGGGAGAAAAACAGGATGGTCGTTGACTACAGTCAGACCATTAATCGGTACATGCAGCTCGACGCATACCACCTCCCAGACATATCTGATATGGTCAATCAGATGGTACAGTACCGGATCTTCTCCACAGTGGACCTGAAATCTGCCTACCTCCAGCTCCCCATTCGCAAGGCGGACCGTACACCGCGTTTGAAGCGGGCGGCCACCTTTACCATTTCCTTAGGGTTCCCTTCGGTGTCACTAACGGGGTCTCGGTCTTCCAACGGAAGATGGACCGAATGGTTGACCGGTACGGACTGCGGGCCACTTTCCCGTACCTGGATAACGTCTGCGGCCACGGCCAGCAGGACCACGACGCTAACCGTTCCAAATTTCTCCACACCGCCAAACTCCTCAACCTAACCTACAACAAGGAGAAGTGTGTGTTCAGCACGAACCGATTAGCCATCCTTGGCTATGTGGTTCAGGACGGAGTTCTTGGGCCCGACCCCGATCGCATGGGCCCCCTTCCCCACTGCCCCAAGGCCCTCAAACGATGCCTGGGGTTCTTTTCGTACTACGCCCAGTGGGTCCCTAACTATGCGGACAAGGCCCGCCCACTCATCCACTCCACCAGTTTCTCTGACAGCCGAGGCTCACCAGGCCTTCAACCGTATCAAGGCCGACATCGCCAAGGCCGCGATGCACGCGGTCGACGAGACGCTCCCCTTCCAAGTCGAGAGCGATGCATCAGATGTCGCTCTGGCTGCCACCCTCAACCAGGCAGGCAGGCCCGTGGCATTCTTTTCCCGCACCCTCCATGCCTCCAAAATTCGGCACTCCTCCGTCAAAAAGGAGGCCCAAGCTATCGTTGAAGCTGTGCGGCACTGGAGGCATTACCTGGCCGGCAGAAGATTCACTGTCCTCACAGACCAACGGTCGGTTGTCTTCATGTTTAACAACACACAGCGGGGTAAGATCGAAAATGATCAGATCTTGCATTGGAGGATCGAGCTCTCCACCTTTAATTACGAGATTTTGCATCGCCCCGGTAAGCTCAACGAGTCCCCCGATGCCCTGTCCCGAGGTACATGTGCCAATACACAAGTGGACCGACTCCAGACCCTGCACAACGATCTCTGTCAACCAGGGGTCATCCGCTTTTATCACTTCATTAAGGCCCGCAATCTGCCCTACTCCATCGAGGAAGTCAGGGTTGTCACCAGAGACTGCCAAGTCTGCGCGGAGTGTAAACCGCACTCCTACCGGCCAGACCGTGTGTGCCTGGTGAAGGCCTCCCGCCCCTTTGAGTGCCTCAGCGTGGACTTCAAAGGGCCCCTCCCCTCCACCGACTGCAACACATTTTCTCAATGTGGTCGACGAATATTCCAGATTCCCCTTCGCCATCCCATGCCCCGATATGACGTCTGCCACCGTCATCAAAGCCCTCAACACCATCTTCACTCTGTTCGGTTTCCCCGCCTACGTCCACAGCGACCAGGGATCCTCATTTATGAGCGATGAGCTGCGCCAGTACCTGCTCAACAGGGGCATTGCCTCGAGCAGGAAGACCACCTGGGAACCAGGCAGGTGGAGCGGGAGAATGGGACCATCTGGAAGGCCCTCCAGCTGGCCCTATGGTCCAGAAATCTCCCGGCCTCCCGCTTGCAGGAAGTCCTCCACGACGCACTTCACTCCATTCCGTCACTCCTGTGCACGGCGACCAACGAAACCCCCCATGAACATCTCTTTGCCTTCCCCAGGAAGTCCACCTCCGGGGTTTCGCTCCCAACGTGGCTGGCAGCTCCAGGACCCATTCTCCTCCGCAAGCACGTGCACCTCCACAAGGCGGACCCATTGGTTGAAAGGGTACAGTTACTCCACGCAAACCCGCAGTACGCCTACGTAGCGTACCCCGATGGCCGCCAAGACACAGTCTCCCTCAGGGACCTGGCACCAGCTGGATCCCCCCCCCCCCTCTGCCCCGGCGCCACCCTCCCTTCCCCAGCACACCCCACCACAGCCCCCACTCCAGGACAATCCGTCCTCCCCTTGGTCCCACCTGGGGATGAAGAGGATGTCGACACGCTCCCAGAGTCAGCATTGCGACGCTCTCAACGATGGATCAAGGCGCCCAACCGTCTAAATTTGTAACCTTCTCTGAAATTTTAATGACAACCTGTATGTAAATAGTTTTCCACCACCACCGCTGGACTCATTTCTAACAGGGGGGTGAATGTGGTCGTCACCACTGTTGTATTATATTGTATATACTGCACTGCATACGAGGGTATTACGGTAAGGCCCCTTGTACTACAGGTACGGGGTAGATCCCTGCCTGCTGGCTCTGCCCAGTAGGCGGAGTATAAATATGTGTGCTCTCCGAACTGCAGCCATTTCGGCAGCAGCTGTTGGAGGCCACACATCTCAGTGTAATAAAGCCTCAATTACTCTCTACTCTTGTCTTGTCGTAATTGATAGTGCATCAAGGCGGTTGCGGCGATGACTAGCTAAGCCGCACGTTTCGGCGGCTCCAGCTCCAATGGACCTTCGGGCTCTTTTAAGAGCCCCAATGGGAAATTTTCGCGCGACGAAACCCGGTGTGGGGTGAGTGAATAGGGAGTCCCCCCCCAACGAAAGAGGAAAATATCGGCGGCGGCGGCTGCAGCGTGAGGAATCCTCGACGATAGGGACAGAAAGGGAGAAGACACAAGATGGCGGCGGAGAAAGCCCAGGCTGCATGGGGGCCCGAGCAAGACGAATTCTTGAGATGGTGTGTGGAGCTACTAAAGAGGGAGGTGCTGACCCCGATGCTACAGGCAATTGAGGGGCTCAAGGAGGCACAAAGGACCCAGGAGACAGAGCTCCGCGTGGTGGAGCAAAAGGTTACGGATGATGAGGACGAGATCCTGGGCCTGGCGGTCAAAACACAGATGCACGAGGCGCTCCACAAAAAGTGCATTGAAAGGATTGAGGCCCTAGAAAACAGAGCGTGAAGGAAGAACCTTCGGATACTGGGCCTCCCTGAGGGAGTGGAAGGAGCGGATTGCGGGGCTTATGTAAGCACGATGCTAAGCTCGTTGATGGGAGCTGAGGCCCCTGCGGGCCCCTTAGAGGTGGAGGGGGCACATCGGATCCCGGCGAGAAGACCAAAAGCGGGAGAACCACCTAGGGCGACAATCGTGCGATTTCACCGCCTTAAAGATAGAGAAGAGGTCCTGAGATGGGCTAAAAAAGTACGGAGTAGCAGATGGGAGAATGCAGTGGTACGGGTGTACCAGGATTGGAGTGCGGAGGTGGCGAGAAGGAGGGCGAGTTTTAACCGAGCCAAGGAGGTGTTACACAAAAAGAAGGTGAAGTTCGGGATGCTGCAGCCGGCACGACTATGGGTCACGTACCAGGAGAGACGAAACGGCGGAAGAAGCATGGACCTTTATTAAAGAGGAGAAATTGGAGCGGAACTGAGGGACTGATACTGTAGGGAATGTTATTGTCGATGTAAATAGAGAAGTAAATTGGGAAGTGGGGAGACACTAAGAAATGTGGGCGCCGGTGAGGGGGGAAAGAAGGGACATAGGCGGAGAATGAGGAATGGGAGTGGGAGGGGAAAGGGAGCTGCGCCACAAGAGGCGGGTCAGATAAAGGGATGTTCCCGCGCCAGAAAGATAATGGCGGGAAGACAGGCGCAAGGCAGATGGGAGTTCCCCACACGGGGGGGGTCAAGGAGGGAGCAGGAGTAGCCGGGGTCAGTTGAAGTCAGCTGACTTGCGGAAGTAATATGGGGGGAGCAATCACGCTAGAAGGGGATCTAGCGGAGGGGGAGGGGGGGGGATAACTGGGTTGCTGCTGCGGAAATCAAAGAGGAAATGGCTAAAGAGTGGGTGGACGGGGATGGAATGCGACGCCTGGGGAGCGAGTGGGAGCGCGGAGGCGGGATACGGGACTGGCCTAGAGAAGGTGATGGCTAGTCGACACGGGAAGGGGGCAGGTAGCCCCCTAGTGAGGCTGATCACGTGGAACGTGAGAGGCCTGAATGGACCGATTAAAAGGTCCCGAGTGCTCGCACACTTGAAAGGACTAAGGGCAGACGTGGCTATGCTCCAGGAGACGCACCTGAAGGTGGCGGACCAAGTTAGGTTAAGGAAAGGATGGGTGGGACAGGTGTTCCACTCAGGACTAGATGCAAAGAATAGAGGGGTGGGCATATTGGTGGGGAAACGGGTAGCATTTGAAGCAAGGAGCATTGTAGCAGATAGCGGAGGTAGATATGTAATGGTGAGTGGCAGGCTGGAGGGAATGGAGGTCGTGCTGGTTAATGTATATGCCCCGAATTGGGACGATGCGGGATTTATGAGACGGATGTTGGGTCGTATACCGGACCTGGAGGTAGGAAACTTGATATTGGGAGGGGACTTCAACACCGTGCTGGACCCAGATCCAGATCGAAGACCGGAGAAGGCCGGCAGCGGCCAAGGTGCTCAAGGGGTTTATGGACCAAATGGGGGGAGTGGATCCATGGCGATTTCTTAGACCGAGGGCCAGGGAGTTCTCCTTCTTCTCCCATGTCCATAAAGTGCACTCCCGGATAGATTTATTTGTTCTGGGAAGGTCGTTGATCTCAAGGGTGGAAGAAGCTGAGTATTCAGCCATAGCGGTTTCGGACCATGCCCCACACTGGGTGGACCTGGAACTAGGAGAGGAAAGGGAGCAGCGAGCACTCTGGCGATTGGATGTGGGATTGATGGCGGATGAGGGAGTGTGTGGAAGAGTTCGGGGATGTATTGAGACGTACCTGGAGGCCAATGACGACGGGGAGGTCCGAGTGGGAGTGGTATGGGAAGCACTAAAAGCGGTGGTCAGAGGAGAGCTGATCTCCATTAGGGCCCACAAAGGGAAAACAGAGGCCAAGGAAAGGGAAAGATTACTGGGGGAGATTTTAAGGATGGACAGGGAATTTGCGAAGACCCCGGAGGAGGGACTGTACAGGGAGAGAAGACGACTCCAGACGGAGTTCGACCTGTTGACCACCAGAAGGGCGGAGGTGCTGTAGAGGAAGGCACAGGGGGGGAGGTATGAATATGGGGAAAAGGCTAGTCGCCTGCTGGCCCATCAGCTGCGAAAGTGGACAGCGGCGAGGGAGATAGGGGGAATTAGAGACGAAAAGGGAGCTACGGTGCGGAGAGCAGGGAAGATAAACGAGGTGTTCAAGACCTTTTATGAGGGACGGCTCCGGGACCAGACGGGTTCCCGGTGGAATTTTATAGAAAATACGTGGACTTGTTGGCCCCGCTGTTGGTGAGGATGTTTAATGAGGCCAGGAAAGGAGGGACTTTACCCCCGACAATGTCGGAGGCGACGATATCGCTAATTCTGAAGCGGGATAAAGATCCGTTGCAGTGCGGGTCCTATAGACCTATTTCATTATTGAATGTGGACGCCAAATTGCTGGCAAAGGCACTGGCATCGAGGATAGAGGACTGTGTCCCGGGGGTGGTGCACGAAGGCCAGACAGGGTTCGTAAAGGGGAGACAACTGAATGTCAACGTGCAACGACTATTAGGGGTGATAATGATGCCCCCAGTGGAGGGGGAGGCAGAGATAGTGGCGGCAATGGATGCAGAGAAGGCATTTGATAGAGTGGAGTGGGAGTACTTATGGGAGGTGCTAAGGAGGTTTGGGTTCGGGAATGGGTTTATTAGCTGGGTCAAACTCCTTTATGGGGCCCCAACGGCAAGTGTGGTCACGGGTCGGCAAAGATCGGAGTATTTCCGACTATATAGGGGAACAAGACAGGGATGCCCGCTATCTCCATTGTTGTTCGTGTTGGCAATTGAACCTCTGGCCATGGCATTGAGAGACTCCAGGAAATGGAGAGGGGTGATTAGAGGGGGAGAAGAACACCGAGTGTCGCTATACGCAGATGACCTACTGTTGTATGTGACGGACCCAGTGGGGGGGATGACAGAGGTCATGCAGATATTGAGGGAGTTCGTAGATTTCTCGGGATATAGGCTTAACATGGGGAAGAGTGAACTATTCGTGATACACCCTGGGGACCAGAGTAGAGAGATAGAAGGCCTGCCTCCAAGGAAAGTGGAAAGAAACTTCCTATACCTGGGGATTCAGATCGCTAGGAGCTGGGGAACCTTACACAGACTTAATCTGACACGATTGGTAGAACAAATGGAGGAGGACTTCAAGAGGTGGGACATGCAGCCTCTGTCGTTGGCGGGCAGAGTGCAGGCAATTAAGATGATGGTCCTCCCGAGGTTCTTATTTGTATTTCAATGTCTCCCTATACTAATCACTAAGACCTTTTTTAAAAAAATAGACAGGAGCATCACGAGCTTCGTGTGGGCAGGGAAAGTCCCGAGGGTAAGGAGGGGGTTCCTACAACGTAGCAGAGACAGAGGAGGATTGGCGCGACCGAATTTGGGCGACTACTATTGGGCCGCCAATGTGGCGATGATTCGTAAATGGATGATGGAGGGAGAGGGAGCGGCGTGGAAAAGACTGGAGAGAAAGTCCTGTAAACGGACGAGCCTAGAGGCGCTGGTGACGCCGCCGCTACCGCTCTCACCAAAAAAGTTTACCACAAACCCAGTGGTGGCACCAACATTGAATATTTGGGGACAATGGAGGCAACAGAGAGGTGCGCGGGGAGCCCTGGTGCGGTCCCCAATCAGGAATAACCACAGGTTTGCCCCAGGAAGAATGGATGGAGGATTTCAGAGCTGGCACCAGTTGGGAATTAGGAGGGTGGGAGATTTATTTATAGATGGGACGTTTGCGAGCTTGGGAGCATTGGAGGAAAAGTATAAGTTGCCCCGGGGAAACTTCCTTAGGTATATGCAGGTGAGGGCGTACACAAGACACAGGTGAGGGAATTTCCGCTGCTCCCGGCACAGGGGATCCAGGACAGAGTGCTTTCGGGGGTGTGGGTCGGGGAGGGCAAGGTGTCAGAGATATACCGAGAGATGAGGGAAGAGGGGGAGGAGCTGGTGGGCGAGTTAAAAGGAAAGTGGGAAGAAGAGCTAGGGGAGGAGATAGAGGAGGGTATGTGGGCTGATGCCCTAAGCAGGGTAAATTCCTCTTCCTCGTGCGCCAGGCTTAGCCTGATTCAATTCAAGGTGCTACATAGAGCACACATAACGGGAGAAAGATTGAGCAGGTTCTTTGGAGTGGAGGACAAGTGTGGGAGGTGCGGCGGAAGCCCGGCAAACCACGCACATATGTTTTGGTCGTGCCCGGCACTGGAGGGGTATTGGAAGGGAGTGACGGGAGTGATCTCGAAGGTGGTGAAGGTCCGGTTCAAACCAGGCTGGGGGCTAGCTCTATTTGGAGTTGCGGATGAGCCGGGAGTGCAGGAGGCGAAAGAGGCTGACGCTGTGGCCTTTGCGTCCCTAGTAGCCCGGCGTAGGATTTTACTCATGTGGAAGGAAGCGAAACCCCCCGGACTGGAGGCCTGGATAAACGATATGGCGGGGTTCATAAAACTGGAGCAGATGAAGTTTGCGCTGAGAGGATCGGCTCAAGGGTTCACCAGGCGGTGGCAGCCATTCCTCGACTACCTAGGGGAACATTAGAGGGAAGACAAATGACCAGCAGCAGCAACCCAGGGGGAAGGGGGGGGGGGGGTGGAAAGTTTTAGTTTATGTTAAATGATTAGTTTACCATGTTGATTAGCCATTTGTTCACTGTTAAATTTTCTTTTTTGTTATGTTTGATGTGTAAGGGGAAAAAATTGTGATCGAAAAATTTTCAATAAAATATATTTTAAAAAAAAAAAGATAGTGCATCAAGCAGGAGGAAGAAAGAAGAAAAAGGAACCAAGCAACCCAGAAAATATATTGGATGATCCAAGACTAAAAGAATGATGATTGACAAGGAAGACCTGAAGGTCTTTCTACTGGCCCAATACATCGAAAGAAAAAGATCTGTTATATCCTTTTAAAATATATATATATAGTTTTAATCTTTTAATTTTGAAAATAAACTTTATTTAAGTTAATATCCTGAAAGATTTGCTATTAATTCCAATTGTAAAGTTTACTTACTATACTTAAAAAGCCTGACCAGTGTGTAGTGCTATTAAGTGATAAGTAACTGAAATCTTCTCGGAAGATATGCGTTATACCAGTGATTAACTTGAAAAATTAGTTTGATGCGAACAGCACCCACCTAAGTCTGTCTTGGAGTCAGGGTTAAGCGAGTCCCTGTGCACCACATAGAATTTCTCGACCCTTTGTGGTTGAGGGGGAGATTTTTGGTGATATCTCGACCGTTGTGGTTTAGGGGGAGATTTCTTAGGGATTTCTCGCTCCTTTGTGGTTTCGGGGGAGAATTCTCGGTGGTAATAACTTCAGCATGTACAGCTGTTGGCATATCATTAGCAGGCCTGACGTGGTATTCTCCGTGAATCTCCACCTCCTTTGGGGGGGGAATGCCCTATGGTGAGGATCACTCGTGCTTTTAAAAATCGAGAGACTCCATGGCTGATGAGGGAGAGAGAGGAGGTAGGACACGGAGAGGCTCGATCATGGGCTGTCGGTCCTGACACTGGCTGGGGTAAGGCAGAGGGGTGCCCTGCCAGGGCCAGGGAGGGGGGCGTAATATGGAGATGGGCCATGGGGCCAGGGTGACCCCATGGTACTGGGACGATGTCCAGGCATGGACCACCATTGCCCGCAAGGCAGCCATCTTGCTACATACCCCACTGACCACCTTGGCCCTTAGATCTACAGGGTGCCACCAGCTGAACTGGTGCCACCACCCCTGCACTCGCACCCTCCACCCACCATCAACCATCATTGCACCGCAGTCCCCACCCTCCACCCCACCCACCACCATACCACCCAACACCACCACCGCTGCCAACCCCCCCCCCCCAACTAGCCACCACCCACCAAGGGCAACTCCCACAGCAGTCCCTACAGGGGATGCCGGACGAGAGCCATGGAGCATACTGCTGGCATGGGCAGCGCCAGCCAACAGTACCTCTGGCAGCAGGGATGGGCGCCAGGGCCTGAGGCCCCCATGGTGCTGGGCACCACAGGGCCAGGTGCACGGGAATGGGGGGGAAGGGGTGCATGTGGGAGCAGGTTCCACAGTGTAAACCGGGGCAAATGTTTAGCCTGGTGGACCTGGTTGGGTTCGTAGGTACACACCATGCTAACATGTTGGCCTTTCGCCCACTGCAGACAATGGATATTGGAATAAAACCAGCAATGGTGGCCTTCTTCCTAGTTGTCGCAGCCCTGGGGATTCAATGCGGCTGTACGAGCTAGAGCTGCTCGAGGAGGAGAAAGATGCAGCAATGGAACCTGCACCAGAGGAACAGGAGGACTCCTGCTCCCGGTGGCCATCAAGGTGACGGTCGACCTGAACTTTTATGCCACAGGGTCTTTCCAGGCGCTGAGTGGGAACCTGTCTGGGATCTCACAGAGCTCGGTGCACAGGTGCATCTGCGCTGTCACGGAGGCGCTATATGCCCAGTCAGCACAATACAAGCAGCCCACCAGGACGCCCGAGCAACGGGGTTCGTTGCCATCGCCGAAATACCCCGGGTCCAGGGGGTGATCAACTGGATGTCTGCCACTCTACGAGTATCTGCAGGTGATAGGTCGATCTTCACAAACCGAAAGGGGTTCCACTCGATGAACGTGCAGCTGGTATGTGACCATTAGAAGCGCATCTGCACCCGATACCCAGGCAGTGTACACAACGTCTTCATCGGCACATTCAACGATTTCCGGCTTCTTCGAGGTGCACCTCCGGCTGGCGAGTTGGCTCATGGGCAACAGGGGTTATCCACTGCAGTCGTGGTTGATGACCCCTATCTGGAAGTCACAGACTGATGCGGAGACCCACTACAATGACGCCCATGCAGCGACCAGGGCTATGATCGAGCGGTGCTTTACCATCCTGAAGATGCGGGTCAAGTGCCTGGATCGCTCTGTAGGGGCCCTTCAGTATGGCAGTGGGAGGGTCGCCCACATCGCGCATCAGATGAGGAGGGTGAGCATCGACAGGGCATGGGACCCAGGCACGGGAGGCCGCACAACGTGCATGCCAAGGCCAATAGGATGATCTTATCCCTCCAGGTTCACCGACTGCGGGGGGGGGGGGGGGGGGGGGGGGGGGACTGGCCAGGGACACAGAAACCGCATTGCATTCACCTCCCCTGCCTACAACCTCCTCCGTGATACATACCTACCGCACTACGGGGTGTGGGCCCTGGGTCTGGTCCATGGGATGGAAGATGATGACAACCCATTCTGTAATGAGCTCTGGTGCTCTGCATCATCTGACAACGCCTGACTCCTGCCCAGGGAAGCACTTTCCACCGTCCACCTGGGAGATCACTGCACGTGAGCTGGCCATTCCATCACGTAATCTGTGGAAGGGAAATTAATGAGTTGCCCACTTAGAAGAATGCTGGGAATATGGTCTATATTTTAACATTGCTTTTGAACGAAAATAAGTAGGTCAGGTAACATAAACAAAAAACTGCTTATTACTTTGGACTCGGCCTTATTATGATAAGAAGTTGTTCTTCTGAAGGACAACAAAATGCGCAATCGAGTTGTTTTTAAACCAAGGGCAAAATATTTGCATTTCCTCTTGCGTATGTTCCAAGGTTTTATCTCTTTAAAGTTGTTTATTTCACACTATAAATATAATGGTGTTTAACTGTATAATTCAGAATACTGGGGAATAGCTGCTTAGCCAGGCTATGGGCCACTCCGCAAATATTTGTGTCAAATAAATTTCCTGAATCGAAGCCTCGAAGAATTTGTCTTTATCATAATTTCCACGACAAATTGGCGTAGTCTTCACAGGTTCCCTAATTTAACGGGACATGAACTCCAAAAGGACTTTCGCAGCTGAAAGGGAGAGAGCCATAGTGCGACTCCAGCTGAAAGGGGAGGGCAGCGCTCGGCACCCTTAATTACCGGCCAGTGACTCAGGCTAGGAAAAGTTATCTTAATTAATAAATTAACGCTAGCTGCATGGGGAGAAAAAGGTGCCATCGAGACTAAAATTAATTTTAAATAAAAAAAAGAATTGAGGTTCGCGAAAGGATAAACACCGGTGTGCGCTCCGTGTAGTATTTGTAAATGATGTCCGCGGTCGTTGTTACTGTTGTATATATGTTCTAAAGTATTTTGCAGGAGGAACAATGAGCAACAAATTCAGATGCCCCCTCACAGGTCGTCCCGAAGCCTCGGTAAAGACATCCGGAACGAGAAAGAAGGTGAACTCCTCAAAGGAGACAGATAAGGGAGTCAAAATGAGTAAGAAAATAAAAAGAAACAATCGTAAACCAACGGAATGATGTTGGGATACCTATATGTCCCCCATAGGAATTAAAAGGAGTGACCCCTTTTAACAGGGGAGTAAATAGAAGATTAAGGTAAAAACGTAAGAGATGGGTTCCTGTCTAAAAGGAAATTCAGATTTGTCTGTAGCCGTGAGATAAGGCGAACGGTTAACTGTGAGTTGTGAGAATCTGTGTTTTGCTTACCCAATTAATTTTATTCAAAGCATGAAGTGCTAAGTGGGTTGTATTCCATGGGAAGGGGATGTGAGCGGAGCTAACCCCTGAGACTCTCCCGCCACCTGCCGCTACCAGTCCCGGATTGCCAGCTGCCATCTCGACCAGGGCCTTCATGCTCGCAGCCATGGAGCACAGGGAATGGATCACCTCTGACTGGAACTGTGCCAAATCACACTGCTACTGTGTCACCACATTAAGGGTCTGTGCCACTACCTTCTGGGTCTGTGCCACATCAGTCAATGACTGTGCCGTCTACCTCTGGGACTGGGCCACCTTCTTCTATATCAGTGCCAAGTCTGCCAGCACCTGGACAAGGCCGCCAACGCTCTCAGCCATGGCCACTGTGATTGAACTGTGGGTGCTGCTGCGATGTCCAGGTGGGTCTGGCACTTCGCTGCCTGTGAGAGGGCAGCCCTGGGCCTCGGCCATTGCCTGCACAGATTACCCCATGCACAGATTGGACATTCTGATCCATAGCCGTAACCCTCGTCCCCAAGGCCTCCACTGCAGACGCCACCCATGCGGTGTTGGCCTGGGTGGCACGTATGCCCGGCACCACCTCCTGCTGGCGGTTGGACTCCTCCATCTGCAGATGCTAGATGCTCACCGACAACCCCTGGCTCTACGACTGCATCTCCACAATCGATGGGACTGTCACTTTCAGAAGTGCGAAACCCCTGAAAGGCCGCTAGTCCTTGGGGTCGTCCCGCCCTCTGACTGTCTGCCCCTTTGGGAGTTCCTACCTCCAGCTGCTGTACACAGGAGAGTGTCCCAGGAGCCTCTTCACTAAAGTGCCCAATTGAGGTTTGTGTCTCTGGGATGGCGGAGGGTGTTGGAGATAGCTGTGACTGGAAGTCAGTGTCATCCTCTGGGGTGTCCTGGGTTTCGGATCTATGTCTCTCATCTTTGTCGGTGTCCTCATCACTGCTTGGCACCTGGGGCTCTGACAGTGGCTGTGGCTGGGGTGGGAGACATCAGAAGGACATGCCCCATCACCAGCAACTAGGTGATTAGGTGGGGTTATGGGAAGTGTGCCTAGGCAAGGTGGTCTTTCAGAGGGTCGGTGCAGACTCGATGGGCCGAATGGCCTCATTCTGCACTGTAGGAATTCTATGGAGTTGGTCAACAAAAATGTTCTCTTCAAGGTGGAGAATCATATGAAGGCTAAATGGGGTAGATATGTGATTATTAAGGGGCTTATATATGGCAATCTGTCTCGATAATGAATGTATGTGGCCCTCCAAATTACTCCCCGGAGTTTGTGACTAAAGTCTTCATGGACTTTGCATGGCTGACTTAGACCAATTAATTTACTATGTATTTTAAGAACGAGTTTAAGATTTTTTACTCAGTCAATTCCCTTTCTATTTTATGGGAAATCTGCAAGGCTTATGCTAGGTATCGATTATTTCTTAGACAGTCAACAAAAGACGCAGAATGCTGGAAAGCCAGTGCCAGATGGAGGCTAGATGGGCCGAAGTGGAGGAAGAATACAGGAGGAATTCTAATCAGCAATTGTTGAGGGAGGTTAACGCAGCTCGGGCAGCTCTTGATTCCCTGCTGACCCAGGAAGTTGAGAGGAGTCTTGAGTTTGCGGAGCAAAAATTATATGAGTTTGTGAACAAGCCGAGTAAATACTTAGTTTTCTTTGACTAATAAAGGGGCTGATTTTAGGGCTATCCCCTCTGTGCATAATTCTAGGGATAGTAGATTAATTAAAACCAAAGGCATTAATTGGAGCATTTAGGGATTTCTATTCTGAACAGTATAGGTTGAGCCAGTCTGGAAATTTATTGGCATGTATGGAGTGCTTCTCCTTTTCCCTCGAGCTTCCTATGGCCTTGGACGGTCAATGATTGGTCCTTAATGCTCTTATCTCTAGAGAGAGGTGGCTCTGGCCATTGCGGAGCTTCAATCAGATAAGACTCCTGGGCCGGATGGTTTAGGGTGTGAGTTTTACAGGAGGTTGAAGGACCTGTTAATAGACCCATTAATTGGTATGTAATGTCATTCATTTGAGGCAGGTTTGACCACTGACACTCCGGGAAGCAAATATTTACCTGATTTTGAAGGCAGGTGAGACGAGTGTGCTTCCGACAAGCTAATTTTACTTCTGAACGTTGATTTGAAATTGTTGTCTACAGTGCTGGCGAGACGTTTGGAAGGAATTCTCCCATTGATCATTCGGGGGGACCAAACTGGGTTCATAAAAGGTCGGTTTTCGAGCAATAATGTGATCCAAGTTTTTCAAAAGTGGGCATTAGATGTAGAGAAATCTTTTCATAGCGTGGAGCAGAATTACTTGGTTTATATGTTGCAGAGATTTGGGTTGGGTGAGAAATATGTTAAGTGGGTTCAGGTGTTGCATCATAGGCCATTGGTCACGGTGCATGGTTATAAATATGAGAATTTTTGCTTTCAGAGAAAGTCTCGGCTTTCCCTTATCCCTCTTGCTGTTTGCATTGGCCATAGGGCCACTGGCTGTTAGGCAAGATCCTTTAGTATTTGGGCTGTGGGGGGAAGCAGAACAAGATCACACTTTAAGCTGCTGTTGTGCTGCTGTTTGTATCAAAGAACAAAGAAAATACGCTGCCCATCTAACCTAAAACCCTTTACACTTCCAGGGTCTGTATACCTCTATTCCCATCCTATTCATGTATTTGTCAAGGCGCCCCTTAAATGTCACGATTGTACCTGCTTCCACCACCTCCTCTGGCAACGAGTTCCAGGCATCCACTACCCTCTATGTAAAAAACTTCCCTTGCACATTTCCTCTAAACTTTGCCCCTTGCACCTTAAACCTATGCCCCCTCGTAATTGACTCTTCAACCTTGGGAAAAAGCTTGACTATCCACTCTGTTCCTGACCCATATCATTTTGTAGTTTCTATCAGGTCACCCCTCAACCTTTGTTATTCCAATGAGAACAAACTGAGTTTATCCAAACTCTCCTCATAGCTAATGCCCTCCATACGAGACAACATCCTGGTAAACCTCTTCTGTACCCTCTCCAAAATCTCCATATTCTTCTCATACTGTGGCAACCAGAATTGAACACTATATTCCAGCATGACTTGCCAATTTTTATACTCAATGCCCCGGCCAATGAAGGCAAGCATGGTAGCATAGTGGTTAGCACAATTGCTTCACAGCTCCAGGGTGCCAGGTTCGATTCCCGGCTTGGGTCACTGTCTGTGCGGAGTCTGCACGTTCTCCCTGTGTGTGTGTGGTTTTCCTCCAGGTTCTCTGGTTTTCTCCCACAGTCCAAAGATGTGCAGGTTAGGTTGATTGGCAATGCTAAATTGCCCTTAGTGTCCAAAATTGTCCTTAGTGTTGGGTGGGGTTATGGGGATAGGGTGGAGGCATGGGCTTGGGAAGGGTGCTTTTTCCAAGAGCAGGTGCAGACTCGATGGGCTGAATGGCCTCCTTCTGCACTGTAAATTCGATGAAAATGTTGTATCCCTTCTTGCCTACCTTCTCCAATTGCATTGCCACTTTCAGTGACCTGTGGACCAAGATCCCTCTGCCTGTAAGTACTCTTAAGGGTTCTGCCATTTACTGTATATTTCCCACCTGTATTAAACCTTCCAAAATACATTAGCTCACATTTGCTGTATTAAACTCCATCTGCCATCTCTCCGCCAAGTCTCCAAACGATCTAAATCCTGCTGTATCCTCTGACAGTCCTCATTGCTATCCTCAATTCCACCAAACTTTGTGTCATCTGACTTGCTAATCAGTCGAGTTACATTTTCCTCCAATTCATTTATATATACTTACAAACAGCAATGGCCCCAGCACTGATCCCTGTGGAACACAACTCGTCACAGCCCTCCAATCAGAAAAGCACAATTCCACTGCTACCCTTGGTCTTCTATGACTGAGCCAGTTCTGTATCCACCTTGCCAGCTCACCTCTGATCCTGTGTGACTTCACCTTCTGTACCAGTCTGCCATGAGGGAATTTGTCAAAGACTTTACTGAAGTCCATGTAGACAATCATCAATCATCTTCGTCACTTCCTCAAAAAACTCGATCAAGTTTGTGAGACACAACCTCTCCTTCACAAAACCATGCTGCCGCTCACTAATACGTCCACTTGCTTCCAGAAAATCCTCTCCAATAATTTCCCTACCACTGATGTAAAACTTGTAATTTCCTGGATTATCCTTGCTACTCTTCTTAAACAAAAGAACATTAGCTATTCTCCAGTCCTCTGTAACCTCACCTGTAGTCCCAACAGTTTCCTCCCTTGCCTCCCTCAGTATTCAAGGATAGATCTCATCAGGCCCTGTGGACTTATCTACCTTAATGTTTTTCAAAACACCCAACACCTCCTTTTTGATCTCAATGTGACACAATGTAGACTATCTACACAACCTTCCCCAGACCCATCATCCACCAAGTCCTCTTTGGTGAAAATACTCATTTAGTATTGTACCAATTTCCTCTGGCTCCCCTGTCCTTGAGTGGGCCACCCCTTTCCATGGCTACCCTCTTGCTCTTTATATACTCATAAAAAGCATTGGGATTTTTCTTAATCCTGCTTGGCGATGACTTTTCGTGACCCCTATTATCCCTTCTGACTCCTTGCTTAAGTTTCTTCCTACTTTCCTTATATTCCTCACGGGTTTCATCTGTTCCCAATCTTCTAACCCTTACGTATCAAAGACAGACAATTCAGTTCTGCCATTATCAGCATGGTAGATAGATTTAGTACCTTCTCCAGTTATAAAATTAACTTTATAAAGTCTGAGACAATGCCGGTGGGAGTGTTGAAAGATAGACCACCTCCCCTTGCACACTTCCCTCTGAGGTGTTCCCTATCAGGGTTTACTTATCTGTGTGGTAATTACCCCTTTTTTCGAACAACTATATAGGACTAATTTGTCTCAGTTGGTTTTGTTTTTTAGGTGGGACCTGACTTGTGGTCCTCCATGCTAGTGTCGAGCTGGGTAGGATTACATTGATTAAGGTTAATGTTTTGCCTCTATTGCTGTACCCCTTGCAGATATTGCCAGTCTTACTGTCTGCTAGGGTCTTAAAGGAGACCAATAGAATTATCTGTTTGTTTATGTGGAATGAAGTAGCTTTGTTTGAAGTTAATCAAGTTGCAGCTCCCACCTTCTAAGGGAGTCTGGGGAGTCCCGAATATTAGACTGTACCAACTAGCCTCTGATCTTAGGTTTATTTGGCTCCAACTCGATCTACAAGTTTGCAGATGACATGACCCTAGTGGGTCGGATCTCGAACAGTCAGAGTACAGGAGGGAGATAGAGAACCTAGTGGAGTGATGTAATGACAACAATCTCTCCCTCAACATCAGCAAAACTAAGGAGCTGGCCATTGACTTCAGGAAGCGATGTGTCGTACACACCCCTGTCTGCATCAATGGTGCCGCGGTGGAGATGGTTGACAGCTTCAAGTTCCTAGCTGTGCACATCACCAACAATCAGTCCAGGTCCACCCATGTCGATGCTACGACCAAGGAAGCACAGCAGTGGCTATACTTCCTCAGGAAACTAAGGAAATTCGGCATGTCCACATTGACTCTTACCAATTTTTACAGATGCACCGTAGAAAGCATCGCATTTGGCTGCATCACAGCCTGGTATGGCAACTGTTTGGCCCAAGGCTATAAGAAATTACAGAGCTGTCAACACCGCCCAGTCCATCATGCGAAACTGCCTCCCATCCATTCACTCTGTCTACACCTCCCGCTGCCTTGGGAAAGCGGGCAGCAAAATCAAAGACCCCTCCCACCCGGCTTACTCACTCTTCCAACTTCTTCCATTGGGCAGGAGATACAAAATTCTGAGAACACAAATTTACAAGTTCAAAAACAGCTTCTTCCCCACTGTTACCAGACTCCTAAATGACCCTCTTATGGACTGAACTGATCTCTTCACACATCTTCTCTACTGAGTAGTACTATACTCTGTATGCTTCACCCGATGCCTGAGTCTATGTATTTATAGTGTGTATTTATGTATGTTCTTTGTTTTTTCATGTATGGAACAATGTCTGGATTGTACACAGAATAATACTTTACACTGTACCTCGGTACATGTAACAATAAATCAAATCCAATCCAATAAGGGACTGGGTGAAAAAGGATACCACCTCCATTTGGCTCAATATTGAAGTAGACGAGCCGTTATACCCTTTGCAGATCTTTATTTTACGGGGTCTTTAGGTCATGTTCTGCTAGGTGCGAAAATCCTACAATTATTAAAGTGTGGACGACGGTCCATCAATGAGAAGGGAGTTCTAAACTGACTTCCGCCCTATCTCCCATCCAGGGCAGGACAGACTTCCTACAAGGTCTTATGGACCATGGATTTGATATTTGGAGACAGTGGCATGTGTAGGCTGGGGAATATGGTGTGGTGCCTCCTCCTCATCCTTTGAGCAGTGATGCCAATAATTTGAATTTTTAAATATCTGTAACTCAAGAGAGAACAATTTTGCGTTGACTCTTCCATTTTCCCGGGGGAAAGAAATCCTGATTTCTGCAGAGCCTAATCAGCTTATGATACCCTGGCAGGATTCTCCGATCCTGGGGCTAAGTGTTGACGCCGTCGTAAACGCCGGAGCGTTTTACGATGGCGTCATCTGGCCCCAAGGATCAGCAATCTTGTGTCACACAAGGGGCCAGCATGGCACTGGAGCAACTCACGTTGCTCCAGCTGCCGATACGGGCGTCAGGACGGGCGCCACTGGTCCACGCATGCGCGCCACGGCCGGCACGAGTTCCTGCATGCTCGCCACGGCCGGTGCAAGTTCGCGCATGCATGTGGGTTGCCACCTCCACGCCGGCCCCAACACAACATGGCGGAGACCTACAGGGGCCTGGCGCGGAGGAACATAGGCCCCCACCGGGATAAGACCGCCTGCCGATTGGTAAGCCCCGAACGCATGCCAGGCCACCGTGGAGGCCCCCCCCCTCCGGAGTCCCGAATCCCTCCCTCCCCCCACCAGGACGCCCCCCCCTCCCCCGCAGCATGAACGCCGAGGTCCTGCCGGGTAGGACAACATGAGAACGACGGCAGTGGGACTCAGTCTAACTCGGTGTGCACCCGGCCCATTGCGCGGGGAGAATCGCCGGGGGGGGGGGGCGCGTTGAGCGGCCGCCGACCTCGCCGGCGATTATCGGCGAGGAATCGATGAACCTGCGTTGGAGCGGTGTCGTGTGATCCCCCCCACCCCCACTCCAGCCCCGGGTCTCCGATCCAGTGCGGGGTCAGAGAATCCTGCCCCCTATGTTCCAGATCCTGTGTCAGTACATTGGGTGCTTTGCAAACTTTGAAGTATTGATGAGGAGGCATGGGTTAGCATTTGGGATTATGTCAATAAGATTTCAGTATGCAATAGAATGAAGGAGTTTCAGTTCAAGATAATGCACTGCTTGCATATCGTGCCGAATTTGAGACACAGGTTTGATCCTCCTATTTCCCCGATGTGCCCAGAGTGTCTGCTAGTCACTGGTGATTATATAAACTACGTATGGACTTATGTCAAGATTCAATCTTATTGGTCTGGTGTGGCTAACAAGCTTGAGAGGTAATTTGGCAGGGCCTTAGAATTTTATCTTTTGTTCCTAATTCTGGGTCTACCAGATGGGAGAATTATTGACATTAATGAAAAAAGACTGTTTAATATCTTAACTTTTGCAGCTCGGAAAAATATCCTTTGCCTCTGGATCAGTGACATGTATCCTTCGATTTAGGGGCAGCACGGTGGCGCAGTGGTAGCACTGCAGCCTCACGGCGCCGAGGTCCCAAGTTCGATCCCGGCTCTGGGTCACTGTCCGTGTGGAGTTTGCACATTCTCCCCGTGTTTGCGTGGGTTTCACCCCCACAACCCAAAGATGTGCAAGTTAGGTGGATTGAACACGCTAAATTGCCCCTTAATTGGCAAAAATGAATTGGGTACTCTAAATTTATATTTTTAAATGTATCCTTTGATTCAAAATTGGCATAAAATTATCATGGAATGTATTCCTATGTAATTCCAGACGTCCGTGGTCCATTGTAAATTGGATACATTCCACAGAGTGTGGGACCCCCATCTCAAATTTATAGGCTTGCTCCTGCAAGGTTTCCCATGAGACATATTACAAGTTGTGATCTTGCTATACATAAAGTTGTGCATCTTGATATGTTATCCTATTATGTTTATATAGCCCTATGCTCTTTCACCCTTATTTTCCGGTCTACAGGTGGAGGCACGAATAATCATAGAATTTACAGTGCAGAAGGAGGCCATTTGGCCCATCGAGTCTGCACCGGCTCTTGGAAAGAGCACCCTACCCAAGATCAACACCTCCACCCTATCCCCATAACCCAGCAACCCCACCCAACACTAAGGGCAATTTTGGACACTAAGGGCAATTTATCATGGCCAATCCACCTAACCTGCACATCTTTGGACTGTGGGAGGAAACCGGAGCACCCGGAGGAAACCCATGCACACACGGGGAGGATATACAGACTCCGCACAGACAGTGACCCAAGCCAGAATCGAACCTGGGACCCTGGAGCTGTGAAGCAATTGTGCTAGCCACAATGCTACCGTGCTGCGCACTGTTGTTCTGTTGTTCTGAATTTATCCTGCCTTTCTCTGTTCTTACGTTTGCAGAAATATTTGTGCTGTACTGCACCAGTGGTGTTTTGAAAATTTGTTGCATTATCTGTAAAAATTATAAAACTAATAAAAATGGGGCATCATGTGGCGCAGTGGTTAGCACTGAGACTGCGGCGCTGAGGACCTGGGTTAGAATCCCAGCCCTGGGTCACTGTCTGTGTGGAGTTTGCACATTCTCTCCATGTCTGCGTGGGCTTCACCCCCACAGCCCAAAGATGTGCAGTTGGATTGGCCACGCTAAATTGCCCCTTAATTGGAGAAAAAATAATTGGGTATTCAAAATTTATTTTTTAAAAACTAATAAAAATATATATTAAAAAGTTAATCTGAGCAATATGCGGACTATGTGTACGAATAATGAAAGGAACCACTTAACATTTTTGTTCACTATGTTCATACTTGCACCTGATTGAATCCTATCCAATTTAGGGGCTGGTTTAGCACAGTGGGCTAAATTGCTGACTTTTAAAGCAGACCAAGGCAGGCCAGCAGCACGGTTCGATTCCCGTACCAGCCTCCCCGAACAGGCGCTGGAATGTGGCGACTAGGGGCTTTTCACAGTAACTTCATTTGAAGCCTACTTGTGACAATAAGCAATTTTCATTCATTTTATTAGCAGTTTGCAACAATTTATAGGCAGTTTTGGGTAAGCTGACAAAAAAAATCTTTCACTGCCAGCTGGATGTTGGGCAAAATGAATTTGGCAGCTGCAATGTACAAAATTACCTATAAATTGGCAGTAAACTGGGAGATCCCAAAAAACATTACAGTGTAGTCCGTAGAAATGAAAACATTCATTATGGTGCAGTAAATAAAGATGGAATAGCTTAAACACCACACGACTGGGCCTGACTGTGTCAAAACAGCATGCCATACATTTTTCAGCACCGCCAAACACAATGGAACACTCACGTGAACAGGTGCCATATAAATGCAGAGATTGTTTTTACATTGCGGGAGTTCCGACTGAATAAGTCCGCTGAAGGCTTCAGTGATTGTTTTATGGGAATAAACTGATTGGAAATTGGAACAAACCTCAATCAAATAAAGATAAACAGGAGCTGGCAAGGTAGTTAAGCTGAGGAACCAAACAAAAATAAATTGATATTTTCTTGAGTTCGTCATCTACCAAATTACTGTAAATGTAGAAGACAATGTTTTGCGTTTTTGGAAACAATTGATCAAAATTTAGTGACCTTGTTGATGTACAATGTTATATATGGAACAGAACATAGTTTGCATTCTCAAACATCTCTCACACTCCGTATGGCCCAGTGAAAATTATATTTGCAATTGCAAGCTGTGGAGCCATTCCTTCGCATTGATTGTAAATAAGCATTCTACTGTCTCTTTTAATCAGCAGGTTACCAGAGCAGAGCTGACTGTCTGTTTTGTGAGGGCCACAAAGAATCCAGCACGAGTTTTAAGGATATAAAGTAATAACATTTATTTACAATAACATATATATAGCAGCAGCAGCAGCAGCAACTTCCCTTGCTGCACACTCCTTCCTGCTGGTTCCAAACTGGCCAGCTTTATTTATACTTGGAGTTTACTAATGGTTTCTCCGCCCCCTCATTGGGGAAGCTCATACTCCCACAGGATTGTGGGATTGTCATTAGTCCCCAGCCAATGGTAAGCAGGCAGGTTATAACATTCCTCCCCCCCAAAGTCCAAGGAATCCACCGAAGACCCTGGCGAAGGAGGGCGTCAGACTCGTTTGGCCGCAGGCCGGACACCATTTGCACACGGCTCTGGATCAGGCGGCGTGTCACGAGACGGAGACCGGTGCTTCCGTGATGAACGGCGTAACGGTTGTACATCCACGGCCCGTGGGCCCGAGGATTCCCCTCTGTGTCTCCATCTCGGAGTCAGAATCTGCTGCCTCTGTCATCTCGGCGTCTCTATCTCCGTGCGGTTCTGTAACGACCTGCGCAGGCTTTGAGTGAGGCACCAGAGGAAGATTGTGAGGACTACCTTCCATTGTCTCTGGTCTCTGTGGCTGTAGCAATGAGCTCCGGGGCCGGGGAATCTTTGGAAGGAATAGTCTTCTGGACCGAACGTCGTCTACATGTTTGCGCTGGAGACGACCCTGGTCTTGCACCTGGTAAGATATCGGGCCCGTTTGGCGAAAGATTACGCCAGGAACCCACTGGGCACCACCAGCAAAATTCCGAACGAACACTGGGTCACCGGGCGCAAACTGCCGAATCGGCCGATGCCAAGAAAAACCCTGTCCCTGCCATTGTGAGCGCCGTACTTTTGCGCCAATGTCCGGGAAAACCATACTAAGGCGGGTACGAAGTCTCCGGCCCATTAGGAGTACTGCAGGAGCTACCCCAGTCACCGCATGGGGGGTGGTCCTATACAAAAACAAAAAGCGAGCCAGTCTCGTGTCCATTGATCCGGAAGACTGCTTCTTTAGGCCTCGTTTGAATGTCTGCACTGCACGCTCTGCCAACCCATTTGAAGCCGGGTGGTAAGGGGCAGTGCAGATATGGCGTATGCCGTTCATTTTCATGAACCTCGCAAACTCCTCACTCGTGAATGGAGTGCCGTTATCCGTGACCAGCACACGTACTGGTGGAAGCATTTCACCGCAAAAAACAATGCCAGGCCCTCCTTCTTGATCTGCGCGTACTTTTCCTCCGCTGCAGTTAATGTGCGGGAGGCGAAAGCTATCGGCCGCTCGGCCCCGTTCTCCATCTTGTGGGACAGGAGGGCCCCAATACCATACGGGGATGCATCACATGTGACGAGCAAAGGCTTTCCAGGATCATAGTGGGTTAGTAACCCAGACGACGACAATTGTTGCTTTACCCGCCGGAAAGCGGTTTCTTGAGGCTGACCCCAAACCCAGGTGTGATTTTTCTTTAGCAGAAGGTGCAACGGGGCCAGCGTAGTTGCCAGATTGGGGAGGAACTTCCCGTAATAGTTTACGAGACCGAGAAAAGAATGAAGATGCGAAGTGTCAGTCGGGGCGGGGGCCTGTTGAATCGTGCGCACCTTCTCTGCGACGGGGTGCAAACCTTCGCGGTCCACCTGATAACTCAGGTAGACTACTTCCTTTGCCAGAAATACGCACTTTGTGCGACGTAAACAGACTCCAGCCTCCGAAAAGCGTCTAAGGACAGCCTCCAGATTTTCCAAATGTTCCTGCTCCGACGTCCCTTTAATCAAAAGTCATCTAAGTAGACAGCGACACATGGTAAACCTCTCAAAATGCCCTCCATAACATGTTGAAAAATAGCGCAGGCAGAGGATACTCCAAAGGGCAACCGTGTATATTCATACAGGCCACGGTGTGTATTAATCGTTACATATGGTCGGGAGGCAGGGTCCAGCTCCAACTGTAGGTAGGCGTGATTCATATCTAACTTTGTGAACGAGAGTCCGCCTGCAAGCTTCACGTAGAAATCCTCTATGCGAGGCATTGGATATCGGTCGAGTCGGGAAGCTGTATTCACTGTAAGTTTATAGGCGTCACACAAGCGAACTGTGGCATCTGGCTTCATTACAGGTACAATTGGTGCTGCCCAGTCAGCGAAACGGACGGGCCTGATAATACCCAAACTCTCCAAATGAGTGAGCTCCCCTTCTACCTTCTCGAGCAAGGCGTAAGGCACCGGGCGCGCCCGGAAATAGCGCAGCGTGGCTCCTGGTTCGACTTGGATATGGACTACTGGAACAAACCGGGCTGGAATACATCTGGGTATAGTCCTAGCACCTCAGTCAACCCTCCAGAAACTGTTTGGAGGATGTGCTGCCATTGCAACCGCAAATGGCACAACCAGTCCCGACCCAACAGGCTGGGCCCATGTCCGCGCACCACGATAAGTGGAAAACGCCCCTCCTGGCGTCCATAAACAACAGGGGTCATTGTAGTTCCTGCAATGTCCAGTGGTTCCCCTGTGTAGGTGGCCAATCTGGCCTGTGAGTCGGTTAATGTAAGGGTCTGTATACCCTGCTTGATGCGGTCGAATGTCCTCTGGGCGATCATGGAGACCGATGCTCCAGTGTCCAACTCCATCTCAAGCGGGTGACCATTGATCCGTACTGTCACCTTAATGGGAGCCACACAGGGAGCTGCCACACAATGCAGCTGCAGGCAGTCGTCCTCCATCTCCACGTCCTCAGGAGTAGTTGCCGCAGGTTCATCCACATGGAAGGTACGGCCCCTAGGCTGGTCCCAGTTTCGGTCGGAACGACGGCGCCTCTGGCGCCCCCAGGACCGGCGTCCGCGACGGGGTCAGCGCCTACAAGTCTGACACGGACATGGCTCCTCATTCATTGGTTCTGGAGAAGGCTCCCTTCGGGGAGGAATGTCCGACAGCCACTGGCGTCGATCCGGACGTCGCCTCGCCCAAGGTACCGCAGGAGTGCGGGGGGACGTTTTTGGACGGAAGGGGTTGCGCCCCAAGGCATGCACCTCCATTCCCTGTAGCTCCTGCACTCCTTGTTCTGCGCTCTCTTGGGACAATACTATTTGAATGGCCTGTTGAAAAGTCAATGTTGGCTCAGCTAACAACTTTCTCTGGGTGGCAGCATTGTTAATACCGCAAACCAAACAGTCGCGTAACATTTCTGACAAGGTCTCACCATAGTCACAGTACTCCGCAATCCTGCGTAGCCTGGATAGAAAGTCGGCAAGGGATTCTCCTGGGGGCCTCTCAGCGGTATTAAACCAATATCGCTGGACTATCGTGGACGGGGTTGGGTTAAAATGTTGCCCCACTAAATTCACAAGTTCATCAAACGTTTTGGTGTCCGGCGCAGCTGGGTACGCAAGGCTCCTAATCACCCCAAACGTATGTGGGCCGCAGGCGGTGAGCAATATGACCACCTGGCGCTCGTTTTCGGTGATATTGTTTGCCCGGAAATAGTAACGCATCCGTTGTGCGTACTGGTTCCTGCTTTCCAGCGCAGCATCAAAAACATCCAAACATCCGTACAGAGGCATGGTATAATAGAAAACATCTTCCAACCTGTATCTAACAAAAATCCAGGGAGGTGGCTTCAGCAGTGTAGACAGCTATCCACTTTAACCCTCGTCGGCAGTTTTGTGAGGGCCACGAAGAATCCAGCACGGGTTTTAAGGATACAAAGTAATAACATTTATTTACAATAACACATATATATATATATATACTGGCCAGCTTTATTTATACATGGAGTTTACTAATGGTTTCTCCGCCCCCCTCATTGGGGAAGCTCATACTCTCACAGGATTGTGGGATTGTCTTTAGTCCCCAGCCAATGGTAAGCAGGCAGGTTATAACAGTCTGAAAAAGGCGCTGCTGGGAAGGCAGTGAGCAATAGAAGAAGCTCACCTTGAAAACTGGACTCATTTTCATACGACAGGAAATGAGATGGAGAAAAGTAAAATCAGTGTTCAATGTCAAACTAAAAAGCGTGACTCAAATTAATTGCAACAGGAAATAAATGTTGTGGGCAGGAAGTGCAGGCAGATGCAATGCCAGTAAGTCTCTATGGGCGTGATCCAACAGCCACGTTGCGCCAGAAAAGTTGCTCGCTGTGGCGCAACGTGGCTGATGAAAGGCGGGATACACTGCTCCTGGCATTGTTAGTCGCGTTGAATAGCCATGTGTTTCACGGCACTGAGAGCACCAGAAAACAAGCGGCTAAAAAGGCTTGCGAGGGGAATTTGTTCCAGTTTGGGAGAATCGTGCCCGTAGTCACTTTTTTGGGCCTTGAGGAGTTTCTCAATGGTTTAACCCACACTTCGGCCGGGCTTCTCAGAGCCCACACCGGATCAGAGAATCGGCGGTGACGCGGAAAATTCCCGCCACGCCGCTCCGTCGCCGGGACGCGATTCTCCGGCAACCGGAGAATTTCCGCCAGTGGTGTGCACGCGGTCGACACGGCGCTGGTCGGGGGCCACTGAAAGAGGCCCCCGCAGCGATTCTCCGCGGTTGACCGGCCAAATTCCCGCTGAGTTCCGCCGGTGTGGTTCCAACCTGGTACCACCCGGCGGGAGCTCGGGCCCACGGCCTCGTTGGCCATCCTGGTGGAGGGGCGGGTGATCAGACCCGGGGGGGGGGGGGGGGGGCGCCCTCCACAAAGTCCAGGCCCGCAATCGGCCTCCGCGTGCATGCGCCGATGTGGAAAATGACCGCCGCGCGCATGCGCAGACCCTTGCCGGCAGTGCAGGCCGCTTTTCGCTGTTGGAGGTGCATGGAGCACTCCGGCGCCGTGCTGGCCCCCTGAGGGCCGCTGAATCACTGGGCCAGGAGGCCCGATGACGCCGGCATGAAACACTCCAGTGTTTACGCCGGCGTCAACATTCAGCCGGGATTTCGGAGAATCCCAGCCTTATAATTTTTTGCAGCACTGGGGAGCTGAACGCAGGGACCAGGCCACCATTTTGAAACAGTGCCCGATTGATATGCCATCAATGAACCCATGACGTGTGATGAACATAACTAAGGCTTTAATACACTAAACAGCAAGCCTCCTGGCCTCTGATCCCGAACTGGGTTGGAGGCAGAGACTAGCCACCTTTATACATGAATCCGAGGGGAGGAGCCACAGGCGGAGCTAGCCGGGACAAGCCCAGGCATGTAACAACACAACACAATGCAATACAGTGGTTTACCACATTCACCCCCTGTTAAAAAAGAGTCCAGCTAGGGGCGAAGTGGTCTTAAAGGTCAAGTCTGTCGGGGTCCTTGACCTTCCACCATGATCGCTCAGTCCTGGCTATGGTGTGGGCACCGGTGTCGAGACCTGCGCCTTCGGGAGCCTGTTGTCCTCTTCTTCACCCAGTTGTTGAGACGGTGGGGGCGGGGGGGGGGGGGGGGGGGTATGGGCGGAGGTGGTGGTGATGGTCGCTGGTGGGCCTGCGGGTGCCAGTTCTTGAGATAGGTGGGTAGAGGTGGGGGAAGACAGTGTAGGGTCGGGGGTGGTGGTGATGGTCGCTGGGGAACCTGCAGGTGCCAAATCCCGAAGGGAGATTGTGTCCTGTCGCCCGTCCTGATGTGCCACGTAGGCATATTGTGGATTGGCATAGAGGAGCAGGACCTTCTCGATGAAGGGGTCGGATTTATAGCTCCTCGCATGCTTCCGGAGGAGGACGGGCCCTGGGACTGTCAGCCAGGACGGGAGCGAGACCCCGGAGGTGGACCTCCTGGGGAAGGCAAACATATTGATGCATGATCAATTGCACAGAGACGAGAGTTGAATACAACTGAGGCTTTATTACTCTTAAGATGTGTGGCCTCCTACAGCAGCTGGCGAAATGGCTGATGTATAGGCAGCACGCATATTTATACTCCGCCTACTGGGCAGAGCCAGCAGGCAGGGTCTACCCCCGTACCTGTAGTACAGGGCCTTACCACACATCTCCTAATATATACAACAGTGGTGATTACTGTCATAATATACACATCAGTATATGATGGTGCAGAGACACACACTGACTGACACACTGCAAGACCAATCAACACACACAACACAGCAACCAATCACCAGTTAGGGCACGGTCCTAAACTGTGCTATAAAGACAGAGGGCACTAGTTTTCCCGCTCTTTCGGGATGCAGTCTCTGAGACAGACAGAGCCCGCAGTCAGTAGCACAAACATCCACCATGTGCTAGCAGTATAGGCTGGTCAGGTTAGGCATAGGTCTTCAGTCAATCTAACATAGTGTCGACCCACAGTGCAAGTATGTTTAACAGCTCTTAGTTAAATAAAATAGAGTTGTACTATTACAAGTGTTGGTAGCCTGTCTGTGTTACTGTTAAGGTAAACGCAGTCTGCACAGATCCAGAGTACCCAACACATCATGGTACCAGTATGTGATATTAGAGTTTAATAGACCTTCCTTCAAGTGATCTGCCTTCGACCAGCAATCAGCCATCCGGTTGTATGGACAGCGTCCGCCCTCCCCCGCCGCTCCGCATCACCGGCAACCTTGGTGCGAACTGGAAAATCTTTAAACAACGATTCTAGCTATACCTCGAAGCTACAGACTTGGGAGCTGTTTCGGGACGCCAGGAAGATTGCTCTCTTCCTTTCCACGGCAGGGGACCACACCATCCATATCTTCAACTCTCTCACTTTCGCTGAAGGTGAAGACAAGTCCAAGTTCAAGTCAGTCCTGCTCAAATTCGACAGTCACTGTGACATCGAGGTAAATGAAAGTTTTGAGCGCTATGTCTTTCAACAGCGTCTGCAGGGTAAGGATGAACCTTTTCAATCTTTCCTCACCCACCTTCGCATCCTCGCACAGTCCTGAAATTACGGCTCCACCTCCGACTCTATGATCCGTGACTAGATCATTTTCGGTGTGCAATCGGACCCCCTACGCCAGCAGCTCCTCAAGGTTAAACAGGTCACCCTTGCGATAGCCATCGAGACCTGTGTTCTGCATGAACACGCCACTAACCGATACTCGCACATTCAAGCGGCTGAAACGGCGCGACAAGGTCCCCACGAGGCAGAGCGGGTGCAAGCCATTAAACAACTCCAGGGCCTAAGCTTGGATGAGGGTGGCCATTTCACGCGCTTTTAGCGGGCCCCTGCGTATGCGCGCAATGACCGAGGGGACGACGAGGCCGAAGACCGCACTGCGCAGGCGCGCACTACGTACGACCACACCACGCATGCGCGGTGGTGTACCGAACGATCTGACGTCACGACGCGTGGCAACTGTGGCTCCGCCCACTTAAAGCGGCAATGTCCTGCAAAATCCCGACATTGTCTCCAATGTGGCAGGCTTGGCCACTATGCAGCCCTATGCAGGTCTGCTCAACCTACTACCTCTTGTCGCTCCAACCAGCTAGGCAAGGACGTCCGAACCATCCCGCCACCGGTCACCGATTCCGACTCCGACTTGATTCCGGACCTTGACACCGAGGACCCTAAAGCACCATTTTGGGTGGGCATCATCACCAAACACAAGATGCTCCAGAAGACAAAAGCCAAGTCTCTCCCAATATTCAGCATTGATATGGAGTGGTGTGCCACCCTCACGGTCAACCGATCCCACATCCGATTCCGCCTGGACACCAGTGCTTCAGCCAACCTCATGTCAAGCCGACCATCCTGCCATCCGCCTGCCAGCTTCTGGAGTATAATGGTAATGCATTTGCTGCCAGTGGCTCTTGCCAGATTGAAGTGTCGCACCGGTCAGTAAAGGATAAACTGCCATTCGAAATAGTGGGATCCACTAAAGCCTCCCTGCTTGGTGCTCAGACTTGCAAACTTCTAAACCTTGTCCAAAGGGTTCACTCCCTGTCACCCGCTGACACTTCCGCATCTCAAGACGCTGACTTTCGGACACAACTGAACGCCATCATCACCTGATACCACGATGTATTCGAGGGCATGGGCACATTCCCATACACTTATAAAATCTTGGTGCCTGTGGTGCACGCATCTCGCAGGGTACCAGCACCCCTCAAGGACCGCCTCAAGCAGCAGCTGCAGGAACTCCAGGACCAGGGCGTAATTTTGAAAGTTACAGAACCGACTGACTGGGTCAGCTCTATGGTGTGCGTGAAAAAAACATCCGACGAATTACGCATATGTATTGATCCCAAGGACCTCAACCGCAATATTATGAGAGAACACTATCCCATTCCAAAGCGCAAAGAAATCACCTGCGAGATGGCTCGTGCCAAATTTTTCACCAAGCTAGACACATCCAAGGGGTTCTGGCAGATCCAACTCAACGCATCCAGTCGGAAACTCTGCACCGTTAACACCTCATTTGGCCGGTATTGCTACAACCGGATGCCATTTGGCATCATATCTGCATCGGAAGTGTTCCATAGATTAATGGAGCAGATGATGGAAGTTATCGAAGGGGTTCGCATATATGTGGATGACATCATTGTCTGGTCTACCACCCCACAGGAGCACATTGATCACCTCCAACGCGTTATCCGACGAATCCATGAGCATGGCCTCCGCCTCAACTGGGCCAAATGCTCCTTTGGTCAAACAGAACTTAAATTCCTCGGAGACCACATTTCACAGTTTGGAGTGCAGCCAGATGCTGACAAGGTATCTGCCATTAAGGCCATGAAGACACCGGAGGACAAGAAGGCCTCCGCTTCCTGGGCATGGTCAATTTCCTGGGGAAATTCATCCCTAACCTCACCTCCCACACCACTGCTCTCAGGAACCTTGTTAAGAAGACGACCGAGTTCCAATGGCTCCCCACCCACGAACAAGAATGGCGGGAACTCAGGGCGAAGCTGACCAAGGTCCCGTGTTGGCATTTTTCGATCTGGCCAAAGAAACAAAGATCTCCACGGATGCCAGTCAGTCTGGCATTGGAGCAGTGCTCCTTCAACGTGACAACGCCTCCTCATGGGCTCCTGTCGCATACGCGTCACATGCAATGACGCCCACCGATCAGCGCTATGCGCAAATTGAAAAAGTGTGCCTGGGCCTTCTTACCGGAGTCGTCAAATTCCATGACTATGTCTATGGACTCCCAAAGTTCACAGTCGAGACAGACCACAGGCCACTGGTCAATATCATTCAAAAAGACCTTAACGACATGACGGCGCGCCTTCAGCGCATTCTCCTTAAACTCAGGCGGTACGACTTCAAACTCATCTACACCCCGGGTAAGGAGCTCATCGTCGCCGATGCACTCTCCCGATCTGTCACTACAACCTGCGACCCAGCGGGCTTTGTGTGCCAAATTGAGGCTCAGGTAGCATTCGCCGCATCCAATCTGCCCGCCACAGACGAACGACTAATCCAGATTCGTCGTGAGATGGCCAACGATCCCCTGCTCCAACGTGTCATGCGCCACCTGACAGACGGGTGGCTCAGGGGCCAATGCCTTCAATTCTATAACATTAAAGATGACCTGCCGGTGGTAGATGGAATTCTACTAAAGCTGGACAGGATCATCATTCCGCACAGCATGTGGAACCATGTTCTTGAGCTGCTCCATGAGGGCCACCTGGGAGTGGAGGAATGCCGCCGATGGGCCCGTGAGGCAGTGTACTGGCCTGGAATCAACGAGGACATTGCCAACGCCCTTCTTAACTGCCCAACATGCCAGCGTTTCCAGCCTGCTCAGCCAAGGGAGACCTTGCAACCCCATGAGTTGGTCACGTCCTCCTGGACCAAAGTGGGCATCAACCTGTTCCATGCAATGACGGAAGCATGGGATTCAGGGAGATTTAGCAGTTTGGATCAGAAATTGGCTAGCTGGAAGAAGACAAAGGGTGGTGGTTGATGGGAAGTGTTCAGACTGGAGTCCAGTTACTAGTGGTGTGCCACAAGGATCTGTTTTGGGGCCACTGCTGTTTGTCATTTTTATAAATGACCTGGAGGAGGGCGTAGAAGGATGGGTGAGTAAATTTGCAGATGACACTAAAGTCGGTGAAGTTGTGGACAGTGCGGAAGGATGTTACAAGTTACAGAGGGACATAGATAAGCTGCAGCGCTGGGCTGAGAGGTGGCAAATGGAGTTTAATGCAGAAAAGTGTGAGGTGATTCATTTTAGAAGGAATAACAGGAAGACAGAGTACTGGGCTAATGGTAAGATTCTGGGCAGTGTGGATGAGCAGAGAGATCTCGGTGTCCATGTACATAGATCCCTGAAAGTTGCCACTCAGGTTGAGAGGGTTGTTAAGAAGGCATACGGTGTGTTAGCTTTTATTGGTAGAGAGATTGAGTTTCGGAGCCATGAGGTCATGTTGCAGCTGTACAAAACTCTGGTGCAGCCGCATTTGGAGTATTGCGTGCAATTCTGGTCATCGCATTATAGGAAGGATGTGGAAGTATTGGAAAGGGTGCAGAGGAGATTTACCAGAATGTTGCCTGGTATGGAGGGAAGACCTTATGAGGAAAGGCTGAGGGACTTGAGGCTGTTTTTGTTAGAGAGAAGAAGGTTAAGAGGTGACTTAATTGACGCATACAAGATGATCAGAGGATTGGATAGGGTGGACAGTGAGAGCCTTTTTCCTCAGATGGTGATGTCTAGCACGAGGGGACATAGCTTTAAATTGAGGGGAGATAGATATAAGACAGACGTCAGAGGTAGGTTCTTTACTCAGAGAGTAGTAAGGGTGTGGAATGCCCTGCCTGCAACAGTAGTGGACTCGCCAACACTAAGGGCATTCAAATGGTCATTGGATAGGCGTATGGACGATAAGGGAATAGTGTAAATGGGCTTTAGAGTGGTTTCACAGGTTGGCGCAACATCGAGGGCCGAAGGGCCTGTACTGCGCTGTAATGTTCTATGTTCTATGTTTTATGCACTTGGCCGGGACTACGTCCTCATAGTGGACTATTTCTCAAACTACCCGGAGGTAGTTAGGCTACACGACCTCACCTCAACTGCGGTCATCCGTGCATGCAAGGAACCCTTCGCTTGCCATGGCATCCCCCTCGCGGTCATGTCCGACAATGGCCCGTGTTTTGCCAGTCAGCAGTGGTCCAATTTTGCCAAACGATACAACTTCACACATGTCACGTCCAGTCCCCATTACCCCCAATCCAATGGCAAAGCTGAAAAGGGGGTGCACATTGTCAAACGACTCCTGTACAAGGCGGCCGATGCAGGATCCGATTTTTACCTTGCCCTGCTTGCTTACAGATGAGCTCCATTGTTCACCGGCCTGTCACCGGGTCAATTGTTGATGAATTGCACGCTGCGGACGACGATGCCGGCCATTCACGTTCCAGACTTGGACAACCTTCCGGTCCTTCGTCGAATGCAGTTGTCTCGGGCCCAACACAAATCGGCGTACGACACCCGCGCCACGGATCTCCCTGCTCTGGCTCCTGATGACGAGGTCCGTGTCCAACTTCCCGATGTTGGTTGGTCCGCCACCGCTGTGGTGCTTAGACAAGTGACCCCCAGGTCATTTTTGATTCATCTACAAGACGGCCCTCTTCTTCGCCGAAATAGGTGAGCACTGCGACTCCTTCCTCGCTCGCCACCAGATCATCATGTCCTGCCTCGCCGTCACGACGAACCCGTCACGGACTTTGCAGATCTTCCTTTCGCTCTGCCACCCTCTGAGGCTGACACAGTCCCGCCCATTCCAGATCAGCCGGCTCCTGACCCACCCTTGAGGCGGCCAACCAGAATTCATCGCCTACCTCAGAGACTGAATTTATGAACTGCCTGAATTCATGGACTCTTTGAACTCATGAACTGATTGTTTTGTTACCCTGTTTGTTAACTCACTGGTTTGTACATACTGTTGTTCTAGTTATATTTTGTGTTACATATTGTCCACCTGCACTCGACACCTTCCAATGTAAATATCTTAGAGTTTCTGTACATAGTCCTGTAAATATGCTCGCATGCGCCACACATAGTTAGGAACATTTGCATACTCTATTATTTATTGCCACGAACACACATTTTTTTTAGAAAAGGGGGGATGTCATTATATACACATCAGTGTATGATGGTGCAGAGATACACACTGACTGACACACTGCAAGACCAATCAACACCCACAACACAGCAGCCAATCACCAGTTAGGGTATGGTCACTATAAAGACAGAGGGCACTAGTTTTCCCGCTCATTCGGGATGCAGCCTCTGAGACAGACAGAGCCCGCAGTCAGTGGCACAAACATCCACCATGTGCTAGCATGGTCAGGTTAGGCATAGGTCTTCAGTCAATCTAACATAGTGTCGACCCACAGTGCAAGTATGTTTAACAGCTCTTAGTTAAATAAAATAGAGTTGTACTATTACAAATATTGGTAGCCTGTCTATGTTATTGCTAAGGTAAACGCAGTCTCCACAGATCCAGAGTACACAATACATCAATTACCACATTCACCCCCTGTTAAAATTGTGTCCGGCGGGGGTGGTGGAGAACTATATACAGAGCATGTTTAATATACAGAAGCGAAAAAAAATATTTCTTTCTGAAATCCAGTACAAGATGGTTTGATAGTCCCAAACCAATTATAGATTTAGCCGGTCCGGGGAGTTGATGTGGAGTTGGGAGCGAAGCAGTGGTGGCGGCGATTCTGCTGTTGGTCTGGTCCTTGGTGACTCCGGGAGCGTGCCGAAATCCTCTTCATACTCGAGCGTGGATGGATGGTCCCGGGGGGGTTGCTGCTGGGTGCGCCGGGGGAGGGGGGGTGGAGCCGGGCCGGAGGGGTGTGTGTGTGTGGAACCTGCTGGTGCCAAGTCCCTGAGGGAGACAGTATCCTCGCGGCCGTCGGGATACGCTACGTAGGCATACTGGGGGCTCGGTGAGCTTGCCTGGGCGATACAAAATCTCGTAGTTGTAGGTGGAGAGCTCGATCCTCCACCTCAAGATTTTATCATTTTGATCTTACCCCGCTGTGTGTTATTGAACATGAAGGCTACCGACCATTGGTCAGTGAGGAGAGTGAAGCTTCTGCCGGCCAGGTAATGCCTCCAATGCCGCACAGCTTCAACGATAGCTTGGGCCTCTTTTTCGACGGAGAAGTGACGAATTTCAGAGGCATGTAGGGTGCGGGAAAAGAATGCCAAGGGCCTGCCCGCCTGATTGAGGGTGGCGGCTCGGGCGACGTCTGATGCGTCGCTCTCCACTTGAAAGGGCAGCGTCTCGTCTACTGCGTGCATCCCGGCCTTGCCGATATCGGCTCTAATACGGTTGAAGGCATGTTGAGCCTCGGCCATCAGGGGGAAAAGGGTGGACTGGATGAGTGGGCGGGCCTTGTCAGCGTAGCTTGGGACCCACTGGGTGTAGTATGAAAAGAACCCCAAGCAGTGTTTGAGGGCCTTGGGGCAGTGGGGAAGGGGGAGCTCCATGAGGGGGCGCATGCGGTCGGGATCAGGCCCGATAGCCGAGGATGGCTCAGCGGTTTGTGCTGAATACGCACTTCTCGTTGTTACAGGAGGATTAGGAGAGTGGCGGTGTGGAGAAATTTGGCAAGGTTGGCATCGTGGTCCTGCTGATCGTGGCCGCAGGTGGTGACATCGTCTAGGTACGGGAAGGTGGCCCGCAACCTGTACCGGTAGACCATTCGGTCCATCTCCCTTTGGAAGACCGAGACCCCGTTGGTGACGCCGAAGTGAACCCTGAGAAAATGGTAAAGGCGGCCATCTGCCTCGAAGGCAGTGTATGGGCGGTCCGCCTTACGGATGGGGAGCTGTTGGTAGGCGGATTTGAGGTTTACAGTTGAAAAGACCCGGTACTGGGCAATCTGATTGACCATATCAGATATGCGTGGGAGGGGGTACGTGTCGAGCTGTACCTATGGATGGTCTGGCTGTAGTCCACGACCATTCTGTGTTTCTCCCCAGTTTTCACCACTACGACTTGGGCTCTCCAGGGGCTGTTGCTGGCCTCGATGATGCCTTCCCGAAGCAGCCGCTGGACCTCGGACCTACTGAAGGTCCTGTCCTGGGTGCTATACCGTCTGCTCCTGGTGGCGACGGGTTTGCAATCCGGGGTTAGGTTAGCGAATAGGGAAGGTGGGTCGACCTTTAGGGCCACGACGCCGCACACAGTAAGGGTTGGTAGAGGCCCGCCGAATTTCAAGGTTAGGCTCTGGAGGTTACACTGGAAGTCCAGGCCGAGTAGCAGGGCAGCACAGAAGTTGGGGAGGATGTAGAGGCGGAAGCCGCTGAATTCTACGCCCTGGACCGTGAGTGTGACTATACAGTACTCCGGATCGCCACGGTTTGTGATCCGGAGGCCAGGGAGATTCTTTTTATTGGCGGGGTGTACCGCAAGGGAGTAGCGCCTTACCATATCTGGATGGATGAAGCTTTCGGTGCTCCCGGAGTCCAGCAGGCAAGAGGTCTCGTGCCCATCGATCTTCACGCTTGTTGAGGCAGTGGCTAGATTGTGCGGGCGAGACTGGTCGATCGTGACCAAGGCAAGTCGTGGCTGGTCGTTGCTGGTGTCGAACGATGGGGTGCCCGGGGGGCACGGGTCCTGGAACAATGGTGGTGCCCATGTGCTGTGAGGAAGACAAGATGGCGGCACCTGATAATCTTGGGGTGGAAAAGATGGCGGCGCCCACGGGCCGCAAGTGGCGGCGGTTGAAAAAGATGGCGGTGCCCATGGGCCGCACCTGGTCCGAGAAGGGGAAGATGGCGGCACCCATTGGCCACGTGTGGTCTGAGGGGGAGAAGATGGCGGCACCCACTGGCCGCGCATGGTCTGAGTGGGAGAAGATGGCAGCGCCCATTGTCCGTAAGCGAAGGGCGTCAGGGCAATAGCAGCGACTGAGCGGGCCTGGCACACCGCAGGGAAGTGCCCCTTCTTGCCACAGGCCTTGCAAAGGGCGGTGCGGGCCGTGCAGCGTTGGCGGGGTTGTTTCTGTTGCCCACAGAAGTAACATCGTGGGCACCCGGGGTTGGCTGGCTGGTGCGTGGCACAGGCATATTGACTGGGTGAGGCCCCCGGGGAGGCGGCCGTCTATGGAGTCCACGGTGTGTAGGAGGGGTAGGCTGCGCGGCTGGGGGTGTAGGCCTGAATATTGCACGAGATGACCGTCATCGATAGCGCCAGTTTTTTTGTTGCTGCGTGGTCGAGCGTGGCCCCCTCTAAAAGTCGCTGCCGTATGAGGTCTGACCCTATCCCTGTAACAAAGGCGTCCCGCATGAGGAGGTTCGAACGTTCCGTGGCCGTGACGGCCTGACAGTCACAGTCTCTGACCAGAGGAATTAAAGCACGCCAGAAACCTTCTACTGACTCACCAGGGAGTTGACTGCGAGTAGAGAGTACGTGTCTGGCGAAGAGCGTGTTCGTCTGCTCGGCGCATTTCTCTTTCAGTAGTGCCATGGCTTCGGCGTAGTTCGGCGCGTCCTGGATAAGAGGAAAGACGTTGGAGCTCAGCTGCGAGTAGAGTATCTGGATCTTCTGAGCTTCCGGGATTTGGTCTGGTGCATACCTGATGTAAGCTTCGAAACAAGCTAGCCAGTGTTGAAAGTCCTTTTTGGCGTCGCTTGATTGCGGATCCAGCTGCAGGCGATCCGGCTTGATGCGGAGGTCCATCTTCTGAAAATCTTAAAGTAATAAATTGATGCACGATCAATTGCACAGAGACGAGTGTTGAATACAACTGAGGCTTTATTACTCGAAGATGTGTGGCCTCCTACAGAAGCTGGCGAAATGGCTGCTGTAGAGGGAGCACACATATTTATACTCCGCCTACTGGGCGGAGCCAGCAGGCAGGGACTACCCCCGTACCTGTAGTACAGTGCCTTGTCACACATCTCCTAATATATACAACAGAGTGACACATACACTCGTGAGGAGTCTCGTTGGTGGCTGTACACAGGAGCGACCGGATGGAGTGGAGCGCATCGGAGAAGACCTCCTGCCAGTGGGAGACTGGGAGACTTCTAGACTGTAGGGCCAGGAGGATGGCCTTCCAGACCGTCGTGTTCTTCCTCTCCACCTGTCCATTTCCCCAGGGGTTGTAGCTGGTCGTCCTGCTGGAGGCGATGCCCTTGCTAAGCAGGAAGTGATGCAACTCGTCGCTCATGAAGGAGGAACCCCGATCGCTTTGGATGTAGGTGGGGAACCCGAACAAGGTGAAAAGACTGTGCAGGGCCTTGATGACGGTGGCAGAGGTCATGTCAGGGCACGGGATGGCAAAGGGGAGTCTTGATTACTCGTCAACAATGTTGAAGAAGTGCACGTTACGATCCGTGGAGGGGAGGGCCCTTTGAAATCGATGCTGAGGTGCTCAAGGGGGCGAGAGGCCTTTACCAGGTGCGCCCTGTCTGGCCGATAGAAGTGCGGCTTGCACTCCGCGCAGACCTGGCAGTCCCTGGTCATGGTCCTGACCTCCTCGATGGAGGAAAGCAGGTTGCGAGCCTTGATGAAGTGAAAAAAATGGTTGACCGCCGGGTGACTGAGGTCATTGTGGAGGGTACGGAGTCGGTCTACTTGTACGCTAGCACATGTACAAAGAACAAAGAACAAAGAACAAAGAAATGTACATCACAGGAACAGGCCCTTCGGCCCTCCATGCCCGTGCCGACCATGTTGCCCGATTAAACTACAATCTTCTACACTTCCTGGGTCCGTATCCCTCTATTCCCATCCTATTCATGTATTTGTCAAGATGCCCCTTAAATGTCACTATTGTCCCTGCTTCCACCACCTCCTCCGGTAGCGAGTTCCAGGCACCCACTACCCTCTGGGAAAAAAACTTGCCTCGTACATCTACTCTAAACCTTGCCCCTCTCACCTTAAACCTATGCCCCCTAGTAATTGACCCCTCTACCCTGGGGAAAAGCCTCTGACTATCCACTCTGTCTATGCCCCTCATAATTTTGTATACTTCTATCAGGTCTCCCCTCAACCTCCTTCGTTCCAGTGAGAACAAACCGAGTTTATTCAACCGCTCCTCATAGCTAATGCCCTCCATACCAGGCAACATTCTGGTAAATTTCTTCTGCACCCTCTCTAAAGCCTCCACATCCTTCTGGTAGTGTGGCGACCAGAATTGAACACTGTACTCCAAGTGTGGCCTAACTAAGGTTCTATACAGCTGCAACATGACTTGCCAATTCTTATACTCAATGCCCCGGCCAATGAAGGCAAGCATGCCATATGCCTTCTTGACTACCTTCTCCACCTGTGTTGCCCCTTTCAATGACCTGTGGACCTGTACTCCTAGATCTCTTTGACTTTCAATACTCTTGAGGGTTCTACCATTCACTGTATATTCCCTACCTGCATTAGACCTTCCAAAATGCATTACCTCACATTTGTCCGGATTAAACTCCATCTGCCATCTCTCTGCCCAAGTCTCCAAACAATCTAAATCCTGCTGTATCCTCCGACAGTCCTCATCGCTATCCGCAATTCCACCAACCTTTGTGTCGTCTGCAAACTTACTAATCAGACCAGTTACATTTTCCTCCAAATCATTTATATATACTACAAAGAGCAAAGGTCCCAGCACTGATCCCTGTGGAACACCACTGGTCACAGCCCTCCAATGAGAAAAGCATCCTTCCATTGCTACTCTCTGCCTTCTATGTCCTAGCCAGTTCTGTATCCACCTTGCCAGCTCACCCCTTATCCCGTGTGACTTCACCTTTTGTACTAGTCTACCATGAGGGACCTTGTCAAAAGCCTTACTGAAGTCCATATAGACAACATCCACTGCCCTACCTGCATCAATCATCTTAGTGGCCTCCTCGAAAAACTCTATCAAGTTAGTGAGACACGACCTCCCCTTCACAAAACCGTGCTGCCTCTCACTAATACGTCCATTTGCTTCCAAATGGGAGTAGATCCTGTCTCGAAGAATTCTCTCCAGTAATTTCCCTACCACTGAAGTAAGGCTCACCGGCCTATAGTTCCCGGGATTATCCTTGCTACCCTTCTTAAACAGAGGAACAACATTGGCTATTCTCCAGTCCTCCGGGACATCCCCTGAAGACAGCGAGGATCCAAAGATTTCTGTCAAGGCCTCAGCAATTTCCTCTCCAGCCTCCTTCAGTATTCTGGGGTAGATCCCATCAGGCCCTGGGGACTTATCTACCTTAATATTTTTTAAGACACCCAACACCTCGACTTTTTGGATCTCAATGTGACCCAGGCTATCTACACACCCTTCTCCAGACTCAACATCTACCAATTTCTTCTCTTTGGTGAATACTGATGCAAAGTATTCATTTAGTACCTCGCCCATTTCCTCTGGCTCCACACATAGATTCCCTTGCCTATCCTTCAGTGGGCCAACCCTTTCCCTGGCTACCCTCTTGCTTTTTATGTACGTGTAAAAAGCCTTGGGATTTTCCTTAACCCTATTTGCCAATGACTTTTCGTGACCGCTTCTAGCCCTCCTGACTCCTTGCTTAAGTTCCTTCCTACTTTCCTTATATTCCTCGCAGGCTTCGTCTGTTCCCAGCCTTTTAGCCCTGACAAATGCCTCCTTTTTCTTTTTGACGAGGCCTACAATATCTCTCGTCATCCAAGGTTCCCGAAAATTGCCGTATTTATCCTTCTTCCTCACAGGAACATGCCGGTCCTGAATTCCTTTCAACTGCCACTTGAAAGCCTCCCACATGTCAGATGTTGATTTGCCCTCAAACATCCGCCCCCAATCTATGTTCTTCAGTTCCCGCCTAATATTGTTATAATTCGCCTTCCCCCAATTTAGCACATTCATCCTAGGACCACTCTTATCCTTGTCCACCAGTACTTTAAAACTTACTGAATGTACCGCGGGATAGGGCATCTGGGGGCTCATTGAGCTTCCCAGGTCGATACAAGATATCGTTGTTGTAGGTGGAGAACTCGATCCTCCACCTCAGAATCTTGTCATTTTGATCTTGCCCCGCTGTGTGTTATTGAACATGAAGGCAACTGACCGTTGGTCAGTGAGGAGAGTGAATCGCCTGCCAGCCAGGTAATGCCTCCAATGTCGCACAGCTTCTACGATGGCTTGGGCTTCCTTTTCGACGGAGGAGTGTCGAATTTCGGAGGCATGGAGGGTACGGGAGAAGAAAGCCACAGGCCTGCCCGCCTGGTTGAGGATAGCGGCCAGAGCAAGGTCCGACGCATCGCTCTCCACCTGGAATGGAATGGACTCGTCCACAGTGTGCATCACGGCTTTGCCTTGATGCGATTGAAGGCCAGTCGGGCCTCAGCCGTCAGGGGATAAATGGTGGATTTGATAAGTGGACGGGCCTTGTCCCGATAATTTGGGACCCACTGGGCATAGTACGAGAAGAACCCCAGACATCTCTTCAGGGCCTTGGGGCAGTGGGGGAGAGGGAGTTCCGGGGGGCGGGGGGCGCATGCGGTCGGTGTCGGGCCCTAGGACTCCATGTTACACGACGTAGCCAAGGATGGCTAGGCGGGTTGTGTGGAAAACGCATTTTTCCTTATTGTAGATGAGGTTCAGGAGTTTAGCGGTGTGGAGGAAGTGCCGGAGGTTTCCGTCATGGTCCTGCTGGTCATGGCCGCAAATGGTGACATTGTCTAAGAACGGGAATGTGGCCCGCAGCCCGTACTGGTCAACGATTCTGTCCATTTCTCTTTGGAAGACCGGGACCCCATTGATGACGCCGAAGGGGACCCTGAGGAAGTGGTAGAGGCGGCCATCTGCCTTGAAGGCAGTGTATTGGCGGTCCTCCGGGCGGATAGGGAGCTGGTGATACGCGGACTTCTAGTCAACTGTGAAGAAGACTCGATACTGCGCAATCTGGTTGACCATGTCAGATATGCGGGGGAGGAGGTACGCATCGAGCTGCGTGTACCGGTTGATGGTCTGACTGTAATCGATGACCATCTGACCATCCAATGCTTCTCCCCAGTCTTGACGACCACCACTTGGGCTCTCCAGGGGCTGGTACTAGCCTCAATGATCCCCTCTCGCAGGAGTCGCTGGACCTCCGACCTGATGAAGACACTGTCCCGGGCACTGTATCGTTAGCTCCTGGTAGCGACGGCTTACAGTCCGGGGTGAGATTTGAGAAGAGCGAGGGTGGGGCGACCTTAAGGGTCGCGAGGTATAGACGGTGAGGGGGGGCAGGGGTCCACCAAACTTTAAAGTATGGCTTTGGAGGTGGCACTGGAAGTCAAGACCCAGTAATCGGGAAGCGCAGAGATGGGGAAGGACATAGAGTTTGAAGTAAGGGTCGCGACACAGTACCCCCGGATTTCTACTGCATGGGATCCGGAAGCCAGGGAGATTTTCTGGGTCGCGGGTAAAATTGGGAGGGAGCAGCGCCTTACCGTATCTGGGTGAATGAAACTGTCTGTGCTTCCGGAGTCGAAAAGACAGGCCGTCTCGTGCCCGTTGATCCGGACAGTCATCGTAGACTTTGTGAGGTGATGAGGCCACGACTGGTCGAGCGTGATGGAAGCGAGCTTCGGAATGCGGTTGGTAGGCCGGTCGGAGGTAGCGGCGGCCAGAATACGGTCAAGTGAGCCAGGTTCCCGGGAGGCTGCGGAGTGATCCCAAGATGGCGGCCCCCAAGAGTCGCGCGTGGCGGGAGGCATTGGCGATGGCGTCCAAGATGGCGGCCTCCGTGGGTCGCGCGTGGCGGGTGGAGAACACAATTGCGTTAAAGATGGCAGCCCCCATGGGTCGCACGTGGCGGCCAAAATTGAAGATGGCGACGAAGTTGGCGGCGCCCACGGATCGCACATGGCGGGTGGCGCGGCAGCTGGGGGCGGCCTGCAGTAGGCAGCAGGCAGCGCTGCTGGGCCTAGACGTTTTAGGTGGAGATCGGGCCTGGCAGGCTTTTGCAAACTGGCCCTTCCTCCCACACCTGTTGCAAGTCGCGTTCCGTGCAGGGCAGCGTTTTCTGGGGTGATTACCCTGGCCGCAAAAGTAGCGCCTCGTTGCTATTTCCGGAGTTGCCGGGCTGCTGCGCGGCACAGGCTTGCATCACACCCGGGTCGGATGATAGCGGCGCCCACGAGGGTGCCGCGCGGTCGGAGCTGTAGGCCTCCATGTACAGGGAGGCCACCTCCAGCGAGTTGGAGGGTTGTACTGTCTCTGGGAGGCCAAGTGTACCCCCTTCTAGTAATCACTGCCGGATATAGTTTGATTTCATGCCTGCGGCGTAAGCGTCCCTCATCAGCAGCTCCACGTGCTGGGTAGCCGATATCGCCTGGCAATCACAGTTCCGGCAGAGTACCTGCAGAGCATGCAGGAATTCTGCAAGTGATTCCCCAGGGCGGTGCCATCTCGTGGCAAGGAGGTGCCTAGCATACACCTCGTTAATGGACTTCACATATTGTCCCTTCAGCAGCATTATTGCCTCCGCATACGAGGGGGCGTCCCTGATGAGAAGAAAGACTTGTGGGCCCACCCGTGCGTGGAGGATCTGCTTCTTCGGGAGGTCTGTGAAGTCTTCGGCGAGGATCTGAGGTATGCTTCGAAGCAGCTTAGCCAGTGCTCAAATGTTTCTGTGGCATCGGCTGGCTGTGGGTCCAGCTCCAGGCGATCAGGCTTGAGTGATGAGTTCATCTTAGATGTTTAGTGTATTAAATTGATTTGCCATCAATAAACACACAACGAATAAACATAACTGAGGCTTTAAAACACTAAACAGCAAGCCTCCTGGCGTCTGATCCCGAACTGGATCAGAGGTGGAGACTAGCGACCTTTATACATGAGCCCGAGGGGAGGAGCCACAGGCAGAGCCAGCCGGGACAAGCCCAGGCATGTAACAATACAACAGTACAATACAGTGGTTTACCACACCAATCTCTAAGTAAACCTGTGGGTCCCCCACTCCCCACCCATGAACAATGTCAACTGTCACCCTCCCCCCCCCCCGCCCCACTTGAGGACATCCCACTATGTGGTCCCTGAGAATCCCACTCTTCAGGCTCCGTCTTCCAGGACTCCCACCTGTCACCTGCAACCTCCCAGGAGCCCCTACTTACTTGCCATGCACACCCCTACCCTTCATACCCCCCACCCTCCTTTCATGGTCATGGCCCCCTCAGTCCACAAGCCTTGGTAGTCCCACCCTGCACCCTGGCACCTTTATGCTGCCACCTTGGCAGTGCCCCTGACCACTTGGCAGTGTCACCCAGGCACCTTGGAGGTGCTAGGGTGGCAATGCCAAGGTGCCCCTATTCCGGGTGGAGGCCAGCGGGCACCCTGCACTATCCCTGACCATTCCAGGGGTCTCTGTCTGTGTGGACCAGGGCTGAACGACGCCTGGTTGCGACCTCCCTGGGAAGACCAGTCGATCCTGAGTAAGTTCGCCGAAGTCGGTTCTGCGCTGTCTGGTCGTCCCTTTTGATTTGTTATGTTGTAGGTGTAACATAAGCAGCTTCCTTGTGGTGCACTTGACAAAGGAAGGTTCAGACGTGGAGATAACTTCAACACATTTATTAAACTATTCACACTTCTGTTACTCGGGTTCGACACTACTGCTAATCCTACTATAGCTACCCAGACTGACTAACCAGCTGCTGCAATCCACGCGGTGGGTGTAATATTGAATCAACCCTGTGTCTGTTCTCACTGACTGTCTCCACTGGAACGAGGCAGATCATGTGTGTGGTGTCCTTTATATATGGGTTGGTGTAATGCCCCCCTGTGGTCGTGCCACCTCCTTGTGTATCGTGAATGTGCATTGGCCGTATCCTATCCAACTTATCTATTGGTTGAGTGTGTGTGTGTGTGATGTTTCTGGTGCTCCCTCTAGTGTCTAGCTAGCCTACATGCATTTACATTGATGCACATCACCACATCCCCCTTTTTTATATGTTCATATTTTCTGTACACTTTTAAGAAAATTGAACAAATAACAGGTAGATAAGGTAAGGTCTATACAAGTCATGGGAACAGTGATTAAACAATAAGCCCAAATCATTCGTGTGAGTCCCAAAAACCATCAATTATCATGGTCAAATGTCTCTCTTGGTTATGAACGGCATCCCTGTGCCACAGGAACCAAGAAGTGGTCAAATCACTTCGCTGTCTGATTTGGAGTCCCTTTCTTTTTTCGATGTTTGTGATGGTGCTGTTGGATAGCATCTTGTTGCTGAGAAGGTGTTGACATTGAAGAGGTACCATCAACAGTATCATTTGAGGTCATGGATGTGCCATATGGTGAAGTTGGATAAGACTGTACATACTGGTTCTGGTCACATGCTGTGCAGGGAGGGTGATCCTGCTGAGAACCGTTGAAGCTTGTTGAATTGGAAACAGAATTTCTGCTCGCATTAATACCTGGTGATGGTGTGAAACTAGAACTTTGCATCTGATAGGAATATTCCGTCTGGCCAGGCTGGGGTGCAGCAAATCCTGGGCTGTAACTAAGCCATCCAGTCTAAAGTGCAGATTGCGCTTGCGGTAGCCCTCCTTCGGTCTTGATTCCATTAGTGGGCAATCCGTAGTGCTGGCCTGTTTGAGAATATGCTGCATAGACTGCTGGCTGCTGCATGCCTGAATACTGGGCTTGTCCAGCATGAGCTGTCATTGGCTGCACTGCTGATGTGGAAAAAAATGTGTGGACATAGCTGTGGTGAATATTGGTGTATTCCACTTGGAGTGCAGCCGCTGCTTGTTATCCCTGGCCCAGTGTAATTGTTAAGTGATCCATCTCCTGTCGTTGTGGAATTTGCTGTCACCCTGAGCGTGCCATCACTGAGGTTGCGGCACTCCCTGTCTGGAGTAAAGTCCGGCTTATGTGAATCAGAGTCGGCGTTTGGTTGCTCCCCATCTGGAGTCGGGTCTGTTTTAACTGAGTCAGTGTTGGTTTGTTGATGCTCCCCGTCCGGAGTCTTAGCAAGTTCACTGGAATCAGCTGAGATTTCTTGAAGCTGCCCGTCTGGAGTCGGAAGGAATGCATTGACTTGTGGAGAGGTTCGAGCGTATGAGGGTGGAAGTATCATGGTGCCACCGGAGTCACCAGTGTTCTCACAGTGATCGTCAAGTGCCTCTGTACACGTTAGCTGAGGTATGTCACTTTGCAGATCTTGCATGGGAGGTGGGATGCTGTCGTCACTCGTCTCACGTACCGTGGGTAGATCCTCAGTAGCTGCTTGTTGTTCGCTTGGGTTGTGTAAATCGTCAGAGTCTTCTGCTGGTGGTGCAAACAATGTGGGTGGACTGTCATTGTCTTGCTGTTGTCCTTCATTTGGGCTTGGACTGTCATCGTCGCTTTGTTCTTCGCTGTAGCATGATAGTCCTACTGTGCATTGGAGCATGGTAGTCTTTCATAGTCTTCTTACTGTTTACTTGAGCATGGCAGAATTGCATCATCTGCCGCTAGTTGATCAGAGGAGGTTGCTAAACCCTCATGGTCTTGTTCCTGGAAGGACTGCGCGTCGGAGTCTTGCGTTGCTTCTATCGTAGAGGCTGTCCACGAGCTCGCTGCGGAGGCTTGTGACACTGGAGTCACGTCTGGTGTGTGCAAGCACTGCGCTCTGGAGACTTGCGTTTCTCCAATTGTGGAGTCTTCTTTCGTAGAGTCGGGAACCCTGAGCGGTGCGTGGACCACGCTTTGTGTGGCAGCTGGCTGCTCTCTGTGGGCTTGTACTGCTCTGTTTCTTGGTGTCAGGCTGCAGCATCATCCTGCACTCACGAGTTGGGATGTCATATCTGTTGGGCTGATGATCTCCAAATCCGAAGAATCTGTCGTCGGGGTCGCCAATGTGCAACACGTCGAGTTGCGGTTCGGATTTGGTACTGGGGTAGCCTCCCAAGGTGAAAGGTTTGTCCGAGTTGTAGTCTTCTAGAACCATATCATCACTGTTTGCTCCGGAGCTGGTATTGGGCTCGCGAGGTCCAGTGAAAATGTAACGGTCGGTATCGAAGTATTCAAGGTCGGAACCATTGGTTTGGGTGTAGGTAACTGCTTGTTTCAGGGTTCTTCGGAGGTTAATTTCATTCCCTGGTTCAATTTGAGGCATTGTGCTGTCATTCCAGGTGAAGGAAGGTTGTTTTACAGCTTTAAAAGATTTTTTCTTTGATTTGGGACGTTGCCCTTTAAATGGGCATGGTCCGGGGCCTCTGACGTCATGACGCGCGTGACGTAGCACGTAGGAAGCGTTTGCACATGTGCAGATCGCGGTTCCTGTACTGATGGCCGTTTTCGTGATTGCACATGCGCCGCGTCTTGCGCATGCGCAAACGGACATTCCCTTTTTGCGCGCTTCTTGCGCAACTGCAGTCCCTGTAGAGAGATGGCCGCCGACCAAAATTGTTCTATGCTCCGAGGTGAGTACTGGCACTTCTCTTACATTTTCTTGCTGGTTGGAGTGTGTTTTCCTCACAGTATTTGCCAAATTTGTCCAGGACTGCCTGGAAGTCGCTCATGTTTTGCCCCTTGGAGAACTTGAATTTTTAAAGATTCCTTCTGCTCTGGCACCAGCGACGGTGAGCAGAAGCTCTGTTTTTTTCAAGATCGGCCACTTCTTCTAGTCCGGCTGCCACCAGGAAGATTTCAAACATTTGCCGGAATACCCGCCAGTTTTCGCGGAGATCACCGTGGCACTGGAGCTGCTGCGGAACCCTGATCTCAAACATCTTGCCTGGGTATCGTTGCTGGTTGTCACTGTACGCTGAGGATTGGCTATCTGGATTGAAACAGTTCACTCCTGGTACCATGATTTATGTTGTAGGTGTAACATAAGCGGCTTCCTTGTGGTGCACTTGACAAAGGTTCAGGCGTGCAGATAACTTCAACACGTTTATTAAACTATTCACACTTCTATTACTCGGGTTCGACACTACTGCTAATCCTACTATAGCTACCCAGACTGACTAACCAGCTGCTGCAATCCACGTGGTGGGTGCAATATTGAATCAACCCTGTGTCTGTTCTCACTGACTGTCTCCACTGGAAAGAGGCAGATCATGTGTGTGGTGTCCTTTATATATGGGTTGGTGTAATGCCCCCCTGTGACCGTGTCACCTCCTTGTGTATCGTGAATGTCCATTGGTCGTATCCTATCTAACTTATCTATTGGTTGAGTGTGTGTGTGATGTTTCTGGTGCTCCCTCTAGTTTCTAGCTAGCCGACATGTATTTACATTGATGCACATCACCACACCTTTTGGATGTGATTCTGACTGACCTGGGTCGATCCCGCCAGGTGTGAAGGCTGCTGGGAAACCCAAAGGATGTCTCTCCGACATCCACTGCTTGCACCGTGCCCGAGTGAGCGCGCAACACAGCCGGTGGATCGCACCCTATGCACTGCTGCCTGTGGCACAGAAAATCACTACAGCTCACAATGCTTATGCAACAGGGATCATCCAGGGAGCCACGGAGAGCTTCCTTCAGATTGGCCAATTTTCAGTATAATCAATGCCTTTTTTGCTAGGTCAGATCAATTTATAGTTTGATGGTACTTCCATGCAGATGACTGATTGGGCTATCAAATGTTTGAGTATTGTTGGGTCCCACGTCACTGAGGCTATTGATCGCATAATGCTCTCAATCTTTGGCAATCCTTAGTCTTATTCTTTCAACCTTTAAAAGACCTTTAATATAACATCTTCTATGTTATTAACACACTGTGGATTAGACCAAGGATGCCAGAATTCTATTCAGTATTAGCATTTATCACTGAATTTAGCTATCCTTATTTGGTCGAAGTCATGTTCAAAAGCAGATCTTCAATCACCTCATAAAATTGCACAATGTAAAAATGATTGTCAAGTGTATAACGCCCCACAAAGCAACATAGCCCTGTGGTCCATAAACAGTTTGTTATCTCTATTAATGCAGCACTCAAAAAATGGCAACAGCTTGTGGCACAGTAAGCAGTTACTCATGCTCTTGCACAATAAATATTGTAGGTAATTGTCTGGATGTGTCGAGAGTTCAGTTCTGATCACAAGCCCAATCATCCAACTCTTCAGCTTCAAGCTGCAAAAGAAACAAAAATGCATTATAGTCACCACCTTGCAATCGGTAATCATCAAGGCAGAGAAGCAATACAGAACTAAACTAGTACCTCTCCTGAGGCTTCAGCTCGAGATAAAGTCATCCGGATTTCCTCTTCAGTCATGTCCAGATCAAGATCTTCATCCCAGTTTTCAACATAATTTGAAGTGTTCCCTATAACAAAAATAATCATGAGACCAGAGTCCATAAAACACAATTCATTAATCATTGGGAAGAAGTTCCAAATACTTTTCAGTATTATGGAATGTTTGAACCCATTATCACTGTTCGAACCTATTGTCACAACCATTGTAACTGGAATGTTGCTCTAACCTTAATTCTCTAAGCTTGTGATGCCAAGTTATGGAAAGATTCAGCCTTCAAAATCCCATTCTTCAGCTATAAATTACCTGAGCTACTTTTATCCCTCCTATCTGCGAACCTGTTCATGTAAGTTTTTCCTCCTGTTGGCCACACTGTATTTAGTTCATATAAGCCACAATGATGAACATTCATTCAACTGGTGGATTTAGATTAATTAAGCAGCTGGATTTTTCACCAATAAAGCAGTAACCTACATCAACCAAAATAAAGCTGCAGTCAACAAGAGACAGAATAGTGCTGTGAATTTTAACTTTGAGCAGAGGCAGAGTGGAAGCAAGAGATTGCACTGCCCACCCAATGTCTTAGTTGAATGGTTTGAGTCACTTAATGTTTGGGCATCATTCAAATGTGCATGGCAAGTTTGAGGGGAATGGTAACAGTTAGCGGACAAATAATCCAGAGGCCCAAACTGATGCTCAGGAACAGGAGTTCAAATTCCCCCTGTGACACCTGGTGGAATTTAAATTCAAATAATTAATAAATATGGAATTACAAAGCTTGTCTCACTAAGGGGAATATGAAATGACAGCACTGTCATACAAGCTCATTAAAGCCCTTCAGGGATAGAAATCCACCAATCCACCAGAATCAGATTGGCTGATGCTTAATTACCCTCGGAGCTGACCGAGTAAACATTCATGTTGTATCTAACAGCTGCAGAAAAATGAAAGGATCAAATATTGACAGACCCTGCAAAGTCCTCCTCGCTACCATCTGAAGACATGCCATCTCAGGACATGCCAAAATTGCCAGATTCAAGGTTAGTCAAGAAAAAGCCTAACAGTCATACCCACCCACTCATACCTTATAGCCAATGCCCCACCATAAGTGGCAACATAGTAGTCCAGTTTGGAGGGAATGGCTCTGAGAATCCACAAGATTGACTCCACACCCCAGGAAGTCTTATGGCATCAGGTCAAACATGGGCACAACCCTCCAATTAATTACCACTTACTGTCCTGCCTCAGCTGATGATTTAATGCTCCTCAATGTTGAGCACTAATTAGAAGAAACTTTGAAGGTAACAAGAATGCTGGATGGGGGACTTCAACGTCCATCACTAAGAGTGGCTCAGTAGCACTATTAGTGACTGAGCTAGCAGAGTCCTGGAAGACATATGTCAGGCTAGGCCAATGGTAAATGAATCAACAAGAGGGAAAACATTTTTTTGCCTCATCCTCACCAACCTACCTGCCACAGATGCACCTGCCCTTGACAATATCAGTAAGAGTGAACACTGCAGAGTCTATTGTGTTGTGTGTCACCACCATGGTACTAAATGAACCACATTCAGAACAAATCTAGCAACTCAAATTTGGGCATCGAGCAGCAGCAGGATTGTATAGGATCACAAACTGTAGCCTCATGGCCTGACATATCCTCACTCTATGATGGCCATTAAATCAGGAGATGAATGCTAGCTCATTGTAGATTTCAGGAGACCAAACCAGCAACATTACAAAGCATAAAATGAGTCACCAAGCTGGTGAAACTAGAACACAGGACTAAATAAAGGACGAGCATGCGACAAACTGAGCTAAGTGATTCCAAAAGCAGCGGATCATATCTAAGCTCTGCAATCCTGCCACATCGAATCCTGCATGGTGGTGGACAATTAAACAACTAACTGGAGGAAGGAGCTCCACAAATATCTCCATCCTCAATGAGGTTGCATATCAGTGCTAAAAGACCAGACTGAAGCATCTGCAACTATCTTTACCCAGGCATGCTGATTGGATGATCCATCTCAGACTCCTCCGAAGGTCCTCAGCATCACCAAAGCCTGATTTCAGCCAATTCAATTCACTCCATGTAATATTAAGAAATGGTTGAAGGCACTGGATGGGCCTATGTCCTGACAACATTCCAGCGATAGTACAGAAGATTTGTGTTCCAGAAATAACCACGCCAACGTGTTCTAGTACAGCTACAACACTGGTATCTATCCGGGAACGTGGAAAATTATCCAGTTCTGACCTCTCCACAAAAATCAGGACAAAGCCATTCTGTCAATTATTGTCCCCTCAGCCTCTTCTCGCTAATCAGCAGATTGTAGATGTTGCTGACAGTGCTATCAAGGGCATTGACTCATCAATAAATGATTTGGAGTTTGGGTTGCACCAGGGCCACTTAGCTCCAGATCTTATTGGAGCGCGAGTCCAAACACGGATGAAATAACTAAATTCTAGAGATGAGGTGAGAGTGTCTGCTCTTGACGTAAAGGCAGATTTTGGAGGAATGTGGCACCAAGGAGCCCGAGCAAAATTGAAATCAATGAAAGTAAGGGATGGGGGTGTTGGACACACACCACCAATTGGAGTCATGTCGAGCACAAATGATGATAGTTGTGGTTGTAGGAAGTCAATCATCTCAGCCCCACAATATCACTGTATGAACTCGTCAGGGTGTCCTTACTAGCAATGTTCACACCACATGAATGACTAAATAAATAAAACCTTGACCTTGGGAAAATTTGTAATTTGTGTAAACCCCAGTGCAGCTCAACATTGGTGGGTCATAGGAAGTGTCAAAACACAGACAGTGTTCTTTGAGAACTGCAGCCTCCTTACGCATTGTTCCCCAGAGAAGTGCAGGCATGTTGCACCTATCTTCTGCTCCACGTGCTGCTTCAACCTGCTGCAGAAATTTCTGACCCTTGGCTGAAACAGAACTGTTAGAAGGATATCCATTTTGAAAGAAGTGTGTTACTAGTATCCCTTGAGATATCAGAAGGCCATGTAGTCAATATAAGCACTTCTTAAAAAATTGAATTGCTACTTGACCCCTTTTTCAATGGTTTAATTAGGCCTCCATCTATTTCAGGCAACAGCATAAGCCAAATGGAGAGGTTCCCATAAGCCAAATGGAGAGGTTCCCCAAAAAACATTCTTCTAGCATGCATCGGCATTTTGTTTTGAATACTTGTACCACATCGGCCAATTTACTTGCATAAATGGGGTAGTAATGAGACTAAAATCGGCGTCATATTTTTAAACAGCCTCTATAATAAATGACAGGTTTTTATTCTTCCAAATCATGGTCCTTTCTATCTTTCTTGTGAGCATCAGTCTAGTTGTTAACTCTTTTGAACATTTTGCTAAGCAATAGTCTTCACCTCAAAATAAACTTGTGACAGTCTTTGATAAGCTTTCACCACTGAACTATACTGTTCATCTGTCTGTATCATTCTGATATAACTTAACCAGTGCTATTATACCTGCGTTTAATATGTTAAAATTAATTAAATGAATCTGTTGATTTCTATGATGCGTTCACATCAATATTTAGATTTCCAGGCCGGGATTGTCCACCTCGCCCCGCGGTGTGTTTTCCAGTGGCTGAGGGGGTTTCCATTGGTTTCCGGCGGGATCTTCTGGTCCCTTTGATGTAAATGGGGCTGGTTTAGCACAGGGCTAAATCGCTGGCTTTGAAAGCAGACCAAGGCAGGCCAGCAGCATGGTTCAATTCCCATACCAGCCTCCCCGAACCGGCGCCGGAATGTGGCGACTAGGGGCTTTTCACAGTAACTTCATTTGAAGATTACTTGTGACAATAAGCGATTTTCATTTCATTTCAAATGGCTATCTGAAATGAAATGAAATGAAGAACTGGAAGCATTAAAAAAGCTAATGGAACGAGAAGTTTAGATGGAGAACTTGTCGAAAAGGTCAGCCATTGGCTCAAAGAAACTCCTGTCCCCTCACACAAATTCCTTCCCATTATCACGTCTCTTAATCTGCCTCCATTGAACCCTATGCCTTCTTATACCTCCCTCTCTACCTCCCATCTATCCGACTGAATGTTCCACAATCGCCATTGGCCAAGAAGAATCATCTACACATCCTCAGCACTAGATCCCAAAATTTGGCAGTTTCCTCAGTTTTACAAAACATGTTTTTTGCAGTTGGCAAATCACCTCCTTTGAGCCCATCCCACCACCTCCCCTCTGTCTTCCATACCTCTTAGTCTCATCTCCGCACAGTACAAGCACTACATCTTGTGTGAGATCCTAGCTGGGTGTTGGGAAACAGGAACAAAAATCGGACTCATATTGGGCATGAGATATAATATGCAAGAGTGAAGGCTAAGGGCTCCCAAATTACATTGGGACATGCAATGTCACCTGGAAAGGAGTGATCACGCAGGAGACACTATTAGGCTGACAGGAAACTGTTATCAGCAGTACAAGCAAGAAGGATGGTGGAACAAATGGGTGGCAAAGTGAACAGGAACTGTAGCTGAAAAAATCTCAGCTACCATAGGGTATGGTTACATAGTGATTATGCTACTGGACTAGTGACCAAGAAGACTGGACAATAGATCCAGAGATAGGAGGTCAAATTCCACCAGCTAGGGAATTTAAAATCATTGGTCTAGGTATTATTTTTGATAATACATTGCACTGAAAATCATCCAATGTTCCAACTTAAATGAGATGGGTGATCAAATCACTTTGAATGAATCTAACTCTCTCGGCAGAATAGTTACCCAGCAAATGTTAGAGGGAGTAAAACCACTTCAAACATCTGGGTAACTATAGTAATGACTCCCGTGACAGGCACCTCCTCCAATCACACTGGGTACCCTAACTACACCCTCACCACATCCCCCCCCCCTTGTCCAACTACCCTCCTGACCCTCGACTATCCCCAATCACCCTCCTGAACCCCCATTATCCTCCCATTCATCTTTCCAACCGCTCCAACTATATCTTCACCCACCAACTACCCCCCAGCCCCTAAATTACCATCCTACCCTCTTAACCCATTCAATACCACAGTGCCCCCTCATCCTCTCAAGCATGGGCAGCACGGTAGCACAGTGGCTAGCACTGTCACAGCGCCAGGGTCCCAGGTTCGATTCTCGGCTTGGGTCACTGTCTGTGCTGAATCTGCACGTTCTCCTCGTGTCGGCGTGAGTTTCCTCCAGGTGATCCTGTTTCCTCCCATAAGCCCCAAAAGAAGTGCTTGTTAGATGAATTGGACATTCTGAATTCTCCCTCAGTGTACCCGAACAGGTGCCGGAATGTGGCGACTACGGGATTTTCACAGTACCTTCATTGCAGTGTTAATGTAAGCCTACTTGTGACAATAATAAAGATCATGATTATGAAATGGCTCGGACCTTTAAATCTACCCAGTTTATGGTAACTAGTGTCATAAAAAGGGACGTGGCTTCACTTCCCCCATGCTGCTGCCCTACAAAGAAATTTCCCAGGAGCTGATCCATTGCACATTTCATAGCAGGCCCAAGTCAGAGGATTGGGCAAGAAATTTGCAGGTCCCAACTAAGTGAAAAGGAGTAGGGTGACAATCCATCTATGATTGCTATTCCTCAGAAGACCTGGCATTAATTAAATAAAACCTAGAATAAAAAGGGGTAGAATCAGGAATGGCCACCATCAAAAGTACTGGGGAGTAACAAAGTATTGTATCATCATCCAATTTTACATGTTTTTTCTTGTTGTTAAAACTAATTGGCAATCCTGGGACTCTGTTCCGCCACGTTTGAAAAAGAAAAAGTTACGATATTTTGAGTGAGGTTTGCATTCTCGGATCATCAACTGGGATCCTAACAGCAACCTACCTACCACCTTGAACATTCCCTTCCTCCAAAGTGGCAGGAGTATGGACCATTCATAAGATTCACTCTAAGTAGCCAAGGATTCTTCGAATGCAGCTTCCAAATCTGCAACCTTAACAAAGGCAACAGTGCATGGGAACACCACCACCAGCAAATCCCCTTCCACATTATATACATTAACTTGGAATAATATTGCTTTGCCTTCACTGCTGCTGGGTGAAAATCCTGGGACTTTCTCTCTGATTGCACTGTGGATGTACAGCAACAGTTCAAGAAGACAGCTCACCAACACATCCTCAAGGGCCTTTGAGGATGGGCATTAAATGTTGTCCTCACCAGTAATGTCTGCATCCCAAGAATTAATAATATTTATCCCATAATAAACTGTAACCAATTATAGGTTAACGATTAACAACAGTTTCACGCCACAGCACAACCCAATTGGGAGGCTCAGATTGTGGGCCTTAATTACCACTAATGTATATATTTCTCTAAAGTGAGAATTTTAAAAGTAAAGTGATAGAATGGCATGACAGAAAAGGTGTGACATAACATAGAAACATAGAAAATAGAAGCAGGAGGAGGCCATTGGGGCCTTCAAGCCTGCTCCGCCATTCATTATGATTATGGCTGAACATCAAGTTCAATACCTTGATCCAGCCTTCTCCCCATATCCCTTGATCACTTTAGCCCCAAGAGCTATATCTAATTCCTTCTTGAAATTACACAATATTTTGGGCTCAACTATTTTCTGTGGTAGTGAATTCCACTAATTCACCAGTCTCTGGGTGAAGACTTTTCTCCTCACCTCAGTCCGAAAAGGTTTACCCATTATCTTCAAACTATGACCCCTGTCCTGGACTCTCCCACCATCGAAAACGTTCTTTCTGAATGTAATCCTCTTAGAATTTTATGAGTTTCTATTAGATCCCCTCTTTTCTAAACTCCAATGAATATAATACTAACTGATTCAGTCTCTCCTCAAATGACAGTCCTGCCATCCCAAGAATCAGTTTGGTTAACCTTTGCTGCACTCCCTCCATAACAATAAGGACACCAAAACTGCACACAAGACTCCGGTGTGGCCTCACCAGTGCTCTATACAATTGCAGTAAAACATCCCTATTCCTACACTCAAATCCTCTCGTTTATGAAGGCCGACATACCATTTGCCTACTTTACTGCCTGTTGTACCTGAGCGCTCACTTTCAGCGACTGATGTACGATGACACCAAGGTCTGATTAAGTATCCACCTCTCTCAATTTACACCCATTGAAATAATCCGCTTTCCTATTTTTGCTACCGAAGTGGATAACCTCACACTTATCCACATTATACTGCATCTGCCATGCATAGATATGTCCACACTCGGCCTGTCCAAATCCCCTGAAGCATCTCTAAATCCTCCTCACAGCACACTCTTCCACCCAACTAAACAGGAAGTCTGAGCTAAATGCAAAACTTTTCATCTTAATGACTTCTGCAACTGCTGAACCACAGATGATTCATCTTAAGAGATTTTCAAACACAAGAAAAATAAACCAAGGCAGTGAATATAGACTGATCTCAATTTCAAATTATTGTTTGCACCAAGTTTGATGATTTCAGCCAGTTTGCAGTAGTGTTAAGGTATAACGGGTCTGAGCTGTCTCGAGTTAGAGAAAGGAAAATTAACCATAGTTTCCACTCCTGATTGCAGTCCAGGAACTACTACAAGTAAGCTTGTCAGAAACGTGCTGAATACATGCTAGAATTTTCTCTGACTGTCAAACTGGGCATGCTGGCACTCAGTGACAAGAAGCAAGTTTGAAGAATGGTCATTTGTGCTAGGTACCAGAGGCTGACTGGTGCCCATCAAGCTGTACTGAAGCAAGGAGCTGAAAATTTCAGGAGGGGTAAGATTGGCCGAAAAATACTCAGAACATTTTTTAAAAATCACACTATATTAGAAAGTTAAGTTTAATAGAAAATTTGAAGTAAAATACTCACCATTTCTACCCATAAAAGCAGGCTCATCAATGTTAGTATTTAGTTCTACTGTTGCATTTTGAGCAATGTCAGGCTGTAAATAGATACTATCATGATTTCTCAGCTCAAGAGTGGATATGGAGCACTCTTCAAATCCTGGAGTGTTCTCACCAATCCTTGTGCCATCATCTGCAAATAGTTTGTAACACAATTCTTCTTTCAAAACACTCGATTTCTAAAAGTGATTCCAAAATTTGGATAGTTTCTCCTGCCGTGGATTTACACTGGATTCCTTTATTGTCCTCAACAGAAGACAATGCAACTGGCTGCATTTCATTTGATGTGCTTTCAGAAAGACTTGTCACGGTGACTCCCAAGCCAGTTTCTTGCACTTTGTATCCTGGTTGTTCATGTGTTCGACTATGCCAGTTGTTAGTTACTTCATTTAGATTATTGGGTGTAGAAGTAGCAGCTGAGTGCCTGTTTGCACTTGTGCCTTCCAACTCATCTGAGAACAAAAAGCCGAAACAAAAAAGTTAACAATTTTGAATTCCTTAGTTCATTGTACAATTTTAATATACAAGATTCATGTAAATAAATCTCAGTGACGAGTAAGGGGTTCATAGTACAGTCCTATACCTTCGTTATCTTCCCATTTAAGGTCCTCTGAGTGTGTGCTTTGTTCTGCTCTTTCTTTTAAAGCTCTTCTCCTAGCTTCCTCCTAAACAAGAGTTGCAAAAAGTAATAAAGTAATATGGGGAATTTGGTTTGTAATTCTGATTTAATTTTAATATTCCTTCTTTTAATATCCCGTCCACTTCTTCACTGTTATCTGCTGAATTTGTTGGTTTATTTTTGTTATTACATGACTGTTCCATGTTTCCATGTTTATATATAAACTTTTTGTTGCAAGTTACACACAGTACTTAAAAAAGGGGAATTAAGAAGGTATGAGGATGGAATTGGTCAGGATGGGCTGGTCATATACATTAGTAGGTAAGACAATAGATGGGCAGTGGCAGACATTTAGGGAGATAATTCATGACTCCCAGCAAAAACACACCCTAATGAAGAGGAAAGGTTCTAAGGCGAGAAATAACCTACCATGGATTATGAAGGAAGTTAAGGAGGGTATTAAGTTGAAAATGGAAACCTGTATGATGGCAAAGGTTAGTGGAAGGCCAGAAAAGTGGGACAGATATAGAATGCAGCAAAGATGGACTAATACATATAATCAGGAAACAAAGAATAAACTATGAGGGCAAGCTAGCAAGAAACATAAAAACAGACAATAAGAAATTTTTAAGCACAGTAAAAGGAAGAGAGAACTGAAAGAAAGCATTCACCCCTTAGAGAATTAAACTGGGGAAGTAATTATGGGGAACAAAGAAATGGCAGAGGAGGCAAATAAATATTTTGAATCGGTCTTTACTGTGTAGGATACTTCAATCACCCCAGAAATAGTTTAAAAATACCGGGGAGGAATGACATACGATCAACAGATAATTAATTTTAGGCAAACTAATGGCGTTAATGGCTGACAGGTTCTCTGGACCTAATAGTTTTCGTCCCAGCATCTTAACGGAGGTAGCTAGAGAGATCATGGATGCATTGGTAGTCATTTTCCAAATCCTTGTATTTGGAACTGTGCCAAAAGATTTCAAAACAGTCAATATGGTTCTCTTGTTCAAAACGGGAAGGAGGCAAAATGCAGGAATCTGCCAGTTCATAGAATTTACAGTGCAGAAGGAGGCCATTCGGCCCATCAAGTCTGCACCGGCTCTTGGAAAGAGCCCCCCACCCAAGGTCCACACCTCCGCCCTATCCCCATAACCCAGTAACCCCACCCAACAATTTTGGACACTATGGGCAATTTAGCATGGCCAATCCACCTAACCCGCACATCTTTGGACTGCGGGAGGAAACCGGAGCACCCGGAGGAAACCCACGCACACACGGGGAGGATGTGCAGACTCCGCACAGACAGTGACCCAAGCCGGAATCGAACCTGGGACCCTGGAGCTGTGAAGCATTTGTGCTATCCACAATGCTACCGTGCTGCCCATAAAGTTAGTCGAACTTCTGTTACTGGAAAATTATGAGAGAGAATAGAATTATGGAAAGTCATAATCTGATAAAGCAGAATTAGCGAAGGAGAAATCATGTCTGACAAATTTACTCGAAGTATCAGCCAGAGTCAATAAAGGAATCAATGCTGTGTATTTGGATTTTCAAAAGGCATTTGATAAGGTGCCACACAAAAGGCTAGTAGGAGCTCATGCTCATGGTGTTAGAGGTAACATACTTGCATAGATGGAGGATTGGCTAACTAACAGGAAGCAGCGAGTAGTAATAAGGAGGTCTTTGTCTGGTTGGAGGGCCACAGGAATCACTGCTGGGACTGCAGCTCCTCACAATATGTATTCATGATTTAGAGAAAGGAACAGAGTGTAATGTGGCCAAATTTGCAGATGATATAAAGGTGGGAGGAAAGGCAGGTTATAGGAAGGATATAAATAGTTTGCAGAGAGATATTGACAAGTCAGAAAATTGACAAACAGAATTCAATCTGGGAAAATATGAAGTTGTTCATTTTGGAAGAAACGAGACGGCAGATTATCATCTAAATGGAGAGAGATTGCAGAAAGCTGTAGCACAAAGGGACTTGGGGGGGGGGGGGTCCTTGTTCATGAAACACAGAAAGCTAACATCCAGGTGTAGAAGGCAATAGGAAAGGCTAATGGAATTCTGTTTTTTATTTCAAGGAGGCTGGAGTATAAAAGTAAAGAGATGTTGCTGCAAATGTACAGGGTACAAGTGAGGCCATATGTGGAATACTACGTGCAGTTTTGGTCCCCTTATTTAAGGAAAGATGTATTATCATTGGAGGCAGCACAGAGGTTTATTCGGTTGATCGTGGGTATGGAGGGACTGCCACCTGAGGAAGGTTTAAACAGGTTGTTTCTGTACTCCTTGGAGGTCAGAAGAATGAGAGGTGCTATGATTGAAACATACAAGGTTCTTAGGGAATTAGACAGGGTAAATGTTGGGAGGCTATAGTTGCAGAATAAGGGGGTGCTCAATTAAGGCGGATTTGAGGAAGAAATTCTTCTCTCAAATAGTGATAAATCCTTGGTATTGTTTACCTCAAAAGCTGTGGAGGCCAAGTCTTTCAACATTTTCAAGGCTGAGAACGATAATCAGTGGAGGAATTAAGGGTGACAGAGTGTAGAATCCACACATAGTGATGACAAAGAACGACAGAACTAGGATGCAAAAAGTAAAGGTTTATAATCATGTACATTGAACTACTCCACTCCCCGAAGGGTTCTCCCACCCCGACCTTCATCCAGGTCAGGATTTTTCATACTGCACAGGTTCCCGATGTTAAAGGGTGAAGCCCCGTTCCGTTACCGGACAGGTTTGTACTTGCTGGAGGTGACAGGGAACTGGATGATCTATACCCAGTGACCTCCGTGGGGGTTGAAACACTCCTCACCCCCTCACAACCAAGTCATGAGTGGCATCCACATCGGTGGACTGCACGAGGGCCCCTTTGTCCTCTTCAGCCAGGGTTAGCACTCTGGCTTTGTTAGTGCAGGATCCGGTGCTGTATACCAGGCAGGGAATCGACGTTTTTGCGCAAATTGCCAGAGCGGGGTCAGTGTTGCCGGCTCGGCATTGGGAAGTGGGTCATCAGTCTCCACTGGCGGCGGAGCCTCCTTCTCCGAATCGGAGTCCGAAAGGTCCACATCTGCCATCTCGGCGTCTTGGGATTCCTTGCCGATGAGGCCGGGGGCAGTAATGGCAGTGGAGATGGCGGGCCACGGCATCGCGGAGAGGGTCCAGTAGATCGGGGACACGACTGCAGAGGTGGTTCATGTGCCTGTTTGACTCACGGCCTTGCGCTCATGCCTTATACAATACTGGTCCGGTCTGCCACGGCACCACGCCCAGGATCCAAGTGGCCCAGAAAGCTCCAGATGTGCACCAAGTCACCCGGTGAAAGGTTGTGTAGGGGCGTATGCCTGGCTGTGTCCGCCTCGGATCTGTCCTAGCCACAACGAACTTTTCCACCAATGTCTGGGAGCACCAGACTCAACCAAGTGTGGCGATGTGGAGGCAGCGCCCCGTGGGCAGCTCCCCCGTCACAGCATGTGGTGTATCACGTAGCAAGAAAATAACCTGTCTAAATGTGTCTCTAGGGATCCCGGGGTCAGTTTCTCCATAGCCTATTTAAATGTTTGGACTGCTCGCTCAGCCAATCCGATCAAGGCCAGGTGGTACAGAGCAGTGCACACGTGGCAAATTTTGCTCGTGCGCATGAATGAGCTGAACATCTGCGCTGGTAAAGGCTGTGCCGTTATCTGAAACAAGCACTTCTGGAATACCGTGTGCTGAAAGTTTGGCAAAGCCACTCAACTGTGGCCTTTGTGGTTGTCGTCTACATAATAATGAAGTTACTGTGAAAAGCCCCTAGTCGCTACATTCTGGCACCTGTTCGATACAGAGAGAGAGAATTCAGAATGTCCAAATTACCCCAACAGCACGTCTTTTGGGACTAGTGGGAGGAAACCGGAGCACCCGGTTCCTATTTCTTATTGTCTTATGCACCTGCTGATAATAAGAGATTGTGGAATTACCGAAGAGAAAATATTTTGATACCACTTTGCTAGTGTAATAAGTTTACTTCTGCTCAAGCCCATTTGATAGTGCTATTCTACGAAGAAAGACAATCAGCGTACTTGGCTGAAAATGACAGAGCGAGTCGGACACTTTAGGAACTTTCAAGTGGTTATTGGATAGGCACATGGAGCACACCAAAATGACAGGGAGTGGGATAGCTTGATCTTGGTTTCGGACAAAGCTCGGCACAACATCGAGGGCCGAAGGGCCTGTTCTGTGCTGTACTGTTCTATGATCTATTACATGAAGATAAAAACAAATTACTGCAGATGCTGGAATCTGAAACAAAAACAGAAAATACTGGACAATCTCAGCAGATTAAAGCTTTGACAAAGAGTCATTCAAACTCAAAATGTTAGCTCCCTTTTCCCTCCACAGACCTGCTGAGATTGTCTAGATGTATTACAAATGTATTTACCTACAAAAACACAACATCAGGAGAATATTTAGTTAGAACTGCTACCCCCGGGTCTCATCAATAAGAGAATTTCACAGCAATCCCCACCCTCAAATTCCATTTTCTGTCAAACCTGGCCTCTGATTTTCTGGTCTTATCCTTTCTCGCCCTTGCAAAAGGTGAATCACGGTGCAGCACATTTTCACGAATGACAATAGTCTTCCAATAATTAACCTTGCAATGAGTGTTTCTCTGTAGCAACTAGACATTTGGGGCGGGATTCTGCCGAAATCGGCGGGGCGGGCAACTCCAGTGGGAAGGAGTGGCGTGAACCACACCGGCATCGGGCCGACCCAAAGGTGCAGAATCCTCCGCACCTTCAGGGGCTAGGCCGGCCCCGGAGTGGTTTGCGCCGCGCCAGTCGGCGGGGAAGGGGCTTGGCGCCACGCCAACCGGCGCCGAAGGGCCTCCGCCGGCTGGTGCGAGTTGGCACATGTGCGGGAGCACCAGTGTGTGCTGGCGTCATCCCAGCGCATGCACAGAGGGCTTCGCCTCCGCACCGTCAATGGCGGACCGCTACAGCCGCCGGTGCGGAATAGAGTGCCCCACAGCACAGGCCCGCCTGCGGATCGGAGAGCCCCAATCGCGGGCCAGGCCACCGTGGGGGCACCTCCCAGGGCCAGACTTCCCCCCCCCACCCCGCCCGAGAACCCCGGAGGCCGCCCGCGCCGCCAGGTCCCGCTGGTAAGGACCTACTCTAATTTACGCCGGCGGGACCGGCAAAGAACGGGCGGCCACTTGGCCCATCGCGGGCTGGAGAATCGCCGGGGGGGGGGGCTCCCAGCAGCCGCCGACCGGCGCGGCTCGATCCCCGCCCCTGACAAATCCACGGTGCCGGAGAATTCGGCAGCCGGCGGGGACGGGATTCACACCGCTCCCCGGCGATTCTCCGACCCGGCAGGGGTTCAGAGAATCCCGCTCTTGATGTCGAGAGGGTGCCACAGCCAGGCATGATCTACTCATCATCTGCCATCCAAAACAGGGGCATTCACAGCAGTTGTTTACTTTCACTCTTCCATTCCACCATCACTACCCAGGGATGCTGAAATTAACACTGGTAACCATACTACCCATCTTTACTGCCTTTCCAGAAAATGTCAATCGTCTGAAGGGCAACTAGGGATGGGCAATAAATGCTGGCCTAACCCACATCCCGTAAATTAAAATATTGCAGCCCTGACCTGATAAAGCTGATGGACTCTGTAGAAATACCGGCACCAAAAGTCAGCATGAGTAACTTCAGATGGAACCTGTCAAAAACATATAAAATAAAAATAGCCAAATCAAACAACATTAAAAGTTCAGAATGCACAATACACAGTAAAGTTGAAGCACAAATGTGATAAAAGGGTATTAATAAAACAATGTTTCCCATGAGTTACATAAATTAACAAGTTTGTTTAAATTAGCATGGCTCAATTCTTTCACAGAAGTTAGGTTGTAAGGTTGATCCTCAAAAGAACATAATATTTCTGCCCCTTGACTCAACCACAATGTTGTAAGTTTACAGCAACAATATTCTGAAGCTAAAATTGTTCATTCAAACCGAATTAGAATATTCTTTGTAGCAATTTGAAGAAACTGTTTTTGCTCCACAATTCACTTTTTTTCAGAGTGATACAAAGTAGCCTCTGGTAAGTAGCTGAAAATGAAATCTGTCTTTGCATATGTATAGTTCATGCAACTTAGCTAAGTATTTTATTTCACTCAATAATTTTTTTGTTAAACATACCAGTTTTGTGTAAAGATCTCTTATTCGTGGACTATTGACCAAGAGATCCGATATTGCACGCTTCTGAAATTCCAAACTGAAGGTCAACAGCCAGATGTTATATTGATCTGCAGACATAAAGAGATTTACATAGAATGAGAAAAAAGTGAGTTAATCCAAATAATCTCTTAAAACAGGGCATCAGTATTTAACTTGCAGTAAACATGTTTGGATGTTCTGAATTATAAACAAATGTTCCCTGCAGGTTAGACCAAGGCTACGCACTAGTATTTGACCAATGCATATCACAGTATCAAAGTCAGAAGCATTGAGGCAGTGGAACAGTGGTACTGCCACTGGACTAGTATTCCAGAGATCCAGGGTAATGCTCTGTGGACCCAGGTTCAAATCCCACCACTACAGGTGGTTAAATACAAATTGAATTAAAAGTCTAATGATGACCATGAAACCATTGTCGGAAAAAAAATTCATTAATGTCCTTTAGGGAAGGAAATCTGCTGTCCTTAACTGGTCTGACCTACACGTGACTCCAGATCCACAGAAATGTGGTTGGCTCTTAAATGCATGGTTGACTCTTAAATGCCTCAAGGGGCAATTGGGGATGGGCAATAAATGGTGGCCCAGCCAGCGGTGCCCACATCCCATAGAAGAATAAAAAGTTTTAATTTTCTCACGATGCACTTTCAAAGAACAAGTAAAGCTGAAGGATATGTAGGGAGGCTGAAACCAGTGAGTTCAATATAGTAGTCAAATCTTAGGTGGGCAAGTCAGGTGACTATCTAAAAATCTGCCTTGCACTGTAATTAGAAACACAGTGAAAATGACAATAAATAGACAGGCAACAGGGAACAACCCATTCTGCACTTTGTTTTCCTATTACAATGGATGCATTATTCAAAACTATTGACAATGGTTGGTTCTTGGTAGGGCAGAAATCTGTCTCTAGGAGAGTCAAAACAGCATTGAAGGAGACCATTTGGTTCATGATAACTATACAACAGGCTTAAAATGATCAGCTCAGAAAGAATGGGCGTATTTTCTCCTTCACCAATGAGGAAGGAGTAGATTTTGGCAGTGATATAAAAAGCTACTGCTGTTAAGCTGGACATGAAAGGTGACTTTTCAAAATTCTGGACAGCCGCTGTATCCTTGCTAATAGGTTGGATGGGATTTCACAATGATAAGAACATACAAATCAGCAACAGGAGTAGGTTGGTTATTTGACCCCCTCAGCCTGCACAGACATTTGATAAGATCATGGCTGATCTCTACTTTCGGTCGAACCGCTATAACCTTTGACTTTCTTGCTAATCAACAATCTAACTCAGCCTTAAAAATATTCAATGACATTGCCTGCACTGCTCTCGGGGGAAGAGAATTTCACTTACTAACAACTCTCTGAAAAAAAAAAAAATTCTCCTCAGTTACATCTTAAACAGGACCCTTTTAAAAAAAAAACTATGTCTCCCTAGTTCCAATCTCTCCCTGAAAAAGAAACATCCTCCCGGGATCCACCCTGTCAAGTCCCCTCAGGATATGTTTCAATAAACTAATCTCTTATTCTTCTAATGATAATTAAAGCCTCTTAATTTCAAGGTGATTGAAAAGAACTGATCACCTTGGTAACTATTTTGGATCATTTAAAAAGAATCAGACAGGAGCACCCATCTTTGCATGCATGATTTGAGAAGGCAATTAAAAACATGGCTCCCAACTGGACCATGGTGAAATAGTGTCAATGCTACATCTTTGACTGCAGTTAGAATGTGACATTTGTCTCAAAGATTGAAACACACTTGCACGAGATTGAAATGTCAGCTTTCGATCTTATTTCAGTTACAAGAAATATCGGTTTACTGAGTGAAACAAATTGTAGCTTTCCAGTCATTATGTGTGGAACTGTTCAGTACAGATTAACACACTCTTCGGGTATTTTTGGTGGGTCACTGTGTAAAATAATCCCGTACATAGAGAGGAATGATGTACGAGTTACAGTTTGAAAATGCTTTGGAAGAAATATTGTTTGCAACTCTCCAAATGTTGATTATACTATTATGTTAGATCTTACCATCTGCTGTGCTGGAGTATGTTGCAGGATTAGCCTGAAGGTTACAGAGCCGGACCTGTGAAATAAAAAATATTAAAAGAAAGGTAACTATTTCTTAAATAACTTGTCCTTCTACTCAACCTCTGTCCATCATATGATAATGTTGTGTACCTTAAAACCATCGTAGGACTGACTATTTCTCATCTCAAAATCCTTTATTGTTTTAACATCAGTTGTGATGGATTCTTTTACTGTAGGTGTAAACACTTCAGAGATAGCTCCAAGCAAGCTTGAAAGCCCCTTGCTGAATGCCTGATCTTCTTCAGTGTGCTCCTCAACCTAGAAGAGAAGAAAAGCACCAAAATAAATCCTGTATAGTTCCACAGTTTGTGAGTACCATGGTAATATTTGGCTCTTGTTCTGCTGGAGCGTGGGAGTAGGGGGAGAAAATGACAGCAGCTTACAATAAGACTTTAGATCATATTAGTTCAGGGAAATCAGTGAACTTGATAACTGAAAGATGGTGTATACTTTTTTTGGAATCAGATTAAATATAGTTCCACATATAATTCTTAAATTCAAAAATTTGTAGTTGCATTGTTGCTGGAACATACCTACTGAAACATGAATGACATTTCATCTTTTGTTATTGGAAATCATTGTTAACTGTACCACATCCTCATTATTAAATGAAATCAAAATAGGAAGTGCTAGAAAAATGCAGCATGTCTGGCAGCATCTGTGAAGAAAGAAACACATTTAACATTTCTAGTCCATATGACTCTTCTGCAGAGCTAAAGAGGAGAATTATGGTGGTTTATATATTGTATAACAGGGCGTGGAGCAGCTGGAGCAGAGTAGAAGGGCAGTGATTGATGGGAGCTAAGAGAGATTGCAACAAAGATGTGTAGGTCACGAGATAGAGGAAGCATTAATATCAGTGTGCAGTGCTCTAGAAGGTGCTGATAGTGGCATAACTTTAAGATATTAGAGTGCGTTATTGAGACAACAACGGTCAGTGCTCAGTGAGAACAAAACTAAAGAACAAGTGACAGATGGCCCAAAGGGTGAGGGGGGTTGCACTGGGGCAAACAATATTTTGGATATAAAAAAGGGGGTATGGTTAAGCTGGAGGAGAATGGTCAGAGTCTAAAGTTGTTGAACTCACTGTTCAGTCCTGAGGGCTGTAACGTGCCTAATCGGAAGATGAGGTGCAGTTCCTCCCATTTGTGTTGGGCTTCACTGGAGCATTTTAGCATGCCAAGGATGGACATGTAGGTCCGAGAGCAAGGTGCTGAGTTGAAATGACAAGTGACAGGAGGGTTGGGGTCATGCTTGCGGGCTGAGCAGAAGTGCTTCGTAAAGCGGTCACTCAAGCTGTGGTTCGTCTCCCCAATGTAGAGGAGACCGCATTGGGAGCAGCAAATACAGTAGATCAAATTGAAGGAGCTGCAAGTGAAATGTTGCCTTACTTGAAAGGAGTGCTCGCAGCCTTGAACGGTGAGGAGGGAGGTTCCAAGGGAAGGTTCCAAGGGAAGGGGATGAGGAGGTGGAGGTGATGGAGGAGTGGACTATAGTATGAGCAGTCTCTGCGGAATTCCAAAAGGTGGGATGAGGGGAAGATATGTTTCATGGTACCATAATGCTGGAGGTGGCGGATATGGCAGAGAATGATCCTTTGAATGCAGAGGCTAGTAGGGTGGAAAGTGAGGACAGAGGGGACCCTCTCCTGGTTCTGGGTGGGAGGTGAAGGGGTGAGAGCAGAGGTGCGGGAAATGGGTCAAATTCGATTTAGTGCCCTGCTAACCACAGGGCGTAGAAACATTGGTTAAGGGAAAAGGCAGGTATATCAGAAGCGCGATTTTCAAAAGTGGCACCATTGGAACTGCTATGCAGGAGGCAGAGAAACTGGGAGAATGAGATAGAGTCCTTACAGGAAACAGGTTGTGAGGAGCTGTGGTCGATGTAGCTGTGGGAATTGGAGGGCTTGTATTGCTCTCTCCACAAATGCTGCTGGACCTGCTGAGTATTTCCAACATTTTTTGATTTTATTTCAGATTTCCAGCATCCACTGCATATACAGTGGATGCTGGAAATCTGAAATAAAAACAAAAAATGTTGGAAATGCTCAGAAGGTCTGGCAGCATCTGTGGAGTGAGCAATACAATCATAGCCTGATTAGTTTACCTATTGAAATCACAGCACATCTAAAATTGTGCTAATCCAAAGAGCAAATATAAGGGATAATTTTAAATATAAATGCACAGATACATGTTATTGTGGTATATGTTCATGCAATGTTGTTAAGCAAAACAAGTTTCCTTAAGAGGAACTTAATACTTTTCCCTATGACGAATGTGATATAAAATAGTTACTTTAGAGATACTAGTTAATGTAATGTAGAAATAAGCCACTTTGATTTTTGCAGTTAGGGACAAAGGAATTTGGGACCGCATGGAAAAAGCAGGAAGAGGTGTGTCTATAAGAGTGAGGATGCATTGATAGGGGCCAGAGAAAGGGATTGGAAGTGAGCCAATCAGAATGGATTAAACAGGTCAGGAGGGACCTAGGCTGACCTATGTCCGTCGAGTATGTGAAACTTGATACCATTTGAACTGATTTTGCAGAGATTCCTTTGTCTGTTAGTTCAGTCGTTTTCTGGAGTGTAAGAGGCAGGACGTCCTGTTACATTCTGTAAGATGATAAAGCTTGCAAGCTAAATAAATAACTTCTGTTTACGTGCGAATCCGTCTCAACTTTTATTGAGGCCAGACTGACAGAGAAAGAAAATAGGAGATCAACATTTGGTGCCGAAACCCGGGATTTCTCTGGGCGATCCTGTTCCAACTGCGAAATCAGAATTAGACTGATTATGAACAGGAGGACGGGAACAAAGGGCCCTCAATGTAGAAATGGAAAACGACCAGCATTGATTGTTCCCCTCTTCCTATTGTCTGATTAGTCTGGTCACTCGCGGTTGGCACAGAAAGACCGCCTCGACGAAATCACAGGTCAGTCTGGGGATTAGCACTTTAATTGATGGGATTTCATATTGTTGTTTCGGCTTGGGTTAGGGTTTTGGGCTGATGTGACTTTAAATAATAAAGGTTCAGTCTATTATTGGGGTTCAGAGGCTGATGTGACTTTAAATAATAAAGGTTCAGTCTATTATTGGGGTTCAGAGGCTGATGTGACTTTAAATAATAAAGGTTCAGTCTATTATTGGGGTTCAGAGGCTGATGTGACTTTAAATAATAAAGGTTCAGTCTATTATTGGGGTTCAGAGGCTGATGTGACTTTAAATAATAAAGGTTCAGTCTATTATTGGGGTTCAGAGGCTGATGTGACTTTAAATAATAAAGGTTCAGTCTATTATTGGGGTTCAGAGGCTGATGTGACTTTAAATAATAAAGGTTCAGTCTATTATTGGGGTTCAGAGGCTGATGTGACTTTAAATAATAAAGGTTCAGTCTATTATTGGGGTTCAGAGGCTGATGTGACTTTAAATAATAAAGGTTCAGTCTATTATCGGGGTTCAGAGGCTGATGTGACTTAAATAAATGGGGGTTCAGTCCAGTATAACTGTTTTTAAATCTGAAGATGGTTCAACTCTATGTGTGAGTGTTTTAAATATATAGTTGATTAAGCTAAAATTGTCTCCTTGGACTGTAAAGTTCCGAGGTCTAGTTGAGATTGTGAGGTTGAAGCAGAAGTCTCTCAAAGGGTTAACAGCAGCAGGCGGAGTTGAAAACAGACAGTGCTTCTCACTCAGGCCTTGAGATAACAGTCTGCAGTGTAATCGGATACCTTTCCTTTGAGTCAGTGAACTCCAGCAAAGTTACGTTTTGAATTAATTAAAGGAAACCAGTGGGTTTCTCCACCTCTTTGATAAAAGTTATTATTTTCGAAAGCAATTGATTGAAATTGCCAGAATCTTAAGTTTTACTTACTTGAAATAAGGTTTATCTCACTTTATCTGGAGATTAATAGAAACTTAAAGAAGATCATGGACACCATTTTAAAAAGTGTAAATCTGGAAATTATAGTTGATTTTGCTAATACTTATGTGTATGTAAAAGAAAAAAACTTGTTAAAAGAAAAATTGTTAAGATAAAGAAATAATTAAGTTGTAAATGTTGTACAAGTTTGTGTTAAGCAAATTGTAAATTTAGTTCTGAGTTGAGATCAGAGCTGAGCTTGCAAGTTGCAGTAATCCAATTTGAATTTTCAAACATTTTTAAGTTTTTTAAAAAAGCGCAAGTAGAGGAAGGACACGGGTCACACAAGAGATGAGCTACGTAGTTTAATGGCTGGCCTTGAATTGACAGAAGAAGAAAAATTCAATAATTTGGAAAAGTCAGTAAAAGTTCCGTCTGCACCCATAGCATGGTCTGCGCTCATTCCAGAACCACCAGAGTACAATAATATACCCAGTCATTGCTCCCCAGATTTCAAATATGCCAGAAACTCAAGCCCTTTTGGGTGATAGTGTGGGTCCTGTTTTACCAACTTCACAACCGAAAGAGCAAAAGGAACTTTGTCCCACAAGCCCAGTTAGCTCTAGGACAAGATCTCGGACAGCAAGAGAGGGGCTTGAAGCTCACCAGAAACAATTAAGCATATCACCTCAGTCTCCCCAAACTAAGGAGAAATCACAAGAGTTGGGAACAAAGAAAGCTGAAACAACTTCGGTTGAAGAGAAAGAACTCCCCCTAGTGACAGGGAGAGACGTTGAAGTCTTGGAACAACCAGGGGAAATACCTAGAGTGCCCCCTGGTGACATTCAGAGACAGTTACCGATTAGGAAGATGAGAAACCCCGATCCAGGGACGGCGGCTGCAAACCCCACAATAGACGTTTACTTCCCATGGACACCCAGTGAGATGATGGCTATTATGACTACAATCCCAGATAGAAAAAAATCTCCTGCTGCCTTTGTGGATTCATTGAGAACTACTATCTCAATTTATCAAGCTGATTCAAGGGACCTCTGGGCCCTAGTTCAGCAGATTTTAACCCCAGCAGAGTACCGCACTTGTCTTAACCACCTGAATTATGCTAGTCATGCCGCACTCCAGCAGGCCTATGCGTTAGACGACGATAGAAGGACACAGATCTTAAATGCATTGAATAGCACATTTCAAAGGCCCATAAATCTTTCTGTTATCTTAGACCTAAAACCTAAGAAGAATGAAGACCCAGAGGAATTTCTGGGGCGTTTTAATGAAATCTACCGGGGGCAGTCAGGCGATTTGTTGTATCAAAATGGTCAGAATTCCCCTCAATACTGTGCTATGTTAATGCATTGCCTACCACCTTCTGTGGTTACTGCTGTGAAATGTAATAACATGAATTGGACGGAGAACGACCCTTCCCAGATGGCAAGGGCAGTCAGATTTTACTGGAAGGAGGGTGTAGGCCCAGAAGGAGGCTCAGTTACAAAGGTTAAGACTGAGTATGTAATGAAAAAGGATGATCTACGACCCCAACAAGCGGCAGAAATGGTAGTTTACCAGCAGGAGCCCCAATATAGTGACTTTGGGTGGGTGGATCAGCGAAGAGGAGGATACCAAACCCACCCAAAGGGACCCTCACCCCCTTTTTTATGGCCCACCGAACGAATCAACAGCTCTACAACCGCAGCCCCCTCTGAGGGGCCATTGGTCTACTGGAAGAAGAGGACGGGGCAGCCATGTCTTCTGTGCAATCAGCACTTAAATTACCATTATCCGACCACACGCAGCAATTGTCAGGGTTCCAAGGACAGGTGTGTGAGTATCCTATTTCTGAACCTGTGACAGTCACTTACGAGAATAAGTCTGCAGAGCATCAGGTTGTAGTGACTACTGGATTGGACTGTAATTTGTTGGCCCGAGATTTACTGTGTATCTTCCAGCTACAGCTAGAATGCGGAGATGAGGGGGTAACGGTTACATCATGGAGGATGAGACAACAGTGCTATATTTCTATCACCCCCCAGTGGTGGACGTTAGACATTGAACAGCCACTATCACTGCATCACGTTACCCTGGCCTATGACAGAACTGGACGAAACAGGGAGTTGGAGGACAAATACTGGCCATTACTTGAGACCGAATGGCCAGTCAAGGTTACAGCCACAGTCACGGGAAAAGAAGGTACAGCCGATTTTGTTACAATATCACCACATTTATGGCCACAGTCAGCTTCGGTAAGCCCTCATATTACACGTCAGGTCCATGACCGGTACCATGCCAGGGATATGGGGCGAATGGTCAGCATCTTACCGCAGCTCGTCAGAATAGGTATGAGATATACCTTTTGAACAATCCACGTCTGACATTTAAATACTGTACCACTATCAATCCAGCCTGTTTTCTTAGTGGTCCCCCTATCCATGAAGACGCACCTGGCCACGACTGGTTAGCCTTGATTCAGGAAACTACCACAATAAGGGGCGATTTGAGTGACATTTCGTCAGAACAACCTGACATGATTATGTGTGGTCAAATATCCCACCGGGGTTTAGTTAATGACCTACTGCAGGCCCTCCTTCTGCCAGCGCAGATTTCCGTTATTAAATGCGCTGCCCACACGAATGGTACAACCCCAGTTGACGTTGGTAATGAACGAGCAGATCGTGCAGCGCGCACAGCCGCGCAAATTCAGCAAGTGATGGTGCCTAAAATGTTAAGTCAGACTAAACGATCTACTATGAATGTGTCTGCTTCTGACAAGCCAATGCCAACCATCCAAGATGCCATAAGGTTACAGGAGGATGCTCCTGAGAGTGATAAACAAATGTGGAAACGGTTAGGTTGTACATATGATTCTGTTTCCTCTTTATGGACCACGCCTGCACATCAGACTTGTATGTCTGATGTGCTGGCTTTATGGGTCATCGAATGTGTACACTTTGCAACTCATTGTGGGGCTCGGGGGACTAGTGATTTGTTGCTGGACACTTGGTGGCACCCTAAAATGCAGGGGTTGGCCCAAAGTATCAGTAATCGGTGTTTGATTTGTCAGCAATATAACACCGGAAAAGGTATCCCTTGTGGGAAGGGGCAAACCCCGTTGCCCAGTGGTCCCTTTGAGACGCTCCAAATGGATTACATTGAGTTGGAAAGGTGTCAATGTTATAAATATGTTTTGGTCATTGTGGATGTGTTCAGCAGATGGGTTGAGGCGTATCCGACTATCTATAGTAAAGCTGCTACTGTGGTTAAAGTCTTGATGAGGGAAATCATTCCCCGGTACGGTATACCAGCTCAGTTAAGTTCTGATAATGGGCCTCATTTTATTGGACAAATTAACAAGGAGTTCTGCTCCCAGTTGGGCATACGCCAGCAGTTACACTGTGCTTACAGACCGCAGGCGGCCGGGTTGGTTGAAAGACACAATCAGACCCTCAAAACTAAATTGGCTAAATTAAGAGCAGACACGGGACTGACATGGCTTAAGTTGCTCCCCGTTGCCCTCTTCCAGCTGCGGGTTACACCTGCGGGACCGGTCCGGCTTTCTCCCGCCGAGATTCTTTATGGCAGGCCTCTTAGAACTCCTTGGAGCCTGCAGGTTCCCAGACGGGTTCAGTTTCATCAGATGACTGAGGAAATGACCACCTATGTTCTGGCCCTTACGCAAGTGCTCAAGGAACTCCATGGCCAGGTCCGCGCGGCTCACCAGCCATTGCCCCCAGTACCTAGCTCACTTTCAGTCCAGCCCGGTAGTTATGTCATGGTCAAAAAATTGGACTAGGAAGGGGTCGGAGCCGCGATGGGACGGGCCCTTCCAAGTTCTCCTTGCCACCCCCACAGCAGTTAAAGTGGAGGGGCGAAGTGCTTGGGTGCACCTACATCACTGTACATTGAGTCCATCTCCACTACTGTAAAAGGTCGGATACTAACCTGCCTCCCTTCTCCAGTGCTATTTTACAGGTGTGGAGCATGATGGAGTGGCTACGCATCGTCTGTCTGATATTTGGCCTCACTTCGCTTGGCGTGTTATTGGCGATGGACATGGAAAAGGGGAATATTATGTATCTGTGTAGCCCCAACCAATCTACAAGGATACATCACCTGTGCACAGGTGATGTTCTTCACTGCCCCCATATACGAGGACATGGTATCGACTCATGGAAGGTCATCAAAGTTAAGGAGAATGCGGGAGTCATGAAGCAGCTGCACCGGTCCCGGCGATGGGAAGGGAACATTATATGGACATTGCCTTGTTTTTGGAATACATGTAAATTCGATTTTGGATGTGTTAAGAGTGGTGCAAGAAAGGTAATATCAGGCTGTCAGAAGAGCGTAGGAAGAGGCTATGAGGAAGTGAAAGGGACTAGAGAGAGGATGGGGCGTATGAGAAGGGAAGTACAGCTAGAACGTAGGTTACCGGGAGATACACTTAAGTTAGTTAAAGGCCAAACTGAGGAAAACACGGGTAGTAAACCTTGGGAGCCCTCGGGGCAATAACTAAGGAGTTGTCTCAGCTACGGTTGTTTGCAATGCAGAACCGGTATGCTCTTGACTATCTTCTGGCCCGTGAGGGTGGGGTATGCGCCATAGTACAGGGCAAGTGTATTATGGGTGTTCAAGACTTGACCGCTAACATCACTAAATTTATGGATCGCATACGGGATCACTTGGACGGGATGCAGGATCCTGGCTCTTGGGGTAACTGGGGATTTGGGGGATGGAAGGACTGGTTGATAAATATGGCCATGTATCTAGTGGTAGCTATCGGCTGCATCTTTGTGGGCCTGGCCATCCTTAAATGTGTGATGGGTAGAATGCGGGGTGCACTGGATCAGATCACCACCCCAATCACCGGCCAAAAAAATTTAACTGTTAAAATCCATGAGGGTGAAGCAGATGAAGGGGGGCTAAGACAGGAATTGGAAATGCAGCGACGAATCTTTTTAGATGAGGAACCGTAGCTATAGATTGGATAGTTCGGTTATCATGGAATGATAAAAGGAGGGAATGACGAATGTGATATAAAATAGTTACTTTAGAGATACTAGTTAATGTAATGTAGAAATAAGCCACTTTGATTTTTGCAGTTAGGGACAAAGGAATTTGGGACCGCATGGAAAAAGCAGGAAGAGGTGTGTCTATAAGAGTGAGGATGCATTGATAGGGGCCAGAGAAAGGGATTGGAAGTGAGCCAATCAGAATGGATTAAACAGGTCAGGAGGGACCTAGGCTGACCTATGTCCGTCGAGTATGTGAAACTTGATACCATTTGAACTGATTTTGCAGAGATTCCTTTGTCTGTTAGTTCAGTCGTTTTCTGGAGTGTAAGAGGCAGGACGTCCTGTTACATTCTGTAAGATGATAAAGCTTGCAAGCTAAATAAATAACTTCTGTTTACGTGCGAATCCGTCTCAACTTTTATTGAGGCCAGACTGACAGAGAAAGAAAATAGGAGATCAACACCTGAACATGCTTATACTCTCTTACAAAAAAAGGTCAATTTATTAACAGATGTGCATTCAGGAACTTGATATATGGTGTAAGTTATAAAAGGGTATAAACTCACATTTAGTTTCTCTTAGAATGCTAAAGCTGTGGCTGCAATGTTAGTCACAGTATCATGTTGGATAACCTCAATGAATTCAGCCAGATCATGCGTCAAAAACTCCACAGCTTTCGCAGACTGGAAATTAAAATGATTGATAAAAAGGATACAGCCTTAATTCTATTACACACAAATGTGAAATCATTGCAGGATTGGGTTTAAACAGTAGACATTGGAATGCAGTGAACAAGATGGCAATGCTATCAAAAAGCCAAAATTTATGCAAGTTTTCTCATTCCTATAATAACATTAGAGCTATGATTTTCTTTTAGAGAAATCAATATGGGTGTCTCTAGTGTCTACATTAGTCTAGGGACACATAAAATTCTACATTTGCAATGGATGCGACACAGTTTTTATTTGAAAGGACACATGAGAAAACATAGGACATACATAAATACACAATGTAAATACATAGGCCGGCGTGTAGTAGAGAAAATGTGAGAAGAGTTCAGTTCAATCCATGAGGGTCATTCAAGAGTCTGGTAGCAGCAGGGAAGAAGCTATATTTGAGTCTGTTAGTGCGTGTTCTCAGACTTTTGTATGTCCTGCCGATGGAAGAGGTTGGAAGAGAGAATAGCCCGGGTGGGAGGGGTCACTTTCCCAAGGCAGCAGGAAGTGCATACAGAGTCAAAGGAGTCATCAACAGTGGTATCAAGCGGCACTTACTCAGCAATAACCTGCTCATGGATGCTCAGTTTGGGTTCCGCCAGGATCACTCAGCTCCTGGCCTCATTACAGCCTTGGTTCACATATGGACAAAAGAGCTGAATGCTAGAGGTGAGGCAAGAGTGACTGCCCTTGACATCAAGGCAGCATTTGACTGAGTGTGGCATCAAGAGCCCTAACTAAACTGGAGTCAATGGGAATCAGGGGGAAACTCTCCGCTGGTTGGAGTCATACCTGGCATATGGTTGTGGTGGTTGGAGGTCAATCATCTCACCTCCAGGATATCACTGCAGGATTTCCTCAGGGTCGTGTCCGAGGCCCAACCATCTTCAGCTGCTTCATCAATGACCTCCCTTCCATCATAAGGTCAGAAGTGGTGATTTTGCAGATGACTGCACAATGTTCAGCACCATTCACCTCTCCTCAGACAATGAAGCAGTCCATGTCCAAATGCAGCAAGACCTGGACAATATCCAGGCTTGGGCTGACAAGTGGCAAGTTTCATTCGTGCCACACAAGTGCCAGGCAATGACCATCTCCTACTAGAGAGGATCTAACCATCGCCCCATCACATTCAATGGCATTACCATCGCTCAATCCCCCACAATCACTGGGGTTACAATTTATCAGAAACAGAACTGGACTAGCCATATTAATATTGTGGCTACCAGGGCAGGTCAAAGGCTAGGAATCCTACGGTGAGTAACTCAACCCCTGACCACCGCAAAGCCTGTCCACCATCTACAAGTCAGGTGTGTAATGGAATACTCACCACTTGCCTGGTTGAGTGTAGCTCCAACAACACTCAAGAAGCTTAACACAGGACGAAGCAACCCGCTTGATTGCTTCCCGTTCCACAAATATTCAAACCCTCCAGCACCGACGAACAGTGGCAGCCATGTGTACAATCTACAAGATGTACTGCAGTAACTCACCAAGGTTCCTCAGACAGCACCTTCCAAAACCACAAACCATTCAGAAGGACAAGAGCAGCAGATACCTTGGAACCCCACCAACTGAAGGTTCTCCTCCAAGTCACTCAACACTTGACTTGGAAATATATCCCCATTCCTTCATTGTCACTGAGGCAACATCCCTCACAGCACAGTGGTTATGCCTACACATCAAGGATTGCAGCAGTTCAAGAAGGCAGCTCATCACCACCTTCGGATGGGCAACTAGGGGTGGGCAATAAATGCTGGCCTAACCAGCGGCGCCCACATCCCGTAAAATGAATAATTTTTTTAAAGTACAGGGCAGCCTTAGGCCGGATCCCCAGCACTGGCATGGTGCCACCTGGGCAGCCTGGCACTGCCAGGGCAGCATCCAGGTGGAATCAGGGGTGCCAGGGTACCACCCTGCCCAGTGTTCAACCTCCCAGGGCCCCCCAATCACCTGGGAGACCTCCCAAGTGATGGTATGCCTGGGCAACGCTGGTGGAAACCAGTGCTAAATGTCTCCGAGGTGAGGCCGTTCGGCCTGGGTAGATCTGCGTGCGGCCTCGCCAGGTCCCGAGTTGGACACAGAAAGGCCGATAGATCACATAAATAATCGTTATATGGATCATTGTGATTAACCATTTACAGTAGTTATCACGTATTACACAAAAGGACAAAGGACCATGCTATGAATATGTAACTTTGAGACTGTAGTGATCAACTTTGCAACAGGACAAACGATGAACAAAGAGGCTGTCAGACTCCATAATGGACTAATAGCTGGTCAGACAAGAATGTTTCAAAGACAATGGATCTTGATTGAATCACCCTGGCTGAACAGGAATAACCTGTTTATTTCTATTAATAAGTTTTAAGTCTTGATAGGGCCATATGACTCAGGCCAGGTGTGTGTGTATCATGACTCAGTTCTAGCAGAACCTGGATTAATGAAGGAACCATGGAACGCATCATCAGTGACAACCTGGGAACAGCAAGGAGCAACCATAACAAGAGATGCTCTGAGCTCGGTGCTCAGAAAAGATGACATCCATATTGAGTGATCGTAACCCGACCAGCCTTCTTCACGAGCGTAGGTAATACCTAGAGCTCATCTATGAGTCTGAATAATATTTTGTGTGATTGATCTTGAAGATGAATACCCAAATACAATAGGGTTACAATTGACAGTGAGTATTTTCTTGTATCTTCCCAACCTAATCGAGAAGGGGTTTCCCCGGACAATAGAAATGGTCGTATAACAATGCTTGTCTAAATCGAATGAGTGGATTAGAGCAGTGTTCTTCAAAGTCGGGGGCGCTATCCGCGGGTGGGTCGCGGGCAGGTGTCGGGAGTATCGCGGAACCGTTGTCCGCATTTTTTATTCAATTCATTTAATTTTTTTACAAGTTCGGGGGGGGGGGGGGTTTATTCATTTTTTTCATTTATTTAAAAAACATTTTTTTTTTACAAGTTCGGGGGGGGTATTATTTAATGAAATTTAACAGGAAAAAAATTCAGAACTTTGGACAGATGGAGACTCCATACTTTCCGACACCAGAAGGCTTCACCTTCATCCAACAGGTTCCATTGGAGGAGCGTGTACAAGGGCCAAAGGGACCCAAAACCATTTCCTCCATTTTTGTCAGCAGCAAACAAGGTAAGAGAAAATGGTGGGTCGGCCGGCGTGGGTCGCGAAGGTCGGCCGGCGTGGGTCGCGAAGGTCAGCCGAGATGGTCCTGAAGGTTAGCCGTTTGGTAAAAATGGGTCCCCGGAAAAAAAGTTGAAGAACACTGGACTAGAGTCAGGGGAAGGAGAGAACATGCCTTTTTTTCCCCAGCAGTAGATGCCATATTCAGGTAGGTTTTTATATGTCTAGTCTTTGAATAAGTGTGGGTTACTGAATGTATGTGAGCAGAGGAGTGGGTGAATGAGTGATTGGGTTGATGGGAATGGTGGTTAAGGTCGATGGTCAGGGACCCAAATAAAATAGGGTTACAATTGACAGTGAGCATTTTCTTATATCTTCCCAACCTGAACGAGAAGGTGTTTTTCAGACAAGAGAAATGGTCGTATAACAATGCTTGTCTAAATCAAATGAGTGGACTAGAACAAAGAAAACAAAGAACAAAGAAAAGTGCAGCACAGGAACAGGCCCTTCGGCGCTTCAAGCCCGTGCCGACCAACTAAACTACAATCTTCTACACTTCCTGGGTCCGTATCCCTCTATTCCCATCCTATTCATGTATTTGTCAAGATGCCCCTTAAATGTCACTATCGTCCCTGCTTCCACCACCTCCTCCGGCTGCGAGTTCCAGGCACCCACTACCCTCTGGGAAAAAAACTTGCCTTGTACATCTACTCTAAACCTAGGATAAATGTGGGTTTCCCGGATGAATAAGTGAGCAGATAAGTGGGTGAATAAGTGAGCAGATAAGTGGGTGAATGAGTGATTGGGTTGGTGGGAGAGGTGTTTAATGTTGATGGTCAGGTGGTCACAGGCGATAGTCAGATGGCGTAGAAGGGGGGGTGGTAAAGTGGTGAGAAATCTTTGGGTGGTTGGATCTTCTGGTATTTGGGGGAAGGGTGTCAACTCTGGAGGTGGGGGTAGAGGTGAGTTTGGTGATGGAGTTATCCAGGTTTTAAACTGTCTTTCCTGGGTCAGCATCCAGCTAAGTCGCGGTATCTAGCCCAAGCACCGCTCCAAGTTCAGAGTCGGAGACATTTGCGGACTGTCCCGGGCAATTCCTACATCTGTCTATCAGCCGGGACTTGCACAGGGAGCCAACCGTACGTTGCCCCTTTCTGGAGACAGGAGGCTTTGAGCTGATATTTCTCATTGTGGGTCTACATGGGCTATAACGGCACACACTAGTGAAATGTGTTAGAATCCTGAACAAAACCATTAGCAAATTTAATTTGTTAAAAATCCTAAAGTAAGCTCACGAATCCCGGTACTATTCTATTCGACTACGTATGAAATCTGAATTTTGTTTAAAAGCGCCATACCTTGGTTTTCATCGTTGAGATGTTCTGTTGGATCCAATCTCCCCACCACCTGCCAACGGAATCAGGAGAATTGAATACAATCTATTTGTTTTAACAAATTGCTGCCGCCTCGCGTTACCTTCAGTTTATCAACTGTTTGCAACAACAGCCACTTACTTACCTCCTATCCGCCATTCGGTTGGTAGGAGCGACTTTACAACCATGAGAATCTTGGACCAAAACAAAGGTTGCGGTCAAAAACTCCCCGCCACCTGGGAGAAGACAATCAAAAAAACCATAGACATGCCATCATTGCCACCGAAGCAATAAACCACAATGGGAAAGGGAGCGAAGACTCGGCATCACTTTAATAGGGGCACGAATTATTCAGTGACAATGTATTGCAGTTGGAATAAAAGTGCAGGAAGGCGTGATGAGTGAGGCTGCAAACACACGGGCTGCTCATGCCCCGGGCTCGCACTCGCCGCGGTGGCGGCGGCGACGTCACACACCCCGGCCACGCCCCCACGGGCATCCTGTCGTCCTGGAAACGTGACGTCAGACGCAGGCGACGTCTCCTCGGAAAAAGGGCGCGTGAACTCGCCATCCCGGCGGCGAATAGGCCCCGCCCCCTCCGCGCGGGGAACCATAACAACCACACAGAAGAAGCCCTTCGAAGATGACCCAGTCTGTATTAGTGCAAGGTAAAGGCAGTGGCGTTCAATCACTCATTCACTGTCGGCCTTGGAGGTGTGCGGGTAGCTCGGCGGTCCGTATTGTCCGTAAGACCAGTGCCCGACATCTCCGCCAGTGGCCCCTTTCCTGGGGCACCAACAAAAACGGGACCGGTTGCCCCGGCGACTGAAGCATTGGCCGTTGATAGGGGCCAGTGGGGAGGGTGAAGCAGTTGGTGTTCTTCCTCAATACTCCTAAACTGATTGCAACGTCGGCACTCCGCCTCATGCACCGTTTGAAGGCAGGCGGAAATGTGAAGTTGCAGTTGGTAATTCTGCTCTCCACCCCCACCATGGGCTGTTCTGTTTTTTAGAAATAATACAGGCGATTTGGGAGGATTCGCCGGCTGGGCCAACATTTATTGCCCTTCCCCAAGTTCCCCCAGACCAGAATCGATTAGGGATCATTGAACTGAGCAGAACCTTCTTCACTCATGCCATTGCTGTTTGCACCATTTCGGGATGTGAGGGTACAATGTGTGAGGGAGTGTAACTTGTGCACGCCAAAAACACGTGGACCTTGCAAATCTGCTCTGCGTGACCAATAAGTCAAGGCGAATGGTGGGCGGCATGTTAGCACTGTTGCTTCACAGCGGCAGGGTTCCAGGTTCGATTCCCTGCTTGGGTCACTGTGCGGTGTCTGCACGTTCTCCCTATGTCTGCGTGGGTTTCCTCTGAGTGCTTTGATTTCCTCCCAAAAGTCCCAAAAGACGTGCTGTTAGGTGAATTGGACATTCTGGATTCCCCCTCTGTGTACCGGAACAGGCGCCGGAGTGTGGCAACTTGGGGATTTTCACAGTAACTTCATTGCAGTGTTAATGTAAGCCTACTTGTGACAATATTAAAGATTATTATATTATGTGGTTGACTAATGTCAACCATTGCTCTCGCTACATAAACCAAAAAGTTACACTTCATTTGGGTGAGGTGCAACTGGGCTTTTCGATTTAAAAATTTTTAACGATTAAAAGTAAAATAAATACTACTATGCTAACTTCATCATTATTGCTGTAAAACCCCGTTGATGATAAATTGCTGTGAAGCAACTGTGCTACCGTGCCGCCCAGACTGCTGAGAGAAAAAGTGCACTGATGGACATTATGAAAAAATTAATGAATACTGTTAAGATAGATTGGAAATAGTCTAATATGGTACCCATATTCAAAAATATCAGGAAAAAACAAGCTTGACAGCTATTTTAATTACATGTGTTATGGGCCAGGGTTTAGAGAACCCCAAAGTGTATCATGGAGTTCACTTGACCCACAACGTTTGATAGATTGTGGTATGGGGAGCACACGGCCCACTCTACAGGTGTGGTACAGCAGAAATGGAAAAGTATTTTTTAAAGCAAAACAATGTTTATTTTATGAACTCAAGTTAACCTTTTTAAAACATACAGTGAACATCTTAGCAACCATTAATTCAAATACAACACTAAGTAATCCTTTAAGCTTTCCTTTTAACATCCATAAGACTTAAAACACCTTTTACCAGAAGCAAATCAGGTTAAATTCACTACTGTTATCAGTTTTAAATCACCAGGATCGATTTACAGTCTTTAGATTACAGAGAGACACTCTAATACACCTGGCTGTGGCCTTCTGACTGTGACTGCAGCTATCCAGCTCTGAAAACGAAACTAAAACACACCCCGCAACAAACAGCCTGAAACGAAAGTAAAAAGCTGACAGACAGCCCAGCTCCACCCACACTCTAACATCACTGATAAACACCCATTTCTTAAAGGTACATTTCTTAAGCACCCATTTCTTAAAGGTACTCTCACGTGACATATGTAAAATAACAAAATCAATTGAGAGGCGTCATCTTGAGGATGAACTATTCAGCAGGCATCATGGATTTAAAAGGAGAAGATTCTGTCAGTTTGAATTCCTTGAAGTGACGATCCAAGTCAACTGAAAAACTCTACAACATTGTTCACTTAAACTTTCAAGTGGCAGCTAATAAAGTTTTGCATGGAAATTTACTATTAAGCTCAAAGCTTTGGGGATGCAGGCAGAATATTGTGTCTAGATAAGAAATTAGAAGGTTAGCAAACAACAGTGTGTTTGTGTCCAAGTGTGGGGGAGAAGTCCTGAGTAGCGTGTCCCAAGGTTCAGTATGAGGATCATTGCTGCTGACTTGATTCCAGAAATTCACTTAAGCTAATGGAAACAGCATGTGCTCATTGCAAGGTCACCTAGGTAGGAAGTAGGGGGGCTTGAAAAAGAGGCAGGCAGTTGGAATACACCTCAGTTTTACAAGATCATGCAGTTGCCTTCTATTAACCATTCATTTTGTTTCAGCGGGATTTCTTCTTTCTGGAATAAATGGCTGACCTCTGCACGATATGCATTAGGCATGATCTGCAAAGTAATCAGTGTAGCCTGAAGTGTATTGCTGTTTTTATTTGTTATGTTTTGGTGGACAACACTGGTGTGTGACCAATGACGCAGTCCGAGTAGATTTTGGCTTAATTCACAAATTCTAAAACTGTTCCTGGTTTGGATCATGTCTTGTCAAATGCCATTGTGCATATCCAGTGAAGCTACAAGCTTTACCACCAGACAACTGTATGTCGCATCAGACACAGTTGCAGGCACATGCTCACAGTACTTGCACTTGCATAGGTCTTGAAGTTGAAGAACTTGAGCATTACAACTTTGGTCAACTTCATGCTACAACTAATGTAATAAAGACATAAAATTCACTAAAGGTAATACATGTTAATTGAAGATGAGTCTAAGGAACCAGTTGATCTTTTCTCTTTCCTTCTCTCCCCCTCCATCCATCCTTCAGAGTATGTTCCAAAGGCAAAAATTGCGATGGGAATCAAAAAAAGCTCTTTATTAGTGTTTCATGATTTTGCAAATGGTAATCTTATGTTTTCACTCTTTTTTTAGTTGGCCAGTGTGGCAATCAAGTTGGCTGCAGATTTTGGGACTTGGTCTTACGGGAACATGCAAATGTGAATAAGGTAAATAAGCAGGAATGCTTATAAATACTAAATTTTAGAAATAGAAATAAACTTCACTTGAGTGAGGTATCAGAGGTTATCTGGAACCCAGGGAACCGTACCCCAGTGTAACCTGGCAACGTTCATAGAGGAGGGTGAAAATATGAGCAAACTACTGTTTATGCAAAGTACTGAAAGCTTTGAAGTGCTGGCATGATTTGATAGTTTTAAGTTAGTAAAATTAAATACTGACTTGTCCCACTCTCTTAACAGTTTTCAACAAATTAGGCAGCATACTCTTCCTGATCTTGCTTACCTCTCTCTTAATATAAGTGTTCTTTATTGATCAATGTTTGTTTACTTTTTTCAGTACTTTAAAGAAGCTTGTTAGATTTTATAATAGATAGGTTGGACTTTGCTGTCAGTCTCAACGTGCCATGGTTTATTAGAAAAATTACATTTTGTTTTTAATTCAGAAAGGAATCTATGATGAAGCACTCAGTAACTTCTTTAGAAATGTGGATACAAGGTAAGCAATGCAATTTTACATAAAGCTTTTAAAATTAAAAAGATTAAGTTGCAACATTTTCTTGCTGTGGAGATTTAAAATAAACTTCAAATTGTACTGCCGAATGGTTGTACAAAAGAGAGCCAATGGCGCAGTGGTATTGTCACTGGGATGATAATCCTGCAACCCTGGGTAATGTTCTCGGAATCCGGAGTGAATTTTGAATTTGATTAAAAAAACATCTGGAATTTAAAACGTCCAATGATGGCCATGAAACTATTGTCAACTGTCGCCCATCTTGTTCACTATTGTCTTTTAGGGAAGGAAAATTGCGGTCCTCGTCTGGTGTACATGTAATTGCTACACCTCAGGAACTGCAGCGGTTCAAGGAGGCAGCTCACCACCACCTCAAGAGAAACTAGTGATGGGCAATAAATGCCAGCCAAGCCAGTGATGCGTCAAAATTAATATTTTAAAATCACAAATGTCGAAATTTTGTGCTTTGTGATATCATTTTCTTTAGAATGATTTATTCAAAACTCATCCATTATTTTGCAGATCTACTAATGGAGATGATATAAATCTTTCCAAAGGAACAATTCGATCTCTTAAAGCTCGGGTAAATTTTTTGAATCCATTATAATATACAATATATCAGCAATTTAACTCTGCAATAATTGCCTATTAGACTGTAAGTATTTCTTTATGTAGGATTCATTTTGTGAAGGGATTTTTCTACAGTTGCGAGTAGGATGAGATGAACGGACACTTGTAGACATTCTGCTGATGATTCTATTTTGAACTTGTAGTAGTTTTGTTTTGCAGTTTAAATTTAACCTCCTCTATTTGTCATGATTTAATATCATCTAATTTTTTAAAATAAATTTGGAATGCCCAATTCATGATTTCCAATTAAGGGGCAATTTAGCATGGCGAATCCACCTAGCCTGTACATCTTTGGATTAAGAACAAAGAACAAATAAATGTACAGCACAGGAACAGGCCCTTCGGCCCTCCAAGCCCCTGCCGACCATGCTGCCCGACTAAACTACAATCTTCTACACTTCCTGGGTCCGTATCCCTCTATTCCCATCCTATTCATGTATTTGTCAAGATGCCCCTTAAATGTCACTATCGTCCCTGCTTCCACCACCTCCTCCGGTAACGAGTTCTAGGCACCCACTACCCTCTGTGTAAAAAACTTGCCTCGTACATCTACTCGAAACCTTGCCCCTTTCACCTTAAACCTATGCCCCCTAGTAATTGACCCCTCTACCCTGGGGAAAAGTCTCTGACTATCCACTCTGTCTATGCCCCTCATAATTTTGTAGACCGCTTATCAGGTCGCCCCTCAACCTCCGTCGTTCCAGTGAGAACAAACCGAGTTTATTCAACAGCTCCTCATAGCTAATGCCCTCCATACCAGGCAACATTCTGGTAAATCTCTTCTGCACCCTCTCTAAAGCCTCCACATCCTTCTGGTAGTGTGGCGACCAGAATTGAACACTGTACTCCAAGTGTGGCCTAACTAAGGTTTTATACAGCTGCAACATGACTTGTCAATTCTTATACTCAATGCCCCGGCCAATGAAGGCAAGCATGCCGTATGCCTTCTTGAGTACCTTCTCCACCTGTGTTGCCCCTTTCAGTGACCTGTGGACCTGTACTCCTAGATCTCTCTGACTTTCAATACTCTTGAGGGTTCTACCATTCACTGTATATTCCCTATCTGCATTAGACCTTCCAAAATTCATTACCTCACATTTGTCCGGATTAAACTCCATCTGCCATCTCTCCACCCAAGTCTCCAAACAATCTAAATCCTGCTGTATCCTTTGACAGTCCTCATCGCTATCTGCAATTCCACCAACCTTTGTGTCGTCTGCAAACTTACTAATCAGACCAGTTACATTTTCCTCCAAATCATTTATATATACTACAAACAGCAAAGGTCCCAGCACTGATCCCTGCAGAACACCACTGGTCACAGCCCTCCAATTAGAAAAGCATCCATCCATGGCTACTCTCTGCCTTCTATGACCTAGCCAGTTCTGTAACCACCTTGCCAGCTCACCCCTGATCCCGTGTTACTTCACCTTTTGTACTAGTCTACCATGAGGGACCTTGTCAAAGGCCTTACTGAAGTCCATATAGACAACATCCACTGCCCTACCTGCATCAATCATCTTTGTGACCTCGAAAAACTCAATCAAGTTAGTGAGACACGACCTCCCCTTCACAAAACCATGCTGCCTCTCACTAATACGTCCATTTGCTTCCAAATGGGAGTAGATCCTGTCTCGAAGAATTCTCTCCAGTAATTTCCCTACTACTGAAGTAAGGCTCACCGGCCTGTAGTTCACTGGATTATCCTTGCTACCCTTCTTAAACAGAGGAACAACATTGGCTATTCTCCAGTCCTCTGGGATATCCCCTGAAGACAGTGAGGATCCAAAGATTTCTGTCAAGGCCTCAGCAATTTCCTCTCCAGCCTCCTTCAGTATTCTGGGGTAGATCCCATCAGGCCCTGGGGACTTATCCACCTTAATATTTTTTAAGACGCCCAACACCTCGTCTTTTTGGATCTCAATGTGACCCAGGCTATCTACACACCCTTCTCCAGACTCAACATCTACCAATTCCTTCTCTTTGGTGAATACTGATGCAAAGTATTCATTTAGTACCTCGCTCATTTCCTCTGGCTCCACACATAGATTCCCTTGCCTATCCTTCAGTGGGCCAACCCTTTCCCTGGCTACCCTCTTGCTTTTTATGTATGTGTAAAAAGCCTTGGGATTTTCCTTAACCCTATTTGCCAATGACGCTTTGTGATCCCTTTTAGCTCTCCTGACTCCTTGCTTAAGTTCCTTCCTACTTTTCTTATATTCCACACAGGCTTCGTCTGTTCCCAGCCTTTTAGCCCTGAAAAATGCCTTCTTTTTCCTTTTGACGAGGCCTACAATATCTCTCGTTATCCAAGGTTCCCGAAAAATGTAGTATTTATCCTTCTTCCTCACAGGAACATGCCGGTCCTGAATTCCTTTCAACTGACACTTGAAAGCCTCCCACATGTCAGATGTTGATGTGCCCACAAACATCCGCCCCCAATCTAGGTTCTTCAGTTCACGCCTAATATTGTTATAATTAGCCTTCCCCCAATTTGGCACATTCATCCTAGGACCATTCTTATCCTTGTCCACCAGGACTTTAAAACTTACTGAATTGTGGTCACTGTTCCCAAAATGCTCCCCTACTGAAACCTCTACCACCTGGCCGGGCTCATTCCCCAATACCAGGTCCAGTACCGCCCCTTCCCTAGTTGGACTGTCTACATATTGTTTTAAGAAGCCCTCCTGGATGCTCCTTACAAACTCTGCCCCGTCTAAGCCCCTGGCACTAAGTGAGTCCCAGTCAATATTGGGGAAGTTAAAGTCTCCCATCACCACAACCCTGTTGTTTTTACTCTTTTCCAAAATCTGTCTGCCTATCTGCTCCTCTATCTCCCACTGGCTGTTGGGAGGCCTGTAGTAAACCCCCAACATTGTGACTGCACCCTTCTTATTCCTGATCTCTCCCCATATAGCCTCACTGCCCTCTGAGGTGTCCTCCCGTAGTACAGCTGTGATATTCTCCCCAACCAGTAGCGCAACTCCGCCACCCCTTTTACATCCCCCTCTATCCCGCCTGAAACATCTAAATCCTGGAACGTTTAGCTGCCAATCCTGCCCTTCCCTCAACCAGGTCTCTGTAATGGCAACAACATCATAGTTCCAAGCACGAATCCAGGCTCTAAGTTCATCTGCTTTACCCGTAATACTTCTTGCATTAAAACATATGCACTTCAGGCCACGTGACCCGCTGTGTTCAGCAACCTCTCCCTGTCTGCTCTGCCTCAGAGCCACACTGTCCGTATTCCCTAGTTCTCCCTCAATGCTCTCACCTTCTGACCTATTGCTCCCGTGCCCACCCCCCTGCCATACTAGTTTAAACCCTCCCGTGTGACACTAGCAAACCTCGTGGCCAGGATATTTATGCCTCTCCAGTTTAGATGCAACCCGTCCTTCTTATATAGTTCACACCTGCCCCGGAAGAGCACCGAGTCGTCCAGATAACAGAAACCCTCCCTCCTACACCAGCTGTTTAGCCACGTGTTTAGCTGCTCTATCTTCCTATTTCTAGCCTCACTGGCACTTGGCACAGGGAGTAATCCTGAGATTACAACTCTAGAGGTCCTGTCTTTTAACTTTCTGCCTAGCTCCCTGAACTCCTGCTGCAGGACCTCATGCCCCTTCCTGCCTATGTCGTTAGTACCAATATGTACAACGACCTCTGCCTGTTTGCCCTCTACCCGTTCGGAGACATCCTGGACCCTGGCACCAGGGAGGCAACATACCATCCTGGAGTCTCTTTCACGTCCACAGAAGCGCCTATCTGTGCCCCTGACTATAGAGTCCCCTATTACTATTGCTCTTCTGCGCTTTGACCCTCCCTTCTGAACATCAGAGCCAGCCGTGGTGCCACTGCTCTGGCTGCTGCTGCTTTCCCCTGATAGGCTATCCCCCCCGACAGTATCCAAAGGGGTATACCTGTTCGAGAGGGGGACAACCACAGGGGATTCCTGCACTGACTGCCTGCCCTTTCTGGTGGTCACCCATTTCTCTGCCTGCACCTTGGGTGTGACCACATTTATATAACTGCGATCTATGACGCTTTCCGCCACCTGCATGCTGCTAAGTGCATCCAATTGCTGCTCCAACCGAACCATGCGGTCTGTGAGGAGCTCCAGTTAGGTGCACTTTCTGCAGATGTAACCATCCGGGACGCTGGAAGCCTCCCGGACCTGCCACATCTCACAGTCAGAGCACTGCACCCCTCTAACTGACATTGCGTCAATTAATTCGTAAATTAAAATTCAAAGTTTTTTTTAAAAAGTTTTTTAAAGTTACTGTTAACTATCTGTTTCCTAGCACTAGATTTCTACTATAAATGTGAAAGCTAAATATGGTACTCTCTTATCTCTGGCTTAGATACCCCTCTAAATTATAATTAAGTAATTATGTTTGATTAGTTACCAATGCTTAATTTTTTAATTTAGTGTAGATTCCCAACCAGCCACTCAGGTCACAGCTTTTCTGTGATGTTACTTCAGTTTCCCCCCCCCACACACACAAATTTGAAAAGGTAATAAAAGTAAAAATGAGTAAAAATCACTTACTTACCTTCTGAGGGTCTTAGATGTTCTCAGGTTCTCTCCCTGACAGAGACTGCTCCTCCTCCTCCGAACGGCTCCCGAAACTAGGCCGCGATCTTTTTAAATCTCCGCTCCGACTCGCAGCTCCCGCTCTTTTTAAATCTCCGCTCCAACTCGCAGCTCCCGCGCTTTTTAAATCTCCACTCCGACTCGCAGCTCCCGCTCTTTTTAAATCTCCGCTCCGACTCGCAGCTCCCGCTCTTTTTAAATCTCCAGATCAGAGGTATGCAAATTTCCCGTGCAACACCAATCAGCAGCTCCGCTCTACTGCCCTCTGCGCGAAACCCATGCAAACACTGGGAGAATGTGCAAACTCCACACGGACAGTGACCCAGAGCCGGGATCGATCTTGGGACCGCAATGCCGTGAGGCAACAGGGCTAACCACTGCGCCACCATGCTGCCCCTAATATCATCTAAATGTAATCTCATTCAACAAATTCAAATCATGGTTGGATAATGGTGGAAATCGAATTTCCTGAAAGTTTTCTTTTGTCTTCTAGGCAGTACTCATTGATATGGAAGAAGGTGTTGTTAATGAACTACTCCAGGGTCCACTGAGGGATGTTTTTGACAGTAAACAACTTATAACAGACGTATCAGGTTCTGGAAATAATTGGTAAGGCTGGCAAATATAAGAAAAAAAAAACAAGGATGAGTCAAGATTCTTGGATGCACCAGATACCATCCCTCCCAATCTAACATCAAACTACATTTTGCATGCTCCTAATGTCTTTTGCCTGTACTATTTACATGGTAAACCCTTTTGAGTTAGAATTTTTTTAATGAATATTTCTATTAAATTTAGTTTTTACTCATTTAATTCATATATGTTTTTTCTCTTGTTTTGACCTAGCATAAGTAGCTTAATTTTATGTGCACTATTTAGTATTTTAATGAGATTCTCCCTGCCAACCTTCTCTCTAGTCTGGACCTCGTCTGATCGTTTCTTTTCTTGTAACTTGTAGTGTTTACACACTGATTCATTTTAGTTGTTTTCCCTCTAACCCTAATACATGTCTGTCCCAGATGAGATTGAATGTCGTAATTCTCAATTTGGTCTGAACCGCACTATATGAAGCTCAGCACAGCATCCAAAAACCTTTCCGACTAGATATATTAAAAAATGTTTGCCTTTTTAAATGACTTCTCACCTTGTCTCGGTATTGAAACTGACTAAACTAAAAACAGAAAATGCTGGAACCGTACAGCATAGATCTGCCAGCATCTATGGAGCGGGAAACCGAGTAAATGGTTGGAAATCTTTTCTTCTGATGAAAGAACACCAGCCTGGAATATTGACGGTGTTTCGGTTTGTTTCTACAGTTGCTGCCAGACCTTCTGTGTATTACTGGTATTTTGAGTTTTTATTTCTGATTTCCAATATCTGCAGTATTTTACATACACATTAGGGTTGATACTGACTTATCTATTGTTGCTCCCTGTCAAAGACTACAAATGCTAATTTACTTATTTTAAATTTGTATTTGGGCAAAGATATAGGGCTGTATTTTATGATTTTGATATAGTATGTACAATGTGCTAACTGATAATTTGTTTTCCCTTTGTCAACATTCTTTGTGATCAGGAGGTGTTTCAATAACTTAAGCAAACTACTAACAACACTTCAGTAACACAGACGTCTTGTTACAAACATTTTTCTTGTATTTAATGGTCGGATATGTTATAAGCAAGTAGACTTTGAAAACGTAGGCATTTTTTTTGCTCTTGGTGACGAGAAATAAGTCAAAAGGAAACAGATTTGCAACCTTCTTAAAACACCTGGGAGTCTAAATTATTGATCTAGGAACAATCTGAATTAAATGAATCATCTTGAGTTAAATCACTGATCCAGATAGTCTCTAGAAAATTATAGTGCCCAGCCACTACATTCCCTGGGGATAATTCTGTCCATGCAATTTCACGCCCCTCCCGTCTGATCCTGCTGGGGGTAACGTAAATTTCTGGTAGTTCATGTATACTTTCTGATTTATTTTTCCCCACAGGGCAGTTGGGCATAAACAGTATGGTTGTCAATACCGTGACCAAATTCTAGATGTATTCCGAAAAACAGCTGAGCACTGTGATTCTTTGCAGTGTTTTTTTTTAATTCACTCAATGGGTGGAGGTGAGTAATAACTCTTCACAAAGCCTTCCTCAACCACTGCCTATTCCTATTTTTCATTGATTTATAAACTAGAACTAAATGACTAATTTTTAACCATCTGAATTTACTAAAAATAAAAATATCAAATGTGGGCATTGCTAGCATGGCCAACATTTGTTACCCATCCCTAATAGCCCTTGAACTGAGCGGCTTGTTCGGCCGTTTCAGAGGACAGTTAAGAGTCAACCACATTATTGTGGGTCTGAAGTCACATTTGGGCAAGACCAGGTAACGATAGCTGACTTGCTTCCCGACAGGACATAAGTGAACCAGATGGGTTTTTTATGACAATCGATGAGCGTTTCATGGTCACTTTTACTGAGACCAGCTTTCAGTTCCAGATTTTATTTGAATTCCACCAGCTGCCATGGTGGGATTTGAACCTATGTCCCCAGAGCATGAGTTGGACCTCCAGGTTACTCGTCCAATGACATTACCAATATTTCACTGTCTCTTATTTGCTCTGAATATATAATTGAATGACAGTTTTTACGCTCTACAACAAATGCAAGTGTTTACTGGGGCATAAGAGCAAGAGAAGTCTATTCAGCCCTCTAATCTGTTCCACCATTCGGTTAGTTCATGGCTAATCTGTATATCTAATTTCATTAAATTACCCTTGTTCTGCACTCCTTGATACCCTTCCCCATCAAAAATGTACTTATCTCCATATTGAATATATCAATTAATACAGAATCCACAGGCATTTGGGGAAGCAAATTCCAGATTTCCATCATCCTGTACATGAAAAACTGCTTCTTATTTTCACTCTTGAATGCCTTATTTCTAATTTTAACATAATCCCCTCTTGCCACCAGTGAAAATCATTTACCTGTATCTTATCTGTTGAACACCTTTTAGCATTTTAAATATCTTGATTGTATCACCCCCCAACTTCTAAACTCAAGGGTATACAAATCATGTATGCCACCTGTTCTCGCGATTGAACCCTTTACGCCTGGTGAATCTTCCTTGTGCCTTTCCTAATTTGCTTTCCTGAGGTTCAGTGTCCAAAATTGAATTCCGTTCTCCAGATGGCCACTCAGCAAGGTTTTGTTTCAACTCTTGAGAAATGATAGCATTGTACTATCCTTTTTGATATTGTTTTGTACATTTGCACTAGCTTTGATGATTTGTGTACATGGGCATCCAAATCACTTTGATCCTTCCTCACTCATAATCCCTCACCATTAAGGAAATATTCAGATTTGTCTGTCTTAGGCCCAAAGCGGATGACCTCTTACTTTCCCATGTTAAACTGCATTTGCCATATTGTTTGCAGACTCGCCTTTCTATGACCCTTTGTAATTTATTTCTTCCATCTACACAACTTGCTCACCTGAAGAATTGGATCCATAATGCTCTTTGTCATCATCTAAGTCATTAATACATATGATGAAAAGCTGAAGCCCTGGCTCCGATCCATTGAGAAAACATTCCTTTTCTCTCTCTAACTTCTGTCTCCCAACCTGTCTGCAAACATAAATCAAAGTTAGCTATCTATTTCCTCAATTGAATCTTGGACAATTCGTTTTGAGCATCTGTAACATAAATTTGATTTCTAATTTAACTTGAGATTTGAGTTTTAACAGAAATTGATTTTTAGGGACTGGTTCTGGTCTGGGTACCTTTGTGCTGAACCTTTTAGAGGATGAGTTTCCAGAAGTCTACAGATTTGTTACTTCTGTCTACCCTTCTGCTGAGGATGATGTTATCACTTCACCTTACAACAGTGTTCTTGCCATGAAAGAGCTGACTGAGCATGCAGATTGTGTTTTACCTATTGAAAACCAGGTATGCATAAGAATTGTTTGAATACATCTTTAAAAGGATTTACAAACAGTTTACATTTAAATAGTATCTTTTAAGTAGGAAAACATGCCAATGGGAGTGTAATTCAGAAAGAAGTTGTCCCCAAAACTGAGGAAATATTCAGATAAGGGAGTAAAAAGTTGGTCAAAGATATAGACTTTGAGGAGCATCTAATAATCTTTAATATTGTCACAAATAGGCTTGCATTAACACTGCAATGAAGTTATTGTGAAAAGCCCCTCGTCGCCACACTCCGGCACCTGTTCGGGTACACTGAGGGAGAATTCAGAATGTCCAATTCACCTAACAAGCACGTCTTTTGGGATTTGTGGCAGGAAACCAGAGCACCCAGAGGAAACCCAGGCAGACACTGGGGAACGTGCAGACTGCGCACAGACAGTGACCCAAGCCGGGAATCGAACCTGTGCCCCTGTGCCTGTGAAGCAACAGTGCTAACCAGTGCTACCGTCCCGCCCATTCTCAAAGGAGGAGAGAAGTGAACAAGTTTATTGAGAGAAATCCAAAGCTGAGGGCTGAGGCAGCTGAAAGCATGGATGCCCATGGAGGGACAAAAAGCATGGGGTAAATGAGATGCCAAAGTGGAAGAAACAAGGGTTATTGAAAGTTCACCAGTCTGGAAGAGATTATGGAGACGGAGAGCCAAAGCTGTGGTGGCTTTGAACGCAAGAATGTAAATTTTAATTTGAGGTGTTTGTGAACGAGCTGTTGTTAGCCAACCAGGAGAGTAATGGAATAGTCATGTACGGCAAGAGCAAAAGTATGGAGGATTTTAGCACTAGGCGAACTTGGGAAGGGGTCAGAAATAAACAATGTTATGGAGATGGAAGTTGGTGGTTATTGTGGTGGAAAGGATTATAGCTCAGGTGATGGCTATATAGGTTACAAAAATTCTGGTTCAGCATAAATTGGAGATAGAGCCTGTTGTGAGGGATAACAAGAGTTTTGGGAGTTGGAGATGATGGTTTTGACCTCCAATTAAAAAATGGGAAGTCACAAACCAGATATCGGACAAGCAGCTGATGACTAGATTTGTTTCTATGTAGAATTATTTTAATTCTTAATCATGCAGTTATCTAACTTCAAATTAACATAATAAAATCAATAAATGTTGTGGTTCAAGACTTAACCATAAGGGAAAGAAAAGTAAATTAAAAGGTAGTTCATTTTAAAAGGGAAAAGTGCGCATTACTTTAACAACACAAAATAGACTGTACAGCTTCAAATGAGTGATCAGGTTGGTGTTGTAGCAAGGTTGTCCACCAGTTCTTCCTTTGACAGTAATTCTTTCAGATTTTACCTTGGGAGCATCCAGTACATGACTAGCTGGCGAAAGATGTATTTTAGAGCAGTTACAACCCCCTAAATTGTCAGTACCGCATCTCGACCTTGTCTGTGTACATTCATAATTGGTTGATTTGATTTTGTTTTGAATTAGAGTTTGACACATTCATGTTCTTTCGCAGTGTGTTTTGTTATTTGACTTTGCACAATTGTCTGTTTTCTGTTTTGGTCAAAGTTTATGTTGAGTTTGTCCCAAAATATTTGATTTGATGCCCATCCAAAGCAGAAATCAACACACCTTGAGAGTGGGTGGAAAATCCCAGCCATTATCTTTTAAATTCAGCCTTAATGTAATTACTTGATTTAATTAGTTCGGTTACAACTTGATGAGGTACACTATTTGGTCAATCACCTGTTTCTAGATGGTTCTTAATTATGTAATAACCCTTAATTCAAGCACGTGAGATTATAAAATACAGACTACAAAATGCTTATTTGGCCTGGTTAGTAAATACAACATGAAAATAATCTGTAAATGATAGAATAGTCTTGAGTATAGATCGTAAAATGGTGAAAAAGTCTTATAAATTTAAGTGAATATTCAGTATCAGCTCTGTTGGTTGGGGTTAATTCTTCAACTTTCCGCCAAGTACATGTTCGGGCATGTGTTTTAGAATGTAATCACAGTTTAGGCACACACATTGCTACATTAAATTTTAAAGGCACCACATGCTGACCCATAGAAATAGAAAATTCTGTCCCAAGATGTCTGCTTGGTGCAGAACTTTTGGGAATGTTAAAAGTAGTCATCAAACTATGTAAAAAGTGGATACACTTATTAGATCTGTCAGGCTCATTGAAACTGTCAAGGGAGCAGTCAAGAAAGCTATCAAGGCAATTAAATCGCCTGCCTTTTAAATATTTAACTGCAGTGTTAAAGAAAATTAGTGCTTGCTATTTCACTCGATCCATTGATTTATATAGAATTAATGCTGCATGACTAAGTCAGTCATTATCACAGTGGGCTGCCTATCAGTTCACAAGTTAATTATCAACTCTTGAGTGCTTATATGAAGTGGGACTGACTGAATACAAATGCTTATTGTTATAAGAGATTAAGCAACTGAAGTAATTTAAACTTAGTGAATGAAGGTTTATAAATGGAAAGTGTTTTTTCTTCAATGGTGAATTCATCAATAAATACTTTGAGATTTACTTTGTTTCCTACCAGTATGGGTCCTGGTGATCCATCACCCATGGTGATGAGTTGACATGGAGGTTGTAAGGGAAAAGGGTGGTAGGTAAGCAGACATGAGTTGGCATAAGTTCGCACTAGGTTGGCATAGGAGCTATAATGTCACGGGGTGAGGGCAGAAGTTGACATGGATAGTTTGAGAGGCCATGGAGGCTGGGTGCAGCAGATGGGATGGCATGGATTGGTATGGTTGGCATGGTTGGGGCACAGGGAGTGTGTGGGAGGGCTGGAGGGATGATTTTTGCTTCATTGTTTGTTTTTTCAGCTGGGATGAAGTACCAGATCATCAAGGCTGGCCTTTCCCACAACCTGCCTCTGCACCCAGCAGCCCTGTACTGCCTCCAATCTGCTTTGGGGTTCAAGGGCATGACTCCCATTACACCTAAGCTCCGGATTGCTTTCTAACCATCTGGGACTGTTTCTCAGGAGTAGGTTCATGGGGCTGAAAATTCTGCTAGCTCTGCATTTCTGACACATTGGCAATAATTTGTTACTTAGAATCATTTATTTTCTTCACAACATTTATTATCGATTTTGATTATTGAGCATTGTTCATGAAAGTTTGTAACTGTCCATTGATCGCCTTGTTTGTGAATGATGCAAACTGCATCTTTTATGTGAACAGCATTGAAAAATGTGCTTTAGCACAGAAATACAAGTATTTTTGTCAAATTTGGTGTTTACTTGGGTTACAGAATGCAAATAGAGTTGGCATGGAGGTTGTAAGGGAAAAGGGTGGTAGGTAAGCAGGCATGAGTTGGCATAAGTTGGCACTAGGTTGGCATAGGAGTGTTGCTAAAGTTTCTCAACTCAAAATAGCCCAGGATTTAAATCCATATCTCAAGTAGTTAAATTGATATGAAAGACCGAGCCCATATGAAAAACAAAAATGTTGGAAATATTTAAATTGGGCAGCAGCTGTGGAGAGTGAAACAGTGGGCCGAAGTTTGTAACTCGCCGCCCACAGCATTGTATGAAGGGTGGGGGGGGGGGAGTGGGGGGAGCTGCTCATAAAACAAAGCTGCTGGCCTTCCCACCACCCACCTGCCCGAATTGTCTCATATTATGCTGGATGTGGAATGCGACAGGCAGCTTGTCCAAGCTTATTGAGGCCCTTAAGTGGTCAATTAATGGCCATTTAAGGACCTCATTCCACTCCACTGCTATTTTACATGAAGCAGTAGAAGACGGAGACAAGGCATGTTATCTGGCAGCTTTCACAATGCAGGCAGCTGTTGGGAATGGGGTGATAACTTGATTTTGGAGTCCCCAGTGCCCACCGGATCTGCAAGATCTCAAACTCTCCCCATTTTCCACCTCTTCCACCACGCCAACCTCATCACTCGGGTTTGTCAGCCAGGCACATCCAAAATCCCTTTTGTCCGGACTCATCCCCCTATTTTTAGTTATGGTTCAAGTGCTTAGTATAAACTTCAACTTAGATATTAAGTTGGTGCCTTAATAGGAGACAATGTTCATTGGTTGCTAGTCACTAAACCTAGCATTTCAGGGAATTTTGATCCTTTCTGTAGCCAAAGCTTAGTGGGCTAGACAGCTGGTTCAGAGTTCAGACATTTCTGTTTTCATTTCTGATTTCCAGCATCTGCAGTATGTTGCTTTCATAGAAGAGTGACTCTTAACTGTCCTCTGAAGTAGGCTGCTAAGCCAACACAGTAAGGGGACTTGGGGATGGGCAAAAAATGCCAGTTTGTCAGTGACTCCTACATTAATTAAACAAGAAGAGGCTATATTTGAGTCTAATAACCAAAATTACTGTTCTGACAGCAATTATATCCTGGCAACTAGAGGACCAATAAAGGCCACATCTACTCACTTCCAATGATGATACATATTTAGTTTAAAATTGCCAGATTTTGTTATTCCTAGGACTTGGGGAAACCTGGTAACTGAATGGATGTGAGAAAGGCCAGACCTGTAGGTAAGAGCAAATTACGCGGATGCTGGAATCTGAAACAAAAGAGAAAATGCTGGAAAATCTCAGCAACCATGCCAGAAAATGGCAGCATCTGGAGGGAGAGAAAGGAGATAACGTTTCGAGTCTGATGACTCTTTGTCAAAGCTGTAGGTAAGTGCCTTTACAGGACTCTTTGTGGGCCAGGAGAAGCAGGGGTGCTTTCTCTGACACACCTCAGCTAACCTGCTCTCCTTCTTTCAAGTGGCCGATTTTCCCCTTACCACAGCCACCATTATGTTCAACCCAGCCTCCAATCGCTCCATTCTTGTTCAACACAATCTGGCTGACTTCTGGCCAAGAAATAGAGAATATATTTTTTAAATCAGCACTTTCCGTTAAATTCAACAGAGCTTTCAGATAGCCTGCCTTTTTCTCAATTACCATAACGCTACCCCCACTTCCTCATTGCCTCCCCACAAAGATTTAGGCCTGTATCTGTCACGCATGTAACTATGTTTTGTATATGGAACTAAATGTTAAAATCCACTTTCCTTAAACTTTATCTTTTCTTTCTTAAAACCAGTCATTGATTGACATTGTCAACAAAATCAATCAGATGGCCAACTCTCGTAAATTAGCATCTGCAATAAAACTGCAAAGTACACTGATTTCTGGTCAGAATGAAGTCAAACGGCAGGAAAAACCATTTGATGCTATGAACAATATTGTAGCGAACTTGCTGCTCAATTTGACCAGGTGAGTGAACATTTATCATTAATAATTATAGTATTCCAGCAAGATACAAGGGCAGCATGGTAGCACAGTAGTTAGCACCGTTGCTTCACATTGCCAGGGACCCGGGTCTGTGGTTTCCTGAGCTAATTTTTACTGCAAAGGTGTCTGGAAGAAATGCCCCCCCACCCCCCCCCGGACCCGGAGTTGAAAAACAATTGAATTAACCAATAATTCATCGAGAAATACCCAAAGTCGTTGTGGCCCATAGAATCCCTAAAGGTGCTGCTGAAAGAAACTTGGGGAATTGCTGCGGTGTATCTTGTAGATGGTTTGTTTGCCACTGTCTGTTGGTGGTGGAGAGAGTGAATGTTTAAGGTGGTGAATGGTGGTGAATCGATGTGGGTTGCTTTATCTTGGATGTTGTCGAGCTTCTTTAAGCTGCATATAATTGGAGAGTATTTCATCACATTTGTGACTTAAGCCTTGTAGATGGTGGCCAGACTTTGGGGAGTCAAGAAGGTGAGTTCATAGAGCCATAGATGTTTACAGCATGGAAACAGGTCCTTTGGCCCAGCTTGTCCACATCGCCCAGCTAGTCACTAAGCTAGTCCCACTTACCCGCATTTGGCCCATATCCCTCTACTCTCACAGAGTTCCTAATCTGTGACTTGCTCTTGGAGTCACAGTATGGCTGGTCCAATAGTTTCTGATCAATTGTAGGGGCATGTGCAGATGGTGGTGTTTCTATGCATCTGCAGCCCTTGTTCTTCTAGGTGGTGGAGGTTGCAGGTTTGGAAGGTGCTGCTGTTGGAAGTTTGGAGATTCAGCCATGGCAATGCCATTCGAGGTCAAGGAGAGATAGTTAGATTCTCTCTTTTAGAAGATGCTTGTTGCTAGCTCTTGTGTGGCACTGATGACACTTTCTGATCCCAAATTAAGGAGAGGACAAACTGGTAAATTGCATGATATTTTGCATATGTCCTCAGAGTAGGTAAACATGTAGAATAAAGTTCATTGCAGAGGAATGTGAAGTATTTTGGGGAAAGGAACAATGAACGGAAGGGTACTATAAATGAAAATGAAAATCGCTTATTGTCACAAGTAGGCTTCAAATGAAGTTACTGTGAAAAGCCCCTAGTCGCCACATTCCGCGCCTGTTCGGGGAGGCTGGTACGGGAATGGTAAAACTCTTATGGCAGAGGAGCAGAGAGATTGGACAGTGCAGTTACATCGGTCTATAAACTAGGAGGTGGAGGTAGAAAAGTCAGCAAAAGGGTAGATGGGGGGCACGATTCTCCACTCCCACGCCGGTTGGGAGAATCGCCTGGGCCGCCAAAATTTCCGGGGACGCCGGTCCGACGCCCTCCCGCGATTCTCCCAAGCGGCAGGAACGGTCCGGTCGAGTTTCGCAGGCCGGAGAATCGCCAGAGACACCCAAAATGGCAATTCTCCGGCACCCCCACTATTCTGAGGCCCGGATGAGCCGAGCTGCCAGGCCAAAACGGCGGGTTCCCCCCGCCGCCGTCCACACCTGGCCGCTGCAGTCGTGGGCGGTGTGTGAACGCTGGGGGGGGTGGCCTGTGGGGGGGGCGGCCTGTGGGGGGGCGAAGGGGGATCCTGCACCGGGCGTCACCTTGAATGTGGGGTGGCCCGCGATCGGTGCCCACCGATCGTCGGGCCGTCCTCTCTGAAGGAGGACCTCCTTCCTTCCACGGCCCCGCAAGATCCGTCCCCCATCTTCTTGCGGGGCGGATTTGGACAGGACGGCAACCACGCATGCGCGGGTTGGCCAGCGCCAACCCGCGCATGCGCAGATGATGTCCGTTATGCGGCGCCGGCCGCGTCATCTATGCGGCGCCGCTTTTACGCGGCCTGGCGTGGGTAGATGACGCGGCCCCGATACTGGCCCATTGTCAGGGCCTGAATCGGTCTGGACCGGGGCCGTTCCGCACCGTCGTGAACCTCAACGGCGTTCACGACGGTGCGGCCACTTCGGCGTGGGAGTGGAGAATCCCGCTCGGGATTCTGGGTTTTATACATGGTGACATTGACTATAAAAGCAAACATACATCAAATTAGAGTTGATGTAGAAATTCAGCCGTGATCTGATTGAATGGTGGAGCAGGTTGGGTGAACCATTCCTGCTCCTATTTCTTATCTTCCAAGCCAGTTACATTATTCATATATATGTAAGTGGTGTTGACCTTTGCTCAAGATTAGTTATGCTGCAGTTGAAGAATTGTGTATTTTGAGAATCCTGCTTGAAGAAGGATAATAAAACTTGGAAAGATCAAAATGATTCACTAGCATATTACTAGAAATAAAAGATTATAGTTTTGAAGCAAGATTTGCAAAATTGAGGTTTTCGTTACCGGAACCAAAAGGAGAGATTTAAAAGAAGTTTCTCCATTCTTCAACATTGTGAATGATTTTGAACAGGTAATTAGTTGCTTTCAGTGGTTGAATTGATAGCAAATAGACTAGACTCCTGAATATTCTTATATCATTGACTGTCTTACTAATACATGACTTTTGAGGTGGAAACTCAATAATCTAAATTTGAATTGGGTATTTGAAATGAAAGAATAATGAAAGATTCAAGGATAAGGCTCAAGTGGACTCCGAGTAATCACATTCTATTGAACCTATCTTAGAGTAGCCGTGTTCTATTGAGCAGTGGATGAAAATAGGACCTGGAGGCAGTAACCAATATGTGGAAGAGTGAGAGAGGAGCAAAGGGCCATTCGCAGCGAGAAGCAACAGTGGGGCCATTCTTAACGAGAGAGGTGCAAAATATCCATTAACAGCAAGATGCCAGTGCCAACCTCATGAGCTTATGAAGCCATCAGAGCATTTTATGAAACCCAGGGAGAGCTGTCATGTAGGAAGGAGAAAGAAGGACAGTAGGAATATGCATGAACTAGGTCCGTACAGCAGAGCCAGGTTTCCAGTCGGTCTTTGATCTCCTTGCCACTGGACCAAGGCCTTGCTTCATCAAGCACATGTGGTAGCTGGAGGGCATCGACCACTCCACGTTGCACAGGCATTTTCCACCCCTTAAAATACAGTTCAGGACCCTGATGAAGAACCCCAGCAGCAACAGACAGCAATGACAAAATGCTATCGTTGTCCAGGAGCTCCGATGTTTTGACATTGACATCGCCACTCTAAGCGAGACCTGGCCAGGTCAAGAAACAAGGTGGCAATTACATCTTCTGGAAAGATAAACCAGCAGATGATCGCCATCTTCAAGGGGTTGGTTTCACCCTTAAAAACAAAGCAGCTAGCCATCTCCGAGACTTTCCTTGTGGAATAACAAATGCTTCATGATCCTTCAGCTCACTCTAGCCCAGAACCAGTGCCCTATAGTCCTCAGCACATACATCCCCACACTAGAAGCTCCTTCTACAGTGATCACTCGCTAACAAGTCTGGTTGTCCACCTTAGAAACTTTGTGTTACTGATCATGGGTTCTGTGGGTCCTTGCGTGGCTGATGAGTCGTATCTTCGACCGCACACTTGGCAGGTATCCCAGGGAGATGGGCTTGGTCCTTGGAGTCTAGATTGCTGGTATTCATATATTCCGGGTTCTGAAATTTAGTTTAATTTTGATTTTCTGACTGCAAGTAGGTGAGCCTGCTGGATGTAATTTTCCAGCCAGTTTGGAGATGGAACAGGTGATTTTTAGGGTATCTTTTCTAGCCCTTTCCCCATACAGGTGAGCAAAGTGGATCCTGAAACGGGCTGCTCAGTAATGAAGGAAGCTGCTGAAATGCTCGCCTATTCCTACTCCAAGAGCTAGACGACTGAATCTTGTCCCCGTCACCTCTTGCCAATCACCGCAGGGCTTGTCTGTGGGGGCGTGTTTTGGTTTCTTCGAGGTAGATGCCTGGTGCGGGACATCTTCTAACATGGGTATGTCTATGTCGTTGCACATCAGACACATGGTTCTTGACAGAGGGTTGTTCCAGTGGCAAGGGAACCTCGACGACTGGGGATCTTATTGCTGCAGCCTTCATCTGCCATCGCAGCTGTTGATACCATACGAGTATCTTTTGTCTGATCCGCTGTTGAGGACTTGTTTTGGATTGCGCTTTGCTTCTTCCCCTCCGACCTTGCCATCATGGATGACCCTGCCAGGAGTTTTAAGACTCCCAACGGCATTGCTCTTGGGGTCAACAAAACATTCAAGTCCCTCCATCACATCAAGGTGGCAATCAAAGAAAAGTACTAGAAGCTGCAGACTAGTCCAAAGAGGAACTTTACTTCAGCCTCATACAATCTGTGGGACGGGTCCCAACAGGGAACTAAGCCTCCTTTGGTGACTTGAAAGCCAGGATTGGAAGGACAGACCTCTGGCAGAGAGGGGCTAGAAACATCCAACACCAAGATTACCCTGTTCCTGACAAAATGCCTGGAACACAGCTTTGTCATACCCAACATCTTGTTCCATCAGAGAGTACAAGGCCTCAAAATAACGCCCTCACTCCAAGCACTGCCAACTGCTCAACTACGTCATCGTCCGCAAGGACAGGAGCCGACAGTTGCTGGACAGACCACCATCTAATGCAATCTGTGATCAACATCAATGCAGCTGCAAAGCAGCTACAGCATAAGAAACAGTGTTGCAGGAAAATTAACGCTAAGGCATTCAAAGACCCTGGTAAGACAGCCCTATTCAGCCAGCGGTTCACTGCAAGCCTGACAACTCCCGCTGACCCAGAGACGCAGATTGTCCACAGTGCCTAGTCTGCCCTCAAGTCTTTCATAATTAGTACCTGCAAAGAGATTCTTGGTCACTCGACCAGGAAACACCAAGAACAACCAGGAGATCCAGGAGCTGATGAACCGCAAGCACGAGGTTTTCTGAACCTGAAACAACAACCCAACACAAGAGCAAGAAGGCAGCCCTCAAGGGCTGAAGACTGAGGTTCAGCAAAATACTCACAACCTAAAGAACACATGATGGGTGCAGAAAGCATAGGAAACCCAGCAGTTAGCCGACAACCATGACGCCCAGGTTTCTAGCACAGTCAAGACCACCTATGGCCCAAGCACCAAGACCCTACCCTGCTGCTGGCCAAGAACAGAGAGGCAGTCATCACTCGCTGGAAGGAGACCTCTACTCCATCCCACACATGCTACCTGCTAACATCTCTAGAAAAGGCCATCGACAGCTGAAGAATAGCATGACATCAGGAGCAAATTGAATCCCTACCAAAGCCCTAAAACCTGGCAGAGACGCACTACTGGTACGAATACATTACCTAATTTCCCTTATTTTGGTATACATGTCAGGAGATCTCTGAGACAGCACAATTGTAACCATCTTTGAGAATGGTGGCAAGTCTGACTGCAGTAACCACAGAGGAATTTCCTTCCTGTTGGTCACAGGGAAGTTTGTTGTAAGAGTCCTCCTTAATTGCCTTCTCCCTGTGGCTCCCAGAATCGCAATGCAGATTCTACCTACTAAAGGACACAATGGACATGATCTTCACTGCGCAGCAACTACAAGAGAAATGCAGGGAAGAGCACCAATCTTTGTACATGGCCTTCTTTGACCTCAACTGTCAACTACAAGGGATTATTAAACATCCCCCTCTGTTTCATCTTCCCCCAAAGGTTTGTCACCATCCTCCACCTGCTCCATGATGTCATGCAAGCTGTGACCTTGATCAACCGATCCACCAATTCACATTTGGAATGGGGTCAAGCTAGGCAGAACCATTGCACCAATGCTCTTCTCAATCTTCCATGCTGCATCTCATCCTCAGCCAGCACCCCGCTGGAATGGAGCTAAACCACAGAACGAACTGGAAACTGGTCAAGCTCCACCGCCTATAAGTCAAATCTAAGATTGTCCCAACCTGTCATTGAACTACAGGTATGTAGACGATGCTCATGTCTTTGCACACTCCGAGGCAGAGTTGCAAATCAACGTCAACACCTTCAGCCAGGTGTACGTGAGCATGGCCCTTACACTAAATATCAGTAAGACAAATGTCCTCTACAAACCTGCCCCCTCCTCACAGCACTCCCCCCCCCCCCCCCTTATCAAAGTCCACAACGAGGCCTTGAACAAAGTGAACCACTTTGAGAGCCTATTGTCAACAAGGGCAGACATTGATGTCAAGGTTGAACACTGACTTCAGTGTGCGAATGCAGCCTTCAGTTGCATGAGGAAGAGAGTGTTTGAACACTAGGACCTCAGACTTAGCACCAAGATTATGGTGTACAGAGCAGTAGTGATAACTGATCTCCTATATGGCTCAAGAGACATGGCTACGTACAGCAGACACTACAAAACCCTGGAGAAGTAACACCAGCGCTTGCTTTCCAAAATCCATTGGCAGGGTAGGTGCACCAATGTTGGTGTTCTCGCTCAGGCCAACATCTCCAGAATCAAAGCATTGACTATGCTTGGATCAGCTCTGCTGGGTGAGCCACATCAGCTGCATGCCTGACTCGAGACTCCAAAACAAGCGCTCTAGTCGGAGCTTCGACATGGCAAGTGAGTCAAAGGAGGGAAGAGGAAATGCTTCAAGGACAACCTCAAAGCCTCCTTGGAAACGTACAACATCCCCACCAACACCTGGGAATCCCTGGCCCATGAGCACCTGAAGTGAGAGGAAAAGCATCTGGCAAGGAGCTGAACTCTAAGGGCCCTTTCTGTTGATTCCCTTATTTCCAATTTCGTTATTTTTACTATTACCATTTTGATCCATGGGTGCTTAATGGACATGTATCTTTTAAGTCGAGCAGGAGAAGTGGGGAACACAAGTTACAAATGAGTACACTCTGCTAGCCATCAGAGAGGGGTCAAACATTTTGGCACCCATGAGCGATCTGAAGGATTTGGTTCGATTGGTTGGTTGGTTGGTGACTAATGAATTGGCAAAAAGGCCGTATTCTGCCCGGTAACGGGCGGTGATTGGGTCATCCCCAAGTGGGATGGTTTTCAGATAACCTCAGGGGCTGAAATTAATAGCGCACTAGCCCAGGGGATCGTAACAACTTTAGTTTCATCGCCAAGAGCGAGGTGAAACCAATTGACAACAAAATAATCTCTTGCCAATTAAGGCACCCCACCCACCAGCTCTTCCAACCACTGTCTGCCCCACCTATGACAGACACTGTAGGTTACGCATTGGACTCCTCAGTCACCTGAGAACTCCTTTTTAGTGTGGATGAAAATCGTCTTTGACTCCAAGAGACTGCTTCTATTGAACAGCGAGCAGTAACCCAGTGGACAGAATGGCTGACCTCTTTGTTGTAAAGTCAGTGGCCTGCACCACTGTGACTGCTGTGCTGTGATATTGTACATTATAAATGCCAGTTGCAGACAGAGGAGCATGCCCATACATTATGCCTTTTTCAACTAAAGAAAAACTTTTGGGAGAGCCACTCCCTGGCTTATTCCCCAGGGCAATCCGTTGACCAATCCAGAGTCTACTTACCTGGTTTGAATTTAAAGTTTGGCTTTTAACTGTTCCCAGGTGCATTCTCCGTGTCAATGCCTCTATTGATTAGAGTTCACTTGCCAACCAATCAGTGCACTCTTCTGCAGTATTAAGTGTTGTTCCATTTACTATTGATATTCTTGCAAATCTGTCCTGATGAGTGCCGGACAAAAGGCTTCTGCTGAAATGGGGTATCTCATTGCAACCAACTTGTATTCTGTAGAGTACTTCAAAACTCCACAGAAAACCGTCCCTTAACAAATGTGTTATTTACTGTTTTCTAGTAAACATTGATCAATTGAAGAATTATGTTTATTGAACAGTGTTTATCTAGTGTTCTCCAAAAATCAGTAGACTTTGAATCTTTGTGGGTTTTCAAGCATGCTGTAAAATGTAATTCGTTCCTGCATATATATTAAAGAATCACAGCAACCTGCTGCGTCCCCATTCGGTATTTTACTGACCAAATGCTTGAAATTGCCTTTGTTTCTCTCTCTACATTCCCTGTACTTTGTATTCCTCCCCCAACATAGGTCAGAAATGTTTCTCTTTGATTTTTAGTATCATGAATGTAATAGTTTATAGAAAACCATTTATGGAGCCCATACCATTTAATTGCAAAATGGGAACTCCCACCAGTATTTGTTAGATCTAGTACTTCTGTTTATATAGGTGAGATTTACTGTTCAATGTTTCACATAGTTACAGAGATACGATTGATCTTGCATAAGTAACACGGACAGTAAATTTGACCATTGAATGATTTACTCATTGTTTGTTTAATTCCATGGTTGTGTGCTAGTAGTTGATGCAATGTAATTTTTTCTACTGAAAACAAGCTGTTTTTTGAACAACTTTTGAACTAACCCTAATTTGTGTAGATTGTTAATTATATTTGTTTATTTTATCTTGTTTATTTCATCCGCAGTTCCGCCAGGTTTGAAGGATCCCTCAATATGGATCTTAATGAGATCACCATGAACCTGGTTCCATTTCCACGACTTCATTACCTTGTTTCTAGTCTAACTCCTTTATACACCCTGGCTGATGTAAACATTCCCACAAGAAGGTAGAGCTTTTACCAGTAGATTTGTGGAAAAAATCATATTGCTGCAAAATTATTTTCTTTTATATGATTAAGGTTAATCTGCATACATGCAAAAACTGAATCAAAATGAAAAGGAAGAACTGATAGGTGGTATTGGGAGATGGGATCAAATGAACAGAAGGGAAAAGATCTTTGGGAGGAATTCCAGAGATTTTGAATTCTTTAAAATACAGAGACTTCTTCCATCTGTTAGACTAATGAAAAGGGACCTTGAAATCCTCGCTGGTGATCAGGTAATTGCACTAATGATGAGCTAAGAATAATTGTTTTGAACACTCGTTTGTGTTGAATTAGCTGATCCAAGGTGGGTTGTAGAACAGGTACTGCAATTAGCAGCAGTAACCCTGAACTATTAGTGACATAATCCAAAAACATATATTGCTGAGAACATGTAACTTTACTTTTACACCTCCTTTTGATTTTATTTCCATCTCCATTTAGGAACCTGACAACATGTCTCAAACAAATGAATCAAAGGTTTTCCAAATTGCATACAAAGCTAAAATCTTCCATTTTTTTAAATAAACATTTTATTGAGGGATTTTTGGTGACAACAAAATAAACAATTTACATGAAACCATAAACATAGTGTAAAAGCCATTTACCTCTTGTACAGGTTCCACCCTTATTGACCCCCTAATCTAATCTAAACTACCCCCCCCCCCCCCCCTCGTCTGCTGACGATTAATTTCCCGCAAAGAAGTCGACGAACGGTTGCCACCTCTGGGCGAACCCTAACGTGACCCTCTCAAGGCGAAGATGATTTTCTCCGAACGGAGAAAGCTAGCCATGTCAGATAGCCAGGTCTCCGACTTCGGGGGCTTTGAGTCCCTCCATGCTAATAGTATCCGTCTCCGGGCTACAAGGGAAGCAAAGGCCAGAATGTCTGCCTCTTTCTCCTCCTGGACTCCCAGGTCTTCTGACACCCCGAAAATCGCCACCTCTTGACTCAGCGCCACCCTTGTTTTTAACACCGTGGACATAACATCCGCAAACCCCTGCCAAAATCCCCTCAGCTTTGGACATGTACAAAACATGTGGACATGGTTCGCCGGTCCTCCCGCACATTTTGCGCACCTGTCCTCCACCCCAAAGAATCTGCTCATCCGGGCCACTGTCATGTGAGCCCGGTGAACTCTTCCATCCCAAAGCATCTGCTCATCTGGGCCACTGTCATGTGAGCCCGGTGAACAACCTTAAATTGTATCAGGCTGAGCCTGGCACATGTTGCAGACGTGATGACTCTACTCAACGTGTCTGCCCATAGATCATCCTCTATCTCACCTCCCAGCTCCTCCTCCCACTTGCGCTTCAGCTCCTCGGTCTGCGTCCCCTCCGACCCCATTAGCTCCTTATAAATATCCGAGATGCTCCCTTCTCCTACCCACCCTCTGGAAACTACCCTGTCCTGAATCCCCCTTAGCGGTAGGAGCGGGAAGGTTGACACCTGTTTACGAAGGAAGTCCTGCACCTGCAGATAACTGAATTTGTTTCCCCTCACCAACCCAAACATTTCCTCCAACGCCCTCGTACTCGGAAAGCTCCCCTCTATAAACATATCCCCCATCCTCTCAATCTCTGCTCTCCGCCATATCCGGAAACCCCCATCCATACTCCCCGGGGCAAACTGGTGATTATCACAGATTGGGGCCCAGATCGATGCTCCCACATGCCGCCTCCACTGGCCCCAAGCTCTCGGGGCCGCCACCACCACTGGACTGGTGGAGTACCGTGCCGGCGGGAATGGCAGAGGCGCAGTTACCAACACCCCCAAACTGGTGCCCTTACATGAAGCCACCTCCATACGCACCCATGCCGACCCCTCCCCCACCACCCACTTCCTGATCATGGCTATATTAGCTGCCCAGTAATAGTTGCTAAAGTTTGGCCCTCTCCCCAACCTCGCTCAAGCATTACCTTCCTTACTCGCGGGGTCTTGCCCGCCCAGACGAAGCCCGTGATCACTCTGTTGACCCACTCAAAAAAGGACCGCGGAATAAAGATGGGGAGACACTGAAATACAAATAGGAATCTCGGGAGGACCGTCATCTTCACCGTTTGCATCCTCCTAGCCAGAGACAACGGAATTGCGTCCCATCTCCGAAAATCGTCCTTCATTTGGTCCACCAGCCGGGCCAGATTCAATTTATCTATTCCCGCGCCACTTGGATGCCTAGGTACCTGAAGCTTCCCTTTACTATCCTAAACGGCAACTCTCACAGTCGCCTCTTCTGTCCCCTCGCCTGGACCACAAACATCTCACTCTTTCCCATATTAAGCTTATACCCTGAAAACTGGCCAAATTCCCCTCGAGTCCTCATGATTTTCTTCCATCCCTCTATTGGGTCCGAAATGCACAGAAGCAGGTCATCCGCATAGAGCGAAACCCTGTGCTCCACACCCCCCCCCCCCCCCCCCCCCCCCCCCCCTTCCCCGGACCAGTTCTCTCCAGCCCCTCGAGGCTCTCAGAGCAATTGCCAACGGCTCTATAGCCAGCGCAAACAACAGTGGGGAGAGGGGGCATCCATGTCTCGTCCCCCGGTGCAGTCTAAAATAGTCTGATGCTGTCCTATTTGTCCGTACACTTGCCACAGGGGCCTGATACAGTAACCTGACCCAGTCAATAAAGCCCCGCCCAAATCCGAACCGTCCCAGTATCTCCCACAGATAATCCCATTCTACCCGATCAAAAGCCTTTTCTGCATCCATTGCGATCACTACCTCTCCATCTCCCTACCTTCCGGGGGCATCATGATCACATTTAACAGCTTTCTTACATTGACCATCAACTGCCTGCCCTTAACAAACCCCGTCTGGTCCTCCCCAATAACGTCCGGAACACAACCTTCGATCCTGGAGGACAAGATATTTGCCAGGAACTTGGGATCGGCATTCAACAGGGAGTTCGGCCTGGAGGACCCACACAGCTCCGGGTTCTTGTCCCGCTTAAGAATCAGCGAAATCGTTGCCTGTGGCATCGTCGGGTGCAGCACCCCTCTTTCCCTTGCCTCATTGAACATCCTCAACAACACTGGCCCCGATATCCCCAAGAACGTTTTATAAAACTCCACTGGGTACTCATCCGGACCCGGGGCTTTACCCGCCAACCTCCCTTTTTTTAAAAACTATAGTCAGCTTGTGAGCATTTCTTTTTCACACAGTCAGCCTTCTCAACTGACCCCTCTCGATCTGGAATTAATTTTCTTCTTCACATTGGGTCATCATTAAGAAGCACTTTTCCACCTTCAAACACTGTTCCCCACTCCATGCCACTGAGTTCCAGCCTATGGCTCAAATTTTCTATTCGCTGTGCGAGCTTCCCTCGGTCCATAAATTACAATTCATTCAGGATACCTCTGCCGTTACTCAGAATTCTGCAATCCGAACGCCTTGATTCTTGTCAAGCTCCGCTGATTAAACCAAGGGAGTCCAGACAATCAAAACCTTTTTCTTTACCTTCATTGTAAATAATTTAATTCCGCTTTATGCCCCTTCTTGCAGCCCTTGCTTCTAAGACATGGTTTATTCCTTGTTATCTGGCCTCCAAAGTCCAGCATTGATAGTGACTCCGTCAATATCAGATACCTTCTTGATGGAACTCCCTCTGCCTTACCCATCGTGCCATCAAGAATATTCTCAAATTGTCAAATTTTGAGATTATTCATAAATTGGAAGTATTGCTGTGAAGAATATTGTGCTGAAATTCAAAAGGATATTGACAGGCTGGTGGAATGAGAGGGCAAGTGGCACATGGAATCTAATGCAGAGAAGTGTGAAGTGGTTCATCTTATTAGGAAGAATGGGGAGACATAGTTTAAAATAGAGGATACAATTCTAGAGGGGGTGCAGGAGCAGAAGAACCTGGGGGTATATATAGACAAATCATTGAATGATGCAGGGAAGGTTGAGAGCACAGTTAATAAAAGCAACCTGAATCCTGGGCTTTATAAATAGGGTCATGGAGTACAAAACCAAGTAAGTTCCAATACGTCGGGATAAAACACTGGTTCAGCCTCAACTGGATATTGCATCTAGTTCTGGGTGCCACACTTTAGTGAGGATGCGAAAGTATTAGAGACAGTGCAGAAAAGATTGATGAGAATTACTCCAGGGATGAGGAGCTTCAGTTCCATTGATAGACTGGAGAAGCTGGGCCTGTTCTCCTTGGAAAAGAGAAGGTTCAGAGGAGATTTAATAGATGCATAAAAAATCATGAGGGTCTAGACAGCGTTGAGAGGGAAAACCTGTTCCCATTATTGGAATTAAAAACTGAAAGACATCTTAAGATCCTTCCTTGACCAAAGATGCAATGGCAAATGAGGAAGCACCTTTTACCCTGTGAGTTGTTAGGTTCTGGAATGCAATGCCTGGGAATGTGATGGAGGAAGGTTTAATCATGGCTTCAAAAGAGAATTGGATCATTATGTGAAGAGGAAAAAATTGCACGGCTGTTGGGAAAAGACAGGCAAATGGCACTAGGTGAATTGCTCTTGTGGAGAGCCAGTACAGGACCAATAGGCGAAATGGTTTCTGTTGGTTAACCATTCTAAATTAGTTTGTAGAGCTCAACTCTTAGTCCAAAGGAAGGGTGGTATCAAATGGTACTTTTAGTTGGGAGAAAACCGATCACAGATAATTTTGGAATAGAGATTCCTAATAAAACCTATTAATTAAAAAAAAATCTTATCTGCAGGTTAGTAATGCACTTTTTCTTGTGATGCTTTATAGTACTGCTGATTAGAATCCCCTCCTACAAGTTTAATACAACTTCTAATTTAAAAGATGTATTTATTATTGTTGGGTTTAACATGTACTACATATAGTAAACTATCCTAGCCATCCACTCTTTGCTTCATTTAAACAGATTGGATCAGATGTTCACCGACGCTTTTAGTAAGGATCACCAGTTGATGCATGCTGACCCAAAACGTAACCTGTACCTAGCCTGTGCACTGATGGTTCGGGGAAATGTTCAGATTTCTGATGTCAGAAGAAACATTGAGAGGTTTGAATCAAGTGTGTGTGTGTGTGTGTGTGTGTACGCACATGCTGTACTTTTATGTGAAATTAGTGCAGCTCCTCTTCATTTGGAAGTTTCGTACTTGGGGGAGAAATTCATCTTTAGTCAAAACACTTCTTTTAGTAGTTGCCAATTATAAAAATTAAGGCAGGATCTCATACCAGATTAGCAATTATGTTCACAGAATGGATACCTACTCTTTCATATGTTTAAAGCTGTCTTATACTGTATTTTAAATTACATTTTACTTTCTACTGGAGTCATGGGTAATGAGTAATTGTACAGATTGCGATTAACAGAAGTTTTTTTTTCTCTAAAGTGGTGCCAGTTTTCACCTTTCTGAAAGCTTTGACCCTTTACTGGCCCATGGTGATTGAACACCCCAGTACTTTGCAAAACCACCCGTTATTCCCAATGGGAAGAGATAAGAGAGGATTTTGAAATACAGATTCATGATCATAGAATCATAGAATTTACGGTGCAGAAGCAGGCCATTTGGCCCATCGAGTCTGCACCGGCCCTTCAAAAGAGCACCCTACCTAAGCACACACCTCCACCCGATCCCCGTAACCCCACCAAACCTTTTTGTACACTAAGGGCACTTTATCATGGCCAATCCACCTAACCTGCACATCTTTGGACTGTGGGAGGAAACCGGAGCACCCGGAGGAAACCCACGCAGACAGTGGAGAAAGTGTAAACTCCACACAGAGTTACCCAAGCCGGGAATCAAACCTGGGATCCTGGAGCTGTGAAGCAACTGTGCTAACCACTGTGCTACCGTGCCACACCCCGTGATAAAATCTTTCACATTTTTAAAAAGAAAATTTTGTATCGACATATTAATAATGCACTTTTTCTTACAAAGACACTGACGATTAAGATCTGCAGACCATTTATTACCGAGTGGGTAAACGAGACTTGTATCAATATGTGCAGGATCCAGTCGCATCCGGTATTCACTTTGAACGGGGGTTTCTGGAGAGTACAGAAGTGATCAGTTTGTGACCAATTTCCTGGGATGTTAAGACCACCTGTCTCTGAGGCTGGATTTTACTCGGGGCTGGATTTTCCAGTCCTATCAAATTAATGAACATTTGCGTGTTCGCTGCATCTTTTCTCCTAGACATTTAGCTTAATAATTGACCAAACTCTTAAGATTTTCTTACATTTTGTCACAACAATGACTAAGTAGCTTTTTAAATATTTTATTGCATTTGTAGCATTATTGCATTTTGACCTCTGTGAAAGCTGCAGTTACAAATCACATTCTCAATCAAGCGATGAGAGCATAACACTCTTATTTCCCTACAGGTTGAAACCTTCTCTCCAATTTATCTCATGGAATCAGGAAGGTTGGAAAACCAGCCTCTGTTCAATACCGCCAGTGGGTCACACTCACTCCTTATTGGCACTAGCCAATAATACCTGTGTTAAATCTACCTTCACAGATCTTAAGGATCGATTTGTAAAACTTTACAAGAAAAAGGTAAATTCTGAATAATTCCAATATCTCAACTTGAAGGTGGCTAAGGAACTGGCTGAATAGCAGTAAAAGGTTAAATACGGGGTCTGGTTTAGCTCAATTGGCTAGACAGCTGATTCGTGATGCGAAGCAAGGCCAGGTGAGAGGCGGAAGTTATTCATCAAGGCCCACCTTCTCAAACTTGCCCCTCACCTGAAGTGTGGTGATCCTCAATTTAAATCGCCACCAGTCAGCTTCCCCCCTCAAAGGGGAATGCAACCTATGGTCAGCTGGGACTGTGGCAACTTTACCTGGCAACTAGTTCATGGAGTGATTAGCTAGAGGCACACACTATTACTGTACCACTTCACACTCTTTCACATTGAATTTCATCTTTTTACATTACAAACTGCATATAATATCCCTTTGCAGCTTCCTTTTTCCCTTATTTTTGTGTTGTCAGCAGATTGTGTCTTCACGTCAATAATGTACATACATTTTGGGAATTGTTGAAATGAAATGAAAATCGCTGATTGTCACAAGTAGACTTCAAATGAAGTTACTGTGAAAAGCCCCTAGTCGCCACATTCCGGCGCATGTTCGGGGAGGCTGGTACAGGAATTGAACCGTGCTGCTGGCCTGCCTTGGTCTGCTTTCAAAGCCAGTGATTTAGCCCTGTGCTAAACCAACCCCTTGTTGCTTGGTACCTTGTTGAGACTGATATCTCTAGGAAGCCCCCCAAGCTAAAGCTTCAGACTTGTCAAAGTAACACAGGCCTCTCAATACCTAAAGTTGATAAAAACTGTTTAAACACAGACGGCTAAATTTTGTTGAGGTGGTAATGGACTGAAAGCTGGGAAAATGCTGTCTTGGCTATTTTATAATAATAATCTTTATTATTGTCACAAGTAGGCATGCATTAACACTGCAATGAAGTTATTGTGAAAATTCCCGAGTCGACACACTCCGGCACCTGTTCAGGTACACAGTGGAAGAATTCACAATGTCCAATTCACCTAACAGCACGTCTTTCGGGACTTGTGGGAGGAAACCGAAGAACTTTGACTGAGCCTGTGACAATCAGGCAGCTAATGAGCTGCTGTCATGGCACCTCCCATTAAGGGGCAAGATTCCACCTCCAGGAGCTGTTGTCTGATCAGAGGGCCAGCAGCTAGAACATAGAAAATTACAGCGCAGTACAGGCCCTTCGGCCCTCGATGTTGCGCCGACCTGTGAAACCACTCTAAAGCCCATCTACACTATTCCCTTATCCATTACACTATTCCCACTCTCTGAGTAAAGAACCTACCTCTGACATCTGTCTTTACCCTATCTCCCCTCAATTTAAAGCTATGTCCCCTCGTGCTAGACATCGCCATCCGAGGAAAAAGGCTCTCACTGTCCACCCTATCCAATCCTCTGATCATCTTGTATGCCTCAATTAAGTCACCTCTTAACCTTCTCTCTAACGAAAACAGCCTCAAGTCCCTCAGCCTTTCCTCATAAAATCTTCCTTCCATACCAGGCAACATTCTGGTAAATCTCCCCTGCATCCTTTCCAATGCTTCCACATCCTTCCTATAATGCGGCGACCAGAATTGCACGCAATACTCTTCAGTTCTAGCAGAGCCAATGGAATTTTTGGACGCGACTGTGACTGCACCCAGCCCACAGAAACAGTGTTTATATTGCCCTCAGAATAAGGTAAGTGGGGTTAGGGTTGCCAGGGCCAGTCAGGAAGGCACTGGTAAGGAGGAGCTGGGGGCATGTTGGCAGAGAGTGTGTAACCATGGGTCATTTATGGATCTCAATTGGCCTCTGGGTGCGGAGGCTTCCCTCCACCTTCCGCACCACTGATATAGTTCCATGGTATCAGAAAGATGATGGGTACTAAACGCGTGCACGTACATATATACACACACAGTGCCCTGGCTTGACTATTACTATCCATTCATATTAAAGAAAAATATACAATTTCATAAAAACCTGATTTTCAGTCCAGGTTCATGGCCGAATAATATTTTAAAATGTTTCCCCTTAGGTGGGGTTACTGGGTTACAGGGATAGGGTGGGGGAATGGGCCTATCTAGTGCTCCTCTGGAGGGCCGGTACAGATTCGATGGTCTGAATGACCACCTCCTGTGGGAATTCTAGAACAAGAAGAGCTTGGAGTACAAATATTTCAATCAGTATAAGCTGTGCCAGAGGTTAGGAACATAATTTTTTTTTTTAAAGCAAACCAAACACTAGGCTATACGTCCTGAAGAATATAATTGAAAAGTAGGGAAGTTATACTAAACATGTATTAAACCTTGGTTTAACCACACTTAAGAGCTACTATGTGCAGTCAGTCACCATATTATAAAGAGGACATGGAGGAAGAGAGGGTGCAGAGAATATTTACAAGAATAATCTCAAATGTGTGGTGTACACATCTCTGGAACGGATTGACCGACTTGGTCTTTCTTCTCATGAAAAAGGAGTTTGGGGATGACCTAGTGGAGGTATTTAAAATTACAAAAGATTTTGATAGAATGGATACAGAGACTGTTTCTTCTTGTGAGGAGGAACAAAAATTCGAAGCCATCAATATAAAATAGTCACCAAGAGACCCAGTAGGGAATGCAGAAGAAACTTCTTTATCCTAAAACTGGTGAGAATGTGGAATCAAGACATAAAGTGCTGGAGGAACTCAGCAGGTCTGGTAGCATCTGTGGAGAGAAAGAAAACGTAAAGGTTTTGAGTCCAATATGACTTGTCTTCAGAATTTGGAATGTGGAATATGGCAAACATATGGAAACAGCACCACCTAGAGGTTCCCTTCCAAGCCACACACCATCTTGACTTGAAACTATATCACCATTTCTTCACTGTTGCTGGGTCAAAATCCTGGAATTCAACGGCACAGTGGGTGTACCGACATGGAATGCAACACCTCAAGAAGGCAGCTCATCGTTACCTTCTCGAGGGCAATTAGGGATGGGCAATGAATGCTGGCCTATCCAGCAAAGCCCACGTCCCTTGAATGCATCAAATAAAGCCTGTGACCAAAAGGAGGGTTTGAAGTGAAATAATATCGATGCATAAGGGCAAACGAGGCAAACATATGAGCGAGGGGAATAGAGCAGTGTTTTTCAAACTTTTTTTCCGGGGATCCATTTTTACCAACTGGCCAACCTTCGGGACCCAACCCGGCCGACCTTCGCGACCCACGCCGGCCGAACTTTGCGACCCATGCCAGCCGACTTTCGCAGCCCACGCTGGCTGACCTGCGCGACCCAGCATTTTCTCTTACCTTGTTTGGTGCTGACAAAAATGGAGGAAATGGTTTTGGGTCCCTTTGGCCCTCGTACACGCTCCTCCAATGGAACCTGTTGGATGAAGGTGAAGCCTTCCAGTGTCAGAAAGTATGGAGTCTCCATTTGTCCAAAGTTCTGCATTTTTTTCCTGTAAAAGTTTATCAAATAAACCCCCCCCCCCCCCGAACTTGTAAATAAAAATAAAATGAATAAAATAAATGAAAATAATAAAATGAATAAAAACCGCCTGAACTTGTAACAAAAAAAGCTGCGACCGTTTAAAAAAAAAGCAACCGCACTTCACATGCGTGCCCCATTACCGGCGTGCATTGCGCACCGATGATATGGCACGCATGCGCAGTGCGACCGCATTTTATTTACATGTTTGCGGCCATTTTGAAGGCCGCTTGCAGCCGGTGTTATTAAAAGCCGGCTCTGCGGCTGTTGCGCGCGGATTTGCGCGATCGGAAGCCCAGCAACGGACGACTCTGTGACCCACCCGCGGGTCGCCCCTCCGTGTTTGGAATAGAGAATTTCAATGATGCATGTAGATGAGAAAAGATGGGATGAGCGGGACAGTGGGTATAGAAATCAGGGTATAGAAACTGTAATAAAATTAAAGGGATTAACATAGACAGAGAGTAGGTTCTGAGTTTTTATTCGTTCATGGTATGTGGGCATCGCTGGCTGGGCCAGCATTTATTGACCATCCCTAATTGCCATTGAGAGGGCAGTTAAAAGCCGGTCTGTAGGCCAGAGCAGGTAAGAATGGCAGATTTCCTTCCCTAAAGGAAGGAAATTGTTTTTACAACAATTGGCAATTGTTTCAGGTCATCAATAGACTTTTAATTCCAGATTTTGATTGAATTCAAATTTCACCGTCTGCAGTGGTGAGATTCGAACCTAGGTCCCCAGAGCATAACCCTGGTTTTTGGTTTATTAGCCCAGTGACAATACCACCACGCCACCACCTCCCCAGTGATCTGGTAGACTTAACAGTTGACAAGTGTCCAGGGCCAGATGAAATGTATCCCAGGCTGTTGAGTGAGGCAAGGGAGGAAATAGCAGGGGCATTGGCAATAATTTTCAATTCCTCTCTGGCCACAGGAGAGGTGCCGCTAGACTGGAGAATAGCCAATGTGGTACCAATATTCAAGAAGCAAGGAAAAGATAAACTAGGAAACTACAGGTCAGTCAGTCTATCCTCATTGGTGGGGAAACTATTGGAAGCAATTCTGAGAGACAGAATTAATCTACATTTGGAGAGGCAGAGATCAATCAAGAGCAGCCAACATGGTTTTGTTAAGGGCAGGTCATGTCTGACCAACTTGATTGAATTTTTCGAAGAGGTGACCAGGTGTGTTGATGAGAGAAATGCATTTGACTATTTGGATTTCAGCAAGGCTTTTGATAAGGTTCCACATAGGAGACTAATAGCGAAGATAAGAGCCCATGGGATCCAAGGAAATTTGGCACATTGATTCCAGAATTGGCTGAGTGGCAGGAAGCAGAGGGTGATGGTCGAGAGATGTTTTTCTGACTGGAAGCCTGTGTGCATGGGGAGGCGGTGCCCGAATGGTATTGTCACTGGACTAGTAATCCAGAAACCCAGAATAGCGCTCTGGGGTCCCAAGTTACAATCCCGCCACTGTAGATGGTGAAATTTGAATTCAATAAAAATTTGGAATTAAAAGTCTAACGATGACCATGAAACCATTGTTGATTGTCGTAAAAACCCATCTGGTTCACTAATGTTCTTTAGGGAAGAAAATCTGCCATCCTTACCTGGTCTGGCCTACACGTGACTCCAGAGCCACAGCAATGTGGTTTGCTCTTAACTGCCCTTCATGTGCAATTAGGGATGGGTAATAAATGCTGGAACAGCCAGGGATAACCATGTCCCATGAACAAATAAAAAACAAAAAAGAAGTGGGGTCCTGCAGGAATCGGGTCAATGGGTGTTTTTCTGACTGGAAGCCTGTGTGCAGTGGGTCCCGCAGGGGCCCTTGCTGTTTGAGGTTTATAGAAATGACTTGGATATGAATGTAGGAGGGTTGATCATCAAGTTTGCGGATGATGTGGAAATTGGTGGGTGGTAAATAGTGAGGAGACTAGCCTTCGATTACACAAGGATATAGATTATCATAGAATTTACAGTGCAGAAGGAGGCCATTTGGCCCATCGAGTCTGCACCGGCTCTTGGAAAGAGCACCCTACCCACGGTCAACACCTCCACCCTATCCCCAGATGGTCTGATCAGATGGTCTGAGCAGTGGCAAATGGAATTCAATCCAGATAAGTATGAGGTGATGCACTTGGGCAGGACTAACAAGGCAAGGGAACACATGATAAATGGCAGGACCCTAGGAAGCATCGAGGATCAGAGGACCTTGGTGTGCATGTACACCTGTTCCTTAAGGCAGCAGAGCAGGTGGATCCAATGGTTAAGGCAAATAGTATACTTGCCTTTACTAGCCGATGCGTAGTTTAAGAGCAGTAAGGTTATGCTGGAACTGCATAAAATATTGGTTAGACCACAGCTGGAATATTGTGTGCAGGTGTGGAATCCACAAGATAGGAGGGATGTGATAGCACTTGAAAGGGTCCAAAGGAGAATTACCAGATTGATGCCTGGGCTGGAGAGTTGTAGTTATGAAGAGAGATTGGATGCACTTGGATTGTTTTCCTTGGAGCAGAAGAGACTGAGGGTGGAGGACACCATTGAGATGTATAAAATTACAGGTGTGAGGACAAACTTTTACCCAGAGGGTGGTGGGAGTGTGGAACTCGCTGCCTCATCACATTAAGAAGTATTTAGATGTGCACATGCAATCACAAGGCTATGGACCAAGTGATGGCAAATGGGTTTAGAATAGTTAGGTGGTTGATTTTGATCGGCGCAGACTCGATGGGCCGAAAGGCCTTCTTTGTGACTCTGACTCTAAGACTCGACTAGAGCAGGATCACTGACATGGACTGGTTGAACTAAATGGCTGTATATCCCATGCAATCCTATTTCAATGGTTTTTATTGATAGATTTTGATAACTGTTCATTGTTTCTTGGTTGCTTTCAAATATCTCCAGTAGTTTTCCTACTTGTTTATTTGTAATTTGGTTTTATAGATTTAAATTCATGTGCAAGTAAGATCCAGAACTTTACATTTTTGTTATTGTGACTTCCTGTAGTATTCTAAACAATCAATCACGTAATATCCATATCTCGCTCGGGTGAACAGGTGCAGCTGCCTTCAAATCAATCGTGCATTTTTCGTTCTCCTGAGACAATGCTGAAGATAAAAAAACTAGCCGTCCTTGAACATCCTCTCTCCCCACCCCTTACCCCTCAGTAACCATCCAAGCATATTTGCTGCAGTTACCATAGGATATGCTCAAGGAGCTGAATGGCCTATTTACTGCTCCTATGTCAGATAATACTGACATCATAATAATGGTGGGCAGCACGGTAGCATAGTGGTTAGTGCAATTGCATCACAGCTCCAGGGTCCCAGGTTTGATTCCCGACTTGGGTCACTGTCTATGCGGAGTCTGCACTTTCTCCCCCTGTGTGCGTGGGTTTTCTCCGGGTGCTCCAGTTTACTCCCACAGTTCAAAGATGTGCAGGTTAGGTGGATTGGCCATGCTAAATTGCCCTTAATGTCCACAATTGTCCTTAGTGTTGGTGGGGTTGCTGGGTTATGGGGAAGGGGTGGGGGTGTGGGCTTGGGTGGGGTGCTCTTTCGTAGAGCCAGTATAGACTCGATGGGCCGGGTGGCCTCCTTCTGCACTGAATTCTATGAATACATTATTGCATACAGCATTTACTACAAAATGCAACTGGAGAACATCTAGTGTATAAGCAAAACAAGATTGAATATTGTCCGTATTTGGGGAGCTCTTTCCATTTAATGGGCAAAATAAAATATGTTCATTAATCGTGCCATTAACATTTCTTCTGCACGTTATTACATTTTTTTCAGTGCAATTTGTCGATGTATTGATAGGACATTGTTATCAGTCACAAAATGTTTTAATTAATTGTTTGAATAATGAGTCAAACTCATTTTGTCATTTCAGGCTCACATTCACCATTACCTTCATGTGGATGGAATGGAACAAAGCTGTTTCACAGAAGCTAATAACTCTTTGTCATCTCTAATAGAGGAGTATAACCAATTGGATGCTACTAAAGGACTAACATCCGCCAATGTGCCCCGTCTTTCCATTGCAATGTAAAATATCATATAGTGACATTAAGGGTTGTTAAACCCATAATGGAATACAAAGAGCCTCAGCATTAATTTAATTTTATATAATACTAAAATAATCAAGTGCACAGTTATTAAACCTGGAAGGCATGTAAAAGGTAGCCTGTGTTGTTCAGTCCTGAAAGGTCTTTCACAACTTGGCCTGTGCCAGGTGTAACGGCATAAAATGTGTCCTGTTACAACATTCTGAATGGGCATTCTTCACTATTTCTAAACAATTACAATATTTATTTCAATAAACTTGCAGTGTTCCTGTGATGAGTTGGTAGGCCACCAACATGGAGTACTAATTTGTTAAATAGCTGGGAAAGTCCTAAATTACATCCCTGACATTAATGGTAAATTATTCTCATCTGGCACAGTGTAATTTAGGAAGAGAAAAATCAGTCAAGTCTTCCTGTTCCTGATGTTGTAGTCGGGATTTTGTCAGGCTAATGGGGGTCTCAAGAGAACCAACGGAACCAACCGCTGTGGGGGTCTGAATGGACTATTTACTGCTCCTATGTCAGATAATATATTATTGCACAGCATGATAATATTTACAGCATTTACTACAGTGCCCGACTGCCATTGGACCTTCCCCATAATTGAGGTGCCCAGTGGCAGAAGTCCCACACTAATAGAAGCCCACAATCATGGGACCCCAGCCCACAGGTGAATGAAGGTGGGATAGGAGTGCAGGATGGGATGGGGGAGGGGAGGCACAGGTTAGGGCAGGGTACCAGGCAACCCACTAATGCTGGCCAAGGATACTGAGTCAGTCCCTTCTACCTTCTGACTTGCTTGGGGAGTTTTTCTCACCACCTGGAGACTGACTGAGGAGCAGGAGTAGGCCTGATATGGGGCCTCTCTCAATTAACTGGCCCCAGCCAACATATTTCCTGCCACTGTATGCTGCATAAAATCCAGCCATGGTGTGTGGAAGTTTCAGTCTGGAAATTTTACAGGAAGGTACATCTGGGATTAGTACAATATCGTCCAGGAGTGTCGACATGATTTCCAATTCTATTGATATTTTGTAAAGTTAAACACGGAAACTAGCTACTTGGCTAGTTTATCATATAATATACCATAGGGCTGATAATATACTTGGAATTGCAGACCAGTATTGATTATCTCCTTTTGAATCAGAAAAATTAAATAGAAAATGATGTACTGCCACTGGATTAGAGTATGCAGGGACATAGTCCTAGTATCAAATGAACAATCTGATATTTTAGTGCACTGCAAGGAATTGAAATGGCACTTTAAAAGTTGAATTAGATTCCTCGAGTTGAACTTTTTTTCTCAAATTGGAACATCTGAGCAAATTATTTAGAAGAAAATAAAATCCGAAATCAATTTAGTTTGTATCCTTGTTTGCTTATACCAACTAAATTTGAAACATTTTTATAAATGATCTGCACAACAAACTTTGTTTTGTGAATGAAACAAAGGTGATTATATTGCTTTCACTAATATTTAGTTTAGTGGAGTATCAATGTGTAGCAAGATGGGTATACAATATATACTCATTTTTGCATAATGTAAATTTGCGCATCAGAATACAAGAATACAATTTCTATGTTTTCCTACATCTTTAGTTTTATAACTATTAAAATAATTTTTGTGCAGCTGTTTCAGTATTATTTGATCTGTGTATCATATGCTTTTCCTACTTAGAGCACAAAGTGGTAAAGTAATGTTTTGTACAGTGCGGTCCACTGATACCACTCTTTGCGCACCAAAACAATGGCTGGAGAAGATTAAAATAATTATACACAAAATCTGCCAGACAACTGAGCTGTTGAACACAATGGAATGGCTTGGACTTCGAGCAACAATGTTTTCTTGTGTAAATGGCATAATCACATGTTTTTAAGTATTTTTATTCCACAAATTTTCAAACTTTTTACAACAAACCCCTGACTAACATCCTCTCATCCCTCCCTCAGCAGTCAACGGTAACCAACTCCCCAAAATGCAGGGTGGAGAAGCTGATCTCCATCCCCACAGGACCTGCCTGCGAGCACTCAGCGAGGCAAAACATCTGCCCCCGCACCCGCCTGCAGGTCCAGTTGGTCTGGCACCCTGGATATGGCTTCTAGGGAACCAAGCTCCACCTCCACATGTAGATCCCCAGCGATGCTGAACACTATCCTCCAAAACCTTCCCAGCTTCTGGCAGGCCAAAATCATATGCCCATGTTTCGCAGAGCCTCAACCACATCGCTCACAGACCTCCTCCACCCCCTCAAACAGCCAGCTCATCCTAGACTTTGTAAGGTGTGCCTTGTACACTACCTTCAGCTGTATCAGCTGTACCCTCCACAGCACCTCACACCACAATCTGCCCTCCAGCCCTGCCCCCAACTTTGCCTTAACCCTCTCCATGGACACCCTATCCTCCAAAATCCTCCCATAAATTGCCAAGACAATACACTAAACAACCCGCTTCACTGAAAGAACCGCCTCCAACAACGATGAGGCAGTTGTTATGGGGAAGTTCGGGAAGAGGTTCCTTGCAAAGTCCTGCTTCTGTATTTACCTAAAACCCTCATCCTGCGCCAGTCCAAACTTCTTGCCCAGCTCCTCCAAATTCGCAAATCGCCCTCCCAGAAAAAAATCCTTCATTTTCTTGAACCCGTATCTTCCCTTCTGGGCCCCCACATCCATCCTCCCCAGCTCAAACCCATGACTCACCCTTAATCGGCATTCCCCCCCCCCCCCCCCCCCACACCTTCCAACCTAAACTGCCAGATCTTCAGCGTGGCCACCACCACCGGATTTACTGAATACTTCCCTGGAGCCATTGGGAGCGGCGCCGTTGCCACCACCCACAATCTTGACTTCCTTTACAAGAGCCCACATTTCCATATTGCATCCCCTGAATCTTCTCTGCATTCACTGTCCAATAGTAATACATCAAATTTGGGAGGTCCAGCACACCTGTCTGCCGGCCCCTCTGCAATATCAGTTTCCTAAACGTGGCCACCTTTCCCGCCCAAACAAACGAGTCCAGCCTGTCCAGCCCCTTAAAAAATTAATTGGGTAAAAAGACTGGCAGGCCTGAAACACAATCAAGAATCGTAAAGTATTCATCTTTAATTGCCTGTACCCGGCCCGCCAGCGATAGGGGAAAGTTATCCCACCTCAACAAGTTGGCCTTCACCCTCCCTACCAAGCTAGTGAAATTGAACTTCCGGAGACATGCCCTCCCGGGCCACCTGCACTCCCAAATACCTAAAGTGAGACGCTGCCAGATGAAATGGCTGCCCTCCCACTCCCAGAGAGGAGACCATAAAATACTCACCCTAAAGTAATTTGTATCCTGAAAAATCGCAAATCTCTGAAGCAACCCCATTATGATACCCACCAAAGTGCTCGGCTCCGAAATGTACAAGTCAACAGCATATAAGGATACCCTACACTCCAACCCCACCCCCCTCCACCTCACTATCCCCTTCCACAACCCCCAAGGGTAAGATAGCCAATGCAAACAGAAGGGGGGACATGGGGCATCCCTGCCTTGTACACTGGTGCAATGCAAAGTACCCTGAATTCATATTATTTGAGCGTACGCTAGCCATCAATTCGTTGTGCAGAAGCTGCACCCATTTTTAAAAAAATATATATTTTATTCGAGTTTTTTGGCCAAATAACAATACGTAGTGTTTCTTTCACACAACAATAAAGCAATATAAATTATAAATAGCCGTGGCCAGTTTAAAACAAATAAATATATATAAACAAAAACAAAAGAAAAACAAAACTAAATGGCAACTGCCTTGTCCAAAATAAATACTCCAAAATTACAGTCCAATATACTATTACATATACCAAATACCTATACATGTACAATAACATCCCTGAGAGTCCGTCCGATTCCTCCCCCCTGGGTTGCTGCTGTTATCTATTTCTTTTCCATTCCCTCTATCTTTCTGTGAGGTAGTCGACGAACGGTTGCCACCGCCTGGTGAACCCCTGAGCCGAACCCCTTAACATGAACTTAATCCGTTCTAACTTTATAAACCCTGCCATATCGTTTATCCAGGTCTCCACCCCCGGGGGCTTAGCTTCCTTCCACATTAACAATATCCTGCGCCAGGCTACAAAGGACGCAAAGGCCAACACGTCAGCCTCTCTCGCCTCCTGCACTCCCGGCTCTTCTGCAACCCCAAATATAGCCAACCCCCAGCTTGGTTCGACCTGGACCCCCACCACCTTCGAAAGCACCTTTGCCACCCCCACCCAGAACCCCTGTAGTACCGGGCATGACCAGAGCATGTGGGTGTGATTCGCTGGGCCTCTCGAGCATCTCTCACACCTATCCTCTACCCCAAAAAATTTACTAAGCCGTGCTCCAGTCATATGCGCCCTGTGTAGCACCTTAAATTGTATCAGGCTTAGCCTGGCACACGAGGACGATGAGTTTACCCTACGTAGGGCATCCGCCCACAGCCCCTCCTCAATCTCCTCCCCCAGCTCTTCCCATTTCTCTTTCAGCTCATCTACCATGATCCCCTCGTCCCTCATCTCCCTGTATATGTCCGCTACCTTACCGTCCCCCACCCATGTCTCTGAGATCACTCTATCCTGCACTTCCTGCGTCGGGAGCTGCGGGAATTCCCCCACCTGTTGCCTCACAAAAGCCCTCAATTGTATATACCGAAATGCATTCCCTTGGGGCAACCCATATTTCTCCGTCAGCGCTCGCAAACGTCCCATCTACAAATAGATCTCTTAATTGTACTACCCCAGCTCTTTGCCATGCTCCAAATCCCCCATCCATTCTCCCCGGAACAAACCTATGATTGTTTCTTATCGGGGACCGCACCGAAGCTCCCGTCCCTCCCCTATGCCGTCTCCACTGCCCCCAAATTCTCAATGTAGCCACCACCACCGGGCTTGTGGTGTATTTCTTTGGTGAGAACGGCAACGGCGCCGTCACCATTGCTTGCAGGCTAGTCCCCTTGCAGGACGCCCTCTCCATTATCTTCCACGCCGCTCCCTCCCCTTCTCCCATCCACTTACACACCATTGAAACATTGGCGTCCCAGTAGTACTCACTTAGGCTCGGTAGTGCCAGCCCCCCCCTGTCCCTACTACACTGCAAGAATCCCCGCCTCACTCTCGGGGTCTTCCCAGCCCACACAAAACCCACAATGCTCTTCTCAATTCTTTTGAAAAAAGCCTTCGTGATCACCACCGAGAGGCACTGGAACACAAAAAGGAATCTCGGGAGGACCACCATTTTAACCGCCTGCACCCTACCTGCCAATGACAAGGACACCATGTCCCATCTCTTGAAATCCTCCTCCATCTGTTCCACCAACCGTGTTAAATTAAGCCTATGTAATGTACCCCAATTCTTGGCTATCTGGATCCCCAGGTACCGGAAGTCCCATGTTATCTTCCTCAACGGTAAATCCTCTATCTCTCTGCTCTGCTCCCCCGGGTGCACCACAAATAACTCACTTTTCCCCATGTTCAGTTTATACCCTGAAAAATCCCCAAACTCGCCAAGTATCCGCATTATCTCTGACATACCCTCCGCCGGGTCCGCCACATATAGCAACAAATCGTCCGCATATAGAGATACCCAGTGTTCTTCTCCCCCCCTAAGTACTCCCCTCCACTTCCTGGAACCCCTCAATGCCATGGCCAGGGGTTCAATCGCCAGTGCAAACAATAACGGGGACAGAGGACATCCCTGCCTCGTCCCTCTATGGAGCCGAAAATAGTCAGACCCCCATCCATTTGTGACCACGCTCGCCATCGGGGCCCTATACAGCAACTGTACCCACCTGATATACCCGTCCCCAAAGCCAAATCTCCTCAACACCTCCCACAAATAATCCCACTCCACTCTATCAAATGCTTTCTCGGCATCCATCGCCACCACCATCTCCGCTTCCCCCTCTGGTGGGGGCATCATCATTACCCCTAGCAGCCTCCGTATATTTGTATTTAGCTGTCTCCCCTTCACAAACCCAGTTTGGTCCTCATGGACCACCCCCGGGACACAATCCTCTATCCTCATTGCCATTACCTTGGCCAGGATCTTAGCATCCACATTCAGGAGGGAAATGGGCCTGTATGACCCGCATTGCAGCGGGTCTTTTTCCTTTTTTAGGAGGAGCGATATCGTTGACTCTGACATAGTCGGGGGCAGCTGCCCCCTTTCCCTCGCCTCATTAAAGGTTCTCATCAGTAGCGGGGCCAGCAAGTCCAAATATTTCTTCTAGAATTCAACTGGGAATCCGTCTGGTCCCGGGGCCTTCCCCGCCTGCATGCTTCCAATCCCTTTCACTACTTCCTCCGTCTCAATCTGTGCTCCCAGCCCCACTCTCTCCTGTTCCTCCACCTTAGGAAATTCCAGCTGATCCAGAAAGCACATCATTCTCTCCTTCCCGTCCGGGGGCTGCACTTCATATAATATTTCATAAAATGCCTTGAACACTCCATTCACTCTCTCCGCTCCCCGCTCCATCTCCCCCTCCTCATCTCTCACCCCCCCCTATCTCCCTCGCTGCTCCCCTTTTCCTCAGTTGGTGGGCCAACAACCTACTCGCCTTCTCCCCACATTCGTACTGTACACCCTGTGCCTTCCTCCATTGTGCCTCTGCCTTACCCGTAGTCAACAAGTCAAACTCTATATGCAGCCTTTGCCTTTCCCTGTATAGTCCCTCCTCCGGTGCCTCCGCGTATTGTCTGTCCACCCTCAGCAGTTCTTTCAACAACCGCTCCCTTTCCCTACCCTCCTGCTTTCCTTTATGTGCCCTAATAGATATCAGCTCCCCTCTAACCACTGCCTTCAGTGCCTCCCAGACCACTCCCACCTGTACCTCCCCATTATCATTGAGTTCCAAGTACCTTTCAATACACCCCCTCACCCTTAAACACACCCCCTCATCTGCCAATAATCCCATGTCCATTCTCCAGGGTGGAAGCTGTTGTTTTTCTTCCCCTATCTCCAGGTCCACCCAGTGTGGAGCAGGATCCGAGATGGCTATAGCCGTGTACTCCGTCCCCGTCACCTTTGGGATCAGTGCCCTTCCCAAAACAAAAAAATCTATTCGTGAAAATACTTTATGTACATAGGAGAAAAACGAAAACTCCTTACTCCTAGGTCTACTAAATCTCCAGGGATCTACTCCTCCCATCTGCACCATAAAATCCTTAAGCACCCTAGCTGCAGCCGGCCTCCTTCTGGTCCTGGACCTCGATCTGTCCAGCCCTGGGTCCAGCACCGTATTAAAGTCTCCACCCATTACCAACTTTCCCGCCTCTAGGTCCGGGATGCGTCCTAACATACGCCTCATAAATTTGGCATCACCCCAGTTCGGGGCATACACGTTCACCAATACCACCGCCTCCTCTTGCAGTTTGCCACTCACCATCACATATCTGCCCCCACTATCTGCCACGATAGCCTTTGCCTCAAACATTACCCGCTTCCCCACTAGTATGGCCACCCCCTTGTTTTTTGCATCCAGCCCCGAATGAAACACCTGCCCCACCCATCCTTTGCGATGTCTAACCTGTTCTGTCTCCTCCAGCAAAACCACATCTGCCTTAGGTTTCTTTAGGTGTGCGAGTACCCGTGCCCTCTTAATCGGCCCGTTCAGCCCTCTCACATTCCACGTGATCAACCGGGTTGGGGGGCTCTTTACCTCCCCCCCCCCCCCCCCCCCTTGACGACTAGCCATTTCCTTTTTCAATCCAGCTCCTCACCCGGTTCCCACGTAGCTGTATCGACCCCAAGCGGCGCCCCCCCGCACCCGACCACCCCCCCTCCCATACCAGCTCCCCCTTCTCCCCAGCAGCAGCAACCCAGTTAACCCCCCCCCCCGCTAGATCCCAAGCTAGCGTAATTGCACCCCCCATGTTGCTCCCAGAAGTCAGCAAACTCTGGCCGACCTCGGCTTCCCCCCGTAACCTCGGCTCACACTGTGCGAGGACCCCTCCTTCCTGCTTCCCTGTTCCCGCCATGATTACCATAGCGCGGGAACAAAGCCCGCGCTTCCCCTTTTGGCCCCGCCCCCAATGGCCGGCGCCCACAGCTCCTCATCTTCCCTCACCCCCTCCCCCACGACATGGGGAAGAGAGAGAAGTTAAGGGGTCGCAGGTTTAACAATCTGGGAAGTCTTCTCTTCCCCCTTTTCCCCCCTTCATCCCACAAATTCACCCCCCCCCCTTTTGTCCCAAACGTTCTTTTTCTTCTGGCCCGCTCACTCCAGCCTCTCCTCGACAATAAATGTCCACGCTTCATCTGCCGTTTCGAAATAGTGGTGTTTCCCTAGATGTGTGACCCACAGTCTCGCCGGCTGCAACATTCCGAATTTGACCTTCCTTTTATGCAACACCGCCTTGGCCCGATTAAAGCTTGCCCTCCTTCTCGCCAGCTCCGCACTCCAATCTTGATACACGCGGATCACCGCATTCTCCCACCTACTGTTCCGAGTTTTCTTGGCCCATCTGAGGACCATCTCTCTGTCCTTGTATCGGAGAAATCTCACAACTATTGCTCGAGGAGTTTCTCCAGCCCTCGGTCTTCGCGCCATAACTCGATAGGCTCCCTCCACCTCCAGCGGACCCATCGGGTCCTCCTTAATCACCTTTGGAAGGCACCCCTCCATCTTTAATGCCAGCACCTTTGCAAATATCTTGGTGTCCACATTCAGCGAGATATGGGCCTGCATGACCCACATGCGAATGCAGCATCGTGCTCACATATGCCCCGACGTCCGCCCCCTCTGCACCTTCGGGAAGACCAAGAATCCTTAAGTTCTTCCTCCTCGCATAGTTCTCCAGCATCTCCAGCCTTTCCACACATCTTTTGTGTTGTGCCTCATGGATCTCCGTTTTCACCACCAGGCCCTGTATGTCGTCCTCATTCTCAGCAGCCTTTGCCTTCACGACCCAAAGCTCCTGTTCCTGGGTCTTTTGCTCCTCCTTTAGCCCCTCAATCGCTTGTAATATCGGGGCCAACAGCTCCTTCTTCATCTCCTTTTTGAGTTCATCTATGCAACGCCGCAGGAACTCTTGTTGGTCAGGGCCCCATATTAAACTGCCTTCTTCCGACGCCATCTTGCTTTGTGCCTGCCTTCCTGGCCGCTGCTCTTGAGGATCCACCACAATACGGCTACTTTCCTCTCTTTTATCCATCCGTGTCTGGGGGGGATTCCCTTCTGGATTACTGCACAGTGTTATTTGCCGTTAAAATTGCCGATGGGGCTCCTATCAAGAGCCCAAAAGTCCGTTCCACCGGGAGATGCCGAAACGTGCGACTTAGCTGGTCATCGCCGCACCCGGAAGCGTCAGAAGCTGCACCCATGCCACAAACTTCGGCCCAACACCGCCATCAAATAACTCCACTCCACCTGATGAAATGCCTTCTCCACATCTAATGCCACCATCACCTCTATCACTCTTCCCTCTGCCGGAAAAAGTGCCACAGTCAACAGCCTCCTCACATTCGAGGACAACCTTTTATGACCCTGTCTGGTCCTCCTTAATCACCTTTGGAAGGCACCCCTCCATCTTTAACGCCAGCACCTTTGCAAATATCTTGGTGTCCACATTCAGCGAGATATAGGCCTGCACGACCCACATCAGCGGATCCTTGTCCTTAAGCAACAACAAGATGGAGGCCTGCCCCATCATTTGCGGCAAGGCACCCCTGTCCATCACCTGGAACATTCCCACCATCAATGGCGCCAGCCTATCATTTAATCTTTTATAAAATTCGACCAGAATCCCACCTGGCCCCACCGCTTTCCCTACCTGCATCCTCCCGATTGCCACTTTCACCACCTCCACCCCCATCAGGTCCTCCAGCCCTGCCTTCTCCACCTCTAACTCACCCAGAAACTCCCTCATCTCCAATTCATCCTCTGGTGGCTCCGACTTATACAAGTCCCTATAGAACTCCTCAAGTACCTTCTTAATCTGTTCCAGAGCCACCACCAACTCCCCTGTCTTGTCTCATACCTGAACTATCCCCTCACCGCAGCCTCCCTACGAAGTTGATCAGCCAGCATACGCCCTACCTTTGCCACATACTCGCTAACAGCCCCCCTCGTCCGTCTTAACTGATGCACTGCTTGCCCCGTGGACAATAGGTCAAACCTCAACTGCAGCTCTAGAACAGAGAACATTATAGCGCAGTGCAGGCACTTCGGCCCGCGATGTTGCGCCGACCTGTGAAACCACTCTAAAGCCCATCTACACTATTCCCTTATCGTCCATATGTCTATCTAATGACCATTTGAATGCCCTTAATGTTGGCGAGTCCACTACTGTTGCAGGCAGGGCATTCCACGCCCTTACTACTCTCTGAGTAAAGAACCTACCTCTGACATCTGTCTTTACCCAATCTCCCCTCAATTTAAAGCTATGTCCCCCCGTGCTAGACATCGCCATCCGAGGAAAAAGGCTCTCACTGTCCACCCTATCCAATCCTCTGATCATCTTGTATGCCTCAATTACGTCACCTCTTAACCTTTTCTCAAACGAAAACAGCCTCAAGTCCCTCAGCCTTTCCTCATAAGATCTTCCCTCCATACCAGGCAGCATTCTGGTAAATCTCCTCTGCACCCTTTCCAATGCTTCCACATCCTTCCTATAATGCGGCGACCAAAATTGCACGCAATACTCCAAATGCGGCTGTACCAGAGTTTTGTACAGCTGCAACATGACCTCATAGCTCCGAAACTCAATCCCTCTACCAATAAAAGCTAACACACCGTACGCCTTCTGAACAACCCTCTCAACCTGGGTGGCAACTTTCAGGGATCTATGTACATGGACACCGAGATCTCTGCTCATCCACACTGCCAAGAATCTTACCATTAGCCCAGTACTCTGTCTTCCTGTTATTCCTTCCAAACTGAATCACCTCACACTTTTCTGCATTAAACTCCATTTGCCACCTCTCAGCCCAGCGCTGCAGCTTATCTATGTCCCTCTGTAACTTGTAACATCCTTCCGCACTGTCCACAACTCCACCGACTTTAGTATCATCTGCAAATGTACTCACCCATCCTTCTATGCCCTCCTCCAGGTCATTTATAAAAATGACAAACTGCAGTGGTCCCAAAACAGATCCTTGTGGTACACCACTAGTAACTGGACTCCAGTCTGAACATTTCCCATCAACCACCACCCTTTGTCTTCTTCCAGCTGGCCAATTTCTTATTCAAATTGCTAAATCACCCTGAATCCCATGCCTCCGTATTTTCTGTAGTAGCCTATGTGGGGAACCTTATCAAACGCTTTACTGAAATCCATATACATCACATCAACTGCTTTACCCTCAACCACCTGTTTGGTCACCTTCTCAAAGAACTCAATAAGGTTTGTGAGGCACGACCTACCCTTCATAAAACCGTGTTGACTATCTCTAATCAAATTATTCCTTTCCAGATGATTATACATCCTATCTCTTATAAAACTTTCCAAGATTTTGCCCACAACAGAAGTAAGGCTCACTGGTCTATAGTTACTCCCCATCTTGAACAAGGGGACAACTGCTATCCTCCAGTCTTCTGGCACTATTCCTGTAGACAAAGATGACTTAAAGATCAAAGCCAAAGGCTCAGCAATCTCCTCCCTAGCTTCCCAGAGAATCCTAGGATAAATCCCATCCGGCCCAGGGGACTTATCTGTTTTCACACTTTCCAGAATTGCTAACACCTCCTCCTTATGAACCTCAAGCCCTTCTCGTCTAGTAGCCTGAATCTCAGTATTCTCCTCGACAACATTGTTTTTTTCCTGTGTGAATACTGATGAAATATATTCGCTCAGCACCTCTCCTATCTCCTCGGACTCCAAGCACAACTTCCCACTACTGTCCTTGACTGGCCCTACTCTTACCCTAGTCATTTGTTTATTCCTGACATATCTATAGAAAGCTTTAGGGTTATACTTGATCCTACCTGCCAAAGACTTCTCATGTCCCCTCCTGGCTCTTCTTAGCTCACTCTTTAGGTCCTTCCTAGCTAACTTGTAACTCTCGAGCGCCCTAACTGAACCTTCATGACTCATTTTACATAAGCCTCCTTCTTCCTCTTGACAAGTGTTTTGACTGCTTTTGTAAACCACGATTCCCTTGCTCGACCACTTCCTCCCTGCCTGACAGGTACATACTTATCAAGGACACGCAGTAGCTGTTCCTTGAACAAGTTCCACATTTCCATTGTGCCCATCCCCTGCAGTTTTCCTCTCCATCCGATGCATCCTAAGTCATGCCTCATCGCATCATAATTGCCTTTCCCCCATATATAGCTCTTGCCCTGCAGTATATACCTATCCCTTTCCATCACTAAAGTAAACGTAATCGAATTGTGGTCACTATCACCAAAGTGCTCACCTACCTCCAAATCTAACACCTGTCCTGGTTCATTACCCAGTACCCAATCCAATATGGCCTCGCCTCTCGTTGGCCTATCGACATACTGTGTCAGGAAACCCTCCTGCACACATTGGACAAAAATGGACCCATCTAAAGTACTCGAACTATAGCGTTTCCAGTCAATATTTGGAAAGTTAAAGTCCCCCATAACAACTACCCTGTTGCTTTCGCTCCTATCCAGAATCATCTTTGCAATCCTTTCCTCAACATCTCTGGAACTTTTCAGAGGCCTTAGAAAACTCCTAACAAGGTGACCTCTCTTTTCCTGTTTCTAACCTCAGCCCATACTACCTCAATAGACGAGTCCTCATCAAACGTCCTTTCTGCCACCATAATACTGTCCTTGACTAACAATGCCACCCCTCCCCCTCTTTTACCACCTCCCCTGAGCTTACTGAAATATCTAAACCTCGGCACCTGCAACAACCATTCCTGTCCCTGCTCCATCCATGTCTCCGAAATGGCCACAACATCGAAGTCCCAGGTACCAACCCATGCCGCAAGTTCACCCACCTTATTCCGGATGCTCCTGGCATTGAAGAAGACACACTTTAAATCACCTTCCTGCCTGCCGGTACACTCCTGCAACTTTGACACCTTACTCATGACCTCACTACTCTCAACCTCCTGTATACTGGAGCTACAATTCAGGTTCCCAAGCCCCTGCTGAACTAGTTTAAACCCTCCTGAAGAGCATTAACAAATTTCCCCCCCAGGATATTGGTACCCCTCTTTTCAAGGTGTAGACCATCCCATTTGTAGATGTCCCACCGACCCCAGAATGAGCCCCAATTATCCAGAAATCTGAAACCCTCCCTCCTGCACCATCCCTGTAGCCACGTGTTCAACTCCTCTCTCTCCCTATTCTTCATCTTGCTATCACGTGGCATGGGTAACAACCCAGAGATAATAACTCTGTCCTAGATCTAAGTTTCCACCCTAGCTCCCTGAATTCCTGCCTTACATCCCTATCCCTTTTCCGACCTATGTCGTTGGTACCTATGTGGACCACGACTTGCAGCTGCTCCCCCTCCCCCTTCAGGCTCCCAAAAACACGATCCGAGACATCACGCACCCTGGCACCTGGGAGGCAACACACCAACCGCGAGTCTCTCTCGTTCCCACAGAATTTCCTATCTATCCCCCTAACTATGGAGTCTCCAATGACTAATGCTCTACTCTTCTCCCCCTTGCCTTCTGAGCAACAGGGACAAACTCTGTGCCAGAGACCTGTACCCCATGGCTTACCCCTGGTAAGTCCCCCCCCCCAACAGTATCCAAAGCGGTATACTTGTTGCTAAGGGGAACAACCACAGGGGATCCCGGTACTGACTACTTCCTCCCAGCCCCTCTCACCTTCACCCATCTATCTTTATTTGCGGAGTAACTACATCCCTGAAGCTTCTATGTATGACCAGCTCTGCCTCCCGAATGATCTGAAGTTCATCCAGCTCCAGTTCCCTAACGCAGTTTCTGAGGAGCTGGAATTGGGTGCTCTTCCCACAGATGAAATCAACAGGGACACTGACGGCATCCCTCACCTCAAACATTCTGCAGGAGGAACATTGCACTACCTTCCCTGCCATCCCCTCTGGATAAAAAAAGAAAAAGAAAGAAAGAGCTTAGCTGTTATTCACTCCCCTTCTCAGCAAGCACTCACTCAGCAACCTCTGCGCCCCGCACGATAACACCTGAGGGAAAATAAAGGAAAAACTACTTACCAGTCACCACACAATCTCTTACCTGCAGGCTGTGACATCACGGTTCAACTTCTTTCTACTTCTGCCTGCCCTCGAGCTTTCCTCTTGATCGTCACAGCGGTTGGGCTTTTTTGGTTAGAGGAGGGGGTAGGGAGGGAAACACTGAAGAAGTGTTTCGGGTTTAAGTGTCACTTGACAACAGCTCCTCCACAAACCACCTTCAAGTTAGGGTGAGCACACGGACGTATGCAAATTTCCCCCGCAACAGTCAATCAGCATCTCTGCTCTACTGCCCTCTGCTGGATGCTTGTCTTCACTTGAACAGCTAGGGTCTCTTGTTCAGGTACACCTTCAAGTTAGGGTGAGCACACGGACGTATGCAAATTTCCCCCTTTGCCAGAAGCCCCGAGTTCCCTGCGTACCTCCCATCCACCTCCAACATCTCTTCTACCAATCGGTGGCATTCCTCCCTCCTCCCTATCCACCTTGGCCTTAAACAAGATCACCTCCCCCTTACCACTGCCTTCAGAACCTCCCAAACTACTGACACCATTCTTATCTTGTCACAGAAGCTCCTGTCACCCAACAACTCATACCGATCCTCCATTCCGGCTTCTGGTCTGCCCCCATCTCCAATACCACATCAATCCAATGCGGAGCATGATCCGAAACCACAATGAATGAATAATCTGCCATTGTAATTCCGGCCAAAAGTGCCTTTCCCACCACAAAAAAGTCATTGAGAGCGCATTGTGCACCGGGGAGAAAAGCGAATACTCCCGGTCCCTCGGATGTAAAAATCTCCACGGTTCCAACCGCAACCCCCCCCCCCCCCCATCTCTCTCATGAGCCCAGTCAATGCATTCGCCGCCCTCCTCCTCCGGCAGGATCAGCAAGCGTGGCTGGGACCTATCCACTCTCAGTTCCAATACTGCATTTCAATTCCCCCGCACTCCTCCCACTATCAGATCCGGAATGGCACCCAACATTCTCTTCACGAATCCGCATCATCCCAATTGGGGCATATACGCTTACCAGTGCCACCTGTCTCCCCTTCAACGCACCCGTAATGATCACGTACCTGCCCCCCGCTATGTCACCCCCCAAACCCTACTATCAAACCCAGAATGAAGCACCCACCCTTTCCAAAGTCTCATCTAATCCTTCACCCTCTGATGGGTCTCCTGCAACACCACCACATCGGCTTATAAACCCTTCAAATGTATAAAAACTCTCGCTCTCTCCACTGGTTCCCCTAACCCCCTCGCGTCGCACGTCACCATTGTGACTAGGGGTCTTCCACACCCCCCGGCCCCTCTTATTCGCCATCACCGTTGCACAGGCCCCGCCCACCCGGCCAGACCTACCCCATCTTTTTGTTACCGTCGACAGCCCCCCTCCCCAGAATTTCCCCATCAACTTCCACTTACAAACACCTCACTCTGTATCGATCCCCATCCCCCACCAGTCACACCTCCCAGGTCCATCGACACCTGCTCGACCAGGCATAATCATAGTTTAGATCATATATTTCATCTCTTCCTGGCTGAAACTGACACATTTTAATCCCAACCTCACTAAACTGCCATAACTCAGTTCGAAGAATGAGCTTGATTTGTAATAACTTGCAAAAAACCGGGACACTTAATCCTTTGGTCATTTCAGTAGAAAGTAGTACACACTAGTCAACTTTGTAAATATAATGATTAGTCATTAAGCCAAATCAATTAAGTGAGTCATGGAAACAAAAGAAGTACACGCAAGCAAAATGCTGAACAGCATAGTCTTGCCCAAGTAAAATGAAAGCTGTTCAGTGATCTACAGGTTCGATTCCCGGCTTGGGTCACTGTTCGTGCGAAGTCTGCACATTCTCCCCTGTGTCTGTGTGTGTTTCCTCCGGGTGCTCCAGTTTCCTCCCAAAATCCCAAAAGACGTGATGTTAGGTGAATTGGACATTCTGAAGGACATTCAGTTTACCCGAACAGGCACCGGAATGTGGCAGCTATTGGCTTTTCACAGTAGCTTCATTACAGTGTTAATGTAAGCCAACTTGTGACAATAATAAAGATTATTATTACTTGTTTTCAAATATTAACAATGCACTGCTTTCAGCTCATCTTATTTTCTTTATATTTTTTTACTATATTTGACTGTAATTATGAAACTCAAACAGATGAGACATCATTATTTCTAAGTTATATCAAAGCGTATTTTGAAAAGGAAAATTAGGAAGGCTTTACATAACTACATATAAAGAAAAGCAGTGCAGCTGAAAAATCATTTTTTTTAAAATCAGACATGCATATCTGAAATACACTGTCTGAAAATGTGGTGGATACACAGTCAATAGTAACTTTTAAAAGGAAATTTGATAAATACTCAGGAAGGAAAAGTTTGCGGGTCTATAGAGAACAGCGTTAATTGAATAGCCCTTTCAAAGATGCACGGTGGTCTGACGGGTGTATGCTGTATGATTCCATGCCGCCATGATTTAGGGGAGTATCGCTGCTCGCTTCTTACTGACAATCTGAACTGAAAGTGAAGCAAAGTGTTGGCATTTCACAGTAATAGCCGGGGTTGCTAGGCTTTGCATATGAACATACATCATGAGCAGGCTACTTGGTCCCTCGATTCTGCTCTGTCATTTAATAAGATCATGGCTAATCCGATTGTAACCTCGACTCCACATTCTCCTTAACCACAATAACCTTTCACCTCCTTGCTTTTCAAGAATCTACCTACATTTGCCTTCAAAGACTACTTCAACGCTCGATCCTTTGAGAGAAAAAATATTCTCCTCATCTGTCTTAAATTTTTACACAGTTAGCCCTCGTTCTAGACTCTCCCTGAAGAGGAAACATCCTTTCCACATCCACCTTGTCAGAATGTCTCAAGGTCTTCAATCAAGTCACCTCTTCCCCAGCAAATAGAAGGCTAGCTTGCCTAACCTTTCTTCATAGACAACCTTCACATGCCAGATATTATTCTAAATCTTTGAACTGCTTTGAATGCATTTGCACTTTTCCTTAAATGAGGAGACCCAATATTGTACATAGTACTCCAGATGTGGTCTCATCAATGTCCTGTATAACCAAAGCTGTAATGAATTTAGACATCTTTTGACCCCATTATGGGGAACGATTTTGCTTGTTGATAACTTTCTGATTTATAATGATTTGCAGTGGTGTTAGTTGAATTTGTTACTTTATTATTTACTTTATGTTCTCTGATCAGATGCTGCTGAGGTTGTTCATTATCTTTTTTAGTCGTTAAGCTTCTTTGGTGCCTGCATCACGCTGTTGGCCTTGTTACTTATTTCTGGCAGGCAAAAATTAACTGCCAACCCTGCCAGATCTTGAAAGGCACTTCATAGTTCTCTGAGGAGGCGGTGGTGTTTTGGTATTGTCACTGGGCTAGTAATCCAGAGACCCAGGGTCCCGGGTTTGAATCCCACCATGGCAGATGGTGACATTTGAATTCAATAAAAATCTGGGATTAAAATGATGACCATGAAACCATTGTCGAGGTTGTTGTAATAACCCATCTGGTTCACCTATGTCCTTCAGAGAAGGAAATCTGCCGTCCTTACCTGGTCTGGCAACCATGTGACTCCAGACCCACACAGCGATGTGGTTGACTCTTAACTGCTCCCTAATTAAATGGCCTAGCAAGCCACTCTGTTCAAGGGCAATTAGAGATGGGCAACAACTGCTGACCCAGCCAGCGATGCCCACATCCCAAGAATAGATTTTTTTTAAAAACTTGAATCCAGCCCATCACTATCTTTAGCCATGACATAGATGTTTTCTTTGGGTTTAGTTAATTCTACTATGAAAGATGTCTTAGGCCGCATAACATATGTTAGTCGGATCATCATTTGAGCAAACCTTACCTGCAATAAATAGCACAGTGTAGATTAAATGTGGAGTAGAAATGTATATGCCTCACTCAGGAGCTCAGTAGCATACCTGTAGGGCACTTTTGGAGTTTTTTAAATTCAAAGAAGTTAGACATTACTAAACTGTGCTTCCGAAGAGCTAAAAACTGTGCTTCCAAAGAGCTAATATGACCGTGATATTGGATCATTAAGGTTTTGTTGTTCAGTGGATAGTGTTCCCGCCTCTGAACCAGAAGTGTTGGTTAAGTGCCACTCCAAGGCTTGATGGTCAAGAAAGGTACATTCATAACAGAAACAGTATTAATCTGCAAATCCTTCCAACATATGCCAACGGTAGGCAGTAAATGCGGGAGAGATTCCTGGTCAACCATGTTAAAGTATTTGGAGCCTCTACCATCATTATTCATAGCTGCAGGATACAACATGCATGTAAAAGTGACAGGAAACAAATGGTAATTGATGACGGGTATTTTTGTGAATGGAAGGCTGTTTCCAGTGGGATTTCACAAGACTCTGTACTAGGTCCTCTGCTAATGATTTGGATGTATAGTAGGATATGATCAAGAAGTTTGAAGACAACACAAAAATTGACTGTGTAGTTGAAAGCGAAGAGGGTATCTGTCGATTGCAGGAAGGTATCAATGGACTGTCAGGTGGGCAGAAAAGTGGCAAATGGAATTCAACCCAGAGATGTCTGCTAAGGTGATGCATTTGGGGATGACACTGAGAGATGTAGAGGAAGTGGGGGACCTTGGAGTGAATGTGCACAGATCCCTGAAGCTAGCAGGATAGATTGATAAGGTGGTTAAGGAGGCATATGAAATCCTTTCCTTTATTAACTGAAGTTTGGAATTGTAGAAGTCATTAGTTAGGCCACAATTTGAGATCTGTGTGCAGTTCTGGTCGCCTAATTACAGAAAATATGTAATTGCATTAGACAGGGTACAGAGAAGATTCATGAGGACATTGCCCGAATGGGGAAAAATGCAGCTATGAGGAAAGGTTGGATTGGTTGGCGTTATTCTCCCTGGAACAGAAGAGGCTGAGGGGAAATTTGGTTGAGATGTAACATTGTGAGGTGCCTGGATAGAGTAGATGGGAAGAGCCTATTTACTTTCGCAGAGAGGTCAGTGACGAAGGTACAGATTTAAAGTGATTGGCAGAAACATTAGAGATGAGATGAGGACTTGGGAGCATTTTAGAATTCAGAAAAGGAGTACCAAAAAATAGATAAAGAGAATATGAGTTGACTAGCAAGAGGCTTTCAAACAGAGGTGATGATAGGTAGCCTATCATTTGGGGCTGGTTTAGCACAGTGGGCTAAACCATAAGACCATAAGACGTAGGAGCAGAATTAGGCCACTAAGCCCATCGAGTCTGCACTGCCATTCAATCATGGCTGATATTTTCTCATCCCCATTCTCCTGCCTTCTCCCCATAACCCCTGATCCCTTTATTAATCATGAACCTATTAATCTATCTATCTATAACCTATGTTAAAGACACTCAGTAAATTGGCCTCCACAGCCTTCTGCGGCAAAGAGTTCCACAGATTCACCACCCTCTGGCTGAAGAAATTCCTCCTCATCTCTGTTTTAAAGGATCGTCCCTTTAGTCTGAGATGGTGTCCTCTGGTTCTAGTTTTTCCTACAAGTGGAAACATCTTCACCACGTCCACTCTAATCCAGGCCTCGCAGTATCTTGTAAGTTTCAATAATATCCCCTCTCATCCTTCTAAACTCCAGCGAGTCCAGACCCAGAGTCCTCAAACGTTCCTCATACGACAAGTTCTTAATTCTAGGGATTATTCTTGTGAACTTCCTCTGGACCTTTTCCAAGGCCAGCACATCCTTCCTTAGATACGGGGCCCAAAACTACTCACAATACTCCAAATGGGGCCTGACCAGAGCCTTATACAGCCTCAAAAGTACATCCCTGGAATTGTATTCTAGCCTTCTTGACATGAATGCTAACATTGCATTTGCCTTCTTAACTACCGACTGAACCTGCACATTAACCTTAAGAGAATCTTGAACAAGGACTCCCAAGTCTCTTTGTGCTTCTGATTTCGGAAGCATTTCCCGAGTTAGAAAATAGTTTATGCCAAAATTCCTCGTCTCAAAGTGCATAACCTCACACTTTTCCACATTGTAATTCATTTGCCACTTCATTGCCCACTCTCCTAGCTTGTCCAAGTCCTTCTGCAGCCCCCTTGCTTCCTCAATACTATCATCTGCAAACTTAGCAATAGTGCCTTCAGTACCTTCTTCCAGATCATTAATGCATGTTGTGAAACGTGGTTCCCAGCACAGATCCCTGAAGCACACCACTAGTCACCGGCTGCCATCCTGAAAAAGACTCCTTTATCCCCACTCTCTGCCTTCTGCCAGTCAGCCAATCCTCTATCCATGCCAGGATCTTACCCTTAACACAATGGGCTATTAACTTATTTAACTTATAAACATCTGGCTTGTAATGCAGAATAAGGCCAGCAGCAGTTCAATTCCTGTACTGGCCTCCCCGAACAGGCATCAGAATGTGACGACCAGGGGCTTTTCACAGTAACCTAATTGAAGCCTACTTATGACAATAAGCAATTATTATTATCTGTATATAATATGAGTAGTTCATCACCTGTATGGGTATTATAAGTTATATGTTTTACTGTTGGATTTCTAGCATCCGACCAGCAGGTAGTGTGAGAATGCAGGCACGTGACTTGGACGCATCATTTGTTCCAGGACAAGGTGTTAGTAAAGTGTTGATAGCATATTAGAGTAGCCCTGTCATATCTTAGTGTAGGTTAATGTTCGACCATTATTTCCAAACTGTACCAATCTTAGACATTATGGTACTCCTTTAGAGTAGTGTTAGTAATAAATAATTTTGTTGTAAAACAAAGTCTAATATTCCTTGTTAACACTACCACATCAAGATTCAACATCTGCATAATCAAATAACATTGCAACAGATAGTAAATGTTTCTGTACGTATGTCAAGAGAAAAGGATTACTAAAAGTAAATGCAGGTCCATTAGAGTCAGAGACAGTGATTTGATAAGGGAGAATGTGGAAATAGAATTAGACAATTAATCAGGGTGGCATAGTGGTTAGCACTGCTGCCTTACAGTGCCAGAGACCCGGGTTCAATTCTGGCCTTGGATGACTGAGTGGAGTTTACACGTTTGAGTTTACGCAGGGGCTGGTTTAGCAGGGGCTGGTTTAGCACAGTGGGCTAAACAGCTGGTTTGTAATGCAGAACAATGCCAGCAGCGTGGGTTCAATTCCCGTACCGGCCTCCCCGATCAGGCGCCGGACTGTGGCGACAAGGAGCTTTTCACAGTAACTTCATTGAAGCCTACTTGTGACAATAAGCGATTATTATTACATTCTCCCTGCGTCTGCGTGGGGTTCATCCTGGTGCTCCAGTTTAGAACATTGAAATTATCCACATTTGTAGGAAAAATAATTAGGAAATATGTTTTTGCACCCGAGGCCAATTAAACCTTCCATGTTCTGGGAGAAGAGTAAAGACAAGATGAGACAAATAGAAAATAGGTGCATGTAATGGAAACATGAGATCAATAATCTTATTGATAATTACCTCTGCCACTGAAGATGGATGGAGGTAATGTTTTCATCCATTTGTTAATCTGTTAACAATATATCTCAAAAACTACGCAGATTTACATGAAAAGGAAGAGCCGATTACTTGTTTGAGCAAAGATATGGGGGATTAATTCTCTAAGGCCGTTAGCCGGAGAATTGCGCTCATGGATCCAAATCCTAATTTTCTTTTGTAGGATCCATTAAAATTGTGAAAGAGAGCATATTGACTTCTAAACCAAACATGGATTGTTTTATTTAAAACTGTGGTCGGACACCTGTAGCCCCGTGGCCACATGTGGCCTATCTGGGTTCTGAGTGCGGCCCACAAGACATTTTGATGACCATTGCCCGCATGCAGGGTTGCCGTATCCCACCGATTTCCATCCACGTAATATTTTTTCCGACCTGTATGACTGAAGTGATATGCATGGAAAACAAGAGCAAATGAAGCGAGGTGCATTCTGATTGCACACACGATTGACTGTGAGAGCCGTGTGCTCCCTCTGTGTCCAAAGTGTAAATATTTTTTTGCTTTTGCCATTTGAGTTTGATAACGGATCTATTAATATATGAATTTTCTATAACACATTATGAAATATTATGTGTGTATTAAATGAATTTAATCTTATTCATGGGTTCATGATTGGTCAAGGAGCCCGATTTCGACCTTGCTGGCCACTGAGGTGAAGGAGGGTCACTCACGCGGCTCACCAATCACTAACCTAGGTTGCCCGTGACTGGTTTAGAATGTTGGTGATTTTTTGAGATTGTTGTGAATTTTCCCAGCTGCTGTGGTGGAATTTGTCATAGCTGTCAACATGTGAGCAGAGGATATGGATTCATCTGAGGCCTCTTCAGCGAGAAGGAAACTTTCAACAAAATTAATTTTTTTTCAGCTTTGTAGTTACAGGACATCAACTAGGCAGGGAAAAGTCTCAAGGAAGAAATGCATCATTTTAATAATGTAGAGTTAACACACCGTGGCAGACATATGTATGCACTCTGCTGAATGCCCTCTCCATTTGTTTTTTCTGTGATTATGTAATACATTTTATTCAGAATTTATAGTCAGGTGGATGTGAAATGCCAGCCAGTCAAAATATTTCTGGCTTTTTCATTTTCTCTTTTGAACTCTTTGAAGAATAGTGGCATAAAATGTCTTACAGTCAACCGATATGAAATATGGGCATGTGATTTGTTGAACACTTTCAAAATATAAACTTTCAGTTTGACAGTTAGATGTTTCATCATCTACATTGCTGAATACGTTAACAGACTAGAGTTTGAAAATAACTTTTGTAACTTCTGCTTATATGGGGCCAAATGTTCACTCTTGGTGAATAGTTCAAGTTGGGAAATTTCCAAGCTTAGTGCACCTGCCTCCGGAAAAAGGTGCCCAGAATGGTATAATTTTCACTCTGAGAAGGTGGGGATGCAGGTTCAGGATAGAATTGCGCCTGCTGCCCCAGAACAGATCGGAGCCTGCCACAGGGGCTGCTGAGCGCTGAGGTGGACTGTTTAAAATGCCTGTCCCAGTTCCCTGGGACTTTGTCCCACTTGTTTAGTTAAATATTGAGCTCTTTAGCCCTCACACACCCCCACCACCCACTCCCAATGCCCCATCTATGCCAACTTATGCCAATCCACGCTGTGAATCCATTCTCTGGGCAACATATAAACACATTGAATGCACAGAGTTTGGGAGCAAAAATTGGGAACGATGCCGACTCCATTGATGTTGTGAAGCACTCAAAAATAAAACATGGTCTCAACAGTGGTAGCCAATTTAAACACTTGCCAGAGCAGCCATTATGTGGAAAAGATAAGGTAACAGGCACCTACTGAGGTAATGGCCAGCATTTGAAAAACAATGTTTTACAAATAAGAAAGTTAATCTAGAAAAGTCCATCGATACTATTGATGATATTGACTCAGAGGGCACATTTTTCATCGATGTAGTCTCGAATGAAGACAGGGCCAAGGAAGCCAAACAGAGTAAACTGTGACCTACAGAAACACAAAGTTCTAAAAATGATATTTCAACAGTAACAAATGGTAACTGGACAGTTTCTTTGTTAATAAATAAATTACTCATCAATGTTAAATTAGATACAGGAGCGAGAGCGAATCTCATCAGCATCAGTGATATTGAAGCTATGAAATTAAACCCAGAATATTAAATAAGCCAGTCTTTTTGAAGGACTATAATGACCAGAAAATTGACACACTAGGCATGTATGAACTCATACGTATGGGATAGTGTGGTGACTAGGGGCACAGTAACTTCATACTTGTGACAATAAAAGATTATTATTATTATCCTCTGCGTCCAACCGAGAAACCAGAGGGAGATTTGGTTTATTGTCCCAAATTTTGTGGTCTCCAGATTGTCAGAGATCACACACACGACCCAAGATGTGCTTCAGAACCATGCTGAAGTCATAGAATCATCGAATCCCAACAGTATGAAGAAGGCCATTCGGTGCGTCGAGTCTGCATCGACCCTCTGAAAGAACAGCCTACACCGACCATGCCCCAAATCTATTCCCGTAAGCCAGTAACCCCACCTAAACTTTGGATACTAAGGGGCAATTAAGCATGACCAATCCACCTAACCTTCACATCTTTGGATTGTGGGAGGAAACCGGAGCACCCAGAGGAAACCCACACAGACACAAGGAGAACGTACAAACTCCACACAGTTACCCAAGGCCGAAATTGAACCCAGATCCCTGCTGCTGCTGTGATGCAGTAGTGGTAACCAACATGCCACCGTGCCGATGCAATGACTCGGCAATTCCCCTGCTCCTTGGGACTTTCTAAAAACGTTATTAACTCCGAGCAAGAGTTTGGAACTTCAGATAATTCCGCCTCACGGTTACACAGGAAATATTAGAGAGGGAAATCTTAGTTTCATTTCTGGGTAACTATACAACTGACACCCCCAACTCTACCAACCTACCCGCCTGTGTCTCCCCTCCCTGCAACTCCTAGCCCCCCCACCACCCAACTCCTCTTGTAACCCCTGACTCCTCCCAGCCCGACCTGACTAGCCCCCACCATCTGACTCCCCCTCCCCCCCCACCCCGCCCTGCAGCCAGACTTAACTAGACTCAGATTTGACAACGCCTCATGACCTGGCCAACTTCCAACCCTGCCCACCTCATACACACCCTACCAAGCTGTCACCCAACCTGACTGTCACCCTACCCATCTACCACCCTACCCACGTACACACCTACATACATACATTCACTCACACACTCATTCACTAACACACTTAGAAGTCAGGGGACCTTTGAACACTTATTAGAATTTAGCTGCTCATGATCTAAAAAGGGGGCATGGCCTGTGTGAAGATTCTCTTTGCTGCTTTCTGAGGGGATTCCTATGCTGAGGAATTTCTGACGGATGCTCCATCAAAATTCAGAGACTTTTTAACATATGCCAGAAAGTGGGTGATTTGTGTCTGATTAGAGTTGGACACAGGGGTTCAGACTTCTGGGTAATGTCTCATCTGAAAAACATCACAGCACTCTCCCAGTAAGGCACTGAAATGTCAGACTGCTTTACGTGCTCACTGTGGTAGAGGGGAATTTCGACCCAGAACTGCTTGACTCAGGCAAGAGCGTTATTAATAATATAATGGCTTATTGTCACAAGTAGGCTTCAGTGAAGTTACTGTGAAAAGCCCAAAGTCACCACATTCCGGCACCTTTTCAGGGAGGCCAGTATGGGAATTGAACCCACGCTTCTGCCTTGTTCTGCCTTTCAAGCCAGCTGTTTAGCCCACTGTGCTAAACCAGCCCCAGCTAAACCTATTACTGAGCTAGGGTTGGCAACTTTTAAATACTGACTACCACAAAGGGAATATAGAGAACTGAACAATAAATCTGTGTATCAATGTGCAAAATAATAAATATTTGAATATAGCATTTGCAACTTAATTGCAATCATACAATGTATATATTTCAAAGCATTGTAAACCATTACAACTGTCTGGTTTCGAAACCTGTTTCTGAAGATGCCAATTAAAATTACATTTGAACATACCATAAGACATAGGAGCAGGATTAGGCCACTTGGCCCAATGAGTCTGCTCCGCCATTCAATCATGGCTGATATTTTCTCATCCCCATTCTCCTGCCATCTCCCCATAACCCCTGATCCCCTTATTAATCAAGAACCTATCTATCTCTGTCTTAAAGACACTCAGTGAATTGGCCTCCACAGCCTTCTCCCCACTTTTGGAATCAATTCCCTTCACAATAAATTATAACATTCTATCAGCTTTCCTAATTGCAGGGTGGCATGGCGGCACAGTGGTTAGCACTGCTGCCTACAGCACTGAGGACCGGGGTTTGATCCCGAATCACTGTCTGTGTGGAGTTTGCACATTCTTACTGTGTCTGCGTGGGTCTCACCCCTACAACCCAAAGATGTGCAGGACAGGTGGATTGACCACACTAAATTGCCCCTTAATTGGAAAGAAAGAATTGGGTACTTTAAATTTATGTTTAAAAATGTTTCCCGAATTACTTGCTGTTCCATACACTAACCTTTTGTGATTCATGCACAAGGACGCCCAGATCCCTCTGCACACCAGAGCTCTGCAATCTCACACCATTTAGTTCATATGATTTTTTATTCTTCCTGCCAAAATGGACAATGTAACATTTGTCCACATTATATTCCCGTTTGCCAGACTTTTGCCCACTCACTTAACCTATCTATGTCCCTTTGTAGCCTCCTTATGTCCTTTTCACAATTTACTTTCCTACCTACCTTTGTGTCATCAGCAAAATTAGTAACCATACCTTCAGTTTCTTCATCCAAGTCATTTATATAAATTGTAAATAGTTGAGGCCCCAACACTGATCCCTATGGCATACCACTTGTCATATTCTGGCCAACTGGAAAAAGATCCATTTATGCCAACTCTGTTTCTAGCCAATCTTCATTTCATACCAATGTGTTACCGCCTCCAACATGAGCTTTTATTTCATGCAATAATCTTTGATGTGGCTCCTTATCAAATGCGGTGACGTTTATTCATTTTATCTTCCTTTAACATATTTGATATTGACTTTTATAGGAAAGGATTTGTGCGGAAATGTACAAAGTTCGACAGAAATTCAATTTAAGGAAAATCTCATACAAAGAAACTACTTCTACGGATATACTATACAAATCAATCCTATTTTACTAAGTGACAAAATAGTTCTTTGTGCAATCAAGTAGGTCTTGTGGAAGTCTTGTGGAAGATACTGCACTTGATGTATATCTCCAGATGTTCGTTGCTGTAAACTTTTGATTTTTCCCTTATAGTTTAGCTGCATAAACATGGGAATGGTATAAGCAAATTCACATTCCTCTAAAGATGAGACATGTACAATTATTTTTTTTCACTCACTGCCCTCAATGAAGGTATAAACTACATAATGTACTACAGTAGTTTCAGATCTGAGAATATGTCCTCTGAGTCAATACAGGCGTGTTGACATTTGCAAGATGTGATCCACATCATCTTCCACATGATGATTTCTCCATCAGTGCAGTTAAATTCTACTTTCACTGTTTTTTCTTTGTTAGGAACACAGCAACGGGAATCTGAGCATGTACCACAGAATATCGGTCTGTAAGTTCTTCTACTTGTGCAACCCGAGAGAGCAAATGTTTCAGGCTTGGAATACCTAAGTGTCTGTAGACACTCCTTGTCTTTCTAAAAGGGAAAGAAATGAAAAATGTAGAGCATATTTATGTTCATTAATCAAAAACCATTCAGCCAGTCGTTATGTTGTTTTCAAAATTATTCAAGATCAGACTCCTTGCGTGTAGTTTAATACTTAGCTCTATTTTTACCATCTACGCTTATGGCATTGCCAATTTTGAAGAGGCAGCTCCAGGCAGGGAACGATTATTAAACTAAACCCTCAAAAATCTGATTCCTTAATGTTGAAGTGGAGATGCCTGTTGAAGTAGAGATGCCTGTTGAAGTGGAGATGCCTGTTGAGGTGGAGATGCCTGTTGAAGTAGAGATGCCTGTTGAAGTGGCGATGCATTACCCAGACACTTTGTTTGCTCACTGCCTAATATCCTAAATGCAGTTTAGAAATATGCATCATATTGAAGGAGTTTTAAAATCTTGTTTTCTTCATGGGAAACTACATGGGAATGAGACATGTTTAAATGTTTAATTAAAAAACAATTCACAAATATTTTAAGGAAAGTACAGGCAGAAAATATCTGTAAAAGGTCAAATCCCATGAAGCCAATAACCACCCCTTCAATCTACTCTCAATCATCTGCAAAATGATGGAAGGTGTTGCCGACAGTGCTATCAAGCAGCATTTACACAGCAATAACTTGCTCACTGATGCTCAATTTGCGTTCCTCTAGGGTTACCCATCTCCTGACCTCATTACAGCCTTGATCCAAACATGGACATAGAATTGAACTCAAGAGGTGCGGTGAGAGTGGCTGCTCTTGACATTAGCCCAAGTGTCAAGGACTCCTATCAAAACTGACATCAATAGAAATAAGGGGGAAATCCCTCTGCTTGTTGAAATCGTACCGAGCACAAAGGATGACGGTTGTGGTTGTTGGAGGTCAATCATCTCAGGCTCAGGGCATCGTTGCAGGGGTTCCTTGAGGTAGTGTCCTATGCCCAACTGTCTTCAGCTTCTTTATCAATGACCTTCCCTCCATCATAAGTAAGGATATTAGCTGATAATTGCACAATGTTCGTATCATTCGCAACTCTTCATATACTGAAGCAGCTTGTGCTCATAGGTTGTCCAACCTGGGCATCATTCAGCTTGGGCTGATAAGTGGCAACTAACATTTACACTGCACAAGTGCCGGACAATGAATATCTCCAACGAGAGAGAATCCAATTGAATCTCCCCTTGACATTCAATGGCATTACTGTCATTAAATCTCCAACTATCAACATCCTGAAGCGTTACCATTGACTAGAAACCTAACTGGACCGGCCATATAAATACTGTGTCTACAGGAATAGGTTAGAGGCTGGGAATTCTGCAGTGAGCAACTCACCTCCTGACTCCCTAAAACCTGTCCATCATCCAGAAGGCACGAGTCAGGAGTGTGTTGGAATAATCTTCACTTGCCTTTTTCAGTTAAAAGCATGGGCAACAACTGTTCCCTGCTGCTTTCTCCATGTAACGCCTCAATGAATCAGAATCCACTTGTCAACCAATCAGTATCCTTTACTCATGCAAGATGAATTGTTGATCCCTTTGAAATGTTGTATTATTGTATCTGTTTTAATGAGTGGAAGACAAAATGCTTCAATGACTTGTCTCTTTTTCAGCAAGACTCAATTATTTATCTTTAAGGCTTTTGGTTTTTTTTTACCAAAGGAGAAAGCTTGACTGTCTTTATTGAGCTGAAAATGTAGATGCCAGAAAAGAAATCTCCTCACAGAGAGAAGAGTTGTAGTTTGAAAGTAATTGAACTCCTCAGGATTAACTACATTTTTTGTCATATTTCTGGTGCCTTATATGCCAAGAAAGGAGGCTGCACCTGCTTAAAAGAGGAAAACTGAGTGGAATTCCGTGGGAAAGTGGAACACTCCGGACATGCCCCTAAACCATTTCTGAGATGTTGGGTTGTGCAAGGATGAAGAACCCATCCATGTGGATTGGAATTCAACTAAGAATCCAGGTTCACACATTTTGCACCCACTCCCTTTCTGAAAAATCCCAAATTTCAGCCCTCCCCCAATCAACAATTTTAAGTCCTATGATTATGTTTACCTATGAATTCTACCGGAGACGACCAAATTAACCAATGGAATGTCTGTTAACTTTAGATTGTATTTTGCTGTGGTACATGAATATATATCTCCTTGCAATCATAATAATATTTTCACTCTCGTTCTGTCACTCTCCATCACCCACTTCCCCACCCAAAAAAAAATATTTTAATGTGGTTAGTAGATTATTTCTGAAGTGATTTACCTTCATATTTTTCAATAATCTTGTGTCACAAGGTCGAATAAAGCACAGTCTACTTTCTCTCTGAAGTTCACATTTGGTGTTGTCATTTGTTACTCTGACTGAAATTCCTATGTCACAGGACTTTGAACATGAGCTCCATGGAGTTGTTTGAAGCCGGCATTTCTTCCACCATATTACAGGCCTTGTCTTATAAACTGGTAATATAAACAAATATAGGCAAAAATTAAATTGACTTCAGATTTAAGTTTAAAGGTATTAAAGGTGAGGAAATTGCATAGAAAGAGAAAGATGGCTGAAGGATAGAAAGCATTGATTATATGGATTGTGATGACCTATATCTGTTTTTATGTTTTTGTGTGATGTTGCCTTAGCACCAAAGATAAACAGACGAGTATTCAGAAAGGAGTAAATGGATTTCCTAGCAAGCAGGAAGAATTGCTCATTTTACCTCAAGTTGTCATATGGATAAGAAGCGAAGGGTAAATAGAGAGCTAATTGCAATTGATGTTGGGTTTCAGTCTGTCCTTGGGACAGACAGCTCAGAACACAGAATTTACGAGTAAGTGGGAGCAAACAAGGTTCTCAATAGTTGTATCAGATTTCTGTTTGACAGTTCAGACCAGGTTCTGTGTTGAAGCAGGTCTCTCAGTATCACAGAATCGCAGAAGTATTATTGTGGGACAGAAGGAAAAGAGAGCAAAGATGTAAAATACCATGTTTATTTTTTAAAATAAAATGTATTTATTCACGGGATGTGTCCAGCCCTGAGGGCATTTAAGAGCCAACCACATTGCAGTGAGTCTGAAGTCACATGTAGGCCAGATCAGGTAAAGACAATAGATTTCCTTCCCGAAAGGACATCAGTGAACCAGATGGGGTTTTATAATAGTCACCAATGGTTTCATGGTCACCTTTAGACTTTTAATTCCAGATTTTTATTGATTTCAAATTTTACCATCTGCCACGGCAGGATTTGAACTCGCCTGTAGCCATCTGGGATGGCCACTTCCCGATTACAAAATGGACACTTTGCAAAGATTGCAGGGAAAATAGACAATACTGAGAAAACAAGCAGGTTCAGAGTTTGTCGGCATATTGGAGCCGCAGCTTCCAGACAAGACCAAAACTGTAGGCCTATTAGCATACTAATGGCCCAACTCCGGCAACAAAAGAGTAACATTTGAGTAACCGATACTAAGGCAGACACCCCGGCACCAGAGGAGACTGAAAACAAAGTAGGCCAACGGCCACCTAAGACATGCCCAGCCATCAGGGCACCCACCCCTTTATTGGACGAGATCAATATGAATGGTCAAGAAACAGCCCAATTGATTGAGGCCAAGTTCAAGGCCCGCCCAAAAGAGCGCAAAGCCCCTTTGGGTATAAGGAGGAGCCCCCAAGAGAAAATTGTTCTCTTGGACCCGGCTCCCACCAAGGAGAGACCTGTCCACCAGCTGCACCAGAAACAAGTAAGTCCAAGGTCAACGTACACTACCAGACAGACAACCTTAGCTGTTCCCTCCACCACTTCGAGCCCAGCAGCCTCAGATCCGAACAATGGCCATTGTTCCTCTGACTGAGTGGGCGCCCGAAGCTAAGTATAGGCTTTAGCAGTAGTGATAGTTTAGTCTGTAGAGTTTCGTGCATGAGTATATTTAACTATGTGTGTAAATAAATAAGCATTGACTTTGAACTAACTAACTGGTGTGTCGAGTCTTTGATCAATATTCGGTTTGAACCTTGTGGCGGTATCGAAAGATACCTGGCGACTCTAGAGCAAACATAATTAGGATTAAGGAAGGCGACCATATGGACCGCCATATTCACAACCAAATAAATATAGCAACATTTACTGGCGACTCCACCGGGACGCGAACTAGAAGTGGTCTAGTCACTCCGAGAGAACCCAAATTTGAATTGGAATCCAATTGGAAACTGAAAAACCACAAGTGTGAGAACGATACTGATCAAACCTCCGAGATTCAGAAGTGTGTTAATGCAAGAGTACTAACAGGGATATAAGGTAAACCTGAGAGATTTTGTTGCGTAAAACTGTCGGGAGTTTAGTAGGCCGGAAAATAGCGTAAGCCGTACCCGTGTTCACATCACCACTTTATCACCCCCTGTTCCAAATTCAGTAGAGAACCCAGAAATAGAGAGAAAATGGCAATGAAGGCAATGGAACACATTATGAACCCCCAAGAATTTGATGTTGCAGCGACCAGTAGAGGATGGGAAGAAGAGATCAGAAAATATCCCAAAGGGAAAGGATGGTCCCTTTGGAGCGAATTCTGCGCCAATGACGAAACAGGTCCCGGGAGTAAAGGACATAATTGGTGGGAGAACCTGTCTGAGATTCATAAGAAGAGCTTGGGGAAAGCTCGCAAGCCAATGGCAATCGTGTCCTGCTTGGCACAATTGTGAGGCACAGAGGAGGTCGTTAGGACGCACTTGAGAGATTGTGGAAAGAGACAGAAATAGTGAGGGAGATGTGAGCGAATTTGAGAAGGAGAATAATGTGTTAAGAGAACAGATAGCAGCGAGGGACAGAGAGGTGGATGATGCCAAGAGGGGCACACCAGTCTTGTCTCGCCCATTTGAGTAGTTTTCAGACCCAGTACGATAAGGCCTACCAGGACACGCAACGAGCGGTCTTGGTAAGACAAGAAACCGAGCAACAGGTAGAGCAATTGCAGGAACAGTGCAATGATTTAAAAGCAGCCCTACGAGCCCTCCACACTTCCACGACGGAACAAAGGCAGAGCGCCATAGATCACGCAAAGTGCAGGAAGCAAATTGCAGAATTGCAATCTCTGCTTTCTGTCCAGAATGGGTTTCAAAGTCCGTTTGGACCCCGGTTAGACCAGGAAAATGGCCCCGATTGGCAGGAGTTAAATGAAACTGCCCACAGATACGTACATGGGACATGTACGCAAGAAAAACCCCAAATAACGTATATGCCCTGAATTGGGATAATGCCCCATTTAATGAAGCGCATGCTGGGTCGGATTCCGGATCTGGAGGTAGGAAGCTTGATAATTGGGGGGGGGACTTCAACACGGTGCTGGACCCAGCACTGGACCGTTCTAGGTCCAGGACGGGTAAGAGGTCGGCTGCGGCCAAGGTGCTTAGGGGGTTTATGAACCAAATGGGGGAGTGGATCCATGGAGGTTTGCCAGGCCGCAGGCCAGGGAATTTTCCTTCTTTTCCCACGTCCATAGAGCCTATTCCCGGATAGACTTTTTCATTTTTGAGTAGGGCGCTAATCCCGAAAGTGGAGGGAATGGAATATTCGGCCATAGCCATCTCGGACCACGCCCCGCATTGGGTGGAGCTGGAGTTGGGGGAGGAGAGGGACCAGCGCCCGCTGTGGCCCCTCAATGTGGGACTGTTGGCGGATGAGGGGATGTGCGGGTGGGTGCGGGGGTGTATTGAAAAATACTTGGAGGCCAACGACAACGGGGAGGTGCAGGTGTGGGTAATTTGGGAGGCGTTGAAGGTGGTGGTCAGGGGAGAGCTAATCTCCATCAGGGCCCACAGGGAGAAGAGAGAGAGGGGAGGGAGAGGGAGAGGTTGGTGGGGGAGATTCTAAGGGTGGTCAGGAGGTATGCAGAGGCCCCCGAGGAGGGGCTACTTAGGGAGCGACGGAACCTCCAGACGGAATTCGACCTGTTGACCACGGGGAAAGCAGAGGCACAGTGGAGGAAAGCGCAGGGGGCGGCGTATGAGTATGGGGAGAAGGCGAGTCGGATGCTAGCACATCAGCTTCGTAAGAGTGAGGCAGCGAGGGAGATTGGTGGAGTCAAGGATAAAGGGGGGAATACGGTGCGGAGTGCGGTGAGAATAAACAAGGTATTTAGGGACTGCTGTGGGGATCTGTACAGATCTGAGCCCCCAGCGGGGGATGAAGGGATGCGACGATTGCTAGATCAGCTGAGGTTCCCGAGGGTGGAGGAGGAGGAGGTGGCTGGTTTGGGGGCGCCGATTGGGTTGGAGGAGCTGGTTAAAGGATTGGGGAGCATGCAGGTGGGGAAGGCCCCGGGGCCGGATGGGTTCTCGGTTGAATTTTACAGGGAATACGTGGACCTGCTGGGCCCGTTGCTAGTGAGGACTTTTCATAAGGCGAGGGAGAAGGGGACCTTGCCCCCGACAATGTCCAAGGTGCTGATTTCTTTGATCTTGAAGCGGGACAAGGATCCATTGCAATGTGGGTCGTATAGACCGATCTTGCTCCTCAATCTTGACGCTAAGTTGCTGGCGAAGTTGCTGGCTACGAGAATTTAAAAAAAAATTTAGAGTACCCAATTCATTTTTTTTTCCAATTAAGGGGCAATTTGGCGTGTTCAATCCACCTACCTTGCACATCTTTGGGTTGTGGGGGCGAAACCCACACGAACACGGGGAGAATGTGAAACTCCTCACGGACAGTGACCCAGAGCCGGGATCGAACCTGGGACCTCTGGCCGTGAGACTGCAGTGCTACCACTGCGCTACCGTGTTGCCCTCTGGCTACGAGAATTGAGGACTGTGTCCGGGGGGTGATTCATGAGGACCAGACGGGATTTGTGAAGGGTAGGCAGCTAAATACAAATGTGCGGAGGCTCCTAAATGTGATTATGATGCCCTCGGTGGAGGGGGAAGCGGAGGTAGTGGCAGCTATGGACGCGGAGAAGGCCTTTGATCGGGTGGAGTGGGAGTATCTTTGGGAAGTGTTGCGGAGGTTTGGGTTCGGGGAGGGGTTCATCAGTTGGGTCAGGCTGCTATATAAAGCCCCGGTGGCGAGTGTGGCTATGAACCGGCGGAGGTCGGAGTACTTTCGGCAGTACCGGGGGACGAGGCAGGGGTGCCCGCTATCCCCCTTGTTGTTTGCACTGGCAATTGAGCCGCTGGCCATGGCACTGAGGAAATCGAGGAAATGGAGGGGATTGGTCCGGGGGGGGGAGGGGGGGGAGAGGAACACCGGCTGTCGTTGTATGCCGATGACATGTTGTTGTATGTTGCGGATCTAGTGGAGGGGATGGCGGAGGTGTTGCGGATCCTTAGGGAGTTTGGGGACTTTTTGGGGTATAAACTCAATGTAGGGAAGAGTGAGCTCTTTGTGGTGCATTCAGGGGACCAGGGAAGGGGGATAGACTTGGTACCGCTGAAGAGGGCGGAAAGGAGCTTTCTGTACCTGGGGATCCAAGTAGCTAGGAGTTGGTGGGCCCTGCACAAGCTCAATTTGACGCGGTTGGTGGAGCAGATGGAGGAGGACTTTAAAAGATGGGATATGCTGCCACTCTCACTGGCGGGTAGGGTGCAGTCGGAGAAAATGACGGTCCTCCCGAGGTTCCTCTTTGTGTTCCAGTGCCTTCCCATTTTGATCCCCAAGGCCTTTTTCAAACGGGTAAGCAGGAGCATTATGGAATTTGTGTGGGCGAATAAGACCCCGAGGGTGAAGAGAGTGTTTCTGGAACGTAGCAGGGAAAGGGGGGGGCCTGGCGCTGCCGAATTTGTGTGGATATTATTGGGCTGCCAATGTGGCGATGATCCGTAAGTGGGTAATGGAGGGAGAGGGGGTGGCGTGGAAGAGGCTAGAGGTGGCGTCCTGTATGGGCACGAGCCTGAGGGCGCTGGTGACGGCATCGCTGCCGCTCTCGCCGGCAAGGTACACCACGAGTCCGGTGATGGCGGCGACGCCCCACAGGGGCGAGGTGGGAGCCTTGGTTTGGTCACCGATTCGGGAGAATCATCGCTTCGTCCCGGGAAGAATGGATGGGGGGTTTCGGAGCTGGCATCGGGCAGGGATTAGAAGAATGGGGGACGTGTTCATCGATGGGACGTTTGCGAGCCTAGGGGCGCTGGAGGAGAAGTTTGGGCTACCCCCGTGAAACGCTTTCAGGTACATGCAAGTGAGGGCGTTTGAGAGGCAGCAGGTGAGGGAATTCCTGCTCCTTCCGGCACGTGGGATTCAGGGCAGGGTGATTTTGGGTGTATGGGTTGGAGAAGGCAAGGTTTCGGCGATTTACCAGGAACTGAAGGAAGAGGAGGAGGCCTAGGTGGAGGAGTTAAAGGGCAAGTGGGAGGAGGATCTTGGGGAGGAGATAGATGAGGGTCTGTGGGCTGATGCCCTGAGTAGGGTTAATTCTTCCTTGTCTTGCGCCAGACTCAGCCTAATACAGTTCAAAGTTACTCACAAAGCGCATGTGACAGGGGCGAGGTTGAGTAGGTTCTTTGGGGTGGAAGACAGATGTGGGAGGTGCTCGGGGAGCCCGGCAAATCACGTCCATGTGTTCTGGTCGTGCCCGGCACTGGATGGGTTTTGGAGGGGTGTTGCAAGGACTATGTCCAAGGTGGTGCACGCTCGGGTCAAGCCGAGCTGGGGATTGGCATTATTTGGGGTATCGGACGAGCCGGGAGTGCAGGAGGCGAAAGAGGCCGGTATTCTGGCCTTTGCGTCCCTGGTAGCCTGGCGGAGGATTTTGCTACGATGGAAAGATGCAAAGCCCTCTAGTGTGGAAGCTTGGATCAATGACATGGCAGGGTTCATCAAGCTGGAGAGGATAAAGTTTGCCTTGCGAGGGTCCATGCAAGGGTTCTCCAGGCGGTGGCAACCGTTCCTAGACTATCTCGCGGAGCGTTAGGAGGAGGTCAGCAGCAGCAGCAGCCCAGGGGCAGGGGTTGAGGGGGGGTTTCTTTTGGGGTGGCGTTTGGGTGAAGGTGTTTTTTCCCCCCTATTTTGTGCTTTTAAATGTTATATGGGGGGTTATTGTATACGGGGGAAATCCATTGTATAACTTCTGATTGTTGTGTTATTGCTTTTTTTTTCTTGTTGGGGGGGGGTTTGTTGAAAATTTGTTGGAAAATTTGAATAAATATTTTTTTTTTAAAAAGAAAAACCCCAAAAAAGAAAAGCACCCCAACCGAACAGGCAGAACACCCCCCCATGAACCCTGTAACCACACACCGCAGGGCCACAGCAGAAGGAAACACAGATTTCCTAAATACAACTCCGTTAACCGTGACCCAATTACAGGACGCGTGTGGAAAAATTACACCGTTCCTTCCCACATCAGACCCCCACCAGTTTTTCGCTAGAGTTAAACAGCAGACTACCATGTACGGCCTGGACGAAAAGGAGCAAGTGAAGCTCACAGTTTTAAGCCTCGACCCTTCAGTCGTGGCAGCCCTTCCCGACCCACAGAACGTAGGAGGATCACACTCCAAGAAATGCACACAGCGATCCTGGATGTGATCGGCTATAACAGAGGAGACCCCGTAGAAGGCCTAAACAAGTGTAGGCAAAAGAAAACAGAGCACCCCACAGTGTTTGCTGGATGCTTGTGGATACATTTCACAGCAGTATTTGGAAAGTTAGCCCACGCACATTTGCCCGCGGATAATATGGCCAAATGGACTTGAATCCTAGTCTCTCATGCGACAGAGGCAGGACAGAGAGCTTGCTCAAATTACGACCCCTCAGATGAGGCCCAGAACGAGAAATGGGTTTTGAAAAGATTGCCCCCCACTTGGGAACAATCCGTCCAATGCAAAACCGCATTTGCAGAGGAAGAGCAGGCAGACATGAATCCAGTTAGGAAGCACCAGAACCCCGCATGGGTAAATGAGGGCAGGAACAGCCCACCGCAACCCAAATCCCAGGAATGCTACAATTGTGGACAATTAGGACACTATGCATGAGAGTGCAACGCGCCCCAAAAGCAGCAGAAAAACCAATAGACAGGCACCCTAAATAAGAATAGGGCAAAGCCAATCCATAGTGTTAGCGCCCATTCAGAGAATGCAGACATGAACGGCACCGATTGACGGTGTTCGGGCCTGCCAACTTGGGTCTGTGACAAGTCTGGTAGACCAGTTGTAGCAGGCAAAGTCCGGGGACACCCCGTAGAATTTATTTGGGACACAGGAGGGTCCTGCACCACGCTCAATTCCTCTACGATGTTTCAACGAGACACATGGCCCACAACAGACACCATCACACTCAGCGGCTTTATAGGTCATTTACAACAAGGACACATCACAGCCCCTGTAGCGATACAAATAGGGAGCATTACAATTAAACACCCCGTAGTTTTGGTCGATCTACCCCAGACAGCTGAACACATCCTAGGAATCGATTTTATGAGCGCCCACAACCTCTCGTTTGATCCGGTTAATAAATGTGTTTGGAAAATGGCAAAGGCAGCACGAGCCCACGCCACGCTCACAGTTCGAGACTATGAAAACAGAATTAGCGCAGTAGGAGACTTCTGGTTCGACCCCCGAGCCATTAGTCACAATAAAGAAGTTAGGAAAGTCCTGCAGCAACACAAAGCAGCATTTGCACAGCACAAGCACGACTGTGGCAAGATCGTTGGCTTAGTGAACATTACAGGTCCCGACCCCAGACCCCAAAAGCAGTACGGTTTTCCCCAAGAGGCAGAGGGAGAAATTTCAAAAGTAATAGAGAGTCTGCTTGATCAAGGCGTACTCCGATCAGTAGCCTTCACGAATAACGCACCAATTTGGCCTGTCAGGAAACCCAATGGATCATGGCGACTGACCATTGATTACCGGGAACTGAACAAAGTAACCCCAGTAGCAGCCCCCATCATAGCCACGAGTCCCGATACTATGCTCAAACAGGGGCTCCAGTCAAAATTTTTTTGGTTTTGGACATTAGCAACGGCTTTTGGTCCATTCCATTGGATAAAGGGTGCAAGTACAAATTCGCCTTTACATTCCAGGGACAGCAATACACGTGGACGTACTTTCCACAAGGCTTCCACAACTCCCCCTCCATTTTCCACCGACAGCTGGCAAATGGACTAGCAAAATTTTCCCGACCCGATTGTCTGGTCCAGTATGTAGATGACTTGCTACTGCAGACAGACACAAAGGGAAAGCACATTTTGCTTCTCGCCGAACTCCTAGGACTCCTAAAACAGATTGGATGTAAAGTCAACCCCAAGAAGGCCCAGATTTTGCAGAAAAAAGTGATTTACTTGGGTACAGTAATCACACATGGTAAACGCGAGCTCGAGCAAAAGAGAATTGACTCGATGAACAAATTGCCCCTTCCCCATAACGTAACAGCCCCTGTCCGACCTTCTCAAGAAACGGCACCTTGGGAATGGCTTCCACAGCACACGGATGCCGTGGATGTTTTAAAGAGAGCCCTCAGCACAGCCCCCCCATTACAGGTTCCAGATCCATTTTCCCCGTACGCAATCGAAGTAGCAAGCACCGACCGAACCCTTTCGGCCGTGCTCCTCCAGGAACGCCATGACCAATTAGGCCCCGTGGCATATGCCTCACGCGTGTTAGATCCTGTCGAGCAAGGATTTTCTGCCTGCGAAAGGCACCTGCTCGCAGTTTTTGGGCAGTACAATACTTTGCCTACATTACATGACTCAACCCCATCACCATTCTCACTGAACAAACCCCAACACAGCTATTATTAGATGGTCGACTTAAAGATGGCAGTCAGCCAAATCCGCGCAGCCCATTGGACCCTCCTTTTACAGGGACAGGACATTACAGTTAAAAGAACCAAGACCCACACTTTCCTAGCCGACAATTTGCAATATGCAGGTATCCCACATCAGCGTGAGATCATCACCAAACCATAATTCAGGCCCATTTATACCTAAGTCAGCTCCCAGGAAAGCAGATACTACACCCCAAAGACCCCAGCCCACAGACATGTGCGCACCCCTGAAAATCTATGTGGATGGTTCCTCCACAGTTTTGAATGGAAAGAGAATCACCGGTTGCGGCATTTATGTAGAGGACATCTAGGCTCGCAGGCAGCAGAATTGGCAGCCATAGCTTACATTGTTGATTACCCTGACTCGTTCCCGACCCCAGCGGACATATATTCGGACAGTTTATATGTCTGTAATAGTTTAACAGAATTCCTACCCCTGTGGGAAACTAGAGGATTCGTTTCTGCAGACGGAAAGCCCCTACCCTCAGCCCCATTACTCCGGCATATCCTAGAGACAGCTAAAGATAGGAAATACGGCACTATTAAAGTTCGCAGTCATCACCGTTCTTCCCCCCCCCCCCCCGGTAACGTTAAAGCAGACGCCCTAGCGAAGGCAGGCTCCAGACATGGTTACTTTTGGAACACCCCCCCGAGAGCACCCCAGTACACGCAGTTCAGGTCTCACAGACCAACATTCAGGATCTAGCGAAAGCCCAAAAGGAAGATGAAAAACTCAAGGAAGTTTTAAAAGGAACCTTCCCAGCCCCGTACGATAAGTTTAAGAACGCAATAACCACACATGTTGGTGTGATTTTGAACGACGGCATTTATGTAGTTCCCAGCCAGGACAGGAACCAGATTAATAGTCAGTTCCATGACCATCATGGACACCAAGGCATTGAACCCACCCTAGCCCACCTCAGACCTTTCTGCTGGTGGCCTGATTTAAAAGGCGATGTAACCCATTACATTGAAAATTGCTTGATCTGTGCCCAGAACAATCCGGACAGATATGCAAGAAAGGCTCAGCTTAGTCACGCCTGCCCCGTTAATGGCCCCTGGGCGAATTTGCAGATAGGTTACATAGGACCCCTACCCCCCTGCAGAAATGGTTTTAAGTATGTGTTGGTGGTCACCGACACCTTCACAAAATGGGTGGAAGCTTTCCCATCCAGACCGAATACGGCCAAAACAACAGCTAAAATCCTAACACAGCACATCTTCACAAAATGGGGCCTCCCACGCAGTATAGAGTCCGATCAAGGCTCCCATTTTACAGGACGAGTAATGAAGAACGTCCTCACAATTTTCAGAATTAGGCAGAAGTTTCACATAGCATACCACCCCCAGTCAAGTGGCATTGTAGAGAGGATGAACAGAACTCTAAAAGCCACTCTCAGGAAAATGGTGCAACAGAACAACAGCACCTGGGATTCAGTTCTCCCATTTGCTTCAATGTTCTTACGAAACACGGTATCCACGTCCACAGGATACACCCCCCCACACCCTCATGACCGGACGCCCCATGAAAGGGACAGAGTATTTATTAGGACTGGATATGGCCAGCCCCGCAGTCACCGCCCTCACACATGAAAATGCTGTACAGCAGCTTATTGAGAACATAAAGGCAGCCCAGCTCGCAGCAACTGTGAGACTTGGGACCAGGAGAAAACAAAGCAAAGCTTGTTTCGATAAAACGGTACACGCCACCGAGTTTGTAGTAGGGCAACAAGTGATGCTTTCCCTATACAACCCCAGTTCATTCCTTTCCGCCAAATTTTCCAGACTGTACTCCATCTCTGACAAAGTAAGCCCCTCGGTATGCAAAATCACCTATCCCAACAGCAAGTCTGTGTGGTTTCACATAAACCAGCTTAAGGCTTATGGCTCGCAGAACAACCATGCACACCACATCTTGCTCGCAGCAGCAGACGAGCCGCCCCGCCCACAAATGACGCATTCCTACCCTCCCCCAGCCAGTCCAGCCCGTCCTCAGACACATCTTCAACTCCACCCCCAGAGGCACGACTCCGCCTCTCCCTTCCTCCAACCAGCAGCGACAGCGACAGTGATAGCGATAGCAATGACGACAGCCACAGCACACCACGTTATGATTATACCCCTGCACCACTCCCAGTGAATCCGAGCATGATTCCAGCGACCCCTTTGAAATCACATACATCAAAGCCTCTGACCCAGACCCACCGCACGACGATTAGGGATTAAAACCTAGTAGCTCCAACCTCGACACACGATTCTGGCACTGCGACAATTCGTTCAGGCTCATCCAGAATTATGAGATGGACCCTAACTCGCCCCAAGCAGCTTTAGACAAACTACTCCAGTCAAGAGTATGGCAGCCGGGAGAAGATGATGACATAGAGTCTGACTCCCACCAAACAAATTCCTTTGTGACCCTGTTCGCAACTGAGTAATGAGGTGCCCACATGATGGTAAAAAGGAACTGATGGAGAGATACGGTGTCCTTTCTGATGGAACCTGCACCATGTTTGTTGTACGTTTGTTCGTTTAATGTACATGTTAAATGTTGTTTGTGAATTTAAAAATTTTCATGGCCCCACGCCAGGTCTTGTTGCAGGCAGAACTACCCTTTTACGCCCAATGGCTGTTAATGGAACAGGTTTGTCGACAGACAACCGTTCAGAGGAACTAGTTTGTCAACAGACAACTGTTCAGAGGAACTAGTTTGTCGACAGACACCAATCATAGCTACTCTTCTGATTCGATCACGAGAGTGAGCCCCCACGACGACTACATTCTTACCCTTTCTTGCCGGTCGCTCAGGCAGTGGAGAAATGGCATTGGTCCCCGGCCTGCCTGAGGACCCCCCTATGGTCAGCTACGCTCGGGTAGAGCACATATGGTACTGGTCACCGTCCTACCCGGGGATTCCACCCATTTTGGCTTGTTACGTTCGAAATTCTTTTGTTTGTTTCTGGCGACCCTTAAGTTGCTTCCGTATGCTATTTACATCCTCAAACACGAGGATGGTAGATCGCACAGGCTGTGAGGCGGCTCGCACTGGTCAGTAACTTTCTCGGATGTCTTGTCCACATATTCGGTTTAAAAACACAACAGTTGGTGACCAATTATAATGGGTAATTGGCAACAAAGGACAGACATACGAGACCTTAAGCAAGAAAATAACAGATATTATGTTTGTGTCCATAGATCGCTGGAACCTCAGGGACCACAGAGGAAGAAAAAGAAGAAGACCGACAAAAGGAAAGATGAAGACAACCTTCAAGTTTTTCACCTGGATCGTTATCGGGATCCCTTCAGTTGCGCGTGGACGCTACCCCCCTGACCCCTACCACACAGGCCATGAATGATTCTACCCCTGCCATACACTGTACCCCGAGATAGTTAACCCTGAGATAGTTAACCCCGAGATAGTTACCCCTGAGATAGTTACCGACACCCTGACCTGGTGTGACAATTTTATCACCTGGTATTCACTATCTTACATAGTAGAAGCACTCTTAGTACTGGCGATACTCTGCAATGTTGTGCAGATACTTAGACTCAGAAAATGGTGAAGGAGAGCCTCCCGCTCTTGCACCCCGATGTCCACGTTTAGGTCCCCTATTTTCGGACTCCAACAAACCCCCCAACCCCTTCAAGTGAATTAAAGTGCATCCGTTTTTCTTTATGTGTGTTTTGTTCGTTCAATAAAGAAATGTAAACCTCTGTGCTTGACTGCCAAGCCAGAGAAACTGGGGTTGCTGCTATTCGTACAGTTTAAAAAGCTGTAGATTATTTTTGATTGTTTGAGTGACGATAGTTTATTGAGGATAGTTAGAGGTTCCAGTTTTTTTATTTTGTAATGCATGCCTGAATGTCATAGCGCCCCGTAGAGTTTTATAATGATGTATGTATGTAAAATGATTTTAGGTAAAAATTGCGATTCATAGGATAGAGCAGTGTAGAGCCTGTGAAGTGCTTATGGGTGCCCAGCTTGGTCAGAGAACGAAGATGACGCGGTAACGTGATCCTTCACGCTTCGCATTGAGGATCACAAGGAGGGTGTGTAGCCATCTGGGATGGCCACTTCCCGATTACAAAATAGACACTTTGCAAAGATTGCAGGGAAAATGGACAATACTGAGAAAACAGGCAGGTTCAGGGTTTGTCTGCATATTGGAGCCGCAGCTCCCAGACAAGACCAAAATTGTAGGCCCATTAGCATACTAATGGTCCATCTCCGGGAACAAAAAAGTAACATTTGAGTAACCGATACTAAGGCAGACACCCCGGCGCCAGAGGAGACCGAAACAAAGCAGGCCAACGGCCACCTAGGACACTCACCCCTTTATTGGACGAGTCCATATGAATAATCAAGAAATGGCCCAATTCATTGGGGCCAAGTTCAAGGCCCGCCCAAAAGAGCACTAACCCCCTTTGGATATAAGGAGGAGCCCCCAAGAGAGAATCGTTCTCTTGGACCCGGCTCTCACCAAGGAGAGACCTGTCCACCAGCTGCACCAGAAGCAAGTAAGTCCAAGGTCAACGCACGCTACCAGACGGACAACCTTAGCAGTTCCCCTTCACCACTTCGACCCCCAGCAGCCTCAGAACCGAACAATGGCCATTGTTCCTCTGACTGAGTGGGTGCCCGAAGCTAAGTATAGGCTTTAGCAGTAGTGATAGTTTAGTCTGTAAAGTTTTGTGCATGAGTATATTTAACTGTGTGTGTAAACAAATAAGCATTGACTTTGAACTAACTAACTGGTGTATCGAGTCTTTGATCAGTATTCGGTTTGAACCTTGTGGTGGTATCGAAAGATACCTGGCGACTCTAGAGCAAACATAATTAGTCCAAAGATGTACAGGTTAGGTGGATTGGTCATGATAAATTGCCCTTAGTGTCCAAAATTGCCCTTAGTGTTGGGTGGGGTTACTGGGTTGTGGGGATAGGGTGGAGGTGTTGACCTTGGGTAGGGTGCTCTTTCCAAGAGCCGGTGCAGACTCGATGGGCCGAATGGCCTCCTTCCGCACTGTAAATTCTATGGTAAAATTAGGATTAAGGAAGGTGACCATATTGACCGCCATATTCATAACCAAATAAATATAGCAACATGCCCCCAGAGAAGGACTCTGAGTCTCTAGATTACTAGTTCAGCAACAATACTAAGCCATTGCTTCCTCATATATAGTTGCAAAGGGCAGGGAGCTGAAGATAAGATGATTAGGGAATTGTGAATTGGACAAGACCCACTGCTGCTGTTTCAGTATTGCCAGAGGCAACCACTTCATTTAAATGGAAGGGAGTCTTTGGAATTCTGTGCCATGAGGAGTGTTGTGTTCTGAGTGAGAGAGTTCGTAAGTGCCTTTCTGGTGCCAACTGTGTCCGTGGACTTCAGGTGGAAAACTGCTGCTGGTGAATGCACCACAAGAGCAGAAACAATTGAGTGGACAGTGAGATAACCTACCTAATGAAGGCCATGTTGGAAAGCCTATGGAAATGCATGGAGTGACACATTTGTATGGTAAGTAAAGCACAATACATGAGGCATAGCTTTGGTGTATGGACTATTTAAAGTGAAATTTACCTTTGTTGATTGAAATATGCCTTGCCTGTAAATTTATGTTTGAATTATGTTAGTTTTAGGTGGTAGGTGAAACCTTAACCATAGTTTTTTTTTCTGCTGGTGTCATGGGGATTCTTTGCTTTTAAAAGTTATCAGTCTCTATGGGGACCTTAACAGGATTTATCTCAGATTAGCAAGATTAGCAAGTGTTAATTTGTTTTAATCTGCCTATACAGAAATTGTTTAGGCATTGACGTAGAAAGTTGCAGACAATGGCAAATGTCAGGGCATTGAAAACCGTGAGAAAGAATTGAAAAGATTACAGGATATGGGTCTGGGCTGCCGTCCCTGGTGCTGCAGGATAAACTTCTATCCGAGGATTAATTGGGGAGGGAAGAGTGGTGGACATGTATGGGAGATTGCTGGACAGGGAGAGTGCCCCCGTGGAGGAGGTTAGGCGTAAGTGAGAGGAAGAGCTGGGAGGAGCGTTAGGGACTGGAGTGTATTTTTCTGCGATTCTGCGATATAATGAGATTAGGGTCTAGGCAAACACATAGCAACTACAGTGAAATGGTTTGGAAAATAGCGATTGAATTTGCAATCTAAACAATAACAATCTCAGTGGATTGTTGAGACAGAAATACAGGGTTGCATATAAAAAGATCTTTAAAAGGAAGAATGCAAAATTATATAAAAAGGATTAATGGGCTTTATATAATATAATTGCATACAGGGGTCATTTCAGTACAGCAGCATGTTCAAAATATATTGCTAACACTTGCACATTGCTTGTAAGTACAAAGGCTTTATGCCATACAAGAAACAAATGGATGTGACCCAACCCATCAGAACCAATGGGACTGCCCAACATTCCCTACATTATTTCATCATTTTTAATTCTAAATTAACATTGCTTAATAAAGCATCAGTTGTAGAATTAATACATTTTCAGCAAAATGAATTATTTACATATTGTAAGCGGGTCTTTCCATATCCTATTGAAATAAAGATAAGAGCAAAATATTTCCAATGGGGGTTGTGATTTTAAGGGCAGGCATACAAGGAGCACCCAGGGAACATCAACCTTGGGTTGGGGTGCTCAATTTCAAAAGTAGCCTAATAATGGAAGTGCTCCCTCCATTGCCCAAGGCCTGAACAAGTTTACCCGCCACTCTGTGAAACCCCCCCCCCACATTCCCTGAACCACTCCCTTCAACCTCAAAACCCTCCCCACAGCCCACCTCCCCTATGTGAAAACCCATTAGAGAGAGCGGTTAAAACTTAGCCCTTAGTTTAGAAGGAATGTCTGGTGAAGTGGTAATCTGGAAATGTTTATTTTGCCACATACGTCATTTTTTTTTCTCTTTCCAATTCCAAAATATATTGCAGGTCTGTCAAGTTATAACGATGTCCTTTTTACAACATGCTATAATTTTTCTGTACAGAGCATAAATTTGAGCATAGAACTACTGAGACTTACCAGGCTGAAGGAAATCATTTGACCAAACATGTTTGGCCTTGCTGCTGTATAGAATCTTTACAAAATCAAACCCTCTTCCTGGACAGGAAAGTTGTCCTGATTATGTCACCCACATAATATTTAAACAAAGTTATTCAAAGAACATAAATGTTGGTGTTTGAAACCCAGATTTTCCAAAACCTTCCTTGCTTAATATAAATAATGTAACTTTAAAAATAAGCAGTCTGTAGTTTGACTGCGTAGAAATCACTTTTCTCACAATGATATAGTAACTCATTTTTAAAAATGGAAATGCTGAAATTTCACATTCCTTAAAGGCTAGAATTAGCTATCTGAAGGCTGCATTATAAAATATTTCTGTACCAACATTACATGGTCTGTACTTGCTGGCAATTTTTATTTTTATTTATTTGGATTTTAATTCCCAGTTTTCCTGCTTGATTCTTTCATATCCACACATCTGCAGACTCCTTCAATATCAATGCTACTCTGTAATTCTTTTCAAGAGCAGAACTGCCAAATGGGACCTACCAGTATTTCAGGTAATCTACCTTGAGCAGAGACATCTCCTTTTTAGCTGGCTAAAAAAACAATCAAATCAATCCCATGCCTGTCAAACAAGTTGAAGAACTATCCATTGACTTGGCTGATTATCACCAATTGTGCTATTCCTTTGCAACTGAGGTATATACATATTTAAACTTTAGACTGCGTGGACTTATTTAAATCACCTACCAGACATTACTCTATATGTTGCTGCCTGCTGAATCTTCACTCCATTCTTATCGCAAATAGACTTCTCACAGCAATATTCAGATATCTTTATGGCCTTGGGATTTCTACATTGGCCAGCTGCCAATTTCTTTGTACAGGTGGGCGTACATCCAAATGCCCCATTCACACATGTGCACTTATAGTGACAGTGTGGCTGGAATATCTGCCCATGCCTGTAATAGATTCCATTTGACTCACACCCAGCTCCAAGAGTATCTAAAGAAAACAAAGAGCAGTTTGAGAAAGTAAGTTAAATATATGAAATAGGTATCCAAAATAAAATTGTTCCTCTCAATTTTTGAAAACCTGTAAACAGATTTTACTATAATCATAATAGGTTGTGCAAGTTTCTAACTGACTGAATTTTGATTCTTGTGGCTTGGGAAATAATAACAATTGGGTCATGAACGACCATGTTCAGAAGGGGAGAGAGATTATTCCAGATGTTGACAAAATTCCTGCTTGCTTGCTATCAGGTAAGACTTTGTAAACATGTCAGCATGGTGATCCCTGCATGCGAGCTAGCCATTCCATCATCGAACCCTTGGGATGGTGGAGATGGGGTTGGGGTACGGGGCGGGGGTGAAGGGGGGGGGGTTGGAGTAGAGAGGGAGGGGGAGGAGAGGGGAGGGGTACTGAGGGTGATGTGTGGAGTGCGACCTGGGCGCCCCAGCCCATGACCATCTCCACCATCTGCCCATCTTCCCCCCTTTCCTACAGCTCCCCCTTCTGCAGCCAGCCCAACCCAGCCCAGCCCAGCCCTCAACAACATGTGGACATCTGCCTCGAGACATCAGTACACTGAATTCAAAAGGTCCAGTAATTGGCCTCTCTCACTTTAATGAGTTTAAAAGACATTTTAGATAAGAATCACATGTCAATGAATGACTTACGAGTAGAAACAGTTCACATAGATAATTGGAAATCATCAATGAGGTATACATATGTTAATGTATAGTCGAGGATGTTGATTGGGCAGACAGTCCAATAGACAGAAGAGGAACAAAGGTATAATTGGCTGGATGATCAGAAACAATGCAGACAGTTAACACGTAGCAATATCAGAAAGCAGACAGGCCAGTTTCCAGCCACTAAACTAAAGCTACTTTTCCAACCAGAAGCTTAGAAGCCAGTTTATTTCAACAAGCTTCTAAGTCTTAGAGGCAAGGCAGTGTAGAAAACCTTCATCACGGCAGTTTTAAATATCTTCGCTGGACCAGGAAAAGAGAATTCCCAGACTTGAGTATCACCCCAGTATTGTGTGGTAACTATACGCTGGTCATTTAATTTGGATGTTATTTGGGGACAGGGGAAGTCTTACAAAGTTCAGCTATCATACGTATATTTTGGTTCTACATAAATTGTGTGTGAGTTTAGAAATTCAAATACTCTAATTGTCTGAGAGTAGAGTAGTCCTGTTTGTGTGTATTTATCTTTTCTTTACTTTAACAGTGTTTAATGAATGTTACACAATGTCTGGGCTGTTTATTCTCACTGGGGGTTCACTTGTGTCCTCATGCCAAAACAAAACTATACATCCCCATGAACTGGTGTTCCAAGTTGGGATACCCTCGCAGATAACATCAGCATGCTTCGTGACAGTGAGCTGGATTCTCCGCCGGCAGGATGCTCCGTTTTGCCGGCAGCACGGGGGTTTCCCAATGGCGTGGGGCTGCCCCACATTAGGAAACTCCATTGACCAGCCGGCGAAACAGAGCTTCCCGCCGGCATGCTGAATCAGAAATCGGGCGCGGTGGGATGGAGAATCCAGCTCTGACTTATTACAGAAGCATCTCTGTTGCATGGATCCTGACGAGAGAAATTAGGGCTTACTCATTGGATATCCTAAATAGATTCATACATTTTTAAAAAATTTAGAATATCCAATTATTTATTTCCAATTATGGGGCAATTTTCTGTGGCCAATCCACCTACTCTACACGTCTTTGGGTTGTGGGGGTGAGACCCATGTAAACACGGGGAGCATGTGCAAACTCCACACGGACAGTGACCGGGGTCGAGATCTAACCCGGGTCCTCAGTGCCGTGAGGTGCTGCCCTCTAAATAGATTAATTAGAGTTGGTTTGGTCAGTGAACCAAACTCAACAATGAAAAGACGGAATGCCAATGTTATTTCCATCCTTTCAGGCTCCCAAAGTCTCAGGAACCTTCTGCCTCTTAAGACCTGCAACCCAGAGGCAGACCATATTTGATCACTACCCCCCTTTTGTTCTTTCAGTGGTTAACAGCAGCTCCTCACACCTGCTAAACTGTTAGATGTGATAATAGATTAGGCATCAGAGGAAGCACACTTCTGACGACATCAAGTATATGATTGTGAATATCACCTAATACATGTTCTTTAAAATTGACTGCTTTTGCTTGGACCAATGATTTTCTCCAATTCCCTGAATAGGTAAGTCAGTAATTTTGACCAAAAAACTTTCCTATTTCAAAACTGCGGAATAAATATTCCGATGGGGTCCTCCGTTTCAGAGACTATGGGTGGGATTCTCTGGCTGCGTCCACACGGCAACCGGAGAATCCCGCCCGAGGTCAATGTACTTCTCCATTGTCCATGTCTCGCCCGTGACATTCTTGCGGCAGGTGGGTTTGAAGAGAAGGTGCTGGTAACAACCATCTGACACAAAGACTCTTTCTCCCTTTCCCCTCTTTTTTTTTTAACCCCTTTCTTCCCCTCTGTGATTGTCTGTCTTGTGTGTGTGTGTGTATAGAGGATACGGGGGTGGGGAGAAGTTAAAGTGGGGAATTAGGAATTAGATAATAGTCAACTAATTGTATTTGCTGCATATTTCATTATAGTTCTTGTTATTAATAAAAAGTAATTGTGTTTACATTTGCAAACCTGGTGACTATAGTTATTAGGCAGCCAAGGGCCAAAGAATTTGGGCATTTTTCTAAGAATTATTTGTTCATTCACTTGTGTTGCGACTCTGGGTCGAACTCAAGAGGATTATAACACCTTTAAAATACTACACGTATTAAAATAATAATAATTTAAAATACAGATATGCTTTTCCTAATGTGTCTTTGGACAGACTGTTTTTCTTTTCACAACATTGACGTAACCATATTGCAATCAATTATAATAATTGAGTGAATTAAAGAATTCTAATTCAGTATTTTCAGAAAGCTTGAACAGAAATTATTGTTAGGATTTAACTTACATGCACATATTCCAAATTCATACTTAGGCCTATCGCCAGAATAGTCACAGTACAAGTCCTTGTGAGGGTCACAGGTGTCAGCTCCAGTGCAGAGCTGTCCAAATTGCTTCGCACAGGTTTTGCAACATCCACAGCCATCAGTAACCAGACTTACTCCAGGTAAGCACAAAGGTTTGCGTGAGCACTTGCATGGCCATTTGCAAAATTGTCTGCGTTCGGGAGCATCTTCAAATTCTGCTGTCTTCCTTCCAGTTTTCACATTTTCTCGTTGCACTTGACTCTGTTGTATCCTGCATAAAAACTTAGATACAGTTAAAATCCCCTGAGGATTGTGATCTTGTCTCAAAGATACTGCTTTTAAAAATCGAGATGATATGACAAAAATATTCATATTTACTCTCTTGTCCTCAGAGACAGCTTCCGTTTGATTGTGTCAGTGATATCAGCGCAAACCAGGCAGAAAAATCAGGAAATTTTAAACATAGGTGTATCGTGCCTAAAACCACTTGCATTCACCTTTTCTGCAATCTTCTATGCTGGTTTAAGATTGAATTCGACTGGATCAAGTCCTCCTCACAAAACTGACCTTATCCCTTCCCTCGCCCCAACCAGAATTTCAAGATTCAACCACCAATTCCTCTGCCTTTCTTTCATACACAGCCACTAATTGACACATTTTAAAAGTTTTTCATCTGGAAAATATTTTAAAAATGAATAGTGCACAAAAATGAAACTATTAAATGGCTGAGAAAAGGTTTTAGTCATTTTCTGTGATTTTTAAGTACGGTTACTCTCACGTGTTGGACTGAATACTCATAAAAATGCTTCCTTTTTTTGATGAACCCACTTTCATAATCCTGCACCAAGATACCACTTTTGAACTTTTAATGAACAAAAAGCATATTATATTAAAGTACCTTGGCACTTGTGCAGTGACGATTTTACATTTGTAATTATGAAATGTATTTTTAAAAATTGAAAGCTATTAATATAGTTTGGGGAACTTGCTTTGGATGGTTTCTATTCATTTGAGAGGAAATTGGTGTTTCTTTTCAACTCTGGATTCCAATTCCCATGTTGAAATAAATAAGGTTCTTCCTAAGGTCTGCACATTCTGTTTGTTTAAGGATAAACGTAAAACCTGAAGACCTGTGTTGATGAGCTAATATCAGTTGGGTATTTTTTTATTCTTTCATGGGATGTAGGCATTTATTTCCCATCCCTTTTTTCTCATAAATTTAGAGAACCCAATTCATTTTTTCCAATTAAGGGGCAATTTTGCGTGGCCAATCAACCTAGCCTGCACATCTTTGGGTTGTGGGGGCAAAACCCACGCAAACACGGGGAGAATGTGAAAACTCCACACGGACAGTGACCCAGAGCAAGGATTGAACCTGGGACCTCGGCGCCATGAGGTAGCAGGGCTAACTACTGCACCACCGTGCTGCCCTTTTCCCATCCCTAATTGCCATTCAGAAGATGGTAGTGACCAGTCTTATTGAGCCGCTGCAGTCCATGTGGTGCAGGTACATCCATAGTACTATTAGGAAGAGTTTCACGATTTTGATACAGTGACAGTGAAGGATGGTGTGTGGTTTGGAGAGGAGTCTGCAAGTCGTGGTGGTCCCATACATCTGCTATCCATGGGCTGCATTCTCCGCAGCCCCGCGCCGAAATTGCATTCGGCGTGGGGGCGGAGAATCCAATTTCATGCCAAAATCAGGCCCGGCGCTGGTCCGGCGATTCTCCGGGACCCGAGAATCGGCGTGATCGCGGCGCATGCTGGGGACCCATTGACAGAAGCCAGCCTTATGATCCTGCACTCCCAATCGGCCGAGTTCCCAACGGCATGGAACTAACCTGGTATTGCCGGTCGGGATGCTGGACTCAGTCCGCGGCCGCCCTGGTGTGGGGCAGCGGGATCGGACACCGAGGGGGGCTTATAGGTGGCCATGGGTCAGAGCCGCGTGGTCAGATCCTCAGGCACGTGGCCGATCGGGGGCATCTAATTTTTATGTCTGCCTCCGCGGTCCGAGTCCGCCATGACACTTGGCGCGGCCGTTGGAGGCCGCCGCTGTGCGCATACATGGACTCAAAACCGGACGTGTGGGGGCCCATATCCGCAACTAAAGCTGCATGAATTACTCAGGGTCTTTGCTAGCCCCTATTAGCTGATCTTTTTTGCAGGCATCTCTAGAGTAAAACTGCAGCGTTTTAACGCTGGCTTGGGGGACATAGTCCCATTTTGGGAGAATCCAGACCCTTGTCTTTCCAGGTGGTCGAGGTCACGGGTTTGGAAGATGATGTCAGGCAGCTGCAGCTGGTGAGTTCTTGAAGTGCCTGTTGTAGATGGTACACACTGCTGCCATTGAAATGAAAAAATGAAAATGAAATGAAATGTGTGTCGGTGATGGAGGGAGTGAATGTTTCTGGAAGAGGTGTCAATCAAGTGGGCTGCTTTGTCCTGGATGGTGTCAAGTTTCTTTTGTGTTGTTGTAGCTGAACTCATCGAGACAAGTGGAAAGTGTTCCATGGCACTCCTAACTTATGCTGTGTAGTTGATGGACAGGCTTTGGGGCGTCAGGAGGTGAGTTACTCACTGCATAATTCCCAGCTTCTGACCCACTCTTGTAGCCATTTATATGGATTGCCCAGTAGGTTTGTCATCCAGTGGGATAGGATATACACAGGGATGGTGACGGAGGAGTCTGGGACATTGGTTGTAAGTATGCTTCGATGAGTATGACAACATGAGCCTATTGTTTGACAGCTCCCTCAATTTTGGCACAGGTTCCCACATGCATGTAAGGAGGACTTTGTAGGGTCAACTGGTGAGGGTGTGCTGTTGTAATTTCCTGTGCCTAGTCAATGCTGGCTGGTCCATCCAGTTTTATTCTTATTTGACTTTCTGTCGTGGTTTGATACAACTGAGTGGCTTGCTAGGCCAGTTCAGGGGGCAGTTAAAAATCAATTGAATTATTTTGGGTCTGGCATCACAAAGGGGAAGACTGGGTAAGCATGACAAATTTCCTCCCTTGAAGGACATTAGTGAACCAAATGGATTTTTAATGCCAATCCGATAGTGTCCTAATAATCATTACTGAGACCAGCTTTTTATTCCATTTTGATAATTTCACTGAGTTTCCTCATACCTCCAGAGTACCTCAGACCTCGTGCCCTTTTACCATTCCAGTAACAATACCAGTATGCTTCCTTGTATAGTTAAGTTAATTAACAATTATGCAATTCTGTTGACTTGCTCTTGCTTGATGAGTATTAAATTCAGATGATAGTACTAATGGGAAATCCAAGAACTAAGCTGCCATTTTGTCAGTTAAAAGTAAGTCAATCTTGAGCAGCAGCTTAAAGATAAACATCACCTGAGCTGAACATTGACAACGCTCCGATAAACCGGTGTTGTTCAACCAGGGTCCCCTGGAACCCAATGGCTTCTGGGGCATCCTTAAAGGGTTCCGTGCAATTTTCTGGTCATTTGGAAATGATAGCAAATTTTTCAAGATATACCTATTCTTACATTTAATGAAAAATAACTATTCCATCATTCAATAACGTTTTACTTTGTTTTCATTAAAAAAAATATATATATACATGGTTGGAGCTGGAGGAGAAAGAAAAGAGGGTTGGGGTTCCAAAGAATTTCACAATACGTTATAGGGCTCCCTAACCAAACAGTGTTGTAAACCACTGCTATAAATAGCCATGCTGAAGTTTTCTGAACCATATGCCATCTTTTCACCACCAGGTGGACCATTTGCTCTTCGTATAATGTGTCCTGCAAAATTGTTAAGACACATGGGATGGCTTGTGCCTTAAAGCTATTCTAAACAACTTTCCATTGAACTCTGGTTCATGAAAGCATACTAAATGCTTGCTTTGCATATGAACCAAAAGTCCCTGGAAATTTCTTTGCATAGTCATGGAGAACAAGGGGCGAAATTCTCCCGAAATGGCGGGATGTCCGCCGACTGGCGCCCAAAACGGCGCCAATCAGACGGGTATCGCGCCGCCCCAAAGGTGCTGAATGCTCCGCATCTTTGGGGGCCGAGCCCCAACACTGAGGGGCTAGGCCGACGCCGGAGGAATTTCCGCCCCGCCAGCTGGCGGAAACGGCCTTTGTTGCCCCGCTAGCTGGCGCGGAAATGACATGTCGGGGCGGCGCATGCGCGGGAGCGTCAGCGGCCGCTGACAGTTTCCCACGCATGCGCAGTGGAGGGAGTCTCTTCCGCCTCCGCCATGGTGGAGTCCATGTGGTGCAGGTACATCCATAGTACTATTAGGAAGAGTTTCACGATTTTGATACAGTGACAGTGAAGGATGGTGTGTGGTTTGGAGAGGAGTCTGCAAGTCGTGGTGGTCCCATACATCTGCTATCCATGGGCTGCATTCTCCGCAGCCCCGCGCCGAAATTGCACGGCACAGGCCCGCCCGCGGATCGGTGGGCCCTGATCGCGGGCCAGGCCACCGTGGGGGCACCCCCCTGGGCCAGATCGCCCCGCGCGCCCCCCAGGACCCCGGAGCCCGCCCACGCCGCCTTGTCCCGCCGTTCAAAAGGTGGTTTAATCCACGCCGGCGGGACAGGCAATTTATCGGCGGGACTTCGGCCCATTCGGGCCGGAGAATCGAGCGGGGGGTCCCGTCAACCGGCGCGGCCAGATTCCCTCCCCCGCCGAATTTCGATGCTGGAGACTTCGGCAACCGGCGGGGGCGGGATTCACGGCAGCCCCCGCCGATTCTCCAACCCGGCGTAGGGTCGGAGATTGACGCCCAAGATGTCTATTATTAAGATGTGGGGCGAAATTCTCCCCAAACGGCGCGATGTCCGCCAACTGGCGCCCAAAACGGCGCCAATCAGACGGGCATCACGCCGCCCCAAAGGTGCGGAATGCTCCGCATCTTTGGGGGCCGAGCCCCAACATTGAGGGGCTAGGCCGGCGCCGGAGGGATTTCCGCCCCGCCAGCTGGCGGAAACGGCCTTTGTTGCCCCGCCAGCTGGCGCGGAAATGACATGTCGGGGCGGCGCTTGCGCGGGAGCGTCAGCGGCCGCTGACAGTTTCCCGCGCATGCGCAGTGGAGAGAGTCTCTTCCGCCTCCGCCATGGTGGAGACCGTGGCGGAGGCGGAAGGGAAAGAGTGCCCCCACGGCGCAGGCCCGCCCGCGGATCGGTGGGCCCCGATCGCGGGCCAAGCCACCGTGGGGACACCCCCCGGGGCCAGATCGCCCCGCGCCCCCCCCAGGACCCCGGAGCCCGCCCACGCCGCCTTGTCCCGCCGGTAAATAGGTACTCTAATTAACGCCGGCGGGACAGGCAATTTATCGGCGGGACTTCGGCCCATGCGGGCTGGAGAATCGAACGGGGAGGCCTGCCAACCGGCGCAGCCTGATTCCCGCCCCCGCCGAATATCTGGTACCGGAGACTTCGCCAACTGGCGGGGGCGGGATTCACGGCAGCCCCCGGCGATTCTCCAACCCGGCAGGGGGTCGGAGAATGACGCCCCTGATTCCTGAAATATCCTCCATGAAGGAGAGGCAATTACGTCATCTCGTCATGCTGGTGCAAAACATGGGCAAAGTTTTCTAAAACCTGACATCACCTGTGGGTCAGCTCTGGCAACTTATGGAAAAACTGCAAATTCACCTACGTTGTCCGGATAAGCAGCTTCTGTGTATGAGATAGTGTTGTTGATCCTGGTTGGAAGTATTCTTGGAGATTCAATCACTTGACCTGCCGTCACACCGGCAAATGGCCTTTATACCCAGCCCCAGTATTTTTCTAGCAAATTTTAAAAACATACAAAGAAAATGACCACATCACCCCAGATTGTCATGAGTCAGGGAATTTCCCAGCTTGCTGTACCTGCCTTAGTGCCCTGTGTACCAGGATCTTTTTTCTGGGATGGAGTGGGGTAGTGGAGGGGACGGTGGTGAGGTGAGGTGGGTGTTTGTTGGAGTTGGGCCTTCTGCTCCAGAATCTGTTCAAGTGCTGAGGCGTGCTGGTTGAAAAGCCCGCCTCAGTCCCCAGGAACTTTGTCGCAGTTGTTTTTATACAATGTTAAATGTAAAAGTAATGTTAGGTCCTGTAACTCTCACCACTCGCACTCCCTCAAAACTCCAACCCGACAGGTAAAAACAGGTTCTGTCGGTGGGAGGTGGGACTTCCAGATCCAGAGTCCCAGTGCCAATTTTGGATAAGGTGTGGAGTCTCCAATCTAGGTCGCCATCTTTAATGCTCCTTTGATTTTTCTCCCCAGTTATAGCACATGGCTATGCAGGAGGGTTGACAACGAGTGGCTCTAGTCTCAGAAGATGTCACCACAATGTTAAACATTTTGCAGTATCTGGTTCAGAATAACCAGTGAAAATTATGTTTGTAAGTGAGTAACAACTTTGTCAGATTTGACCAAAAACTCAGTTTTATACCTCTTGGCTCAGTTATTTCAGGCCAATTCGGTTTGATTTTTAAAATCAGAATTTACAAAGGATAACATGGAGGCGGCAGATTGTTTGGTTCAGTCTAGTTCGTTCATTTAGAAAGACATGACATTACCCCATTGCAACAACCAATTGTTTCTCAAACAATTCCAAAGTGTTTTTATCTCCATTACTCTGGCAGTACATGCTATTTACGAACAGAATTATCAGGTGTCAGCCTGAAATTTGCCTTTTACGAGTTTCAATATGTGTCCTTATGTTCCACTCTGGCAATCTATTCAAAGGTAATTTTTTTTGTGCGTTTGTTCTGTTGGGCATCATGGTAGCACAAGTGGACAGCACTGTGGCTTCACAGCGCCAGGGTCCCAGGTTCAATTCCCCACTGGGTCATTGTCTGTGTGGAGTCTGCACGTTCTCCCCGTGTCTATGCGGGTTTCCTCCGGGTGCTCCGGTTCCCTCCCACAGTCCAAAGACATACAGGTTAGGTGGATTGGCCATGATAAATTGCCCTTAGTGACCAAAAAGGTTAGAAAGGGTTATTGGGTTATGGGGATAGTGTGGAAGTGGGTCGGTGCAGACTCGATGGACCAAATGGCCTCCTTCTGCACTGTATGTTCTATAATCTGTTCAATACAACTTACAATCTTAGGGCGGAATGGTCCCACTATCCCCCTTGTTCCCCCCCCCCCCCCCCCCCCCACCCTCCCTCACACACACACACAAAGCTACTAGTGGGATTCTGGATTGGCAGGGTCAGAGAATCACACAGGAACTTTCCCGACAGTGGAACCGATGACAAAAACTTGAAGTCCTAACCGTCATGGCAGGATAATGGCAGATCAACAATCCCCGCCAGATGCCATCAGGAAGTTCTTTTGCACACCCCCAACCATGCCAGTCTGGAAAACACCCGTACCAACATGATGTGCACGTGCCAGGACTTACCTGGATGTTGTTTTGAGGCAGCTTGCAGAGAATGGAAGAAATGGAGGCTTCCAACAACCTGGGACACTTGGGGGTCACACGTAGCAGTGGGCATGTGGAGCATTTATCGTATGGACCCTAGAGCTGCAGGTGGATAGCTGAATGAGGTATTATTGGATAGTGATAGTCTGTGTTGGGGGAGGTGTAAATTAGACAGAGGAGAGCAATGAAGAGGTGGGCAGGTGAGTCGGTCGACAGGGGGCGGTAGAGGGTGCAGGGGTTGTGGAATTGGTGGCGTGGTTTAAGGAGCGGGATAGTGGGAAGAGCTGTGTTGTAGTATGAACCGTGAGGGTACATGCAAGAAAGTATGGGTAGAAGTTGGGGGAAAGGGGTCGGAGTCTTTGCTGTCAATGCCTGCATCCTGGGGAGGCATACTTGAGGGAGCTGTGGAAGAGTGAGGGTTGGACAATGATGGCCAAAGGGTGCTGAGAGTTATTGGAGGGGATAAGAAAGTAAAAGTGGATTCTGGAGGTCAACAGAATGCTAGGGGGCAGGAGAGGAGATCTACTGTAACAGGAATGGGCTCCCTGGAAGGTAGGGGACTTGGACATTCACTTGGATATTCACAGGACAGAGGGTAATTGGGTCTGTTCAAGCGTAACTGTGGGAAGGCCAAATTCTGCACCTAGGGGTCAATGGTTATGGCGGTGGGAGGGAGGGTGCGACCTACACTTCTAACGTAACATGAACCATGGCCGCTCGCAATTATCCCGAGCCCCCTGGTGGAGATCTTGAGATGGTGAACGGGAGTTGGCTCATTGGCGGTGGGCAGAGATGCAGGTCAGCTTAACTGGACAACTGAAGGGGAACCTCAACTGACAATGATAGGGTATTGGAGGAGATGAACATGTGAAGGGAAGAGACTCAGCGTGAGCAGGAGAGGTTTTGCACATGTCTCGCAAGAGCTCTGGCAAATACCTTTTCTTCCTTGCACGTGCATGATTCCAGGGGACATAGACCCAGCTTGAGGTGGCCTGAAGAGATGCCCAGGCTTAATGAGAAAGATTTCTAATAAAACCACATCAAATTAAAGTGGCAGTGTAGTCTATTTATGAAATTGTATGCACATTGAACCATTATGGCGCATCTGTACATTCAGCATGTCAAATCAGGACTTCTTAATTTTGCATACACTGCCACTGTTTCTATGTGTTCCCCCAATCTCCGCAGTAGGGGTGGAGGCAACCTGCTGAGCACTATGCCCTGTTGTCCTTGATGACTTTGGCGAGCATCCTTGGCGTCCTCGAGGCCTGGAGGGCCTCAGCTTACTTTGGGTCTCCTGCTTTGGTGCAGCTTCAACCTCTGCTCCTTCACAGAAGCCTGAGGCTGTTGAGATCACATAAACTGAGGAGATTCCAAAGGTTGCACACTCTCTGAGTGTTCTGAGCATAGGGTTCAGTGGTGGCTGCCTGACACTCTGTGCTGTGAGTGCCCACAGACCTCTGCCTAATTCCTTGAGAAGGCGCAATGAGAAGAAGGTCGATGTGCCCTGTCACCGTCTTGCGTAGCCACAATGAAACTTCACCCATTGATCCTGCAATGGATTGCAGATTTCCATGCATCTCTGGCAGAAACTGGTCATTCTGCTAGATAAGGGTCTCCGTAGCATCTGCTTTCATCTCATGGAGACCGTAATACTTGTACCACTTTATCAGAGGGCAGCTGGACAGACCCGTCCACCTCGTGTACCACTATGCAGAGGGTCTCTGATACCTCGGCCTGATTCTCTCCGCCTCCTGCTGAATTACCAGCATCCTGTGTAGTGTCTGTCCCAGAACCTCATCATCTGACTTGGATTTTGTTGGGCCTCTTTCCTAGAGTCCTCTGAGTGCTGGTGAGCTCGACTGTCCCTGCCTCCTCTTGCTTAGGAATGTGTCCGTACGGTGACTACCGTAATGTGAGGCCCTGCCTGAACTAACTCTTGAACCCACTGAAAAGTATGCCTCTGGGCTGATGGAGGGTGCAGGTGACTGCTGTGATGGTTCTATAGGTTAAATGTCTTGTTCTCCCTCATCATCTTCACTCATCTGCAGGCACCTGAATGTGGTGGACTTGGCCTTGGGGTCTGACCTCAGTATCTCCTTGATGACACCTTCAATTGTGAAAGGAGAGAGTAAGTGACTGTATGGGCTGTCTCCAACGTGGCACCATGCATCAGCCTTAAGTCTTTAAGTGCAGACATTAAGATTTATTACTTATTGGATGGAGGCCGAACAGCAGCCTTGCCAGATCCACATGCCCGGTCTTGATCCTCCCCTACCTCAGGAGCCTGCTCTTCATATGGCATCAGATGCTTGGAGTACAGGCATGCCCCTGCCACCCTCTCTCTCTCGCATTTGTTGTGAAGCAATTTGTCCTGCACAAGGAGAGAAAGTGGTTTGAGAGCACTTGAGTTGAAGGTGGTATCCATATGCTGCCAGTCGACAGCAGCAGCCCTCTGGCTACTGTATGCCATGTGAAAGCTCCACTGCACCGAGACCACTAGGGCTCTGTGGCAGCACCCTCCAGAACTGTTAGCTCATGTGCATAAAAGGAATAAACATCTACATCAGACCCATCCCTCCAACAACGCCCCCCCCCCCCTCCATCCCATCTGCAATATTAGCTCCCTGTGGCATGGTTAGTGACCTACAGTCACCTCTGTGGCTGCAGACTGCGTGGACTGTAGTTTGGCTAAGAGGCCTCATCATTTCACATTGAGAAGCCCTTTGTGCATAGGCAGGACAGATGGTGGCCACTGAAGCCCATTACGTAGTTCCCACTCTGCCAGCTAAGTTGGAGCAGTAAAGAGTTCATTCACCTTGGATTAGGTCATTTTCCTGCACTGCGGGGCCGTCCTCTGGTGAGTGCTGCTCACAAACATCCTGCCCCACATGCAGGGTTGGTGAGTAGGATGGGCCTTCTCCTTCTGTACCTGGGGTACAGGACATCCCTACTCGCCTCTACTTCAGGGATGCATCATTAAATCTGGGTGCCGGTATGGCTTGCTGTCTCTGGGGCCATTTCCTAGACTGCTGTTCAGATGCAGCGGGAGCAGCAGCCGCATATTACAGCATGTGACATCCTGCCTGCCCCGCACGTAAAATGTGGAGAAACTTCCAGCTGCATAATTAATAAACTCAGTATCACATGATTGGGAGTGATTTCCCACTGGACCCCTGCTTCCCTCCCTCACCCTTGGGAGTTAGGTCCGGAGCAGAAAATCCCAGCCGTAGATACTTCAATAAGATTACCAACAAGATGTTTCCTTCCAAGATTCAAAATTCCATGTTATTCCAGTCCTTTTTGAAGTTCGATGTGGGGCACCAGCCTCATGTGGTTAAATCAGTTTGCTGCATGTCGACTCAGTATTCATGGCATAATCTGACCAGATCATTATACAGTTCGACCACAACTTCTGTTGACATGTATTGAACATCCTAAGGGCTTTGCTGGCTGCTTCTCTGCATTGGTTGGCTATATTAAGCATTGAGCTTATTAAAAGTGCTATGACAATCAAGCTCAAAACGCAGTGTGTTCAGTTACCTGAGTCAAAACCAGATCTAAAGCAGAAGTATAAAACAGGAGACAAAAGAAAAATCAAATAAACTTAAAATCAAGTAAAAGTCAGAATAGGTATTCAAGCAATAAATGACAAGAAAGAGAAAATATGGGGAAAATCAAACAGAGCAGAAACAAGGTCCTCTATTTTAATTGGCGGCGAGGGGTGAAGGGGTGAAATTGGATTAGTGGAATGAGTGGTGGGCCCATGTGGATCAAGCTTAAGTTTGGAACCTTGGAGGGACAAACCAACATTGCTGTGCCATATGTTTACACATCAAGATGACCCAGTTGGCAAGGACCGACAGGCTTTAAATAAAGTAGCCACAACACGCTCCAGATGGCCTTAACGAGGTGAGGATTGGCCTACTGCCACTCAATAGGACGATGTCCTGCTCTCCAGAGCTTTGAGACAGTCTGATTGGCTGTGGCAGTCCCAGTAGCACCAAAACCCAGTAAGTGGGCACTGCTGGGACTAGAGCATCAACACGATGAACAGCGATGGCGTCTGTGAGATTAGTCCTGGTCTCTTAGGGTGGGAAGGGATTGTGCACTCTTCCGGAGGTGGCGAGGGTGTGGGGTTGGGTTTTGCGGGGGAAGGTGGGAGAGGCAGAAAGTGGGAGTAGCATCTTGTAGAGATGCACACAGGACACCGCCTGAAGGTTTTACACCCCCTTTCTTCCCAGCTTTTACTCAGTTGTGTTTAAAAACAAACAACCTTCTCACTCTGGCCTGCCTGCAACACAGCCTAGTGTATTATCGCAGTGGAGGGGTATTCAGGGGCTGACGTGGGAAATAAGTGGCAACCAGATCCTCAATAGGCCTAAGGGTGGGGGGTCTAGCGGGTGTCTTACCCATTCCACATATCATAGGGAATGTGGAGGAAGGCAGCAGGTGAGCCATCAAAGTATTTTATGTGACCCGCTGAAAACAAAACTTATGGGGTTGAGGTACCCTCAATAATGATGCTTAGAGATTAAACTGTAAAGAAGGCTTTATTAGGCTAATAACTATGCTATAGATTTGGACGAGAGCTGACTGCTATACAGACCATGAGGCAGGCCTTTATGTATGGCTCCCAGATGGGCGGAGCCAGAGGCGGAGTCCCCAGGGTTCCAAGCCTGGTCTTAAAGGGGACGTCACCTTACATGATGATAAGGCAGTAACCGTTCATCACATTCACCCCCTGTTTAAAAAGGAGTCCGGCGGGGGTGAAGTGCCATCATAGGTCCATCCGTCTCGGCGGCCGGATCGTCCTCCTCGATCTCTTCAGTTCGGGCGGTGGTGCGGCGGGCACGGACGTCCCGGTTGAGGGCACATCCGGGAGCACAGCGGTCGGAGCTTCGGTCCGGGTCGGGGCAGAGGACCTAGGCAGGGCCGGGGGTAGCGGAGCCGGCGCCGGCGGGGTGTGTAGATTCAAGGGGGGGCGCATGGTAGGAGCTCACCAACGGGTGGTAGGGCCGGAAGAGGGGGTGTTGTAGGGGGCGATGGGTCCTGCAGGGGAGCGGCGCGGGAAGGGGCGTCTGTGGTGGAGGATCCAGCGGGCGCCAGATCCCGGAGGGAAACCATATCTTGCCTGCCGTCGGAGTACTCCACGTAGGCGTAACTGGGGTTGGCGTGGAGCAGTCGGACCTTTTCAACTAGGGGGTCCGTTTTATGGCTCCTCGCGTGCCTCCGGAGAAGAACGGGTCCCGGAGCCGTCAGCCAAGGTGGAAGCGAGACCCCGGAGGTAGACTTCCTGGGGAAGAGAAACAATCGCTCATGAGGGGTCTCATTTGTGGCCGTGCAGAGGAGTGACCTAATGGAGTGTAGGGCATCGGGTAGGACCTCCTGCCAGCGGGTGGTTGGGAGATTTCTTGACCGCAGGGCCAGAAGGACAGCCTTCCACACGGTCGCGTTCTCCCTCTCCACCTGCCCGTTTCCCCGTGGGTTATAGCTGGTCGTTCTGCTCGAGGCGATGCCTTTGCTGAGCAGATACTGACGCAGTTCATCGCTCATGAACGATGTACCCCGGTCGCTGTGGATATAAGCAGGGAAACCGAACAGGGTGAAGATGCTGTGCAGTGCCTTAATCACCGTGGCTGAGGTCATGTTGAGGCAGGGAATGGCGAATGGGAAACGGGAGAACTCATCGATCACGGTGAGGAAATAGGCATAACGGTTGGTGGACGGGAGGGGCCCCTTGAAGTCCACGCTCAGTCGCTCAAAGGGGCCCGAGGCCTTCACGAGCCGAACCTTGTCTGGCCGATAGAAGTGCGGTTTGCACTCCGCACAGACCTGGCAGGCCCTGACCATGGCCTTGACCTCCTTGGTTGAGTAAGGTAGGTTGCGGGACTTGATGAAATGGACGAGCCGGGTAACCCCCGGGTGGCAGAGGTCATTGTGGATGGCTTGCAGGCGGTCCTCCTGCGCGTTGGCGCATGTGCCGCGGGACAGGGCATCTGGGGGCTCGTTGAGCTCCCCTGGACGATACTTGATATCGTACGAGTAGGTGGAGAGTTCGATCCTCCACCTCAAAATTTTATTGTTTCTTATTTTGCCCCATTGCGTGTTATCGAACATATAGGCGACCGACCGTTGGTCGGTGACGAGGGTAAACCTCCTACCGGCGAGGTAGTGTCTCCAGCACCGCACAGCCTCCACAATGGCTTGTGCCTCCTTTTCGACTGCAGAGTGTCGAATCTCGGAGGCGGTGAGGGTTCGGGAGAAGAACGCTACTGGTCTGCCTCCTTGATTGAGGGTAGCAGCCAGGGCGATGTCTGATGCATCGCTCTCTACCTGGAAAGGGATGGTTTCATCCACCGCGTGCATGGCGGCCTTGATGATGTCGGCCTTGATGCGGTTGAAGGCCAATTGAGCCTCAGCCGAGAGGGGAAAAGTGGTGGTCTTTAGGAGTGGGCGGGCTTTGTCCGCATACTTGGGGACCCACTGGGCGTAATAGGAGAAAAGCCCCAAGCACCGTTTGAGGGCCTTGAGGCTGCGGGGGAGAGGGAGTTCCTTAAGAGGGCGTATGCGGTCGGGGTCGGGACCTAGGACCCCGTCTTCCACGACATAGCCGAGGATGGCCAGCCGGGTGTTGTGGAAAACGCATTTGCCCTCGTTATAGGTCAGGTTAAGGGCTCGGGCGGTCTGGAGGAACTTTTTGAGGTTAGCGTCATGGTCCTGCTGATCATGGCCGCAGATGGTGACATTGTCCAAGTACGGGTATGTAGCCCGCAAACTGTACTGGTCCACCATTTGGTCCATCGCCCTTTGAAAGACGGAGACCCCATTTGTGACACCAAAGGGGACCCTGAGGAAGTGGAAGAGCCGGCCGGCTGCTTCAAAGGCAGTATAGAGGCGGTCTTTTGGTCGGATGGGGAGCTGGTGGTAGGCAGATTTGAGGTCGACCGTGGAAAAGACTCGGTATTGGGCGATCCGATTTACCATTTCCGCGATGCGAGGAAGGGGGTACGCATCAAGCTGCGTGAATCGGTTTATGGTCTGGCTATAATCCACGACCATCCGTTTCTTCTCCCCGGACCGGACTACCACCACTTGCGCTCTCCAAGGGCTGTTGCTAGCCTCGATGACCCCCTCTCCCAGTAAACGCTGGACCTCTGACTTGATAAAAGCCATATCTTGGGCACTGTAGCGCCGGCTCCTGGTGGCGACGGGCTTACAGTCGGGAGTGAGGTTAGCGAATAGCGAGGGGGGTGCGACTTTCAGTGTCGCAATGCAGCACACCGTGAGGGGGGGCAAGGGTCCGCCGAACTTCAGTGTCAGGCTTCGGTGGCTGCACTGGAAATCCAGTCCGAGCAGCAGGGGGGCACAGAGGTGAGGGAGGATATAAAATTTGAAACGGGTGTATTTGGCACCCTGGATCGAGAGATCCGCAATACAGTACCCCGTGATTTGTACCGAGTGGGACCCAGATGCGAGGGCTATGGTTTGGGATGTGGGCTGGGTGCGTAGGGAGCAGCGCCTTACCGTTTCAGGGTGGATAAAGCTCTCCGTGCTCCCGGAGTCGAAGAGGCATGCAGTGTCGTGCCCGTTGACCTGGACCTGCATCATGGAGTTCTGCAGGTGTTTTGGCCGAGTTTGATCGAGGGTGATCGCACCCAGCCGCGGGTAGTCGGAGTCGTAAAATGGCCGCTGCCGTTGGTCGCACGTGTCGGGTCGAGAAGATGGCCGCCGACCAGATGGCCGCACCCATGATTCGCACGAGGCTGATGACGCGTCAGAAGAGGACGTGTCGGGTCGGTGCGCAGCAACATTGCGAGGCCTGCGGGCCTTGGAGCCTGATTTTCGGGCCGGCTGTTCTTTGTTTTGCTGGCCCCTGGGTCTGGCCATGCAGACCCTCGCAAAGTGCCCTTTCTTCCCGCAGTCGCTGCAGATCGCGGAGCGGGCTGGGCAGCGTGGGCGTGGGTGCTGGCCCTGCCCGCAGAAGTAGCAAGGTGTGCCCCCATGGTGAGCGGGTCGCCGCGTGGCGCAGGCCTGTAATACGGGCGAGTCTGAGGAAGTCCGGGGGGGGCTGGCAGAGTCCGCGGGGTATGTACCCAAGTTATGTCGGGCCACCTCCAGCGAGGAGGCGAGCGTTAGCGTCTCCTGGAGGTCTTTTGCCCCATTTTCGAGCAGTCGCTGCCGGATGTAGGTCGAGCGGATGCCGGACACGAAAGAATCTCTGATGTGCAGGTTCATATGGACTTCCCCTGTCACATCCTGATGGTCACAGTCCCTGGCCAGCGCGGTGAGTTTCTCAACAAACTCGTCGAGCGATTCCCCCTAGCGCTGCCGGCAGGTAGAGAGCAGATGCCGGGCGTGCACCTCATTGACGGGTTTGACAAACCGCTTGCGGAGCAACTCAATCGCTTCCTCATAAGTCGTCGCCTTTTCGAGCGTGGCGGAGATTCTGTGACTCACCCGGGCGTGGAGTAGACGCAGCTTGCGTGGCCCCAGGATGGGAGTCTCTGCGGAGTCCAGTTAGGCCTCGAAGCACCGCAGCCAGTATTTAAAAATTTCCTTTGCCTCCGGCGTTCGTGCTTCCAGATTGAGCTTCTCTGGTTTTAGGCCTGCGTCCATCCTGAATCTAGTTTAGCCTAATAAATTGAGGTACCCTCAATAATGATGCTTAGAGATTAAACTGTAAAGAAGGCTTTATTAGGCTAATAACTATGCTACAGATTTGGACGAGAGCTGACTGCTATACAGACCATGAGGCAGGCCTTTATGTATGGCTCCCAGATGGGCGGAGCCAGAGGCGGAGTCCCCAGGGTTCCAAGCCTGGTCTTAAAGGGGACATCACCTTACATGATGATAAGGCAGTAACCGTTCATCACAGGGGTCTGCATTATCCAGCTCATGTTGCAAAACCAAGCCACACAGTAGAGGACAATTTACAAAATCATGCTTCTGAAGTGGAGCCTCATTCATCAAATCACATGTCAAACATTCCTGCTGTATCCACTGTGATTTTCATAAATTTTCAATGGATAGATAATCACGTGATAAACACACCACGTTATACGTTTTGAGCTTCCTTTCAATGTGCTCACACAGTAGTGTTGGTGATTTACATTGGCCATCTTAGTTTCCAAATGTACATCTCTATTCCTTCTGAAGGTGGGTTGAGGATACAACTGTCAATGTGCTCCTAAATCATCATATCGCGCAAAAAAAACTCACCAAGCATTCGCTCTGCCATGATGCACTGGCTGTAAAATAATCAAAATAACTATTTTTTAAAATGTCTTCTTGAGATGGGGAAGCACAAGCAAATCAGAATTTAATTTTAAACCCTCATTCTCCAAATGGCATTAACTGTCAATAACATAGTGTTATATTGATTCATTAAAAGGTTCAGAGGGGCACAGTGTAATAGATTTATTTCACTAAAAGAGTGGTTACTTATTGAAATATTTTTATATCATTTCTGATGCTGAGTGAGTTGCAGTCCAGAAAGAAATAAAAACCGTGGGCGGAATTCTCCATTCCTGAGGCCAAGTGCCGGTGCCAACTGAGGATCTGTGGGTATTCAATGACGGGAAAATTCCAGTAGCGGTGAGGGGCTAGCACCAGCACCGCGTGAAACACTTGCGGAAAACGGCCGGAGAATCGGCAGGTCCCGGGCCGCTCATTCGCAGGCCTGACGAGCAGCATCGGCCGGTCCGGAAAACATGGCGGCAGACGGGCTGGACCGAGCACCTGCCCACCCTGACCCCACAACCCACAACCTGGCCACTCCCCACCACTCCCCCCAGCCCTAGCAGCGGCACGGATCCCGGCCAAATGTGGCGGCGCTGGACACTCTCCGCAGCCGGCCAGTTTCCCGACCTTTGGGACCACACGTTGTGGTGAACTACTGTAATAGGAGATGTAAGGTAGGACCTGCACTACAGGTTCGCCGGTAGCTCCTGACAGCTGGCTCCGCCCACGGAGAACTGTATAAATATGTGTGACCTCCAGTGCCCTGCCATTTCGCCAGCTGCAGCAGGAGGCCACGCATCTGACTTTAATAAAGCCACAGTTGTACCCAACTTTAGTCTTTGTGCAATTGATCGTGCATCAATTTATTACAGTCAGACTTTCCACAGAATGGATATCAGAATTAAACCCGATCGCCTGCAGCTGGATCCTCACTTGCCAGGAAAGACTTTCCTCACTGGCTAGCATGTTTTGAGGCCTACATCAAGGCTGCGGACCACGAGCCAACGGAGGCTCAGAAGATAAACGTCCTATACTTCAGACTAAGATCCAGCGTGTTCCCGTTGATCCAAGATGCCACGAATTACACAAAAGCAATGGAACTCCTTAAGGAACACTACGCGCAGAATGCGAACATGCTCTTCGCCAGGCATGTACTCGCCACCCGCTCGCAACTACATGGTGAGTTCATCGAAGACTTCTGGCAGGCCCTAATTCCACTCGTCCGGCCATTACGGCTGCCAAACACGCAAATCTCCTCATGCGCGATGCCTTCGTGACGGGGATTGCGTCGGACCGCATCCGAGAACGATTCCAGGAAGGGGCCACGCTCGAACTGGCGAAGACGAAAACCTTGGCGCTCTCCATGACGGTCGCATCCCGTAACGTACAATCGTACCCTTCCCGCCGCGCTGCCCACCCTTCTACTTCCTACTCATCCTGGACCCTGCCAACGACCTCCTCAGCCGGGGCCCTGCCTTCCCAATACGCCTGCGCCGATCTGCGCACCTCGGGGGTCCCCGCTGCTACTTCTGCGGTCAGCAGAAGCACCCCCATCAATACTGCCAGGCCCGCACTGCAGTTTGTAAAGCCCGCAGTAAAAAGAGCCACTTCGCGGCTGTGTGCCAGGCCCGCGCAGTCGCTGCGATCGCGCCCGCTTTTGCCCCCTCCCCCACGCCAGACGCACAATGAGAGCCACCATCTTCTCCTCCCGGGTCCATGTGCGACCAATGGGCGCCGCCGTCTTGTCCCCCTTCGGCCACATGCGCCCCATGGGCGCTGCCATCTTGTCCCGACCCCGCAATGTGCGCACCATGGGCGCCGCCACCTTGTCCCCCACAGGGTCTCCGGACATTCCAACATCGGAACCGCACACGCTCGCCACCCGAAGCATCCGATGGCTACCCGCAGCTCGCTTCGATGACGCTGGACCTATCTCACCTGCACAACCTGGCCACCGCGTCGACGACGGTTAAAATCAACGGCCACGCGACCTCATGCCTGCTGGACTATGGGCGGACCGCCCTAAGCAGGGTTAATACCTCCTCATTATGTGCCAGGCTTAGCCTGATACAATTTAAGGTAGTCCATCGGGCACACATGACAGTGGCTAAGTTTCCAGATCGCACAGAAATGCTGTTGTAGAAATCTGACAGGAAGCATATCCTGTTACTCAGGGACTCAGTGGACTCTGCTCCGGGAGAGGTTAAAGGACTACTTCTCACTAACAACCAACCTATTTCTGCGCCCTAGAGTCCAGTTCCACTGAAGCAGAATCACAAATGGTTTGCACAGTTCCTGAGAGATTGACGTATTAGTTGTGACATGTGTGGTGTGGTATTTGTTTTTGTTTCTCCTTAAACGGAATTGAAATTTAAGGCCTGGCGGGGGGGGGGGGGAGAGAAGTGTTACTGTGTTTTAATAGTGTTTTAATATGCATCTTCCTAGTTGATTATGTGTACGGATGTCTTTAACAAAAGTGCGCATGTGACGTCAGAGGGAGCATGTGCTTGCATTGGGTTTCAGTTTAGTGGGAGGAGTTTGTGTATAGTAGTATTTAGCTGCTGCTGGTGTCTGAATCCAAACTATATTATTACCTCAATGTTTTCTGAAGTAAAGTTCACATTTAAAATGCATTCAACTATCTTTCTTGTGGCCACAGTAATCTTTACTGTACATATTTAGCACTGTGATATTTGCATTTTACACATTTTTCATTACTAAAACTCTTATAAATATTCAACAGTGGTTAGCACTACTGCCTCACAGCACCAGGGACCCGGGTTCAATTCCGGCCTGGGTGACTGTCGTGTGGAGTTTGCACATTTTCCCCAAGTGCGTGTGGGTTTCCTCCAGGAGCTCCCGTTTACAAACGAAAGAACAAAAAACAAAGAAAAGTACAGCCCAGGAACAGGCCCTTCGGCCCTCTCCCTTTGAGGTACTTTCTGATTTCCTCTGCCCAAACGGGACACTGTCCTACTCTACTGCTGGTCGCTGCGACCACAAATTCTTCAGTGTTCATGAGGTGTTGCATTGCCTGCATTGCCATCTTTCCTCTCTGAATACTTCTCTTAAAATTTGGAACGAGGGGTATTAAGGCGGTGCTGTAATTACGGGTACAGCTTTCGCTATTTTCCAGAATACAAACTCCCAACAGTTTTGTCGCAACAAAAATCTATCAGCTTACCTTATAGCCCTGTTAGTTACGCATGCATTAACACACTTCCGAATTATGAGGATTGATCAGAACTTCTTGAACACTTGTGGCTTTTCTGTTCCCAATTGGATTTCTAATTCAAATTTTGGGTTCTCCTGGAGTGGTTACGCCACTTGTAGATCGGGTCCCTTCAGGATGTCGCCAGTAATATGTTGCTAACCTTTGGTTGGCTCTTAATTCGTAATTTGCTCTGTTTGTTTAACCTTTGCTCTCGAGTCGCCAGGTATCTTTATACCGCCACGAGGTTCAAGTTCAAGTAATGATCAATAACTCAACACACCAATGAGTAAGATTCAAATCAAAACACATTTATTATATACAGTAAATCACTACTCATGCATAAACTCTACTTTCTCGGCTATTCCTATCACTAAAAGGCCTATACTTAGCTTTGGACTGGCCCACCAGGTCACGGGAACAAATGGCCTTTCATTCAGGTCCTGAGTCTGCAGGATACAAAAGCTGGTATGGACTGGTAACTAGGAGCGCCTATCTCGTAGCGAGCGTTTACTTGAGACTTACTTGGTTGGCGGCAGCTGGGCAGTTCACTCTCAGGGGTTGATTCGCGTTGTTGAGTGACCCTGCCAAGAAGGACGATTTGAACTTGGAGACTTTACTTTATAGTCCCCAGGGGCTTCCCGCCTTTCGGGGCGGACGCCGTACCTGGTTCCAAGTGATTGGACTGCATTCCGATCACTTGGATCGATCTCTCCAATACTGGAGTTGTTCCCTGATCGTTGGGCAGTCCCTAAATGTCCGTTGGCCTTCCTTTGTCTTGGCTCCTGCTGGCGCCGAGGAGTCTGGCTTGGCTTTATTCACCTTAACTGTTGCGATTGTGCCTTGGAATCGCTCATTACTATGCAGATGGCTGCTGGTTTCAGTGCTGTCTGGTTGTTTTGCAGGTTTCAATATACATGATTTCTGCCCTTGCTAGTTTTTGCCTGTTTTGGCTGAATTTCCCTTCAGCCTTTGCAGTTCTCCATTTTAAGTTGGGAAGTGGCCAACCCAGGCGGCGATGCCTACAAGCTCGTTCCGACCATGCTGCCCGACTAAACTACAATCTTCGACACTTCCTGGGTCCGTATCCCTCTATTCCCATCCTATTCATGTATTGGTCAAGATGCCCCTTAAATGTCACTATCGTCCCTGCTTCCACCACCTACTCCGGCAGCGAGTTCCAGGCACCCACTATGTACACCCTCTGTGGAAAAAACTTGCCTCGTACATCTCCTCTAAACCTTGCCCCTTGCACCTTAAACCTATGCCCCCTAGTAATTGACCCCTCTTCCCTGGGGAAAAGCCTCTGACTATCCACTCTGTCTATGCCCCTCATAATTTTGTAGACCTCTATCAGGTTGCTCCTCAACCTCCGTCGTTCCGGTGAGAACAAACCGAGTTTATTCAACCAAATAAGGTTTCCTTATTTTTTTAAACTTCACAAAGTAAACTTGTTTTTAATCTGCCTGAGATATGGAAAGCATATGGAAAGCTGGATTTTAGTGTCTGATAAAGGCTGATCTAGAATGGCGACATTTTAGTGCAAAGAAGTGTTCAGTAACTGTAGAAAACCTTCACTATACAGTTCATTATTCACCTCTCCAAGTGCAGCTTTGGCCTTGTGACAGAGCTACTGAGGGGGCAACTACAATTCGGATGGAGAAGCAAATGTCACAGTGCAGATGATGTGGAAATTTAAAAAGTTGCAGTCATTTAAGCTAATGCTGAGTTGGGCAAGCAATTCCTCTGCTAGGTTCAGCTGGAATATACAACTTTATTGATTCATGCATTCCATGCCTCTGGGCAAATATGCACAAAGAGCATGGAGTTTTAATGACCGAACTTTATGGATTTGAGTGAGATTGGGTCGTATGCTTGATGACTTATGCATGAGATGGAGAGGTCCAGTCATCACTGTTGCAGGGTCTGCAGAAGTGGCATCTTAACAATTTTGAATTTTCTAATAATCATCTTGTGAGACTTAGAAAATAAGTCAGGATTCATGGAATTAAATGCAAAATAATTGCCCGGAGAGCAAATGATTTTCACAATGGGGAGCAGAAGGCAGGAGAAAGTTATGTTTAGGGCCAATAACATTTGGAGGGCTGTGTTAGGTTTTTCTACTGTTAATGTTAACTCTACTCATGTGGCAACAGTGCTGAGATATGAGGGAAAAGCAATCCTGTTTGGAGTGAAGGGGCAGCCCTTTATGTAGTGTCACGCAAGAGCAACCTGATGTGATGAGGGGCAGCACGGTAGCATAGTGATTAGCACAATTGCTTCACAGCTCCAGAGTCGCAGGTTCGATTCCCGGCTTGGGTCACTGTCTGTGCGGAGTCTGCACGTTCTCCCTGTGTGTGCGTTGGTTTCCTCCGGATGCTCCGGTTTCCTCCCACAGCCCAAAGATGTGCAGGTTAGGTGGATTGGCCATGCTAAATTGCCCTTAGTGTCCAAAATTGCCTTTAGTGCTGGGAGGGGTTACTGGGTTATGGGGATAGGGTGGAGGTATGCGGTTGGATAGGGTGTTCTTTCCAAAAGCCGGTGCCAACTCGATGGGCCGAATGGCCTCCTTCTGCACTGTAAATTCTATGAAATTCTAAGAAATGAATGTAAGATCTTAAATATATTGGATTGTAAGTATTTGATGAAGTGAGGGTTAAAAGCCTTGGTTACGGTGTGTTTAACTGCTGCAGTCATGTTTTTAAAATAATTTTGGTTTGAAATAAAACAAAGCTTTTCGGAACCTGAGGTGCAATTAACATTCGTAAAAGCTTGGGCTAATGCAATTATATTTTGGTTAAACTCCCTGGGGAGTTAATTAGATTTTAGCTTGGTGATATGATGGCATTGCTGGGTGGAGCTAAGGCATCAGGCATTTGGAGAAAGCATTTTCAGTTGAGTTCTGATCGGGCTGATGTGGCGAATGGAGGATTTTTGGAATATTGGATTCTAATTATTGGAGCAAGTTAAGGTTTATAATCCTGGGTTATAGTGTGTTTGACTGCAGTGGCCATTTTCTTTTAAGGATTTTGTTTTTGCAGGGCCTAGAAGCTTTTGGGAGCCAGAAAGTGAAATTGATCAAAGGAATGTGTTTTTCTGTCTGGGCTAATGCACTGTGGATTGACTGGGGAAAGTCCCTGGGGTGTTAATGTGCTTTTAGCCTGGAGAGGTAATTTTTTTTATCAGCTTGGGGAGATGATTTCATTGCTGGGTGGAGCTAAGGGTTTAGAGAGAGTTTTTGAGGAAGCTTTGAGAGGAATTGAAGTCTGATCTGTCTGACACTGAGTCCACAATTCACTCCCGGTAGGATAGTTTTAAAAAGAGTAATAATATTTAAAGCAGAGAATACTTGTCTGAGGACAAGGAAGAAGCTGAAACCCACCAGTTGAACCAGCTTTTTGAATATATCTAGCCAGATTCTGCAAGGGTTCTAACAGGAGTCGAAACCTGTTCTGTAGAACAAGTATTTATCTATACCATGCTGATTTTAAGATGGATTGAGAGCTGTTTGATTCTTTTCTTGTTCTTTAATGGGGATTGAGTAGTAGTATTTAAGGGGTAATTGTAAACTGTTCTTTTCAGTTATGCAGTTAAAGTGTTTAATATTGCATGCCAATTCCTGTTTCTTCATGCAATCACTCCTGGAGAAAATCATTATTTCCACACAGTCTTACAAAATAACTAAAATATTGGGGTTTCAGTCCAGTAGCCTAGCCACTGTTGCGATCTGGGCTGGGACTATAATACTGAAGGTGTGCACAGTGAAAACTTCAGCTCTCACGATAAGTTATTTAAAAGGATTAACAGTATTTAAAGCAGTGCAGACATGACTGAGGACAAGGGGGAGCTGAAACAATCCAGTTGAAAACAGCTTTTGAAGGCATGCAGCCAAGGTTCCTGCAGGGGTTCGGACTGGAGTCAGATCTATTCTGTAATGCAGTGTCAAGAGATTACTTTCTCAAAGAATAACTCTGTAAAGCAAGTATTACTCTGTGCCATTGGTATTTAAGGTGGATTGAGAGCTGAGATGGTTTATTTTCTTGTTGTTTAAGTGGGAATAAAGAGAGTCATTAAGGATATTGCATTCACTGCATTGAGTAGTATTGTTTAAGGAGTAATTTTTCAAGTGTGATGTTAAAGACTTTAATACTGTGCTTGTAATAAAGTTTGTTTTAATATACCATACCCCTATTTCTTTGTGTAATCACTCTTGGAGGGAGGTATCCTTTCCTCAGTCTTACAATATTAAAATAAAATATTGGGTGAGGTAGCCAATTGGATACAAAATTGGCTTGGCGACCAGTGGTTGTGGAGGGTTGTGTTTTTCAAACTGGTGGCCTGTGACCAGCGGTGTGCCTCAGGGATCGGTGCTGGGTTATATAAAACGATTTGGATGAAAATGTATGAGGCATGGTTAGCAGGTTTGTAGATGATACCAAGATTGGTGGCATAGTGGATAGAGAAAAAGGTTACATAAGATTGAAACAGGATCTTGACCAATTGGGCCTGAGGGCCGATGAATGGCAGATGGAGTTTAATTTGGATAAATGTGAGGTGATGCATTTTGGTAGATCAAATCAGGGCAGGACCTACTCAGTTAATGGTAGGGAGTTGGGAAGAGGGGGAGAGGTACAGAACAAAGAGATCTAGGAGTATAGGTTCATAGCTCCATGAAGGTGGAGTCGCAGGTGGACAGGGTAGTGAAGAAGGCATTCAGCATGCTAGGTAGTATTGGTCAGAATATTGAATACAGGAGTTGGGACATCTTGTTGAAGCTGTACAAGAATTTGGCAAGACCACACATGGAATAATGTGTCAAGTTCTGGTCACTCTATTATAGGAAGGATATTGTTAAACTAGAAAGAGGGCATAAGAGATTTACGAGGATGCTACCACGACTTGATGGTCTGAGTTATAAGGAAAGGATGGATGGGCTGGGACTTTTTTTCTCTGCGTCGGAGGCATGGTGTGATCTTATAGAGGTCTATAAAATAATGAGGCGCATAGATAATGTAGATAGTCGACATATTTTCCCAAAGGTAGAGGAGTCTAGAACTAGAGGGCATAGATTTAAGGTGAGAGGGGAAAGATACAAAAGTGATCAGATGGGAATTTTTTTCACACAAAGAGGGTGGTGAGCATCTGGAATGGGCTGCCTGAGGCAGTGGTAGAGGTGGGTATAAATCTGTCCTTTGAAAAGCAGTTAGACAGTTACATGGGCAGGGTAGGTATAGAGGGATATGGGCCAAATGCGGGCAAGTGGGACTAGCTTAGTGATAGAAACTGGGCAGCATGGACAAGCTAGGCCGAAGGGCCTGTTTCCATGCTGTAAACATCTCTGACTCTATGACTTTGTTGGAGTTCTAGTCCGGCATCCTAACCACTATTGGGGTCTGGTCTGAGACCGTAATACTGGATGGAGAATTATGGCAAATTTTCACCCGTTTTCTTAATTCATTGAACTGTCTATATTTTCCGACACATCAATGTGTAGTCCACAAAATAAACAAGCCATTAACTCCAGGCATGTATTCAATGCAAAGTATTTGCAAGTTGTATATTTATAGACTCAAATAACTGATGGCCAGGTGATCTACCATTGGTTGGAGCAGGTTCACGTTCTTACAGATCTGTCCCACAGCAACTGTCTTTTTCAGGGTAAGGTTATGGAGATGGGATCTTGTTGAAATCAACTTTGATATCTAGACCTGCCCGTACTGCACATCTTCTTTGGTCCAGTCTTTCTTCCCTCCAAAGCCAATTGCTAGAGAAAGGTGGTCAGCGGATAACCACAGGTCCTAATTACATAGACTCAATTACTGTTAATTTCTTTGACTCAAACTCAGAGTTAGAATATGCAGTGTGGGAACCAGGAGGACTCATCATTGAGGAATATCAAAGTGCACAGAATATTAGGTAAGATAGATAACAATTGAGTAGGGAATAGTAAGTTATTAGGTGGGGTCAGAGTACGGTAGAAAGTAATAAAGTCTAATTCCGAGCTACTGTGCATGTATGTGAATGCACCTGGTATGGTTAATAAGCTTGGTTAGTCACAGGTGCAGACTGACATGTGGAAATATGGTCCTGTGATTATAACAGAAACTTGGCTCAAAGAAGGGCAGGACTGGGTCAGTTTGAGCTGACAAGTGGCAAGTTATATTTGTGCCACAAAAGTGCCAGGCAATGACCATCTCCTACAAGAGAGGATCTAACCACCACCCCTTGGCCATTGCTGAATTCCCCATAATCAACATCCTGGGGGTTACCATTAGTCATAAATTGAACTGGACAGCATGGTAGCACAGTGGTTAGCATGGTTGCTCCACAGTTCCAGGGTCCCAGGTTCAATTCCTGGCTTGAATCACTGTCTGTGTGGAGACTGCACGTTCTCCCCGTGTCTGCTTGGGTTTCCTCAGGGTGCTCCGGTTTCCTCCCAAAAAGGACGTTTGGACATTCTGAATTCTCCCTCTGTGTACCGAACAGGCACCGGAATGTGGCGACTAGGGGCTTTTCACAGTAACTTCAATTCAGTGTGAATGTAAGTCTACCTGTGACAATAAAGATTATTATTATTGGACTAGACATATTAATACTGTGGCTATCAGGGTAGGTCAAAGACTCGGAAACCTACGCCGCTTAACTCACCTCCCTATCCCCCCCCAAAGCCTGTTCACCATTCACAAGGCACAAGTTGGGTGGAATGGAATACTCTCCATTTGCCAGGATGAGTACAGATCCAACAACACTCAAGAAGCTCGACACCATCCAAGTCAAAGCAGCCTGCTCGATCGCTCCCTATTCCACATTCAAACCCTCCACCACCGACAAATAGTGGCAGCAGTGTGTACCATCTACAAGATGCACTGCAGTAACTCACCAACGTTCCTCAGATAACACCTTCCAAACCCATGACCACTATCATCTAGAAGGGCAAGAGCAGCAGATACCTGGGAACCCCATCACCTGGAGATTCCCCTCCAAGTCACTCACCACCCTGACTTGGAAATATATCACCGTTCCTTCCCTGTCCTGGAACTCCTTCCCTAACAGCACAGTGGGTGTACCTACACCTCAAGGACTGCAGAGATTCAAGAAGGCAACTCACCACCACCTTCTGAAGGGCAACTAGGGATGGGAAATAAAAGTTGGCTTAACCAGCGATGCCCACATCCTGTAAAATGAATTTAAAAATTTAAAAATAAAATCAACTAAATATTCCTTGATACAAAGTGTTTGTGAAAGATAGAAAGGAAGAAAAGTCAGGGGAGAACAGTATTGGTTAAAAAGAGCACTACAGTGCGGGAGAGGGAAGGATCAAGGACATAATCTATTTGGCTAGAGTGAAAGAACAAAAATGGTGCTAGTACATTGATTGGTGTAGTCTATAGGCCTGCAATCAGTGGAAAGGCTGAGAAGGAACACATTGGCAAGGAAATTACAGAGAGGTGTAAGAATTATATAGTAGTTATAATGGGGGACTTATCCGAATAAAGACTGGGATAATAATATAAAGGGTGGAGAAGGGCAAGAGTTCCTCAAGTGTTTTCATGGAAGTTTTCTACAACAGTATGTGTCCAGTCCAAGTAGAGTGGAGGCACTGCTGGACTAGGTTCTTGGGAATGATGTGGGGCAAATGGATTGAATATTAGTAGGAGAACATTTATGGGACAGGATCTTTGTATTATAAGATTTAGGTTGGCTATGGAAAAGGACAAAAAAAATTAGATAAGAATAATGAATTGGGGAGAATCCAACCTCAATGGGTAAGAGTGGATCAGGGCCACGTAAATGGCAGCCAAAGGTTGACAGGAAAAGGGGTAGCTGAACAATGGACTACCTTCAGAGAAGAAATAATTCAGACACAGTCAAGGTATTTTCCCTCAAAAACGAAAGGTAGGGTAAACAAATCCAGAGCTCCCTGGATGGCAAAAGAGGTAGAAATTAGCACGAAGAAGGAATGTGTGCTTATGACAGGTGTCAGATGGATAAAGCGATGAAGAACCAGGCTGAATACAGAAGAGTCTGAGGGAAAGTGGAAAAGCAAATAAAAGAAGCAATGGGGGAGTGTGAAAAGAGTTTGGCAGCTAACATAAAAGGGAACATCAAAGTCTTCTATAGGCATATGAATATTAAAAGGTGATAAACGGAGGAGTAGGGCCTGTTAGAGACCAAAATAGGGATTTACGAATGAGGCAGGAGGAATAGCTGAGATATTAAATGATTACTTTGCATCTGTTTTTATCAATAAGAAGATGCTACTCAGACAGGATTACAGATGAAGTAATTAATACACTAGAAGCATTTAAAACTGACAAGATATATTAGATATGCAGCATATAATTAAAGTTGATAAAGCACCAAGGCTGAATGAAAATGCATCCAAAGATACTGCAGAACCTGAGAGTGGGAATTGTGGAGATACTAGCCATAATTTTCCAGTGTTCCTTAGACTCATGGGTGGTTTTAGAACACTGGAGAATTGCATATGTTGCACCCTTCTTCAAAAAGGAATGTAAAGATAAGCCCTGCAACTACACGCCAGTCAGTTTAACTTCGGGGGTGGGGAAATTTCTAGAAACAATAATTCAAGACAAAATTAATAGTCACATGGACAAATGTGGGTTAATTGAGGAAAACCAGCATGAATTTGTTAAGAGAAACTCGTATTTAATTAACTTGCAGGAGTTTTTTGAAGAGGTAACAAAGAGGGTTGTTGATAGCAATACAGTTGATGTGGTGTACATCGACTTCCAAAAGGTGTCTGATCCAGTGCTGCACAACAGAATCGTGACCAAAGATATTGCTCCTGAATAGCAGCATGGATACAAAATTGGAGGAGCGACAAGAAACAGATTAGTGCTTAAGGGATGTTTTGAGGCCTGAGGACGTTTTATAGTGATTTTCCTCAGGAGGCAGTGTTGGGACCTTTGATCTTCCTAATATATATTAATAACCTAGACCTTGGTGTACAGAGCACAATTTTGAATTTGTAGATGATTCAAAACTTGGAAGCATTTAATGTGAACAGTGAGGAGGATAGGAAGGAAGATAAACTAAAGGATGCAACTTTGAAGGGAGTGCAAGAACAGAGGGAACTGAGTGTATATGTCATTGAGGTTGGAAGGACAGGTAGCCAGAACAGTTAATAAAGCATACAGTATCCTAGACTTTCTTAATAGGGGAATGGAGTATAAGAGCAAGGAGGTTACATTGAACTTGTATAAGACACTGGTTCAGCCTCAGCTTGGGTAATGCGTCGGTTTCTGGGTGCTGCACTTTCGGAAAGTTGTGAAGGAATTTGAGAGAGTGCAGAAGAGGTTCACAAGAATGCTTCCAAGAATGAGGAACTTCAATTCTGAGGATAGATTGGATAGAAAATGGGACTGTTTTCCTTGGAGAAGAGAAGGATCAGATGAAATTTGATTGAGGTATTCAGAACCATGAGGAGCCTGGTCAAATTGATAGGGAGAAACTGTTTCTACTTGGGAAAGGATCAAGAACAAGATGGCACAGGTGCTGACACGATGGGCCGAATTGCCTCCTTCTGCACTATAACAATTATGTGGTTCTGGAATGCAGCTTTAAGAAGGTGGAAATAAATGCAGAAGGAAACCTCAGGCACCATAAATTAAACAATGCAATGTTCAATTAATCATGTAATTACTCGGTGCAATTGCCAAGCAGGCTCCATATTAATCAACAAGGACAAAGGTTTTCAAATAGGCCAGTGCTTGTTGTAAATGGGCATTGAGAACTAACAGCAGCCCCAGCGCTTCCACTTCAAAGGCAACACCACTGAATTTCCAATTCAGGATCACTTGCCCAAACTGGTTTAAAAGTAACTCCAAAGAAGTGAGATAAAACAAAAGAATAAAGCATGGGCAGCATGGTAGCACAAGTGACTAGCACTGTGGCTTCACAGCGCCAGGGTCCCAGGTTCGATTCCCCGCTGGGTCACTGTCTGTGAGGAGTCTGTGTTCTCCCCGTGTCTGCATGGGTTTCCTCCGGGTGCTCCGGTTTCCTCTCACAGTCCAAAGACGTGCAGGTTAGGTGGATTGGCCATGCTAAATTGCCCTTAGTGTCCAAAAAGGTTAGGAGCGGTTATTGGGTTATGGGGGTAGGGTGGAAGTGAGGGCTTAAGTGGGTTGGTGCAGACTCGATGGGCTGAATGGCCTCCTTCTGCACTGTATGTTCTATGTTCAGAAAGCAAAACCGTAACATCAAGCTGTGTCCAATGATTCCAGAAGACAGGCTAAGAATTTAATTCTTTCATATAGAAAGGCGGAGGTAGTGAGATTGGGCTACATTTAAGGGGACCGGGGTGCAAAAGGTGCCCCTTATATTTCACATCAAACCTAGTTTAAACAGAGAACACTGACAGAAATAATTAAAATAGACACTCAAAACAAATGGGTAAAAAAATGGGTGAGATCGCAGAAGACACTGAAGCAGCCCTTTTTCTAATACAGTGAAATGGTAGCATAAGATGGCAAAGGAAAACATGTGCAATTACTTTATTGATCAGTCTGTGAATGCATTCAATCAGTGTAATGTAGTTATCACTACTTAAATACTTTGTAATTATAAGTTGAAACGTTTGTATGTTTGCAACAATGTCTATTGTTTAAGACACCATACGTCAGAAATAACAACAGACATGAACAACAAGTGTGATTCAGGGATTCTGCACCACTGAACATAGTTTGTAATCATTTCCTCAGAACTATTTATATCATAGTAAATAAGTACTAACATTTTGAATCTCAATGACTTATTGGCAGTGCAAATATTATATAGCGTAGACCATTCATATATGTATATATAAAATATGTGCCTGTATATATGTTGTATATGCACACAGACACATACATATATATATATATATATAAAGAGAGGGGCTGCTTACTTTGTAATCATAGAATTCCTACTGTGCAGAAGGAGGCCATTCAGCCGATCATGTCTGCAGTGACCCTCTGAAAGATCACCATACCTAGGCCCATTCCCCCGCCCTATCCCATAACTTCATAACCCCATCTAACCTACAGATCTTTAGACACTGGGGGCAATTTAGCATTAAACCTGCACATCTTTGGACTGCGGGAGGAAATTGGAGCACCTGAAGGAAACCCACAGAGAAGCGGGGAGAAAGTGCAAACTTCATTTGGACAGTCACCCAAGACCAGAATTGTAGCCAGATCCCTGGCGCTGTGAGGCAGCAGTGCTAACCATTCCACATTCATAATGCTGTAAGGCCCTTCAGCATATTGGAATCAATGAGTAATTGTCATGTTTATAATTTTTTTCTTAACTACTTCCAGAGGTATTGCCATAACCTCACATGGCCTGTTACAATCAGAATGGCTAAAAGACATTGGATGGGCAGGATTTTCCACTATCTTTTGAAGTTAATGGGTAGAAAATCATGGTCAACTAAACAGAAATTGGAAGTCAGCATTTCCAGCAATTAGCCAAGACCAATGATTCACCTCTGTTATGTGATATTAGCAAAAAGGTCAAATGTATTCACAACTTTGGTATATTTGCAATAGCAGTGAGATATTAACTTAGACATTTGAATCTGCCCCAGTGCCAATTTCCAACTGTGCTCCCAAACCTCTTAAAATTATAGGAAACCTATCTGGTATCATATCTGATTAAATTGTGTAAATGAAAGATTGCTGGATAACAAAAATGTTTTTAATGGTCTCTAACCTTCCATGAGTGACATAAATATCAGATAAATGGTTGGGGATCATTAACCAGCCTTGTGATACTAGGATTGATTAGAATTCAAGCCCCTTTCAGTATAATTTATCACTGAACTTAATCTTCATAGATTGTTGAAGACCTTTGTGACTTCCGCATTTTGACAACTTTTATTCAGATAAAATGTATTTGTAAATATTTAGCCTCGCAACTTAATTGGAGTGATGTATGTTTAACTTAAGATTGATGTACCATAACAATATATGCCCCTTTTTGTCCATTTTTTGATCAATGTGAGTCGATTATTTACATGTTTATTACGTTTAATCAGAAATTGATCATTAGCAATAAAATGTTACAAGTACTTGCATATATGTGAAGGGTTTTTACAAGTGCAGGGAGGGATTTGCCCAACAACTATGACTAAGTTCGGCTTGTAATGCAGAACAATGCCAGCAGCGCGGGTTCAATTCCCGTACCGGCCTCCCCGAACAGGCGCCGGAATATGGCGACTATGGGCTTTTCACAGTAACTTCATTGAAGCCTACTTGTGACAATAAGCGATTATTAAAAGTAATCCAGACTCGAAACGTCAGCTCGGTTCTCGTTCCACAGATGCTGTCTGGCCGCTGAGATTGTCCAGCATTTTCTGTTTTTGTTGCAAGTAAATAAGTTGCTTTTGGGTATTTCCAATTGAAAAACGGTTTTGCTGGCGCTGAGCAATAATATATACCTCAATTCGCTCTGAGACATTTTCATGCTGTGCCTGAAACTCACCAGATAACACTCTCAATTTGAGGGATACAGCTATAGCTGATTGGTAATTTCACAAAGAGCAGTGATTTCTCCGAGGGCCTGACGCTTTGACCAATCGTTAGTTCCAAAAGTTAACGTTGTCACGAAAAGAAATTGCTTTAAAAAAGGCATTGATAAGGTGACAAAGTAATAGAAAATGTTGGGCTACTGGGACGATGTGAATAGATGCATACAGAAATTCTCTGCGCCAATATGCCATTAACGCAAAAGGCTGACTTTAAGGCAGTAAAAGGTGTCAAAATGTTTACAGATTCTTGGCCACGCTGTTTCCTCTGTACTAAATGGGGAAATCGCACCCTGAAACAAAAATATATGAGCATTTGTTTTCAAAATAAGGTGGAAACTCCAATATATGCGTAATTTTAAATTAGAAGTAGTTTTTAAAATTGGCCAATTTCCAAAACACAACTTCCTGGGAAATGCAACATTTATTTTCACGAGCTCGAAGCAAGTATCACTGTACATTCTGCCTCACATATTGCTGCGATCAGAAAGACTTTCATACTGAAAATACCAGGAAATGTGTGAAGCGTTTAGCACCGCTGGTTCCATCTCACTTTTTATTCATCGCCCACTTGGTTGCAAGAAGGCTTTGAAACTTAGGTCACCAAATTAAAGATTGTGAATATTCTCCGTGGCGTCCATCAGTTTTCTATCTCAATGTCGCTCACTAAATTACAAAGCAAATGCCATCGTGAACGAAACAATCGAATTTGTGGTATATTTAAACCAATTAACTGGGCGCGTTTAGCTATTGCAACCACACAGTGGATGGTTGCCAAATACCTAATGCAATTTAACGGCATAATTTAAACAACGGTGTAAAGCAAAATATAGATTAAATCATTTCATAAATATTCTTCATGAATGGTCCTGTGCCTGAAAGCGCGCAATTTTCAATATTTAGTTCAGCAATGCATGTGATGGCGGAGCAAACAAAAAAGAAAGATTTATTTAAATCAACTTATAATTAACTTACATTTGGACGACAAGTCAGCTGCAAACTTGAAACATATAAGCGTTGAATAAAATATTTCAAAATCTTAAAACCTACCTGGTAAGTATTGATGAAAAGCAGGATGCAAAGGAAGAGTGCCTGCATGGTGTGAATTGAGACCACGAGCTGGCAGGAGCTGGAGACAAGCTGTGCATAATAAGGCATACCTCTGTCTTAAACCCACAAGCACCTCTGTTAGCTTTCATATTTCTATTCATTCCCAGCAATTCCCTATGACCTTCCTGCTGTATTTCCCATTCATAACATCTGTCCTGCCAGCAAGCATACTTTGGGCACACGTTTTCCTATTTGGGATAACTTTAGTTGCCATATAATTTAGTTCAATCCGGAAGATTATGGATCAATTTTAATATCAAACTTGATAATACAAATATATATATTAAGACTAACTTGCATTTACATTGCATCTTTGACACTTCACATGAGAGTAATCAGATAAAAATTGCCACCAAGCCAAAAAGATATTAAGATGGGCTTCTAAAACTTGGTCAAAGAGGGTTTGGTGAAGTTTAGAGAGGAATTTCCAGAGATTAGAACCTGGATGGCTGAAGTCATGGCCATTAACAATGAGGTGAAGGAAGGGCGGGTACACAAGGCTCAAAAGTTGGAGTAAGACAAATATTTTGGACTGGAGGTGTTTCCAGAAATATGGAGATATGAGGCTTTGAAGGGATTTGAATACAAGGCTCAAAAATTTTAAATCTACACATTGGTGGAGTGAGATCCAATGGTCTGTTTGAACAGAACATGATGTCAGTTTGGATGCAGAGTGAATTTGGATGTAGTCAGCATAGTTTAGACTGAGCTGCATTTATGGAACATAGAAGTTGAGAATCTGGCCAGGAAAGCATTCAACTCATCGATTCTGTAAGTAATAAAAGCATGGATGAACTTTCACCAACGAATGGGCTGAGAGTGGTCAGGGGAGGGATTGTAATTGGTGCCTAAGGAACAAGAGTTCATGGTGGGGGCCCAGCCCAGTAGCTTTGGTCTTCCCAATCTTTAATTGGAGGGCATTTTGACTGATCAAAGCCTGGAAGTTAGGCAAGCAGTCTGACAACACAGAGGCAGTGGAGGGATAGGGAGTGAAATGGCCATGAGATGGAACTGTGTCATCAGTTTACAATAATGCAGTTCACAGTATTTTCTGTATTTTCCTGAATGGTTGTTCTATCTGCTATAAAACCATGCTTTATCAAAACTGACTTTATTCAGTTATTGGCTGGAAACCACTGATTGCACTCCAAAAAGACACCATATTCCAGTGACATGGAAGAATTTCCCGATGGTGGGTGTGTCCAGAACCAGGGGTCACAGTCTGAGGATTCAGGGTAGACCATTTAGGACAGAGATGAGGAGACATTTCTTCACCCAAAGAGTGGTGAGCCTGTGGAATTCATTACCACAGGAAGTAGTTGAGGCTAAGACATTGAATATATTCAAGAGGCGGCTAGATATGGCTCTTGAGGTGAATGGGATCAAGGGTAATGGGGAGAAAGCAGGATTAGGCTATTGAGTTGGATGATCAGCGATGATCGTGACGAATGGGAGAGCAGGCTTGAAGGGCTGAATGGCCTCCTCCTGCTCCTATCTTCTATGTTTCTATGACATGAAACTGCAGCTACTAAAATGACTGGAAATTTGTATCACTACACACAATGATTTCCAGAGCCTTTAACTGGAGCTAAAATTAGCAGAACCACCCAACCCAGCCCGTTAAAAACATTAACTTATGAAAACCATCAACGTGTGCGTGTGAATATCGAGTGCATGTGCATGTGAAAGTTAGAGTAGTTTTATTTGGTTAGATTAATGCAATCATATTTTCTTTTTGAAAAGCTCAAGGAAATCTTTCTGTTTGTGTATAGAAACATAGAAAATAGGAGCAGGAGGAGGCCATTCTGCCCTTCGAGCCTGCTCTACCACTCAAAATGATCTTGACATAATCCAACTCAGTAACTGTTCCCACTTCTCCCCCATATGCTCTGGACCCTTTAGCCCCAAGAGCTAAATCTAACTCCTTCTTGAAAACATACAGTTTATTGGCCTCAACTGCTTCCTGTGGTAGTGAATTCCATTCCAGACCGACCATTTTGGGTGAGGAGATTTCTCCTCATTTTTATCCTAAGAGGTTTACCATGTATCTTTAGACATGGCCCCTGGTCTGGACACACCCACCATCAGGAACATCCTCCTGCCTCTACCCTGTTTAGTCCTGTTAGAATTTTATAGATTCCTATGTGATCTCCCCTCATTCTTCTGAACTCCAGCGAATATAATCCTCTATCTTACAGTCACACCACTTAAACAGTTAAATTGAATTGGTAAGTATATCTTTTTTAATAACCTGTTGCGATCAAGCAAGGAGAAGATAAAGAGAAAAGTCATCTGACCCCTTCTCACCTGATCGTAACATATCATATGATGTATTTACTGTTTGTATGAGTAATATTATGTTGACTGTGTGGTGATATTATTTATGATATCATTGTTCATAGATTTATTTATCTTGATAGAATCAGGAAACAAATGTTTCTGGGCATCAGTCAGTGCACGTGCCAAGTGAGCATTAAATTAGTAATATTGTTTATCAATGCAAATGCTTTAATTTTTCTTCTTTCTCTCCCTTGAAATTACTTTGCATTAATATTTGTCACCTATGCCAACATTTGGCATGTAAGTTTTCTTTGCTCATCAGGACCTTGTTAGTAATTTTTTTCAGAAAAGAACAGGACAAGTATGGTCAGGAATAAGATGAAAGTTGTAGGGTAAGTATAACAGTGATGAGCACAGCCCTCAAACGGTTCATAAGCTCTCGCAGGAAGGAGTTGCATAATATCTAACGTATCTAAAATAAATTAACAATCAAAGTATTTTCCTTGAACTCTGCCCCTGCAGTTTAAGAAAGAGATAACTTTATAAGATTATGTACATAGTATAAGTTGAGGCATGTTTTCGCATTTTTTTTCTGTATAGATTTTTTTTAAATGCTAAATACCAGATTCTGCCTTCATAGTATCAGGTGGATTGTAAGGACACACTGCTGAAATTTACACATCTTTCTTTTGGGACAAACTGAGTACATCAATTGCTTAAAATATTTTCTTTCAAGCAAATATAATTTCATGCATATGTTACATGACAGTGACAGTGGCAGATAACGGGCTGGATGCTCCGATTCTGGGGCTATGTCCCCACGCCGGCATGGCAACAGTGGCTTTTTAGGCCAGAAAAAATGTTCACCGATTCCCCGTTTTGCTGGGGGCTAGGATGCCAGCAGTGTAGCGCACCCGGTTCTAGCTGCCGATACGGCCAGGAGAGTTGCTGGGTCCGTGGCCACGCATGCGCGCGACGGCGGCCTACAGCGGCCGCGCCGTGCTACGTGCTACATGGCAGAGGCCGCTCGCGGACTTGGCCCATGAAATAGTGCACCCGTTTTGGCTGTCTCGCGCACCCCCGACCACCCCCCACAGTGCCCCCAGCCCCTAATAAAGTACCCCCTGCCGGCGGATCGGCCCTCCCCCTACTGTGGCGGCGCTGGGTGAGACCATGAGAGACCCACACCGTCGGGAACTCGGCCGGTCGGGGACGGAGCATCGGAGGGCAGGCCTCAGGCAATGTCCTGAGGCTGTCAATATATGTTGTGGTGTACACTCTGAGTTCGCTGCTTTGGAGGGGGCGGAGCATCGCGAAAGCGTCGCCGCCCCCGATTTGGTCGGGAACTCTGATTCTCCGGCCAATCGCCAAACACGATTTCTCCGTCGGCGACCAGAGAATCCAACCCAACAAATTAATTACAGGAGAACAGCATTTTAGAAATGATGGTCATACAAAATCTGTACAAATTAAAAATAAAACTGCTTGAAATTTCAGAATATCGGAATTGAACAATGTTGAAATAATGCTTAGAAATAATTAAATAACAAATGTAAGGGGTAAAATTGGATAGTATTCCACCCGCCTTCAGGGCAAATAAATAGGTGCAAAGCAACCCAAATTATAAAGGAGGCTGACCATGCACAAGTAATATATCCAATGACATGTGGGTCTCTCATGGTCTCACCTACAGTGACATTGCTGGCAGCTGTGCTAACAAAGGGGTTAATGCCTGTTTACGACAAAAACTTGAAATTGATTTGCCTTGAATGTGGCCAGTGTTGGGTCTTCTCCATTCAGATATATCAGGTCGACATGCAGGCTGGCTAGAAACCACGGTAGGCTACCAACAAAAAGGTACTTTTAAAAAATGTTTTATCTGAATATAAAGCTGTGAGGAGCGGGAGAGTTCTTCACAGCTTCATATGAAAACTGCGAACATTTACCAGGCACCACCTACGACAACCCCTGCTCAGTTCCCAACTCCACCCCCCAACACCCCTCCATCTACCTCCATTTCACCTCAGATTCACATGGAACACTCATATCGCCATCCCAACCAGCAGAATTCACTTTTCCCACAATCGGCTCTCTGATTTGGGTAGCACAACTTGTACCTTCGGCTCACCAGCACAGCAATAAAGGCGTTGGTTGGCCAATTTGTTCTTGTCAGCCATTGGCATTTATAGGTGCAGCGTTGTACACCAAAGTAAATTATCCCCCAAGTTGGGCATGGTCACATTCTAGGCTCACATGTTCAAGAGACATATTGAGAAGTCTACCTGGAATTTTTCTTGTAGATTCTCCTGTTCAGCCACTCTAACTTCAGAGGGAGATCATCAGAAATCATGTTTACATTGATAGTAACAACGCTATTCAAAACTTCAAGGAAATTGCCAATGATAGAGCTTTAGCAAGTATACAACAAAAAACATTTAGAAGTAACATTCTGATTTTGTACTCCTAGCTGGGAGGGTATGTCAAATCTTAGAGTATATGTCAAAAATTCAGCCGCAAGCTGTCGATGAAAATCTTGTGCATAGGACCTTTGAAATGTGCTCTTGGCAGAAGAGGTTTCCTGCCAGCCTCAGGAAGTTGGTCAAAAAATTATATGTGGTGCGCAATGGAATTTCAAATATGCCCAACTGGTCATCAAGGCTCAGTGCCAAAATGTGAAGTTGCAAATGAACTCTTTTGAGGTACACTACTGTATTCAGAATTACTGGATTTGGAAATGAACTGGTTCCAGGACCAGTGAGTTTGTAAATTTGATAAAGTACTTTAAAGGAGAGAACTATTCTGAATTTCTGCATAATCTCCCAACATCCATAAAGAGAAATCAGTAAATATATGGCTATCTCTGTTTCCGCTTGTAACCCATGTTGAACTTCCAGTTGGAGACATGAATTGGGGGATGACTGTCATACTTTTACAGGAGGGTTTACAATGTTTGCAACCTGCCTCCGATCAACAATTCTAAATGTGTACAATGAAGTATCATCAGTGCACTGAGGGAAGTTGCTTTCAGGGGTTGTAGGGCAACTCATTAAAATATAGTTCTGTTATAATCCTGTGCAGAGATGTTTATGATTGGAACGCATTGCAATGGTAGGTGATTAAAATGCTAATGAGTTAAACTTTGTTGTTTCCCCATTGACTGTAAACAACAAATAAGTACCACATTTACTAAATATCTCGCTCCGATCTTGGTAGAACATTTCTGGTCCTTTTTGGCTGTGAATATAAATAAATAATCTTTATTGTCACAAGTAGGCTTACATTAACACTGCAATAAAATTACTGTGAAAAGCCCCTAGTCGCCACATTCCGGCGCCTGTTCGGGTACTCAGAGGGAGAATTCAGAATTCTCAGTTGGTACGGGAATTGAACCCGCGCTGCTGGCCTTGTTCTGCATCACAAACCAATTGTCTAGCCCATTGAGCAAAACTTCCTCCTTCCTAACCCATTCCGCCCCCTCCCCCCTCCCCCTCCTTCCCACCACTGTCTCACCTTCTCCACGGTCGTCACCAGTAATAGTGTAGCAGGTTGGGCAATGCCAACCCTCCCTTCTGCCTGTCTCTGTAACAGGGTCCTCTTCACCCTTGGCAACTTTCCTGTCAACACAAAGTCTGAGATAATCATATCCAGTTTTTGAAAGAAGTCCTTCGGTACAAAGATCGGAAGTGTCTGGAATATGAATAGGAACCTCGGCAGAATGTTTATCTTCACCACTTGGACCCTCCCTGCCAGAGTCAGATGCAATGTGTCCCACCTCTTCAAATCCTCCCTAACCCCCATCACCAGCTTTGTTAGATTCCATTTATGTAGGATCGCTCATTCCCTCGCCACTTGAATCCCCAGGTATCTAAACACCTGGTCTCTGGCCACTTGAATGGTAGCCCTCCTAGGTTGGCTCGCTGACCCAACACTTCACTTTTCCCGACATTTAGCTTATATCCTGAGAACACCCTAGACTTCCCCAACAGGCCCATAATCCTCTCCATGCTCTTCAGTGGGTCCAAAACATTCAATAGTAGGTCATCTGCGTATAGGGACACCAGGTGCTCCCTTCATCCCCTCGTAATCCCTTGTCACTCTGTCGACTCTCTAAGAGTCATTGCTAGAGGTTCTATAGCTAGCGCAAACAACAGTGGCGATAGCGGGCACCCCTGCCTTGTTCCCCAATGCAGTTCAAAGTTTTGTGAGCTCCTGTCGTTGGTCCGCACACTCGTCTTCGGTGCCATGCATAACAGGGGCACCCATGCCACAAACTTCGGCCTATACCCAAACCTTCCCAGAACCTCAAACAGGCACCGCCACTCCATCCAGTCAAATGCCTTCTCCTCGTCCATGGACACTACTATCTCTGGTACCTGAACTCTCAACGGGGTCATGACCACATTTAACACCCTCCTGATATTACTAGGAAGCTGCCTGCCATTTATGAAGCCTGTTTGGTCCTCCGCAACCACCCCGCGATACATCCTTCCATCCTTCCCGTCACCAACTTAGCCAGCACTTTCACATCCATATTTAACAGCGATATGAGCCTATACGACCCACATTCCAATGGATCTTTCACCTTCTCAGGTATTAATGTGATTGTTGCCTGTGTCATCGTCCTCGGCAGCTCCCCCTTGTCCAAAGCCTCATTAAACACCCCAAGAGATGAGGCACCAGGTCCTTTGCGAACTTCTTATAGAATTCCGCAGGATAACCATCGGGTCCCGGGGCCTTCCCTGACTTCATACCCCGTGTACTGTCCAGTATCTCCCTCAGTCCCAGGGGCTCCTGTAGCCCCTGCCTCTTCCCTTTCTCCAACTGTGGAAATTCCAATTTGTCTAAAAAATGTCCCATGTTCCCCTCTTCGCCCCCTAGGTCTGCCCTTTACAGCTCTTCCCCTGCTCCGACACCACATCCCATGCCCCAGTCCATATCTTCAATATTTCCCTGGATGCGGCCTGCCTTCGTAGTTGGTGTGCTAACATTCGACTTGCCTTCTGCCCGGATTCGTACTTGCCCTATGCAGCTGTATTACCGCCCTCACCATTGTCAAACTATCGAATTGCTCCTGCAGTTTTATCCTCCTCGCCAATCCCTCCGTGGTGGGAGCCATCGAGTACTGCCTATCTACCTCAACTATCTAATTCATTAGCCATTCATATTCTTCCCTCCTTTCCCTATCCGCATGTGACTTGAACTAGATACTCTTCCCCCCAGACCACCGCTTTTATTGCTTCCCAAACTGTGACCACCGACACCTCCCCGTTTTGGTTCAATTCTACATAATCTGTAATCCCAGCCTTCACTTTATCACAAAACCCTCTATCTGCCTGAACCCTGAATCGAGCCTCCAACCTGGCCTCTGATCCCATCCCGATCTAAGCCGAATCTCCAGCCAATGGAGCGCGTGGTCCAAGATTACAATCCCCACGTACACTGCCCCCTCCACCCCAATCAAAACTTCCTGGCTCCTTTGTCATTTGTATTCTACCCATTAACCTGGGGCTTGATCTATCTACCCTCAGTTCCCGGACACAATTAAAATCTCCTCCCATAATCAACTGGTGCCTGGCCAAGTCCAGTATTGCTGCCAGCAACCCCCTCATAAAACCTACATCGTCCCAATTCGGTCCATATACATTCACCAGGACCAATGATGTCCCCTCTCATATCGCATTCACCATCACATATCTCCCTTCGGGGTACCACACTTCCTTCGCTCTCAAACCCCATTTTCTTGCTATCAAAATAACCACCCTTGTGACTTTGAATCAGACCCCGAGTGGAAAACCTGTCCCACCCATCCGTTTCGCAACCTAACCTGGTCCTTCACGCAGAGGTGCATCTCCTGCAGAAAGACGACCTACGCTTTTAAACTCCTTAGATGCGCAAAGACCCAAGATCTTTTCACCGGTCCATTGAGCCCTTGCACGTCCCATGTTATCAGCCTTACCGGGGGCTTATGCCTCCATTCCCCTCTACCATCGCCATTCTCCCCTTTTGGCTCTACCCCCTTATCTGCCAAAGTTGCACCCGATTTCGGGTAAAAAGGGCTCTTTTCTATGCCTTCAAGCAGGAGTGCCCTGTGTGCGACCACTCACACCACGGCTGCCAGCGGAGGTCCTCCCACCACTCATCTAGCTGGTCACAGTTGCGGCTGCAGACCCTCATGCGGATGGGTTCCCCCTCCGCGATGGTGATCTGGCCACTGTGGCCAGAGGTCTTGGAAAGTTATGAGGCTGGAAGAGGTTACAGAGGTAGGCAACAAAATCAACATGTAGGTCAGCAACACAGGAGTAATGGGTGAGCCTGAGGTGGTACAGTTCAGAATGTGGGTAGCAGAGTTTGTAAAGCATGGAAGAGAGGAGGACAACCAGGAGAGCACTTGAGTCTGGAGGTAGTGGGTGAGGTTTCACCAGCAGATGGGTTAAGGTAGGCTTGAAGGTGGGAGATGTTATGGAGAGGAAGGCAAGTGATCTCTTTGTTGGAGAAGATATTGAATGAAAATTGATGAGGCAATAAAGTTGGTGTGGTCAACATGGTGTCATGTGAATGTCCCTTTAAGAAAGGTTTTTGTCTTATCACATAGCTTCAGTGATGTCATTGTGTGGGAGGACCTGGGCTGTGGCTGTGTGAGGTTTTTGGTTTTGTTTTCAGTTTTTGACTGCTGTGGACTGCAGGCTGGAGAAAGAAGTGTTTTAGCCTGTTTCTCTCTATTTTAATTTTAAATATCTGTCCAGAAGTAAACAGGTTGTGACTACCTGCTTTGGTAACTTAAAAGATATATTCAGGGAAAGCTAGACTCATTCAAGTCAGAATGCAGGGTGCTGGGCCACGCCTATGAAAATGGGTTTTTGGTTTATGGATTTTGTTTTTGAATTGGAACAGTTAAGAGGGAATTCATTAAGCGTTATACACAGATTACTGTAGCTGTGGGGTGTATTTATGTTTATGATAAAAGTTCTTGCTGTGTGTTGAAATAAATGTTAACTATGTTCTTAGAATAAATCTTGTCTTGATTAAAGCGTCTGGGAAGACTGATGAATCACACCTGAAGGGAAAGCTCTTGTGCTCATCCTAGCCAAATTCAACATAAAGGTTGTAGGTCAGGTGGACTTCATAATATACTTTGGCGTTTCTAAACCCTGGACCATAATCATGGACTTTCAAAAAGTGTTTAATACAGTGCCACACAATGGACTTGTGAGAAAAGTTATAGACCATGAACTAAAAGGAAGAGTAGGAATATGGATATGAAACCGCATGAGCAACAGGAAACAGGGTGTTGTGGTTGCTGGATGGTTTGGGGGCTGGAGGAAGGTTTGTAGCGGAGTTCTCCAGCTGTCAGTGTTGGGACCATTACTTTTCCTGATATATATTAATGCCCTTGACCTTGTTGTACAAGGCACAATTTCATGGCAATTCCAAAATTTGCGGGTGATACAAAACTTGGAAGCATTGTGAACTGTGAGAAGGATAGTGTAGCACTTCAAAAGGTCACAGACAATTTGGTGGAAAGGACAGACAGGTGGCAGACAAAATTCAATGCAGAGGAATGTGGAGTGATTCATTTTGGAACGAAAAACATGGAGAGACAATCGAAAATGAAGGGCACAATTCTAAAGGGAGTGTAGGAGCAAAGGGATCTGGGTCTACAAGTGCATAAGTCATAAGAGAGTCATAAGCCATCAGTTAATAAAGCATACTGGCCTTTATTAATGGGACATAGATTACAAGAGCAAAGAGGTTATCCGAAATGTGTAAAGGACACTAGTTTGGTCTTGGCTGCAGCACTGCATCTAGTTCTGAAGACATTGGAGAGTGCGGAAAAGATTCATGAGAATGGTTCTAGGGTTGAGGAATTGCAGTTATAAAGATGGATTGGGTAAGTTGGGACTGTTTTCATTGGAGAAATGAGGATTGAGAGGAGATTTGATAGAGGTATTCAAAATCATGAGGGCTCTGACAGAGTAGATAGGGAAAAACCTCTCCCACTTGTGAAAGGGTTGAGAATGAGAGGGCACAGATTTAAAGTAATTCGTAAAAGTAGCAAGAAGAATATAAAGTCACCATAGTCCCAGATGATCATAGGCTGTTTCCCCTTTGAGGGAGAGAGCTGACTGGTGGTGATTTACCTTGAGGATCACCACATCTCAGGCGAGAGGCAAGGTTGAGAAGGCAGAGCCTTCAAGCAAAAGCACCATGAGGAGGTTAAGATCTGAAATGCACCGCCTGAGAGTCTGGTGGAAGCAGGTGCAACTAAAGCAGACAGGAGTGAATTACACTGTTATCTGAAAAGGAGGAATGTGCATGGTTACGGGATAAAGGCAGGGAAATGGCACGAATTGTTGAGCCGATGCAGACATGATGGGCAGAATGGCTTCCTTTTGCTCTGTAACAATTCTGTGATCTGAACTAGTGTGCGAATGGACCCCTCCTTCCTTATCTGCATGGAGAACAAATGTCAGGGACATGATAAGAATATGCCAAACAGAGTGGGGGCTAGGATACAACCCTGTTTCACTCTATTCTTCACTCTGAAACTGTTGCAAGTGGAGACATCAAATTGTACAGTGTAGTGCATTATATCATATGGAGGACGGATGAGACTCAGGAACTTTGGTGGAAAGCTAATTTTCCCCAACATCTTGTAGATTCCTGCTCTGCTGACATTGTTGCGTGATCATCAAAACATATGAAATTAAGGTAAAGAGGTATACTCTGTTCCCTACACTTCCAAGGGCGGTGCAGACTTGATGGGCCAAATGGCCTCCTTCTGCACTATAAATTCCATGATTCTATGAATATACAGGTTATGTCTTGATGTTTTGTGAATGTCAGAAGATGGGTCATTCCCATTTATCTAAGTTGATTATTTTTGGTGGGCTACTTCGAGACGTACAGGCTTCTTACCATTGACTTTGCAATTTGTAGGGCCCCAACTTACGAGCTTCTGTTTAAGTCACTTAAAATGCTGTTGTTCAGTCTTTTTAAATTTATCCGGTGGCTTCAGCCCAATCAATACATAAATTAATTTTCAATATAAAACATGGCACCCACCCATGATGGCCGTGGCCTTGAATCACTGTACGCCCCAGCATGTGTATTGAAGTCACCCAGGATGAATAGCCTCTCACCATTCAGAACATATTCAATACTCAGTATATGACTCTTTGTCTAAGGTGGTGGCATACAGAGTTGTGCATAGACACATATGATGTTGTCCGTGCCTTTATTAGATTATAGCCGCAGGGAGATGAGACATTCTGAAGTTGCTAATGGTGACTAAATTGACTATTGGCCAGTTTCTCACTGCAAAGCCCACACCGTGTCTACTTCTTTGCCAGGAGAAAGTGCAATTAGCCTCATGGACACAGCTTTAGGCTAACGTGGTTTCTTGCTGATCTGCAATGTCAACACCAAGTTTGCATCGCTTGCAGTAAATCAGAATGTGGTAGTCGGTATTAGGGGTATTACGGTACCTAGGTTGAGGCTGTAAGATAATTGGTGTGGGAGGTACCTGAGACAGGAAGATCATTGGTGAAGCCTGCCTGCTGGTTCCGCCCAGTAAGGCGGAGTATAAGAGTCTGTGTCTCCCTAGCAGCTGCATTCTGTACCTGCGCTGCTGGGGGAAACATCTCGTCCAATAAAGCCTTCAATTTTCATCCAATCCCGCTTCTGGAGTCATTGATTGAGCATCAATTTATTGGACTAGATTTTAAAGAATGGAGCTCCGAATCAAGCCGGACTGTCTGCAACTCAGCCCCCACGCGGCAAACTCAGCGGCAACCTTCAAACACTGGCTGGCGTGCTTCAACGGGTACCTCAGGACGGCTAAGACTGCACCCACGGAGGATCAGAAGATGCAAGTTCTCCATTCGAGGATGAGCCCAGAGATCTACACCTTCATCGAGGATGCGGACGATTTCGAGGTCGCGATGGCCCTGTTGAAAGGACACTACATTCGTCCAGTAAACCAGGTTTACGCTCGACATCTGCTAGCGACAAGGCGACAAATCCCGGGGGAATCGCTGGATGAATTCTACCGCACGCTCTTGGTACTAGGTAGAAACTGTGACTGCCTGCACGTTTCAGCCAGTGACCACACTGAACTTTTAATCCGGGTCGCATTCGTTGCAGGTATGCTGTCCTCCCAAATCGGTCAGCAGCTGCTGCAGAAAGAGACACTAAGCCTCAAGGAGGCACAGACCCTTGCTAGCTCCCTGGATGTGGCCTCCCGAAGCGCCCCTGCGTATGCCCCGACCGCGCGGCAGCCCCTTGGGCAGCGTGGAACCCCCCCACAGCCGACACCGATGCATCCCCCATCCTCCCACAAGCTTGTGCCGCGCGGCTACCAGGCAACCCCAGGGGGCCCCGCTGTTATTTTTGCGGGCAAGCCAAGCACCCCAGGCAGCGCTACCCGGCCCACTCCTACACCTGCAAAGGTTGTGGCAAAAAGGGCCATTTCGTGGCGGTATGCCAGGCCCGGGTGGTCGCCGCTGTCTCCGGGGGCGAACCGGGGCCGCCACCACAATTCTCTCCATGGGCCATGTGGGGCTGCAAGTGCCGCCATCTTCATTTTCCCGAGCCACGTGCGGGCCCCGGGCGCTGCCATCTTGTTCCCCAGGGACCACGTGCGATGCGTGGGCGCCGGCATCTTGCCCGCCCCCAGCCATGTGTGACCCGTGGGCGCCGCCATCTTGGCTGGAGTCTCAGGACCCCGATTCGGATGTCCACACACCGCCCGAGGAAAATCTTCAACTTTTACCACGACTCGCCTCGGTGACCCTGGACCAGTATCGGCCCCGAAATACTCGATCGCGACGACGACCATGCTCATCAACGGGCGCAAAACATCCTGCCTGATCGACTCCGGGAGCACTGAGAGCTTCATACACCCCAACACGGAAGTCCTCCTCCGGGACCTCGCTCCCAACCAAACTGGCAGCTCCTGGACCCATTCTGCTCCGCAAACACGTGCGGGCGCACAAGTCGGACCCATTGGTAGAGAGGGTCCACCTCCTTCACGCTAACCCTCAGTACGCCTGTGTGGCATGCATACCCCGATGGCCGACAGGATATGGTCTCCCTCTGGGACATGGCGCCCACTGGATCCCCATCCACACCGCCCCCCCACACCCCACCCTCCCCCCCACCGGCGCACCCCACGGCTGCCCCCTTCCAAGGTGGATCGATTCTTCCACTGGTCCCACCCAGGGGTGATGAAGCTACCGAAGAAGCCGAAGTCACGCTCCCGGAATCACGGATGCCCGAGCCGGCCCCTGCATCACCACCGAAACTGCGACGATCACAGAGAACGACCAGGACCCCTGATCGACTAATTGCTTCATTCTGATATGTTCATGTAAAATGAATACTGTAAATAGTTGTGACATGTAATAAGGCAAAACACTGTACCACCGACGGGTACCACCATAACCTCTACCACTGTATGACGCGAGACCACCACCCCGCCAGACTCTATTTTTAACAGGGGGTGAATGTGGTCGTCGGTATTAGGGGTATTACCTAGGTTGAGGCTGTAAGATCATTGGTGGGGGAGTACCTGAGACAGGAAGATCATTGGTGAAGCCTGCCTGCTGGTTCTGCCCAGTAAGGCGGAGTATAAGAGCCTGGGTCTCCCTAGCTGCTGCATTCTGTACCTGCGCTGCTGGGGGAAACATCTCGTCCAATAAAGCCTTCAATTGTCATCCAATGACGCTTCTGGAGTCATTGATCGAGCATCACAGAGCTATCTTGCATATACTTGCAGTGGAATGTGGCTTGTTGTTCTTCCGAGGACACATAGTCCTCACATACTAGCTTCCAAACCATAAGCTTACCTTTCTCTGTTTACTGTGTTGCCTAGGCATGCTTTCAGGAGTTTCAGCTTGTCTAGCATCTGTAGCGAACCCCCACCCCCAATCCCCCAACACTTCTTGACCTTGCAGGCTGATACCCAGATGAAAGGTGAAAGCCTATGTCTGGAGTCTAGTTGGTTGCAGGAATTTCTTGAAGGTGCTAACGTGAGGGAAATACCAGCCGCCTGCTGGGACTCCACTCTAGATATTGTTTTGGGTTTGCTTCCTTCCCCTTTAACTCTTGATATTGCTGCTTTTGACCAGCAGGGCCCAGATCACCACAGATGTTGATGTGATTTAGTTCCCCAGATGTGCCATTCCCTGGCCCCTCGCATTCAGCCAGTCTCCCACCTTCAGTATTCGTTGTCAAAGCTCAGCCTAGCCAGTGAAATGTAACTCGCCATAGTCCCAGAGGACCATAAGCTGCTCTCCTGTTTGAGAGTGCGCTGACTGGTGGTGATTTAACCAGAGGTTCATCGCACCTCAGGTGAGGGATAAATTTGAGAAGGCGGTAGCCTCAGCCAGTTAGGGAATTGAACCCACACTGTTGGCGTCGCTCTGCATCACGAATTAGCTGTCCAGCCAGTTGAGCTAACCAACCTCAATCCCCTTTGATGGAGCCCCCACCTCAGCAAATAAGGTTAAATTAAGTAAAATTAAACTAGACCATCTACTCAGCAATTTACAGTAAAACTCACATTGCAACACAAACAACGTCAATAAACTCCTGTCACGGCATTAAAACATGCCCAAAGACCCTCACCACAGTTATTAATTACCTGCCCACCAAGGATCCCTCAACATAACACAAATCTCCACTAAATGTTTTCAACACAGTATTAAATCCCTTAATAAATCTCTCAACGGGTCTCTAAATCTCCAAAACAAAACTCCACACCACAGCAAAGTCCTTCCAAAATAAAGTTGTGAACCCCCACCATAACACTGTAGACTCCAATTTAGCCTGTAACTCACTGCTTCCCTTCCAAACAGCCCCGCTTGCTACCACTCCTATTCGCTGACTTTTTGCCCATTAATGTCGGGCATTACAACATATTGTGTCTGAATGGGCTTCCTCTGGATGCCCCTGGTTTCCTCCCACAAGTCCCGAAAGATGTGCTTGTTAGGTGAATTGGACATTCTGAATTCTCCAAACAGGAGTGTTGCGACTAGGGGATTTTCACAGTAACATCACTGCAGTGTTAATGTAAGCCTACTTGTGACACTAATAAAGATTATTATTATTATATTGTTGGTGAGGGCAGCACGGTGGCGCAGTGGGTTAGCCCTGCTGCCTCACAGTGCCGAGGTCCCAGGTTCGATCCCGGTCCTGGGTCACTGTCCGTGTGGAGTTTGCACATCCTCCCCATGTTTGCGTGGGTTTTGCCCCCACAACCCAAAGATGTGCAGGTTAGGTGGATTGGCCACGCTAAATTGCCCCTTAATTACGAAAAAATGAATTGGGTACTCTAAACTTTAAAAAAAAGAAACCACAAATACAAAATCACCTTCTTTCCACACATCCTATAGTTACCATGGTTGGATTTTTTGCTCCCGTTGGAACCAGGATCGGAAGCTGGAGGGAGTTAAATCTAGCTCTGCCGGCCTTCATGCCAGTTCCCTGGCTCCAAACCCATAGCACAGTGTGGCTCACAACATTTAATGGAATAACATCAATTCAACATTATGTAATAGTTAAGTGCCAAGCGGCAATGTGATATCTAATGCTGCCCTCTGAGAACTATCTCTAATAATAAGAATAATAGTTGCCACATTCCGGCGCCTGTTCGGGTACACCGAGGGAGAATTCAGAATATCCAATTCACCGAACAATCACGTCCGTCAGGACTTGTGGGAGTAAACTGGAGCACCCGGAAGAAACCCACGCAGACACGGGGAGAACGTGCAGATTGACCAGAGCCACAAAGGCTGCTGATGGACTTTTAACAAAAGAATAAAACATTAAACAAGATGAACTATAATACTCCTTCACCCACAAGTTTACCTTTACAGATATATATAGGTTTGCCCGGTTACAAAATCTATCCTATACTGTTCACAGTAAGTACACAGTCCAGCAAATCAATAGGCATACTGGTCAGACACCCCACATCAAGAAACCAACTGTCAGATGCCACGCGTAATAGGTGCAATTATTATTATTGATCTCCCATCAACTCTCACAGACACTTGTCACACTGAGTCACTGGTCACACTGAAACTCTGGGCGTGATTCAGTGGCCTCATTTCGCTTGAACGAGAGCACGTTGAGGCCGGTGAATAGCAGGACAGGCAAAAAACGAGAACGGTTGTGAGGCAACCGGCCCGCTCGCGTAGGCAAAACCAGGATCCCGCCATAGCGTGGCGAGAAACCAATTATCACCACTTAAGCCCTATTCCAATGCAATTAACGAGAGCCTCCCCATATCCAACAACTTCCCATAATCCAGCGGCCTCCCCAGCAAGTGGTCACTCTGGCGCCAATTAGTACACCTTTGGAAAAACGTGAGTCTGGTGGATGGGCTGCTGTGGGGAGCCGAGGAGGTGAGCAGCCATCTTCGCTCACAGGCAAAGAGCCTGGGGGCGTTGGGCTTGCTGCCCCTGTGCACAGAGCGGGGTAGAGGGTTGACTGGGTGAGGTACAGTCCCAGTTGGGGTGGACAGCCATGGGGCATTGGGGTATCAGGGCTGGTGGGGGGTATTGGAGCTGGGAGGGTGGGGTGGCTCTGCTGGGGAGGGGCAACCGTGCGCTGGTCCTCCATGCCAACCCCTGGATCGTGTGTACCCATTCCGGGGCAAACTTAGTCACTGCCTGTCAGCCCCATCAACCACCCATAACTCCCACTGCCTGTGGAGGCCTCTGACTGTGCAGCTGGAGGCCATTGCAAATAGCGAATTGCAATTATAGGTAAGTGATCCCCTTGGGTTGGCTTGCCATGAAGCATGTGGTACCCATTTACTAGCATCCCAATCACAATTTGGTGCTTGAACACTGCAGGAGGCAGCACCACAAACGCAGCGGCCAACCTCTGAACACCTAGGGAATGGACCCCAGACCAGGGCACATGTTCGTGGCTGGGGTTTGCTGATGTTCTGTTCGGGTGTTTGGGGTGCAGAGTGAGCGCTCAGGTGAGCAGAGCCCCCCCGCCATGGCTGGGTGTGCATAGGCAGGGCTTGTCAGTTGGGGGGGGATCCGGGACCCCATGTCTGGGGGGATGGGGCATGGGATTGGTGGTTGGTCCGTATCACGGAACAGAGAGCCAGAGTTGTCATATTGGTTGAGGTGAGCTTATTTTAACGTGTCCCATACAAGTGTACACCACTGCCCCACTCTCCCGATAGTGCCGCCCCACTCTCCCTACCATCCTACTCTTCCCCCCCCCATGCACACTCCCCTCTTTACACCCTAGCCCAGTGCCCTATCAGGAATCCTCGATCTGCTTGACCTTCCCTGTCCTATTGCTGCATCTCGGTGTGTTTCCAGGATGCACATCAGAGATGGAGGCAGTCAGCTGCTTACCATGTCCCGTGGCTTTTGATGCCCATAGCGGGCATCCTCTGAGGGCTCTGGGGCTGGAGAGCACTGGCACACTTGGCTCCAGCAGATGCACAGCTGTGCCACCCTATCCCGAGTGCTGACTGTGAGATGCGTTAGAGAGGTGGAACTCGGGGGAGCTGGTGGCTACCGTTGCCAGTTCATAGGATGGGTCCGGGTTGGCACCAGCGCCCCCTCCTCCCGGTTGATGCCCATTGGGTCCTGAGGTTCACCTCGGAACGGAGGAGCAGTTGGATTGAGCCCCGGCTGCCCCTGCGCCACTTGGCCCTGCCAGCCCTGGTGGCTCCCCATTGTCTGCACCAAGGTGTCGATGCCCTTGGCGATGCTCCTCAGTGATTAAGACACGCTGTACAGCGCCTCGGCAATGCCCACTGAGACTGGGACAAGCTCCGCAGCACTATTCCCATCTGAGAGCGGGACATGTCCCTCAGCACCTCATCAAATCCCCTTGGTACTGGGTCACATCCCCCAGCGAGTCGGACAGACTACTGAGGCCCTCAGCCATGGCCATCACCGACTGGATACCTCCACTAATGCAGCCGACGTCGTACATCAGGCTCTCCACTGCGGTCTGCCCTAGCAGTGTTGGCCTCGGTGCACACATTGCCGGCGAGATCGCCTGCTTCCGTAGTCCCTGGGACTCCTGTAATTGGCTATGGGCCTGCTGGAGTATCGCTCTGAATGCCCTGGCCGAATCCTAAAGTCTGTATCAGCTCTGATAAACCTGACTGGGACCCAATTCGATCCTGGGATCCAGCTGACTTCCGACTGCTGTCTCGCCTGGGCGTTCCTGCCTCCATCTGATGTACATCAGCAACTATGAGATGCTCACCAGAATGTGCCCAGTAGCCTGACCACTAATGTTGCTGACCGAGGTGTGTGTCTCTACGCTGGTGGAGGCTGGGGGTGCCAGTGGGGGTGACGCCTCGATGGTTGTATCCTCGGAGCTCTCCTCCGGGGTGCTCTCCTGGGAGACAGGGTGGGGATAACCCTGGATGGGCCAGCACCATCAGCTGGAGGTCCTGCGGGAGAATGAACACATGGTCAGTGGGAGGATGGGAGGATGGCAATAACAACTCGTGTGACAGGTCCTCCGGTTGGAGCCCGGTGGATCCTCACTTCTACGGTGTGCACCGACCTCCCATTGGTGACCGCTCTGTCCTCGGCCACCCCGTCACCTCCAGGGCCTGTTCCTCAAAGATGGTGAGGATTCTTATGGCCGGCACCCCGCTGCCAGTCTGGGCCCTCTCCCGACAATTGTGTGACAGCAAGAGAAGGCATCGTTAGCTGCACATGTGGGGGCAAGAGGGAGGGGGAGTGTGAAGGAGGGGTTTGGGGGGGTGAAGGGGTAAAGGGGTGAAGGGAGGGAGGGTGAAAGGAGGGTTGAGGGGTAAGAGAGGGTTGTGGGGGTCTAATGGAGGGTTGGAAGGGTGTTCACATGCGTATGGGGCGGTTTCGGGGAAGGGGCTGCCAACTCACGCATGCAACCCAGTGTAGGTCATTGACCTTCTTGCGGTCCTGGAGGCCACTGCCACTTTGTCCCAGATGGCACTGGCTGCCCTGTGTCTCACCCTCTGAGACCCTCAGGGGAACAGGACCCACCTGGCCATGATCACATCTGGGAGCCTCCCGAGGTCCCTGTCTCCAAACCTTGGAGCCGGTCATCTCGGCGCCATGGCTGCGAACTGAGTGGGGTTGGCTGTGCAAGAGCTGTTTAACTGCTGGTCTGATCTGGAGATGCCGGCATTGGACTGGGGTGAGCACAGTAAGAGGTCTTACATTACCAGGTTGAAGTCCAACAGGTTTGTTTCAAATCAATAGCTTTCGGAGCACAGCTCCTTCCTCAGGTGAATGAAGAGGTGGATTCCAGAAACATTTATATATAGACAAAGTCAAAGATGCAAGACGATACTTTGAATGCGAGTCTTTGAAGGTAATTAAGTCTTTACGGGTCCAGACCGTGCGACTGGGGAGAGGGATAATCACAGGTTAAAGAGGTGTGAATTATCTCAAGCCAGGACAGTTGGTAGGATTTTGCAAGCCCAGGCCAGATGATGGGGGGGTTAATGTAATGCGACATGAATCAAAGGTCCCGGTTGAGGCAGTACTCATGTGTGCGGAACGTGGCTATATGTTTCTGCTCGGCGATTCTGCGTTGTCGTGCCTCCTTAAGGCCGCCTTGGAGAACACTTACCCGAAGATCAGAGGCTAAATGCCCTTGACTGTTAAAATGTTCTCCGACTGGAAGGGAGCATCCCTGCTTGGCGATTGTCATGCAATGTCTGGTCAATCGGCAGGCAGGAATGTTCTGGAACCATGAGGGTATGGGAGAGGATACCTTGCAAGACACTAGAGTTAGGGTGGCATGGTGGCACAGTGGTTAGCACTGCTCCAGGGATCCGGGTTCAATTCCAACCTCAGGTGACTGTGTGGATTTGCACTTTCTCCCGGTGACTGCGTGGGTTTCCTCCGGGTGCTAAATTGCCCCTTAGTGTCCAAAAGGTTAGGCGTGGTTACTGGGTTGTGGGGTTAGGGTGGAGGCGTTGCTTAAGTAGGGTGCTCTCTCCAAGGGCTGAATGGTCTCCTTCTGCACTGTAAATTCTATAAATCTATGAATCGTGGGTGGATTGGTGGGACATAGGGACATCGCAATGCATTGGGCGCTCACTTTGTTGTCTCATGCTGACCTCTGCCTCTGCGACTGCCCACTCTCCCACCACACTGACCAGGTCAAGTGCCCTCTGTTCCGTGATGGGGAGTGGCCGTAGGTCCGGAGGGCCCCCTCTTATCTTCTCCCGCTCCCTGCAATTGTGGACCACCTCCTCCTGGGGGGACAGATAAGGCACAGTGTGAGACAATCGGGCGCTGGCAGTGCAGGAGGTCCGCGGCTGGTATCCTGTGTGTGCGGGGCATCCGGGGTCAAAGGTTATGGGGGAGGGGGGGAAAGTGGAGTTGAGACCACAACCAGATCAGCCATGATCTTATCAAATGGAACTAGAGGCCAAATGTCCTACCTCTGCTCCAAATTCTTTTGCTTATGCAAAGAGCTCACCAGCAGCAAATGTTAAGACTGCGGTCTGTTCAAATTACAGCCTTTGCATTGACTTCTGAAATAGTGAAAACCATGGGCAGGATTCTCCGTTTCTGAGACTAACTGTTGACGGTGACGCAGGATTCGGGGACCTCACTGTACCGATTCAGCTACTGTTAAGGGGCTAGCACCGGCGCCACGTTGAACACAATCGATTCTAATGAGAAACAGTGTTGGGTTCGCCAGTTTCATGATTGACAGTTTCATGAAGCTGACAAGCTCTAGCCGCATATACACACTTCACACACCATCCCAGCCAACAAGATGGCAGCAAGGAGAGCGGCCCCAAGGTTCGGGGATCAGAGCTCGAGGCCTTGTTGGACACCGCGGAGGAGAGGATGACCTGTACCTCGGTCTGGCAAGGAGGTTGCCAGCTGCCGCCGTTCACTGTGCCTGGGCGCAGGTGGCAGAGGCGGTCAGCGCCGTGGGTAAGATCGTCCGGACAGGCCAGCAGTGCCGGAAAAACTGCACGCCCTCCTCATCGCAACTAGGGTGAACAGGCAGCACTGTGCCCGTGGCACCAACCCCCGTCCGACACATCGGTAACAGCACCATCCCCCCCCAGCCCACCAGGAGAGTGGTCGAACCCCCACTTAGCACCACACGCCGGTACCCTGGCCACTGAAGCCACCAGGAGGAGAACTGATGGACCTCCAGCCCCTAACTGTGGCTGAGCAGAGAGTCCGAGAGTGGTTGATGACCCAGAGAAAAGGAAGGTCGCCGAGGTGGGGTTTGGCCACGGGGGAGGAAGTGGGACTCTGCTGGGTTGCAGTTCCCTATGACACATGTGCCAAATCCCCCACCCCCACCCACACGCTCACTCCCCCCACCCCCCGACTCGCAGTGCAATCATGTGTCTTGTCTTGTGTCTTGCAGGACCTGGTTTAGCACAGTGTGCTGGTTTCGCACAGTGGGCTGGTTTAGCACAGTGGGCTGGTTTAGCACAGTGTGCTGGTTTAGCACAGTGGGCTGGTTTAGCACAGTGGGCTGGTTTAGCACAGTGTGCTGGTTTAGCACAGTGGGCTGGTTTAGCACAGTGGGCTGGTTTAGCACAGTGGGCTGGTTTAGCACAGTGGGCTGGTTTAGCACAGTGGTCTGGTTTAGCACAGTGGGCTGGTTTAGCACAGTGGGCTGGTTTCGCACAGTGGGCTGGTTTAGCACAGTGTGCTGGTTTAGCACAGTGGGCTGGTTTAGCACAGTGGGCTGGTTTAGCACAGTGGGCCGGTTAGCACAGTGGGCTGGTTTAGCACAGTGGGCTGGTTTAGCACAGTGGGCTGGTTTAGCACAGTGGGCTGGGTTAGCACAGTGGGCTGGTTTTGCACAGTGGGCTGATTTAGCACAGTGGGCTGGTTTAGCACAGTGGGCTGGTTTAGCACAGTGGGCTGGTTTAGCACAGTGGGCTGATTTAGCACAGTGGGCTGGTTTAGCACAGTGCGCTGGTTTAGCACAGTGGGCTGGTTTAGCACAGTGGGCTGATTTAGCACAGTGGGCTGGTTTAGCACAGTGGGCTGGTTTAGCACAGTGGGCTGGTTTTGCACAGTGGGCTGATTTAGCACAGTGGGCTGGTTTAGCACAGTGGGCTGGTTTAGCACAGTGGGCTGGTTTAGCTCAGTGGGCTGGTTTCGCACAGTGGGCTGGTTTAGCGCAGTGAGCTGGTTTAGCACAGTGGGCTGGTTTAGCACAGTGGGCTGGTTTAGCACAGTGGGCTGGTTTAGCACAGTGGGCTGGTTTAGCTCAGTGGGCTGGTTTAGCACAGTGGGCTGGTTTAGCACAGTGGGCTGGTTTAGCACAGTGGGCTGGGTTAGCACAGTGGGCCGGTCAGCACAGTGGGCTGGTTTAGCGCAGTGGGCTGGTTTAGCACAGTGGGCTGGTTTCGCACAGTGGGCTGGTTTAGCACAGTGGGCTGGTTTAGCACAGTGGGCTGGTTTAGCACAGTGGTCTGGTTTAGCGCAGTGGGCTGGTTTAGCGCAGTGGGCTGGTTTAGCACAGTGGGCTGGTTTAGCACAGTGGGCTGGTTTCGCACAGTGGGCTGGTTTAGCACAGTGGGCTGGTTTAGCACAGTGGTCTGGTTTAGCGCAGTGGGCTGGTTTAGCTCAGTGGGCTGGTTTAGCACAGTGGGCTGGTTTCGCACAGTGGTCTGGTTTAGCACAGTGGGCTGGTTTAGCACAGTGGGCTGGGTTAGCACAGTGGGCTGGTTTAGCACAGTGGGCTGGTTTAGCACAGTGGGCTGGTTTCGCACAGTGGTCTGGTTTAGCACAGTCGGCTGGTTTAGCACAGTGGGCTGGGATAGCACAGTGGGCTGGTTTAGCACAGTGGGCTGGTTTAGCACAGTGGGCTGGTTTAGCACAGTGGTCTGGTTTAGCACAGTGGGCTGGTTTAGCACAGTGGGCTGGGTTAGCACAGTGGGCTGGGTTAGCACAGTGGGCTGGTTTAGCACAGTGGGCTGGTTTAGCACAGTGGGCTGGTTTCGCACAGTGGGCTGGTTTAGCACAATGGGCTGGTTTAGCACAGTGGGCTGGTTTAGCACAGTGGGCTGGTTTCGCACAGTGGGCTGGTTTAGCACAGTGGGCTGGTTTAGCACAATGGGCTGGTTTAGCACAGTGGGCTGGTTTAGCACAGTGCGCTGGTTTCGCACAGTGGGCTGGTTTAGCACAGTGGGCTGGTTTAGCGCAGTGCGCTGGTTTAGCACAGTGGGCTGGTTTAGCACAGTGGGCTGGTTTAGCACAGTGGGCTGGTTTAGCACAATGGGCTGGTTTAGCACAGTGGGCTGGTTTAGCACAGTGGGCTGGTTTAGCACAGTGGGCTGGTTTACCACAGTGGGCTGGCTTGGCACAGTGGGCTGGTTTAGCACAGTGGGCTGGTTTAGCACAGTGAGCTGGTTTAGCACAGTGGGCTGGTTTAGCGCAGTGGGCTGGTTTAGCACAGTGGGCTGGTTGAGCACAGTGGGCTGGTTTAGCACAGTGAGCTGGTTAAGCACAGTGGGCTGGTTTAGCACAGTGGGCTGGTTTAGCACAGGGGGCTGGTTTAGCACAGTGGGCTGGTTTAGCGCAGTGGGCTGGTTTAGCACAGTGCGCTGGTTTAGCACAGTGGGCTGGTTTAGCACAGTGCGCTGGTTTAGCACAGTGGGCTGGTTTAGCACAGTGGGCTGGTTTAGCACAGTGGGCTGGGTTAGCACAGTGGGCTGGTTTTACACAGTGGGCTGATTTAGCACAGTGGGCTGGTTTAGCACAGTGTGCTGGTTTAGCTCAGTGTGCTGGTTTAGCACAGTGGACTGGTTTAGCACAGTGGGCTGGTTTAGCGCAGTGGGCTGGTTTAGCACAGTGGGCTGGTTTAGCTCAGTGGGCTGGTTTCGCACAGTGGGCTGGTTTAGCACAGTGGGCTGGTTTACCACAGTGGGCTGGTTTAGCTCAGTGGGCTGGTTTCGCACAGTGGGCTGGTTTAGCACAGTGGGCTGGTTTAGCACAGTGGGCTGGTTTAGCACAGTGGGCTGGTTTAGCTCAGTGGGCTGGTTTAGCACAGTGGGCTGGTTTAGCACAGTGGGCTGGTTTAGCACAGTGGGCTGGGTTAGCACACTGGGCCGGTCAGCACAGTGGGCTGGTTTAGCGCAGTGGGCTGGTTTAGCACAGTGGGCTGGTTTCGCACAGTGGGCTGGTTTAGCACAGTGGGCTGGTTTAGCACAGTGGTCTGGTTTAGCGCAGTGGGCTGGTTTAGCACAGTGGGCTGGTTTAGCACAGTGGGCTGGTTTAGCACAGTGGGCTGGTTTCGCACAGTGGGCTGGTTTAGCACAGTGGGCTGGTTTAGCACAGTGGTCTGGTTTAGCGCAGTGGGCTGGTTTAGCTCAGTGGGCTGGTTTAGCACAGTGGGCTGGTTTCGCACAGTGGTCTGGTTTAGCACAGTGGGCTGGTTTAGCACAGTGGGCTGGGTTAGCACAGTGGGCTGGTTTAGCACAGTGGGCTGGTTTAGCACAGTGGGCTGGTTTCGCACAGTGGTCTGGTTTAGCACAGTGGGCTGGTTTAGCACAGTGGGCTGGGTTAGCACAGTGGGCTGGTTTAGCACAGTGGGCTGGTTTAGCACAGTGGGCTGGTTTAGCACAGTGGGCTGGTTTAGCGCAGTGGGCTGGTTTAGCTCAGTGGGCTGGTTTAGCACAGTGGGCTGGTTTCGCACAGTGGTCTGGTTTAGCACAGTGGGCTGGTTTAGCACAGTGGGCTGGGTTAGCACAGTGGGCTGGTTTAGCACAGTGGGCTGGTTTAGCACAGTGGGCTGGTTTCGCACAGTGGTCTGGTTTAGCACAGTGGGCTGGTTTAGCACAGTGGGCTGGGTTAGCACAGTGGGCTGGTTTAGCACAGTGGGCTGGTTTAGCACAGTGGGCTGGTTTAGCACAGTGGGCTGGTTTAGCACAGTGGTCTGGTTTAGCACAGTGGGCTGGTTTAGCACAGTGGGCTGGTTTAGCACAGTGGGCTGGGTTAGCACAGTGGGCTGGTTTAGCACAGTGGGCTGGTTTAGCACAGTGGGCTGGTTTAGCACAGTGGGCTGGTTTAGCACAGTGGTCTGGTTTAGCACAGTGGGCTGGTTTAGCACAGTGGGCTGGTTTAGCACAGTGGGCTGGGTTAGCACAGTGGGCTGGGTTAGCACAGTGGGCTGGTTTAGCACAGTGGGCAGGTTTAGCACAGTGGGCTGGTTTCGCACAGTGGGCTGGTTTAGCACAATGGGCTGGTTTAGCACAGTGGGCTGGTTTCGCACAGTGGGCTGGTTTAGCACAGTGGGCTGGTTTAGCACAATGGGCTGGTTTAGCACAGTGGGCTGGTTTAGCACAGTGCGCTGGTTTCGCACAGTGGGCTGGTTTAGCACAGTGGGCTGGTTTAGCGCAGTGCGCTGGTTTAGCACAGTGGGCTGGTTTAGCACAGTGGGCTGGTTTAGCACAGTGGGCTGGTTTAGCACAATGGGCTGGTTTAGCACAGTGGGCTGGTTTAGCACAGTGGGCTGGTTTAGCACAGTGGCTGGTTTAGCACAGTGGGCTGGTTTAGCACAGTGGGCTGGTTTAGCTCAGTGCGCTGGTTTAGCACAGTGCGCTGGTTTAGCACAGTGGGCTGGTTTCGCACAGTGGGCTGGTTTAGCACAGTGGGCTGGTTTAGCACAGTGGGCTGGTTTAGCACAGTGCGCTGGTTTAGCACAGTGGGCTGGTTTCGCACAGTGGGCTGGTTTAGCACAGTGGGCTGGTTTAGCGCAGTGGGCTGGTTTAGCACAGTGGGCTGGTTTAGCGCAGTGGGCTGGTTTAGCACAGTGGGCTGGTTTAGCACAGTGGGCTGGTTTAGCGCAGTGGGCTGGTTTAGCGCAGTGGGCTGGTTTAGCACAGTGGGCTGGTTTAGCACAGTGGGCTGGTTTAGCACAGTGGGCTGGTTTAGTACAGTGGGCTGGTTTAGCACAGTGGGCTGGTTTAGCACAGTGGGCTGGTTTAGCACAGTGGGCTGGTTTCGCACAGTGGGCTGGTTTCGCACAGTGGGCTGGTTTAGCACAGTGGGCTGGTTTAGCGCAGTGGGCTGGTTTAGCGCAGTGGGCTGGTTTAGCGCAGTGGGCTGGTTTAGCGCAGTGGGCTGGTATAGCGCAGTGGGCTGGTTTAGCACAGTGGGCTGGTTTAGCGCAGTGGGCTGGTTTAGCACAGTGGGCTGGTTTAGCACAGTGGGCTGGTTTAGCACAGTGGGCTGGTTTAGCACAGTGGGCTGGTTTAGCACAGTGGGCTGGTTTAGCACAGTGGGCTGGTTTAGCACAGTGTGCTGGTTTAGCACAGTGGGCTGGTTTAGCACAGTGGGCTGGTTTAGCGCAGTGGGCTGGTTTAGCGCAGTGGGCTGGTTTAGCGCAGTGGGCTGGTTTAGCGCAGTGGGCTGGTTTAGCACAGTGGGCTGGTTTAGCACAGTGGGCTGGTTTAGCGCAGTGGGCTGGTTTAGCACAGTGGGCTGGTTTAGCACAGTGGGCTGGTTTAGGGCAGTGGGCTGGTTTAGCACAGTGGGCTGGTTTAGCACAGTGGGCTGGTTTAGCGCAGTGGGCTGGTTTAGCACAGTGGCTGGTTTAGCACAGTGGGCTGGTTTAGCACAGTGGGCTGGTTTAGCACAGTGGGCTGGTTTAGCTCAGTGGGCTGGTTTAGCACAGTGGGCTGGTTTAGCACAGTGGGCTGGTTTCGCACAGTGGGCTGGTTTAGCACAGTGTGCTGGTTTAGCGCAGTGGGCTGGTTTAGCACAGTGGGCTGGTTTAGCACAGTGGGCTGGTTTCGCACAGTGGGCTGGTTTAGCACAGTGGGCTGGTTTAGCACAGTGGGCTGGTTTAGCACAGAGTGCTGGTTTAGCACAGTGGGCTGGTTTAGCACAGTGGGCTGGTTTAGCACAGTGGGCTGGTTTAGCACAGTGGGCTGGTTTAGCACAGTGCGCTGGTTTAGCACAGTGCGCTGGTTTAGCAGAGTGGGCTGGTTTAGCACAGTGGCTGGTTTAGCACAGTGGGTTGGTTTAGCACAGTGCGCTGGTTTTGCACAGTGGCTGGTTTAGCACAGTGGGCTGGTTTAGCACAGTGGGCTGGTTTAGCACAGTGCGCTGGTTTAGCACAGTGCGCTGGTTTAGCACAGTGGGCTGGTTTAGCACAGTGGCTGGTTTAGCACAGTGGGCTGGTTTAGCGCAGTGGGCTGGTTTAGCACAGTGGGCTGGTTTAGCACAGTGGGCTGGTTTAGCACAGTGGGCTGGTTTAGCACAGTGGGCTGGTTTAGCACAGTGGGCTGGTTTAGCACAGTGCGCTGGTTTAGCACAGTGGGCTGGTTTAGCACAGTGGTTGGTTTATCACAGCGGGCTGGTTTAGCACAGTGGCTGGTTTATCACAGTGGGCTGGTTTAGCACAGTGGGCTGGTTTAGCACAGTGGGCTGGTTTAGCACAGTGGGCTGGTTTAGCACAGTGGGCTGGTTTAGCGCAGTGGGCTGGTTTAGCGCACTGGGCTGGTTTAGCACAGTGGGCTGGTTTAGCGCAGTGGGCTGGTTTCGCACAGTGCGCTGGTTTAGCACAGTCGGCTGGTTTAGCACAGTGGGTTGGTTTAGCACAGTGGGCCGGTTTAGCACAGTGGGCTGGGTTAGCACAGTGGGCTGGTTTAGCACAGTGCGCTGGTTTAGCACAGTGGGCTGGTTTAGCACAGTGGCTGGTTTAGCACCGTGGGCTGGTTTAGCACAGTGGGCTGGTTTCGCTCAGTGGGCTGGTTTAGCACAGTGTGCTGGTTTAGCACAGTGGGCTGGTTTAGCACAGTGGGCTGGTTTAGCACAGTGGGCTGGTTTAGCACAGTGGGCTGGTTTCGCTCAGTGGGCTGGTTTAGCACAGTGGCTGGTTTAGCACCGTGGGCTGGTTTAGCACAGTGGGCTGGTTTCGCTCAGTGGGCTGGTTTAGCACAGTGTGCTGGTTTAGCACAGTGGGCTGGTTTAGCACAGTGGGCTGGTTTAGCACAGTGGGCTGGTTTAGCACAGTGGGCTGGTTTAGCACAGTGCGCTGGTTTAGCGGAGTGGGCTGGTTTAGCACAGTGCGTTGGTTTAGCACAGTGGGCTGGTTTAGCACAGTGGGCTGGTTTAGCACAGTGGGCTGGTTTAGCACAGTGGTCTGGTTTAGCGCAGTGTGCTGGTTTAGCAGAGTCGGCTGGTTTAGCACATTGGGCTGGTTTAGCACAGTGGGCTGGTTTAGCACAGTGGTCTGGTTTAGCGCAGTGTGCTGGTTTCGCACAGTGGGCTGGTTTAGCACAGTGGGCTGGTTTAGCACAGTGGGCTGGTTTAGCACAGTGGCTGGTTTAGCACAGTGGGCTGGTTTAGCACAGTGGGCTGGTTTAGCACAGTGGGCTGGTTTAGCGCAGTGGGCTGGTTTCGCACAGTGGGCTGGTTTAGCGCAGTGGGCTGGTTTAGCGCAGTGGGCTGGTTTAGCGCAGTGGGCTGGTTTAGCACAGTGGGCTGGTTAGCACAGTGGGCTGGTTTAGCACAGTGGGCTGGTTTAGCGCAGTGGGCTGGTTTAGCGCAGTGGGCTGGTTTAGCACAGTGGGCTGGTTTAGCACAGTGGGCTGGTTTAGCACAGTGGGTTGGTTTAGCACATTGGGCTGGTTTAGCACAGTGGGCTGGTTTAGCACAGTGGGCTGGTTTAGCACATTGGGCTGGTTTAGCACAGTGGGTTGGTTTAGCACATTGGGCTGGTTTAGCACAGTGGGCTGGTTCAGCACAGTGGGCTGGTTTCGCACAGTGGGCTGGTTTAGCACAGTGGGCTGGTTTAGCTCAGTGGGCTGGTTTAGCACAGTGGGCTGGTTTAGCGCAGTGGGCTGGTTTCGCTCAGTGGGCTGGTTTAGCACAGTGGGTTGGTTTAGCACATTGGGCTGGTTTAGCACAGTGGGCTGGTTTAGCACAGTGGGTTGGTTTAGCACATTGGGCTGGTTTAGCACAGTGGGCTGGTTTAGCACAGTGGGCTGGTTTAGCACAGTGGGCTGGTTTAGCACAGTGGGCTGGTTTAGCGCAGTGGGCTGGTTTAGCACAGTGGTCTGGTTTAGCTCAGTGGGCTGGTTTAGCGCAGTGGGCTGGTTTAGCACAGTGGGCTGGTTTAGCACAGTGGGCTGGTTTAGCACAGTGGGCTGGTTTAGCTCAGTGGGCTGGTTTAGCGCAGTGGGCTGGTTTAGCGCAGTGGGCTGGTTTAGCACAGTGGGCTGGTTTAGCGCAGTGGGCTGGTTTAGCACAGTGGGCTGGTTTAGCACAGTGGGCTGGTTTAGCACAGTGGGCTGGTTTAGCACAGTGGGCTGGTTTAGCACAGAGGGCTGGTTTAGCACAGTGTGCTGGTTTAGCACAGTGGGCTGGTTTAGCACAGTGGGCTGGTTTAGCGCAGTGGGCTGGTTTAGCGCAGTGGGCTGGTTTAGCGCAGTGGGCTGGTTTAGCACAGTGGGCTGGTTTAGCACAGTGGGCTGGTTTAGCACAGTGGGCTGGTTTAGCGCAGTGGGCTGGTTTAGCGCAGTGGGCTGGTTTAGCACAGTGGGCTGGTTTAGCGCAGTGGGCTGGTTTAGCACAGTGGGCTGGTTTAGCACAGTGGGCTGGTTTAGCGCAGTGGGCTGGTTTAGCACAGTGGCTGGTTTAGCACAGTGGGCTGGTTTATCACAGTGCGCTGGTTTAGCACAGTGGTCTGGTTTAGCACAGTGGGCTGGTTTAGCACAGTGGGCTGGTTTAGCTCAGTGGGCTGGTTTAGCACAGTGGGCTGGTTTAGCACAGTGGGCTGGTTTCGCACAGTGGGCTGGTTTAGCACAGTGTGCTGGTTTAGCGCAGTGGGCTGGTTTAGCACAGTGGGCTGGTTTAGCACAGTGGGCTGGTTTCGCACAGTGGGCTGGTTTAGCACAGTGGGCTGGTTTAGCACAGTGGGCTGGTTTAGCACAGAGTGCTGGTTTAGCACAGTGGGCTGGTTTAGCACAGTGGGCTGGTTTAGCACAGTGGGCTGGTTTAGCACAGTGGGCTGGTTTAGCACAGTGCGCTGGTTTAGCACAGTGCGCTGGTTTAGCACAGTGGGCTGGTTTAGCACAGTGGCTGGTTTAGCACAGTGGGTTGGTTTAGCACAGTGCGCTGGTTTTGCACAGTGGCTGGTTTAGCACAGTGGGCTGGTTTAGCACAGTGGGCTGGTTTAGCACAGTGCGCTGGTTTAGCACAGTGCGCTGGTTTAGCACAGTGGGCTGGTTTAGCACAGTGGGCTGGTTTAGCACAGTGGGCTGGTTTCGCTCAGTGGGCTGGTTTAGCACAGTGGCTGGTTTAGCACCGTGGGCTGGTTTAGCACAGTGGGCTGGTTTCGCTCAGTGGGCTGGTTTAGCACAGTGTGCTGGTTTAGCACAGTGGGCTGGTTTAGCACAGTGGGCTGGTTTAGCACAGTGGGCTGGTTTAGCACAGTGGGCTGGTTTAGCACAGTGGGCTGGTTTAGCACAGTGGGCTGGTTTAGCACAGTGCGCTGGTTTAGCGGAGTGGGCTGGTTTAGCACAGTGCGCTGGTTTAGCACAGTGGGCTGGTTTAGCACAGTGGGCTGGTTTAGCACAGTGGGCTGGTTTAGCACAGTGGTCTGGTTTAGCGCAGTGTGCTGGTTTAGCAGAGTCGGCTGGTTTAGCACATTGGGCTGGTTTAGCACAGTGGGCTGGTTTAGCACAGTGGTCTGGTTTAGCGCAGTGTGCTGGTTTCGCACAGTGGGCTGGTTTAGCACAGTGGGCTGGTTTAGCACAGTGGGCTGGTTTAGCACAGTGGCTGGTTTAGCACAGTGGGCTGCTTTAGCACAGTGGGCTGGTTTAGCACAGTGGGCTGGTTTAGCGCAGTGGGCTGGTTTCGCACAGTGGGCTGGTTTAGCGCAGTGGGCTGGTTTAGCGCAGTGGGCTGGTTTAGCGCAGTGGGCTGGTTTAGCACAGTGGGCTGGTTAGCACAGTGGGCTGGTTTAGCACAGTGGGCTGGTTTAGCGCAGTGGGCTGGTTTAGCGCAGTGGGCTGGTTTAGCACAGTGGGCTGGTTTAGCACAGTGGGCTGGTTTAGCACAGTGGGTTGGTTTAGCACATTGGGCTGGTTTAGCACAGTGGGCTGGTTTAGCACAGTGGGCTGGTTTAGCACATTGGGCTGGTTTAGCACAGTGGGTTGGTTTAGCACATTGGGCTGGTTTAGCACAGTGGGCTGGTTCAGCACAGTGGGCTGGTTTCGCACAGTGGGCTGGTTTAGCACAGTGGGCTGGTTTAGCTCAGTGGGCTGGTTTAGCACAGTGGGCTGGTTTAGCGCAGTGGGCTGGTTTCGCTCAGTGGGCTGGTTTAGCACAGTGGGTTGGTTTAGCACATTGGGCTGGTTTAGCACAGTGGGCTGGTTTAGCACAGTGGGTTGGTTTAGCACATTGGGCTGGTTTAGCACAGTGGGCTGGTTTAGCACAGTGGGCTGGTTTAGCACAGTGGGCTGGTTTAGCACAGTGGGCTGGTTTAGCGCAGTGGGCTGGTTTAGCACAGTGGTCTGGTTTAGCTCAGTGGGCTGGTTTAGCGCAGTGGGCTGGTTTAGCACAGTGGGCTGGTTTAGCAGAGTGGGCTGGTTTAGCACAGTGGGCTGGTTTAGCTCAGTGGGCTGGTTTAGCGCAGTGGGCTGGTTTAGCACAGTGGGCTGGTTTAGCACAGTGGGTTGGTTTAGCACAGTGGGCTGGTTGAGCACAGTGGGCTGGTTTAGCTCAGTGGGCTGGTTTAGCACATTGGGCTGGTTTAGCACAGTGGGTTGGTTTAGCACATTGGGCTGGTTTAGCACAGTGGGCTGGTTCAGCACAGTGGGTTGGTTTAGCACATTGGGCTGGTTTAGCACAGTGGGCTGGTTTAGCACATTGGGCTGGTTTAGCGCAGTGGGCTGGTTTAGCACAGTGGGCTGGTTTAGCACAGTGGGTTGGTTTAGCACAGTGGGCTGGTTGAGCACAGTGGGCTGGTTTAGCACAGTGGGCTGGTTTAGCACATTGGGCTGGTTTAGCACAGTGGGTTGGTTTAGCACATTGGGCTGGTTTAGCACAGTGGGCTGGTTCAGCACAGTGGGCTGGTTTCGCACAGTGGGCTGGTTTAGCACAGTGGGCTGGTTTAGCTCAGTGGGCTGGTTTAGCACAGTGGGCTGGTTTAGCACAGTGGGCTGGTTTAGCACAGTGGGCTGGTTGAGCACAGTGGGCTGGTTTAGCAGAGTGGGCTGGTTTAGCACAGTGTGCTGGTTTAGCACAGTGGGCTGGTTTAGCACAGTGGGCTGGTTTAGCACAGTGGGCTGGTTTCGCACAGTGGGCTGGTTTAGCTCAGTGGGCTGGTTTAGCACAGTGGGCTGGTTTAGCACAGTGGTCTGGTTTAGCACAGTGGGCTGGTTTAGCACAGTGGGCTGGTTTAGCACAGTGGGCTGGTTTAGCACAGTGGGCTGGTTTAGCTCAGTGGGCTGGTTTTGCACAGTGGGCTGGTTTAGCGCAGTGGGCTGGTTTCGCTCAGTGGGCTGGTTTAGCACAGTGGGTTGGTTTAGCACATTGGGCTGGTTTAGCACAGTGGGCTGGTTTAGCACAGTGGGTTGGTTTAGCACATTGGGCTGGTTTAGCACAGTGTGCTGGTTTAGCACAGTGGGCTGGTTTAGCACAGTGGGCTGGTTTAGCACAGTGGGCTGGTTTAGCACAGTGGGCTGGTTTAGCACAGTGGGCTGGTTTAGCGCAGTGGGCTGGTTTAGCACAGTGGTCTGGTTTAGCTCAGTGGGCTGGTTTAGCGCAGTGGGCTGGTTTAGCACAGTGGGCTGGTTTAGCACAGTGGGCTGGTTTAGCTCAGTGGGCTGGTTTAGCGCAGTGGGCTGGTTTAGCACAGTGGGCTGGTTTAGCACAGTGGGCTGGTTTAGCACAGTGGGCTGGTTTAGAACAGTGGCTGGTTTAGCACAGTGGCTGGTTTAGCACAGTGGGCTGGTTTAGCACAGTGGGCTGGTTTAGCACAGTGGGCTGGTTTAGCACAGTGGCTGGTTTAGCACAGTGGGCTGGTTTAGCACAGTGGGCTGGTTTAGCTCAGTGGGCTGGTTTAGCACAGTGGGCTGGTTTAGCACAGTGGGCTGGTTTAGCACAGTAGGCTGGTTTAGCACAGTGGGCTGGTTTAGCTCAGTGGGCTGGTTTAGCACAGTGGGCTGGTTTAGCACAGTGGGCTGGTTTCGCACAGTGGGCTGGTTTCGCACAGTGGGCTGGTTTCGCGCAGTGGGCTGGTTTCGCACAGTGGGCTGGTTCAGCACAGTGGGCTGGTTTAGCACAGTGGGCTGGTTTAGCACAGTGGGCTGGTTTCGCACAGTGGGCTGGTTTCGCACAGTGGGCTGGTTTCGCACAGTGGGCTGGTTTAGCAGAGTGGGCTGGTTTAGCACAGTGGGCTGGTTTAGCTCAGTGGGCTGGTTTAGCACAGTGGGCTGGTTTAGCAGAGTGGGCTGGTTTAGCACAGTGGGCTGGTTTAGCGCAGTGGGCTGGTTTAGCTCAGTGGGCTGGTTGAGCACAGTGGGCTGGTTTAGCACAGTGGGCTGGTTTAGCTCAGTGGGCTGGTTTAGCACAGTGGGCTGGTTTAGCACAGTGCGCTGGTTGAGCACAGTGGGCTGGTTTAGCACAGTGGGCTGATTTAGCACAGTGGGCTGGTTTAGCAGAGTGGGCTGGTTTAGCACAGTGGGCTGGTTTAGCTCAGTGGGCTGGTTTAGCACAGTGGGCTGGTTGAGCACAGTGGGCTGGTTTAGCAGAGTGGGCTGGTTGAGCACAGTGGGCTGGTTTAGCTCAGTGGGCTGGTTGAGCACAGTGGGCTGGTTTAGCTCAGTGGGCTGGTTTAGCACAGTGGGCTGGTTTAGCACAGTGGGCTGGTTGAGCACAGTGGGCTGGTTTAGCAGAGTGGGCTGGTTTAGCACAGTGTGCTGGTTTAGCACAGTGGGCTGGTTTAGCTCAGTGGGCTGGTTTAGCACAGTGGGCTGGTTGAGCACTGTGGGCTGGTTGAGCACAGTGGGCTGGTTTAGCAGAGTGGGCTGGTTTCGCACAGTGGGCTGGTTTAGCACAGTGGGCTGGTTTAGCTCAGTGGGCTGGTTTAGCGCAATGGGCTGGTTTAGCAGAGTGGGCTGGTTTAGCACAGTGGGCTGGTTTAGCGCAGTGGGCTGGTTTAGCTCAGTGGGCTGGTTGAGCACAGTGGGCTGGTTTAGCACAGTGGGCTGGTTTAGCTCAGTGGGCTGGTTTAGCACAGTGGGCTGGTTTAGCACAGTGGGCTGGTTTAGCACAGTGGGCTGGTTTAGCACAGTGGGCTGGTTTAGCAGAGTGGGCTGGTTTAGCACAGTGGGCTGGTTTAGCTCAGTGGGCTGGTTTAGCACAGTGGGCTGGTTGAGCACAGTGGGCTGGTTTAGCAGAGTGGGCTGGTTGAGCACAGTGGGCTGGTTTAGCTCAGTGGGCTGGTTGAGCACAGTGGGCTGGTTTAGCTCAGTGGGCTGGTTTAGCACAGTGGGCTGGTTTAGCACAGTGGGCTGGTTGAGCACAGTGGGCTGGTTTAGCAGAGTGGGCTGGTTTAGCACAGTGTGCTGGTTTAGCACAGTGGGCTGGTTTAGCTCAGTGGGCTGGTTTAGCACAGTGAGCTGGTTTATCACACTGGGCTGGTTTCGCACAGTGGGCTGGTTTAGCACAGTGGGCTGGTTTAGCTCAATGGGCTGGTTTAGCACAGTGGGCTGGTTTAGCGCAGTGGGCTGGTTTAGCACAGTGGGTTGGTTTAGCACAGTGGGCCGGTTTAGCACAGTGGGCTGGTTTAGCACAGTGGGCTGGTTTATCACAGTGGGCTGGTTTAGCACAGTTGGCTGGTTTAGCACAGTGGGCTGGTTTAGCACAGTGGGCTGGTTTAGCACAGTGGGCTGGTTTAGCACAGTGGGCTGGTTTCGCACAGTGGGCTGGTTTCGCACAGTGGGCTGGTTTAGCTCAGTGGGCTGGTTTCGCACAGTGGGCTGGTTTAGCACAGTGGTCTGGTTTAGCACAGTGGGCTGGTTTAGCACAGTGGGCTGGTTTAGCACAGTGGGCTGGTTTAGCTCAGTGGGCTGGTTTTGCACAGTGGGCTGGTTTTGCACAGTGGGCTGGTTTAGCACAGTGGGCTGGTTTAGCACAGTGGGCTGGTTTCGCACAGTGGGCTGGTTTCGCACAGTGGGCTGGTTTAGCTCAGTGGGCTGGTTTCGCACAGTGGGCTGGTTTAGCACAGTGGTCTGGTTTAGCACAGTGGGCTGGTTTAGCACAGTGGGCTGGTTTAGCACAGTGGGCTGGTTTAGCTCAGTGGGCTGGTTTTGCACAGTGGGCTGGTTTATCACAGTGGGCTGGTTTAGCACAGTGGGCTGGTTTAGCACAGTGGGCTGGTTTAGCACAGTGGGCTGGTTTATCACAGTGGGCTGGTTTAGCACAGTGGGCTGGTTTAGCACAGTGGGCTGGTTTAGCACAGTGGGCTGGTTTCGCACAGTGGGCTGGTTTAGCACAGTGGGCTGGTTTAGCACAGTGGGCTGGTTTAGCACAGTGGGCTGGTTTATCACAGTGGGCTGGTTTAGCACAGTGGGCTGGTTTAGCACAGTGGGCTGGTTTAGCACAGTGGGCTGGTTTAGCACAGTTGGCTGGTTTAGCACAGTGGGCTGGTTTAGCACAGTGGGCTGGTTTAGCACAGTGGGCTGGTTTAGCACAGTGGGCTGGTTTCGCACAGTGGGCTGGTTTAGCTCAGTGGGCTGGTTTCGCACAGTGGGCTGGTTTAGCACAGTGGCCTGGTTTAGCACAGTGGGCTGGTTTAGCACAGTGGGCTGGTTTAGCACAGTGGGCTGGTTTAGCTCAGTGGGCTGGTTTTGCACAGTGGGCTGGTTTTGCACAGTGGGCTGGTTTAGCTCAGTGGGCTGGTTTAGCACAGTGGGCTGGTTTAGCACAGTGGGCTGGTTTAGCACAGTGGGCTGGTTTAGCACAGTGGGCTGGTTTATCACAGTGGGCTGGTTTAGCTCATTGGGCTGGTTTTGCACAGTGGGCTGGTTTTGCACAGTGGGCTGGTTTAGCACAGTGGGCTGGTTTAGCACAGTGGGCTGGTTTAGCACAGTGGGCTGGTTTAGCACAGTGAGCTGGTTGAGCACAGTGGGCTGGTTTAGCACAGTGGGCTGGTTTAGCACAGTGGGCTGGTTTAGCACAGTGGGCTGGTTTAGCACAGTGGGCTGGTTTAGCACAGTGGGCTGGTTTAGCACAGTGGGCTGGTTGAGCACAGTGGGCTGGTTTAGCAGAGTGGGCTGGTTTAGCACAGTGGGCTGGTTTAGCAGAGTGGGCTGGTTTAGCACAGTGGGCTGGTTTAGCACAGTGGGCTGGTTTAGCTCAGTGGGCTGGTTTAGCTCAGTGGGCTGGTTTCGCACAGTGGGCTGGTTTAGCACAGTGGGCTGGTTTAGCACAGTGGGCTGGTTTAGCTCAGTGGGCTGGTTTAGCACAGTGGGCTGGTTCAGCACAGTGGGCTGGTTTAGCACAGTGGGCTGGTTTAGCTCAGTGGGCTGGTTTAGCGCAATGGGCTGGTTTAGCACAGTGGGCTGGTTTAGCGCAGTGGGCTGGTTTAGCACAGTGGGTTGGTTTAGCACAGTGGGCCGGTTTAGCACAGTGGGCTGGTTTCGCACAGTGGGCTGGTTTCGCACAGTGGGCTGGTTTAGCACAGTGTGCTGGTTTCGCACAGTGGGCTGGTTTAGCACAGTGGGCTGGTTTAGCACAGTGGGCTGGTTTAGCTCAGTGTGCTGGTTTCGCACAGTGGGCTGGTTTAGCACAGTGGGCTGGTTTAGCACAGTGGCTGGTTGAGCACAGTGGGCTGGTTTAGCACAGTGGGCTGGTTTAGCAGAGTGTGCTGGTTTAGCACAGTGGGCTGGTTTAGCACAGTGGGCTGGTTTAGCACAGTGGGCTGGTTTAGCACAGTGGGCTGGTTTAGCACAGTGGGCTGGTTTAGCAGAGTGTGCTGGTTTAGCACAGTGGGCTGGTTTAGCACAGCGGGCTGGTTTAGCACAGTGGGCTGGTTTAGCACAGTGGGCTGGTTTCGCACAGTGGGCTGGTTTAGCAGAGTGTGCTGGTTTAGCACAGTGGGCTGGTTTAGCACAGTGTGCTGGTTTCGCACAGTGGGCTGGTTTAGCACAGTGGCTGGTTTAGCACAGTGGGCTGGTTTAGCACAGTGGGCTGGTTTAGCACAGTGGGCTGGTTTAGCTCAGTGTGCTGGTTTCGCACAGTGGGCTGGTTTAGCTCAGTGGGCTGGTTTAGCACAGTGGGCTGGTTTAGCTCAGTGTGCTGGTTTCGCACAGTGGGCTGGTTTAGCACAGTGGGCTGGTTTATCACAGTGGGCTGGTTTAGCTCAGTGGGCTGGTTTAGCACAGTGGGCTGGTTTAGCACAGTGGGCTGGTTTAGCACAGTGGGCTGGTTTAGCACAGTGGGCTGGTTTATCACAGTGGGCTGGTTTAGCACAGTGGGCTGGTTTAGCACAGTGGGCTGGTTTAGCACAGTGTGCTGGTTTCGCACAGTGGGCTGGTTTAGCACAGTGGGCTGGTTTATCACAGTGGGCTGGTTTATCACAGTGGGCTGGTTTAGCACAGTGGGCTGGTTTATCACAGTGGGCTGGTTTAGCACAGTTGGCTGGTTTAGCACAGTGGGCTGGTTTAGCACAGTGGGCTGGTTTAGCACAGTGTGCTGGTTTCGCACAGTGGGCTGGTTTAGCACAGTTGGCTGGTTTAGCACAGTGGGCTGGTTTAGCACAGTGGGCTGGTTTAGCACAGTGGGCTGGTTTAGCACAGTGGGCTGGTTTAGCACAGTGGGCTGGTTTAGCTCAGTGGGCTGGTTTCGCACAGTGGGCTGGTTTAGCACAGTGGTCTGGTTTAGCACAGTGGGCTGGTTTAGCACAGTGGGCTGGTTTAGCACAGTGGGCTGGTTTAGCTCAGTGGGCTGGTTTTGCACAGTGGGCTGGTTTTGCACAGTGGGCTGGTTTAGCTCAGTGGGCTGGTTTAGCACAGTGGGCTGGTTTAGCACAGTGGGCTGGTTTAGCACAGTGGGCTGGTTTATCACAGTGGGCTGGTTTAGCACAGTTGGCTGGTTTAGCACAGTGGGCTGGTTTAGCACAGTGGGCTGGTTTAGCACAGTGTGCTGGTTTCGCACAGTGGGCTGGTTTAGCACAGTGGGCTGGTTTATCACAGTGGGCTGGTTTAGCACAGTTGGCTGGTTTAGCACAGTGGGCTGGTTTAGCACAGTGGGCTGGTTTAGCACAGTGGGCTGGTTTAGCACAGTGGGCTGGTTTAGCACAGTGGGCTGGTTTCGCACAGTGGGCTGGTTTAGCTCAGTGGGCTGGTTTCGCACAGTGGGCTGGTTTAGCACAGTGGGCTGGTTTAGCACAGTGGTCTGGTTTCGCACAGTGGGCTGGTTTAGCACAGTGGGCTGGTTTAGCACAGTGGGCTGGTTTAGCTCAGTGGGCTGGTTTTGCACAGTGGGCTGGTTTTGCACAGTGGGCTGGTTTAGCTCAGTGGGCTGGTTTAGCACAGTGGGCTGGTTTAGCACAGTGGGCTGGTTTAGCACAGTGGGCTGGTTTAGCACAGTGGGCTGGTTTATCACAGTGGGCTGGTTTAGCTCAGTGGGCTGGTTTTGCACAGTGGGCTGGTTTTGCACAGTGGGCTGGTTTTGCACAGTGGGCTGGTTTAGCACAGTGGGCTGGTTTAGCACAGTGGGCTGGTTAGGCACAGTGAGCTGGTTGAGCACAGTGGGCTGGTTTAGCACAGTGGGCTGGTTTAGCACAGTGGGCTGGTTTAGCACAGTGAGCTGGTTGAGCACAGTGGGCTGGTTTAGCACAGTGGGCTGGTTTAGCACAGTGGGCTGGTTTAGCACAGTGGGCTGGTTTAGCACAGTGAGCTGGTTGAGCACAGGGTGCTGGTTTAGCACAGGGTGCTGGTTTAGCACAGTGGGCTGGTTGAGCACAGTGGGCTGGTTTCGCGCAGTGGGTTGGTTTAGCACAGTGGGCTGGTTTAGCACAGTGGGCTGGTTTAGCACAGTGGGCTGGTTTAGCTCAGTGGGCTGGTTTAGCTCAGTGGGCTGGTTTAGCACAGTGGGCTGGTTTAGCTCAGTGGGCTGGTTTAGCACAGTGAGCTGGTTTAGCACAGTGGGCTGGTTTAGCTCAGTGGGCTGGTTTAGCACAATGGCTGGTTTAGCACAGTGGGCTGGTTTCGCACAGTGGGCTGGTTTAGCACAGTGGGCTGGTTTCGCACAGTGGGCTGGTTTAGCGCAGTGGGCTGGTTTAGCACAGTAAGCTGGTTTAGCACAGTGGGCTGGTTTAGCACAGTGGGCTGGTTTAGCTCAGTGGGCTGGTTTCGCACAGTGGTCTGGTTTAGCTCAGTGGGCTGGTTTAGCACAGTGGGCTGGTTTAGCTCAGTGGGCTGGTTTAGCACAGTGGGCTGGTTTAGCACAGTGTGCTGGTTTCGCACAGTGGGCTGGTTTAGCACAGTGGGCTGGTTTAGCACAGTGTGCTGGTTTCGCACAGTGGGCTGGTTTAGCACAGTGGGCTGGTTTAGCACAGTAGGCTGGTTTAGCTCAGTGGGCTGGTTTAGCACAGTGGGCTGGTTTAGCACATTGGGCTGGTTTAGCACAGTGGGCTGGTTTAGCACATTGGGCTGGTTTAGCACAGTGGGCTGGTTTAGCACATTGGGCTGGTTTAGCACAGTGGGCTGGTTTAGCACAGTGAGCTGGTTTAGCACAGTGGGCTGGTTTAGCACAATGGGCTGGTTTAGCACAGTGGGCTGGTTTAGCACAGTGGGCTGGTTTAGCACAGTGGGCTGGTTTAGCACAGTGGGCTGGTTTAGCACAGTGGGCTGGTTTAGCACAGTGGGCTGGTTTAGCACAATGGGCTGGTTTAGCACAGTGGGCTGGTTTAGCACAGTGGGCTGGTTTAGCACAGTGGGCTGGTTTAGCACAGTGGGCTGGTTTAGCTCAGTGGGCTGGTTTAGCACAGTGGGCTGGTTCAGCACAGTGGGCTGGTTTAGCTCAGTGAGCTGGTTTAGCACAGTGGGCTGGTTTAGCACAATGGGCTGGTTTAGCTCAGTGGGCTGGTTCAGCACAGTGAGCTGGTTTAGCACATTGGACTGGTTTAGCACAGTGGGCTGGTTTAGCAAAATGGGCTGGTTTCGCTCAGTGGGCTGGTTCAGCACAGTGGGCTGGTTTAGCACAGTAAGCTGGTTTAGCACAGTGGGCTGGGTTAGCACAGTGGGCTGGTTTAGCACATTGGACTGGTTTAGCACAGTGGGCTGGTTTAGCTCAGTGGGCTGGTTCAGCACAGTGGGCTGGTTTAGCACAGTGGGCTGGTTTAGCACAGTGGGCTGGTTTAGCTCAGTGGGCTGGTTCAGCACAGTGGGCTGGTTTAGCTCAGTGGGCTGGTTTAGCTCAGTGGGCTGGTTTAGCGCAGTGGGCTGGTTTAGCACAGTGGGCTGGTTTAGCACAGTGGGCTGGTTTAGCACAGTGGGCTGGTTTAGCTCAGTGGGCAGGTTTAGCTCAGTGGGCTGGTTTAGCTCAGTGGGCTGGTTGAGCTCAGTGGGCTGGTTTAGCACAGTGGGCTGGTTTAGCACAGTGGCTGGTTTAGCACAGTGGGCTGGTTTAGCACAGTGGGCTGGTTTAGCACAGTGGGCTGGTTTAGCTCAGTGGGCTGGTTTAGCACAGTGGGCTGGTTTAGCACAGTGGGCTGGTTTAGCACAGTGTGCTGGTTTAGCACAGTGGGCTGGTTTAGCACAGTGGGCTGGTTTAGCACAGTGGGCTGGTTTAGCACAGTGTGCTGGTTTATCACAGTGGGCTGGTTTAGCACAGTGGGCTGGTTTAGCACAGTGAGCTGGTTTAGCACAGTGGGCTGGTTAAGCACAGTGGGCTGGTTTAGCACAGTGGGCAGGTTTAGCACAGTGGGCTGGTTTAGCACAGTGTGCTGGTTTCGCACAGTGGGCTGGTTTAGCACAGTGGGCTGGTTGAGCACAGTGGGCTGGTTTAGCTCAGTGGGCTGGTTTAGCACAGTGGGCTGGTTTAGCACAGTGGGCTGGTTTAGCACAGTGTGCTGGTTGAGCACAGTGGGCTGGTTTAGCACAGTGGGCTGGTTGAGCACAGTGGGCTGGTTTAGCACAGTGTGCTGGTTTAGCACAGCGGGCTGGTTTAGCACATTGGGCTGGTTTAGCACAGTGGGCTGGTTTAGCACAGTGGGCTGGTTTAGCACAGTGGGCTGGTTTAGCTCAGTGGGCTGGTTTAGCACAGTGGGCTGGTTTAGCACAGTGGGCTAGTTTAGCACAGTGGGCTGGTTTCGCACTGTAGGCTGGTTTAGCACAGTGGGCTGGTTTAGCTCAGTGGGCTGGTTTAGCGCAGTGGGCTGGTTTAGCACAGTGGGATGGTTTAGCACAGTGGGCTGGTTTAGAACAGTGGGCTGGTTTAGCTCAGTGGGCCGGTTAGTACAGTGGGCTGGTTTAGCACAGTGTGCTAGTTTAGCACAGTGGGCTGGTTGAGCACAGTGGTCTGGTTTAGCACAGTGGGCTGGTTTAGCACAGTGGGCTGGTTTAGCACAGTGGGCTGGTTTAGCACAGTGGGCTGGTTTAGCACAGTGGGCTGGTTTAGCACAGTGAGCTGGTTTAGCACAGTGGGCTGGTTTCGCACAGTGGGCTGGTTTAGCACAGTGGGCTGGTTTAGCTCAGTGGGCTGGTTTAGCACAGTGAGCTGGTTTAGCACAGTGGGCTGGTTTCGCACAGTGGGCTGGTTTAGCACAGTGGGCTGGTGAAGCACAGTGGGCTGGTTTCGCACAGTGGGCTGGTTTAGCGCAGTGGGCTGGTTTAGCACAGTGGGCTGGTTTAGCACAGTGGGCTGGTTTAGCACAGTGGGCTGGTTTAGCACAGTGGGCTGGTTTAGCACAGTGGGCTGGTTTAGCACAGTGGGCTGGTTTCGCGCAGTGGGCTGATTTAGCACAGTGGGCTGGTTTAGCACAGTGGGCTGGTTTAGCACAGTGGCTGGTTTATCACAGTGGGCTGGTTTAGCTCAGTGGGCTGGTTTAGCTCAGTGGGCTGGTTTAGCACATTGGCTGGTTTAGCACAGTGGGCTGGTTTAGCACAGTGGGCTGGTTTAGCACAGTGGGCTGGTTTAGCTCAGTGGGCTGGTTTAGCACAGTGGGCTGGTTTAGCTCAGTGGGCTGGTTTAGCTCAGTGGGCTGGTTTAGCACATTGGCTGGTTTAGCACAGTGGGCTGGTTTAGCTCAGTGGGCTGGTTTAGCACATTGGCTGGTTTAGCACAGTGGGCTGGTTTAGCTCAGTGGGCTGGTTTAGCACAGTGGGCTGGTTTAGCACAGTGGGCTGGTTTAGCACAGTGGGCTGGTTTAGCACAGTGGGTTGGTTTAGCACAGTGGGCTGGTTTAGCACAGTGAGCTGGTTTAGCACAGTGGGCTGGTTTCGCACAGTGGGCTGGTTTAGCACAGTGGGCTGGTTAAGCACAGTGGGCTGGTTTCGCACAGTGGGCTGGTTTCGCACAGTGGGCTGGTTTCGCACAGTGGGCTGGTTAAGCACAGTGGGCTGGTTTCGCACAGTGGGCTGGTTTCGCACAGTGGGCTGGTTTCGCACAGTGGGCTGGTTAAGCACAGTGGGCTGGTTTAGCACAGTGGGCTGGTTTAGCACAGTGGGCTGGTTTAGCACAGTGGGCTGGTTTAGCACAGTGGGCTGGTTTAGCTCAGTGGGCTGGTTTAGCTCAGTGGGCTGGTTTAGCACATTGGGCTGGTTTAGCACAGTGGGCTGGTTTCGCGCAGTGGGCTGGTTTAGCACAGTGGGCTGGTTTAGCACAGTGGGCTGGTTTAGCTCAGTGGGCTGGTTTAGCTCAGTGGGCTGGTTTAGCACATTGGCTGGTTTAGCACAGTGGGCTGGTTTAGCACAGTGGGCTGGTTTAGCACAGTGGGCTGGTTTAGCACAGTGGGCTGGTTTGGCTCAGTGGGCTGGTTTAGCTCAGTGGGCTGGTTTGGCTCAGTGGGCTGGTTTAGCACAGTGGGCTGGTTTAGCACAGTGGGCTGGTTTGGCTCAGTGGGCTGGTTTAGCACAGTGGGCTGGTTTAGCACAGTGGGCTGGTTTAGCTCAGTGGGCTGGTTTATCACAGTGGGCTGGTTTAGCTCAGTGGGCTGGTTTAGCACATTGGGCTGGTTTAGCACAGTGGGCTGGTTTCGCGCAGTGGGCTGGTTTAGCACAGTGGGCTGGTTTAGCACAGTGGGCTGGTTTAGCTCAGTGGGCTGGTTTAGCTCAGTGGGCTGGTTTAGCACATTGGCTGGTTTAGCACAGTGGGCTGGTTTAGCACAGTGGGCTGGTTTAGCACAGTGGGCTGGTTTAGCACAGTGGGCTGGTTTGGCTCAGTGGGCTGGTTTAGCTCAGTGGGCTGGTTTAGCACAGTGGGCTGGTTTAGCTCAGTGGGCCGGTTTAGCTCAGTGTGCTGGTTTCGCACAGTGGGCTGGTTTAGCTCAGTGGGCTGGTTTAGCACAGTGGGCTGGTTTAGCACAGTGGGCTGGTTTAGCACAGTGGGCTGGTTTAGCACAGTGGGCTGGTTTAGCTCAGTGGGCTGGTTTAGCTCAGTGGGCTGGTTTAGCACAGTGGGCTGGTTTAGCACATTGGCTGGTTTAGCTCAGTGGGCTGGTTCAGCACAGTGGGCTGGTTTAGCGCAGTGGGCTGGTTTAGCACAGTGGGCTGGTTTAGCTCAGTGGGCTGGTTCAGCACAGTGGGCTGGTTTAGCACAGTGGGCTGGTTTAGCTCAGTGGGCTGGTTTAGCACAGTGGGCTGGTTTAGCACAGTGGGCTGGTTTTGCACAGTGGGCTGGTTTAGCACAGTGGGCTGGTTTAGCTCAGTGGGCTGGTTTAGCACAGTGGGCTGGTTTAGCACAGTGGGCTGGTTTAGCTCAGTGGGCTGGTTTAGCACAGTGGGCTGGTTTAGCACAGTGGGCTGGTTTAGCACAGTGGGCTGGTTTAGCACATTGGCTGGTTTAGCACAGTGGGCTGGTTTAGCACAGTGGGCTGGTTTAGCTCAGTGGGCTGGTTTAGCTCAGTGGGCTGGTTTAGCACATTGGCTGGTTTAGCACAGTGGGCTGGTTTAGCACAGTGGGCTGGTTTAGCACAGTGGGCTGGTTTAGCACAGTGGGCTGGTTTAGCACAGTGGGCTGGTTTAGCACAGTGTGCTGGTTTAGCACAGTGGGCTGGTTTAGCACATTGGCTGGTTTAGCACAGTGGGCTGGTTTAGCACAGTGGGCTGGTTTAGCACAGTGGGCTGGTTTCGCACAGTGGGCTGGTTTAGCACAGTGGGCTGGTTTAGCACAGGGTGCTGGTTTAGCACAGTGGGCTGGTTTAGCACAGTGGGCTGGTTTAGCACAGTGGGCTGGTTTTGCACATTGGGCTGGTTTAGCACATTGGGCTGGTTTAGCACAGTGGGCTGGTTTAGCTCAGTGGGCTGGTTTCGCACAGTGGGCTGGTTTCGCACAGTGGGCTGGTTTAGCACAGTGGGCTGGTTTCGCACAGTGGGCTGGTTTAGCACAGTGGGCTGGTTAAGCACAGTGGGCTGGTTTCGCACAGTGGGCTGGTTTAGCGCAGTGGGCTGGTTTAGCACAGTGTGCTGGTTTAGCACAGTGGGCTGGTTTAGCACAGTGGGCTGGTTTAGCACAGTGGGCTGGTTTAGCGCAGTGGGCTGGTTTAGCGCAGTGGGCTGGTTTAGCACAGTGGGCTGGTTTAGCACAGTGGGCTGGTTTAGCACAGTGGGCTGGTTTAGCACAGTGGGCTGGTTTAGCACAGTGGGCTGGTTTCGCGCAGTGGGCTGATTTAGCACAGTGGGCTGGTTTAGCACAGTGGGCTGGTTTAGCACAGTGGCTGGTTTATCACAGTGGGCTGGTTTAGCTCAGTGGGCTGGTTTAGCTCAGTGGGCTGGTTTAGCACATTGGCTGGTTTAGCACAGTGGGCTGGTTTAGCACAGTGGGCTGGTTTAGCACAGTGGGCTGGTTTAGCTCAGTGGGCTGGTTTAGCACAGTGGGCTGGTTTAGCTCAGTGGGCTGGTTTAGCTCAGTGGGCTGGTTTAGCACATTGGCTGGTTTAGCACAGTGGGCTGGTTTAGCTCAGTGGGCTGGTTTAGCACATTGGCTGGTTTAGCACAGTGGGCTGGTTTAGCTCAGTGGGCTGGTTTAGCACAGTGGGCTGGTTTAGCACAGTGGGCTGGTTTAGCACAGTGGGTTGGTTTAGCACAGTGGGCTGGTTTAGCACAGTGAGCTGGTTTAGCACAGTGGGCTGGTTTCGCACAGTGGGCTGGTTTAGCACAGTGGGCTGGTTAAGCACAGTGGGCTGGTTTCGCACAGTGGGCTGGTTTCGCACAGTGGGCTGGTTTCGCACAGTGGGCTGGTTAAGCACAGTGGGCTGGTTTCGCACAGTGGGCTGGTTTCGCACAGTGGGCTGGTTTCGCACAGTGGGCTGGTTTCGCACAGTGGGCTGGTTAAGCACAGTGGGCTGGTTTAGCACAGTGGGCTGGTTTAGCACAGTGGGCTGGTTTAGCACAGTGGGCTGGTTTAGCACAGTGGGCTGGTTTAGCTCAGTGGGCTGGTTTAGCTCAGTGGGCTGGTTTAGCACATTGGGCTGGTTTAGCACAGTGGGCTGGTTTCGCGCAGTGGGCTGGTTTAGCACAGTGGGCTGGTTTAGCACAGTGGGCTGGTTTAGCTCAGTGGGCTGGTTTAGCTCAGTGGGCTGGTTTAGCACATTGGCTGGTTTAGCACAGTGGGCTGGTTTAGCACAGTGGGCTGGTTTAGCACAGTGGGCTGGTTTAGCACAGTGGGCTGGTTTAGCTCAGTGGGCTGGTTTAGCTCAGTGGGCTGGTTTAGCACAGTGGGCTGGTTTAGCACAGTGGGCTGGTTTAGCACAGTGGGCTGGTTTAGCTCAGTGGGCTGGTTCAGCACAGTGGGCTGGTTTGGCTCAGTGGGCTGGTTTAGCTCAGTGGGCTGGTTTAGCACAGTGGGCTGGTTTAGCACATTGGCTGGTTTAGCTCAGTGGGCTGGTTCAGCACAGTGGGCTGGTTTAGCGCAGTGGGCTGGTTTAGCACAGTGGGCTGGTTTAGCTCAGTGGGCTGGTTCAGCACAGTGGGCTGGTTTAGCACAGTGGGCTGGTTTAGCTCAGTGGGCTGGTTTAGCACAGTGGGCTGGTTCAGCACATTGGCTGGTTTAGCACAGTGTGCTGGTTTAGCACAGTGGGCTGGTTTAGCACAGTGGGCTGGTTTAGCTCAGTGGGCTGGTTTAGCACAGTGGGCTGGTTTAGCACAGTGGACTGGTTTAGCTCAGTGGGCTGGTTTAGCACAGTGGGCTGGTTTAGCACAGTGGTCTGGTTTAGCACAGTGGGCTGGTTTAGCACATTGGCTGGTTTAGCACAGTGGGCTGGTTTAGCACAGTGGGCTGGTTTAGCTCAGTGGGCTGGTTTAGCTCAGTGGGCTGGTTTAGCACATTGGCTGGTTTAGCACAGTGGGCTGGTTTAGCACAGTGGGCTGGTTTAGCACAGTGGGCTGGTTTAGCACAGTGGGCTGGTTTAGCACAGTGGGCTGGTTTAGCACAGTGGGCTGGTTTAGCACAGTGTGCTGGTTTAGCACAGTGGGCTGGTTTAGCACATTGGCTGGTTTAGCACAGTGGGCTGGTTTAGCACAGTGGGCTGGTTTCGCACAGTGGGCTGGTTTAGCACAGTGGGCTGGTTTAGCACAGTGGGCTGGTTTAGCACAGGGTGCTGGTTTAGCACAGTGGGCTGGTTTAGCACAGTGGGCTGGTTTAGCACAGTGGGCTGGTTTTGCACATTGGGCTGGTTTAGCACATTGGGCTGGTTTAGCACAGTGGGCTGGTTTAGCTCAGTGGGCTGGTTTCGCACAGTGGGCTGGTTTCGCACAGTGGGCTGGTTTAGCACAGTGGGCTGGTTTCGCACAGTGGGCTGGTTTAGCACAGTGGGCTGGTTTTGCACATTGGGCTGGTTTAGCACATTGGGCTGGTTTATCACAGTGGGCTGGTTTAGCACAGGGTGCTGGTTTAGCACAGTGGGCTGGTTTAGCACAGTGGGCTGGTTTAGCACAGTGGGCTGGTTTTGCACATTGGGCTGGTTTAGCACATTGGGCTGGTTTAGCACAGTGGGCTGGTTTAGCTCAGTGGGCTGGTTTCGCACAGTGGGCTGGTTTCGCACAGTGGGCTGGTTTAGCACAGTGGGCTGGTTTCGCACAGTGGGCTGGTTTAGCACAGTGGGCTGGTTTTGCACATTGGGCTGGTTTAGCACATTGGGCTGGTTTATCACAGTGGGCTGGTTTAGCTCAGTGGGCTGGTTTCGCACAGTGGGCTGGTTTCGCACAGTGGGCTGGTTTAGCACAGTGGGCTGGTTTAGCACAGTGGGCTGGTTTAGCACAATGGGCTGGTTTAGCACAGTGGGCTGGTTTAGCACAGTGGGCTGGTTTAGCACAGTGGGCTGGTTTAGCGCAGTGGGCTGGTTTAGCACAGTGGGCTGATTTAGCACAGTGGGCTGGTTTAGCTCAGTGGGCTGGTTTAGCACAGTGGGCTGGTTTAGCACAGTGGGCTGGTTTATCACAGTGCGCTGGTTTAGCACAGTGGGCTGGTTTCGCACAGTGGGCTGGTTTAGCTCAGTGGGCTGGTTTAGCACAGTGGGCTGGTTTAGCACAGTGGGCTGGTTTAGCACAGTGGGCTGGTTTATCACAGTGCGCTGGTTTATCACAGTGCGCTGGTTTAGCACAGTGGGCTGGTTTAGCACAGTGGGCTGGTTTAGCTCAGTGGGCTGGTTCAGCACAGTGGGCTGGTTTAGCACAGTGGGCTGGTTTATCACAGTGCGCTGGTTTAGCGCAGTGGGCTGGTTTCGCACAGTGAGCTGGTTTAGCACAGTGGGCTGGTTTAGCACAGTGGGCTGGTTCAGCACAGTGGGCTGGTTTAGCACACTGGGCTGGTTTCGCACAGTGGGCTGGTTTAGCACAGTGGGCTGGTTTAGCGCAGTAGGCTGGTTAGCACAGTGGTCTGGTTTAGCACAGTGGGCTGGTTTAGCACAGTGGGCTGGTTTAGCTCAGTGGGCTGGTTTAGCGCAGTGGGCTGGTTCAGCACAGTGGACTGGTTTAGCACACTGGGCTGGTTTCGCACAGTGGGCTGGTTTAGCACAGTGGGCTGGTTTAGCACAGTGCGCTGGTTTAGCGCAGTGGGCTGGTTTAGCACAGTGGGCTGGTTTCGCACAGTGGTCTGGTTTAGCACAGTGGGCTGGTTTAGCACAGTAGGCTGGTTTAGCACAGTGGGCTGGTTTAGCACAGTAGGCTGGTTTAGCACAGTGGGCTGGTTTATCACAGTGGGCTGGTTTAGCACAGTGGGCTGGTTTAGCACAGTGGGCTGGTTTAGCACAGTGGGCTGGTTTTGCACAGTGGGCTGGTTTAGCACAGTGGGCTGGTTTAGCTCAGTGGGCTGGTTTAGCACAGTGGGCTGGTTTAGCACAGTGGGCTGGTTTAGCACAGTGGGCTGGTTTAGCTCAGTGGGCTGGTTTAGCACAGTAAGCTGGTTTAGCACAGTGGGCTGGTTTAGCACAGTGGGCTGGTTTAGCTCAGTGGGCTGGTTTAGCACAGTGGGCTGGTTTAGCACAGTAAGCTGGTTTAGCACAGTGGGCAGGTTTAGCTCAGTGGGCTGGTTTCGCACAGTGGGCTGGTTTAGCACAGTGGGCTGGTTTTGCACAGTGGGCTGGTTTTGCACAGTGGGCTGGTTTAGCGCAGTGGGCTGGTTTAGCGCAGTGCGCTGGTTTAGCGCAGTGGGCTGGTTTAGCACAGTGGGCTGGTTTAGCACAGTGGGCTTGTTTAGCGCAGTGGGCTGGTTTAGCGCAGTGGGCTGGTTTTGCACAGTGGGCTGGTTTAGCACAGTGGTCTGGTTTAGCACAGTGGGCTGGTTTAGCACAGCGGGCTGGTTTAGCGCAGTGGGCTGGTTTAGCACAGTAGGTTGGTTTAGCACAGTGGGCTGGTTTCGCACAATGGGCTGGTTTAGCACAGTAGGTTGGTTTAGCACAGTGGGCTGGTTTCGCACAGTGGGCTGGTTTAGCACAGTGGGCTGGTTTAGCACAGTAAGCTGGTTTAGCACAGTGGGGCGGTTAGCACAGTGGGCTGGTTTAGCACAGTGGCTGGTTTAGCACAGTGGGCTGGTTTAGCACAGTGGGCTGGTTTACCACAGTGGGCTGGTTTAGCACAGTGGGCTGGTTTAGCACAGTGGGCTGGTTTAGCACAGTGGGCTGGTTTCGCACAGTGGGCTGGTTTAGCACAGTGGGCTGGTTTATCACAGTGGGCTGGTTTAGCACAATGGGCTGGTTTAGCAGAGTGCGCTGGTTTAGCACAGTGGGCTGGTTTAGCGCAGTGAGCTGGTTTAGCGCAGTGGGCTGGTTTCGCACAGTGGGCTGGTTTCGCACAGTGGGCTGGTTTAGCACAGTGAGCTGGTTTAGCACAGTGGGCTGGTTTAGCACAGTGGGCTGGTTTAGCACAGTGCGCTGGTTTAGCACAGTGGGCTGGTTTAGCGCAGTGGGCTGGTTTAGCACAGTGGGCTGGTTTTGCACAGTGGGCTGGTTTAGCACAGTGGGCTGGTTTAGCGCAGTGGGCTGGTTTAGCACAGTGGGCTGGTTTAGCACAGTGGGCTGGTTTAGCACAGTGGGCTGGTTTAGCTCAGTGGGCTGGTTCAGCACAGTGGGCTGGTTTAGCACAGTGGGCTGGTTTAGCACAGTGGGCTGGTTTTGCACAGTGGGCTGGTTCAGCACAGTGGGCTGGTTTAGCGCAGTGGGCTGGTTTAGCACAGTGGGCTGGTTTAGCACAGTGGGCTGGTTTAGCACAGTGGGCTTGTTTAGCACAGTGGGCTGGTTTAGCGCAGTGGGCTGGTTCAGCACAGTGGGCTGGTTTAGCACAGTGGGCTGGTTTTGCACAGTGGGCTGGTTTAGCTCAGTGGGCTGGTTTAGCGCAGTGGGCTGGTTTAGCACAGTGGACTGGTTTAGCACAGTGGGCTGGTTTTGCACAGTGGGCTGGTTAGCACAGTGGGCTGGTTTAGCACAGTGGGCTGGTTGAGCACAGTGGGCTGGTTTAGCACAGTGGGCTGGTTTCGCACAGTGGGCTCGTTTAGCACAGTGGGCTGGTTGAGCACAGTGGGCTGGTTTAGCACAGTGGGCTGGTTTAGCACAGTGGGCTGGTTTAGCACAGTGGGCTGGTTTAGCACAGTGGGCTGGTTTAGCACAGTGTGCTGGTTTAGCACATTGGGCTGGTTTAGCACAGTGGTCTGGTTTAGCACAGTGGGCTGGTTTAGCTCAGTGGGCTGGTTTCGCACAGTGGGCTGGTTTAGCACAGTGGTCTGGTTTAGCACAGTGGGCTGGTTTAGCACAGTGGGCTGGTTTAGCACAGTCGGCTGGTTTAGCACAGTGGGCTGGTTTAGCACAGTGGGCTGGTTTAGCTCAGTGGGCTGGTTTAGCACAGTGGGCTGGTTTAGCGCAGTGGGCTGGTTTCGCTCAGTGGGCTGGTTTAGCACAGTGGGTTGGTTTAGCACATTGGGCTGGTTTAGCACAGTGGGCTGGTTTAGCACAGTGGGTTGGTTTAGCACATTGGGCTGGTTTAGCACAGTGGGCTGGTTTAGCACAGTGGGCTGGTTTAGCACAGTGGGCTGGTTTAGCGCAGTGGGCTGGTTTAGCACAGTGGTCTGGTTTAGCTCAGTGGGCTGGTTTAGCGCAGTGGGCTGGTTTAGCACAGTGGGCTGGTTTAGCACAGTGGGCTGGTTTAGCTCAGTGGGCTGGTTTAGCGCAGTGGGCTGGTTTAGCACAGTGGTCTTGTTTAGCACAGTGGGCTGGTTTAGCACAGTGGGCTGGTTTAGAACAGTGGCTGGTTTAGCACAGTGGCTGGTTTAGCACAGTGGGCTGGTTTAGCACAGTGGGCTGGTTTAGCACAGTGGGCTGGTTTAGCACAGTGGCTGGTTTAGCACAGTGGGCTGGTTTAGCACAGTGGGCTGGTTTAGCTCAGTGGGCTGGTTTAGCACAGTGGGCTGGTTTAGCACAGTGGGCTGGTTTAGCACAGTAGGCTGGTTTAGCACAGTGGGCTGGTTTAGCTCAGTGGGCTGGTTTAGCACAGTGGGCTGGTTTAGCACAGTGGGCTGGTTTCGCACAGTGGGCTGGTTTCGCACAGTGGGCTGGTTTAGCACAGTGGGCTGGTTTAGCACAGTGGGCTGGTTCAGCACAGTGGGCTGGTTTAGCACAGTGGGCTGGTTTAGCACAGTGGGCTGGTTTCGCACAGTGGGCTGGTTTCGCACAGTGGGCTGGTTTAGCACAGTGGGCTGGTTTAGCAGAGTGGGCTGGTTTAGCACAGTGGGCTGGTTTAGCTCAGTGGGCTGGTTTAGCACAGTGGGCTGGTTTAGCAGAGTGGGCTGGTTTAGCACAGTGGGCTGGTTTAGCGCAGTGGGCTGGTTTAGCTCAGTGGGCTGGTTGAGCACAGTGGGCTGGTTTAGCACAGTGGGCTGGTTTAGCTCAGTGGGCTGGTTTAGCACAGTGGGCTGGTTTAGCACAGTGCGCTGGTTGAGCACAGTGGGCTGGTTTAGCACAGTGGGCTGGTTTAGCAGAGTGGGCTGGTTTAGCACAGTGGGCTGGTTTAGCACAGTGGGCTGGTTTAGCACAGTGGGCTGGTTGAGCACAGTGGGCTGGTTTAGCAGAGTGGGCTGGTTGAGCACAGTGGGCTGGTTTAGCTCAGTGGGCTGGTTGAGCACAGTGGGCTGGTTTAGCTCAGTGGGCTGGTTTAGCACAGTGGGCTGGTTTAGCACAGTGGGCTGGTTGAGCACAGTGGGCTGGTTTAGCAGAGTGGGCTGGTTTAGCACAGTGTGCTGGTTTAGCACAGTGGGCTGGTTTAGCTCAGTGGGCTGGTTTAGCACAGTGAGCTGGTTTATCACACTGGGCTGGTTTCGCACAGTGGGCTGGTTTAGCACAGTGGGCTGGTTTAGCTCAGTGGGCTGGTTTAGCGCAATGGGCTGGTTTAGCAGAGTGGGCTGGTTTAGCACAGTGGGCTGGTTTAGCGCAGTGGGCTGGTTTAGCTCAGTGGGCTGGTTGAGCACAGTGGGCTGGTTTAGCACAGTGGGCTGGTTTAGCTCAGTGGGCTGGTTTAGCACAGTGGGCTGGTTTAGCACAGTGCGCTGGATGAGCACAGTGGGCTGGTTTAGCACAGTGGGCTGGTTTAGCACAGTGGGCTGGTTTAGCAGAGTGGGCTGGTTTAGCACAGTGGGCTGGTTTAGCTCAGTGGGCTGGTTTAGCACAGTGGGCTGGTTGAGCACAGTGGGCTGGTTTAGCAGAGTGGGCTGGTTGAGCACAGTGGGCTGGTTTAGCTCAGTGGGCTGGTTGAGCACAGTGGGCTGGTTTAGCTCAGTGGGCTGGTTTAGCACAGTGGGCTGGTTTAGCACAGTGGGCTGGTTGAGCACAGTGGGCTGGTTTAGCAGAGTGGGCTGGTTTAGCACAGTGTGCTGGTTTAGCACAGTGGGCTGGTTTAGCTCAGTGGGCTGGTTTAGCACAGTGAGCTGGTTTATCACACTGGGCTGGTTTCGCACAGTGGGCTGGTTTAGCACAGTGGGCTGGTTTAGCTCAGTGGGCTGGTTTAGCGCAATGGGCTGGTTTTAGCACAGTGGGCTGGTTTAGCGCAGTGGGCTGGTTTAGCACAGTGGGTTGGTTTAGCACAGTGGGCCGGTTTAGCACAGTGGGCTGGTTTAGCACAGTGGGCTGGTTTATCACAGTGGGCTGGTTTAGCACAGTTGGCTGGTTTAGCACAGTGGGCTGGTTTAGCACAGTGGGCTGGTTTAGCACAGTGGGCTGGTTTAGCACAGTGGGCTGGTTTAGCACAGTGGGCTGGTTTCGCACAGTGGGCTGGTTTAGCTCAGTGGGCTGGTTTCGCACAGTGGGCTGGTTTAGCACAGTGGTCTGGTTTAGCACAGTGGGCTGGTTTAGCACAGTGGGCTGGTTTAGCACAGTGGTCTGGTTTAGCACAGTGGGCTGGTTTTGCACATTGGGCTGGTTTAGCACAGTGGGCGGGTTTAGCACAGTGGGCTGGTTTAGCTCAGTGGGCTGGTTTTGCACAGTGGGCTGGTTTTGCACAGTGGGCTGGTTTAGCTCAGTGGGCTGGTTTAGCACAGTGGGCTGGTTTAGCACAGTGGGCTGGTTTAGCACAGTGGGCTGGTTTATCACAGTGGGCTGGTTTAGCACAGTGGGCTGGTTTAGCACAGTGGGCTGGTTTAGCACAGTGTGCTGGTTTCGCACAGTGGGCTGGTTTAGCACAGTGGGCTGGTTTAGCACAGTGGGCTGGTTTAGCACAGTGGGCTGGTTTAGCACAGTGGGCTGGTTTATCACAGTGGGCTGGTTTAGCACAGTGGGCTGGTTTAGCACAGTGGGCTGGTTTAGCACAGTTGGCTGGTTTAGCACAGTGGGCTGGTTTAGCACAGTGGGCTGGTTTAGCACAGTGGGCTGGTTTAGTACAGTGGGCTGGTTTAGCACAGTGGGCTGGTTTCGCACAGTGGGCTGGTTTAGCTCAGTGGGCTGGTTTCGCACAGTGGGCTGGTTTATCACAGTGGGCTGGTTTAGCACAGTGGTCTGGTTCAGCACAGTGGGCTGGTTTAGCACAGTGGGCTGGTTTAGCACAGTGGGCTGGTTTAGCTCAGTGGGCTGGTTTTGCACAGTGGGCTGGTTTTGCACAGTGGGCTGGTTTAGCTCAGTGGGCTGGTTTAGCACAGTGGGCTGGTTTAGCACAGTGGGCTGGTTTAGCACAGTGGGCTGGTTTAGCACAGTGGGCTGGTTTATCACAGTGGGCTGGTTTAGCTCAGTGGGCTGGTTTTGCACAGTGGGCTGGTTTTGCACAGTGGGCTGGTTTTGCACAGTGGGCTGGTTTAGCACAGTGGGCTGGTTTAGCACAGTGGGCTGGTTTAGCACAGTGGGCTGGTTTAGCACAGTGAGCTGGTTGAGCACAGTGGGCTGGTTTAGCACAGTGGGCTGGTTTAGCACAGTGGGCTGGTTTAGCACAGTGGGCTGGTTTAGCACAGTGGGCTGGTTTAGCAGAGTGGGCTGGTTTAGCACAGTGGGCTGGTTTAGCAGAGTGGGCTGGTTTAGCACAGTGGGCTGGTTTAGCACAGTGGGCTGGTTTAGCTCAGTGGGCTGGTTTAGCTCAGTGGGCTGGTTTCGCACAGTGGGCTGGTTTAGCACAGTGGGCTGGTTTAGCTCAGTGGGCTGGTTTAGCGCAATGGGCTGGTTTAGCACAGTGGGCTGGTTTAGCGCAGTGGGCTGGTTTAGCACAGTGGGTTGGTTTAGCACAGTGGGCCGGTTTAGCACAGTGGGCTGGTTTCGCACAGTGGGCTGGTTTCGCACAGTGGGCTGGTTTAGCACAGTGTGCTGGTTTCGCACAGTGGGCTGGTTTAGCACAGTGGGCTGGTTTAGCACAGTGGGCTGGTTTAGCTCAGTGTGCTGGTTTCGCACAGTGGGCTGGTTTAGCACAGTGGGCTGGTTTAGCACAGTGGCTAGTTGAGCACTGTGGGCTGGTTTAGCACAGTGGGCTGGTTTAGCAGAGTGTGCTGGTTTAGCACAGTGGGCTGGTTTAGCACAGTGGGCTGGTTTAGCACAGTGGGCTGGTTTAGCACAGTGGGCTGGTTTAGCAGAGTGTGCTGGTTTAGCACAGTGGGCTGGTTTAGCACAGCGGGCTGGTTTAGCACAGTGGGCTGGTTTAGCACAGTGGGCTGGTTTAGCAGAGTGGGCTGGTTTAGCACAGTGGGCTGGTTTAGCGCAGTGGGCTGGTTTAGCTCAGTGGGCTGGTTTAGCACAGTGGGCTGGTTTAGCACAATGGGCTGGTTTCGCACAGTGGGCTGGTTTAGCAGAGTGTGCTGGTTTAGCACAGTGGGCTGGTTTAGCACAGTGTGCTGGTTTCGCACAGTGGGCTGGTTTAGCACAGTGGCTGGTTTAGCACAGTGGGCTGGTTTAGCACAGTGGGCTGGTTTAGCACAGTGGGCTGGTTTAGCTCAGTGTGCTGGTTTCGCACAGTGGGCTGGTGTAGCTCAGTGGGCTGGTTTAGCACAGTGGGCTGGTTTAGCTCAGTGTGCTGGTTTCGCACAGTGGGCTGGTTTAGCACAGTGGGCTGGTTTATCACAGTGGGCTGGTTTAGCTCAGTGGGCTGGTTTTGCACAGTGGGCTGGTTTAGCACAGTGGGCTGGTTTAGCACAGTGGGCTGGTTTAGCACAGTGGGCTGGTTTAGCACAGTGGGCTGGTTTATCACAGTGGGCTGGTTTAGCACAGTTGGCTGGTTTAGCACAGTGGGCTGGTTTAGCACAGTGGGCTGGTTTAGCACAGTGTGCTGGTTTCGCACAGTGGGCTGGTTTATCACAGTGGGCTGGTTTATCACAGTGGGCTGGTTTAGCACAGTGGGCTGGTTTATCACAGTGGGCTGGTTTAGCACAGTTGGCTGGTTTAGCACAGTGGGCTGGTTTAGCACAGTGGGCTGGTTTAGCACAGTGTGCTGGTTTCGCACAGTGGGCTGGTTTAGCACAGTTGGCTGGTTTAGCACAGTGGGCTGGTTTAGCACAGTGGGCTGGTTTAGCACAGTGGGCTGGTTTAGCACAGTGGGCTGGTTTAGCACAGTGGGCTGGTTTCGCACAGTGGGCTGGTTTAGCTCAGTGGGCTGGTTTCGCACAGTGGGCTGGTTTAGCACAGTGGTCTGGTTTAGCACAGTGGGCTGGTTTAGCACAGTGGGCTAGTTTAGCACAGTGGGCTGGTTTAGCTCAGTGGGCTGGTTTTGCACAGTGGGCTGGTTTTGCACAGTGGGCTGGTTTAGCTCAGTGGGCTGGTTTAGCACAGTGGGCTGGTTTAGCACAGTGGGCTGGTTTAGCACAGTGGGCTGGTTTAGCACAGTGGGCTGGTTTATCACAGTGGGCTGGTTTAGCACAGTTGGCTGGTTTAGCACAGTGGGCTGGTTTAGCACAGTGGGCTGGTTTAGCACAGTGTGCTGGTTTCGCACAGTGGGCTGGTTTAGCACAGTGGGCTGGTTTATCACAGAGGGCTGGTTTAGCACAGTTGGCTGGTTTAGCACAGTGGGCTGGTTTAGCACAGTGGGCTGGTTTAGCACAGTGGGCTGGTTTAGCACAGTGGGCTGGTTTAGCACAGTGGGCTGGTTTCGCACAGTGGGCTGGTTTAGCTCAGTGGGCTGGTTTCGCACAGTGGGCTGGTTTAGCACAGTGGGCTGGTTTAGCACAGTGGTCTGGTTTAGCACAGTGGGCTGGTTTAGCACAGTGGGCTGGTTTAGCACAGTGGGCTGGTTTAGCTCAGTGGGCTGGTTTTGCACAGTGGGCTGGTTTTGCACAGTGGGCTGGTTTAGCTCAGTGGGCTGGTTTAGCACAGTGGGCTGGTTTAGCACAGTGGGCTGGTTTAGCACAGTGGGCTGGTTTAGCACAGTGGGCTGGTTTAGCTCAGTGGGCTGGTTTTGCACAGTGGGCTGGTTTTGCACAGTGGGCTGGTTTTGCACAGTGGGCTGGTTTAGCACAGTGGGCTGGTTTAGCACAGTGGGCTGGTTTAGCACAGTGGGCTGGTTAGGCACAGTGAGCTGGTTGAGCACAGTGGGCTGGTTTAGCACAGTGGGCTGGTTTAGCACAGTGGGCTGGTTTAGCACAGTGAGCTGGTTTAGCACAGTGGGCTGGTTTAGCACAGTGGGCTGGTTTAGCACAGTGGGCTGGTTTAGCACAGTGGGCTGGTTTAGCACAGTGAGCTGGTTGAGCACAGTGGGCTGGTTTAGCACAGTGGGCTGGTTTAGCTCAGTGGGCTGGTTTAGCGCAATGGGCTGGTTTAGCACAGTGGGCTGGTTTAGCGCAGTGGGCTGGTTTAGCGCAGTGGGTTGGTTTAGCACAGTGGGCCGGTTTAGCACAGTGGGCTGGTTTAGCACAGTGGGCTGGTTTATCACAGTGGGCTGGTTTAGCACAGTTGGCTGGTTTAGCACAGTGGGCTGGTTTAGCACAGAGGGCTGGTTTAGCACAGTGGGCTGGTTTAGCACAGTGGGCTGGTTTAGCACAGTGGGCTGGTTTCGCACAGTGGGCTGGTTTAGCTCAGTGGGCTGGTTTCGCACAGTGGGCTGGTTTAGCACAGTGGTCTGGTTTAGCACAGTGGGCTGGTTTAGCACAGTGGGCTGGTTTAGCTCAGTGGGCTGGTTTTGCACAGTGGGCTGGTTTTGCACAGTGGGCTGGTTTAGCTCAGTGGGCTGGTTTAGCACAGTGGGCTGGTTTAGCACAGTGGGCTGGTTTAGCACAGTGGGCTGGTTTATCACAGTGGGCTGGTTTAGCACAGTGGGCTGGTTTAGCACAGTGGGCTGGTTTAGCACAGTGTGCTGGTTTCGCACAGTGGGCTGGTTTAGCACAGTGGGCTGGTTTAGCACAGTGGGCTGGTTTAGCACAGTGGGCTGGTTTAGCACAGTGGGCTGGTTTATCACAGTGGGCTGGTTTAGCACAGTGGGCTGGTTTAGCACAGTGGGCTGGTTTAGCACAGTTGGCTGGTTTAGCACAGTGGGCTGGTTTAGCACAGTGGGCTGGTTTAGCACAGTGGGCTGGTTTAGTACAGTGGGCTGGTTTAGCACAGTGGGCTGGTTTCGCACAGTGGGCTGGTTTAGCTCAGTGGGCTGGTTTCGCACAGTGGGCTGGTTTAGCACAGTGGGCTGGTTTAGCACAGTGGTCTGGTTCAGCACAGTGGGCTGGTTTAGCACAGTGGGCTGGTTTAGCACAGTGGGCTGGTTTAGCTCAGTGGGCTGGTTTTGCACAGTGGGCTGGTTTAGCTCAGTGGGCTGGTTTAGCACAGTGGGCTGGTTTAGCACAGTGGGCTGGTTTAGCACAGTGGGCTGGTTTTGCACAGTGGGCTGGTTTAGCTCAGTGGGCTGGTTTAGCACAGTGGGCTGGTTTAGCACAGTGGGCTGATTTAGCACAGTGGGCTGGTTTAGCACAGTGGGCTGGTTTATCACAGTGGGCTGGTTTAGCTCAGTGGGCTGGTTTTGCACAGTGGGCTGGTTTTGCACAGTGGGCTGGTTTTGCACAGTGGGCTGGTTTAGCACAGTGGGCTGGTTTAGCACAGTGGGCTGGTTTAGCACAGTGGGCTGGTTTAGCACAGTGAGCTGGTTGAGCACAGTGGGCTGGTTTAGCACAGTGGGCTGGTTTAGCACAGTGGGCTGGTTTAGCACAGTGGGCTGGTTTAGCAGAGTGGGCTGGTTTAGCACAGTGGGCTGGTTTAGCAGAGTGGGCTGGTTTAGCACAGTGGGCTGGTTTAGCACAGTGGGCTGGTTTAGCTCAGTGGGCTGGTTTAGCTCAGTGGGCTGGTTTCGCACAGTGGGCTGGTTTAGCACAGTGGGCTGGTTTAGCTCAGTGGGCTGGTTTAGCGCAATGGGCTGGTTTAGCACAGTGGGCTGGTTTAGCGCAGTGGGCTGGTTTAGCACAGTGGGTTGGTTTAGCACAGTGGGCCGGTTTAGCACAGTGGGCTGGTTTCGCACAGTGGGCTGGTTTCGCACAGTGGGCTGGTTTAGCACAGAGTGCTGGTTTCGCACAGTGGGCTGGTTTAGCACAGTGGGCTGGTTTAGCACAGTGGGCTGGTTTAGGTCAGTGTGCTGGTTTCGCACAGTGGGCTGGTTTAGCACAGTGGGCTGGTTTAGCACAGTGGCTGGTTGAGCACTGTGGGCTGGTTTAGCACAGTGGGCTGGTTTAGCAGAGTGTGCTGGTTTAGCACAGTGGGCTGGTTTAGCACAGTGGGCTGGTTTAGCACAGTGGGCTGGTTTAGCACAGTGGGCTGGTTTAGCACAGTGGGCTGGTTTAGCAGAGTGTGCTGGTTTAGCACAGTGGGCTGGTTTAGCACAGCGGGCTGGTTTAGCACAGTGGGCTGGTTTAGCACAGTGTGCTGGTTTAGCAGAGTGGGCTGGTTTAGCACAGTGGGCTGGTTTAGCGCAGTGGGCTGGTTTAGCTCAGTGGGCTGGTTTAGCACAGTGGGCTGGTTTAGCACAGTGGGCTGGTTTCGCACAGTGGGCTGGTTTAGCAGAGTGTGCTGGTTTAGCACAGTGGGCTGGTTTAGCACAGTGTGCTGGTTTCGCACAGTGGGCTGGTTTAGCACAGTGGCTGGTTTAGCACAGTGGGCTGGTTTAGCACAGTGGGCTGGTTTAGCACAGTGTGCTGGTTTCGCACAGTGGGCTGGTGTAGCTCAGTGGGCTGGTTTAGCACAGTGGGCTGGTTTAGCTCAGTGTGCTGGTTTCGCACAGTGGGCTGGTTTAGCACAGTGGGCTGGTTTATCACAGTGGGCTGGTTTAGCTCAGTGGGCTGGTTTTGCACAGTGGGCTGGTTTAGCACAGTGGGCTGGTTTAGCACAGTGGGCTGGTTTAGCACAGTGGGCTGGTTTAGCACAGTGGGCTGGTTTATCACAGTGGGCTGGTTTAGCACAGTTGGCTGGTTTAGCACAGTGGGCTGGTTTAGCACAGTGGGCTGGTTTAGCACAGTGTGCTGGTTTCGCACAGTGGGCTGGTTTAGCACAGTGGGCTGGTTTATCACAGTGGGCTGGTTTATCACAGTGGGCTGGTTTAGCACAGTGGGCTGGTTTATCACAGTGGGCTGGTTTAGCACAGTTGGCTGGTTTAGCACAGTGGGCTGGTTTAGCACAGTGGGCTGGTTTAGCACAGTGTGCTGGTTTCGCACAGTGGGCTGGTTTAGCACAGTTGGCTGGTTTAGCACAGTGGGCTGGTTTAGCACAGTGGGCTGGTTTAGCACAGTGGGCTGGTTTAGCACAGTGGGCTGGTTTAGCACAGTGGGCTGGTTTCGCACAGTGGGCTGGTTTAGCTCAGTGGGCTGGTTTCGCACAGTGGGCTGGTTTAGCACAGTGGTCTGGTTTAGCACAGTGGGCTGGTTTAGCACAGTGGGCTGGTTTAGCACAGTGGGCTGGTTAAGCTCAGTGGGCTGGTTTTGCACAGTGGGCTGGTTTTGCACAGTGGGCTGGTTTAGCTCAGTGGGCTGGTTTAGCACAGTGGGCTGGTTTAGCACAGTGGGCTGGTTTAGCACAGTGGGCTGGTTTAGCACAGTGGGCTGGTTTATCACAGTGGGCTGGTTTAGCACAGTTGGCTGGTTTAGCACAGTGGGCTGGTTTAGCACAGTGGGCTGGTTTAGCACAGTGTGCTGGTTTCGCACAGTGGGCTGGTTTAGCACAGTGGGCTGGTTTATCACAGTGGGCTGGTTTAGCACAGTTGGCTGGTTTAGCACAGTGGGCTGGTTTAGCACAGTGGGCTGGTTTAGCACAGTGGGCTGGTTTAGCACAGTGGGCTGGTTTAGCACAGTGGGCTGGTTTCGCACAGTGGGCTGGTTTAGCTCAGTGGGCTGGTTTCGCACAGTGGGCTGGTTTAGCACAGTGGGCTGGTTTAGCACAGTGGTCTGGTTTAGCACAGTGGGCTGGTTTAGCACAGTGGGCTGGTTTAGCACAGTGGGCTGGTTTAGCTCAGTGGGCTGGTTTTGCACAGTGGGCTGGTTTTGCACAGTGGGCTGGTTTAGCTCAGTGGGCTGGTTTAGCACAGTGGGCTGGTTTAGCACAGTGGGCTGGTTTAGCTCAGTGGGCTGGTTTTGCACAGTGGGCTGGTTTTGCACAGTGGGCTGGTTTAGCACAGTGGGCTGGTTTAGCACAGTGGGCTGGTTTAGCACAGTGGGCTGGTTAGGCACAGTGAGCTGGTTGAGCACAGTGGGCTGGTTTAGCACAGTGGGCTGGTTTAGCACAGTGGGCTGGTTTAGCACAGTGAGCTGGTTTAGCACAGTGGGCTGGTTTAGCACAGTGGGCTGGTTTAGCACAGTGGGCTGGTTTAGCACAGTGGGCTGGTTTAGCACAGTGAGCTGGTTGAGCACAGTGGGCTGGTTTAGCACAGGGTGCTGGTTTAGCACAGTGGGCTGGTTTAGCACAGTGGGCTGGTTGAGCACAGTGGGCTGGTTTCGCGCAGTGGGCTGGTTTAGCACAGTGGGCTGGTTTAGCACAGTGGGCTGGTTTAGCACAGTGGGCTGGTTTAGCTCAGTGGGCTGGTTTAGCTCAGTGGGCTGGTTTAGCACAGTGGGCTGGTTTAGCTCAGTGGGCTGGTTTAGCACAGTGAGCTGGTTTAGCACAGTGGGCTGGTTTAGCTCAGTGGGCTGGTTTAGCACAATGGCTGGTTTAGCACAGTGGGCTGGTTTCGCACAGTGGGCTGGTTTAGCACAGTGGGCTGGTTTCGCACAGTGGGCTGGTTTAGCGCAGTGGGCTGGTTTAGCACAGTAAGCTGGTTTAGCACAGTGGGCTGGTTTAGCACAGTGGGCTGGTTTAGCTCAGTGGGCTGGTTTCGCACAGTGGTCTGGTTTAGCTCAGTGGGCTGGTTTAGCACAGTGGGCTGGTTTAGCTCAGTGGGCTGGTTTAGCACAGTGGGCTGGTTTAGCACAGTGTGCTGGTTTCGCACAGTGGGCTGGTTTAGCACAGTGGGCTGGTTTAGCACAGTGTGCTGGTTTCGCACAGTGGGCTGGTTTAGCACAGTGGGCTGGTTTAGCACAGTAGGCTGGTTTAGCTCAGTGGGCTGGTTTAGCACAGTGGGCTGGTTTAGCACATTGGGCTGGTTTAGCACAGTGGGCTGGTTTAGCACATTGGGCTGGTTTAGCACAGTGGGCTGGTTTAGCACATTGGGCTGGTTTAGCACAGTGGGCTGGTTTAGCACAGTGAGCTGGTTTAGCACAGTGGGCTGGTTTAGCACAATGGGCTGGTTTAGCACAGTGGGCTGGTTTAGCACAGTGGGCTGGTTTAGCACAGTGGGCTGGTTTAGCACAGTGGGCTGGTTTAGCTCAGTGGGCTGGTTTAGCACAGTGGGCTGGTTTAGCACAATGGGCTGGTTTAGCACAGTGGGCTGGTTTAGCACAGTGGGCTGGTTTAGCACAGTGGGCTGGTTTAGCACAGTGGGCTGGTTTAGCTCAGTGGGCTGGTTTAGCACAGTGGGCTGGTTCAGCACAGTGGGCTGGTTTAGCACAGTGAGCTGGTTTAGCACAGTGGGCTGGTTTAGCACAATGGGCTGGTTTAGCTCAGTGGGCTGGTTCAGCACAGTGAGCTGGTTTAGCACATTGGACTGGTTTAGCACAGTGGGCTGGTTTAGCACAATGGGCTGGTTTCGCTCAGTGGGCTGGTTCAGCACAGTGGGCTGGTTTAGCACAGTAAGCTGGTTTAGCACAGTGGGCTGGTTTAGCACAGTGGGCTGGTTTAGCACATTGGACTGGTTTAGCACAGTGGGCTGGTTTAGCTCAGTGGGCTGGTTCAGCACAGTGGGCTGGTTTCGCACAGTGGGCTGGTTTAGCTCAGTGGGCTGGTTCAGCACAGTGGGCTGGTTTAGCTCAGTGGGCTGGTTTAGCTCAGTGGGCTGGTTTAGCGCAGTGGGCTGGTTTAGCACAGTGGGCTGGTTTAGCACAGTGGGCTGGTTTAGCACAGTGGGCTGGTTTAGCACATTGGGCTGGTTGAGCACAGTAGGCTGGTTTAGCACAGTGGGCTGGTTTAGCACAGTGTGCTGGTTTAGCACAGTGGGCTGGTTTAGCACAGTGGGCTGGTTTAGCACAGTGGGCTGGTTTAGCACAGTGGGCTGGTTTAGCACAGTGTGCTGGTTTATCACAGTGGGCTGGTTTAGCACAGTGGGCTGGTTTAGCACAGTGAGCTGGTTTAGCACAGTGGGCTGGTTAAGCACAGTGGGCTGGTTTAGCACAGTGGGCTGGTTTAGCACAGTGGGCTGGTTTAGCACAGTGTGCTGGTTTAGCACAGTGGGCTGGTTTAGCACAGTGGGCTGGTTGAGCACAGTGGGCTGGTTTAGCTCAGTGGGCTGGTTTAGCACAGTGGGCTGGTTTAGCACAGTGGGCTGGTTTAGCACAGTGTGCTGGTTGAGCACAGTGGGCTGGTTTAGCACAGTGGGCTGGTTGAGCACAGTGGGCTGGTTTAGCACAGTGTGCTGGTTTAGCACAGCGGGCTGGTTTAGCACATTGGGCTGGTTTAGCACAGTGGGCTGGTTTAGCACAGTGGGCTGGTTTAGCACAGTGGGCTGGTTTAGCACAGTGGGCTGGTTTAGCTCAGTGGGCTGGTTTAGCACAGTGGGCTGGTTTAGCACAGTGGGCTAGTTTAGCACAGTGGGCTGGTTTCGCACTGTAGGCTGGTTTAGCACAGTGGGCTGGTTTAGCTCAGTGGGCTGGTTTAGCGCAGTGGGCTGGTTTAGCACAGTGGGCTGGTTTAGCACAGTGGGCTGGTTTAGCACAGTGGGCTGGTTTAGCTCAGTGGGCCGGTTAGTACAGTGGGCTGGTTTAGCACAGTGTGCTGGTTTAGCACAGTGGGCTGGTTTAGCACAGTGGGCTGGTTTAGCACAGTGAGCTGGTTTAGCACAGTGGGCTGGTTTCGCACAGTGGGCTGGTTTAGCACAGTGGGCTGGTTTAGCTCAGTGGGCTGGTTTAGCACAGTGAGCTGGTTTAGCACAGTGGGCTGGTTTCGCACAGTGGGCTGGTTTAGCACAGTGGGCTGGTTAAGCACAGTGGGCTGGTTTCGCACAGTGGGCTGGTTTAGCGCAGTGGGCTGGTTTAGCACAGTGGGCTGGTTTAGCACAGTGGGCTGGTTTAGCGCAGTGGGCTGGTTTAGCACAGTGGGCTGGTTTAGCACAGTGGGCTGGTTTAGCACAGTGGGCTGGTTTAGCACAGTGGGCTGGTTTAGCACAGTGGGCTGGTTTCGCGCAGTGGGCTGATTTAGCACAGTGGGCTGCTTTAGCACAGTGGCTGGTTTAGCACAGTGGGCTGGTTTAGCACAGTGGGCTGCTTTAGCACAGTGGCTGGTTTATCACAGTGGGCTGGTTTAGCTCAGTGGCTGGTTTAGCACAGTGGGCTGCTTTAGCACAGTGGCTGGTTTAGCACAGTGGGCTGGTTTAGCACAGTGGGCTGCTTTAGCACAGTGGCTGGTTTATCACAGTGGGCTGGTTTAGCTCAGTGGGCTGGTTTAGCTCAGTGGGCTGGTTTAGCACATTGGCTGGTTTAGCACAGTGGGCTGGTTTAGCACAGTGGGCTGGTTTAGCACAGTGGGCTGGTTTAGCTCAGTGGGCTGGTTTAGCACAGTGGGCTGGTTTAGCTCAGTGGGCTGGTTTAGCTCAGTGGGCTGGTTTAGCACATTGGCTGGTTTAGCACAGTGGGCTGGTTTAGCTCAGTGGGCTGGTTTAGCACATTGGCTGGTTTAGCACAGTGGGCTGGTTTAGCTCAGTGGGCTGGTTTAGCACAGTGGGCTGGTTTAGCACAGTGGGCTGGTTTAGCACAGTGGGCTGGTTTAGCACAGTGGGTTGGTTTAGCACAGTGGGCTGGTTTAGCACAGTGAGCTGGTTTAGCACAGTGGGCTGGTTTCGCACAGTGGGCTGGTTTAGCACAGTGGGCTGGTTAAGCACAGTGGGCTGGTTTCGCACAATGGGCTGGTTTCGCACAGTGGGCTGGTTTCGCACAGTGGGCTGGTTAAGCACAGTGGGCTGGTTTCGCACAGTGGGCTGGTTTCGCACAGTGGGCTGGTTTCGCACAGTGGGCTGGTTTCGCACAGTGGGCTGGTTAAGCACAGTGGGCTGGTTTAGCACAGTGGGCTGGTTTAGCACAGTGGGCTGGTTTAGCACAGTGGGCTGGTTTAGCTCAGTGGGCTGGTTTAGCTCAGTGGGCTGGTTGAGCACAGTGGGCTGGTTTAGCTCAGTGGGCTGGTTTCGCACAGTGGGCTGGTTTAGCACAGTGGGCTGGTTTAGCTCAGTGGGCTGGTTCAGCACAGTGGGCTGGTTTAGCACAGTGGGCTGGTTTAGCTCAGTGGGCTGGTTTAGCACAGTGGGCTGGTTTAGCACATTGGCTGGTTTAGCACAGTGTGCTGGTTTAGCACAGTGGGCTGGTTGAGCACAGTGGGCTGGTTTAGCTCAGTGGGCTGGTTTAGCACAGTGGGCTGGTTTAGCACAGTGGGCTGGTTTAGCTCAGTGGGCTGGTTTAGCACAGTGGGCTGGTTTAGCACAGTGGGCTGGTTTAGCACATTGGCTGGTTTAGCACAGTGGGCTGGTTTAGCACAGTGGGCAGGTTTAGCTCAGTGGGCTGGTTTAGCACATTGGCTGGTTTAGCACAGTGGGCTGGTTTAGCACAGTGGGCTGGTTTAGCACAGTGGGCTGGTTTAGCACAGTGGGCTGGTTTAGCACAGTGGGCTGGTTTAGCACAGTGGGCTGGTTTAGCACAGTGTGCTGGTTTAGCACAGTGGGCTGGTTTAGCACATTGGCTGGTTTAGCACAGTGGGCTGGTTTAGCACAGTGGGCTGGTTTAGCACAGTGGGCTGGTTTAGCACAGTGGGCTGGTTTAGCACAGTGGGCTGGTTTAGCACAGTGGGCTGGTTTAGCACAGTGGGCTGGTTTTGCACATTGGGCTGGTTTAGCCCATTGGGCTGGTTTAGCACAGTGGGCTGGTTTAGCACAGTGGGCTGGTTTTGCACATTGGGCTGGTTTAGCCCATTGGGCTGGTTTAGCACAGTGGGCTGGTTTAGCTCAGTGGGCTGGTTTCGCACAGTGGGCTGGTTTCGCACAGTGGGCTGGTTTAGCACAGTGGGCTGGTTTCGCACAGTGGGCTGGTTTAGCACAGTGGGCTGGTTTTGCACATTGGGCTGGTTTAGCACATTGGGCTGGTTTATCACAGTGGGCTGGTTTAGCACAGGGTGCTGGTTTAGCACAGTGGGCTGGTTTAGCACAGTGGGCTGGTTTAGCACAGTGGGCTGGTTTTGCACATTGGGCTGGTTTAGCACATTGGGCTGGTTTAGCACAGTGGGCTGGTTTAGCTCAGTGGGCTGGTTTCGCACAGTGGGCTGGTTTCGCACAGTGGGCTGGTTTAGCACAGTGGGCTGGTTTCGCACAGTGGGCTGGTTTAGCACAGTGGGCTGGTTTTGCACATTGGGCTGGTTTAGCACATTGGGCTGGTTTATCACAGTGGGCTGGTTTAGCTCAGTGGGCTGGTTTCGCACAGTGGGCTGGTTTCGCACAGTGGGCTGGTTTAGCACAGTGGGCTGGTTTAGCACAGTGGGCTGGTTTAGCACAATGGGCTGGTTTAGCACAGTGGGCTGGTTTAGCACAGTGGGCTGGTTTAGCACAGTGGGCTGGTTTAGCGCAGTGGGCTGGTTTAGCACAGTGGGCTGATTTAGCACAGTGGGCTGGTTTAGCTCAGTGGGCTGGTTTAGCACAGTGGGCTGGTTTAGCACAGTGGGCTGGTTTATCACAGTGCGCTGGTTTAGCACAGTGGGCTGGTTTCGCACAGTGGGCTGGTTTAGCTCAGTGGGCTGGTTTAGCACAGTGGGCTGGTTTAGCACAGTGGGCTGGTTTAGCACAGTGCGCTGGTTTATCACAGTGCGCTGGTTTAGCACAGTGGGCTGGTTTAGCACAGTGGGCTGGTTTAGCTCAGTGGGCTGGTTCAGCACAGTGGGCTGGTTTAGCACAGTGGGCTGGTTTATCACAGTGCGCTGGTTTAGCGCAGTGGGCTGGTTTCGCACAGTGAGCTGGTTTAGCACAGTGGGCTGGTTTAGCACAGTGGGCTGGTTCAGCACAGTGGGCTGGTTTAGCACACTGGGCTGGTTTCGCACAGTGGGCTGGTTTAGCACAGTGGGCTGGTTTAGCGCAGTAGGCTGGTTAGCACAGTGGTCTGGTTTAGCACAGTGGGCTGGTTTAGCACAGTGGGCTGGTTTAGCTCAGTGGGCTGGTTTAGCGCAGTGGGCTGGTTCAGCACAGTGGGCTGGTTTAGCACACTGGGCTGGTTTCGCACAGTGGGCTGGTTTAGCACAGTGGGCTGGTTTAGCACAGTGCGCTGGTTTAGCGCAGTGGGCTGGTTTAGCACAGTGGGCTGGTTTCGCACAGTGGTCTGGTTTAGCACAGTGGGCTGGTTTAGCACAGTAGGCTGGTTTAGCACAGTGGGCTGGTTTATCACAGTGGGCTGGTTTAGCACAGTGGGCTGGTTTAGCACAGTGGGCTGGTTTAGCACAGTGGGCTGGTTTAGCACAGTGGGCTGGTTTAGCTCAGTGGGCTGGTTTAGCACAGTGGGCTGGTTTAGCACAGTGGGCTGGTTTAGCTCAGTGGGCTGGTTTAGCACAGTGGGCTGGTTTAGCACAGTGGGCTGGTTTAGCACAGTGGGCTGGTTTAGCTCAGTGGGCTGGTTTAGCACAGTAAGCTGGTTTAGCACAGTGGGCTGGTTTAGCACAGTAAGCTGGTTTAGCACAGTGGGCAGGTTTAGCTCAGTGGGCTGGTTTCGCACAGTGGGCTGGTTTAGCACAGTGGGCTGGTTTTGCACAGTGGGCTGGTTTTGCACAGTGGGCTGGTTTAGCGCAGTGGGCTGGTTTAGCGCAGTGCGCTGGTTTAGCGCAGTGGGCTGGTTTAGCACAGTGGGCTGGTTTAGCACAGTGGGCTTGTTTAGCGCAGTGGGCTGGTTTAGCGCAGTGGGCTGGTTTTGCACAGTGGGCTGGTTTAGCACAGTGGTCTGGTTTAGCACAGTGGGCTGGTTTAGCAAAGCGGGCTGGTTTAGCGCAGTGGGCTGGTTTAGCACAGTAGGTTGGTTTAGCACAGTGGGCTGGTTTCGCACAGTGGGCTGGTTTAGCACAGTAGGTTGGTTTAGCACAGTGGGCTGGTTTCGCACAGTGGGCTGGTTTAGCACAGTGGGCTGGTTTAGCACAGTAAGCTGGTTTAGCACAGTGGGGCGGTTAGCACAGTGGGCTGGTTTAGCACAGTGGCTGGTTTAGCACAGTGGGCTGGTTTAGCACAGTGGGCTGGTTTACCACAGTGGGCTGGTTTAGCACAGTGGGCTGGTTTAGCACAGTGGGCTGGTTTAGCACAGTGGGCTGGTTTCGCACAGTGGGCTGGTTTAGCACAGTGGGCTGGTTTAGCACAGTGGGCTGGTTTAGCAGAGTGCGCTGGTTTAGCACAGTGGGCTGGTTTAGCGCAGTGAGCTGGTTTAGCGCAGTGGGCTGGTTTCGCACAGTGGGCTGGTTTCGCACAGTGGGCTGGTTTAGCACAGTGAGCTGGTTTAGCACAGTGGGCTGGTTTAGCACAGTGGGCTGGTTTAGCACAGTGCGCTGGTTTAGCACAGTGGGCTGGTTTCGCGCAGTGGGCTGGTTTAGCACAGTGGGCTGGTTTTGCACAGTGGGCTGGTTTAGCACAGTGGGCTGGTTTAGCGCAGTGGGCTGGTTTAGCACAGTGGGCTGGTTTAGCACAGTGGGCTGGTTTAGCACAGTGGGCTGGTTTAGCTCAGTGGGCTGGTTCAGCACAGTGGGCTGGTTTAGCACAGTGGGCTGGTTTAGCACAGTGGGCTGGTTTTGCACAGTGGGCTGGTTCAGCACAGTGGGCTGGTTTAGCGCAGTGGGCTGGTTTAGCACAGTGGGCTGGTTTAGCACAGTGGGCTGGTTTAGCACAGTGGGCTTGTTTAGCACAGTGGGCTGGTTTAGCGCAGTGGGCTGGTTCAGCACAGTGGGCTGGTTTAGCACAGTGGGCTGGTTTTGCACAGTGGGCTGGTTTAGCTCAGTGGGCTGGTTTAGCGCAGTGGGCTGGTTTAGCACAGTGGACTGGTTTAGCACAGTGGGCTGGTTTTGCACAGTGGGCTGGTTAGCACAGTGGGCTGGTTTAGCACAGTGGGCTGGTTGAGCACAGTGGGCTGGTTTAGCACAGTGGGCTGGTTTCGCACAGTGGGCTCGTTTAGCACAGTGGGCTGGTTGAGCACAGTGGGCTGGTTTAGCACAGTCGGCTGGTTTAGCACAGTGGGCTGGTTTAGCACAGTGGGCTGGTTTAGCACAGTGTGCTGGTTTAGCACATTGGTCTGGTTTAGCACAGTGGTCTGGTTTAGCACAGTGGGCTGGTTTAGCTCAGTGGGCTGGTTTAGCACAGTGGGCTGGTTTCGCACAGTGGGCTGGTTTAGCACAGTGGGCTGGTTTAGCACATTGGGCTGGTTTAGCACAGTGGGATGGTTTAGCACAGTGGGCTGGTTTAGCACAGTGGGCTGGTTTAGCGCAGTGGGCTGGTTCAGCACAGTGGGCTGGTTTAGCACAGTGTGCTGGTTTAGCACAGTGGGCGGGTTTAGCACAGTGGGCTGGTTCAGCACAGTGGGCGGGTTTAGCACAGTGGGCTGGTTTAGCACAGTGGGCTGGTTTAGCAGAGTGGGCTGGTTTAGCACAGTGGGCTGGTTTAGCACAGTGGGCTGGTTTAGCACAGTGGGCTAGTTTAGCACAGTGGTCTGGTTTCGCACAGTGGGCTGGTTTAGCACAGTGGGCTGGTTTAGCACATTGGGCTGGTTTAGCACAGTGGGCTGGTTTAGCACAGTGGGCTGGTTTAGCACAGTGGGCTGGTTTAGCGCACTGGGCTGGTTCAGCACAGTGGGCTGGTTTAGCACAGTGTGCTGGTTTAGCACAGTGGGCGGGTTTAGCACAGTGGGCTGGTTCAGCACAGTGGGCGGGTTTAGCACAGTGGGCTGGTTTAGCACAGTGGGCTGGTTTAGCACAGTGGGCTGGTTTTGCACAGTGGGCTGGTTTAGCTCAGTGGGCTGGTTTAGCGCAGTGGGCTGGTTTAGCACAGTGGACTGGTTTAGCGCAGTGGGCTGGTTTAGCACAGTGGTCTGGTTTAGCACAGTGGGCTGGTTTAGCACAGTGGGCTGGTTTAGCACAGTGGGCTGGTTTAGCACAGTGGGCTGGTTTAGCTCAGTGGGCTGGTTTAGCACAGTGGGCTGGTTTAGCTCAGTGGGCTGGTTTAGCACAGTGGTCTGGTTTAGCACAGTGGGCTGGTTTAGCACAGTGGGCTGGTTTTGCACAGTGGGATGGTTAGCACAGTGGGCTGGTTTAGCACAGTGGACTGGTTTAGCACAGTGGGCTGGTTTTGCACAGTGGGCTGGTTAGCACAGTGGGCTGGTTGAGCACAGTGGGCTGGTTGAGCACAGTGGGCTGGTTTAGCACAGTGGGCTGGTTTTGCACAGTGTGCTGGTTTAGCACAGTGGGCTGGTTTAGCACAGTGTGCTGGTTGAGCACAGTGGGCTGGTTTAGCACAGTGGGCTGGTTTAGCACAGTGGGCTGGTTTAGCACAGTGGGCTGGTTTAGCACAGTGTGCTGGTTTAGCACATTGGGCTGGTTTAGCACAGTGGTCTGGTTTAGCACAGTGGGCTGGTTTAGCTCAGTGGGCTGGTTTAGCACAGTGGGCTGGTTTCGCACAGTGGGCTGGTTTAGCACAGTGGGCTGGTTTAGCACATTGGGCTGGTTTAGCACAGTGGGCTGGTTTAGCACAGTGGGCTGGTTTAGCACAGTGGGCTGGTTTAGCGCAGTGGGCTGGTTCAGCACAGTGGGCTGGTTTAGCACAGTGTGCTGGTTTAGCACAGTGGGCGGGTTTAGCACAGTGGGCTGGTTCAGCACAGTGGGCGGGTTTAGCACAGTGGGCTGGTTTAGCACAGTGGGCTGGTTTAGCAGAGTGGGCTGGTTTAGCACAGTGGGCTGGTTTAGCACAGTGGGCTGGTTTAGCACAGTGGGCTGGTTTAGCACAGTGGTCTGGTTTTGCACAGTGGGCTGGTTTAGCACAGTGGGCTGGTTTAGCACAGTGGGCTGGTTTAGCACAGTGGGCTGGTTTAGCGCAGTGGGCTGGTTCAGCACAGTGGGCTGGTTTAGCACAGTGTGCTGGTTTAGCACAGTGGGCGGGTTTAGCACAGTGGGCTGGTTCAGCACAGTGGGCGGGTTTAGCACAGTGGGCTGGTTTAGCACAGTGGGCTGGTTTAGCACAGTGGGCTGGTTTTGCACAGTGGGCTGGTTTAGCTCAGTGGGCTGGTTTAGCGCAGTGGGCTGGTTTAGCACAGTGGACTGGTTTAGCGCAGTGGGCTGGTTTAGCACAGTGGTCTGGTTTAGCACAGTGGTCTGGTTTAGCACAGTGGGCTGGTTTAGCACAGTGGGCTGGTTTAGCACAGTGGGCTGGTTTAGCTCAGTGGGCTGGTTTAGCACAGTGGGCTGGTTTAGCTCAGTGGGCTGGTTTAGCACAGTGGGCTGGTTTAGCACAGTGGGCTGGTTTAGCACAGTGGGCTGGTTTTGCACAGTGGGCTGGTTAGCACAGTGGGCTGGTTTAGCACAATGGGCTGGTTTAGCAGAGTGCGCTGGTTTAGCACAGTGGGCTGGTTTAGCGCAGTGAGCTGGTTTAGCGCAGTGGGCTGGTTTCGCACAGTGGGCTGGTTTCGCACAGTGGGCTGGTTTAGCACAGTGAGCTGGTTTAGCACAGTGGGCTGGTTTAGCACAGTGGGCTGGTTTAGCACAGTGCGCTGGTTTAGCACAGTGGGCTGGTTTAGCGCAGTGGGCTGGTTTAGCACAGTGGGCTGGTTTTGCACAGTGGGCTGGTTTAGCACAGTGGGCTGGTTTAGCGCAGTGGGCTGGTTTAGCACAGTGGGCTGGTTTAGCACAGTGGGCTGGTTTAGCACAGTGGGCTGGTTTAGCTCAGTGGGCTGGTTCAGCACAGTGGGCTGGTTTAGCACAGTGGGCTGGTTTAGCACAGTGGGCTGGTTTTGCACAGTGGGCTGGTTCAGCACAGTGGGCTGGTTTAGCGCAGTGGGCTGGTTTAGCACAGTGGGCTGGTTTAGCACAGTGGGCTGGTTTAGCACAGTGGGCTTGTTTAGCACAGTGGGCTGGTTTAGCGCAGTGGGCTGGTTCAGCACAGTGGGCTGGTTTAGCACAGTGGGCTGGTTTTGCACAGTGGGCTGGTTTAGCTCAGTGGGCTGGTTTAGCGCAGTGGGCTGGTTTAGCACAGTGGACTGGTTTAGCACAGTGGGCTGGTTTTGCACAGTGGGCTGGTTAGCACAGTGGGCTGGTTTAGCACAGTGGGCTGGTTGAGCACAGTGGGCTGGTTTAGCACAGTGGGCTGGTTTCGCACAGTGGGCTCGTTTAGCACAGTGGGCTGGTTGAGCACAGTGGGCTGGTTTAGCACAGTGGGCTGGTTTAGCACAGTGGGCTGGTTTAGCACAGTGGGCTGGTTTAGCACAGTGGGCTGGTTTAGCACAGTGTGCTGGTTTAGCACATTGGGCTGGTTTAGCACAGTGGTCTGGTTTAGCACAGTGGGCTGGTTTAGCTCAGTGGGCTGGTTTCGCACAGTGGGCTGGTTTAGCACAGTGGTCTGGTTTAGCACAGTGGGCTGGTTTAGCACAGTGGGCTGGTTTAGCACAGTGGGCTGGTTTAGCACAGTGGGCTGGTTTAGCACAGTGGGCTGGTTTAGCTCAGTGGGCTGGTTTAGCACAGTGGGCTGGTTTAGCGCAGTGGGCTGGTTTCGCTCAGTGGGCTGGTTTAGCACAGTGGGTTGGTTTAGCACATTGGGCTGGTTTAGCACAGTGGGCTGGTTTAGCACAGTGGGTTGGTTTAGCACATTGGGCTGGTTTAGCACATTGGGCTGGTTTAGCACAGTGGGCTGGTTTAGCACAGTGGGCTGGTTTAGCACAGTGGGCTGGTTTAGCGCAGTGGGCTGGTTTAGCACAGTGGTCAGGTTTAGCTCAGTGGGCTGGTTTAGCGCAGTGGGCTGGTTTAGCACAGTGGGCTGGTTTAGCACAGTGGGCTGGTTTAGCACAGAGGGCCGGTTAGCACAGTGGGCTGGTTTAGCACAGTGGGCTGGTTTAGCAGAGTGGGCTGGTTGAGCGCAGTGAGCTGGTTTAGCACAGTGGGCTGGTTTAGCACAGTGGGCTGGTTTAGCTCAGTGGGCTGGTTTAGCGCAGTGGGCTGGTTTAGCACAGTGGGCTGGTTTAGCACAGTGGGCTGGTTTAGCACAGTGGGCTGGTTTAGAACAGTGGCTGGTTTAGCACAGTGGCTGGTTTAGCACAGTGGGCTGGTTTAGCACAGTGGGCTGGTTTAGCACAGTGGGCTGGTTTAGCACAGTGGCTGGTTTAGCACAGTGGGCTGGTTTAGCACAGTGGGCTGGTTTAGCTCAGTGGGCTGGTTTAGCACAGTGGGCTGGTTTAGCACAGTGGGCTGGTTTAGCACAGTAGGCTGGTTTAGCACAGTGGGCTGGTTTAGCTCAGTGGGCTGGTTTAGCACAGTGGGCTGGTTTAGCACAGTGGGCTGGTTTCGCACAGTGGGCTGGTTTCGCACAGTGGGCTGGTTTAGCACAGTGGGCTGGTTTAGAACAGTGGGCTGGTTCAGCACAGTGGGCTGGTTTAGCACAGTGGGCTGGTTTAGCACAGTGGGCTGGTTTCGCACAGTGGGCTGGTTTAGCACAGTGGGCTGGTTTAGCAGAGTGGGCTGGTTTAGCACAGTGGGCTGGTTTAGCTCAGTGGGCTGGTTTAGCACAGTGGGCTGGTTTAGCAGAGTGGGCTGGTTTAGCACAGTGGGCTGGTTTAGCGCAGTGGGCTGGTTTAGCTCAGTGGGCTGGTTGAGCACAGTGGGCTGGTTTAGCACAGTGGGCTGGTTTAGCTCAGTGGGCTGGTTTAGCACAGTGGGCTGGTTTAGCACAGTGCGCTGGTTGAGCACAGTGGGCTGGTTTAGCACAGTGGGCTGGTTTAGCACAGTGGGCTGGTTTAGCAGAGTGGGCTGGTTTAGCACAGTGGGCTGGTTTAGCACAGTGGGCTGGTTTAGCACAGTGGGCTGGTTGAGCACAGTGGGCTGGTTTAGCAGAGTGGGCTGGTTGAGCACAGTGGGCTGGTTTAGCTCAGTGGGCTGGTTGAGCACAGTGGGCTGGTTTAGCTCAGTGGGCTGGTTTAGCACAGTGGGCTGGTTTAGCACAGTGGGCTGGTTGAGCACAGTGGGCTGGTTTAGCAGAGTGGGCTGGTATAGCACAGTGTGCTGGTTTAGCACAGTGGGCTGGTTTAGCTCAGTGGGCTGGTTTAGCACAGTGAGCTGGTTTATCACACTGGGATGGTTTCGCACAGTGGGCTGGTTTAGCACAGTGGGCTGGTTTAGCTCAGTGGGCTGGTTTAGCGCAATGGGCTGGTTTAGCAGAGTGGGCTGGTTTCGCACAGTGGGCTGGTTTAGCGCAGTGGGCTGGTTTAGCTCAGTGGGCTGGTTGAGCACAGTGGGCTGGTTTAGCACAGTGGGCTGGTTTAGCTCAGTGGGCTGGTTTAGCACAGTGCGCTGGTTGAGCACAGTGGGCTGGTTTAGCACAGTGGGCTGGTTTAGCACAGTGGGCTGGTTTAGCAAAGTGGGCTGGTTTAGCACAGTGGGCTGGTTTAGCTCAGTGGGCTGGTTTAGCACAGTGGGCTGGTTGAGCACAGTGGGCTGGTTTAGCAGAGTGGGCTGGTTGAGCACAGTGGGCTGGTTTAGCTCAGTGGGCTGGTTGAGCACAGTGGGCTGGTTTAGCTCAGTGGGCTGGTTTAGCACAGTGGGCTGGTTTAGCACAGTGGGCTGGTTGAGCACAGTGGGCTGGTTTAGCAGAGTGGGCTGGTTTAGCACAGTGTGCTGGTTTAGCACAGTGGGCTGGTTTAGCTCAGTGGGCTGGTTTAGCACAGTGAGCTGGTTTATCACACTGGGCTGGTTTCGCACAGTGGGCTGGTTTAGCACAGTGGGCTGGTTTAGCTCAGTGGGCTGGTTTAGTGCAATGGGCTGGTTTAGCACAGTGGGCTGGTTTAGCGCAGTGGGCTGGTTTAGCACAGTGGGTTGGTTTAGCACAGTGGGCCGGTTTAGCACAGTGGGCTGGTTTAGCACAGTGGGCTGGTTTATCACAGTGGGCTGGTTTAGCACAGTTGGCTGGTTTAGCACAGTGGGCTGGTTTAGCACAGTGGGCTGGTTTAGCACAGTGGGCTGGTTTCGCACAGTGGGCTGGTTTAGCTCAGTGGGCTGGTTTCGCACAGTGGGCTGGTTTAGCACAGTGGTCTGGTTTAGCACAGTGGGCTGGTTTAGCACAGTGGGCTGGTTTAGCACAGTGGGCTGGTTTAGCTCAGTGGGCTGGTTTTGCACAGTGGGCTGGTTTTGCACAGTGGGCTGGTTTAGCTCAGTGGGCTGGTTTAGCACAGTGGGCTGGTTTAGCACAGTGGGCTGGTTTAGCACAGTGGGCTGGTTTATCACAGTGGGCTGGTTTAGCACAGTGGGCTGGTTTAGCACAGTGGGCTGGTTTAGCACAGTGTGCTGGTTTCGCACAGTGGGCTGGTTTAGCACAGTGGGCTGGTTTAGCACAGTGGGCTGGTTTAGCACAGTGGGCTGGTTTAGCACAGTGGGCTGGTTTATCACAGTGGGCTGGTTTAGCACAGTGGGCTGGTTTAGCACAGTGGGCTGGTTTAGCACAGTTGGCTGGTTTAGCACAGTGGGCTGGTTTAGCACAGTGGGCTGGTTTAGCACAGTGGGCTGGTTTAGCACAGTGGGCTGGTTTCGCACAGTGGGCTGGTTTAGCTCAGTGGGCTGGTTTCGCACAGTGGGCTGGTTTAGCACAGTGGGCTGGTTTAGCACAGTGGTCTGGTTTAGCACAGTGAGCTGGTTTAGCACAGTGGGCTGGTTTAGCACAGTGGGCTGGTTCAGCACAGTGGTCTGGTTCAGCACAGTGGGCTGGTTTAGCACAGTGGGCTGGTTTAGCACAGTGGGCTGGTTTAGCTCAGTGGGCTGGTTTTGCACAGTGGGCTGGTTTTGCACAGTGGGCTGGTTTAGCTCAGTGGGCTGGTTTAGCACAGTGGGCTGGTTTAGCACAGTGGGCTGGTTTAGCACAGTGGGCTGGTTTAGCACAGTGGGCTGGTTTATCACAGTGGGCTGGTTTAGCTCAGTGGGCTGGTTTTGCACAGTGGGCTGGTTTTGCACAGTGGGCTGGTTTAGCACAGTGGGCTGGTTTAGCACAGTGGGCTGGTTTAGCACAGTGAGCTGGTTGAGCACAGTGGGCTGGTTTAGCACAGTGGGCTGGTTTAGCACAGTGGGCTGGTTTAGCACAGTGGGCTGGTTTAGCACAGTGGGCTGGTTTAGCACAGTGGGCTGGTTGAGCACAGTGGGCTCGTTTAGCAGAGTGGGCTGGTTTAGCACAGTGGGCTGGTTTAGCAGAGTGGGCTGGTTTAGCACAGTGGGCTGGTTTAGCACAGTGGGCTGGTTTAGCTCAGTGGGCTGGTTTCGCTCAGTGGGCTGGTTTCGCACAGTGGGCTGGTTTAGCACAGTGGGCTGGTTTAGCTCAGTGGGCTGGTTTAGCGCAATGGGCTGGTTTAGCACAGTGGGCTGGTTTAGCGCAGTGGGCTGGTTTAGCACAGTGGGTTGGTTTAGCACAGTGGGCCGGTTTAGCACAGTGGGCTGGTTTCGCACAGTGGGCTGGTATCGCACAGTGGGCTGGTTTAGCACAGTGTGCTGGTTTCGCACAGTGGGCTGGTTTAGCACAGTGGGCTGGTTTAGCACAGTGGGCTGGTTTAGCTCAGTGTGCTGGTTTCGCACAGTGGGCTGGTTTAGCACAGTGGGCTGGTTTAGCACAGTGGCTGGTTGAGCACAGTGGGCTGGTTTAGCACAGTGGGCTGGTTTAGCAGAGTGTGCTGGTTTAGCACAGTGGGCTGGTTTAGCACAGTGGGCTGGTTTAGCACAGTGGGCTGGTTTAGCACAGTGGGCTGGTTTAGCACAGTGGGCTGGTTTAGCACAGCGGGCTGGTTTAGCACAGTGGGCTGGTTTAGCACAGTGGGCTGGTTTAGCAGAGTGGGCTGGTTTAGCACAGTGGGCTGGTTTAGCGCAGTGGGCTGGTTTAGCTCAGTGGGCTGGTTTAGCACAGTGGGCTGGTTTAGCACAGTGGGCTGGTTTCGCACAGTGGGCTGGTTTAGCAGAGTGTGCTGGTTTAGCACAGTGGGCTGGTTTAGCACAGTGTGCTGGTTTCGCACAGTGGGCTGGTTTAGCACAGTGGCTGGTTTAGCACAGTGGGCTGGTTTAGCACAGTGGGCTGGTTTAGCACAGTGGGCTGGTTTAGCTCAGTGTGCTGGTTTCGCACAGTGGGCTGGTTTAGCACAGTGGCTGGTTTAGCACAGGGGGCTGGTTTAGCACAGTGGGCTGGTTTATCACAGTGGGCTGGTTTAGCTCAGTGGGCTGGTTTAGCACAGTGGGCTGGTTTAGCTCAGTGTGCTGGTTTCGCACAGTGGGCTGGTTTAGCACAGTGGGCTGGTTTATCACAGTGGGCTGGTTTAGCTCAGTGGGCTGGTTTTGCACAGTGGGCTGGTTTAGCACAGTGGGCTGGTTTAGCACAGTGGGCTGGTTTAGCACAGTGGGCTGGTTTAGCACAGTGGGCTGGTTTAGCACAGTGGGCTGGTTTAGCACAGTGGGCTGGTTTAGCACAGTTGGCTGGTTTAGCACAGTGGGCTGGTTTAGCACAGTGGGCTGGTTTAGCACAGTGTGCTGGTTTCGCACAGTGGGCTGGTTTAGCACAGTGGGCTGGTTTATCACAGTGGGCTGGTTTATCACAGTGGGCTGGTTTAGCACAGTGGGCTGGTTTATCACAGTGGGCTGGTTTAGCACAGTTGGCTGGTTTAGCACAGTGGGCTGGTTTAGCACAGTGGGCTGGTTTAGCACAGTGTGCTGGTTTCGCACAGTGGGCTGGTTTAGCACAGTTGGCTGGTTTAGCACAGTGGGCTGGTTTAGCACAGTGGGCTGGTTTAGCACAGTGGGCTGGTTTAGCACAGTGGGCTGGTTTAGCACAGTGGGCTGGTTTCGCACAGTGGGCTGGTTTAGCTCAGTGGGCTGGTTTCGCACAGTGGGCTGGTTTAGCACAGTGGTCTGGTTTAGCACAGTGGGCTGGTTTAGCACAGTGGGCTGGTTTAGCACAGTGGGCTGGTTTAGCTCAGTGGGCTGGTTTTGCACAGTGGGCTGGTTTTGCACAGTGGGCTGGTTTAGCTCAGTGGGCTGGTTTAGCACAGTGGGCTGGTTTAGCACAGTGGGCTGGTTTAGCACAGTGGGCTGGTTTATCACAGTGGGCTGGTTTAGCACAGTTGGCTGGTTTAGCACAGTGGGCTGGTTTAGCACAGTGGGCTGGTTTAGCACAGTGTGCTGGTTTCGCACAGTGGGCTGGTTTAGCACAGTGGGCTGGTTTATCACAGTGGGCTGGTTTAGCACAGTTGGCTGGCTTAGCACAGTGGGCTGGTTGAGCACAGTGGGCTGGTTTAGCACAGTGGGCTGGTTTAGCACAGTGGGCTGGTTTAGCACAGTGGGCTGGTTTCGCACAGTGGGCTGGTTTAGCTCAGTGGGCTGGTTTCGCACAGTGGGCTGGTTTAGCACAGTGGGCTGGTTTAGCACAGTGGTCTGGTTTAGCACAGTGGGCTGGTTTAGCACAGTGGGCTGGTTTAGCACAGTGGGCTGGTTTAGCTCAGTGGGCTGGTTTTGCACAGTGGGCTGGTTTTGCACAGTGGGCTGGTTTAGCTCAGTGGGCTGGTTTAGCACAGTGGGCTGGTTTAGCACAGTGGGCTGGTTTAGCACAGTGGGCTGGTTTATCACAGTGGGCTTGTTTAGCTCAGTGGGCTGGTTTTGCACAGTGGGCTGGTTTTGCACAGTGGGCTGGTTTAGCACAGTGGGCTGGTTTAGCACAGTGGGCTGGTTTAGCACAGTGGGCTGGTTAGGCACAGTGAGCTGGTTGAGCACAGTGGGCTGGTTTAGCACAGTGGGCTGGTTTAGCACAGTGGGCTGGTTTAGCACAGTGAGCTGGTTTAGCACAGTGGGCTGGTTTAGCACAGTGGGCTGGTTTAGCACAGTGGGCTGGTTTAGCACAGTGGGCTGGTTTAGCACAGTGAGCTGGTTGAGCACAGTGGGCTGGTTTAGCACAGGGTGCTGGTTTAGCACAGTGGGCTGGTTTAGCACAGTGGGCTGGTTGAGCACAGTGGGCTGGTTTCGCGCAGTGGGCTGGTTTAGCACAGTGGGCTGGTTTAGCACAGTGGGCTGGTTTAGCACAGTGGGCTGGTTTAGCTCAGTGGGCTGGTTTAGCTCAGTGGGCTGGTTTAGCACAGTGGGCTGGTTTAGCTCAGTGGGCTGGTTTAGCACAGTGAGCTGGTTTAGCACAGTGGGCTGGTTTAGCTCAGTGGGCTGGTTTAGCACAATGGCTGGTTTAGCACAGTGGGCTGGTTTCGCACAGTGGGCTGGTTTAGCACAGTGGGCTGGTTTCGCACAGTGGGCTGGTTTAGCGCAGTGGGCTGGTTTAGCACAGTAAGCTGGTTTAGCACAGTGGGCTGGTTTAGCACAGTGGGCTGGTTTAGCTCAGTGGGCTGGTTTCGCACAGTGGTCTGGTTTAGCTCAGTGGGCTGGTTTAGCACAGTGGGCTGGTTTAGCTCAGTGGGCTGGTTTAGCACAGTGGGCTGGTTTAGCACAGTGTGCTGGTTTCGCACAGTGGGCTGGTTTAGCACAGTGGGCTGGTTTAGCACAGTGTGCTGGTTTCGCACAGTGGGCTGGTTTAGCACAGTGGGCTGGTTTAGCACAGTAGGCTGGTTTAGCTCAGTGGGCTGGTTTAGCACAGTGGGCTGGTTTAGCACATTGGGCTGGTTTAGCACAGTGGGCTGGTTTAGCACATTGGGCTGGTTTAGCACAGTGGGCTGGTTTAGCACATTGGGCTGGTTTAGCACAGTGGGCTGGTTTAGCACAGTGAGCTGGTTTAGCACAGTGGGCTGGTTTAGCACAATGGGCTGGTTTAGCACAGTGGGCTGGTTTAGCACAGTGGGCTGGTTTAGCACAGTGGGCTGGTTTAGCACAGTGGGCTGGTTTAGCTCAGTGGGCTGGTTTAGCACAGTGGGCTGGTTTAGCACAATGGGCTGGTTTAGCACAGTGGGCTGGTTTAGCACAGTGGGCTGGTTTAGCACAGTGGGCTGGTTTAGCACAGTGGGCTGGTTTAGCTCAGTGGGCTGGTTTAGCACAGTGGGCTGGTTCAGCACAGTGGGCTGGTTTAGCACAGTGAGCTGGTTTAGCACAGTGGGCTGGTTTAGCACAATGGGCTGGTTTAGCTCAGTGGGCTGGTTCAGCACAGTGAGCTGGTTTAGCACAGTGGGCTGGTTTAGCACAATGGGCTGGTTTCGCTCAGTGGGCTGGTTCAGCACAGTGGGCTGGTTTAGCACAGTAAGCTGGTTTAGCACAGTGGGCTGGTTTAGCACAGTGGGCTGGTTTAGCACATTGGACTGGTTTAGCACAGTGGGCTGGTTTAGCTCAGTGGGCTGGTTCAGCACAGTGGGCTGGTTTCGCACAGTGGGCTGGTTTAGCTCAGTGGGCTGGTTCAGCACAGTGGGCTGGTTTAGCTCAGTGGGCTGGTTTAGCGCAGTGGGCTGGTTTAGCACAGTGGGCTGGTTTAGCACAGTGGGCTGGTTTAGCACAGTGGGCTGGTTTAGCACATTGGGCTGGTTGAGCACAGTAGGCTGGTTTAGCACAGTGGGCTGGTTTAGCACAGTGGGCTGGTTTAGCTCAGTGGGCAGGTTTAGCTCAGTGGGCTGGTTTAGCTCAGTGGGCTGGTTTAGCTCAGTGGGCTGGTTGAGCTCAGTGGGCTGGTTTAGCACAGTGGGCTGGTTTAGCACAGTGGCTGGTTTAGCACAGTGGGCTGGTTTAGCACAGTGGGCTGGTTTAGCACAGTGGGCTGGTTTAGCTCAGTGGGCTGGTTTAGCACAGTGGGCTGGTTTAGCACAGTGGGCTGGTTTAGCACAGTGTGCTGGTTTAGCACAGTGGGCTGGTTTAGCACAGTGGGCTGGTTTAGCACAGTGGGCTGGTTTAGCACAGTGTGCTGGTTTATCACAGTGGGCTGGTTTAGCACAGTGGGCTGGTTTAGCACAGTGAGCTGGTTTAGCACAGTGGGCTGGTTAAGCACAGTGGGCTGGTTTAGCACAGTGGGCTGGTTTAGCACAGTGGGCTGGTTTAGCACAGTGTGCTGGTTTAGCACAGTGGGCTGGTTTAGCACAGTGGGCTGGTTGAGCACAGTGGGCTGGTTTAGCTCAGTGGGCTGGTTTAGCACAGTGGGCTGGTTTAGCACAGTGGGCTGGTTTAGCACAGTGTGCTGGTTGAGCACAGTGGGCTGGTTTAGCACAGTGGGCTGGTTGAGCACAGTGGGCTGGTTTAGCACAGTGTGCTGGTTTAGCACAGCGGGCTGGTTTAGCACATTGGGCTGGTTTAGCACAGTGGGCTGGTTTAGCACAGTGGGCTGGTTTAGCACAGTGGGCTGGTTTAGCACAGTGGGCTGGTTTAGCTCAGTGGGCTGGTTTAGCACAGTGGGCTGGTTTAGCACAGTGGGCTAGTTTAGCACAGTGGGCTGGTTTCGCACTGTAGGCTGGTTTAGCACAGTGGGCTGGTTTAGCTCAGTGGGCTGGTTTAGTGCAGTGGGCTGGTTTAGCACAGTGGGCTGGTTTAGCACAGTGGGCTGGTTTAGCACAGTGGGCTGGTTTAGCTCAGTGGGCCGGTTAGTACAGTGGGCTGGTTTAGCACAGTGTGCTGGTTTAGCACAGTGGGCTGGTTGAGCACAGTGGTCTGGTTTAGCACAGTGGGCTGGTTTAGCACAGTGGGCTGGTTTAGCACAGTGGGCTGGTTTAGCACAGTGGGCTGGTTTAGCACAGTGAGCTGGTTTAGCACAGTGGGCTGGTTTCGCACAGTGGGCTGGTTTAGCACAGTGGGCTGGTTTAGCTCAGTGGGCTGGTTTAGCACAGTGAGCTGGTTTAGCACAGTGGGCTGGTTTCGCACAGTGGGCTGGTTTAGCACAGTGGGCTGGTTAAGCACAGTGGGCTGGTTTCGCACAGTGGGCTGGTTTAGCACAGTGTGCTGGTTTAGCACAGTGGGCTGGTTTAGCACAGTGGGCTGGTTTAGCACAGTGGGCTGGTTTAGCACAGTGGGCTGGTTTAGCACAGTGGGCTGGTTTAGCACAGTGGGCTGGTTTCGCGCAGTGGGCTGATTTAGCACAGTGGGCTGGTTTAGCACAGTGGGCTGCTTTAGCACAGTGGCTGGTTTATCACAGTGGGCTGGTTTAGCTCAGTGGGCTGGTTTAGCTCAGTGGGCTGGTTTAGCACATAGGCTGGTTTAGCACAGTGGGCTGGTTTAGCACAGTGGGCTGGTTTAGCACAGTGGGCTGGTTTAGCTCAGTGGGCTGGTTTAGCACAGTGGGCTGGTTTAGCTCAGTGGGCTGGTTTAGCTCAGTGGGCTGGTTTAGCACATTGGCTGGTTTAGCACAGTGGGCTGGTTTAGCTCAGTGGGCTGGTTTAGCACATTGGCTGGTTTAGCACAGTGGGCTGGTTTAGCTCAGTGGGCTGGTTTAGCACAGTGGGCTGGTTTAGCACAGTGGGCTGGTTTAGCACAGTGGGTTGGTTTAGCACAGTGGGCTGGTTTAGCACAGTGAGCTGGTTTAGCACAGTGGGCTGGTTTCGCACAGTGGGCTGGTTTAGCACAGTGGGCTGGTTTCGCACAGTGGGCTGGTTTCGCACAGTGGGCTGGTTTCGCACAGTGGGCTGGTTTCGCACAGTGGGCTGGTTTCGCACAGTGGGCTGGTTTCGCACAGTGGGCTGGTTTCGCACAGTGGGCTGGTTAAGCACAGTGGGCTGGTTTAGCACAGTGGGCTGGTTGAGCACAGTGGGCTGGTTTAGCGCAGTGGGCTGGTTTAGCACATTGGCTGGTTTAGCACAGTGGGCTGGTTTAGCTCAGTGGGCTGGTTTAGCACATTGGCTGGTTTAGCACAGTGGGCTGGTTTAGCACATTGGGCTGGTTTAGCACAGTGGGCTGGTTTCGCGCAGTGGGCTGGTTTAGCTCAGTGGGCTGGTTTAGCACAGTGGGCTGGTTTAGCTCAGTGGGCTGGTTTAGCTCAGTGGGCTGGTTTAGCACATTGGCTGGTTTAGCACAGTGGGCTGGTTTAGCACAGTGGGCTGGTTTAGCACAGTGGGCTGGTTTAGCACAGTGGGCTGGTTTAGCTCAGTGGGCTGGTTTAGCACAGTGGGCTGGTTTAGCACAGTGGGCTGGTTTAGCACAGTGGGCTGGTTTAGCTCAGTGGGCTGGTTCAGCACAGTGGGCTGGTTTAGCTCAGTGGGCTGGTTTAGCTCAGTGGGCTGGTTTAGCACAGTGGGCTGGTTTAGCACATTGGCTGGTTTAGCTCAGTGGGCTGGTTCAGCACAGTGGGCTGGTTTAGCGCAGTGGGCTGGTTTAGCACAGTGGGCTGGTTTAGCTCAGTGGGCTGGTTCAGCACAGTGGGCTGGTTTAGCACAGTGGGCTGGTTTAGCTCAGTGGGCTGGTTTAGCACAGTGGGCTGGTTTAGCACATTGGCTGGTTTAGCACAGTGTGCTGGTTTAGCACAGTGGGCTGGTTTAGCACAGTGGGCTGGTTTAGCTCAGTGGGCTGGTTTAGCACAGTGGGCTGGTTTAGCACAGTGGGCTGGTTTAGCTCAGTGGGCTGGTTTAGCACAGTGGGCTGGTTTAGCACAGTGGGCTGGTTTAGCACAGTGGGCTGGTTTAGCACATTGGCTGGTTTAGCACAGTGGGCTGGTTTAGCACAGTGGGCTGGTTTAGCTCAGTGGGCTGGTTTGGCTCAGTGGGCTGGTTTAGCACATTGGCTGGTTTAGCACAGTGGGCTGGTTTAGCACAGTGGGCTGGTTTAGCACAGTGGGCTGGTTTAGCACAGTGGGCTGGTTTAGCACAGTGTGCTGGTTTAGCACAGTGGGCTGGTTTAGCACATTGGCTGGTTTAGCACAGTGGGCTGGTTTAGCACAGTGGGCTGGTTTAGCACAGTGGGCTGGTTTCGCACAGTGGGCTGGTTTAGCACAGTGGGCTGGTTTAGCACAGTGGGCTGGTTTAGCACAGTGGGCTGGTTTAGCACAGTGGGCTGGTTTTGCACATTGGGCTGGTTTAGCACATTGGGCTGGTTTAGCACAGTGGGCTGGTTTAGCTCAGTGGGCTGCTTTCGCACAGTGGGCTGGTTTCGCACAGTGGGCTGGTTTAGCACAGTGGGCTGGTTTCGCACAGTGGGCTGGTTTAGCACAGTGGGCTGGTTTTGCACATTGGGCTGGTTTAGCACATTGGGCTGGTTTATCACAGTGGGCTGGTTTAGCACAGGGTGCTGGTTTAGCACAGTGGGCTGGTTTAGCACAGTGGGCTGGTTTAGCACAGTGGGCTGGTTTTGCACATTGGGCTGGTTTAGCACATTGGGCTGGTTTAGCACAGTGGGCTGGTTTAGCTCAGTGGGCTGGTTTCGCACAGTGGGCTGGTTTCGCACAGTGGGCTGGTTTAGCACAGTGGGCTGGTTGAGCACAGTGGGCTGGTTTCGCGCAGTGGGCTGGTTTAGCACAGTGGGCTGGTTTAGCACAGTGGGCTGGTTTAGCTCAGTGGGCTGGTTTAGCTCAGTGGGCTGGTTTAGCACAGTGGGCTGGTTTAGCTCAGTGGGCTGGTTTAGCACAGTGAGCTGGTTTAGCACAGTGGGCTGGTTTAGCTCAGTGGGCTGGTTTAGCACAATGGCTGGTTTAGCACAGTGGGCTGGTTTCGCACAGTGGGCTGGTTTAGCACAGTGGGCTGGTTTCGCACAGTGGGCTGGTTTAGCGCAGTGGGCTGGTTTAGCACAGTAAGCTGGTTTAGCACAGTGGGCTGGTTTAGCACAGTGGGCTGGTTTAGCTCAGTGGGCTGGTTTCGCACAGTGGTCTGGTTTAGCTCAGTGGGCTGGTTTAGCACAGTGGGCTGGTTTAGCTCAGTGGGCTGGTTTAGCACAGTGGGCTGGTTTAGCACAGTGTGCTGGTTTCGCACAGTGGGCTGGTTTAGCACAGTGGGCTGGTTTAGCACAGTGTGCTGGTTTCGCACAGTGGGCTGGTTTAGCACAGTGGGCTGGTTTAGCACAGTAGGCTGGTTTAGCTCAGTGGGCTGGTTTAGCACAGTGGGCTGGTTTAGCACATTGGGCTGGTTTAGCACAGTGGGCTGGTTTAGCACATTGGGCTGGTTTAGCACAGTGGGCTGGTTTAGCACATTGGGCTGGTTTAGCACAGTGGGCTGGTTTAGCACAGTGAGCTGGTTTAGCACAGTGGGCTGGTTTAGCACAATGGGCTGGTTTAGCACAGTGGGCTGGTTTAGCACAGTGGGCTGGTTTAGCACAGTGGGCTGGTTTAGCACAGTGGGCTGGTTTAGCACAGTGGGCTGGTTTAGCTCAGTGGGCTGGTTTAGCACAGTGGGCTGGTTTAGCACAATGGGCTGGTTTAGCACAGTGGGCTGGTTTAGCACAGTGGGCTGGTTTAGCACAGTGGGCTGGTTTAGCACAGTGGGCTGGTTTAGCTCAGTGGGCTGGTTTAGCACAGTGGGCTGGTTCAGCACAGTGGGCTGGTTTAGCACAGTGAGCTGGTTTAGCACAGTGGGCTGGTTTAGCACAATGGGCTGGTTTAGCTCAGTGGGCTGGTTCAGCACAGTGAGCTGGTTTAGCACATTGGACTAGTTTAGCACAGTGGGCTGGTTTAGCACAATGGGCTGGTTTCGCTCAGTGGGCTGGTTCAGCACAGTGGGCTGGTTTAGCACAGTAAGCTGGTTTAGCACAGTGGGCTGGTTTAGCACAGTGGGCTGGTTTAGCACATTGGACTGGTTTAGCACAGTGGGCTGGTTTAGCTCAGTGGGCTGGTTCAGCACAGTGGGCTGGTTTCGCACAGTGGGCTGGTTTAGCTCAGTGGGCTGGTTCAGCACAGTGGGCTGGTTTAGCTCAGTGGGCTGGTTTAGCGCAGTGGGCTGGTTTAGCACAGTGGGCTGGTTTAGCACAGTGGGCTGGTTTAGCACAGTGGGCTGGTTTAGCACATTGGGCTGGTTGAGCACAGTAGGCTGGTTTAGCACAGTGGGCTGGTTTAGCACAGTGGGCTGGTTTAGCTCAGTGGGCAGGTTTAGCTCAGTGGGCTGGTTTAGCTCAGTGGGCTGGTTTAGCTCAGTGGGCTGGTTTCGCACAGTGGTCTGGTTTAGCTCAGTGGGCTGGTTTAGCACAGTGGGCTGGTTTAGCTCAGTGGGCTGGTTTAGCACAGTGGGCTGGTTTAGCACAGTGTGCTGGTTTCGCACAGTGGGCTGGTTTAGCACAGTGGGCTGGTTTAGCACAGTGTGCTGGTTTCGCACAGTGGGCTGGTTTAGCACAGTGGGCTGGTTTAGCACAGTAGGCTGGTTTAGCTCAGTGGGCTGGTTTAGCACAGTGGGCTGGTTTAGCACATTGGGCTGGTTTAGCACAGTGGGCTGGTTTAGCACATTGGGCTGGTTTAGCACAGTGGGCTGGTTTAGCACATTGGGCTGGTTTAGCACAGTGGGCTGGTTTAGCACAGTGAGCTGGTTTAGCACAGTGGGCTGGTTTAGCACAATGGGCTGGTTTAGCACAGTGGGCTGGTTTAGCACAGTGGGCTGGTTTAGCACAGTGGGCTGGTTTAGCACAGTGGGCTGGTTTAGCTCAGTGGGCTGGTTTAGCACAGTGGGCTGGTTTAGCACAGTGGGCTGGTTTAGCACAGTGGGCTGGTTTAGCACAGTGGGCTGGTTTAGCACAGTGGGCTGGTTTAGCTCAGTGGGCTGGTTTAGCACAGTGGGCTGGTTCAGCACAGTGGGCTGGTTTAGCACAGTGAGCTGGTTTAGCACAGTGGGCTGGTTTAGCACAATGGGCTGGTTTAGCTCAGTGGGCTGGTTCAGCACAGTGAGCTGGTTTAGCACAGTGGGCTGGTTTAGCACAATGGGCTGGTTTCGCTCAGTGGGCTGGCTTGGCACAGTGGGCTGGTTTAGCACAGTGGGCTGGTTTAGCACAATGGGCTGGTTTCGCTCAGTGGGCTGGTTCAGCACAGTGGGCTGGTTTAGCACAGTAAGCTGGTTTAGCACAGTGGGCTGGTTTAGCACAGTGGGCTGGTTTAGCACAGTGGGCTGGTTTAGCACAGTGGGCTGGTTTAGCACAGTGGGCTGGTTTAGCACAGTAAGCTGGTTTAGCACAGTGGGCTGGTTTAGCACAGTGGGCTGGTTTAGCACAGTGGGCTGGTTTAGCTCAGTGGGCTGGTTCAGCACAGTGGGCTGGTTTCGCACAGTGGGCTGGTTTAGCTCAGTGGGCTGGTTCAGCACAGTGGGCTGGTTTAGCTCAGTGGGCTGGTTTAGCGCAGTGGGCTGGTTTAGCACAGTGGGCTGGTTTAGCACAGTGGGCTGGTTTAGCACAGTGGGCTGGTTTAGCACATTGGGCTGGTTGAGCACAGTAGGCTGGTTTAGCACAGTGGGCTGGTTTAGCACAGTGGGCTGGTTTAGCTCAGTGGGCAGGTTTAGCTCAGTGGGCTGGTTTAGCTCAGTGGGCTGGTTTAGCTCAGTGGGCTGGTTGAGCTCAGTGGGCTGGTTTAGCACAGTGGGCTGGTTTAGCACAGTGGCTGGTTTAGCACAGTGGGCTGGTTTAGCACAGTGGGCTGGTTTAGCACAGTGGGCTGGTTTAGCTCAGTGGGCTGGTTTAGCACAGTGGGCTGGTTTAGCACAGTGGGCTGGTTTAGCACAGTGTGCTGGTTTAGCACAGTGGGCTGGTTTAGCACAGTGGGCTGGTTTAGCACAGTGGGCTGGTTTAGCACAGTGTGCTGGTTTATCACAGTGGGCTGGTTTAGCACAGTGGGCTGGTTTAGCACAGTGAGCTGGTTTAGCACAGTGGGCTGGTTAAGCACAGTGGGCTGGTTTAGCACAGTGGGCTGGTTTAGCACAGTGGGCTGGTTTAGCACAGTGTGCTGGTTTAGCACAGTGGGCTGGTTTAGCACAGTGGGCTGGTTGAGCACAGTGGGCTGGTTTAGCTCAGTGGGCTGGTTTAGCACAGTGGGCTGGTTTAGCACAGTGGGCTGGTTTAGCACAGTGTGCTGGTTGAGCACAGTGGGCTGGTTTAGCACAGTGGGCTGGTTGAGCACAGTGGGCTGGTTTAGCACAGTGTGCTGGTTTAGCACAGCGGGCTGGTTTAGCACATTGGGCTGGTTTAGCACAGTGGGCTGGTTTAGCACAGTGGGCTGGTTTAGCACAGTGGGCTGGTTTAGCACAGTGGGCTGGTTTAGCTCAGTGGGCTGGTTTAGCACAGTGGGCTGGTTTAGCACAGTGGGCTAGTTTAGCACAGTGGGCTGGTTTCGCACTGTAGGCTGGTTTAGCACAGTGGGCTGGTTTAGCTCAGTGGGCTGGTTTAGTGCAGTGGGCTGGTTTAGCACAGTGGGCTGGTTTAGCACAGTGGGCTGGTTTAGCACAGTGGGCTGGTTTAGCTCAGTGGGCCGGTTAGTACAGTGGGCTGGTTTAGCACAGTGTGCTGGTTTAGCACAGTGGGCTGGTTGAGCACAGTGGTCTGGTTTAGCACAGTGGGCTGGTTTAGCACAGTGGGCTGGTTTAGCACAGTGGGCTGGTTTAGCACAGTGGGCTGGTTTAGCACAGTGAGCTGGTTTAGCACAGTGGGCTGGTTTCGCACAGTGGGCTGGTTTAGCACAGTGGGCTGGTTTAGCTCAGTGGGCTGGTTTAGCACAGTGAGCTGGTTTAGCACAGTGGGCTGGTTTCGCACAGTGGGCTGGTTTAGCACAGTGGGCTGGTTAAGCACAGTGGGCTGGTTTCGCACAGTGGGCTGGTTTAGCACAGTGTGCTGGTTTAGCACAGTGGGCTGGTTTAGCACAGTGGGCTGGTTTAGCACAGTGGGCTGGTTTAGCACAGTGGGCTGGTTTAGCACAGTGGGCTGGTTTAGCACAGTGGGCTGGTTTCGCGCAGTGGGCTGATTTAGCACAGTGGGCTGGTTTAGCACAGTGGGCTGCTTTAGCACAGTGGCTGGTTTATCACAGTGGGCTGGTTTAGCTCAGTGGGCTGGTTTAGCTCAGTGGGCTGGTTTAGCACATAGGCTGGTTTAGCACAGTGGGCTGGTTTAGCACAGTGGGCTGGTTTAGCACAGTGGGCTGGTTTAGCTCAGTGGGCTGGTTTAGCACAGTGGGCTGGTTTAGCTCAGTGGGCTGGTTTAGCTCAGTGGGCTGGTTTAGCACATTGGCTGGTTTAGCACAGTGGGCTGGTTTAGCTCAGTGGGCTGGTTTAGCACATTGGCTGGTTTAGCACAGTGGGCTGGTTTAGCTCAGTGGGCTGGTTTAGCACAGTGGGCTGGTTTAGCACAGTGGGCTGGTTTAGCACAGTGGGTTGGTTTAGCACAGTGGGCTGGTTTAGCACAGTGAGCTGGTTTAGCACAGTGGGCTGGTTTCGCACAGTGGGCTGGTTTAGCACAGTGGGCTGGTTTCGCACAGTGGGCTGGTTTCGCACAGTGGGCTGGTTTCGCACAGTGGGCTGGTTTCGCACAGTGGGCTGGTTTCGCACAGTGGGCTGGTTTCGCACAGTGGGCTGGTTTCGCACAGTGGGCTGGTTAAGCACAGTGGGCTGGTTTAGCACAGTGGGCTGGTTGAGCACAGTGGGCTGGTTTAGCGCAGTGGGCTGGTTTAGCACATTGGGCTGGTTTAGCACAGTGGGCTGGTTTCGCGCAGTGGGCTGGTTTAGCTCAGTGGGCTGGTTTAGCACAGTGGGCTGGTTTAGCTCAGTGGGCTGGTTTAGCTCAGTGGGCTGGTTTAGCACATTGGCTGGTTTAGCACAGTGGGCTGGTTTAGCACAGTGGGCTGGTTTAGCACAGTGGGCTGGTTTAGCACAGTGGGCTGGTTTAGCTCAGTGGGCTGGTTTAGCACAGTGGGCTGGTTTAGCACAGTGGGCTGGTTAAGCACAGTGGGCTGGTTTAGCTCAGTGGGCTGGTTCAGCACAGTGGGCTGGTTTAGCTCAGTGGGCTGGTTTAGCTCAGTGGGCTGGTTTAGCACAGTGGGCTGGTTTAGCACATTGGCTGGTTTAGCTCAGTGGGCTGGTTCAGCACAGTGGGCTGGTTTAGCGCAGTGGGCTGGTTTAGCACAGTGGGCTGGTTTAGCTCAGTGGGCTGGTTCAGCACAGTGGGCTGGTTTAGCACAGTGGGCTGGTTTAGCTCAGTGGGCTGGTTTAGCACAGTGGGCTGGTTTAGCACATTGGCTGGTTTAGCACAGTGTGCTGGTTTAGCACAGTGGGCTGGTTTAGCACAGTGGGCTGGTTTAGCTCAGTGGGCTGGTTTAGCACAGTGGGCTGGTTTAGCACAGTGGGCTGGTTTAGCTCAGTGGGCTGGTTTAGCACAGTGGGCTGGTTTAGCACAGTGGGCTGGTTTAGCACAGTGGGCTGGTTTAGCACAGTGGGCTGGTTTAGCACATTGGCTGGTTTAGCACAGTGGGCTGGTTTAGCACAGTGGGCTGGTTTAGCTCAGTGGGCTGGTTTGGCTCAGTGGGCTGGTTTAGCACATTGGCTGGTTTAGCACAGTGGGCTGGTTTAGCACAGTGGGCTGGTTTAGCACAGTGGGCTGGTTTAGCACAGTGGGCTGGTTTAGCACAGTGTGCTGGTTTAGCACAGTGGGCTGGTTTAGCACATTGGCTGGTTTAGCACAGTGGGCTGGTTTAGCACAGTGGGCTGGTTTAGCACAGTGGGCTGGTTTCGCACAGTGGGCTGGTTTAGCACAGTGGGCTGGTTTAGCACAGTGGGCTGGTTTAGCACAGTGGGCTGGTTTAGCACAGTGGGCTGGTTTTGCACATTGGGCTGGTTTAGCACATTGGGCTGGTTTAGCACAGTGGGCTGGTTTAGCTCAGTGGGCTGCTTTCGCACAGTGGGCTGGTTTCGCACAGTGGGCTGGTTTAGCACAGTGGGCTGGTTTCGCACAGTGGGCTGGTTTAGCACAGTGGGCTGGTTTTGCACATTGGGCTGGTTTAGCACATTGGGCTGGTTTATCACAGTGGGCTGGTTTAGCACAGGGTGCTGGTTTAGCACAGTGGGCTGGTTTAGCACAGTGGGCTGGTTTAGCACAGTGGGCTGGTTTTGCACATTGGGCTGGTTTAGCACATTGGGCTGGTTTAGCACAGTGGGCTGGTTTAGCTCAGTGGGCTGGTTTCGCACAGTGGGCTGGTTTCGCACAGTGGGCTGGTTTAGCACAGTGGGCTGGTTGAGCACAGTGGGCTGGTTTCGCGCAGTGGGCTGGTTTAGCACAGTGGGCTGGTTTAGCACAGTGGGCTGGTTTAGCTCAGTGGGCTGGTTTAGCTCAGTGGGCTGGTTTAGCACAGTGGGCTGGTTTAGCTCAGTGGGCTGGTTTAGCACAGTGAGCTGGTTTAGCACAGTGGGCTGGTTTAGCTCAGTGGGCTGGTTTAGCACAATGGCTGGTTTAGCACAGTGGGCTGGTTTCGCACAGTGGGCTGGTTTAGCACAGTGGGCTGGTTTCGCACAGTGGGCTGGTTTAGCGCAGTGGGCTGGTTTAGCACAGTAAGCTGGTTTAGCACAGTGGGCTGGTTTAGCACAGTGGGCTGGTTTAGCTCAGTGGGCTGGTTTCGCACAGTGGTCTGGTTTAGCTCAGTGGGCTGGTTTAGCACAGTGGGCTGGTTTAGCTCAGTGGGCTGGTTTAGCACAGTGGGCTGGTTTAGCACAGTGTGCTGGTTTCGCACAGTGGGCTGGTTTAGCACAGTGGGCTGGTTTAGCACAGTGTGCTGGTTTCGCACAGTGGGCTGGTTTAGCACAGTGGGCTGGTTTAGCACAGTAGGCTGGTTTAGCTCAGTGGGCTGGTTTAGCACAGTGGGCTGGTTTAGCACATTGGGCTGGTTTAGCACAGTGGGCTGGTTTAGCACATTGGGCTGGTTTAGCACAGTGGGCTGGTTTAGCACATTGGGCTGGTTTAGCACAGTGGGCTGGTTTAGCACAGTGAGCTGGTTTAGCACAGTGGGCTGGTTTAGCACAATGGGCTGGTTTAGCACAGTGGGCTGGTTTAGCACAGTGGGCTGGTTTAGCACAGTGGGCTGGTTTAGCACAGTGGGCTGGTTTAGCACAGTGGGCTGGTTTAGCTCAGTGGGCTGGTTTAGCACAGTGGGCTGGTTTAGCACAATGGGCTGGTTTAGCACAGTGGGCTGGTTTAGCACAGTGGGCTGGTTTAGCACAGTGGGCTGGTTTAGCACAGTGGGCTGGTTTAGCTCAGTGGGCTGGTTTAGCACAGTGGGCTGGTTCAGCACAGTGGGCTGGTTTAGCACAGTGAGCTGGTTTAGCACAGTGGGCTGGTTTAGCACAATGGGCTGGTTTAGCTCAGTGGGCTGGTTCAGCACAGTGAGCTGGTTTAGCACATTGGACTGGTTTAGCACAGTGGGCTGGTTTAGCACAATGGGCTGGTTTCGCTCAGTGGGCTGGTTCAGCACAGTGGGCTGGTTTAGCACAGTAAGCTGGTTTAGCACAGTGGGCTGGTTTAGCACAGTGGGCTGGTTTAGCACATTGGACTGGTTTAGCACAGTGGGCTGGTTTAGCTCAGTGGGCTGGTTCAGCACAGTGGGCTGGTTTCGCACAGTGGGCTGGTTTAGCTCAGTGGGCTGGTTCAGCACAGTGGGCTGGTTTAGCTCAGTGGGCTGGTTTAGCGCAGTGGGCTGGTTTAGCACAGTGGGCTGGTTTAGCACAGTGGGCTGGTTTAGCACAGTGGGCTGGTTTAGCACATTGGGCTGGTTGAGCACAGTAGGCTGGTTTAGCACAGTGGGCTGGTTTAGCACAGTGGGCTGGTTTAGCTCAGTGGGCAGGTTTAGCTCAGTGGGCTGGTTTAGCTCAGTGGGCTGGTTTAGCTCAGTGGGCTGGTTGAGCTCAGTGGGCTGGTTTAGCACAGTGGGCTGGTTTAGCACAGTGGCTGGTTTAGCACAGTGGGCTGGTTTAGCACAGTGGGCTGGTTTAGCACAGTGGGCTGGTTTAGCTCAGTGGGCTGGTTTAGCACAGTGGGCTGGTTTAGCACAGTGTGCTGGTTTAGCACAGTGGGCTGGTTTAGCACAGTGGGCTGGTTTAGCACAGTGGGCTGGTTTAGCACAGTGGGCTGGTTTATCACAGTGGGCTGGTTTAGCACAGTGGGCTGGTTTAGCACAGTGAGCTGGTTTAGCACAGTGGGCTGGTTTAGCACAGTGGGCTGGTTTAGCACAGTGGGCTGGTTTAGCACAGTGTGCTGGTTTAGCACAGTGGGCTGGTTTAGCACAGTGGGCTGGTTGAGCACAGTGGGCTGGTTTAGCTCAGTGGGCTGGTTTAGCACAGTGGGCTGGTTTAGCACAGTGGGCTGGTTTAGCACAGTGTGCTGGTTGAGCACAGTGGGCTGGTTTAGCACAGTGGGCTGGTTGAGCACAGTGGGCTGGTTTAGCACAGTGTGCTGGTTTAGCACAGCGGGCTGGTTTAGCACATTGGGCTGGTTTAGCACAGTGGGCTGGTTTAGCACAGTGGGCTGGTTTAGCACAGTGGGCTGGTTTAGCACAGTGGGCTGGTTTAGCTCAGTGGGCTGGTTTAGCACAGTGGGCTGGTTTAGCACAGTGGGCTAGTTTAGCACAGTGGGCTGGTTTCGCACTGTAGGCTGGTTTAGCACAGTGGGCTGGTTTAGCTCAGTGGGCTGGTTTAGTGCAGTGGGCTGGTTTAGCACAGTGGGCTGGTTTAGCACAGTGGGCTGGTTTAGCACAGTGGGCTGGTTTAGCTCAGTGGGCCGGTTAGTACAGTGGGCTGGTTTAGCACAGTGTGCTGGTTTAGCACAGTGGGCTGGTTGAGCACAGTGGTCTGGTTTAGCACAGTGGGCTGGTTTAGCACAGTGGGCTGGTTTAGCACAGTGGGCTGGTTTAGCACAGTGGGCTGGTTTAGCACAGTGAGCTGGTTTAGCACAGTGGGCTGGTTTCGCACAGTGGGCTGGTTTAGCACAGTGGGCTGGTTTAGCTCAGTGGGCTGGTTTAGCACAGTGAGCTGGTTTAGCACAGTGGGCTGGTTTCGCACAGTGGGCTGGTTTAGCACAGTGGGCTGGTTAAGCACAGTGGGCTGGTTTCGCACAGTGGGCTGGTTTAGCACAGTGTGCTGGTTTAGCACAGTGGGCTGGTTTAGCACAGTGGGCTGGTTTAGCACAGTGGGCTGGTTTAGCACAGTGGGCTGGTTTAGCACAGTGGGCTGGTTTAGCACAGTGGGCTGGTTTAGCACAGTGGGCTGGTTTCGCGCAGTGGGCTGATTTAGCACAGTGTGCTGGTTTAGCACAGTGGGCTGGTTTAGCACAGTGGGCTGGTTTAGCACAGTGGGCTGGTTTAGCACAGTGGGCTGGTTTATCACAGTGGGCTGGTTTAGCACAGTGGGCTGGTTTAGCACAGTGAGCTGGTTTAGCACAGTGGGCTGGTTTAGCACAGTGGGCTGGTTTAGCACAGTGGGCTGGTTTAGCACAGTGTGCTGGTTTAGCACAGTGGGCTGGTTTAGCACAGTGGGCTGGTTGAGCACAGTGGGCTGGTTTAGCTCAGTGGGCTGGTTTAGCACAGTGGGCTGGTTTAGCACAGTGGGCTGGTTTAGCACAGTGTGCTGGTTGAGCACAGTGGGCTGGTTTAGCACAGTGGGCTGGTTGAGCACAGTGGGCTGGTTTAGCACAGTGTGCTGGTTTAGCACAGCGGGCTGGTTTAGCACATTGGGCTGGTTTAGCACAGTGGGCTGGTTTAGCACAGTGGGCTGGTTTAGCACAGTGGGCTGGTTTAGCACAGTGGGCTGGTTTAGCTCAGTGGGCTGGTTTAGCACAGTGGGCTGGTTTAGCACAGTGGGCTAGTTTAGCACAGTGGGCTGGTTTCGCACTGTAGGCTGGTTTAGCACAGTGGGCTGGTTTAGCTCAGTGGGCTGGTTTAGTGCAGTGGGCTGGTTTAGCACAGTGGGCTGGTTTAGCACAGTGGGCTGGTTTAGCACAGTGGGCTGGTTTAGCACAGTGGGCTGGTTTAGCTCAGTGGGCTGGTTTAGCTCAGTGGGCTGGTTTAGCTCAGTGGGCTGGTTTAGCTCAGTGGGCTGGTTTAGCACAGTGGGCTGGTTTAGCTCAGTGGGCTGGTTTAGCACAGTGGGCTGGTTTCGCACAGTGGGCTGGTTTAGCACAGTGGGCTGGTTTAGCACAGTGGGCTGGTTTAGCTCAGTGGGCCGGTTAGTACAGTGGGCTGGTTTAGCACAGTGTGCTGGTTTAGCACAGTGGGCTGGTTGAGCACAGTGGTCTGGTTTAGCACAGTGGGCTGGTTTAGCACAGTGGGCTGGTTTAGCACAGTGGGCTGGTTTAGCACAGTGGGCTGGTTTAGCACAGTGAGCTGGTTTAGCACAGTGGGCTGGTTTCGCACAGTGGGCTGGTTTAGCACAGTGGGCTGGTTTAGCTCAGTGGGCTGGTTTAGCACAGTGAGCTGGTTTAGCACAGTGGGCTGGTTTCGCACAGTGGGCTGGTTTAGCACAGTGGGCTGGTTAAGCACAGTGGGCTGGTTTCGCACAGTGGGCTGGTTTAGCACAGTGGGCTGGTTTAGCACAGTGGGCTGGTTTAGCACAGTGGGCTGGTTTAGCACAGTGGGCTGGTTTAGCACAGTGGGCTGGTTTAGCACAGTGGGCTGGTTTAGCACAGTGGGCTGGTTTCGCGCAGTGGGCTGATTTAGCACAGTGGGCTGGTTTAGCACAGTGGGCTGCTTTAGCACAGTGGCTGGTTTATCACAGTGGGCTGGTTTAGCTCAGTGGGCTGGTTTAGCTCAGTGGGCTGGTTTAGCACATTGGCTGGTTTAGCACAGTGGGCTGGTTTAGCACAGTGGGCTGGTTTAGCACAGTGGGCTGGTTTAGCTCAGTGGGCTGGTTTAGCACAGTGGGCTGGTTTAGCTCAGTGGGCTGGTTTAGCTCAGTGGGCTGGTTTAGCACATTGGCTGGTTTAGCACAGTGGGCTGGTTTAGCTCAGTGGGCTGGTTTAGCACATTGGCTGGTTTAGCACAGTGGGCTGGTTTAGCTCAGTGGGCTGGTTTAGCACAGTGGGCTGGTTTAGCTCAGTGGGCTGGTTTAGCACAGTGGGCTGGTTTAGCACAGTGGGCTGGTTTAGCACAGTGGGTTGGTTTAGCACAGTGGGCTGGTTTAGCACAGTGAGCTGGTTTAGCACAGTGGGCTGGTTTCGCACAGTGGGCTGGTTTAGCACAGTGGGCTGGTTTCGCACAGTGGGCTGGTTTCGCACAGTGGGCTGGTTTCGCACAGTGGGCTGGTTTCGCACAGTGGGCTGGTTTCGCACAGTGGGCTGGTTTCGCACAGTGGGCTGGTTTCGCACAGTGGGCTGGTTAAGCACAGTGGGCTGGTTTAGCACAGTGGGCTGGTTTAGCACAGTGGGCTGGTTTAGCACAGTGGGCTGGTTTAGCTCAGTGGGCTGGTTTAGCTCAGTGGGCTGGTTTAGCACATTGGGCTGGTTTAGCACAGTGGGCTGGTTTCGCGCAGTGGGCTGGTTTAGCTCAGTGGGCTGGTTTAGCACAGTGGGCTGGTTTAGCTCAGTGGGCTGGTTTAGCTCAGTGGGCTGGTTTAGCACATTGGCTGGTTTAGCACAGTGGGCTGGTTTAGCACAGTGGGCTGGTTTAGCACAGTGGGCTGGTTTAGCACAGTGGGCTGGTTTAGCTCAGTGGGCTGGTTTAGCACAGTGGGCTGGTTTAGCACAGTGGGCTGGTTTAGCACAGTGGGCTGGTTTAGCTCAGTGGGCTGGTTCAGCACAGTGGGCTGGTTTAGCTCAGTGGGCTGGTTTAGCTCAGTGGGCTGGTTTAGCACAGTGGGCTGGTTTAGCACATTGGCTGGTTTAGCTCAGTGGGCTGGTTCAGCACAGTGGGCTGGTTTAGCGCAGTGGGCTGGTTTAGCACAGTGGGCTGGTTTAGCTCAGTGGGCTGGTTCAGCACAGTGGGCTGGTTTAGCACAGTGGGCTGGTTTAGCTCAGTGGGCTGGTTTAGCACAGTGGGCTGGTTTAGCACATTGGCTGGTTTAGCACAGTGTGCTGGTTTAGCACAGTGGGCTGGTTTAGCACAGTGGGCTGGTTTAGCTCAGTGGGCTGGTTTAGCACAGTGGGCTGGTTTAGCACAGTGGGCTGGTTTAGCTCAGTGGGCTGGTTTAGCACAGTGGGCTGGTTTAGCACAGTGGGCTGGTTTAGCACATTGGCTGGTTTAGCACAGTGGGCTGGTTTAGCACAGTGGGCTGGTTTAGCTCAGTGGGCTGGTTTAGCTCAGTGGGCTGGTTTAGCACATTGGCTGGTTTAGCACAGTGGGCTCGTTTAGCACAGTGGGCTGGTTTAGCACAGTGGGCTGGTTTAGCACAGTGGGCTGGTTTAGCACAGTGTGCTGGTTTAGCACAGTGGGCTGGTTTAGCACATTGGCTGGTTTAGCACAGTGGGCTGGTTTAGCACAGTGGGCTGGTTTAGCACAGTGGGCTGGTTTCGCACAGTGGGCTGGTTTAGCACAGTGGGCTGGTTTAGCACAGTGGGCTGGTTTAGCACAGTGGGCTGGTTTAGCACAGTGGGCTGGTTTTGCACATTGGGCTGGTTTAGCACATTGGGCTGGTTTAGCACAGTGGGCTGGTTTAGCTCAGTGGGCTGCTTTCGCACAGTGGGCTGGTTTCGCACAGTGGGCTGGTTTAGCACAGTGGGCTGGTTTTGCACATTGGGCTGGTTTAGCACATTGGGCTGGTTTAGCACAGTGGGCTGGTTTAGCTCAGTGGGCTGCTTTCGCACAGTGTGCTGGTTTCGCACAGTGGGCTGGTTTAGCACAGTGGGCTGGTTTTGCACATTGGGCTGGTTTAGCACATTGGGCTGGTTTATCACAGTGGGCTGGTTTAGCACAGGGTGCTGGTTTAGCACAGTGGGCTGGTTTAGCACAGTGGGCTGGTTTAGCACAGTGGGCTGGTTTTGCACATTGGGCTGGTTTAGCACATTGGGCTGGTTTAGCACAGTGGGCTGGTTTAGCTCAGTGGGCTGGTTTCGCACAGTGGGCTGGTTTCGCACAGTGGGCTGGTTTAGCACAGTGGGCTGGTTTCGCACAGTGGGCTGGTTTAGCACAGTGGGCTGGTTTTGCACATTGGGCTGGTTTAGCACATTGGGCTGGTTTATCACAGTGGGCTGGTTTAGCTCAGTGGGCTGGTTTCGCACAGTGGGCTGGTTTCGCACAGTGGGCTGGTTTAGCACAGTGGGCTGGTTTAGCACAATGGGCTGGTTTAGCACAGTGGGCTGGTTTAGCACAGTGGGCTGGTTTAGCACAGTGGGCTGGTTTAGCGCAGTGGGCTGGTTTAGCACAGTGGGCTGATTTAGCACAGTGGGCTGGTTTAGCTCAGTGGGCTGGTTTAGCACAGTGGGCTGGTTTAGCACAGTGGGCTGGTTTATCACAGTGCGCTGGTTTAGCACAGTGGGCTGGTTTCGCACAGTGGGCTGGTTTAGCTCAGTGGGCTGGTTTAGCACAGTGGGCTGGTTTAGCACAGTGGGCTGGTTTAGCACAGTGGGCTGGTTTATCACAGTGCGCTGGTTTATCACAGTGCGCTGGTTTAGCACAGTGGGCTGGTTTAGCACAGTGGGCTGGTTTAGCTCAGTGGGCTGGTTCAGCACAGTGGGCTGGTTTAGCACAGTGGGCTGGTTTATCACAGTGCGCTGGTTTAGCGCAGTGGGCTGGTTTCGCACAGTGAGCTGGTTTAGCACAGTGGGCTGGTTTAGCACAGTGGGCTGGTTCAGCACAGTGGGCTGGTTTAGCACACTGGGCTGGTTTCGCACAGTGGGCTGGTTTAGCACAGTGGGCTGGTTTAGCGCAGTAGGCTGGTTAGCACAGTGGTCTGGTTTAGCACAGTGGGCTGGTTTAGCACAGTGGGCTGGTTTAGCTCAGTGGGCTGGTTTAGCGCAGTGGGCTGGTTCAGCACAGTGGGCTGGTTTAGCACACTGGGCTGGTTTCGCACAGTGGGCTGGTTTAGCACAGTGGGCTGGTTTAGCACAGTGCGCTGGTTTAGCGCAGTGGGCTGGTTTAGCACAGTGGGCTGGTTTCGCACAGTGGTCTGGTTTAGCACAGTGGGCTGGTTTAGCACAGTAGGCTGGTTTAGCACAGTGGGCTGGTTTAGCACAGTAGGCTGGTTTAGCACAGTGGGCTGGTTTATCACAGTGGGCTGGTTTAGCACAGTGGGCTGGTTTAGCAGAGTGGGCTGGTTTAGCACAGTGGGCTGGTTTAGCACAGTGGGCTGATTTAGCTCAGTGGGCTGGTTTAGCACAGTGGGCTGGTTTAGCACAGTGGGCTGGTTTAGCACAGTGGGCTGGTTTAGCTCAGTGGGCTGGTTTAGCACAGTAAGCTGGTTTAGCACAGTGGGCTGGTTTAGCACAGTGGGCTGGTTTAGCACAGTGGGCTGGTTTAGCTCAGTGGGCTGGTTTAGCACAGTAAGCTGGTTTAGCACAGTGGGCTGGTTTAGCACAGTAAGCTGGTTTACCACAGTGGGCAGGTTTAGCTCAGTGGGCTGGTTTCGCACAGTGGGCTGGTTTAGCACAGTGGGCTGGTTTTGCACAGTGGGCTGGTTTTGCACAGTGGGCTGGTTTAGCGCAGTGGGCTGGTTTAGCGCAGTGCGCTGGTTTAGCGCAGTGGGCTGGTTTAGCACAGTGGGCTGGTTTAGCACAGTGGGCTTGTTTAGCGCAGTGGGCTGGTTTAGCACAGCGGGCTGGTTTAGCGCAGTGGGCTGGTTTAGCACAGTAGGTTGGTTTAGCACAGTGGGCTGGTTTCGCACAGTGGGCTGGTTTAGCACAGTAGGTTGGTTTAGCACAGTGGGCTGGTTTCGCACAGTGGGCTGGTTTAGCACAGTGGGCTGGTTTAGCACAGTAAGCTGGTTTAGCACAGTGGGGCGGTTAGCACAGTGGGCTGGTTTAGCACAGTGGCTGGTTTAGCACAGTGGGCTGGTTTAGCACAGTGGGCTGGTTTACCACAGTGGGCTGGTTTAGCACAGTGGGCTGGTTTAGCACAGTGGGCTGGTTTCGCACAGTGGGCTGGTTTAGCACAGTGGGCTGGTTTAGCACAGTGGGCTGGTTTAGCACAATGGGCTGGTTTAGCAGAGTGCGCTGGTTTTCCACAGTGGGCTGGTTTAGCGCAGTGAGCTGGTTTAGCGCAGTGGGCTGGTTTCGCACAGTGGGCTGGTTTCGCACAGTGGGCTGGTTTAGCACAGTGAGCTGGTTTAGCACAGTGGGCTGGTTTAGCACAATGGGCTGGTTTAGCAGAGTGCGCTGGTTTAGCACAGTGGGCTGGTTTAGCGCAGTGAGCTGGTTTAGCGCAGTGGGCTGGTTTCGCACAGTGGGCTGGTTTCGCACAGTGGGCTGGTTTAGCACAGTGGGCTGGTTTAGCACAGTGGGCTGGTTTAGCACAGTGCGCTGGTTTAGCACAGTGGGCTGGTTTAGCGCAGTGGGCTGGTTTAGCACAGTGGGCTGGTTTTGCACAGTGGGCTGGTTTAGCACAGTGGGCTGGTTTAGCGCAGTGGGCTGGTTTAGCACAGTGGGCTGGTTTAGCACAGTGGGCTGGTTTAGCTCAGTGGGCTGGTTCAGCACAGTGGGCTGGTTTAGCACAGTGGGCTGGTTTAGCACAGTGGGCTGGTTTTGCACAGTGGGCTGGTTCAGCACAGTGGGCTGGTTTAGCGCAGTGGGCTGGTTTAGCACAGTGGGCTGGTTTAGCACAGTGGGCTGGTTTAGCACAGTGGGCTTGTTTAGCACAGTGGGCTGGTTTAGCGCAGTGGGCTGGTTCAGCACAGTGGGCTGGTTTAGCACAGTGGGCTGGTTTTGCACAGTGGGCTGGTTTAGCTCAGTGGGCTGGTTTAGCGCAGTGGGCTGGTTTAGCACAGTGGACTGGTTTAGCACAGTGGGCTGGTTTTGCACAGTGGGCTGGTTAGCACAGTGGGCTGGTTTAGCACAGTGGGCTGGTTGAGCACAGTGGGCTGGTTTAGCACAGTGGGCTGGTTTCGCACAGTGGGCTCGTTTAGCACAGTGGGCTGGTTGAGCACAGTGGGCTGGTTTAGCACAGTGGGCTGGTTTAGCACAGTGGGCTGGTTTAGCACAGTGGTCTGGTTTAGCACAGTGGGCTGGTTTAGCTCAGTGGGCTGGTTTAGTACAGTGGGCTGGTTTCGCACAGTGGGCTGGTTTAGCACAGTGGGCTGGTTTAGCACATTGGGCTGGTTTAGCACAGTGGGCTGGTTTAGCACAGTGGGCTGGTTTAGCACAGTGGGCTGGTTTAGCGCAGTGGGCTGGTTCAGCACAGTGGGCTGGTTTAGCACAGTGTGCTGGTTTAGCACAGTGGGCGGGTTTAGCACTGTGGGCTGGTTCAGCACAGTGGGCGGGTTTAGCACAGTGGGCTGGTTCAGCACAGTGGGCTGGTTTAGCACAGTGGGCTGGTTTAGCACAGTGGGCTGGTTTAGCACAGTGGGCTGGTTTAGCACAGTGGTCTGGTTTCGCACAGTGGGCTGGTTTAGCACAGTGGGCTGGTTTAGCACATTGGGCTGGTTTAGCACAGTGGGCTGGTTTAGCACAGTGGGCTGGTTTAGCACAGTGGGCTGGTTTAGCGCAGTGGGCTGGTTCAGCACAGTGGGCTGGTTTAGCACAGTGTGCTGGTTTAGCACAGTGGGCGGGTTTAGCACAGTGGGCTGGTTCAGCACAGTGGGCGGGTTTAGCACAGTGGGCTGGTTTAGCACAGTGGGCTGGTTTAGCACAGTGGGCTGGTTTTGCACAGTGGGCTGGTTTAGCTCAGTGGGCTGGTTTAGCGCAGTGGGCTGGTTTAGCACAGTGGACTGGTTTAGCGCAGTGGGCTGGTTTAGCACAGTGGTCTGGTTTAGCACAGTGGTCTGGTTTAGCACAGTGGGCTGGTTTAGCACAGTGGGCTGGTTTAGCTCAGTGGGCTGGTTTAGCACAGTGGGCTGGTTTAGCACAGTGGGCTGGTTTAGCACAGTGGGCTGGTTTAGCTCAGTGGGCTGGTTTAGCACAGTGGTCTGGTTTAGCACAGTGGGCTGGTTTAGCACAGTGGGCTGGTTTTGCACAGTGGGATGGTTAGCACAGTGGGCTGGTTTAGCACAGTGGACTGGTTTAGCACAGTGGGCTGGTTTTGCACAGTGGGCTGGTTAGCACAGTGGGCTGGTTTAGCACAGTGGGCTGGTTGAGCACAGTGGACTGGTTTAGCACAGTGGGCTGGTTTTGCACAGTGTGCTGGTTTAGCACAGTGGGCTGGTTTAGCACAGTGTGCTGGTTGAGCACAGTGGGCTGGTTTAGCACAGTGGGCTGGTTTAGCACAGTGGGCTGGTTTAGCACAGTGGGCTGGTTTAGCACAGTGTGCTGGTTTAGCACATTGGGCTGGTTTAGCACAGTGGTCTGGTTTAGCACAGTGGGCTGGTTTAGCTCAGTGGGCTGGTTTAGCACAGTGGGCTGGTTTCGCACAGTGGGCTGGTTTAGCACAGTGGGCTGGTTTAGCACATTGGGCTGGTTTAGCACAGTGGGCTGGTTTAGCACAGTGGGCTGGTTTAGCACAGTGGGCTGGTTTAGCGCAGTGGGCTGGTTCAGCACAGTGGGCTGGTTTAGCACAGTGTGCTGGTTTAGCACAGTGGGCGGGTTTAGCACAGTGGGCTGGTTCAGCACAGTGGGCGGGTTTAGCACAGTGGGCTGGTTTAGCACAGTGGGCTGGTTTAGCAGAGTGGGCTGGTTTAGCACAGTGGGCTGGTTTAGCACAGTGGGCTGGTTTAGCACAGTGGTCTGGTTTCGCACAGTGGGCTGGTTTAGCACAGTGGGCTGGTTTAGCACATTGGGCTGGTTTAGCACAGTGGGCTGGTTTAGCACAGTGGGCTGGTTTAGCACAGTGGGCTGGTTTAGCGCAGTGGGCTGGTTCAGCACAGTGGGCTGGTTTAGCACAGTGTGCTGGTTTAGCACAGTGGGCGGGTTTAGCACAGTGGGCTGGTTCAGCACAGTGGGCGGGTTTAGCACAGTGGGCTGGTTTAGCACAGTGGGCTGGTTTAGCACAGTGGGCTGGTTTTGCACAGTGGGCTGGTTTAGCTCAGTGGGCTGGTTTAGCGCAGTGGGCTGGTTTAGCACAGTGGACTGGTTTAGCGCAGTGGGCTGGTTTAGCACAGTGGTCTGGTTCAGCACAGTGGTCTGGTTTAGCACAGTGGGCTGGTTTAGCACAGTGGGCTGGTTTAGCACAGTGGGCTGGTTTAGCTCAGTGGGCTGGTTTAGCACAGTGGGCTGGTTTAGCACAGTGGGCTGGTTTAGCACAGTGGGCTGGTTTAGCTCAGTGGGCTGGTTTAGCACAGTGGTCTGGTTTAGCACAGTGGGCTGGTTTAGCACAGTGGGCTGGTTTTGCACAGTGGGCTGGTTAGCACAGTGGGCTGGTTTAGCACAGTGGACTGGTTTAGCACAGTGGGCTGGTTTTGCACAGTGGGCTGGTTAGCACAGTGGGCTGGTTTAGCACAGTGGGCTGGTTGAGCACAGTGGGCTGGTTTAGCACAGTGGGCTGGTTTTGCACAGTGTGCTGGTTTAGCACAGTGGGCTGGTTTAGCACAGTGTGCTGGTTTAGCACAGTGGGCTGGTTTAGCACAGTTGGCTGGTTTCGCACAGTGGGCTGGTTTAGCACAGTGGGCTGGTTTAGCACAGTGGGCTGGTTGAGCACAGTGGGCTGGTTTAGCACAGTGGGCTGGTTTCGCACAGTGGGCTGGTTTAGCACAGTGGGCTGGTTGAGCACAGTGGGCAGGTTTAGCACAGTGGGCTGGTTTAGCACAGTGGGCTGGTTTAGCACAGTGGGCTGGTTTAGCACAGTGGGCTGGTTTAGCACAGTGTGCTGGTTTAGCACATTGGGCTGGTTTAGCACAGTGGTCTGGTTTAGCACAGTGGGCTGGTTTAGCTCAGTGGGCTGGTTTAGCACAGTGGGCTGGTTTCGCACAGTGGGCTGGTTTAGCACAGTGGGCTGGTATAGCACATTGGGCTGGTTTAGCACAGTGGGCTGGTTTAGCACAGTGGGCTGGTTTAGCACAGTGGGCTGGTTTAGCGCAGTGGGCTGGTTCAGCACAGTGGGCTGGTTTAGCACAGTGTGCTGGTTTAGCACAGTGGGCGGGTTTAGCACAGTGGGCTGGTTCAGCACAGTGGGCGGGTTTAGCACAGTGGGCTGGTTTAGCACAGTGGGCTGGTTTAGCAGAGTGGGCTGGTTTAGCACAGTGGGCTGGTTTAGCACAGTGGGCTGGTTTAGCACAGTGGGCTGGTTTCGCACAGTGGGCTGGTTTAGCACAGTGGGCTGGTTTAGCACAGTGGGCTGGTTTAGCACAGTGGGCTGGTTTAGCACAGTGGGCTGGTTTAGCGCAGTGGGCTGGTTCAGCACAGTGGGTTGGTTTAGCACAGTGTGCTGATTTAGCACAGTGGGTGGGTTTAGCACAGTGGGCTGGTTCAGCACAGTGGGCGGGTTTAGCACAGTGGGCTGGTTTAGCACAGTGGGCTGGTTTAGCACAGTGGGCTGGTTTAGCTCAGTGGGCTGGTTTAGCGCAGTGGGCTGGTTTAGCACAGTGGACTGGTTTAGCGCAGTGGGCTTGTTTAGCACAGTGGTCTGGTTTAGCACAGTGGTCTGGTTTAGCACAGTGGGCTGGTTTAGCACAGTGGGCTGGTTTAGCACAGTGGGCTGGTTTAGCTCAGTGGGCTGGTTTAGCACAGTGGGCTGGTTTAGCACAGTGGGCTGGTTTAGCACAGTGGGCTGGTTTAGCTCAGTGGGCTGGTTTAGCACAGTGGTCTGGTTTAGCACAGTGGGCTGGTTTAGCACAGTGGGCTGGTTTTGCACAGTGGGCTGGTTAGCACAGTGGGCTGGTTTAGCACAGTGGACTGGTTTAGCACAGTGGGCTGGTTTTGCACAGTGGGCTGGTTAGCACAGTGGGCTGGTTTAGCACAGTGGGCTGGTTGAGCACAGTGGGCTGGTTTAGCACAGTGGGCTGGTTTTGCACAGTGTGCTGGTTTAGCACAGTGGGCTGGTTTAGCACAGTGGGCTGGTTGAGCACAGTGGGCTGGTTTAGCACAGTGGGCTGGTTTAGCACAGTGGGCTGGTTTAGCACAGTGGGCTGGTTTAGCACAGTGTGCTGGTTTAGCACATTGGGCTGGTTTAGCACAGTGGTCTGGTTTAGCACAGTGGGCTGGTTTAGCTCAGTGGGCTGGTTTAGCACAGTGGGCTGGTTTCGCACAGTGGGCTGGTTTAGCACAGTGGGCTGGTTTAGCACATTGGGCTGGTTTAGCACAGTGGGCTGGTTTAGCACAGTGGGCTGGTTTAGCACAGTGGGCTGGTTTAGCGCAGTGGGCTGGTTCAGCACAGTGGGCTGGTTTAGCACAGTGTGCTGGTTTAGCACAGTGGGCGGGTTTAGCACAGTGGGCTGGTTCAGCACAGTGGGCGGGTTTAGCACAGTGGGCTGGTTTAGCACAGTGGGCTGGTTTAGCACAGTGGGCTGGTTTAGCACAGTGGGCTGGTTTAGCACAGTGGGCTGGTTTAGCACAGTGGTCTGGTTTCGCACAGTGGGCTGGTTTAGCACAGTGGGCTGGTTTAGCACAGTGGGCTGGTTTAGCACAGTGGGCTGGTTTAGCACAGTGGGCTGGTTTAGCGCAGTGGGCTGTTTCAGCACAGTGGGCTGGTTTAGCACAGTGTGCTGGTTTAGCACAGTGGGCGGGTTTAGCACAGTGGGCTGGTTCAGCACAGTGGGCTGGTTTTGCACAGTGGGCTGGTTTAGCTCAGTGGGCTGGTTTAGCGCAGTGGGCTGGTTTAGCACAGTGGACTGGTTTAGCGCAGTGGGCTGGTTTAGCGCAGTGGGCTGGTTTAGCACAGTGGGCTGGTTTAGCACAGTGGGCTGGTTTAGCACAGTGGACTGGTTTAGCACAGTGGGCTGGTTTAGCACAGTGGGCGGGTTTAGCACAGTGGGCTGGTTTAGCACAGTGGGCTGGTTTAGCACAGTGGGCTGGTTTTGCACAGTGGGCTGGTTTAGCTCAGTGGGCTGGTTTAGCGCAGTGGGCTGGTTTAGCACAGTGGACTGGTTTAGCGCAGTGGGCTGGTTTAGCACAGTGGTCTGGTTTAGCACAGTGGTCTGGTTTATCACAGTGGGCTGGTTTAGCACAGTGGGCTGGTTTAGCACAGTGGGCTGGTTTAGCACAGTGGGCTGGTTTAGCTCAGTGGGCTGGTTTAGCACAGTGGTCTGGTTTAGCACAGTGGGCTGGTTTTGCACAGTGGGCTGGTTAGCACAGTGGGCTGGTTTAGCACAGTGGACTGGTTTAGCACAGTGGGCTGGTTTTGCACAGTGGGCTGCTTAGCACAGTGGGCTGGTTTAGCACAGTGGGCTGGTTGAGCACAGTGGGCTGGTTTAGCACAGTGGGCTGGTTTTGCACAGTGTGCTGGTTTAGCACAGTGGGCTGGTTTAGCACAGTGTGCTGGTTTAGCACAGTGGGCTGGTTTAGCACAGTTGGCTGGTTTCGCACAGTGGGCTGGTTTAGCACAGTGGGCTGGTTTAGCACAGTGGGCTGGTTTAGCACAGTGTGCTGGTTTAGCACAGTGGGCTGGTTTAGCACAGTGGGCTGGTTTCGCACAGTGGGCTGGTTAGAACAGTGGGCTGGTTTAGCACAGTGGGCTGGTTTAGTACATTGGGCTGGTTTAGCACAGTGGGCTGGTTTAGCGCAGTGGGCTAATCAGCTGGCTTGTAATGCTGAACAAGTCCAGCAGTGCGGGTTCAATTCCTGTACTGGCCCCCCTGAACAGGCGCTGCAATGTGGCGACCAGGGGCTTTTCACAGTAACTTAATTGAAGCCTATTTGTGACAATAAGCAATTATTATTATTATGACCTGCCGGATATGGGGCAGTTCCATTTGTTAGGGCCCCCACTGTGAGCCAGCAGCGATGAGAGAAGCTCAGACAACTGCCCTCCCCCCGAGAGCCAGGACACCCCGGAACCCGAGTTCGAGGATGACACAGATTTCCCATCAGAGCGACTCCAAAACCTTCCATCATCCCAGAGACACTGTTAGTGAAGCGGTTCCCGGGACACCCGCTTTTGGGCATCAGGTGTCACTCATGAACCACCCCTTGGCTGGGGGAGCGTCTCGAACATGTCAGAAATCGTCGAGTGTGCCAGGATGGTGTTGTGCACACTGCCCGCGGATTGGGCACAGATATGCATTCTTTTTCTTTTAGAAAATATTTTATTGACGCATTTATAATTTTAACAATTTTCAACATCAAATTTCAACAAAAACTACAATATTATAACCAACAAAATCCCCCGGACCCAAACCCCAACCAACATGGCGTACACAAACAGTGCCAACCTTCTCCAGCCACCCCTCCATTGGTTCTCATGTCCTCTCACGTCTCTCCCCTGCCTCCCCTCCCCTCGCTGACAGCTTAATTTTTCTCAAAGAAGTCGATGAACGGCTGCCAGCTCCAGGCAAACCCCTGCAGCAATCCCCTCAAGGCGAATTTAATTTTCTCAAGTCTGAGAAACCCCGCCATGTCGCTAACCCACACCCGCAACTTCGGGGGTTCCAACTCCCTCAATCCTAGTAAGATCCATCTCTGGGCCACCAGGGAGGTAAATGACAACACTTCGGCCTCTCTCCCCCCTGGGTTGTGCGCAGACGTGTATGATGTGCAGCTGATGGCCACATATCAGCTGCACGTTCATAGAGTGGCACCCCTTTCGTCTGGCCCTGGTGCCTGTCCCTTATACTAGGCACTGCCTTTGCCAGCGGCACCCTCTACGGCCCCGTCTGATGCCCTCATAGGGGCTACTGTGGCCGTTGCCCTGGGTGAGCCGCCGACGGGTGGCGAACGGGTTGGCGGGGGTGGTGGCGCCAGAGGTTGGGGTGGGGGCATCCCGGTGCAACTTTTAAAAACTAAATTTAGAGTACCCAATTTTTATTTTTCCAATTAAGGGGTAATTTAGTCTGGCCAATCCACCAAGGCTGCACATCTTTCGGGTTATGGGGTGTGGTATTATCAGGTATTGTACCCGAGAGGCTGAAGACCATTGGTTAAACCTAAGAGTTTACCATTGGCTGTTTGGTATGTAGCTCCGCCCTGACAGACGGGGTATAAGAACCGGTGCCATCCCAGCAGCCCTCATTCTGTACCGAATCTGCTGGGGAACAGTTCTAGTCTATTAAAGCCTTCAGTTATGTTACTACCTCGTCTTTAATTGTAATTGATCGTGCATCAATTTCATAGACTACACTTATGCTGAAAGAATGGGTCTCCGAATCAAGCCGGAGTGTCGACAACTCAGCCCCCATGCGGAGAACTCGGTGGCGATATTTAAGCAGTGGCTGGCGTGCTTTAAAGGCTACCTCGAGACGGCCGGAGGCACCCCCTCAGGAGAACAGAAACTGCATATCCTGCACTCAAGGGTAAGCCCTGGGATCTACACCCTCATCGAGGAGGCGGAGGACTTCGATGCTGCGATCGAACTGTTAAAAGGACAGTCTATCCACCCTGTAAATCAGGTCTACGCACGTCACCTGTTTGCCAATAGATGGCAAAGCCCCGGGGAATCGTTGGAGGAGTTCTACCGTGCGCTACTGGTGCTGGGCAGAAACTGTGGGTGCCCACAAGTTTTGTGGAGCGAGCACACGGAACTCCTAATGCGGGATGCCTTCGTAGCAGGTATGAGCTCCTCAGAGATCCGCCAAAGACTCTTAGGAAAAGACACCCTGGACTTAGAGAGGCACGGGCCCTGGCAGGGTCCATGGACGTTGCTTGGGCTGCGTGGCATCCCGCAGCGGCAGCCCCACAGACCTTCCCCGTGTCCCCGCAGGCCTGCGCTGTAAGATGGCCCGCTATCTCCGTCGGGCCCCGTTGTTTCTTCTGAAGGCAGGCGAAGCACCCCCGCTGCCCAGCCCCCACCTCCACCTGCAAAGGGTACGGCAAGAAGGGCCATTTTGTGGGGGTCTGCCAGGCACGAGCAGTGGCCGTGGTCTCCAGCGACTCCGGACTGCCGCGGCAACCTTCCCTTCGGGCCCCAGGCGGCTAGCACTCACCGCCACCCCCCTATCCTAGGGCCACGTGCGACCCACGGGCATGGTCATCTTGCCCCTGGGACATCATGCTGGACGGATGGGCGCCGCCAATTTGTCCATCCCCGCCGCCATTTTGTCCATCCCCGACCACCATGTGCGACCCATGGGAGACGCCATCTTGGATGGGGCCCCAGGCCCCCAGCACGGGCGACTACACGCTGCCCGATCAAAACCCTTCATCTGGCCTCGGTGACTCTGGACCAAAATCGACCTTGGACACTCGCAACAGCAACGACAATGGTCTTCATCAACGACCACGAGACGTCCTGCCTGATCGACTCTGGAAGCACGGAAAGCTTTATACACCCCGACACGGTAAGGCGCTGTTCACTTGCTACCCACCCTGTAAACCAAAAAATCTCCCTGGCCTCCGGGTCACACTCGGTGGAGATAAAGGGGTTCTGCCTAGCAAACCTCACTGTCCAAGGCAGGAAATTCAACAAGTTCCGCTTTATGTCCTGCGGCACCTCTGTGCGGCTACACTCCTGGGGTTGGACTTCCAATGTAACTTGCAAAGCCTGACTTTCAAATTCGGCGGCCCTATAGCCCCCCTTACTGTCTGCGGCCTCGCGACCCTTAAGGTTGACCCACCTTCCCTGTTTGCGAACCTCACCCCGGATTGCAAACCCGTCGCCACCAGGAGCAGACGGTACAGTGCCCAGGACCGGACCTTCATCAGGTCAGAGGTCCAAAGGCTGCTGAAGGAAGGGGTCATTGAAGCTAGCAACAGTCCCTGGAGAGCTCAAGTAGTGGTGGTAAAGACCGGGGACAAACATAGAATGGTCATTGACTACAGTCAGACCATCAACAGGTTTACGCAGCTGGACGCGTACCCTCTCCCCCGCATATCCGACCTGGTAAACAGGATCGCGCAATATAAGGTCTTTTCCACGGCGGATCTCAAGTCCACCTACCATCAGCTACCCCTCCGCACTAGTGACCGCAAATACACTGCCTTCGAAGCAGATGGGCGGCTCTATCATTTTTTAAGCGTTCTCTTCGGTGTCACTAACGGGGTCTCGGTCTTCCAACGCGAGATGGACCGAATGGTTGACCGGTATGGCTTATGCGCAACGTTTCTGTATCTTGATAACGTCACCATCTGCGGCCATGACCAGCAGGACCACGACACCAACCTGCGAAAATTTCTCCAGACCACGAAAATGCTTAACTTAACGTATAATAAAGATAAATGGGGATTTAACACCGACCGTCTAGCCATTCTAGGCTACGTAGTGCGAAATGGAGTTATAGACCCCGACCCTGAATGCATGCGCCCCCTTATGGAGTTCCCCCTCCCTCACTGCCCCAAGGCCATGAAGCACTGCCTCGGGTATTTCAGTTATTACGCCCAGTGGGTCCCTAACTACGCAGACAAAGCCTGACCTCTAATCCAGTCCACAACCTTCCCCCTGTCGACGGAGGCCCGCCAGGCTTTCAACCGCATCAAAGCAGACACTGCAAAGGCCACGATGCGCGCCATCGATGAGTCCTTCCCCTTCTAGGTCGAGAGCGATGCGTCCGATGTAGCTCTGGCGGCCACCCTCAACCAAGCAGGCAGACCCGTGGCCTTCTTCTCCCGTACCCTCCATGCTTCCGTAATTCGCCATTCCTCGGTCGAAAAAGAGGTACAAGCCATAGTAGAAGCTATGCGACATTGGAGTCATTACCTGGCCGGCAGGAGATTCACTCTCCTCACCGACCAACGGTCGGTGGCATTCATGTTTGATAATGCACAGTGGGACAAGATAAAAAACGACAAGATCATGCAGTGGAGGATAGAACTCTCCACCTACAACTACGAGATCTTGTATCGTCCCGGGAAGCTAAACGAGCCTCCTGATGTCCTGTCCCGCGGCACATGTGCCACCGCACAAATGGACCGCCTCCGAGCCCTCCATGAGGACCTCTGCCACCCGGGGGTCACTCATTTTTTCCACTTCATTAAGACCCGCAACCTGCCCTACTCCATCGAGGAGGTCAGGACAGTCACCAGGGACTGCCAAATCTGCGCGGAGTGCAAACCGCACTTTTACCGGCCAGAGAGGGCGCACCTGATAAAGGCTTCCCGTCCCTTTGAGCGCCTCAGCATGGACTTCAAAGGCCCCCTCCCCTCCACCGAACGCAACACGTACTTCCTGAACGTGATTGACGAGTACTCCCGGTTCCCATTCGCCATCCCCTACCCAGACATGACTGCAACCACCGTCATCAAGGCCCTCCAGGGTATCTTTACACTGTTCGGTTTCCCCGCGTACATACACAGTGATAGGGGGTCCTCCTTTATGAACGACGAACTGCGTCAATTCCTGCTCAACAGGGGCATTGCCTCAAGCAGGACGACCAGTTACAACCCCCGGGGGAAATGGGCAGGTCGAGAGTGACAACAGAATGGTCTGGAAGACTGTTCTACTGGCCCTACGGTCCAGGAATCTCCCAGTCTCTCGCTGGCAAGAGGTCCTCCCGGAGGCCCTCCACGCCATCCGGTCACTGCTCTGTACAACTACCAACCAGACACCTCATGAATGTCTCCTTGTCTTCCCCAGGAAGTCCCCCTCCGGGACCTCGCTCCTAACCTGGCTAGCAACACCCGGACCCATCCTGCTCCGGAAGCACGTGTGGGCGCACAAGTCGGACCCGTTGGTCGAGAGGGTCCACTTCACGCTGCACGCTAACCCCCAGTACGCCTACATGGCGTTCCTGACGGCCGGCAAGATACAGTCTTCCCTCGGGACCTGCCGCCCGCCGGAACCCCATGCGCACCCGAACCATTACCCCCATCCGCCCCGCCCCCCCTCTCCACAGCACCTCACAGGACGTCAGTCCTCCCGTCGCTCCTGCCTAGGCCCTCCCACCCACCGACGCCCGCTACAGGCGCCCCCCTCTCGTGTCAACCGTTTGCCCCACCAACGCCGTCTAGGGATGACGAAGCTGCCATGGAGGCTGAAGCCACGCTCCCGGAGTCACAGGCGCCTGGACCCCCACCAGAATCACCACCGAAGCTCAGACAATCCAGGAGGACGACCAGACCACCCGACCGACTGATTGCTTCAGTGTAACTGTAACTGTAAATGAACACTGAATGTATCTATCTTCCACGCTTGTAAATATTCTCGACAACCATGTAAGGAGGTATCACGGTACCTCCGTATCTGATCATACCATGTTAGATGCAATTGTAACCACTGGCCACCACCCCCGCTGGACTCTTTTTTAACAGGGGGTGAATGTGGTATTATCAGATATTGCAGTACCCGAGAGGCTGAAGACCATTGGTTAAACCTAGGAGTTTACCATTGGCTGTTTGGTATGTGGCTCCGCCCTGACAGACGGGGTATAAGAACCGGTGCCATCCCAGCAGCCCTCATTCTGTATTGAAGCTGCTGGCGAACAGTTCTAGTCTATTAAAGCCTTCAGTTATGTTACTACCTCGTCTTTAATTGTAATTGATCGTGCATCATGGGGTGAGACCCACGCAGAATGTGCAAACTTCATATGGACAGTGACCCTAAGCCGGGATCGAACCCGGGTCCTTGGTGCCATGAGGCATCAGTGCTAAGCACTGTACCACCGTGCTGCCCCTCGCTGGTGTCACATTGCAGAACCAGGGGCCAAGGTGGGTGGTCAGTGGGGTTCGCAGCAAGATGGCTGCCTTGCAGGCCACAGTAATAGCGGCCCTTGACTGGACACCGCCCCAGTCCCGGACACAGCCTGTTCCCCCGTCACCCCCTTGCCTCCCCCGGCTTTAGCAGTGCCCCCACATCTCAGTCAGCCAAGCCATAGTCCAGCCCGGCAGCCCACAGTCGCTCCTCTCTGTGCCCTACTTCCCCTCCCTCTCCCTCATCAGCCAGGATGCCAGTTTCATGGTTCTTTAAAGCATAAGTGAATCGCGCCGTCGGAACTTGGCCCAACGGAGGAGGAGAATCGTGGATGCCCTGCAGAATTCCGGGTCAGGTCCGCTAATTATATGCAAATGGTGTTTATTGTATATATATTTTGCCGTCGGAACCTATTCTCTGCCCAATTGTATTTCACGATTCCGGTATCGGCCAACGGGGGATCCCACCCCATGGGATGGCCATATGCACTGACCTTTTCACCTGCTCCATGGACACTAATGGTGGCTGCATTGCTTCCTAGCCCAGCCATCAGTCTGACCCTTAGCAATGCTCCCACTGTGATAGTTGCAGGTTTCCAATGCTGTGGGCCTCGATGTCCTGCACCTTTGCCTCAGAAACCTGCCTGCTGTCCTTAAAAGAGTGTAACTATAAGCATACAAATTAGTCTGCAGTTACTGATGCTGCAATTGGAGAGAGCACACACCCTACAGATGCAATTGCAGTGCCTCGGCATCACTGACAGCGATGTCCCAGGTAACTGCCTGCACAAACAAAGCCAGATAGCACAAACCAAACAAAGACAAAAAAGAACACACAACACTGTTCTTGATCCTTCCCACTCACTGTTCCCTCCCACCCATGCTGTCCATCTCCCTTGTTGTCTGCCTGCCAATCGCTGCTTGACTGGAAATGAGGGGAAGAGAGTGGGAGAGAACAGCAAAAGGAGTGGAGGTGACTCAGGGGATCCGCGAGGAGTGAGATGGAGTGTTGAAGGGAGTGGAAGGTAATGGTGGCAGGAGGCTGACTACATGCACATTACGTGACTCAAATCACCCGGTATCTGATCGCTGGAGATTGGATGCAAGTTGTGAGATGTGTGTCACAACCCCGTGAAGATCCTGGTGTGCACATATGTGCTGAGATTGCCTGGGAAGTTTAAACTTCCAATGGGTTGGTTTCTGCTGCCCGGGACCCTCTGCGAGTGTCTCAAATGCTGAGTTCATTGTCAGAGGCCTGGGCAGGATATGTAGGACCTACCTGAATCTTCACCCAGGAAATGTTATGCTGGTGAATTCTGGGCCTAACCTAGTGATTGACAAGTGTACCTGAACTGGGAACCACACTGTTACCTCCTGCAATCACTCCTCCTGACCCAACTACCACCCCCCTACTGATGTGTTGGGTGTTCTGGATCACAAACAGGTCACCAACACTGGAAGTGGCGCGACTCTATTTTATTATAAGGTTAACTATATTAACATACTTGAACTGTGGGTAAATGCAATACCAGCTTTAACTGTTGACCCTTGCCTAGTCCTAACCAGGTGATGCACTCACATGGTGAATGTCTGTGTTGCAGGCTGTGAGCTCTGTGCTCCGAGCTGGCTGCTACTAGAATGAGCGGGAACTCTCCTGTCCCCTGTCTTTATAGTGCGTGTGCTCTCAATGGTGATTGGCTGTGCTGTTGTGTAAGCTGATTGGTCCCACTGCATGTCCATCAGTGTGTGTGTCTGCACCATAATATACTGGTATATATTATGACACCTACATCACTTGACTACCCACCCAACTACACACCCACCCAACCCATCTGTCCTCTCCAATCACCAGGTGCCCGGCCAGAACTGAACATACCCCCACCACCTGACCACCAACTCACCCACCTCACTCACTCATTCACTCACTCATCCTCTCACTAACCCACTGAAATATTTTGACCTTTGTAAATAGACTTGAATATGATAGTGTCAAAAAATGGCTGGTCCTCTCATTGTCCATCTTTTCTTATGCTCAATTATCTTCCCTGTTGACACCTACCCTGACCCATTGATGTTTCAGCCAGGATCGGTAGCCCTGCCTGAAAAATCCTAAAAGGATCAGTTTGCAGAAACCTGTGCGGGTAGTATTGATGATTGGAAGATCGAGGCCAATAACAATAGTAGCAGGAGAAACTGAGCATGTGGCACAAGGCGGAGTGGGTGCCAAGTTCCTGTTTGATGGCAGAATGACAGTGGAGTAGCTGACTTGAAACCGGCTCCTCCAATCTGGGCTGGGATCAAGTTGCCAAGATTCCACCCGTGGTTTGCACCAATAATGATGGATTTAAAGGACCAAGAAATGATAAAATAATCGGATCACAGAAAATATGAACAAGAGCAGGAGTAGGCCATTCAGATCCTCCAACCTGCTCTGCCATTTAATAAAATCATGGCTGATATGACAAAGAACAAAGAACAGTACAGCACAAGAACAGGCCCTTCGGCCCTCCAAGCCTGTATTGGTCATGGTACTAACCTTGGCCAAAACCTTCAGCTCTTCCTAGTGCCGTATCCCTCTATACCCATCCTATCCATGTATTTGTCAAGGTGCCTTTTGAACACCGTTAATGTATCTGCTTCCACAACCTCCCCTGGCAAAGCGTTCCAGGCACTCACCACCCTCTGTGTAAAACAACTGCCTTGCACATCCCCTCTAAACTTTGCCCCATGGACCTATGCCCCCTGGTGACTGGCCCCCTCCACCCTGGGAAAGAGTGCCTGCCCATCCACTCTATCCATGCCCCTCATAAACATGCAGACCTCTATCAGTCACCCCTCAACCTCCGTCTTTCTAATGAAACCAGTCCAAGTCTATTCAGCCTCATAGCCTCATAGCTAACACCCTCCAGACCAGGAAACATCCTGGTAACCCTCCTCTGCACCCGCTCCAGAGCCTCCACATCCTTCTGGTGGTGTGGCGATCAGAATTGTGCGCAATATTCCAAGTGCGGCCTTACGATGTTCTGTACATTGGTGGCATGATAACCTCTAATCTGCATCCCATCTATCCCTGATAACCTATCACCCCCCTTGCTTACCAAGAATCTATCCACCTCTGCCTTAAAAATACTCAAAGACTCTGCTTCTTCCGTCACTTTTTCAGGAAGAGAGTTCCAACGACTCATGGCCCCTTGAGCAAACACAGGTGGAATTTTCTAATATTTTGGCAAAGTGTTAAGTTGGGTGGGCAAACTGGCAGTGACAGTTTTTATCTTCAGCAACTTGGACAGGAAAATGTTTTCCTCGGTTTTCACACCGCTTTGGTGAGGGTTGGAATCAGATTTCACCTGGCCTGCCATCAGGCTGAGTGCTTCAATTACTGGGGAGCTCCATTTAAACCCCTCCCCAGCACCTGCTCCAAGTCCAAAGCAGAGAACGGCTGCCAGTCAGGCCGTGTCAAAGTTTTCAGACTGAGACCTGACCATAATGCTGGACGCAGTGGAAACGAGACTCTGGGGTGGGGAGGGGACTCTCCAGAAAGGTAACTAACCCATCCTGGGCAGTGGCAGCAGCGCTGGTAAATGGCAGCACCCTGCACAAGAAGTCAGGAGTGCATTGCAGAAAGAGAATGAATGACCTCCTCCACTCAGCCAGGGTAAGTCACTGCTCTCATCAATCTTTGCTCCCCCACTCACACACACACCAGCCGCACAGCCTGCTTACATCTGTTCTCTTGCTGGTAAAGCTGTCTCACAACTGCTGGGAGAGAGTACAGTCGGACAGACGAATGGCCGAGTTGAAGGGGAGAACTGTCCTGCTTGCCTGGGAGGGACAGGACTGCTCAGATGCGGGTGCAAAAAATAAAAGTGAGGACCCACAACCCCATCGTCCACCTCGGTAAACTATAGGTGACTTCTATATCTTATATCCTTAAGCCATTTCTATACACACATGCCATCTCCTTTCTCTTACAGGCATAGCAAGGGAGCAGCCAGTGCCACCTTCAGGCAGAGTGGAAGAGAGCAGCCCGGACAGCAGGATTTTTGAACATACACCTGGAAGAAGCGGCACAGCTTTCAGCCACACTCTCCAGCAGTGCAGAGAAACACGTCTTGGTGGGGCTCGTAGTCGAGCAGCCTCGGGGCCACAAACTGCTAAGCACCTCACTTTTTCTGATCCGCAGCAGGCAGAGGCAGGAACATTCCAGGGATCTGGCACTCAGAGAACTGCTGGATGCCAGCACTCTGATGAGCTCGCAGTCAGGTGATGTGCCTCTGGGCTCAGTCATCCTGCCAAAGGCAGAGTCGGGAACATCAGGAAGGGATGTCCGCATCTCTTCTCGGATTGCAAGGCCAACTGGAGGAGTCCCAGCATCTTCTGTCTAAGAAGATCGTGCCAGCACTCTAAGGCAGCCAGGTCAACACTGCCAGGATGGCAACCGGAGTGGAGGAATTTGGTCCTGCACTGGTGGAGGCCACGATCCCTAATGTGACAGGCCTGAGCTCCGTGGTGGAGAGTGTGGACACCATGGTGCAGGCACTTGTGGGCATACAGCGCTAAAGGAAAGCAGGACTTCTGTACCTCACTCGAGCTGCCCCTCTTTCCCACGGAGGAAGCCAGGGGCACTCGAGCAAGCATAGGTAGGAGGAGAGGCTGCTCCATGGCCTAGGGCCTACCACCCAGGAGGCTCTGGGAGTGCCCTGATCATCTGACTCCCTCCCTTCTTTGACCATTCCAGCTCCAGCCTTGCGCACTGAGGAGGGTGGGGCTACCACACCTTAGCTTCCCGAAAGCACACAGGGGCCCTCTAGCCACCTGCCCCCCAGCGGACGCCCACCAAACTCATCACAGAAAACAGTACACGACAGGCAGAAGGCTGTCTCCACTCTACTGTGCACCATGGGCAGTCGCCGAGATTTAGAACTGGGCTTGGAAAGGTGAATAAAGTTTAGTTACACCAAGTGGCCATTGGTATTGTTTTGCAAATGTAAATAGTGAGCACTTGTGTAAGGATTCAACTACGTTTGTCAATGTATTAAACCTCACTTTTTGCACTCTATTTGTGCCTGCTTGCTCTCATTGGATATCTCTATAGATCGGCTGTCTAAGCTCAATTGCCCCTTGATGCACGATCAATTAAACTCAAAGACGAGGTTGTAGCATAACTGAAGGCTTTAATAGACTAGATCTGTTCCCCAGCAGCTTCGGTACAGAATGAGGGCTGCTGGGACGGCACCTGTTCTTATACCCCGCCTGTCAGGGCGGAGCCACATACCAAACAGCCAATGGTAAACTCCTAGGCTTACCCAATGGTCTACAGCCTCTCGGGTACTGCAATACCTGATACTACCACATTCACCCCCTGTTAAAAAAGAGTCCGGCGGGGGTGGTGACCAGTGGTTACAATTGCATTTAACATGGTATGATCAGATATGGAGGTACTGTGAGTACTTACAAGCGTGGTAGATATATACAGTCAGTGTTCATTTACAGTTACAGTTACAGTGTAGCAATCAGTCGGCCGGGTGGCCTGGTCGTCCTCCTGGATCGTCTGAGCCTCTGTTGTGATTCTGGTGGGGGTCCGAGCGTCTGCGACTCCGAGAGCATGGCTTCGTCCTCCATGGCAGGTTCGTCACCCCTAGACGGGGTGGGGCAAACGGTTGACACGAGAGGGGGGTGCCTGTAGGGGGCGTCGGTGGGTGGGATGGCCTAGGTAGGAGCGGTGGGAGGACCGACCCTCCAGTGAGGTGCTGTGGGGGGGAGGGGGGGGGGGAATGGTTCGGGTGCGCGTGGGGTGCCGGCGGGCGCCAGGTCCCGGAGGGAGACTGTCTCTTGCCGGCCGTCAGGGAATTCCACATAGGCATACTGGGGGTTAGCGTGCAGCAGGTGGACCCTCTCGACCAACAGGTCCGACTTGTGCTCCCGCACGTGCTTCTGAAGCAGGATGGGTCCGGGTGTCGCGAGCCAGGTTGGGAGCGAGGTCCCGGAGGAGGACTTCCTGGGGAAGACAAGTAGACGTTGATGAGGGGTCTGGTTGGTAGTTGTACAGAGCAGCGACCGGATGGCATGGAGGGCCACCGGGAGGACTTCCTGCCAGCGGGAGACGGGGAGAGTCCTGGACCATAGGGCCAGTAGAACGGTCTTCCAGACCGTTCCGTTCTGCCTCTCTACATGGCCGTTTCCCCGGGGATTGTAACCGGTCGTCCTGCTTGAGGCGATGCCCTTGCTGAGCAGGAATTGACGCAGTTCGTCGCTCATAAAGGAGGACCCCCTATCACTGTGTATGTATGCGGGGAACCCGAACAGTGTAAAGATACCCTGGAGGGCCGTGATGATGGTGGTTGCGGTCATGTCGGGGTAGGGGATAGTACTCGTCAATCACGTTCAGGAAATATGTGTTGCGGTCGGTGGAGGGGAGGGGGCCTTTGAAGTCCATGCTGAGGCGTTCAAAAGGATGGGAAGCCTTTATCAGATGCGCCCTCTCTGGCCGGTAGAAGTGCGGTTTGCACTCTGCGCAGATTTGGCAGCCCCTGGTGGCTGTCCTGACCTCCTCGATGGAGTAGGGCAGGTTGCGGGCCTTAATGAAATGGAAAACACGAGTGACCCCCGGGTGGCAGAGGTCCTCGTGGAGGGCTCGGAGGCGGTCCACTTGTGCGGTGGCACATGTGCTGTGGGACAGGGCATCGGAAGGCTCGGTTAGCTTTCCAGGACGGTACAAGATCTCGTAGTTGTTAGTGGAGAGTTCTATCCTCCACTATAAGATCTTGTCATTCTTTATCTTGCCCCGCTGTGCATTATCAAACATGAACGCCACCGACCATTGGTCGGTGAGGAGAGTGAATCTCCTGCCGGCCAGGTAATGCCTCCAATGTCGCATAGCTTCTACTATGGCTTGTACCTCTTTTTCGACCGAGGAATGGCGAATTTCTGAAACATGGAGGGTACGGGAGAAGAAGGCCACTGGTCTGCCCGCTTGGTTGAGGGTGGCGGCCAGAGCTACGTCGGACGCATCGCTCTCAACCTGGAAGGGGAGGGACTCATCGATGGCGCGCATCGTGGCCTTTGCAATGTCTGCTTTGATGCAGCAGAAGGCCTGGCGAGCCTCCGTCGACAGGGGGAAGGTTGTGGACTGGATTAGGGGTCGGGCTTTGTCTGCGTAGTTGGGGATCCACTGTGCGTAATAACTGGAAAAACCCGAGGCAGTGCTTCAGGGCCTTGGGGCAGTGAGGGAGGGGGAACTCCATAAGGGGACGCATGCGTTCAGGGTCGGGGCCTATAACTCCATTTCGCACTACGTAGCCGAGAATGGCTAGGTGGTCAGTGCTAAACACGCATTTATCCTTATTGTACGTTAAGTTAACGATTTTCGCGGTCTGGAGAAATTTCCGGAGGTTGGTGTCGTGGTCCTGCTGGTCATGGCCGCAGATGGTGACGTTATCAAGATACGGGAACATTGCGCGTAAGCCGTGCCGGTCAACCATTCGATCCATCTCGCGTTGGAAGACCGAGACCCCATTAGTGACACCAAAGGGAACCCTTACAAATTGGTAGAGCCGCCCATCTGCTTCGAAGACAGTGTACTTGCGGTCACTAGTGCGGAGGGGTAGCTGGTGGTAAGCGGACTTGAGATCCACCGTGGAGAAGACCTTGTATTGCGCGATCCTGTTCACCAGGTCGGATATGCGGGGGAGAGGGTACGCATCCAGCTGCGTAAACCTGTTGATGGTCTGACTGTAGTCAATACCCATCCTATGTTTCTCCCCGGTCTTCACCACCACTACTTGAGCTCTCCAGGGACTGTTGCTCGCTTCGATGACCCCTTCCTTCAGCAGCCTTTGGACCTCTGACCTGATGAAGGTCCGGTCCTGGGCACTGTACCGTCTGCTCCTGGTGGCGATGGGTTTGCAATCCGGGGTGAGGTTTGCAAACAGGGAAGGCGGGTCGACCTTAAGGGTCGCGAGGCCGCAGACAGTAAGGGGGGGTATAGGGCCGAATTTAAAGGTCAGGCTTTGCAAGTTACATTGGAAGTCCAACCCCAGGAGTGTAGCCGCGCAGAGGTGCGGCAGGCCATAAAGGCGGAACTTGTTGAATTTTCTGCCTTGGACAGTAAGGTCTGCTAGGCAGAACCCCTTTATCTCCACTGAGTGTGACCCGGAGGCCAGGGAGATTCTTTGGTTTACAGGGTGGGTGTACATGTTGGGGTGTATAAAGCTCTCCATGCTCCCAGAGTCGATCAGGCAAAACGTCTCGTGGCCGTTGATGAACACCATTGTCGTTGCAGTCGCATGTGTCCGAGGGTGATTTTGGTCCAGTGTCACTGAGGTCAGATGGAGCAGCTGTGGGTTGTGATCGGGCAGTGCGTAGTCGGCCGTGCTGGGGGCCTGGGGCCCCATCCAAGGTGGCATCTCACATGGATCGCAAATGGTGGTCGGGGATAGACAAAATGGCAGCGGGGATGGACAAAATGGCGGCGCCCATCCGTCCAACGTGGTGTCCGAGGGCAAGATGGCTGCGCCCGTGGGTCGGGCATGGCCCTAGGATAGGGGGGTGGCGGTGAGTGCTGGCCGCCTGCCGCGGCGGTCCGGAGTCATTGGAGACCGCGGCCACGGCTCGTGCTTGGCAGACCCCCACAAAATGGCCCTTCTTGCCACACCCTTTGCAGGTGGAAGCGCAGGCCGGGCAGCGCGTGCGGGGATGCTTCGCCTGCCCGCAGAAGAAACAGCAGGGCCCAACAGAGGTAGCGGGCCGTCTTACAGCGCCGGCCTGCGGGGACACGGGGATGGTCAGTGGGGCTGCCGCTGCGGGATGCCACGCGGCCCAGGGGGCCGCTGTGCGGTCGGGCGCATAGGACTGCGCGTTTCTGGAGGCAACATCCATGGACCCTGCCAGGGCCCGTGCCTCTCTCAGTCCCAGGTGTCCTTTTCCAAGAGTCTTTGGCGGATCTCTGAGGAGCTCATACCTGCTACAAAGGCATCCCAGATTAGAAGTTCCGTGTGCTCACTGCCCGAAACTTGCGGGCAGCCACAGTTTCTGCCCAGCACCAGTAGCGCACGGTAGAAGTCCTCCAGCGATTCCCCGGGGCATTGCCATCTAGTTGCAAGCAGGTGACGTGCGTAGACCTGGTTTACAGGACGTATATAATGTCCCTTTAACAGTTCGATCGCATCATCATAGTCCTCCGCCTCCTCGATGAGGGTGAAGATCCCAGGGCTTACTCTCGAGTGCAGGAGATGCCGTCTCTGTTCTCCTGAGGGGGTGCCTCCAGCCGTCTCGAGGTAGCCTTTAAAACACGCCAGCCAGTGCTTAAATATCGCCGTCGAGTTCTCCGCGTGGGAGCTGAGGTGTAAACACTCCGGCTTGATTCGGAGATCCATTCTTTCAGTTTAAGAGTAGTTTATTAAATTGATGCACGATCAATTAAACTCAAAGGCGAGGTTGTAGCATAACTGAAGGTTTTAATAGACTAGATCTGTTCCCCAGCAGCTTTGGTACAGAATGAGGGCTGCTGGGACGGCACCTGTTCTTATACCCCACCTGTCAGGGCGGAGCCACATACCAAACAGCCAATGGTAAACTCCTAGCCTTACCCAATGGTCCACAGTCTCTCGGGTACTGCAATACCTGATACTACCACACCCCTCACCTCTGAACTTTCCTTCGGAAGTGAGGTTGACAGGTTCCCATTTTTTAAAACATTGTTGGAAAACTAGTCGGCTTGACGTTACGATGCCGGGGGCGCATTAACGAGCGTTGGGGAAGGTTACAGCAAGGCTGCCTGCTGATAAAATAATGAATTCAATGGGTGGCACGGTGGCACAGTGGTTAGCACTGCTGCCTACGGCTTTCAGGATCCAGGTTCGATCCCAGCCCCGAGTCACAGTCTGTGTGGAGTTTGCACATTCTCCCGGTGTCTGCATGGGTCTCACTCCCACAAACCAAAGATGTGCAGGGTCGATGGACTGGCCATGTTAAATTGTCCCTTAATTGGAAAATAAAATAATTGTATACTCTAAATTTATTTTAAAAAGTAAATGGATAACGGATTCAAATGGGCTTCCCCTACCTTTCCCTGCACTGGAACTGCATCATGCCAATGTATGGGGCTGGGAACATTCACTGCAGGAAATACTGTCAATGTAAATCCCCATTTTTTGGTGCCCGTGATATTTTGCCCCTCTGACTTCATTACCGCCCGCTGAAAATGGTGGTGCAAAATCCCAGTCAATATTTTGCCTCATCTCCGCTTTAAATGGGTGACCCCATAATTTTAAACAGTGACCCTTGATTCTAGGGTCTCCCACTTCACATCCACCCGGTCAAGACTCTTCAGGATGTTATACTTTCCAAACAAGTCATGTCTTACTCTTCATAATTCTAGTGGATACAAGCCTAACTTGTTTAACGTTTTCTCATAAGACAACCCACCCATTCCGGGTATTAGTCTATTTAGCCTTCTCTAACTACTTCCAACCCATTTACAGCTTTCCTTAGATAATGCGACCAACACTGTATGCAGTATCCAAATGGGGTCTCATAAGTGCCCTGTACAACTGTAGCATAAACCTCGCTACTTTTGTAATCAGTTTCCCTCAAAATAAATGTAACATTCCATTAGCTTTCTTAATGATTTGCTGTACCTGCATGCTAGCCTTTTGCGATTCATATATTCGGACAACCAGATCCCTCTGTATATCAGGCATCTGCAATGTATCACCATTTAGATAATATGCCTTATTTAAATTCTTCTTGCTAAAATGGACAATTTCACATTTTTGCACATTGTACTCAATTTGCTAGATTTTTGCCCAGTCAGCCTAAATATATATTTTTGTAGCCTCCATATGTCCTCTTTACAATGAGGTTTCTTGCCGATCTTTGCGTCACCAGCAAATTTTGAACACATTCCTCAATACCTTCATCGAAGTTTATCACAGAATTTACAGTGCAGAAGGAGGCCATTCGGCCCATCGAGTCTGCACCGGCTCTTGGAATGAGCACGCTACCCAAGGTCAACACCTCCACCCTATCCCCATACCCCAGTAACCCCACCCAACACTAAGGACAATTTTGGACACTAAGGGCAATTTATCATGGCCAATCCACCTAACCTGCACATCTTTGGACTGTGGGCGGAAACCGGAGCACCCGGAGGAAACCCACGTAGACATTAATATAATATTAATTGTATAATATAATTTAAATATTAATTTTCAATAAGGCCAAATATCATAGAATCCCTACAGTGCAGAAGGAGGCCATTCAGCCTATCGAGTCTGCATCATCCCACTGAAAGAGGACCCAACCTAGGCCCACGACCCCACCCCATAACCCCACCTAACCTGCACATCCCCAGACACTAAGGGGTAATTTAGCATGGCCAATCCACTTACCTGCACATCTTTGGACTGTGGGCGGAAACCGGACCACCCGGAGGAAACCCACGTAGACACGAGGAGAATGTGCAAACCAAGGTTGTAATTGAACCCGGGTACCTGGCGCTGTGTGGCTGCAGTGCTAACCACTGTGCCACCGTGCCACCCAAAAAAGGCCAAAGATGGGTAGAATTAAAATGACAGAGGAGAAAAAATAAATAATAATGGGGAAAAGGTAGGTGAAGCTTGCATTAAGGGAAAAAGCAATGACTCACAGTGGTACTTTATGGAGCCAGATGGATAGGAGGAACCCGGCAAGGTGAAAAGTAGATACAAAATCAATTAAGCAAGATAGGAAATGAATTCGAAGTATGTTGCTTGCTCTTTAATTTGCCACCTGTGATAATCGTCTGTCAGAACAATGTTCCCATGAAAGACAACATTAACAATGTTTCCGCATAAGTTTTTTAAAAGTCAGTAATTTGTTGATTCTGTCTAAGCCACTCTCTATCCTTGTACCATGGGTTCAGCTATCTACGGCCAGATATAAAAACGTATGATAAACACGAATCTGAAAAGCACGATCAGAAATGATTGTTCCCTCCAGTTAATCATTAATAATTTTTTTTTTGGGGGGGGGGGATCTGCTCTCCACGTTTCCTTTAAATGATAAATAAGCGTGATTCATCACCAGGACGTAACTGTGGGTTTAATTAAGAAGGTTGAGGTGCCCACCTTCACAGTAAGAGCTCTTCAGATCAAATTCACCCATCTGCTCGTTATTGCAGACTTCGTTTTTGATATCAGCGTTGTGCAAACAAACAGGCGTGCTAGGAGGAGTTTAAATAGCTATTGTAGCTGTGTCCCCTGCTCTCCAGATTGTTAATCTCGGGATGGTTCACTGCACCAGAGGAGCTTTAGCACAACAGTCTTTGACTGGAACGATCTCAAACTGATGAAACCCAAGTGTTTTCTGATTGGAATATTGAGGATCGGATTGAGGAGTTTGTCATCGGATGTTGTGAGGACCCGGGGATAGATCGTCGTCCCGCCTTTCGGAGAAATCAATGAGTCTTTGATTTGATCCCTTCGGCGTCCAATCCCAAAGGGGGGAGGGGGGGGGGGAGGGAGGGAAGGGGACTCGGGCAGTCCATATTCTTCTCCTGACGTTCGTCATGAAGATGCCCATGAAGAGGATGCCTGAATCCCAGGGGTCATCCGTGGTTCACCTGCAGCCTCCGCACAAGCTAGCGGCTCGGGTTCAGGACGAGTCCTACATGACTCTGATCGGCGAACACTTGGCTTCGTTTTCGGAAGATTGCGGCGGCAGGGAAGAGCTGGGGAAGACCTCGGTGTCATTGTCTGTTTGTGGAGAGGAGGAGATAGGGACTGAGCTGGCCATTAAATCAGGTGGGATTTTGCCAGTCACACCTACAGCCTGTGGTAAAGAGTTGTGCTGTTATACACACAGTAAATCACTTGTTGGGATCGGGATCAGTGGCATTCTCCATACTTTTGAGTCAGGTGCACAGGGTCTAAAGTTACAAATCCATTTAATTGAGCTGCTATCACACGACCACTATTAAAAATGAGCAAAACAACAAACCAGAGGAAGAATTCAACCTCGATATGTAATTGTGTTAATTGTTAGAAATAAACCCGAATCGAAGTATTATCTGGGCCAAATACGCCGATTCCCTGAAGTGGTTTTTGAAAAATAATGAACGGTCCTAATACTGTATAATTATGTGCAGTAAAAAAAACATCAAAAAAAGGCGACAATTGTACTCTAGGGTTTAAGATTTTGAATAAGAGCCAGTTTATTGTATTTGAATAGAATCAACATCTATACAAACAAAATTCTTATTTTACACTTGTTTTGGACATTAATGGCATGTCGACATCACAAGGTGGTGAAGGGAATGTGCCATCTCCAGCAAACAATGTAAAATAATTCAAACTGCTGTTCATCACAGCACTATTGAGTCAAACCCCGAGATGCCGATGGCCGAGGCAAATTTTGATGTTTTCGGTAACATAAACAGCGATTCGGTAACATAAACAGCGAAACAAATAAATGTAGGTGGACTGAATTGCGCCCTTCGCTGTTCCCACCAGAATCAGAAAACTGCAACGAAATCGCATCGTCTGAAGAAGAGGAGGGGAGTATTTCTGAAGGAAAAGCGTTCTTGAGCGGGAAACAACAATGTCAGAAGAAGACGATAACTCAGATCATCAGGGACAAGAAGAAGCAGACACAGCTCACACTGCAATGGTAAAGGACTCGGTATTGAGTAAACTGCTAACAGCCGAACGGTTACTGGGTTAAACCTTCTTCGGTGCCCTGCTGCAGCTCTGAGGATGTATATTTTTTTAAATCCCCGTGAGAACGAAATATTTTATGAATAGCTAAATTTAATGGGTCATATTGCTTGCTGACCAGTTCGTTAAAGCAAACTGAAGCAAATAACTGTTGCTTTGGGCATGGGCTAAGATTTGTCGCTAAGTGCTTAATGCTCCTACCTAACGGATTCATATTTTGTTAATGCTCTTGTCAGGTTGGAAGAAAACTACATCGTGTGTGAAGGAGTTTGTTTACCCAGATGTATCCTCTATGCTCATTATTTAGATTTTTGTAGGAAAGAGAAGTTGGAGCCAGCCTGTGCGGCCACCTTTGGAAAGGTAAGGCATGTTTATTCATCAATGTTTACAACAATAAAGAATAACATCAGAGCTCGATTTTAATCGGAAACTATTAGTAACTAGCTCCACACGACTAAATTTGAACGACATCACCACATCTGCCGACCTTCCGCATCTTCCACTTTGATCCCCAGCCAGCCGAGCTGTGCAATAAATATTAAAATGAACCAACTATTTTTGAAACTGCCTATTTTATATAATGGCAACGAGCAAATACATTTTCCAAGGTTTCTTTCAGGCACCCTGCAAATATATAAATATTTTGTTTCCAATGTGTTATTGCTTCAAAAATAAAACTTTTTAGACCATCTCATTTTTTTCAGACAATACGCCAGAAGTTCCCGCTCCTCACCACCAGAAGACTTGGAACAAGAGGACACTCAAAGTAAGTCATTTAGATATCATTGGTGAACTCAGCGTCTTTCAGTTGCGAATGTTATCATCTTCATTTGTTGTATAAACTTTGGACTTGTCAAAGCGGGAAACGCTCTGGAAAGTTATCTGATTCACAGCGGCAACTTTCTCAAGTTATTTTATCAGCTTCTGTCAGAAGGAACCCACTGCCTTCAAATCCTGACCCTCGTGTCACAAACCTATTGTCACCTTTCCCAGTTCCTTATGTGTCAATGGAATAAGATGGTGGAAAGCCTCGTGGTCATGCAGGCGAAAGGGAATTGCTTTTGATGGATGTTGTAGTAACTTGTTTCCTTATTGGCTTAAAACAAAGGTAACTTGTAAATCGTGGCACTCTCTTGCAGGTATCACTATTATGGAATTGGCATCAAGGAGAGCAGTGCATATTACCATTCGGTCTACTCTGGTAAAGGCTTGACAAGGTAAATTTATCCTACATAACATATCAGTTTAACACCATTTTCCGCCTTGGTTGAAAATGATTATTAGTGTAATCAGGAGCTTGCTTTATTACTCAGCTGTATCCTAACTTAAATTATATTTGCTAAGGTGAAAGCTAACAGGATTAGTGCAATAACTGTGACATCAAACAAAGTCCAATCTGTTTCTGGGCTGTGACAAACCTATTCTTAGATATTGATGGAACACTTTGCAGGTGAATGACAGAGATCCAACAGAACGCTTTTAGCTACTTTTGCGTCACCTGCATTACTAAATGCAAATTTTGGTTGCTCTGTGCTGGTCGTACAAATAAATAGCACTCAGTTGGGGGACAATTATATTGTCATTAATGGAATGCAGAGCAAAGAAATAGCCCATTGTGCCCAACTCGTCTGAGTTGATGTTTCGGCTCCACACAGCACCCTCCAAGTCTTCTGGTGGTGAGGAGCGGGAACTTCTGGCGTATTGTCTGAAAAAAATGTGTTTGAAACAATTACCTATCAGAATAAGATTTTAGTATTTTCTCTCTCTGGTGTATTTGGCAACTTCCCTTTAAATGCATCAATGTTATTTTCCTCAACTACACATCTAATGGTGCCTATGGATATTCAATTGGCGGCATAACTTGAATGGCTGATTCACAATCTAACTGTCAAGTATAGTGAAGCAAAATGTGACCCCACTTCTGCTAAATTGACAGGCCCTCATCAGATGTACAGTGTACTGAATTTCTCTTAGCTACTGAAAAAGCACCCATTTCCAAAGTGCCCATACAGTTCACTGAGGTAAGGCCACCCTCTGAAGAAAATGTACAATCTGGCACTGATCTGTGCCCAGGGAAAATGAAGCTCTGGGCAAATATGTGTTAAATGCTGTATCTAGTGTCACCTGCCACACCTTTTAATGATAGTGAAGAACTGACTGAGCTATTTATTAAATATTAAAAAGTAAAGGATAGCAGATAAGTAAAAGAATCTACTTGAAGTTTACCAGTGTATATTTTACTTTCTAAACTTTTCTCTTTAATCATCGCCCCTCAACAAGATTTTCCTTCTTTATTGGCGTGTGGTTTCGCAAGTACCATTTGTCATCTGAGATCTTATGCAAGTGGGCAGCCGAGTAGAGTTTGCACATTCTCCCTGAGTCTGTGTGGGCACAGTCCAAAGATGTGCAGGATTGGCCATGCTAAATTGTCCCTTAGAATCCAGGGATGTGCAGGTTAGGTGGGGTTACGGGGCAGTGGGCCTAGGTAGGGTGCTCTTTCAGAGTCATGAGTCAGACCCTGTTCTAACATTCATGTTGAGACATTCACAAATATGCATTTTCTACTAGATTGCTGCTCTGGACCTTCCTTGGTCCAGAGGCCAAGCTCTGCATAAGATCAACTAATTCAGCACAGTCTGAGAATTGAATGTGGGACTTTCTGATCTGTTCAATTATGCTAGCTAATCCGGTGTGAAGATTTATATTAAAAGTTACATTGCAGTCAGAGTGAAATTCAAGCAATGTAAAGTGCCTCCTTGAAGTGATTTTGTATCACTTGTGAAAAACGTGAAATTATTGATTTAAATTACAATTACTTGTTACCTCAATGGAGAAATCTCAGTGCAATTGAGCCTTAGGACTGTTGATCTTCTGAATGCTGCTCTACTTATTACAATAGCAACACAATCCAAAACTTTCATTTGTAATATATAATTTGTGTAGAAAAAAGCCTTGATGTGTTTCATGTTATTTCAAAATGCATCCAAATTGGAAATGTTGTATTTATGGGCACAAAATTGCCAATTCTTGGTTTAATTGAACTGTTGAGAAATGTGGGTCAAACCTCAATGATGCCCTTCTCCCGCATCTCATTAACTTACAAATGTACATTCAAGTTTCTTTTTAATTACTTTATCAGAGTTACAAAGCCAGAGCTCAGTGTGGACAGGGGCAAACCCCTAATCCAGCTCCTTGCCTGCTCCAAAAACCAATTCAAGTTGAATCCAATCCATAGTCCCCACAAGAGAGACATACCAGATCCAGGTATTACACCTGACCTCGTGTTCATCTTAGCCAAAAGGCCGAGAAGCGATACATTCAAGTTTTAGTGTGATTCATATGTTTTGTTGATGGGTTCCACAATGGCATTTCTTAATGTATTGTATTATGAAAATGCAAATCTAGTGTAGAACATTACACGTCATGGAATGTAAATAAGCAATATAAATAAAAGAATGAGGTGTGGAATCTTCAACGAGACAGTGAAAAAGATCTACCCATCCCCCTTGAGAAATTCACCAAATATTAATGAAACATGACACTTCTTGGGGGAACTGAAATAATACCTGTGTTTAAGCCATTTGAGGTTTATAAGACATATCTTATTGGTCTTGGATAAAAGACAAATTAATATTTTTCATTATTCATAGGTTTTCAGGAAGTAAACTAAAAAGTGAGGTATGTATAATTAAAGCCATGTTAAGAACCTCTGGATCTCTTTATTCTGATCATCTGTAAATGGACAGCTACATTTTTATTACTAAAAAGAAAGGTAATACTGACCGAACAAGACTTTCCACACAAGGGTACACTCTCTTTCTCAAGATCATAGTACACAACCAGATATTTAAAGCTATTGATTTCACCATGCAGTAATTACTGAGATTGACAAACAGCCAAAAAGCTAAGACTGTAAATAATGAATTTAAAACATGTGTGGCTGTGCTTAAGTAAATATTACACAATGTTAATGTGCAATGAAGACGTTAAAGGTAAACAATTTTTCATCAAAAATAAATGATTGCCACATTCTGTTATATATTTTATATGTAAAACAACAGATGGCTCAAAGTCGGGTGAGGGGGTGGGGAATTGTGCTTTACAGGCACATATGGCCTTCCATGAACATGTTATAGTGCCACAAGCATGGGTGCATTAAAAAAAACTTCAGAACAAAACAGAAGTCAACATCTGCCTATATATTTCAGGACCAGTTGCATTTGAGGTAATATAAATTATGTTTGTAATGTAAATAAGGGGCTACTTTTTCATTTTCAAGGAAAAGAATCCAATGCTATATCAGGATGAGTTAACTGCAGGGAGAGATCATTGGTAATAAATAATAATGTGTTTTCCATTGTATTTGCATAATGTATGCTTCAGATCAGAAAAAATACAGGAATATAGAAAGATTGATTTTTCACAAATATAGGAGATAAATTATTGACAACCTAAGGGACACCTAATGGTCTCTTCCCACTTCTCCTGGTATTTTACAAGTAGTAGTGCTGCCACCCCACATGCTTAGGCTGCCAGGGAATACCCTGATGGTCTGATTGTGGGCTTGGGCCTCTCTCCTGTTCGAACAGCCTCTGATGCATGGAGGGTGCCTACAGTGGAAAGTGCTACCCACCTCTATTGATCATCCCAGGCTTCCTAGTTGCTACCCTCCTTCCTCCAACCCCCTAGTTGCTACCCTCCTTCCTCCAACCCCCTCACCAAAGCTTGCCTGACTAGCCCGCAAGTCTGCCCCCTTTAACTGTTTCTCCAGTATCCAATGCTGTTCCTGGTCAGGGACTGGCTGCATTTCCAATAATGACCACTGCTTTCAGTGGCGCTGCTGGGCCAGCACTCTGATCGGTTGATAGCTCTTGGAGGTGGGACATCCTCCCTCCTGCCATCTGCTTCAAGGTTGGGCGGGTGGAGATGTGAATGGACGCCATGACCTTGGGCAATTAATTGCGTATTGACTGTAAAGTCTGATCGTGATTTCCAGGACTGGCGGAGGCTGCTTTCTCCCCAACCTTTTGGCTGTTGGATGGAGCCACCACCTTTGCTTAAATCCTGACTCATATATTATTAGAAATGAAACTGAAATAGGAATGCCAAGAAGATGAAAGAGAATGTGTTGTATTTCTGATATATTTTTAATCGGCTTTAAAAAATGCAATTGATTGAGAATATATTTTATAAACACTTATGCTCACTCATTCATATTACTTTTTAACACGTATTCTGGATAATTTAAAGGGGAGAAGGATATCTTTAGCAATGATGACATCTTAGCCCGAAGACCCACATAAACAGACCCAACTCCAAAAATGATGAATATAATAGTGTGCCTTAAATAATCAGGAACAACTGTACAAAACAGCAACAACACTTTTCCTCTGTCTCTGTCTGTCTGTTCACAAATATTTTCCTCTTTGCCTCATATACTCAAATTTCCTCCCCTCCCTAGAAGTGGTAGGAGTTGGTTTAGCTCACTTGGCTAGGCAGCTGATTCATGAGGCAGAGCAAGACCAGCAGCACAGGTTCAATTCCCATAGTGGCTGAGGATATACATGACTACCGCTGCTAGTATTCTCAACCTTGCCCCTTGCCTGAGGTTGCTTCTCAAGTTGATCCCTTGATCTTAGGTTAAATCACCACCAGTCAGCTCTCCCACTCAAAGGTGAAAGTGACTTAACATCTACTGCTCCCCCTTTCCAAATTCCAGCCCTACATAACTGTTACAATAGGATAATAGTCTTTAAAGCTTTCAGATCAATTGAGAAATTCACATATTTTCCTTATCTTTTTCCTGGCACTAAGTAATGGTGGAACATGCAGGGTGGATAAAGGAGAAAAAGTAGTTGTCGACCTGGGATTCTCAGTTGCAAGTCCTCCCTGCTACCGCTGCTACTGAGGATGGAGAATTTGGCGTCCAGCCAAAACTCCCATTCACTGCAGCGGGAATCCCATTGCCATGAATGGATGGAGAATCCCGCCAATAGTGTATTTAGATTTCTAAAAGAAGTTTAACAAGGTGCCACATAAAAGGTTACGACAGAGGCTAAGAACACATGGTCATGAGGGTAATGCCTAGAGGATTGGCTAACTAACAGCAAACAGGAAGTCAGGATAAATTGATCATTTTCAGGCTAGAAAACTGTAACTAATGGAATGGCAGTGTTGCGCTTCAGCTATTTATAATCCATATTTCAGTCACCTTTTGTCACTCTCAGCTTGTTGGTTGTTTGGCTGCTGGTGTAGTTAACCATATATTTTACACTACCTGTTCTAACTGATATATTTATTCCTAGATGAACCACATTTTCATGCTCCTTATATTGTCCATTCCCTTAACTTTCTCTTCGTATTTTCTAAATATAGTCATTCTAACTTTGGGAGGAAGCTATGAATTTCCTTAGTTTCTCTGTGTAGTGACTTTGTAAACGTAGCAAAAAGATTTCCCATGTGTTTATTTCTGGCAAATATATAAAAGTATTCATAAAAATGGTTGCAGTTTTGGTAGGAACGAATAATATGAAGAACGATTAATATAGCCTTATCACATCTCTCGGGAAGCTCCAAAATACTTCATAGACAGTGAATTACTTTGCAGTACTACCTCATTTGGTGCCAGGTCCCAGAACAGTGAGATTTATGATTAATTAAATCATTGCTACCCATGTTGGTTGAAGGAAGAATGTTAGCCAGAACTCCTTGCTATCTTTAAACTGTGTCATAGTATCTTTCAAGTCCGTTGAAGCGGGCAGGCAATTTATCCGCCGGTTTTAAAACTTCTCTCTTTGGCTTTTTCTTCATTTCTCACCTTCAGTAATTCTCAAGTGATTTATTGAGTACATTGATGTATTGCCAAACAAAATTAGATTAAAACATCAAAAAAAATGATGTCTCAATTTACAAAGTACACAGGTTCAGCTAAAACAACTTCATTTTTGAAATTGAAACTATAAATTTTGATCACAGAAAGTGAGGAGGCAAAGTAGGATTTTGACACGGAATGTACAATGTATTCACCTTTTCAGCTTCAGCTTTCTACGGGTGAACATAACCAATTTAGAATGCAAGCTTGTTTTTTGAACAAATTTGTTAATTATTAAAGACTTCATGGGTAATTAAGCAGACAATACTGCAATCATTCACAAAATGTTAAATGGTCATTAGAAACAGGTGTCCGTGCCGAGGTCCCAGGTTCGATCCCGGCTGTGGGTCACTGTCCGTGTGGAGTTTGCCCATTCTCCCCATGTTTGCATGGGTTTTGCCCCCTCAACCCAAAGATGTGCAGGCTAGGTGGATTGGCCACGCTAAATTGCCCCTTAGTTGGAAAAAATTAATTGTGTACTCCAAATTTATTTTTAAAAAAGAAACAGGTGTCCCTAGATATAAAAGGAATTTTTAAATATTTATGTACAAATCAGAAACGTGATACAGAAATGTTCATAATGCACATCCATTAACTTGATCTAAATGTTAGTAATACTAGCTTTTCACCAACAGAATGACTTAATGCAACTCACTTTATCAACGCTTTAAACCTATTTACTCACACCATCATAGTATATTGGTAACCAGGGCAGGAACATTTGAAAGGTGGATAAGCTGTTATAATTGGACATCGCCTTGATATTTGGGTTACACTGAAATAAAATAAAGCTTTTAAATAAATATGATTAATATGCTAACAATTAGGGATTAGAACTTGATGCATCAAGACTAGCCCAGTTATATATCAAAATACTAGTTGAATCAAAATAGATTATCTGTGCATCTAAAACTATTGTTATATAATTTTAAAATTATTGCTTTTATTTTGACATCGCTAAATATTGATTTTGAACAGGTGGCAGTAATAAATGCTTGAGGTTTTGATTGTATATTTAGAAGTCTTCATGCTGTCACATAACTAATTGAACATTTTTACTGTATTCATAGGGAGGCTTTACACGGAAATATTCACTCAGTTCAAAAACTGGAACCTTGCTCCCAGAGTTCCCCAATGCACAGCATCTTCTTCTTCACGGACCTATCTCAAAGGAGAAGGTAATATTCTTAAAGGACGCATTCATTTAAATCATTTCACAAATGAATATAGAACAGTAAAAGTTTATCACTGAGAAACCATGTGACTAAAGTATTTGTTAAATACTAAAATATGTAGGACTGGGGAACTGTGCATTTGAAAAGAGTGGTTTTGGCTTTAGGACATTAAGTCACCTGAACAGGACCCTGGGAAGCACTGAGGATCAGAGGGAATTTGGTGTGCATGTACACAGGTCCGTTAAGGTAGCAGAGCCGGTGGATATAGTGGTTAAGAAGGCATATGGCACAGTTGCCTTAGCCAAGGCATAGAGTTTAAAAGCAGGGAGGTTATTGACATCGCTAAATATTGATTTTGAACAGGTGGCAGTAATAAATGCTTGAGGTTTTGATTGTATATTTAAAAGTCTTCATGCTGTCACCATTGGTGTGAGGTAAGTGCCATATTATATTATTTATTTTTAAAATTTTTAAAATTTATTAGCCAGATCTTGGTTGATAGTTAGAGGGATGGCAGGGAAGGGAGTGCAATGTTCCTCCTGCAGGATGTTTGAGGTGAGGGATGCCGTTAGTGTCCCTGCTGATTTTATCTGCAGGAAGTGCAGCCATCTCCAGCTCCTCCAAGACCGAGTTAGGGAACTGGAGCTGGAGTTGGATGAACTTCGGATCATTCGGGAGGCAGAGGGGGGTCATAGATAGCAGCTTCAGGGAATTAGTTACACCAAAGATTGGAGATAGATGGGTAACTGTTAGCGGGACTGGGAAGAAGCACTCAGTGCAGGGATCCCCTGCGGTCGTTCCCCTGAGTAACAAGTATACCGCTTTGGATACTTGTGTGGGGGGGGGACTTACCAGGGGTAAGCCATGGGGTACGGGCCTCTGGCACGGAGTCTGTCCCTGTTGCTCAGAAGGGAATGGGGGAGAGGAGTAGAGCATTAGTAATTGGGGACTCGATAGTCAGGGGCACGGATAGGAGATTTTGTGGGAGCGAGAGAGACTCACGTTTGGTATGTTGCCTCCCAGGTGCAAGGGTACGTGATGTCTCGGATCGTGTTTTCCGGGTCCTTAAGGGGGAGGGGGAGCAGCCCCAAGTCGTGGTCCACATTGGCACTAACGACATAGGTAGGAAAGGGGACAAGGATGTCAGGCAGGCTTTCAGGGAGCTAGGATGGAAGCTCAGAACGAGAACAAACAGAGTTGTTATCTCTGGGTTGTTGCCCGTGCCACGTGATAATGAGATGAGGAATAGGGAGAGAGAGCAATTAAACACGTGGCTACAGGGATGGTGCAGGCGGGAGGGATTCAGATTTCTGGATAACTGGGGCTCTTTCTGGGGAAGGTGGGACCTCTACAGAGAGGATGGTCTACATCTGAACCTGAGGGGCACAAATATCCTGGGGGGGAGATTTGTTCGTGCTCTTTGGGGGGGTTTAAACTAATGCAGCAGGGGCATGGGAACCTGGATTGTAGTTTTAGGGTACGGGAGAATGAGAGTATAGAGGTCAGGAGCACAGATTTGACGTCGCAGGAGGGGGCCAGTGTTCAGGTAGGTGGTTTGAAGTGTGTCTACTTCAATGCCAGGAGTATACGAAATAAGGTAGGGGAACTGGCAGCATGGGTTGGCACCTGGGACTTCGATGTTGTGGCCATTTCGGAGACATGGATAGAGCAGGGACAGGAATGGATGTTGCAGGTTCCGGGGTTTAGGTGTTTTAGTAAGCTCAGAGAAGGAGGCAAAAGAGGGGAGGAGTGGCGCTGCTAGTCAAGAGCAGTATTACGGTGGTGGAGAGGGTGCTAGATGGGGACTTTTCTTCCGAGGTAGTATGGGCTGAGGTTAGAAACAGGAAAGGAGAGGTCACCCTGTTGGGAGTTTTCTATAGGCCTCCAAATAGTTCTAGGGATGTAGAGGAAAGGATGGCGAAGATGATTCTGGATAGGAGCGAAAGCAACAGGGTAGTTATTATGGGAGACTTTAACTTTCCAAATATTGACTGGAAAAGATATAGTTCGAGTACATTAGATGGGTCGTTTTTTGTACAATGTGTGCAGGAGGGTTTCCTGACACAATATGTTGACAGGCCAACAAGAGGCGATGCCACTTTGGATTTGGTTTTGGGTAATGAACCAGGCCAGGTGTTGGATTTGGAGGTAGGAGAGCACTTTGGGGACAGTGACCATAATTCGGTGACGTTTACGTTAGTGATGGAAAGAGATAAGTATACACTGCAGGGCAAGAGATATAGCTGGGGGAAGGGCAATTATGATGCCATTAGACATGACTTGGGGGGGATAGGTTGGCGAAGTAGGCTGCAAGTGTTGGGCACACTGGATAAGTGGAGCTTGTTCAAGCTACAGCTAGTGCGCGTTCTGGATAAATACGTACCGGTCAGGCAGGGAGGAAGGCGTCGAGCGAGGGAACCGTGGTTTACCAAAGAAGTGGAATCTCTTGTTAAGAGGAAGAAGGAGGCCTATGTGAAGATGAGGTGTGAAGTTTCAGTTGGGGCGATGGATAGTTACAAGGTAGCGAGGAAGGATCTAAAGAGAGAGCTAAGACGAGCAAGGAGGGGACATGAGAAGTATTTGGCAGGTAGGATCAAGGAAAACCCAAAAGCTTTCTATAGGTATGTCAGGAATAAAAGAATGACTAGGGTAAGAGGAGGGCCAGTCAAGGACAGGGATGGGAAGTTGTGTGTGGAGTCTGAAGAGATAGGCGAGATACTGAATGAATATTTTTCATCAGTATTCACTCAGGAAAATGATAATGTTGTGGAGGAGAATGCTGAGACCCAGGCTATTAGAATAGATGGCATTGAGGTACGTAGGGATGAGGTGTTGGCAATTCTGGACAGGCTGAAAATAGATAAGTCCCCGGGGCCTGATGGGATTTATCCTAGGATTCTCTGGGAGGCCTGGGAAGAGATTGCTGGGCTTTTGGCTTTGATTTTTATGTCATCATTGGCTACAGGAATAGTGCCAGAGGACTGGAGGTTAGCAAATGTGGTCCCATTGTTCAAAAAGGGGAGTAGAGACAACCCAGGCAACTATAGACCGGTGAGCCTCACGTCTGTTGTGGGTAAAGTCTTGGAGGGGATTATAAGAGACAAGATTTATAATTACCTAGATAGGAATAATATGATCAGGGATAGTCAACATAGCTTTGTGAAGGGTAGGTCATGCCTCACAAACCTTATAGAATTCTTTGAGAAGATGGCTGAACAGGTAGACGAGGGTAGAGCAGTTGATGTGGTGTATATGGATTTCAGTAAAGCGTTTGATAAGGTTCCCCACGGTAGGCTATTGCAGAAAATACGGAGGCTGGGGATTGAGGGTGATTTAGAGATGTGGATCAGAAATTGGCTAGCTGAAAGGAGACAGAGGGTGGTGGTTGATGGGAAATGTTCAGAATGGAGTTCAGTTACAAGTGGCGTACCACAAGGATCTGTTCTGGGGCTGTTTGTCATTTTTATCAATGACCTAGAGGAGGGCGCAGAAGGGTGGGTGAGTAAATTTGCGGACGACACTAAAGTCGGTGGTGTTGTCGACAGTGTGGAAGGATGTAGCAGGTTACAGAGGGACATAGATAAGCTGCAGAGCTGGGCTGAGAGGTGGCAAATGGAGTTTAATGTAGAGAAGTGTGAGGTGATTCACTTTGGAAGGAATAACAGGAATGCGGAATATTTGGCTAATGGTAAAGTTCTTGGAAGTGTGGATGAGCAGAGGGATCTAGGTCTCCATGTACATAGATCCCTGAAAGTTGCCACCCAGGTTGATAGGGTTGTGAAGAAGGCCTATCGAGTGTTGGACTTTATTGGTAGAGGGATTGAGTACCGGAGTCATGAGGTCATGTTGCAGCTGTACAAAACTCTGGTACGGCCGCATTTGGAGTATTGCGTACAGTTCTGGTCACCGCATTATAGGAAGGACGTGGAAGCTTTGGAGTGGGTGCAGAGGAGATTTACCAGGATGTTGCCTGGTATGGAGGGAAAATCTTATGAGGAAAGGCTGATGGACTTGAGGTTGTTTTCGTTGGAGAGAAGAAGGTTAAGAGGAGACTTAATAGAGGCATACAAAATGATCAGGGGGTTAGATAGGGTGGACAGTGAGAGTCTTCTCCCGCGGATGGAAATGGCTAGCACGAGGGGACATAGCTTTAAACTGAGGGGTAATAGATATAGGACAGAGGCCAGAGGTAGGTTCTTTACTCAAAGAGTGGTGAGGCCGTGGAGTGCCCTACCTGCAACAGTAGTGAACTCGCCAACATTGAGGGCATTTAAAAGATTATTGGATCAGCATATGGATGATAATGGCATAGTGTAGGTTAGATGGCTTTTTGTTTCGGTGCAACATCGTGGGCCGAAGGGCCTGTATATAGTTCCATAGTTCCATAGAATTTACAGTGCAGAAGGAGGCCATTCGGCCCATCGAGTCTGCACCGGCTCTTGGAAAGAGCACCCTACCCAATCCCACACCACCCTATCCCCATAACCCAGTAACCCCACTCAACCAACACTAAGGGCAATTTTGGACACTAAGGGCAATTTAGCATGGCCAATCCACCTAACCTGCACATCTTTGGACTGTGGGAGGAAACCGGAGCACCCGGAGGAAACCCACGCACACACGGGGAGAACGTGCAGACTCCGCACAGACAGTGACCCAGCCGGGAATCGAACCTGGGACCTTGGAGCTGTGAAGCAATTGCGCTAACCGCTATGCTACCGTGCTGCCCCATTGTATCATTCTATGTTCTATGTTCTATGTTCTATGTTATGCTGGCTCTGTATAAAATGTTTGTTAGGCCACTGCTAGAGTATTGTGTGCAGTTCTGGAATCCACATTATAGGAGGGATGTGACAGCATTGGAAAGGGTGCAGAGGAGAATTACCAGGATGTTGCCTGGGCTGGAGAGTGTTGGTTATGAAGAGAGATTGGATACACTTGTATTGTTTTCCTTGGAGCATAGGAGACTGAGGGGGGAGATGATTGAGATGTATAAAATTATGAGGGGCTTGATAGAGTAGACAAGAAGAAACTTTTCCCCTTGGTGGAGGGGTCAATGACAAGGACCATGGGCGGGATTCTCCGACCCCCCGCCGGGTCGGAGAATCGCCGGTTGTCGGCGTGAATCCCACCCCCGTCGTCCTCCAAATTCTCTGGCCCCCCAAAAATCGGCCCGGCATGAGTCGCGCCGCCCGCCTCGGAGAATGACTGGGTCCGGCGCGACTCAATGGGCCCCGGGGCTGCCCGAATTCTCCGGCCCGCGATGGACCGAAGTCCCGTCCGTCTTTTGCCAGTCCCGCCGGCGTAAATTGGAGTAGGTCCTTACCGGCAGGAGCTGGCGGCGCGGGGGGCCTCCGGGGTTCTTTGGGGGGTGCAGGAGATCTGGTCCCGGGAGGTGCCCCCACGGTGGCCTGGCCCGCGATCGGGGCCCATCAATCCGCGGGCGGGCCTGTGCCGTGGGGGCACTCTATTCTCCGCACCGGAGGTTGTACCGGTCCGCCATTCTCGGTGCGGAAACAAAGCCCTCTGCACATGCGCGGGATTGACGTCAGCACACGCTGGCGCTCCCGCACGTGTGCCAACTCACGCCGGCCGGCAGAGGGCCGGTTGGCGTGGCGCCAAGACCCTTTCCCGCCGGCCGGCGGGGCGCAAACTACTCCGGGGCGGGCCTAGCTCCTGAAGGTGCGGAGGGTTCCGCACCTTTGGGGTGGCCCGACGCCGGAGTGGTTCACGCCACTCTGTCCCGCTGGAGTTGCCCGCTTTGCCGATTACGGAAGAATCCCACCCCATAGATTTTAGGTAATGTAAGGGGTTTAGAGGGGATGTGAGGGAAAACCTTTTTACCCAGAGGGTAGTGAGAGCTTGGAATTTGCTGCCTGAAAGGGTGGTGGAGGCAGAGACCCTGATAACATTTAAGAAGCATTTAGATGTGCACTTGTGATCCCAAGGCATACAAGATTATGGCCAATTGTTGGAAAATGGAATTCGAACAGTTAGATGGTTGTTTTTGACCGGCGCAGACGCGATGGGCCGAAGGACCTTCTTTGTGCTGTATGATTCTATGACTTAATGACTCTAAGTGTTCTATCAGTCTTTAAAATGTGCACATGTATGCCTAGAAATTGAACCACACCCTTGCTGATTTTTCAGGTGCCTGCATTGCATGTGAACCACGTACCAGATTGGGCCGGGTTGATTTATTTGTGTCTAGGGCATTCTCCAGAATGATTCAGAAAGCTCATTCCAATATTTAGTTAAGGTACTTATGCTGGCTGTCATAAAAAGGTCTGCATCCAACTTGCCATGCAATAAACGTGAGCAAAAATTAATTGTCAGCTAGGCCTGTGCAGAAGCGATATTTAAAGGACTCACCCCTCCACATAGGTTAGCTGCTTCTTCTTCCCTCTTGGGCTGCTGGTTAACTTTTGGACTTGGTTAAAATTGTTGGCTATTTTTTCAATTTTGCAGATTAATTCTGATATCTGGGATCAGCTTTGTGGTGGTGTTGCTTCTGTCTGCTTCGCAAACAGTTTATTGCAGTCATGGATGGTCTTGTTGTCGGCCTTCGGCGCAGGAAGAGAAGAAAGGGGAGCAAAGAAGATAGGGGAGAGAATAAGTAGGTGGGAGAAGAGGGAGGAGAATGTGACTGGCAGGAGAACAAACCATAGCAGGTCACTTGAGAAAAATAAACAGCTATTTTTCACCTTAACTTACATTGACGACAACCTACAATCTGCAGTTGGGAAACAATACTAAAAGCTGATTCATTTTTCCCCTATCTGCTTGCTGAGTGTGCAGAGCTCTGGGTGTTCATATTGAATGTTCATTACTCCAAGTTGCATACAACAAATAAACTGTTAATATGCAGTCTTTACAAATTTTAATTATCCTCATAAAGCATTGTTTTTATGTGAATATTTATTTCCAAGACAATATCAACCACTTTGGTTCTCCAGTGTCAATGTATTGTTGCTAACTTTTGGTTGGTTCAATTGGCTCTGTTTTATAACCTTTGCTCTCGAGTCGCCGGGTATCTTTACGAGGTTCAAGTTCAAGTAATGATCAATAACTCAAAACACCGATTAGTAAGATTTAAATCAAAGCACATTTATTATACACAGTAATCGCTACTCATGCACAAATTCTACGTCTAAGCTACTTCTAGTTCTAACAGGCCTATACTTAGCTTCGGACTGGCTGACCAGGTCAGGGGAACAAATGGCCTTTCGTTCAGGTTCTGAGTCTGCGGGATTCGAAGTTGGTACGGATTGGTAGCTAGGAGTGCCTATCTCGTAGCGAGCGTTGACTTAAGACTTACTGGATCTCAGCGGCAGTTGAACCGGTCACGGTCAAGGTTGGTTCGCGTTGCTGAGTGACCCGGTCAAGAAGAAAGATTCAAACTTGGGGGCTTAACATTATAGTCCCCAGGGGCTTCCCGCCTTTCGGGGCGGACCCTGTACCCGGTTCCAGGTGATTGGACTTCGTTCCAATCGCTTGGTTCGATTTCTCCAATACTGGAGCGGTTCCCTGATCGATGGGCGGTCTTGAGGTGTTTGTTAACCTCTTTTGTGTTGGCTCCTGCTGGCGCCGGGGAGTCTGGCTTAGCTTTGTTTGTCCCAAATGTTCCAATTGTTCCCGGGGATCACTCATCAGTATGTAGATGGCTGCTACATTATTATGCAGATGGCTGCTTGTATCGATGCTGTCTGGGCTTTTGCAGAGTTTAATACACAGTAAACTTGCACCTGCTGGCAGGCAGAATTTCCCTGCAGCCTTTGCTGTTCTCCATTTTACATCGGGAGTTGGCCAACCCAGGTGGCTACAGTATTAAGTGTCTTGATTGAGTATTGCCATCACTTAATTGGAGCATTTAAAAATGAAGAGCAGACTTGAGCTTTACTTCATTTAAATAAAATACATTGAGATTCCCATATTTAGGACCTTAATGTAGTGTGCTGTTGTGATGCATGGTGTAGGCTGCTGCCTTGATTTATTGTGGACTCAGTTACATTCTGTGATTGAAAACAAAATCCTATGGATACTGGCAATCTAAAATAAAAATAGAAAAACTCAGCAGGTCCAGCCATATCTGTGAAGCGAGAATAGAGGGCACGATTCAGCAGACATAAAACAAAGTCCGTTTCTGGGATCATTTGGCGGAGTATTTCTTGGCACTTTGTCGGTTTTATGGGTCTTGGAGAGTTTCTCCATGCTGAGACCATGGGCGTCATGGGACCCCCCGCCGGGTCGGAGAATCGCCGGGGGCTGCCGTGAATACCGCCCCCGCCGGTTGCCGAAGTCTCCGTCACCGGAGATTCGGCGGGGGCGCGAATCGCGCCGTGCCAGTTGGCAGGCCCCCCCGCTCGATTCTCCGGCCCGGATGGGCCGAAGTCCCGCCGATAAATTGCTTCTCCCGCCGGTGTAAATTAAAGCACCTATTTACTGGCGGGACAAGGTGGCGCGGGCGGGCTCCAGGGTCCTGGGGGGGGCGCGGGGCGATCTGACCCCAGGGGGTGCCCCCACAGTAGCCTGGCCCACGATCGGGGCCCACCGATCCGCGGGCGGACCTGTGCCGTGGGGGCACTCTTTCCCTTCCGCTTCCGCCACGGTCTCCACCATGGCGGAGGCGGAAGAGACACCCTCCACTGCGCATGCGCGGGAAACTGTCAGCGGCCGCTGACGCTCCCGTGCATGCACTGCCCCGACATGTCATTTCTGCGCCAGCTGGCGGGGTAACAAAGGCCGTTTCTGCCAGCTGGCGGGGCGGAAATTCCTCCGGCGTTGGCCTAGCCCCTCAATGTTGGGGCTCGGCCCACAAAGATGCGGAGCATTCCGCACCTTTGGGGCGGCGCGATGCCCGTCTGATTGGCGCCGTTTTGGGCGCCAGCCGGCGGACATCGCGCCGTTTCGGGAGAATTTCGCCCCATACTTTAGTGATTCCCCACACTGGCGAGCAGATCTCGCCAGCAGCACCAGCTCCTCGCAGGTTAGGGCACCATTTTGGGTGGCAGCCCCAATTTCTACACCCCCCTTTTAGTCACCCTTCCTCAACTTTCTGGAGCCTCCCCCCCATAACTTTCTAGTGGCACCTGGAACCTCTTTTCAGATCCCTTCTAATAGGCAAGCTGCCTCCGGTCCCTGGCAATGCCAACTTGGCACCTGGGCACCTTGTCTCTGTCAGCCAAGCAACGTGGAAGCAACCTAGCACCGTGGCAGTGCCACCAAGTCATCCTGGCAACATGAGGGCGCCACTGCCAGAGTGCCAGGTTGATAGTACCAATGCACCCAGGTACCGGGGGAGTGCCAGGGTACCACTTGGCCTGTCCACAACCACCAGGGGATCTTTAATGGCCTGTGAAACCTAATCGCAAGGTAGTCATGCCAGGTCCACGTTTGTAGAAACCAGTGCTAAACGGCGCCCAGTCGAGGTCTTGCAGGTGCCGCCGTTGACTGGGCTGCAGGTGAGTGGTGTCTGGGTATTTAATTATGCTGACCTGAATCACCCAGTGAGGGCGTGATCCAAATTGCACCGGGGGCAGCGAGTTGGGTGACTCGCGGTTGGCCCGGTGCAGAGCCTGATTTGGGGCTCCTGCAAAATTCATCCATTGTCACTGACTTTGTGCCGGGTGTAACGCGGTGACTGAATCGTGCCCAGATTTAACATTTTGAATCCAACGTGATTCTGAACCGAAGTCTCAGATGCAGAGCATTAACTCTGTTTCTCTCTTCACAGATGCTGGTTGGTTTACCAGCATTTTCTATTTTTATGTTCTGTAATCTTAGCGCCTACGCTAGAGTGGTCAGTATCCAGGGGAAGGTTTGTGAGCTGATAACTACTCTGAGACTCGATACAATAAATCCAATATAATTGAGACCATAAGGTGCAGCTCCAGTGTCAATCCTGGAAAAATTTGAATGATGGCAGTTTGGGTGTGGGGGTGGTGGTTGGAGGTCGGGGAGCTGGGGCAGGTCAGAGGGGTGTGGGGTGGGTGGGTTGGAGTTTTGGGGTCAGGACGGGGTGTTAGCTCGGGTCCACAGATCGGGTCTGGGGTTCAGGTACGCAGGTGGAATTGGAACCGGGGGAGGGGAGGGGAGTTTGTGTCAGGGTGAGGGGTGTGGGCTCCTGGGAGGTAATCCTTAGGGGGTCCTGGTGATGGAGAAAACTTTGGGGGTGGGGGGGGGGATGTAGTCCGGAGTATGAGAGGAGTCCGCTGGGGAGAGGGGGGGCAGAGAGTAATGTCTGGGGTGGAGCCCCGTGGGAGGGTCGGGGTGTGGGTGAATCCTTTTGGGCTATTAGTCTGGGTTTTTAAAATAGTTACCCAGAAGTTAGAAGAGGATTTTAATATTTCTAACATTTTCTTAGGGACCACTAGTGTAACACTAGCAGAACCAGGGTGACACAGTAGCACTGTGGATAGCACTGTTCGATTTCCAGCTTGGGTCACTGTCTGTGTGGAGTCTGCACGTTCTCTCTGTGTGTGCCTGGGTTTCCTCCAGGTGCTCCGGTTTGCTCCCACAAGTCCCAAAAGATGTGCTGTTAGATGAATTGGATATTCTGAATTCTCCTTTGTGTACCCGAACAGACGCCTGAATTTGGCAACTAGGGGCTTTTCACAGTAACTTCATTGCAGTGTTAATGTAAGCCTACTTGTGACAATAAAGGATATTATTAAGACATCACATTCTTGGACTGTTCCTAACGCAATTGTCTTGGGGAAGTTAGTGTTTCTGGGCAATTGCCATGCAAACCCTCACCTTTAACATTCTGGCAGGGATTCCCCAGAGTATTTTCGACATCCAGATCGAGGAGCTCCGAAGTTATGGCCCAATCCCTTTGGAAATGCAAAGAAGAAGAAAACGGACTGGAAATTATTCTTGGAAATAGTAGTGGATGAATCCTTAAACACTCAATTACAGTTGTTTATCAGTTATTTTAAAATACTGTATTACCACTTTATTTTGATTTATTGAACCGGATTTTTACTCCAGCAAAAATAGGGACTGTTTGAACTCACCACTGAGTGGGTTTAGGTTCCTGCCATGTGTGAATCACATCCTGCCCCCTAAACCTCCAGGGATGGGACAAGGGGGCAGCGGGGGATCTCATAAGTTCATCACTCGTAATTCCCTCAAATACTTGTTGAATTGATCGGGGCCATTATATACCTACCTGGTTACAGCTGCAACCACAGGACACCCAGCAGTGAGAGCTTAAACATTGAGTAAGTGTGAGGTGTTAGGGAAGAATTCCAGACTGTCATCCTAATATAATTAACAGTAATTTGTTTCAACACAGGTAGACACACTAATTATGATGTACAAAACTCATTGCCAATGCATCTTGGATAATGCAATCAATGGAAACTTTGAAGAGGTGAGATTATAAAACTATCAGTTATTGTCTGACTTTCGTTATGCATGCCTAAGAAACATTAAAAGAACACTGAATCCAAAAGGTATGATAAATGTATTCTGTCGGACATGGTTTTCAGATTCAGAACTTTTTATTACACTTTTGGCAAGGGATGCCTGACCATCTTCTTCCATTGCTGGAGAACCCTGTCATCATTGATATATTCTGCGTATGTGACTCCATACTCTACAAAGTGAGTATAAAATAAATAAATCAGATACATATAAAAGGTGAAGCATGCTGTAAGTGTGACCCAGTTAACTCCCTTGTAGCACGGGAAGGTGTTGCAATCCAGAATTCTGTCCAACTAGTCTTAAGGTTAGAATTTCCACTTTAGGTGTGATCGGCAATTTGGGCACAAATCACACTTGAAGCAGTGCTGTTTTTCAAGTCATATTGTGGTTCAGATGTCTGCCTAAAATCACCCATGAACCAGTGCTATCAGTCAGCATAACAAATTATATTTTCTTCCTTGTGTTATTAAACATTAAGTGATGTACTCAAGGGTGATAAACTGGTACAGTAAGTTATATTATTAAAGCTGGAAATGGATTTTTGACAAAAATATAAAGCATTTTAATCGAAGTGTCGAGTCCACCACATGTGAGAACCTTGATTTTAAATCACAGATAATTGTACTTTCTATTTACTGGTTTAATTGGTGTATGCTGGTCAGTTTTTTAGTAAATGATTTTTAAAAATATTTGGAAAGTTTTAAAACACATACTGGTACCTTTATGCCAGTAAAAAAAACCCAGCATAATTTGGAAAATGTCTCAAACTGAAGTAAATGGGTGCAACTGGTGACTGCTCACATGCTCAAATTAAAAAATAATCATTCATGCATGAAGAACATGAGATCAATGTAGTCAAAGAAGACATCTCCATCACATATTAAAATTGGCTGTTGATACATGACCTTCCAGAACTTAGGTCCAGAGGTTTGTAATTTTTCACTGATAGCTTGTTAACTATGCCTTCATAGAATTTGAAGATATTTGTTCCAGATATGCTGGTGATCTGTAAAATTCGCCTGCTTTTGAGTAAAATAAAAGTGTTATATTCCTTCATATTTCCCCCAAGGTCCTGACAGATGTGCTGATCCCAGCAACAATGCAAGAAATGCCAGAAAGGTAGGAATACGTGCTTGATGGTAAAATAAACAGAAAAAACACTTTAACTATCATAAAATTATGTATCAATAATGTGGATATGATAATTATATTACAAAGTTACATTCTGCAGAGAATTCAATTAAATATTTTATTTTCATTAATCAACCTCATTTGTGAATATTCAGTGCAACAATTACATAGAAACATACATAGAAAATAGAAGCAGGAGGAGGCCATTCGGCCTTTTGAGCCTGCTCCGCCATTCACTATGATCATGGAGGCTAATCAAGTTCAATACCCTGATCCAGCCTTACCCCTCCATATCCCTTCATCGCTTTAGCACCAAGAGCTATATCTAATTCCTTCTTGAAATTACAGAACACCATTTGTTGCACTGTTAGGTGATGAAAGAAACATCTTTATTATAGATCTATTTTTGTTGGATTTAAGAATTGGACAATTCTGAAAGAAAGAAATGCAGCGGAATGCTCTGTTTGAGAGACTAAGTGCTGACGCCGAGACTGAATCGTGAGTGTTCTATGTGGATGAAAACGGTGCCAGTCCTGGAGCGATTCAGGTCCTGTTAATGGGCTAGCATCAGTGCCACATAGAACTCGCATAATTCCAATGCATTCCAACCCTCATCCCAGCCAAGATGATGGCACTGGTTGGCTGGAGCATGCCCATCCCTTGATGGGTCGGCTGGGGCCAGGGGGTACTTGGGGGAGGGGGGGTGGTGTGCGGTGGCCTGGGGGGGCACCCATACAACCGATGGTGCTAAGTTCACAGTGGGCAGTCAGTGGCATGTGCAGTCACATGGTGCCTTGCAGTCTGCGGAAATGGTGGTCCGAGCCCACCCGCCCCGACACCACGTCCCACCTCCTGGGCTCCCCCACTACTCCCCCCAGTCCTGGCAGATGTCCCCAGCCAACTGACAATGGCACAACTGTCAGCACACTATAGCGATATTGGGCATTTTTCATTACCCCTCCCTCAGCAACCACGGCGCCTGTGTCCTAATTTTAAATTCCAGAAGTGAACCTTGCCGTTGATATTTCCTCTTGGCAGAGGTGGAGCTTCTTGAAAGGCCAGGAAATTGTCGGATGGGGCCGGTTTATGATATGCCAGTGGTGTTTACTGTACCATTTGCATGCCCACGTGTAGAAAGCATTCATGCCGCTGTTGAGGCACCTGAGCATTGCATTTCATTTTCCGCCCGGCGATAACTCCATTTTCAGTTGACGCCGAATTCTCCGCCCGATGATATTTCACGATTCCGGCGTCGCTGATGGAGAATCCCACCCCTGGTTCTTTTCATGACCACTGGAGCCCTGAACGTACTTTACAACTAATGAAACACATTTGAAGTGTAATCATTGTTGTAATGTAGGAAATGTAGGTAGCCAATTTGCACAGACTCCCACAAGCAGCAGTATAATGACCAGGTAATCTTTTTTTTAATATTGATTGATGGAGAAATATTGGCCATGACACTGGGGATAACTTCCCTGATTTTCTTTGAAAAAGTGTCATCCACCAGCGTAGGTAGATGGAGCCTCATTTTATTGTCTCATCTCCAATAGTCCTGCACTCCCTCATTACTACACTTGAGTGACAGTGTAGATTGACGTGGGACTTGAACCTGGAAGCTTGTGGCTCAGATGTGAGAGTATTATCAACTGACACTCTTTGAATTTTTATTTTAAAGAAAATGTTAATTATTATCTATCGTACTGTGCCTACAACTAATCAGTTCATTGCTTTATGGCAGTCAGAAAGAAGTATTTATTCACAACATCAGAATGTACATGTACAAACAAAGAAGGTTCAAGTTTATAACTACAGCAGCACTTCCAATGACAATTAACTACAGAAAAATCAATGAGAGATCATTTAGAGTGTAAACTTCAGAATTTTGGGATATCTCAGTTTCAGTAATTTTCCATTTAGTCCAATGCATATAGACTAGACTAGTCAAATTGGCAAGTGTAGCCTCGAGGGAGATTTCATAGAGTGCATGAGGGATTGTTTCTTTGAGCAATATGTTATGGAGCCAACCAGGGAACAGACTATTTTAGATTAATTATTAGTCCACAGATTGCAAGATAATGTATACAGCTCTACTTCGGCTCAGCTTCTCCACTTTGTGACGTTATCTACTGGAACTCCATAAGGTTGACATGGGGTTGGCACTCATCATTTTCCAGATGGTTAATTTCTAAAAACAAGGATGCTGCATAAAGTAGCGCATTCACATGGTGATATTGAAAATCCTGGACCTCCCTCCCTAACAGCACAGTGGGTGTACCTCAGAGACTGCAGTGGTTCAAGAAGACTGCCCACTCACCAACCACCTTCCCGAGGGCAACTAGGGATGGGAAATAAATGCTGGTCTGGCCAGTGACACCCACATCCCATAAATTAATTAAAAAAAAGATAACCTAAGATAGACGGAAGGGGCCATTGCAGAGACCATTTTGAAAAATTATTTCACGGGCTATAAACATGACTGGCTAGATCAGTATTTATTGCCTTTCCTTCATTGCCCCTCGGCAAGTGGTGGTGAGCCGCCTTCTTGAACCACTCCAGTCCATGCAGTGTAGGTATACCCACAGTGCTGCCGGGGAGGAACTTCCAGGATTTTGATCAAGAGATAGTTAAGGAACGGCGATAGTGTTTCAAGTCAGGATGGTGAGTGGCTTGGAGGGGAACTTTCAGATTGTGGTGCTCCCATACATTTGCTACCTTTGTCCTTCTAGGTGGTAAAGGTCGTTGGTTTGGAAGGTGCCTTCAAAGGAGCCTTGGTGAGGTGCTCCAGTGCATCTTGCAGACGTTACACACAGTGATCACTAGGTGTCAGGGGTGGAGGGACTAAATGTTGAAGATGGTGGAGGGTGCATCAGACTGCTTGTCCTATATGGTTTTGAAATTCTTGAGTGTTGTTGGAGCTGCACTAATGCAGGAAAGTCGAGACGATTCCATCATACTCGTGATTTGTGCCATGTAGATGGTGGACAGACTTTGGGAGTCAGGAGTTGAATTATTCTCTGCAGAATTTTCAGCCTCTGACCTGCTTTTGTAGCCACAGTATTTATATGGCCTGTCAAGTTCTGTTTCTGGTCGATGGTAATCCGCAAGATGTTGATAGTTTGGGATTCAGTAATGGTAATGCCATTGAATGTTAAGGGGAAATGATTGGAATCTCTCTTGTTAGAGATGGCCATTGCCTGGCACTTGTATGGTGCAAATGTTACTTACCACTTATCAGCATAAGTCTGAATATTGTCCAGGTCTTCTTCCATATGGGCAAGGATGGCTTCAGTATCTGAGGAGTCACGAATGGTGCTGAACATTGTGCAGTCATCCACAATATCCCCACTTCTGGTCCTATGATGGAAGGAAGGCTTTATGATTGATGAAGCAGCTGAAGATGGCTGGGCCTAGAATACTACCCTGAAGAACTCCTGCAGTGATGTCCTGGGATTGAAATAATTGACCTCTAACAACCATAACCATCTTCCTTTGTGGTAAGTATGGCTGCAACCAATGGAGAGTTTTCCCACCGATTTTCATTGACTCTAGATTTGATGCCATACATGATCAAATGCTGCCTTGATGTCGAAGGCAGTCATTCTCACCTCAAGTTCAGCTCTTTGTCCATGTTTGGACAAAGGAGCTGAGTGACCCTGGCGGAACCCAAACTGAGCATCTGTTATTGCTGAGTAAGTTCCGCTTGATTGTAACTATTGATGACTCCTTCCATCGCTTTACTGATGATCGCGCATCGACTGATGGGGCAGTAATTGGCTGGATTGGATTTGCCCTACTTTTTGTGTACAGGACTTCCCTGGGTAGTTTTCCACATTGCTAGATAGATATGTGTTGTATGGAACAACTTGGCTAGGGACGTGATTAGTTCTGGAACACAAATCTTCAGTACTATTACCGGAATGTTGTCAGTGCCCATAGCTTTTGCAGTTACACAGTTCCTTCAGCCTTCTTGATATCATGTGTAATGAATTGGATTAGCTGAAGACTGATATCTGTGATGCTGAGGACCTCCGGAGTGGCTGAGATGGATCATCCACTCGGCACTTCTGGCTGAATATTATTGTGAATGCTACAGCCTTGGTTTTTTGCACAGTGCTAGACTCCCCTGTCATGAAGATTGGGGATATTTGTGGAGCCGATTGCTCTGTTAGTTGTTTAATTCTCCACCACAATTCTTAACTGTATGTGACAGCACTGCAGAGTTTAAGATCTGAACCTTTGGTTGTAGGATTGCTTAGCTCAGCCTATTACTTGCTGCTTATGTTGTTTGCCATAGAATCAGCCCCTACCGCCCGGCACAAGCCCCCCCCCCCCAATCCTCACCTCCCATGAAGGGCCCCACTCAGTACCCTGGAAGCAATTGTAGGGGGGCTACTCTCACCCCCTTGCCCCATAGAAACATAGAGGGTAAGAGCAGGAGGTGACCATTCAGCCCTTCAAGCCTGCTCTGCCATTCATCACGATCATGGCTGATCATCCAACTCAAAAGCCTAATCCTGCCTTCCCTCCATATCCTTTGATCGCCTTCGCCCCAAGTGATATATCTAACTGCTTCTTGAAAACGTACAATGTTTTGGCTTGAACTACTTCCTGTGGTAATGAACCATTCTGGGTGAAGACATTTCTCCTCATCTCAGTCCTAAGAGGTCTACCCCATATCCTCAGACTGTGACCCATGGTTCTGGACACCCCAACATGGGGAATATCCTTAGTCCTGTTAGAATTTTATAGGTTCCTATGAGATCCTCCCACATTCTTCTGAACTCCAGTGAATACAATCCTAACTGACTCAATCACTCCTCATACGTCAGTCCCTCCATCCCAGGAATCAGTCTGGTAACCTTCGCTGCACCCCCTTTTAAGCAAGAATATCCTTCCTCAGAAAAGGAGACCAAAATTGCTCAAAGAATTCCAGGTGTAGCCTCACCAAGGCTCTGTATGATTGCAGCAAGACCTCTCTGCTCCTGCACTCAAATTCTCTCGCAATGAAGGTCAGCATACCATTTGTCTTATTTACTGCTTGCTGGACCTCCATGCTTACCTTCAGTGACTGGTCTCATTGCACATTTCCCTCTCCAAATTTATGACCATTCAGATAATAGTCTGCCTTCTCATTTTTGTGACCAAAGTGGGTAACCTCGCATTTATCCAAATTATACTTCATCTGCCATTCATTCGCCCACTCAGTAAATTTGTCCAATCACACTGAAGAATCTCTGCATCCTCCTCAGTGCTCATCCTCCAATTTTGTGTCCTATCACCGTACCCTGCGGTACCCCACTAGTCACTGCCTGCCATTTGGAAAAAGATCCGTTTATCTCTACTCTTTGTTTGCTGTCTGCCAATCAGTTTTCTATCCAGCTCAATACACTACCCCTAATGCCATGCGTTTTAATTTATCACGCTAATCACTTATGCGGTACTTTGTCAAAAGCCTTCTGAAAGTCCAAATAAATCACATCCACTGGCTCCCCCTCATCAATCCACCAGTGGTACCTGGCCACTTGTGGTGACTTGACCCCAAAATGGTAGTCGAAACATGTTGTTAATAAAGTTAATGAATAAAGTTAATCTCCTTTAATATATAAAAATAATGAAGGTTGAAATACAGTATGGACTCAAAAATGGGAGCATCTAGCTAAACATCGGTTAAAAGCAAATTACTGCGGATGCTGGAGTCTGAAACCAAAGAGAAAATGCTGGAAAATCTCAGCAGGTCTGGCAGCATCTGTAGGGAGAGAAAAGAGCTAACGTTTCGAGTCCAATGACTCTTTGTCAAAGCTAATAGACAGAGTAAGTGGGAAATATTTATACTGTGGAGCGAGAATGAAAGATGAGTCATAGCCACAGAAACCCAGGGAAACCGGATGCTAATGGCCACAGAAGCCAAGGGGAAAGAGTGTTAATGGCAGTCCCCAGAGAGAACAAAAGATGTGAAAGGCCAAACAGCAGAGAAACTAACATCAGAGGGTGAACTGTGATAGATGTAGGGTAAGGAAAGGTTGATAAGATGGGGGGTGGGGGGTTAATATATATTAAGAAAGACAAGAAAGAGAGAAATGGTAAAAGACAATTAAAATGAAATGGGATGAAAATAAATGGGTCAAGGTGGGGGAGAGCTAACCATCTGAAGTTGTTGAATTCGATGTTGAGACCGGAAGGCTGTAGCGTGCCTAACCGGAATATGAGATGTTGTTCCTCCAGTTTGCGTTGAGCTTCACTGGAACATTGTAGCAGGCCAAGAACAGACAATTGGGCATGGGAGCAGAGTCTTTTGTTAAAATGGCAAGCAACAGGAAGGTCAGGGATCTGAATGCACACAGACCGAAGGTGCTCAGCAAAGAGATCACCCCACCCAGTCTGCGTTTGGTCTCTCCGATACAGAGGAGACCACATTGGGAGCAGCAAATGCAATAGACCAAATTGGAAGAGATGCAAGTGAAACACTGCTTAACCTGGATTGAGTGTTTTGGGCCCGGGATGTTAAGCATAGAAGAGGTAAAGGGGCAGTTGTTACAACTTTTCTGCGATTGCATGGGTAGGTGCCATGGGTGATGGGAGAGGTACCGAGTATGGTGGAGGAGTGGACTAGATTATCTCGGCGGAAACGGTCTCTGCGGAATGCTTAGAGAGGGAGTGAAGGGAAGATGTGTTTGGTGGTGGCATCACGCTGGAGTTGGCGAAAAGAGCGGAGGATTATGCTTTGCATTCGGAGGCTGGTGGGATGAAATGTGAGAACGAGGGGGACTCTATCTTTGTTCTGGGAGGGAGGGGAGGGGGCTAGGGTAGTGGCGCAGGAGATGGACCGCACACTGTTGAGGGACCTGTCAACAACTGTAGGAGGAAAATCATGGTTCGGGAAGAAGGAATACATTTTCGAAGCACCATTTTGGAAAGTGGTATCATTGGAACAAATGCGACAGGGGCGAAGGAGTTGAGAGAAAGGGATGGAGTCCTTACAGGGTGTAGGGTGCAAAGAGCTGCCGTCCAGATAGCTGTGGGAGTCAGTGGGCTTGTAGTGGATTCCAGATAGCTGTGATAGCTAAACATCGAATTAACAGTAACGGGAAGGAATTGAACAACGGCAGTTAACGATGAATATACACAGGTAGCAACAACTAATGATGTCACAGCACTTACTGATGACATCAGCAATGGATTTAAATAAGATGCATTATCATAACACTTGATAACACCAGCCCTCAGATGCAAACCGCTAAGTCCCTATTCCTCAGTACTTGCACTAATTCACGCCCACGTGTCTCCCGGCTGGGGGAAGCTGGGACATCCCAGGAGACAGGGGAAGCGGGTGCCCTGGTTGTAAATGAGATTCAATTTAGGGATAATGACCTATTTGCATGTTCCCACAAGGTCTGGGCCGGAACCTCGTCAGGGACCTTTGGAAACCTTGTCGGGGCTGGCGGGGTGGACCGGAAGAATCGCAATGTGTTTCGCGACCAGCATGAAACACATTTTTTGCCCAATTCACCGGACCATTGGATTCCCGCATCTGGCGGTCGGCCCCAGGGAATTCCCCCGAAAGGAAGACGGTGGCATTGTGGTATTGTCACTGGGCTAGTAAACCAGACATCCAGGGTAATTGCTCTTGGGGCCAAGTTCGAATCTCACCACGGCAGATGGTGAAATTTGAATTCAATCAAACAATCTGGAATTAAAAGGCTGATTATGACCATGAAATCATTGATGATTGTTGTAAAAATCCATCTGGTTCACTAATGGATTTTAGGGAAGGAAATCTGCTGGCCTTCCCTGGTCTGGCCTACATGTGACTCTTTAAAAACAAAATGCCACTCAGTTTAAGGGCAATTAGGAAGGGGCAACAAATGCTGGCTTTGGCTGCGACGTCCACATCCCATGAAAGAATTTTCAAAAAGGCTCAGAATAAAGCATTAACAGTGGAACACAGTTAAAACAAGCATGCATCTCACCATGCTGGAACACAATAATATTCCAGTGGGCAGCACTAGAAATCAAGGAAAATAAAAGAAACCTATTGCGGTGCTGAAAATCTGAAATTAAGCAGAAAATGCTGAATAAACTCAGCAGGTCTGACAGCGTCTGTGGAGTGAGAAACACTTGCGTCCAGATGACATTTCTACAGAACCTTCCATAGAAGAGTCATAAGAACTCAAAACGTTAACACTGGCCGTGATTTAATAAAACAAAACTGCGTCCTGTTTTGGGCACGAGCAGCAGGGTGTTTCTCTAAACCTGCAGCACCAAGACAACTCCGCTATCAACCGGGACAGTGTCAGGATGGCACTGCCAGGGTGTCCGGGTGGCATCAGGGGTACCAGGCTACCACCCCACACAGAGCCCGACCACCCGGTGGCCTCCGATTGCCTGAGAGACCCCCCCCTCCAAGTGCCGTTACGCATGGTCCATGTTTGTGAAAACCAGCATTAAACGACGCCAAGGCGAGGTATCCCAGGCGTGGGCGTTCGCTCTGGGCCTTGGCAGACTCTGGCGGAGACCTCTTTAAGTGAAGCTAACTGCTCACTTAAATATGCAAATCTGGATCCCGCCCAGTGAGGGCGAAATCCAGATCGTGAAATCTCACGAGATCTCGTTAGGTGCAGCCAGGCCTGCTTAGTTTATCCAGCATGCCCAGGAGCCAATCCCCCATCCGGGAGTGCATCTCGAACATGTCAGGAATCATCGGGTGGGCCAGGATGAAGGTGCCGTGCACACTGCCTGGGTATCAGGCGCAGACTTGCATGATGCGCATCTGATGGTCACACATCAGCTGTTCATCGAGTCGAACTGCTTTCAGTCTGTGTAGAGCGGCCTGTAATCTGCAGGTGCTCGTAGGGAAACATGTATCCCCTCGACCACCCCCTGGACAAAGGCAAATTGGCGATGATGGCGAACCTCACTGCCATTCTGGTGGGCTCGGTCCACATTGAAATGGATGTATTGCACTGACCGGGCATATAGGGCCTCCGTGACAGCGGCATGCACCCATGCACCAAGGTCTGTGAGAACCCGGACAGGTCCCCACTCAGTGCCTGGAAGGACCCCGTGGCGTAAAGGTTCAGGGCGACCGTCACCTTGACAGCCACCAGGAGCGAGTGTACTCCTCCATTCTCCCACAGTGCCAGGTGTGACATGACCTGGTAGATATGTCGCACTGTCTCCCTGCTCAGCCGGAGTCTTCGATGGCATACCCGATCCGGCAGATCCTCGAATGACAGCTGCTGCCGGTGCATGGGAGGCCTCATGCGGTGCCTCCTTTGCACCTTCTCCTCCTTCTTGGCCTCTTGGACGGCCAGCTCTCCAGCCTGGGCGGCTGCGTCCTGTTCCTCTGAGGCATGCTCTGCTGCTGCACACTCCGCTGCTGCATGCTTCGCTGATGTGTGACCATCAGATGCGCATCATGCAAGTCTGCGCCTGATACCCAGGCAGTGTGCACGGCACCTTCATCCTGGCCCACCCGATGATTCCTGACATGTTCGAGATGCACTCCCGGATGGGGGATTGGCTCCTGGGCGACAGGGGCTATCCACTGCTGTCGTGGCTGATGACGCTTATCGGGAGGACACTAACCAACATCGAATGTCGTGACCAGGGGTATGATGGAGTGGTGCTTCGGCATCCTGAAGATGTCCAAAGATGTGCAGGTTAGGCGGACTGGCCTCTGTGTGGGATTATGCGGATAGGGCCGGGAACTGGACCTAGATAGGGTGCTCTTCCAGAGGGTCAATGCAGTCTTGATGGGCTGAATGGCCTCCTTCTGCACTGTAGGGATTCTATGCAGTTCAGGTGCATGGACCGCTCTGAAGGGGTCCTCCATTATGACACTGAGAGGGTCTTCCGCATCGTGGTGGCCTGCTGCACAACATTGCGCAACTGAGGGGCGATGTGCCTGAGGAGCTACATGAACGCTAGGCCTCGTCCGACGAGGAAGATTTGGGGGGGCAGGGATGGACAGGAGGCAGGCACAGGAGGCCGCACGATGTGTGTGCCAGAGCTGACGCACACGGGATGCTCTGATCGCCTCCAGGTTCGCAATTACTAGGGGAGGGGGGAATGGGACAGGGGCATTTACACCGCATTACACCAGCCCGTCCCTCACACCCATCTGACATAGCACCGAGGCAGTTTGTCACAGTGTTGAGGCTGTTTTCTGTGCACAAATATTTACAGATATGTGCCCTAGCCCCTACAACTAAACTGTGCCCTGCACCCGTGCATCTTAACTGGTGTCTAACTTTTGGGCCTTACGGGCCTTAATGCTATGTCAGGTGGATCCCCAGATGGTACATCAGGAGTGGAGGTGGCCTGCTATGATTCTCACGCTGTGACCTGGGTGCCCTTTGGCGGGCGGCTTCTGGTGTGACCGGGCCTGGAGGGGCCCGGCTTCTACTCGGGTGTCTCGGGTGGCGTGGTGCCACCCTGTTCTGCCGCTGCCCACCAGATGCGCCAGGGACAGGAGGGGGGAGTCCGAGGCGCTGCAGTGTTCCGGATGCATGGTCAGCACCACATCCTGCTCCGTACGTGGTTGGACTCCTCCAACTGCATCTGCAGGTGCTGGATGCTCGACGACAATCCCTCATATTGCCCCTGGCTCTCCGGCGGTTATGGGCAGACCTCTCCTGGGGTATTTGGTGGCGGGTGGTGGTTCGGACGCCCTCTGGGCGGGGGGGGAGGGGGGGGTGGTGTTGCGGGTGTGTGGGATGGGGTTAGTGCCAGGGACACAATGCTGGCTACTCACCCTGGTCGCCCTGAGCAGGTCGTAAAAGTTTCTTCCGGCATTACTGGCCGTTCCGGATGGTATTGCTTCTGGCGCTGACCGCCTCTACCATCTGCGCCCAGGCACGGCGAACAGTGGCAGTTACAACCTCCTTCCCGGGCTGAGATACAGGGTCAACTGCCTCTCCTCCACTGAGTCCGGGAGGGTCTCGAGCTCAGCATCAATGAATCCTGGGGCCACTCTACTTGCTGCCATCTTGATGGTGTGTGTGGGGAGTGCAGTGTGTATATGTGTATATATGTCAGCCTCCTGAGTGCCAATTCGCGAAACCAATGAATCCCGCACCATTTCTCATTGGAATCGATTGTGTTCCATGTGGTGCCGGTCCTAGCCCCTTAACAATGACTGAATCGGTCCAGGTGCGGCGCCAATTTTGCTGTTGCGGAAGTCCACGAATCCTGCCACGACATCAACACTTAGTCTCAGGAATGGAAGGGGCCGGGGACATTCAATCTGTGTTGTATATAAGGTCTGACTGTTAAGATCGGTTGGGAATAATCGGGAGCTGTGTATTTTCGTCTTGTAAATAAACCTATGTTTCTTTGTCACAACTCGGTGCAGACTCTCCATGGTACAATGAAAAGATAGATGTCATTTTTCTCAGCCAGCAGCTCTTGCTCTCATTAACCTACCATGTTCAAACATGCATCACTTTGGAGGTGGGAACATCTGCTGGCTGTGACTATGATGATGTGGTAAGGCCAATGTAAACAGGCAGGTTCTCCGTGGATTTTTGATAGACTAAATAACGCACTCTTGTTGACAGACTGCTTTTTCAAAAGTTAATTTATGGGAAGTGAGCATTGTTGGTTATGCCGATATTGATTGCCCATCCCTAATTGCCCCTGAGAAGTGGTGATGAACTGCCTTCTTGGACTGCTGTTCAATGTGGTGCAGGTGCACCCACGGTGCTGGTAGGAGGGGAGTTTCAGGATGATGACCCAGCGCTCCCTTAAATACAATCAGAGGGAAGTGCAGTGCAATTTGCCAAATGTGATTTTGCCAGATAAATGAACAGAGGGTGAATTGAAATTGTTGGTGCCAGTTTTGGACTGAACTGCTCAAACACTTATTACAAGTTTGCATATGCATTTTATTTGCATAATAATAGCTAATTTGTTATTATAACTGCGACATACCCCAAAATTATTTATTGACACATTGAACCTTCAAGTGAGTTAAGTAAAAAGGGATATACAAGCCAAAGATGGCCAAGAATATAAATTCTGTGAATGTTATTCAGTGACAGGAAGGTCCCTGTGTGTATTATTCTCAGTCCCGAGAGAGGCCATGAAATGTAAAACCTGAAGGTTGTCAAGGAATTTCAGACAGAGACACTTCAAAAGAAGAGATGCAATGCAAAAACTGAACGGTAGGGCACGATTCAGTGGCCTTGTTACGCTCGAGTGAGATAAGGCCAGTAAATAGCAGGAGAGGCCAGAAAACAGAACCACGCCAGGCACCAAACCATTGGCGATGCAACAGGCCCGTTCCCATAGGTGAATCCAATAAGTACCACTTAAGCCCAATTTACATACAATTAACGAGAACCACCCGACATCCAACGAACTCCCATGATCTAATCGCCTTCTCAGCAAGTGGTCACACAGACGCGATGAGTACACCTTTTAAAAAAGATGAACCTGGCAGAAAGGTTGCTGCGGGGACCCAAGGAGGTGAGTAGCCATCTTCGCTCACAGGCAAATAGGCCCGGGGAACTGGGCTTGCTGGCCCTGTGCTCGGAGTGGGGTGGAGGGGACAACTATGGGATCTAGCCTGGGTTGGTGTGGGCCATCATGGTGGGGGCGGGGGGGGTGGGGGTGTATCAGAGCTGGGGGGTTGCAGTCGCGCATGGGTCTGCCATGCCAACCCCTGCATCGTGTGTACCCATTCCGGGGGCAACCCTAGCGTAATGTTCTTGTTGGATGACCTGATTTATATTACAAGAACCCTTGTAGCTAAAACTATAAATAATTTATTAACATTAACTGTGGGTAAACTATATACAAAACAACAGATGAATAACTGTAAGATCAAGCTCAAGCAACCTTTCTCTTCAGCTTTCTCCAGCCAGTCTGAGTGATCACCTAACTCTAACATTCACCTATATACTAGTGAGACTCCTAGTGGTCAGTCGGTGAATTACAACACAACCATATCAGTACATCCCCTTTCCTTTGAAGGAACAAATTAATATATTATCATCAGTATATTTACATGGATATCATGAACCTATGAGTCTAACAGTATTATTTTTTCTTCATTTTTAAAACTGGTTTAACAAATATATATATATAAGAATAGCAAGTTTAATATGTACAAATAGTCCAAATCCACAAATTGAGTCGTCAGGGTTTCTTCTGACTCTGGTTGATCTTCTCAAATTTTGCTGGTCGGAACTTGTAGATTCAATGTTCTCCATGTCATTCTCATGCTCAGGAACTACTGAACTATCTGACACTGCAGCTTCTTCAATGGCTTTTCTTGACCAATTGCCTGAATCTTCTACTCTCACAATGTCATCGCTACTCAAAGGTGGTAAAGTTCCAGACGCTCTGGGTGGGATTCTCCAGGAACCGACAGGGGCTGGGCCACTCCGATGCCGAGGAGTGGCGTGAACCACTCTGGCATCGGGCCGCCCTGAAGGTGCGGAATCCTCTGCACCTTAAGGGGCTAGGCCGGCGCCGGAGTGTTTGGCGCTGCACCAGCTGGCGCGGAAGGATTTGGTGCCTTGCCAATCGGTGCCGAAGGGCCTCCGCTGGCCAGCGCGAGTTGGCGCATGCACGGGAGCGCCAGCGTGTGCTGGCGTCATCCCAGCGCATGCGCAGAGGGGTTCTTCTCCGCACCGGCCATGGTGGAGGTTTACAGCGGCCGGTGCGGAGGGAAAGTGTGCCCCCATGGCACAGGCCCGCCCGCGGATCGGTGGGCCCCGATCGCGGGCCAGACCATCGTGGGGGCACCTCCGGGGCCAGATCCCCGTGCCCCTCCGAGGACCCTGCAGGCCGTCCGTGGAGCCAGGTCCTGCCGGTAAGGACCTGTTGTGATTTACGCTGGCGGGACCCGCCAAAAACGGGCGGCCACTCGGCCCATCGTGGGCCGGAGAATCGCAAGTCAGGCCGCCGACCGGCGCGCCGCGATTCCCACTCTCGCCAAAACCCCAGTGCCGGAGAATTCAGCAGCCGGTGGGGGCGGGATTCACGCCGCCCCCCCGGCGATTCTCCGACCCGGCGGGGGGTCGGAGAATCCCGCCCTCTATCTTATAACTGCTTTTGTTTTGCTTTAATGTTTTGCATTTCCTGCAGTACCACTGCATTCTCCTCCTTTGCCAAGTATGGAAGAGTGGTACGCAACTTTCAATTCATGAGTAACTCTGCTGGGTGATTTACCATGTGACAATGGTGACGCTCTGTAACTCAATAGTGCAAGTTATGGATCAGATTGGCTGTCTATTGCTTTCTTCAACAATCGCTTAACAATAGGTACACCTTTTTCGGCTTTTCCATTGGCTTGAGGGTACAATGGACTCGATATGACTTGATTAAAATCATACGTGACTGCGAAGTGTTGCCACTCTTTACAGCTAAAACAAAAAATGTTGTCACTCATGACGACTTGCGGAATTCTGTGTCTAGCAAGAATTGACTTGGTATGCAGTATTACATTGCTTGCCGTTATGCTTGGCAGTGGAGCTATTTTGGTTTAGTTTGAAAAGTAGTCTATGATCACAAAATAATCTTTCCCTCGTAGGTGAAAGAGATCAATAGCTATTTTCTGCCATGGTGCCGTAGGTAAATCAGATATTTGTCTAGGTTCTCTTGTTTGCTTGCAACAATCCGTCTGGCAACTGACCATTCTGTCAATATCCTGGTTTATACCTGGCCAGTAAACAGAGTCACGACCTCTGCTTTTACATTTTTCAATCCATAGATGTCCTTTGTGTAGCCTCTTTAGTACCTCCTTGCGAAGAGATTGAGGTATGACTATAGTGTTCAAATGAAGTACCACTTCATTAATGATACTGAGTTCAAATCTTGGGCAGGATTCTCCGACCCCCCCGCCGGGTCGGAGCATCGCCGGGAGCTGGCGTGAATCCTGCCCCCGCCGGTTGCCGAATTCTCCGGCACCGGATATTCGGCGGGGGCGGGAATGGCGCCGCGCCAGTTGGTGAGCACCCCCCCCCCGCCCACCCGGCGATTCTCTGGCCCGCGATGGGCCGAAGTCCCGCTGCTGCCATGCCTGTCCTGCCGGCGAGAATCAAACCACCTCTCTTACCGGTGGGACGAGGCGGCGCGGGCGGGCTCCGGCGTCCTGGGGGGGGGCGCGGGGCAATCTGGCCCCGGGGGGGATACCCTCACGGTGGCCTGGCCCGCGATCGGGGCCCACCGATCCGCGGGTGGGCCTGTGCCATGGGAGCACTCTTTTCCCTCTGCCTCGGCCACAGCCTCCGCGATGGCCGACGAGTAAGAGACACGCCCCCTGCGCATGCTCGAGGATGACATCACCCTATACCTAGCCCATCCCAGATGGCCTCTTTCTCCGCCCTTGACCATGTCATCTCTTAGAATTTACCTATCTTAACGGCAACAATATTTCACTATCTACTTCTCACGGACAAGCCAAAGACTGATTTGTATTTTTTCTTTTGTTTATTTTACTGACTTCTCATTTCTAATCTGTGTTGCATTTTATTATTTTTCTTCTTGCGTTTTACCAACTAATAAACTTATTCTTTCTTTAACTCAAGAAAGCTTGGGTAAATTGGAGATAAAGGCAGTGGAAGCAGAATCTTTGAATATTTTTTATATTTTTAAGGCAGTGCTAGCTAGATTTGTAATTAACAAGGAGTGAAAGGTTATGGGGATCGGCAAGTTAGGCAGGAATGTGGGATTGAGATTGCAATCAGATTGGCCATGATGTACTTGAACGGCGGAGCTGGTTCAAGGGGCCGAATGGCCTACTCCCGCTCCTAATTTGTATGTTTGTATGTAAATGAATTTGGACTCGGAAAAGGGATCCATGAGGGAAGGGATCCTCCTTAATATATTTGTGTTGTGACCAACCAGAGGAATTGAATAAAGGAGGGAGCCAGGTCATTCCTCCTCATCTGAGAACATAACAATATGGGGGTGTTCTATTCGGAATCATATAATATTGGGGGATCTGCCCTGGGAGTGATCGTAACAGCTTATAACTTTAAGTTAGAATCTATCAAGCATTAAGATCATGCTTGTCACATGTGTCTGCAGTTCCTTTGAGAGGAAGGGCATAAAGCAAATCAAATATTTTGTTCGCAGGGTAGCTATATTCTGTCAGGTAAGAGGGGATGGAGGCTAGGCCAGTTGCATGCTCCTCCTGTAGGATGTGGGTGGTGAGGGTTACCACCGGTGTCCCCGCTGACTATACCTGCGGGAAGTGCACCCAACATCAGCTCCTCAAAGACCGTGTTAGGGAACTGGAGCTGTAGATGGATGAACTTCGGATCATCCGGGAGGCAGAGGGGGTGATTGAGAAGAGTTACAGGGAGGTAACCACACCCAAGGTACAGGACCAAGAATAGCTGGGTTACAGTCAGGGGGAAAAAAACAAACAGGCAGACAGTGCAGGGATACTTCGTGACCTTTCCCCTTCAAAACAAGTATACCGTTTTGGATGCTGTTGGGGGGGATGACCTACCGGGGGAAGGCCCTAGCGGCCAGGTCTCTGGCACTGAGTCTGGCTCTGGGGCTCAGAAGGGAAGGGGGGAGAACAGAAAAGCAATAGTTGTAGGAGATTCAATGGTTAGGGGAATAGATAGGAGATTCTGTGGTCGCGAGCGAGACTCCCAGAAGGTATGTTGTCTCCCGGGTGCCAGGGCCAGGGATTTCTCGGGTCGTGTCTTCAGGATCCTTAAGGGGGAGGGGGAGCAGCCAGAAGTCGTGGTGCACATTGGTACCAATGACATAGGTAGGAAAAGGGGTGTGGAGGTAATAAACAAGTTTAGGGAGTTAGGCTGGAAATTAAAAGCCAGGACAGACAGAGTTGTCATCTCTGGTTTGTTGCCGGTGCCACGTGATCGCGAGGCTAGGAATAGGGAGAGAGTGCAGCTGAACACGTGGCTGCAGGAATGGTGTAGGAGGGAGGGCTTCAGGTATTTGGATAATTGGAGCGCATTCTGGGGAAGGTGGGACCTGTACAAGCAGGTCGGGTTGCATCTGAACCAGAGGGGCACCAATATCCTGGGAGGGAGGTTTTCTAGTACTCTTCGGGAGGGTTTAAACTAATTTGGCAGGGGAATGGGAACCGGATTTGTAGTCCAGCAACTAAGGTAGCCGATATTCAGGACGCCAAAGCGTGTAATGAGGCAGTGGGGAAGGGAACACTGACAAAGGAGAGTACTTGCAGGCACGGAGATGGGTTGAAGTGTGTGTACTTCAACGCAAGAAGCATCAGGAATAAGGTGGGTGAACTTAAGGCATGGATCGGTACTTGGGACTACGATGTGGTGGCCATCACGGAAACTTGGATAGAAGAGGGGCAGAAATGGTTGTTGGAGGTCCCTGGTTATAGTTGTTTCAATAAGATTAGGGAGGGTGGTAAAAGAGGTGGGGGAGTGGCATTGTTAATTAGAGATAGTATAACAGCTGCAGAAAGGCAGTTCGAGGAGTATCACCCTAATGAGGTAGTATGGGTTGAAGTCAGAAATAGGAAAGGAGCAGTCACCTTGTTAGGAGTTTTCTATAGGCCCCCCAATAGTAGCAGAGATGTGGAGGAACAGATTGGGAAACAGATTTTGGAAAGGTGCAGAAGTCACAGGGTAGTAGTCATGGGTGACTTTAACTTCCCAAATATTGAGTGGAAACTCTTTAGATCAAATAGTTTGGATGGGATGGTGTTTGTGCAGTGTGTCCAGGAAGCTTTTCTAACACAGTATGTAGATTGTCCGACCAGAGGAGGGGCAATATTGGATTTAGTACTTGGTAATGAACCAGGGCAAGTGATAGATTTGTTAGTGGGGGAGCATTTTGGAGATAGTGACCACAATTCTGTGACTTTCACTTTAGTAATGGAGAGGGATAGGTGCGTGCAACAGGGCAAGGTTTACAATTGGGGGAAGGGTAAATACGATGTTGTCAGACAAGAATTGAAGTGCATAAGTTGGGAACATAGGCTGTCAGGGAAGGACACAAGTGAAATGTGCAACTTGTTCAAGGAAACAGGTACTACGTGTCCTTGATATGTATATCCCTGTCAGGCAGGGAAGAGATGGTCGAGTGAGGGAACCATGGTTGACAAGAGAGGTTGAATGTCTTGTTAAGAGGAAAAAGGTGACTTATGTAAGGCTGAGGAAACAAGGTTCAGACAGGGCATTGGAGGGATACAAGATAGCCAGGAGGGAACTGAAGAAAGGGATTAGGAGAGCTAAGAGAGGGCATGAACAATCTTTGGCGGGTAGGATCAAGGAAAATCCCAAGGCCTTTTACACATATGTGAGAAATATGAGAATGACTAGAACGAGGGTAGGTCCGATCAAGGACAGTAGCGGGAGATTGTGTATTGAGTCTGAAGAGATAGGAGAGGTCTTGAACGAGTACTTTTCTTCTGTATTTACAAATGAGAGGGGCGATATTGTTGGAGCGGACAGTGTGAAACAGACTGGTAAGCTCGAGGAAATACTTGTTAGGAAGGAAGATGTGTTGGGCATTTTGAAAAACTTGAGGATAGACAAGTCCCCCGGGCCTGACGGGATATATCCAAGGATTCTATGGGAAGCAAGAGATGAAATTGCAGAGCTGTTGGCAATGATCTTTTCGTCCTCACTGTCAACAGGGGTGGTACCAGGGGATTGGAGAGTGGCAAATGTCGTGCCCCTGTTCAAAAAAGGGACTAGGAATAACCCTGGGAATTACAGGCCAGTTAGTCTTACTTCTGTGGTAGGCAAAGTAATGGAAAGGGTACTGAAGGATAGGATTTCTGAGCATCTGGAAAGACACTGCTTGATTAGGGATAGTCAGCACGGATTTGTGAGGGGTAGGTCTTGCCTTACAAATCTTATTGAATTCTTTGAGGAGGTGACCAAGCATGTGGATGAAGGTAAAGCAGTGGATGTAGTGTACATGGATTTTAGTAAGGCATTTGATAAGTTTCCCCATGGTAGGCTTCTGCAGAAAGTAAGGAGGCATGGGATAGTGGGAAATTTGGCCAGTTGGATAACGAACTGGCTAACCGATAGAAGTCAGAGAGTGGTGGTGGATGGCAAATATTCAGCCTGGATCCCAGTTACCAGTGGCGTACCACAGGGATCAGTTCTGGGTCCTCTGCTGTTTGTGATTTTCATTAATGACTTGGATGAGGGAGTTGAAGGGTGGGTCAGTAAATTTGCAGACGATACGAAGATTGGTGGAGTTGTGGATAGTAAGGAGGGCTGTTGTCGGCTGCAAAGAGACATAGATAGGATGCAGAGCTGGGCTGAGAAGTAGAGTTCTTGGCAATGTGGAGGGGCAGAGAGATCTTGGGGTCTATGTTCATACATCTTTGAAAGTTGCCACTCAAGTGGATGGAGCTGCGAAGAAGGCCTATGGTGTGCTCGCATTCATTAACAGAGGGATTGAATTTAAGAGCCGTGAGGTGATGATGCAGCTGTACAAAACTTTGGTAAGGCCACATTTGGAGTACTGTGTACAGTTCTGGTCACCTCATTTTAGGAAGGATGTGGAAGCTTTGGAAAAGGTGCAAAGAAGATTTACCAGGATGTTACCTGGAATGGAGAGTAGGTCTTACGAGGAAAGGTTGAGGGTGCTAGGCCTTTTCTCATTAGAACGGAGAAGGATGAGGGGCGACTTGATAGAGGTTTATAAGATGATCAGGGGAATAGATAGAGTAGACAGTCAGAGACTTTTTCCCCGGGTGGAACAAACCATTACAAGGGGAAATAAATTTAAGGTGAAAGGTGGGAGATATAGGAGGGATATCAGAGGTAGGTTCTTTACCCAGAGAGTAGTGGGGGCATGGAATGCACTGCCTGTGGAAGTACTTGAGTCGGAAACATTAGGGACCTTCAAGCAGCTATTGGATAGGTACATGGATTACGGTAAAATGATATAGTGTAGATTTATTTGTTCTTAAGGGCAGCATGGTAGCATTGTGGATAGCACAATTGCTTCACAGCTCCAGGGTCCCAGGTTTGATTCCGGCTTGGGTCACTGTCTGTGCGGAGTCTGCACGTCCTCCCCGTGTCTGCGTGGGTTTCCTCCGGGTGCTCCGGTTTCCTCCCACAATCCAAAGATGTGCAGGGTAGCTGGATTGGCCATGATAAATTGCCCTTAGTGTCCAAAATTGCCCTTGGTGTTGGGTGGAGGTGTTGAGTTTGGGTAGGGTGCTCTTTCCAAGAGCCGGTGCGGACTCAGGGGGCCGAATGGCCTCCTTCTGCACTGTAAATTCAATGATAATCTATGATTAATCTAGGACAAAGGTTCGGCACAACATCGTGGGCTGAAGGGCCTGTTGTGTGCTGTATTTTCTATGTTCTATGTTCGCGTCACTATTTTTCGCATGCAGCATAACAAAATGGCTGCTATACTTGGGTCACGAGGTTGTTGCTGCTTTTGTAGATACCCTTAGAAAACAAATAGGATGTAATGAGAATTTTTAAAATTCAAGTTTTCTACTTTTGAATAATATCTGTTAATAATTTTTCAATATGTACTTAGCTACAGCAACAAGAATTGTGGATTTATGCTGTTTTCTCAATACTTTGGTCGGTAGAAAAACAAAGAAACTTGTTCCAAAAGGTTAGGGGATGTACAATGTACTAATTCAATTCATTTATATTTTTCAGTTTGCTGGCAGACATCAGAAATTTTGCTAAGCATTGGGAGCATTGGATGTCTTTATCCCTGGAAAATCTCCCAGATAACCTCTCTGAAAAGAAACTGCCCATCGCACAAAGATTTGTGTCTTCTCTGAAACGGCAAACTTCATTTTTACATCTTGCACAGGCACGTGATGAGCAACACTGAATCTTTGGTGTTTTTCGCATTATACCTACTGCCATCAGTTCGGCCCCATTTAGAATACTGTGAGCAATTTTGGGCCCCACACCTCAGGAAGGACATACTGGCACTGGAGCGGGTCCAGCGGAGATTCACACAGTTGATCCCAGGAATGGTCGGCCTAACATACGATGAATGTCTGAGGATCCTGGGATTATATTCATTAGAGTTTAGGAGGTTGCGGGGAGATCTAATAGAAACTTACAAGATAATGAATGGCTTAGATAGGGTGGACGTAGGGAAGTTGTTTCCATTAGCGGGGAGACTAGGACCCGGGGGCACAGCCTTAGAATAAAAGGGAGTCATTTTAGAACAGAGATGAGGAGAAATTTCTTCAGCCAGAGAGTGGTGGGTCTGTGGAATTCATTGCCACAGAGGGTGGTGGAGGCCGGGACGTTGAGTGTCTTTAAGACAGAAGTTGATAAATTCTTGATTTCTCGAGGAATTAAGGGCTATGGAGAGAGCAGGTAAATGGAGTTGAAATCAGCCATGATTGAATGGTGGAGTGGACTCGATGGGCCGAATGGCCTTACTTCCTCTCCTATGTCTTATGGTCTTATCAATATTAAATACCTTTCATGTGTTGTTCTGCTCAGATTGCCAGACCTGCTTTATTTGACCAGACTGTTGTGAATTCTATGGTGGCTGACATTGAAAAAGTGGATCTAAACAGCATTAATTCACAAGCTCTTCTCACCGTATCAGGTGGAACAGACCAGGACTTTGAACTGTATTCTGATTGTAAGTATAGGATACTTGGTCATTCTATAATAATCAATTTTAATTAGCACCTACAGGTTGCATCAGATAATGTAACAAAATAGATAAGTGCAATCATCAGAGAAATCATGATTCAGGACAAACACATGAGAGGATCACCTAAGGAGATATTTGATAATTATTCACACAGGCTTTGATTTACTTCATTCACATAGCATGCGTTTCCAACATTGCTGCTTTTCATTGGCCAGTGTCACCACTGTGGGGTACTGATTATGTCACTGATCTGCACCTGAGGTCACTGCCCCAAAGGAGTCCAGCTCTGCACAGGTAAGTATTCTCACAAATAGGTAATATGTTCTGGTATATTAGTGACTCACACCAGAGATTGGTGAGATTTAGGGCGGAATCTTCTGGTCTGGTTTATAAGTTGAGAGGTAGAAGCAAAGGTGAGAGTGATTTCCGCTCGGGAGTGGGACAGCTGGCCGGGCTTGATCTTGCGCTTGTCAGCTCATTAGATATGCATGCAAAAGAAGCACGGCAAATCTTGTAAAGGGGGCAGGCAGGAAGTTCATACCCCTGAGGCTGCCTCCTCAGCAGCAATATAGCCAGTAGAAGTGCTGGGTTGTCTGGAGCCAGGATCATCTATGCCTGAGGTGATCTGTGAACACATTGCAATGATCCATCTAGTCAGCCTATTCTTTGAAGCTGTCCCGCCAGCCCTGATTATTTCAACCAATGGGAAACCCTGTAGCTAGCAACTGTCTATACCACCTTTCCACCATGGCGATGCCCATTCTGGAGGAACACATATGTATTCCCCTCTTATTCACCCATCCATGTTCATGGAGACTGCAGCATTGACTGGGGTAATGAAAGTCATGTCTGTGCACTCTCCCTCAAAAACTATTGGGCTTCCATGTTTGAGAGACTCTTGCCTTGCCACCAGAAACATATCACCCATCATATTATCAGCATGGTCATCCACCTCAACGTTCTAAACGGCTACATTGTTGTCATCGATTTGGCCTCCACAGCCATCTGCAGCAAAGAGTTCCACAGATTCACCATCCTCTGACTGAAGAAATTCCTCCTCTGTGCGGAGTCTGCGCATCCTCCCCGTGTGTGCGTGGGTTTCCTCCGGGTGCTCTGGTTTCCTCCCACAGTCCAACGATGTGCAGGTTAGGTGGATTGGACATGATAAATTGCCATTAGTGTCCAAAATTGCCCTTAGTGTTGGGTGGGGTTGCTGGGTTATGGAGATAGGGTGGAAGTGTTGACCTTGGGCAGGGTGCTCTTTCCAAGAGCCGGTGCAGACTCCTCGGGCCGAATGGCCTCCTTCTGCACTGTAAATTCTATGATAATCTATGATAATCATTTCTGTTTTAAAGGATCGTCCCTTTAGTCTGAGATTGTGTCCTCTGCTTCTAGTTTTTCCTACAAGTGGAAAAATCCTCTCCACGTCCACTCTATCCAAGCCTCGCAGTATCTTGTAAGTTTCAATAAGATCCCCCCTCATCCTTCTAAACTCCAACGAATACAGACCCAGAGTCCTCAACCGTTCCCCATACAACAAGCTCTTCATTCCAGGGATCATTCTTGTGAACCTACTCTGGACAATTTCCAAGGCCAGCACATGGATGAGCAGAGAGATCTCGGTGTCCATGGACACAGATCCCTGAAAGTTGCCACCCAGGTTGAGAGGGTTGTTAAGAAGGCGTATGGTGTGTTAGCTTTTATTGGTAGAGGGATTGAGTTTAGGAGCCATGAGGTCATGTTGCAGCTATACAACACTCTGGTGCGGCCGCATTTAGAGTATTGCATGCAATTCTGGTCGCCGCATTATAGGAAGGATGTGGAAGCATTGGAAAGGGTGCAGAGGAGATTTACCAGAATGTTGCCTGGTATGGAGGGAAGATCTTATGAGGAAAGGCTGAGGGACTTGAGGCTGTTTTCGTTAGAGAGAAGAAGGTTAAGAGGTGACTTAATTGAGGCATACAAGATGATCAGAGGATTGGATAGGGTGGACAGTGAGAGCCTTTTTCCTCGGATGGTGATGTCTAGCACGAGGGGACATACCTTTAAATTGAGGGGAGATAGATATAAGACAGATGTCAGAGGTAGGTTCTTTACTCAGAGAGTAGTAAGGGCGTGGAATACCCTGCCTGCAACAGTCGTGGACTCGCCAACACTAAGGACATTCAAATAGTCATTGGATAGACAAATGGACAATAAGGGAATAGTGTAGATGGGCTTTAGAGTGGTTTCACAGGTCGGCGCAACATCGAGGGCCGAAGGGCCTGTACTGCGCTGTAATGTTCTATGTTCTATATCCTTCTTTAGATACGGGGCCCAAAACTGCCCACAATACTCCAAATGGGGTCTGCCCAGAGCTTTATACAGCCTCAGAAGTACATCCCTGATCTTGTATTCTAGCCCTCTCAACATGAATGCAAACATTGCATTTGTCTTCCTATCTGCTGACTGAACCTGCATGTTAATCTTAAGAGAATCATGAACAAGGACTTCAAAGTTCCTTTGTGCTTCTGATTTCCTCAGCATCTCCCCATTTAGAAAATAGGCTATGCCACCATTTCTCCTTCCAAAGTGCATAACCTCACACTTTTTCACATTGTGTTCCATCTGCCACTTCTTTGCCCACTCTCCTAGCCTGTCCAAGTCCTTCTGAAGCCCGCCTGTTTTCTCAATACTACCTGTCCCTCTACAGATCTTTCTATCATCTGCAAACTTAGCAACAGTGCCTTCAGTTCCTTCTTCCAGATCATTAATGTATATTGTGAAAAGTTGTGGTCCCATTCACCAACTTCCCCATCACCCTTGACCATCCAACATAACAATTCCTCTCTCCTCTCTAATCCTTGAACCTATGAGCTTCATAGTTCACAAGATTGCTTCTCCCCTCTGAGCCTATACCCATTACTGTTCCCATTACCCATACCACCTGTTTAGTCCATTTCACTGAGCCCCCTGCTATGAGACCATGGCTACCCGACTATATCCTTGAACCTGCCATGCTAACACATTCCACTAAACCCCTCTGGCAGTTTGTTGCGCTGCCAGTTCATTCCATTCAACCCCTAAGACACCACCATTGGCAGCACCAACCCATTCTTCAGAGCCATCACCGCTGCCCAGATCCCCACTTCCCACACAGTCACAGGTCTCCACATACACAGCATGCAAGGCCCTTCCCTCATTCCCACATCCCTGTACTCTCCCCTTCCCTCCATGGCTCTGTTCCTGCCCCTGAATTCCTCCTTCCCTGGCCATCCTTCCTGCCCCTTGCTCCTTGGACTGCCAATCATCGCCTCATTGAACAACACTCCTCGAAGAGGAAAATACTGGCTATTCACTCCAGCTCCCAGAAGGTTATATCTCACCTACTGCATGCCACTTGTATGCAGTTGTAAACCTAAATGCATGTACTGCTCACTCACCGATAACGTAATTGGGAAGGGGAACTTAATTCTGGTGAACTGGCCTTTTAATGAGCATGTTGGCATGCAGATGCATGCAAATACCCTGCCCGACACTTGCCGTTGATGAGCTGACTTTTAGCCTCCTGCTCAATTAGATTCCTGTAGCTTTGCTTCCAGCTCCCAGGAGCAGCACAAGGTTTTGTCTTTAAACATTTCTGGTACTTTTCCATTTAGCGAGTCTTAGCTGTACTACCTTAGCAGTGACAGTATATCATTGCCTGCAAAATCCAATTGATCTCAAGAACAAAGACAGCAGGTCCTTAACCCATCCTCTCAGCAGGGGGAAACTCAAAAAGGAGGAATAGTGAAGTATTGGCTTTTTACAGGTATCTGTTTGAGTGATGTGAGTTCAAAGAGTCATGTTGTACAACTTGGTCTGTACAGCTTGGATCATTTTGTAAATGGACAATTCAAATTCTAATGTTGCTAAAAACTGAGTTTTCACAGCACTCCTCATGTGCATGAAGATGTTCATAAGTTCATAAGATATAGGAGCAGAATTAGGCCATTTTGCCCATTCAGTCTGCTCCGCCATTTGATCATGCCATATCTCATCCTGGCCTTAACTCCACCGGCTTGCCCTTTCTCCATAACCCTTCAACTCATTACCAATTAAAAATCTGTCTTAGAGTTGGCACGGTCGTGCAGTGCTTAGCACTGCTGCCTCACTGCACCGGGGACCCGGGTTCGATCCTGGCCCTGGTCACTGTCCGTGTGAAGTTTGCACATTCTCCCCGTGACTGCGTGGGTTTCTCCCCACAACCCGAAGATGTGCAGGGTAGGTGGATTGGCCAAGTTAAAATTGCCCCTCAATTGGAAAAAAACCGAAATGGGTACTCTAAATTTATATTTTAAAAAATTAGTCCATCTCCTCCTTAAATTTACTCATTGTCCCAGCATCTACTACACTCAAAATGGAACTTACTGCTCCCATTATCCAGCTGGAAGACAAATGCAAAATTGTGATTGAGATGCAAACTTCCATGCACCTCATAGTTTAAAGAAACAGCTGGCCAGCACAGAGGTCATCTTTCAACATCAAAAGAAGACAGAAGCAAATTAGGTCAGAGGTGGTAATGGGTGTGTTGCATCGCTCTTTCAGCTAGCGAGGTGGCAGAGCCTAAGGACAGTGAAGATAAAAGCAACTTACTGTGAATGCTGGAACCTGAAACAAAAAGAGAAAATACTGGACAGGCCTGACAGCATCTGTGGAGAGAGAGAAGGGAGCTAATGCTTCAAGCCTCTTTGTCAGAGTTGGAGAGAACTGGAAATAGGGTCAGATTTATGCTGTAAATGCGCAGACTGGGTGACTGCTTTGCAGAATACTTTCAGTCTGTCCACAAGCAGGACCCAGACCTTCCTGTCTGACCTGAATGCCATGCTGCTACCTCCACTGGGGGCACAAATGAGTTCCACACTGCACATCAGTGTGAGCGTGTAAATAAATGCAAATGGGTCTGAATGGTGATCTATGCTCCACCCTCCCATGATTCTCTGGTCCCTGCAGCCAGAAATCACGTGGGCGCAGTTCATTTGTGGCCTCTACAATCGTGGCCATAGCATGGTGGACCACCACACCAGAGGCACAATGGTAGACATCATCTAAGTCCACCCGAGCTCATCTGAGCCCCGACCCAACCTCTTCCCGCACTGCACGGCAGCCTCCAACCCTCAGATTGCCTGCCCCAACTCCAAGTACTGGTGTGACTGAAGCTACCCCGCCCTTAGGACACCTGTAATAGAGAGACCGCCCACAGGGATCCCTGTGATTGAGAGATTCCCTACAGGGACCAATGTAATAGGGGACCCCCCCCCCCCCACTTCCCCACTCCCCAGGGACCCCTGTGATAGTGAGACCTCCCCAAGAGGATCCCTAGGATAGGATGACTCTGCTCCACCGAGACCCCCACGGATCCCCTGTAATAGGGCAGCCCCCACATGGACCCCTCTAATTGGGGAACGCCACAGAGACCCGCTGCCTGAAGGAACCCCCTCCACAGACCCTCCCACACAGACCACCCGCCAGACACAGACCCCTACCCCCAGAAAAGGGTCCTCTGTCGGGAAGCTAGAGAGCATTACAGCTGTAATACCTTGCAGCTCCACGTGTCCATTCCTCGAAGGAGAGCAGCTGTACCTGTGCCTGGTTCCTACAGATCCACTATCTGCAGGCCATTCATAGCTATCGAGCAGTGGTCGTAATTGACATCTGCAGCTTTGACCCATTCCTATCCTTTCATGCTTCAATTGCGTAAGTGGTGAAACCCCAATGTTTGTAAACATTGACCACATCAAAGAGATGTAAGTGCACTAAGTGTATTCCAGTCACTCAAGCCTGTGATTTCAATGCACTATCTCTCTTTGATGTGGTCAGTGTTTATAAACATCGGGGTGTCACCATCTGGGTCATTTAGGACGTCCTCTTCCCCAACGTGGGTTGCAGACTCAAGCCTGCTCTCCTGGACAGCACCTGTCAGGTGGTGGATGAGGAAGTTATCGCTGTCAGTCTCACCAGGAGGAGACAGCTGGTGATCCGGACGTGTAGGGGGTCACTGGTGAGCCCTCTGACAGGGGCAGAGAAGCAGGGAGGGTTCCGTAGCCTGCTGTGCAGGAGTCCTCTGGTTGGAATGAGCTCTGCTGGTTCCCTGCTTCCTCTGCAGTGGGGCAGGGCTTCTGAAGAGTGTCAACACCTGGTGGGCCCCTGATTGAGTTTGGTCTTTGATGATACAGCTGGGGTATGAGGATGTCCAGAGGGGCGGCTTGGGTGGGTTCTCAGATGACCAGAGCATTTAAAGAACACAGGCAGCACTCAGCAGTGTGAAAAGCCAGGGGCCTGTAAGTGGCACCTAAAGGGTGCATTTAAAAGATAGACTGCAGCAATGGACACCTGAGCCAGGTCACCCAGTCCCAAGGGGGTGAGGCTAAGTCCACGGACTTGGCAGTAAGTCACTACCCACTATTGCCCCATCCCGGGCCGCCATTCCCCAGAAAACCCGATATTTTTCAATGGTTTTACATGTTTCTTTAGCCTCCTGCTCCTCCTCCTCGGCCATGGCACCCAGTCCATATTTGTGAATACTTGTAGTAATTCACGCCCACGAGACTTCTGTTTGAGAGGAGCGGAGCATTGAGGAAGGGTGTGGAGCATACTGTGTCCAAGTCGCTTATCAGACTTAAATGCATGCAAATACCAGTTTTTAATACTGCCACTTGCGTGGGGGGCAGACCTTCTTATCGCCACCAGTGAGGGACCGGAGCATGACGCCCGTATCGGCACCAGACATGGACCTTGAATTTGGCCGGACATCAGATTCTCTGCCTGATTTGCGCTGTTGCAAGATAAAGAGTTTATGAGTTCAAATCTCCAGATTGTCATATAGAAACAGTAAATGCTGGGAATACTCAACCTGTTAAGTATTTCCAGCATTTCTGTTTTTATTTCAGATTTCCAGCAATCGCAGTATTTTGTTCCAGAAGTTAAAGGTACATTTTCGCTGCGATACATTGTGCACCACATAAGCAACACCTCACCTGTTGGTTTTAAATGCTGACTGGATTTGCACATTGATTGCCCATTAAATGCCCTGCAGAAAGTTACGACTAGAACATAACCTTTTTAACGAGGGCTTTTTTCATGAGATGGTAATTGCTAATAAAGTATTAACAAACCTCTTTGGCCAGAAAGGGAACAACTACAGCTGCACAATCTCATTCATGAATGTAGTGAATTATTGTTAGAGAATGTAGCAACTTCAAATTTAATTTTTTCTACTTTTGGTTTCTGTTTTCCCTCTGAATCCATTCGTTATTTCATGCTTTCTATTTGTGACTTGATTCTAAATTACCTACTCTAATTCACCCTCCTTCTGTTTCTTTCTCAATCCTTCAATCTCCTGATGTCCCATTTCCCCGATCATATTATTAGCTCACTCCTCCAGCAAGTTACGATTTGAAAACATTTTCAGCAGGAAGGTGGAGAAAAAGGTGGACTGTGCCCATTTAGCCCATATAAAAGTAGTCAGCTTATATTTAATGAGAGGTTCTCTTATGTTTTTGACCTTCTGTTGCCATTTGAAACTGACTACTCTGGGTTTTTGAGTAGTTAGAGCAATCTCATGTTTTCCTTTTTTACATGCCAGATGACTCTATTACAGTGTTTCAAGAACTGAAGGACCTGCTGAAGAAAAATGCTACTGTGGAATCATTCATTGAATGGTTGGATATAATAGTAGAGCAAAGAGTCATCAAGGTATCTTTTAGAGATGCAGTATTTATATAAGAGTTAAAAACAGACTTTCTTTCAATATTATTTGTGCTTTTCTCGAATATTGTGACTTTGAACTTATTGTATTTTTTTAAGCCCAGCAAACAAAATGGAAGATCCCTTAAGAAGAGAGCCCAAGATTTTCTTTTGAGATGGAGTTTTTTCGGAGCCCGTGTCATGCATAACCTTACTCTCAACAATGCTTCAAGCTTCGGTAAATATTTTTGTTTTTTTACACAGTCCAATATCCGTGTGTACTTAAGTGTGATATTACGATGAGACTGCACAACAATGGATATGAGTTTTGTACTCTTAATTCAGGAGCTACAGGTCTGACTCCACTTTCAGAAAGAAATACTGTTCACAGAAAAGTGCATCTTGGAGCATAATGGCGATGGAGGGAATCAGACTGGGGCTGGTTTAGCACACTGGGCTAAGTCGCTGGCTTTTAAAGCAAACCAAGGCAGGCCAGCAGCACGGTTCAATTCCCGTACCAGCCTCCCCGAACAGGCACCGGAATGTGGCGACTAGGGGCTTTTCACAGTAACTTCATTGAAGCCTACTCGTGACAATAAGTGATTTTCATTTTTTCATTTCATTTTCATTTCATTTTTCACATCTCAGGCTCTGAGTCTGGAATTGCCACTGCTTGTTAGAAGTGCCGGTTTGATCAATCACTCCTAATATCTTCTAAGGGAGTTCTGTCATTTCATTCCCCACACCCAGCCGTATTAATGCCTGACCTTTCAAACAGTTTTCAGGTATGATCTGTAGCTTTAGTGACAGTGTTTTAATAATCATTGCAATTGGTGCTGAGAGGGTAACCAGATGGACTGAGAAAAAGAAGTAAAGGTCTGGAGAGCAAAATTCTTCCTGTTGATAATATTGATAGATTTAACACAAACACAAAATGTGATTTACCGTTTTGTACTTCTGTGACTTCCTTGTCATATGGATGGGAAGTGTCTTTCATAGAACTTGAACAGGACTATCAGCATTAAAATATATTACTGACTAAACACAGGAAAAATTACTCAGTGGGTCAGACAGCATCAGTGGAGAGAGAAACAGAGCTAAGAGGCTGCCATGTGTGGCTCTTAACGAATGAAATGAAAATCGCTTATTGTCACAAGTAGGCTTCAATGAAGTTACTGTGAAAAGCCCCTAGTCGCCACATTCCGGCGCCTGTTCGGGGAGGCTGGTACGGGAATTGAACCGTGCTACTGGCCTGCTTTGGTCCGCTTTAAAAGCCAGCGATTTAGCCCAGAGTGCTAAACCAGCCCCAGGTACGCCACTGGAGTAGCTGCTATGAACAGCAGAGGCCACAAAGTGGCAGACACATATCTTCTGGCCACGTCTGGTGCAACCTGTGTGGTATGCCATACTTGGCAGAGTGTTCATATGGGTATGTACCTGAAGCTTGAAAGTGGGCATTTTGCGACATCAAACAGCTTGTCAGGCTGATTCGACACTTGTTTTACCATGTTAGAATGTGAAGGTTCAATAAACATCCTAGCCCAAAAATTCTCAACTGAACATGCATTTAGCTGAGTGAGTCTCATTGACACTATTCAAAGGGTTATTCATGCAATTAGGAGGAAACATACATTTGACTTGGTTTTGCAAACGTTGTACTACGTCCTTGAAGAAGTTCTACTGCTTCCTTTGGTTTTGAAGGAAGTGCTGCTACATCTTGACATGGAGGTTGGAGAAGTTTTCTGCCCTGTGGACAGAAAGACTGCAGGAGTTCTGGGGCCTGTAGTTGGAGTCCTGCTTAATTTGCAACATAACAGGAAGGTAGAGCTGAAGCTGCAGAGAGGGGACGTATACACCGCGGGAAGAGAAAGATGGCTTCCTACAGATGGCCCTACCCATCAAGGTTTTTAGATAGCAATTCTCCTACTTCCATCTTAGACAACAGCAATATTTGAGTCACCTGAGATTTACCAAGGAGGTAGTCACAGAACTATACCATCTCATTCTGCACCCTCACAGCAGGTTGATAATAGCTCTGACAGTGGTTGACAAGGTCACTGTCGCTCTCAACTACTACACAGCTGAAAGGAGGTAGAGGTAACATTTGCAAAATTTCCCAGTTTACTATCATCTCTGAATCCCAGAGGTGATAGTGGTCCTGTATGCCAGGAGAGAAAACTTCATTGTCTTCTCTCCTGGCATAGAGTGCAGACCACCAATTGACTGCACGTGTGGCTCTGCAGACCCCATTGTAAGCAAGGAGATGCACCGTGATCGAAACGGATTCTGCCCCATCAATGTACAGTTGGTGTGCAGCCATACCCAAACGATTGTGTTTCTAAATGCCTGCTGTTCTGCCAGCAGTCACGACACCTTCAATCTTAGGCAGTCTGGCATCCCTGCTGTCTTTGGGCCATGATGATGAACTAGAAGCAGCTGTATACCGATGAGGAATGCCCCATATACATGGCTCATGACTCCCTCCAGCCCAACATACATCACTATTCTCCACTGTCTGAGCACAATGATCCGACCAAAGGTTGCCATCAGGAACATCGTGGAGCAGTCCATCAGCATTCTGAAGCAATGGTTTTGCAGTATGAATAACTTAAGAAGCCCGACAAATTTTCTGTAGAATATATTTCAAAATTTGTGATAGTCTGCTGTATCCTCCATAACCCTGATATTATGTGAATGCAACCCTTGTCACCAAGCTAAGGGAGATGGCATGAGGGACCCCTTTGCCCTGGATGGGAAGTCTGTGTGTGCCTAATGAGACTCCGCTTTTCTCTGCACGTCAGCGTGTCACCCCCATTGCTCCACAAATCCCCAACTTTCAATCCCTTTGGTCCCATCACAGTGAAATACTGCAATAAAAGCTACCAACAAAAAAACTTGCCATGATAATTTTGGAGCTTTAACAGCAGCATAGACAAGTTGAGTTAAATGGTCTGTTTCTGTGCTGTCCATTCTGTGACATTTGTTATTTATAGTTCAAAAGTTCTTGAGCATTCCTGATAACTTTCTGAAGTTTGCCTTTAGCTGCAGTTCAACTGCACTTAGCACAAAGTCAAATTGTGAGACTAAACTGTGAAATTTTGGGCAGCACGGTAGCACAAGTGATTAGCACTGTGGCTTCACAGTGCCAGGGTCCTAGGTTTGATTCCCTGCTGGGTCACTGATTGTGCGGAGTCTGCACGCTCTCCCCGTGTCTGTGTGGGTTTCCTCCGGGTGCTCCAGTTTCCTCCCACAGTCCAAAGATGTGCAGGTTAGGTGGATTGGCTATTAAAAATTGCCCCTTGTGACCAAATAAGGTTAGGAGGGGTTATTGGGTAACGGGGATAGGGTGGAAGTGAGGGCTTAAGTGGGTTGGTGAAGACTCGATGGACCGAATGGCCTCCTTCTGCACTCTATGTTCTATGTTAAATAATAATTCTACAAATTGGCACTTCCAGCAAGGAGTGGCACTAGTATTCAGTGCATTTTTGGGATGCTGCAGACCGAGCAGTCAGGATTACCCATGGTGTGCTCCCAGTGAGAATTGCTTACTGCTGGGAATGCCGAATCACTGACTATCCCTTCATCTTCTCATGTTCATGTCAAATTAGTTACTTGAACATATTCTGGTCAACTTCATGTCTAAGATTTACTGCAATTTGCACTAATTGAAAGTTCAAGTTATTTTGAATCAATGTCAAATATGTAGTATAGCTGTGCTGTGTTTTAGTTTTGCTTCATTTTAATAAAAGGTAAATATAAAGGTAAATATTAAGCAGTGCTGAGTAAAAATATACACCTTTTTATTCGCTCATCCTATAAGGGTATATTACTACTATTCAAGAATCTGTTTTATTTTTATGATATTATCCAACATTTTGAAACTAACAAAATGTGCAAGTATCTGCTGAATCCTGCAGATGAATGAATGTTGGACCATTGTAGTTGAACACGATCTTATTCTCACTTAATATTTACCCATTCACGGTTTCCATCGGAGACGGCCAATGAGTAGTACTCGGAGCGAGGATCCTGACTGACCTGGCCACTTTCTCATCCGAAAGTTATTTGTAAATCCCAGTTGTTGGTCTGTTTCAAGTCAGCTAATTCAGGGACAACTTAATAGCAAAACGGACCGCAGTACTTTGAACTCCCACTGGGGCTGAGAACAGAGGTGGGCAGGAGCTAAAAATAGCCCTTCCAGCTGGCATGCTGGTCCTCTGACCATCCCGTCCAGGGCATTTTGCAGAGGTGAGATGAGATGGAGGAGGCACAGTAGGATGGAGTATCAGGGATCCCAACCGGACAAGGTAGGTAGCCGAATTGACTCATTGAGGCCAATGTCATTTCCAAGTTGGTCTGTGGGTTCCCAGGGGATACCGGGCCAATGCAGGTGCTTCAAGGTGGCTCCCAGCAGCGTACCAGCAGTATGTGCTCCATAAAGTCAGACTCCCTGTCTGTCTCGATAAAGGAGCAGACATAAGCCACCACTGTTTTTAAATTTAAGATTGAAGATTTGAAAGTGGAGTGTCTCCATCTTAAAGCACACTCTCCCTTACCTACCTTTCATTACAGCCTACTGCTCCTCTTAAGCTGGAAGGCACCTGATTCTTGCAGCAGCTTCGAGAACCCACCTACCATCCTGGATTGTGTGACAATCCCATCTCTCGGCCAATTAAGGGAGCACCCCTGTGAAAATCATGATGAGTGGCTCTTTTCCATGGGCATGGTGTAGGCATCCAGAATCAGTCCCAACATCTGTTTCCTACCCCCAGAAGGGGACGTCCTCCCAGAGAGTTTGTTGCTCTGCACACTTAGCCATTCAGGGTAGCTGATGATTCCATTTCTAAATAGTGTTCGCTCAAAAGAACATCAAGCAAAGCCATCATTGAAGAATAAGATAGGGATTTAGCTTGAAGAATCAGGACAGTATTAATTTGTGACCACAGTCTGGGGAGCTAATTGTGGAGAGATCAACTGCGCAGCTCACAAAGGTATTGTGCACATCTCACTTTAAAGTGCTGTTTAGAATTCAGCAGCTGTGAAAGAATTTTTGATTCAGGCACAGACAGACCCCTTTTCAGAATAGTATCTAATGTCATTTTTAAAAGTTTGAAGAACAGAAAATACCACACAAACAAATGCACAAAGTATAAATATGTACCTACTTTGTTCCTGAAGTTTGCCTTCCATTCATCGGTGTTTTCTTTTCATGTAATTAGTTGTTTCACAGTCTGTGGGGGCAGTAAACAAAGTAAGAGGTGGGTGAACCTTACACCAGATTAGGGTCTGAATTAAAAAAACAGTGCCTTGTTTGAGGTAGAAGGGGTTAATTTGCTGTCAAACAAGGAGTTTTATTTTCCTTGCTTCTTAAAGTGAGCAGATGGTCACTGAGATAACTTTGCTTCACTCCCTCTCCACCTAGGTTCCTTTCATCTAATTCGAATGCTGCTGGATGAATATATTCTACTAGCCATGGAGACACAATTCAACAATGACAAGGAGCAGGAGCTGCAGAATCTTCTGGACAAATATATGAAAAATGCAGGTACTTTTACTAAAAAAAAGCCAATCGTTTCTTCTTTTTGAAAATATGAAGTATGAAATATTACAGCCATGGTTTTCTATGACCAAGAAACACAGCAAGAGCCTTGTTTTTATCATGTCTGTTAAAATGGACTGGGTTAGAGGCGGGGCAGGTGGCATAATTGCTTATGTTCTGAAGTTTAATTATTGATTTTAAAAAATTATTTCATGAGATTTGAGTATTGCTGGCTAGACCAGCACTCTGGGGCTGGTTTAGCACAGGGCTAAATCAATGGCTTTGAAAGCAGACCAAGGCAGGACAGCAGCACGGTTCAATTCCCATAACAGCCTCCCCGAACAGGCGCCGGAATGTGGCGACTAGGGGCTTTTCACAGTAACTTCATTGAAGCCTACTTGTGACAATAAGCAATTTTCGTTTTCATTTTTTTTCCCACTTATTACCCATGCCTAATTGCCCTTGAGAAGGAGGTGGTGAGCTGCCTTCTTTGAACCACTCAGTTTATGTGATGTAGGTGCTGTTAAGAATGGAGTTCCAGGATTTTGACCCAGTAACAGTGAAGAGCAGTGATATAGTTCCAAGGTAAAGCATCAAAAGTCTGAGAACACGCATGATCAGATTCAAAAACAGCTTCTTCCCTCACCCTGTGTTTGCGTGGGTTTTGCCCCACAATCCAAAGATGTGCAAGCTAGGTGGACTGGCCACGCTAAATTGCCCCTTAATTGGAAAAAATTAATTGGGTACTCTAAATTTTAAAAACACAGCTTGTTCCCCGCTGTTACCAGACTCCTAAATGACCCTTTTATAGAACATACTGTGCAGAAGGAGGCCATTCGGCCCATCAAGTCTGCACCGACCCACTTAAGCCCTCAATTCCATCCTATCCCCGTAACCCAATAAGTCTTCCTAACCTTTTTGGTCACCAAGGGCAATTTATCATGGCCAATCCACCTAACCTGCATGACTTTGGACTGTGGGAGGAAACCAGAGCACCCGGAGGAAACCCACGCAGACACAGAGGGAACGTGCAGACTCCGCACAGACAGTGATCCAGCAGGGAATCGAACATGGGACCCTGGCGCTGTGAAGCCACAGTGCTATCCACTTGTGCTACCGTTATGAACTGACCTGATTAATACTACACTCCTGTATGCTTCACCCGATGCCTGTGTTTGTGTATTTGCATCGTGGACCTTGTGTTGCCCTTCTATGTATTTTCTTTTTCTTATATTTTCTTTTCCTGTGCTAAATGATCTGTTTGAGCTGCTCGCAGAAAAATACTTTTCACCGTACCTCGGTAAACGTGACAATAAACAAATCCAATTAAGGCTCAGAAGAAAGTGCACAACGTAATTATGGGTGCGTTCTAAAGGCTGCATTGTGACGACTAGGGATGCAATATGGCCAGTAAATCTCATGAGATGCTTCGCGGGAAATTTATCCGGCTCACCACCTGTCGAGAGAGCTAACAAGATCAAGCGAGACGTCGTGATCGGAATCATGCTCTGAGTGGGCAGGACCTAAATTTGCACATTTAAGCGTGCAGGTAGGCACACATAGGTATGTCTATACCAGAGCTGACCTATCCCCTGAGGTCCAAGGGCCTTGCCAAGGAGACCTCAGCCGGGTGCCGTTTAGCACTGCTCTCCACAAACAGGGTGGGGGACTCCCAGTCGATCAGAGTCCCCCAGGTAGTCACCCTCTAGGCAGGGTGGTTCCATGCCATCCCAGATTCCACCAGGGTACCTTGGCACTGCCAGCCTGGCATGGTAGGGTGCCCAGGTGACATGCTATGCTGGCAGGGACACTACCAGTCAGGCACTGCAAAGGTCGCATTTTGCTCACACCAGGGATCGGGCCCGGAGGTGCCCTGCCCTTATGATGTCAACAAGTAAGTTGAGGGATCCGGAGATCGCGCTGGGGGACCGAGAAATCAGAGTGCCATTTTTAAATGGCGCCTTGATCTCTTCCTGCACTGACGAGCGGAGCTCCTCAGTGCAGGAAATGAAGATCGGCAGAACGCTGAGACCTTTCGATGGCGGGGTTATTCCCTGTGCTTGTAAACACCCTGCTAAACCCATACACAACGGGACTCTTTTTTTACTTTAAATCGCGTCCTATGTTTATTATCAAGACTTTTAGTGCAGTTAGCTTCCAGACAGCCTAATCACAAACTGAACTGTTTATCTGTCCTAGGCTGATCTTGCAGTGTAAAACAGTAAACAGCTCAGCATGATGGGATTTCTAACTTTGAGTGTGATTTGAATGCCTCATTTGGTAGACTTTTGAAACTTTTCCCTTGATTCTTACTATGCCAATGGGGCATATAATGGATGCCTATATTCAATCAGAAGCTGCAAGCTTATTGGCTTGGGTGGGTAAGGTGCTAATTCCCCCTACAATAAACTTAGAATTATCCCAGCGACCCCTTTAAACGAGACCACAGGATAATACCTTTTTGGGGGTCCTGGATCAGTGTTTGTTTACGCTATTTGTTCATGCCCAGTTTTGTCATTTAGTGGCTTGTTACAACTGGTCTCAGCAGAGCAGTGTGGCTGGTGATCCTTTTTGACAGGTGAGGCATATGATACTCACATATGACAACATTGTATCTCCAGTCCTTACTGACCCCATGGTCATGTTTGAAAGAATACCACAGTGTTGATGTCAAGTTCAATGTTTTAACAAACATAAGATGCTAATAGGATGAAGAAGTAGTGACAAATAGGTAAATGTACAGTTGACCAAACAAGAAAGCATTTGCCAGTCACAATGAAGAATGAGAGAAAAGTCTGCATTAACAATGGATCAATGAATAAGACAGGTTCCCTGTATCCTGGGCCATATCAACATGGTCAACACACAAAAGCAAAGTGTTTGAAGTTATAGTTTGATGAAAATAGAAATAGATTTTGGGTGGAATTCAACTGGAACATTTCTAGAGGCGCAATTCAGCGGCCTCGTTTCACTCAAGTGAGAGCGCGATGAGGCCGGTGAATAGCGGGAGAGGCCAAAACAACTGCAGCGGGCGCCAAACAGTTTGCGATGCAACTGGCCCACTCTGGTAGATGAAATCGGGATCCCCCTGCACTGTGGCAAGAAACCAATCACCACTTAAGCCCTATTTCCATACAATTAATGGGAGCCACCGTATATCCAATAGCCTCCCGTAATTCAGCGGCTTCCCCAGCAAGTGGTCATGCCCTGGGACCGATTAATACTCCGTTTGAAAAAAGTGAACCTGGCGGATGGGCTGCCGTGGGGAGCCGAGGAGGTGAGCAGCCATCTTCGCTCATAGGTAGTGACCCCGGGGGCACTGGGCTTGCTGCCCCTTTGCTCGGAGGGGAGTGGGGGGGGGGGGGGGGGCAACGGGGGAGGTGGGGGGCTGCAGCCCTGGTTGGAGGTGAGCCACCATAGGGGGCTTGGACTTTTAGGGTGGGAGGGAGAAAGGGCTGGGGCGGTCTCAGCTGGAGGGGGTGGGGTTGGGGGGGGGGGCAACAGTGCATGGGTCCTCCAACCCCTGGATCGTGTGTTCCCATCCCAGGGACAATCCTAGTCCCTGCCTGTCTGCCCCACAGACGACCCGTAACTCCCACTGACTGCAGAGGCCTCTGGCCTTGCGGCTGAAGGCTATTGCTAATCGAGAATTGGCAATCGTGGTTAAGTGAGCGCTTCACACATCCCAAGTGGATCCCTGTGGGTGGGCGTACCATGTAGCATTTGGGGCTTATTGCCCAGCATCCCAATCACACCTTGATACATGGACACTGTGCCTGGACATTGTGGTAGGCAGCGCCACAGATGCAACAGCCAACCTCCAAACACCCAGGCAATGGGCCACAGCCCCAGGTACATGGCTGGCCGGGTGTTTGACAACGTTCTGGGATGCAATCCAGTGGGCAGGGAACCCCCCCCCCCCACCCCCAAACCGCTGCCGGGTGTGTATGGGCAGGGCGTGTCAGTGAGGGAGGATGCGCTGGTGGGGGAGGCCAGAACCCCATGTCTGGGGGGAGGGTGGGGCATGGGTGGTAGGCCTGCATCGCGGAATAAAGAGCAGGAGGCATCATACTGGTTGCGGTGAGGGTATTTTAATATGTCTCGTACAAGTGTACACCACAGTCTAACTCACCTGATGGCACAACCCCCCTCTCCCCCCACCCATGCCCTTCCTTACCACCTACCTACCCCCCCCCCCCTCCCCACCTCCCTCCTAAGTGTCCTCTCAGTGCTCCTCAACGTTCTTGGCCTTCCTTGTTCCAGAATGCACATCAGAGGCAGCCAGTTGCTTACCTCATCCCGTGGCCTTTGATGCCCCTGGTGTGCATCCTCTGGGTGCTCTGGGACCTGATGGCCCTTGACGGCGGCACATGCATAGTCGTGTCGTGCAGTTCCGGGTGCTGACTGCAAGATGCGGCTTTGCAAGAGGGGTGGAACTCAGGGAGCTGGTGGCTACAGTCGCCAATCCATAGGATGGGGCCGGGTTGCCACACTGCGCCCCCTCCTCCCACTCGGTGCCTATAGGGCCCTGGAGCACCTCGGGATGGAGGGGCAGCTGGATTGAGCCCCGGCTGTCCATGCATCATCCGGCTCTGCCAACCCTGGTGGCTCCCCATGGTCCAGTCCGCACCATCGTATCGACACAATGCCCACCTGCGACTGGGGCAAGCTCTGCCGCACCTCGGCCAATCCCATCTGAGACTGGGACATGTCCCGCTGCACCTCATCAAGGTCAGCCTGGTGCTGGGTGACATCCCCCAGTGAGACAGACATTCTGCAAAGACCCTCAGCCATGGCCGTCACCGACTGTGCCAAGCCTTGGGCACCTCCCGTAATGCTGCTGATGTCATGTACCAGGCACTCCACTATGGCCACGACCCTTGCAGTGGTGAAGACTTCTCTTGCAATCTGTAGCCTCTGTGACTCCTCCAATCAGCTATGGACCTGCTGGAGTGTTGCTGACATCTTAATCCTGGACAACTAACATTGCCCACTGAGGTGTGACTGCGCTGCGGAGGGTGGGGTTGATAGCTGTGATTACCTTGAGACAATTCACACCTCTTTATCCTTCTCTCCAGTCGCACTTTCTGGACCTGTGAAGAATTAATTACCTGCAAAGACTCACATTCAAATTATCATCCTGCATCATTGAATTTGTCTATATATGTGTTTGTGGAACCCACCTCTTCATTCACCTGAGGAAGGAGCTGCGCTCCGAAAGCTAGTGATTCGAAACAAACCTATTGGACTTTATAATAATAATAATATTCATTGTCACATGTAGGCTTACATTAACACTGTAATGAAGTTCCTGTGAAAAGCCCCTAGTTGCCACATTCCGGCACCTGTTCGGATACACAGAGGGAGAATTAAGTATGTCCAATTCACCTAACAGCACGTCTTTCGAGACTTGTGCAAGGAAACCGGAGCACCCAGAGGAAACCCACGCAGACACGAGGAGAGCATGCAGACTCCGCACAGACAGTGACCCAAGCCGGGAATCGAACCTGGCACCCTGGAGCTGTGAAGCAACAGTGCTAACCACTGTGCTTCCGTGCTTTAACCTGGTGTTGTAAGACTTCTTACTGTGCCCACAACAGTCCAACGCCAGCATCTCCACATCATGGCCCTCTGGAATAGACATCCTTGTTCTCCAAGAAAGAGGGAAGAATGATATTGATAGTGTTGCAATATATTTGGATGTTGCTGCCTGGTACACAGGGTCAGACTCTATGAATTCATCTCCTTGGCTACAGACAGAAAAAAAACATCTTTTTGTGACTTCCTGGATTACGGTCTCCAGCTCTGCATCTCAGAACCTGGGAGACCTCCCTCTTGGATGCTGTTTCATTTTTTATCCTTCTGCCTTGCACAACAGGAAATGAGCAGTAGCTTCTGTGAAATTAGTGGATCTCCTCTTTAAGAGGGCCAGATTGTCTTTAAGAGGGGAAGGCTGCCTTCAAGAGTTGCAGGATAGTTGAAACATGTGCTAGCCACACACAATGCTGTGCTGCCAATTGCTTATTCAGCCACACATTTGCCACAATCATTCAAATGAGAAGGCAGTTTGAAGTTTGTATGCTGCCTGCCTCAATGTAACTGGATGTGGACCAATTGCAAATTATGACCCTCATGGCCAAAAATGGGAGCAACTTAGCGCTCGCAATTTAACTAAAAAAGAGAGTCCGTTTTAGTGCCAGGAATGACCCCCCTATCCAACAGCACTCTGGCGGGGAACGCCCCGCCGGGGCCGCACTTAGCCACATGTCCTCACTGAGGGGCTCCAATGAGTGGAACTCCTTAGAACAGGAAGAGATTGGGATGCCATTATTGGTTGGCATCACAATCTCTCCACCTCCTGATTGACCTCCACACCCCCCAAATTACCCAACCCACCGATCAGGGAGCATCCTTGAGCACCTCCGCACTTCAGCACATACCAGCTGGGCACGCTGGGCCCGATCACCGCCACGGGCAAAATGCCATCTTGGTCCTTGGCACTGCCTGCCTGGCACCCTGGCCGTTCCCTCTGCCAGCCTGGCAGTGCCAGGGTGGCACACAGATGATATTGCCAGATGGCACCAACAGTTTGATCTGTGAGGCTTAATGTATGTCTGGAATCCCGGGATAAGCTTCGCCCATCGAAACTGGAGTCCCAGTTTGTCAGTGTGTAAAGATCCACGGGAAATGTCACCTGGCTGATGGCGAGAGGGACCCTTCACCACAGAGGGACTGTGCGGGAGTGTGGGACTCCTTCAGGAACTGTGAGTGTCTTGTAATATGTGTGATTGTGGGATTAACTCACTCTGTGATACAGTGTGTGTGTGGGATTTACTCACTTTCTGATACAGCGTGTGTGGAATTTACTCACTCTCTGATACAATGTGTGTATGTGGGATTTACTCACTCTCTGATACAGTGTGTGAGTGTGGGATTTACTCACTCTCTGATACAGTGTGTGAGTGTGGGATTTACTCACTCTGTGATACAGTGTGCAAATTTGGAATCTACTCACTCTGATGTAGCTGTATAGAACCTTAGTTAGGCCACACTTGGAGTATAGTGTTCAATTCTGGTCACCACACTACCAGAAGGATGTGGAGGCTTTAGAGAGGGTGCAGAAGAGATTTACCAGGATGTTGCCTGGTACGGAGGGCATTAGCTATAGGAAAGGTTGAATAAACTCGGTTTGTTCTCATTGGAACGATGGAGGTTGAGGGGCGACCTAGAGGTCTACAAAATTATGAGGGGCAGAGACAAAATGGATAGTCAGAGGCTTTTCCCCAGGGTAGAGGGGTCAATTACTAGGGGGCATAGGTTTAAGGTTTAGAGGAGATGTACAAGGAAGTTTTTTACACAGAGGGTAGTGGGTGCCTGGAACCCGCTGCCGGAGGAGGTGGTGGAAGCAGGGACGATAGTGACATTTAACGGGCATCTTGACAAATACATGAATAGGATGGGAATAGAGGGATACGGACCCAGGAAGTGTAGAAGATTGTAGTTTAGACGGGCAGCATGGTCGTCACAGGCTTGGAGGGCCGAAGGGCCTGTTCCTGTGCTGTACTTTTCTTTGTTCTTTGTTCTGAGTTCATCATCTACCGGCCGTGTCCCAATTGTGGCAGACCGCAGCGGCAAATCGCTCTCCACTAATATTTAGCTCCTAATCCTTAGTTTGAACTCATGCACAGTATTCCCCTCATGTCAACTGTTTTGTTTCATTCTATTTAAATGCATCTTTGCTAATTACATCAATTATTCCTTATGCTGGCAAGCTATACAAATTCAAGTTGTTGAAAAATTAACTCATGATTCAAATAAACGAAGCAGTGATTATTGTACCATTAGGCACTAAAACTTCATTTTTCATTTCATTGACCTTTTTTTAATTCAGAGGAAGAGACTGAAGGGGGAGTTAAGGGAGCAATGGCCTTGTGGGGAAGAGGTGGTTGGGTTGCCAAATGTTTCACCACATGACTTGCTCCCAAAGTTCAGCCAGTGACGGGCCAGCACGTTCATCCTCGTGGCACACGGCCTTCCTGCACCAATTGGAAAGCAACAAAACTGATTGCCCAATTGCATAATGCTTGATTGTGAACCAAACAGCCCTTTTCCCCCCATTTCCAATATTTTTTATTTGGTAAAGAGACATGTTCAAAATTTTGAAAGATAGGCGGGATTCTCCGTTGGCTGACGCCGGAATCGGGAAATTCGATTAGGCGGAGAATCGGTTCAGACGCCAAAATCGCGCCAGGTGCTGATTTGCCGCCAAATCGGAATTCTCCGTCACCTTGACAGTGGTGTCAATGCGGTCCGGAACGCACATACAGTAAACACCGTTTACATATCATTAGCAGGCGTGACTCGGTATTCTCTGGGGCCTCCGCATTTCTCCACCTCCGATGGGCTGAGTTCCAGACAGCGCAGTTCACTTGTGCTTTTAAAAATCGTGAAACTGCCACTGTGGGTGATGAGGGAGAGAGGAGGTACGATACAGAGAGGTGCGACTGTGGGCTGCCGGGCCGGGCACTGGCTGGGCTGGCTGGGGTGATGGGGCCCTGCCAGAGCCGGGGTGGATGGTGATGGGGGAACAGGCCGAATGGCCGGGGTGCCACCCCAACAGGACTGGGGCGGTGTCCAGTCGTTAACTGCCATTGCCATGGCCTGCAGAACAGCCATCTTGATGCACACCCCACTGTGCACCCATTTTGACCCCTGGTTCTGCAGGGTGCAGCCTTATGGGTGTCCCCACTCCCGTACTCCACCCTCCGTCATACCCCCCCACCCGACCGCAATCCACAGGGAGGACATCAAGTAGCCCATTCAGTGCAACTCCCACAGTGGCCCCTACGGCCCCCACCAGGTGACGGTACCCCTGGCATCAGGGATGGTGCCAGCAACGATGTGGCCAGGGGTGCAGAGATGGAGGATGGACATGCAGGGGCAGAGATCCCAGCGCCAACCGGGGCCACATGTAGCCCGTTAGACTTAGTTGGGCCTGGGTGTATGCACTCCCATGGGGACCTTTCACACCCTGCAGACAATGGATATTGGAATTCAATCAGCAATGTTGGCCTTCCTCCAAGTCGCCGCAGCCCTGGGGGATACTCTGCGACAGTACAAACTGGCACTGCTCAAGGAGGAAGAAACTGCAGCAGTGAAGCATGCCGCAGAGGGACAGGTGGCCGCAGAGGGACAGGTGGCCGCAGAGGGACAGGTGGCCGCAGAGGGACAGGTGGCCGCAGAGGGACAGGTGGCCGCAGAGGGACAGGTGGCAGCTGCCCAGGATGGTGAGCTGGCCGTCAATGAGCATGCCGTCGAAGACTCCGGCTGAGCAGAGAGACAGTGCGACATATCTCCCAGAGCATGGCACACCTGATACCGTGAGGGTATGGGGGAGGATACCCGCTCCCGATGGCCATCAAGATAACGGTCACCCTGAACCTTTACAGCACGGTGTCCTTCCAGGCGCCGAATGGGGACCTGTCCAGGATCTCACAGACCTCGGTGCACAGGTGCATCCGTGCTGTTGTGGAGGCCCTATATGCCCAGTCAGCACAATAGATCCACTTCAATATAAACAGAGCCCACCAGGATGCCTGGGCAGCGGAGTTTAGCGCAATTGCCGATGTGGCCCAGGTCCAGGGGGTGATCAATGGGATGTATGTCCCCCAATAGCACCTGCAGATGATAGGCCGCTCTACACAAACAAAAAGGGGTTTTACTCGATGAAAGTGCAGCTGATATGTGACCATCAGCTGCACATTATGCACGTCTGTGCCCGATACCCAGGCAGTGTGCACGATACCTTCATCCTGGCATACTCAACGATTCCTGACATGTTCAGGATGCCCTGCTGGCTGGGGGGTTCGCTCCTGGGTGGCATGGGTTATTTACTGCGGTCCTGACTGATGACGCCTGTCCGGAGGCCACAGACCGATGCCGAGACCCACTACAATGGTGCCCATGCAGCGACCAGAGTCATGATCGAGTGGTGCTTCCGCCTCCTGAAGATGCCTGGACCACTCTGGAGGGGCCCTCGGGTATGATGCTGAGAGGACGCCCGCATAGTGGCTGCCTGCCTGCTGCCGCCTCCACAACATGGTGCAGCAGAGGAGTGACGTGCTGGAGGAGGAGGATGAACATCAGGCCTCATCCGACGAGGAGGATGCGGGGAAACGGGAAGATGGGCAGGTCATGGGGCCAGGCAGGCATGGGAGGCCGCACAATGTGCACGCCAACATGCCCGGGATGCTCTGATCGCCTCCAGGTTCATTGACGGAGGCGGGGATGGGGAGGTGGCAGGAGACGCGGACACCACATCCCTCCGCCACAGATCTCCCGCCCCACCCTACCGGCCACCCCCTGCCTTCACCCCTCTTTCATGATACACACCTGCCGCACAACTGTGTGCGGGGCCTGGGTTGGACTGGGTCTGGTCCATGGGATGGAGGATGATTACAACCCGCTCTGCGATTGTCATAATATACACCAGTATATCATGATGCAGAGACACACACTGATGGACACACAGCAAGATCAATCAACACACACAACACTGCAGCCAATCACCAATTAGAGCACACTCACTATAAAGACAGGGGGCATCAGAGTTCCCGCTCATTCGGGATGCAGCCTCCTACAAGGACAGAGCTTACAGCTTACAGCACAGGTCCTCACCATGTGCTGAGTGCATAGACTGGTTAGGACAGGCATAGGTCTTTAGTTTAATCTAACATCGTGTTAACCCAGAGTGAAAGTATGTTCAACAGTTTCTAACTTAATAAAATAGTGTTGTACTATTTTAAGTATTGGTGGCCTGTATGTGTTCCACGGATCCAGAACACCCAACACATCAGCGATGAGCTGTGGTGCTCCACATCGTTCGACAACATCTGACTCATGCCCACAATAGCACTTTCCACCGTCCACCTGGGTGATCCCTGCATGTGAGCTGGCCATTCAATCACACGGTTCCATCAAATCCCCTGGGGTGGTGGTGGTGGGGACGGTTGGGGGAGAGGGTGGGGAGCCCAGGCCATGCCTCCCACAGTTCTGACAGAGCACCGAGGCAGGTTGTAACAGTTTGAACAGGTGTTTAATCTGACAATGTATATACAGATTTGTGCCCTGCACCCATGCCAACTTAACTGGTGTCTACCTTTCTGACCTTATGGGCCCTAACGCTACGTCTTGGTAGGTCCCCAGACGGTACATCAGGAGTCGAGAAGGCCTGCTGTGAATTCCGCCCTGTGGCCTGGGTCCCTGTTGGTGGCCTTCTTCTGGGGAGACCGTGCCTGTATGGGCCCGGCTGCGACTTGAATGTAGCGTGGTGCCACCCTGTTCTGTCCACTACCCACCAGATGCGTCAGGGACAGGGGTGGGTGAGACCGAGGTGCTGCAGTGTTCCAGCACCTCCTCTATGGGAGTCACCGACATGGGTCCCATCACCTCATCCTCCGACATAATGACATATGAGAATAAATAAATATCTAGAAATCACAAACTTTATCTGGCAAGGAAAGCAATTGCTAATCAGTGTAATGAGAAAAGGAGGATTTCAGTAACACATGGTGGGATTCACATTCACAACAGCGGGATTGTCCGGTCCTGCTGCAATGAATGGGAAATTTAGCTGAGTGGCAAATTCTCCACCCTGGCTAGCAGCAGTAGCAGGGCAGACTCGCAACGGGGGCAAAAAGCCTGGAATTTCATCCTTGTACTGCTATCAGTGCTGCGTTTTGCATTGTATTCGTGCTGGGGACACAAATGACTTGCACAGGTTCAGGGAACAAAGCTTATTGCAGTTTGAATGAGGACATTCTGGGATAATATCCAGACGTCTCCTTATCCTGCGATGTGGCATTGGCTCAGCACTATCATGCTGAGCAAGGAAGCTTGCCTGTCCAGTGGAATCTCTTTAAAATATTGAACCGATTGTCTTTGTATCCATGTTTGGTGGCTTCAAAATTCAGCTACCCTTTTCCCTTGTTAGTTTGCTGATAAACTTAGGGCTGTCCACTATGCCGAGTCGAAATAATGGCCTGAAAGTTATCAGCCTGAAGAAGGCCCACCGCTGGGGCCAAAAGCAAAAGTGGACCCTGCTCCAGCGGACAGTGGGACACTGCGATGACATTAAGCCAGGGATGCCCAGTTATCAAAGGGGCTGGGGATCAGGAACCTGGGAGGTAGTTTTTGCTGAAGCTGCAGCTTGAGGGAGAAGGTGTCTCAATGCTAGAGACAAGTAAGTATTTCTGAGGAAGCCAGGGCCAGGTAGGAAGGCTCTGATAGTCATGGGGGTGAATGTGGATTGGGCAGTGGTGGGGCGGGGAGGGGGTGGGGTGGAGGTGGGGAGTGTTATTGCAGCAGTGGCAAGTATGCATAGAGGTGACATTTGCTTCCAGAGGTCTTCTCCAGGGGACACAAGGCTTACCTGGCAGTCTCCTAGTATGGTGATAGCCAAAACAATGGATGGGAAGTGGCCCTTTAAGTGGGTGAATTGGCTTGCCATTGGGCAGTTGTGCGACTAAATATCCCGCCGCTGGCACTGTGCCATGGCAGTGGGAAAAGGTCAGGCTTCTATCTAATTCAGATCTATTTGTCACTATTTATGAAACTTATCTGTGTGGGTTTCCTCCAGGTCCTCCAGTTTCCTCCCACAGTCCAGAGGTGTGCAGGTTAGGTGGATTGACAATGCTAAAATTGTCCCTTAGTGTCCAAAGATGTGCAGGTTAGGTGGGGTTATGGGGATAGAGCAGGGGAGTGACTTGGGGAGGGTGCTCTTTCAGAGGGTCAGTGCAGACTCGATGGGCTGAATGTCCTAGATCTGCACTGTAGGGATTCTAAATCCCTTCATAATTCTGAACACATCAATAGGATCTCCTCTTCACCTTCTTTGTTCTACAGAAGAGTCCCAGTTTCTTTCGTCTTCCCTCATACTTAAAGCCTTTCATCCCTGATGTTGGGCGGGATTCTCTGACTCGTCAGCCGGCCAATGGCGTTTCCCATTGTGGGTAGCCCCACGCCGTCGGGAAATCCCCTGGCTGCCGGCGCAACGGAGAAACCCGACAGCGGAGACTCCAGCCTGTTATTCCTGTCAATGTTGTTATGTAACCCCACTAAGAATAAGAGAAATAATCCAGACTGATACTTCAGTGGAGTACTGATGGAGTGCTGCATTGCCAGAAGTGCCAAATTTCAGGTGAAACTTAAGTTAAGACTGTTGGCTGTTCAGATGAATGTAAAAGGTCTAATTATTCAAAGCAGAGCAAAGGGTTCTCCAAATGTCCTGTTCAGTATTACTCCAGCAATTATCTGGTCATTCATTCAGTTTCTGGTTACCGATATAAACAACGTGTCCATTTCAAAAGTACTATAACTGTTGTAAAATGCTTTGAGATGTCCTGAAGGTAGGTTGAAATGCCATGTACATGCAAATTCTTTCTGGGCAACTGTGTTCATCATTTTACTAGCATCAACAAACAGAAAATGAATGAATGATATACCAGGTGAGCCGTTTTTGATGGTGTCAGTTGAAGAAATGTTATTAAGACAGCAAAGAGCTCTCTGCTCCTATTTAAGTCGCGTAATGGGATCATTTTACAATACCAGTTTCTAAACAGGAATGCAGGGCCTCAGTAATGACACTTAAATGCTGCACCGTTAGCAAACCATTGCTTTGGCACCAAACATATCAGCCTAGATTGTTTGCTCGAGTCTATACTAAAGGTTTTGTCTACAAACATCTGGCGCAGTGTTGCAGAAGCTATCACTGAGCCAACCCCACTGTTGTGTGACAGAAAGCTACTAGAGTCTGACGAGTCAAAACCACACACCTTATCAGCATAATGCACTGGTAATTTTCTTTCTCCTTCTCCAGTGAGAACCACCTTTATCAGTTAAGGCATTGATTTGCAGAGTTGCCTATAGCCATAAAGGATGAATGCTAATTCAGCCACAAGTCTTCTGCTTCAGGTCCCTTTACTGAGCCATTTTAACTGCTAACATCAGCAGCACTTTGCTGAAATATTGTGAGTCCATCTACCTGGTTCAGAATTCAGATTAGTGAATCTGCAATGTTCCAATCTGCAACTATGAGCAGGATTCTCTGTTCAGAAGACTAAGGGCTTGATTCTCCAATTTCTGGCGTCAAAATTGCATTCGGCGATTGGCCGGAGAATCCATTTTGACGGCAAAATCGGGGGCGGTGCTCTTTTTTGGATGCTCCACCTCCTCTAAAACAGCGTAATCGTTGAGCCATTAAGACGGCCTCAGGACATCATTTGAAGGCTCTCCCGCGATGCTCCGCCCCCAATGGACTGACTTCCCGATGGCATGTGGCGCGTGGGCTCTGAGGTTTCGTCAACCTCGCGTGGCAGCTGCGGACTGTATCCAGCGCTGTCACAGTTGGGGGGGGGGGCGTGCCGTTCCGCTGGCCGGGGGGGGGGGGGAGCGGGGGGGGCGGGGGGGATTTGGAGGGGGCTGGGGGGATTGGTGAGGGGTAATCTGGGGGGTGGTGAGGGGGGATTACAGGGGGGCACTATCTGACAGGCCGGGTCTGCACGCTGCTGGCGCCATGTTGTACCGCATGACCGCTGCAAGTCGCCACCTTGCGCATAGGCAGCCACGGACCCAGCAATTCTCCATCCTTATCTGCAGGCAAACCTGGGGGCTTTACATGGCGTGGCTGCTAGCCCCGATGCGGGGGCGGTGGGGTCGACTTTCTGGTTGTAAAACTAGACACGTGCTCCGGACATAGCCTCAAAATCGGAGAATCTTGCCCTAAGTTCCCCTGCTGGAGTAGAAATGCTCTGGTTTTCTGCCAGCTCTTGGAGTGGTGTGATTCCCTCTCCTTTGCCATGCAAATTTATGCATGGAGGAGAGCTCACAGGATTCCATCAGAATCCTGGTATTGGGCCACCATTTTGCGTGTGCGGCCTGACACCGAGATCCAGCAGTGGGCCCCCGCACAACGCAAATTCTTCCCCTCCACCTCCGCTGACAAGTAGGGGCATCCTCTCTGTCTCCCCACCACCCCCCACCTCCACCACGGGAATAACGGGTCATGCACCACACAGCACGCAAACATGAGGGTGAAGCAACCACCCCCACGACTGCCAATCATAAATCCTCCACCAACCCGCCATCAAACCCCTAACAGAGCACCCCAACAGAGATGCCCATTAGAGACCTCCATCAGACCCCCCCAACAGAGTCCCCGACAGAAACCTTCCTGTGAAAAAGAGGAAGTTCAAACACTTAACTGCCTTTGACCTGGTGAGGGGTGATCAATCATAGCAAGACTGTTTAGAAGCATTGTGGTTTGCATCAAAGCAGGATAATGGAGATGCATTCAAGCGTGAAAGGAATGACCAATGAACAATTCACCAAGCAGTTATCTCTTGAGTTAAAAAGCTGTCAATCACTGGTTCATGCAATGTATTGCTGCATGAAATTGAATGGAAGATCTGCAATTCAATGGCTGTCAAGGGATTTCAAGCCCTTTGAAGTGTACTGGACTGTCCAGGAGGCCTCAAACACTTGTAACTGCCACTGCTTTAAACACTTCTGTCTGAGGCAGCAGATATTAGGAAAGGATAAGTGAAAATGCAGTGATTTTTCAACCTGCTGCCTGGACTGCTCTTCAGGTTTCAGGCATGGGTCTCTGATCGGGGTGGGGTGGGTTCTGATGTGGGGGGGGGGCAAGATTTGCAAAATTGGAGGGGTCCTCCAATGGGCTTTGGGGGGCACTTACATTACACACCTACCTCCTTGACCCACCGTGCCAGGGCCACGCTTGGAAATACTTGCACCAATCCATACCTGCGTGAATCCTAGCTGAGAGAGGCCTGGAGCATCGTGGGGATCTGGAGAATTGGGCTTCCAGCCCATAAATCAGATGTGAATGGGTACAAATGTCCTATTTGCATCCTCATGCTGGAGCAAGACATGTAGCTCATTGCCGGGACCAGAACATCGGAATGGGATCAGCGCCGTTTTTAGCCCAATGCTCGATTCTCCGGCGGATCGGGAACCCCGCTCCCGGCAGCGGGTTCCGGAGAATCCTGACTGCAGGGTGGTCTGGTTTACCCCTAGCAGGATAGTGGGGTGAGAATCGCCGGGGGCTGGCGTGAATCCTGCCCCTGCCGGTTGCCGAATTCTCCGGCACCGGATATTCAGCGGGGGCGGGAATCGGGCCGTGTCGGTTGGCGGGCCTCCCCCCGGCGATTCTCCGGCCCGGATGGGCCGAAGTCCCGCTGCTGGAATGCCTGTCCCCCCGGCGTGGATTAAACCACCTCTCTTACCGGCGGGACAAGGCGGCGCAGGCGGGCTTCAGGGTCCTGGGGGGGGGCGCGGGGCGATCTGGCCCCGGGGGGATGCCCCCACGGTGGCCTGGCCCATGATCGGGGCCCACCAATCCGTGGGCGGGCCTGTGCCGTGGGGGCACTCTTTTCCTTCCGCCTTCGCCACGGTCTCCACCATGGCGGAGGCGGAAGAAACCCCCTCCACTGCGCATGCGCGGGGATACCATGAGCGGCCGCTGACGCTCCTGCGCATGCACCGCATGGCAAAGTCAGTGTCGCGCCAGCTGGCGGGGCACCAAAGGCCTTTTCCGCCAGCTGGCGGGGCGGAAATCAGTCCGGCGCGGGCCTAGCCCCTCAAGGTTAGGGCTCGGCCGCTCAAGATGTAGAGGATTCTGCACCTTTGGGACGGCATGATGCTGGACTGATTCGCGCGTTTTTGGCGCCGGTCGGCGGACATCGCGCCGATTGCGGAGAATTCCGCCCGTGATGTGTCGATTATCAAGAAACTGATAAGTGTAAAAAAGGTTTTCTTCATGTCGCAATTACGTCTTTTCTCAATCACCCTTGTTTCTAAATTTTATCCAGAAATTCCCTACAATATTTGAACACTTCCCATCATTTTTGTTCTAATTCATGATCTAAGTAAACAGTTTTGAAGATAACACCTTTGAACATAATTAAGTGTTCCCTGCTGTTTCATTCAATTGTTCAGCATTTTTTTGTTTACCTCTACAGATGTGAGTAAAGCAACATTCACAGCATCACCAAGTTCCTGTTTTCTTGCAAACCGTAATAAAAGCATGTTGCTTTCTAATGATGCCATGGTAAAAAATGAATCTCTGGCAGAGCAGCCATATCCATCTCTGCCAGTAAACCAACACAACATAGCTGCGAGTCTGACTCCATTCCCAAATGCTGAAAATGACTCTCTTCAAATAGCAAGTAAGAAAGTAGACCTGTAATTTTATCAATACTGTGGTGTGGTTTAGATTAAATGTCTTTATAACTGATACACTATGTTCGGCCCTCAAATCAGATTCTGTGGTTGCTTCCAAATGATCCAAAGAAAATACCCACTTAATAATAATAATAATAATAATCATTATTGCCACTAGTAGGCTTACATTTACACTGCAATGAAGTTACTGTGAAAAGCCCCGAGTCGCCACATTCCGGAGGGAGGATTCAGAATGTCCAAATTACCTAACAAGCACGTCTTTCGGGACTTGTGGGAGGAAACCGGAGCACCCAGAGAAAACAGACGCAGACACGGGGAGAACTTGCAGACTGCACAGTGACCCAAGCCGAACCTGGGACCCTAGTGCTGTGAAGCCACAGTGCTAACAGCTACCGTGCTGCCCAAACCTACTTCAAAACGAAGTACAAATAAAAAGGAGGGTAACAAAAGTCCATCCGGTGGAAGAAATTTGAAACAATAACACAAACAAACTAAATATGCATTTAGTTGTGTGGTACATTTCCAGCAATTTCCCTTCTCTTCCTTTGAAAACACACTTTAAGTATGAATGATTAGTAAGTATTAAGTAAGTATTTGCAAGGAAAGTTGGCCTATTTGCCCAGATTCTTTCTTACATCTTTACATTTCGGAAACTTAGATTAATATATTTTCTTCTGCACCTAAAACTAGACCAGTAGATGTGGAAACACTCTCAATCTCTTAACCAGTAATTATTTCTATAGCACCTTTAATGTAACAAAGTGTTCCAATGCACTTCACAGAAAGGCAGAATTTGACACTGAGGCAATAAGGCAATATTAGGTTAGATGGTCAAAAGCTTGGTCAAAGACATCAGTTTTAAGAAGCATTTTAAAGGAGTGAAATGGGAAGGATTTGGCAGAGAATTCCAGGGTTGAGGCAAGTGAAGGTGCAGCCACCAATGCTGGAGAAATTAAAAGTAGAGAAGCACAGTTATCGTGGAGGATTGTGAAGCTGGACAAGGTTATGGACGTGGAGAACAGAGAGGCCACGGTAAACTTTGAAATCAAGGATGAGAATTCTAAAATCAAGATATTGCTGAATTGGATGCTGATGTATGTTAGGGAGCCATTGTGTGATAGATGAACGGACGTTGGTGCGATCAGGATGGAGACAGTGGCCGGAGTTTTCTGGCCGTTCGCTGGCGGTGGGATTCTCTGATCCCGCTGGCAGCGCACCCCCTCCCACGGATTTCCTGATGGCTTGGGGTGGCTTCAATGGGAATTCCCATCACCCTTGCAGAGTATCTTGTTGCCAGTAAATGGCATGCCGCCTCCCATCGTTGAGAAACATGTGGCTGGGAGGCCTAGGAATGATGCCTGTTGTGTTATGTAATTTGGAATAACACAAGCTGCCACTTGGTGCAGTTTTGAGTAAAAGATGCTGCAGACTTTGAAGTGAGTTCAATGTGTTTTATTGAACTATTAGCACAGTTCCCAATGAGTTTGACTCTCTGCTAATCTAAATGTAGTGACTCAGTCTAACTGAACCAGCCTTGCTCTCAGCCACGTGCTGGGGTGTGATGCTGAGAATACACCCTATCTCTGTAGATGTTGGTCTGTGGAAAGAGGTGGGGTGTGAGTGCCTCATCCCTTTTTATAGTGAGATACCACCCCTGAGTGTCCTGACTGCTCATTGGTCATGTCCTATTCTATGTGTTCATTAGCTGCATTTTTGCATTTCATGACATCTCCCCTTTTTTAATGCTTTGTTGGCGTATGTGAATGTATTTACATGTGAATGAGTCTGTCTAACGTGACTGACGGAGGACAACAGAACAGAGCAAACAAAACAAACGTTCACAAGTCCAGTCTCTGAGGCTTGCATCTGATCCTGGTCGACCGCCGGAGAGGTGGCGAAGGGGACGACGGCGCTTTGACAGGTGGGATGGAAGCCTGACTGGTGGCGTCATGGTGCGAGGTATCAGGAGGTGGCAATTCAACATATGGAAATGAAGGAGAAAGTGGTTGCGGGCAGACAACTTTGCGCAGTGACGTCGATTCCTTCGCACAATGTAGCCATCAGCCAAACGTACAACCTAAGAGCGGGGCACGGCCTGTCGAACAACGACAACTGGGGCAGACTACCCACCATCCGGGATCTTGATCCTAACAGTGTCTGCCGAGGACAGCATTGGGAGGTGATCCAGGTTGGGCAGGTGTCTGGCTGGAAGCGTCGTCCGCAGGTTCCTGGTCATCAGGAATTGAGCCTGCGACATGCCAGTGGACAATGGAGTCGCCCTGTACGCGAGCAGTGCATGGTGTATGTCGGAAGCAGAGTCCACGGCCTTGCAGATGAGCTGTTTCACAATGTACACCCCTTTCTCGACTTTTCCATTGGACTGCGGATAGTGCGGACTGGAGGTGACATGCTTGAAACTGTATGACCTGGCAAACGTGGACCATTATCGACTGGTAAAGCACGAGCCATTGTCGCTCATGACGGTGATTAGGATGGCATGCCTTGAAAACATCTCCTTACAGGCTTTGATGACGGTCCGAGAGGTGAGGTCCGGGAGCTTCAGCCCCTCAGGGTATTTCAAGAAATAGCACATGTTTTTCAGAGGTCGTGGACCATATGTTGATATCGTCCATGTACACATGAACCCCTTCAATGCCTTCCATCATCTGCTCCATGATGCGATGGAATATCTCCGATGCCGAGATGATGCAAAATGGCATGCGATTGGAGCAGTATTTGCCAAAAGGCGTGTTGAAGGTGCAGAGCCTTCTGCTGGACACTTCCAGCTGAATTTGCCAAAATCCCTGTGATGCATCCAATTTGGTGAAGAAGCGAGGGTGTGCCATCTCACTCATGAGTTCCTCCCACTTCGGGATCGGGTAGTGTTCCCGCATGATATTCTTATTGAGATCCTTGGGATCAATGCATATACGCAGGTCCCCCGAAGGCTTCTTTACCCACACCATCGAGCTGCCCCAGTCAGTCGGTTCGGTGACCTTGGATATGATGCCGTGTTGCTGAAGATCCTTGAGCTGTGCCTTGAGGCGCTCTATCAGTGGAGCAGGGACTCGTCGCGGTGCGTGGACCACTGGCTTGGCATCAGGTCATAGCTTAATCTTGTATCGATATGGCAGCGTGCCCATCCCGTTGAACACATCTGGATACTGGGCAAGGATGTCGTTGATGCCGGCCTGAAGATCCACATGGAAGGATGTCGTGATGTAAACCCTTTGAATGAGGTTCAGCTGCTTGCAGGTGTGCGCACCTAGTAGGGATGCCCTGTCCGGCTTAACAATTTCAAAGCGTAACCGTGCTTGTGTGTGTCGGTTGGATACGTGCAGATGGCAGGATCCCAGTGCAGCGAAGGCATTCCCGTTGTAATCCAGGAGCTTGCAGGCAGCTGGAAGGACCGTAAGGGGGCTTCTTAATGTGTCTGAAGTCTGCCTGTGAGAGGAGGTTGGCAGAGGCACCTGTGTCCAGCTTGAACTGGATGGGGCTGTGGTTGACTTCATCACTGCTCGCCATTCGTCCTCGGAATCCACAGCTAGGATCGATTGGACGTGCGATGTGTAAGGTGTGGCATATTCACACGTTGTAATAATGCCCACACGGTAGGCGTTGTCCAGGCATTCAGCATCTGGATCCATTGCACTGCCGGGATTAAAATCCTGTAGGCGTTGTTGCACACTCCGGATGCGCCGTCGTCGGAATTGGGAGTGCTGGCTCCTGACTGGTGGTGCAGATCTGCACAGGGCAGCATAGTGGCCTGGCTTCCCGCAGTTTAAACTGTGTCTGCCTCTTGCAGGGCAGTGTTTCTTTCAATGGGCAGTGCCACAGTTCGAACACGTCATGACGTTGGACTCCTGACGCTCCGTGCTTCGTTGCACATGCACAGACATCTCAGACGTCTGCACCTGCTCAGTGCGGGTTTCGGCCGCTTCGTTATCCCGTTCGCATCGCGCATGCGTCGGGCCCCGGGAAGAGCGTGCAAAATGGCCGCTTTCGTCAATGTTGAGGCGCTGCATCTGGGTAGTGGTCTGCACACTCTCCGCCTCGTGGGAGACTAGTTTATCATTTTCTGCCGTTTGTACTGGGAATAGCGATTTTCAGCGTGCTCATGCACTGTGCATGTTTCAATCCCGACTGGCAGGATCATATGCTTGATCTTCAGTAACTGCTCTTTCAGTGGATCAGTGAACTCCAAAAATGATTTGGTTTCTGATCATGGAGTCAGTGATATCACCGAAGTTGCAGGATTGCGCTAGCAGTCTAAGGTTAGTTAAATATGAGTTGAAGAATTGATCTTTACCTTGCAATCGCTGCTTGAATATGTAGCGCTCGAAGATTTTGTTGGTGTCCACCTCACAGTGGCTGCCAAACCTGTCCAGGGTGGTCTGAAACTTTATCTTGTCCTGGTCTTCGGCGAAGTGAAAGGAGTTGAATATTTTCAAGGGTGATCACCCGCTGTGGTAAGGAAAAGAGCTATCTTCCGTGCACCGTTGAAGTCTGATGCTTCGACGTAAAGCTGAAATATCTGCTTGAATGTCCGCCAGTTGGCACTGAGGTTGCCGGAGGTCCTGAGCTGGTGAGGAGCCTGAATCTTTTCCATTGTGCCGGTATACATTCGCTGGCCGTCACGGATCTTGCTGAGTTGAACTAACTAGATTGAACAGACTCCTAGTATCATGTTGTGTTATGTAATTTGGAGTAACACAAGCTGCCACTTGATGCAGTTTTGATGAAAAGATGCTCCAGACTTTGAAGTGAGTTCAATGTGTTTTATTGAACTATTAGCACAGTTCTCAATGAGTTCGACTCTCTGCTAATCTAAATGTAGTGACTCAGCCTAACTGAACCAGCCTTGCTCTAAGCCACGTGCTGGGGTGTGATGCTGAGGATACATCCTGTCTCACTCTGTGGACATTGGTCTGTGGAAAGAGGCGGGGTGTGAGTGCCTCATCCCTTTTATAGTGAGATACCACCTCTGAGTGTCCTGACTGCTCATTGGTCATGTCCTATTCTATGTGTTCATTAGCTGCATGTTTGCATATCATGACAATGCCCAGCATCACTGATTTCAGTACCTGACTGATTGAACCAACAACCTGTTTGATGGGTTTGCCTAATTTTGGCAAGAAATCTAGCAGAGCTCTTTCAAAGTCCACTGAGATGGGCAATGATTTATTTCCGGCTCTTTGAGTTTAAATCATTTCTTCACTTTACTGCGTTATTCAATTCACTTTATATGAGTGGGCAACAATCACATGCTGAAATTTACCAACCGCTCATGCCCGTGGGACTTTCTGGTTCCGCTGACAGTGACCCCCTGCTACGGGTTCCCCAGCGTGAACAATGGGAAAACCAATTGACAGCGGCGGGAATTAAAGATCCTGTCACCGGCCAATGGTGTGCTGCCTCTATGTCGTCTAGCTCCACACAGAGAATTCAAAACTATTCGTTCTCTTGATTAAGGAATGAATGCCATCAAAGGCATCCTCTCCTTCAATATTTCCTTATACCTTCCCCCCAGTTACATAAATGATGCACTCAAGTTTGTTTCATGGAAGGACTAATACACAGACATGACCCGTAATACCTCCCAATGTGGCCGCTGGAGGTAGTTTTCATAATGCTAGTACGTGGAGTAGAAGATTCTGAATGAAACTGCTCCTCCAATCACATGCTATTCCTCTCTCACATTTGCTGCTGATAGGTTCACTCCTGAGCCTATTAGCAGTAAACATGGGAGAGAAGCAGCCTGTGATTGACAGGGGAGCAACACTGGCGAGGAGAAGGTTGCAGTGTCGGGCTGTGCTATGCCGGGTTGGATAGGGGAGGAGATTTCCATGCCAGGCTGTTAGGGAAGGGGAGAAGGCTGCCATGCCATGCCATGCTGTGCCCGGCTGGGTGGGAAAGGCAGCTGGCTGCCAGGCCAAAGGAGGCTGGATGCGAAGGTGCGGATTGACAGGGGTGGGTGTGAATTGTGAGGGTGAAGAGACTCACTGTCCAGGGTTGTGGGAGAGAGAATGAAGTTCCCAAATGGAAGAACCTTAGAAGATTGCCGCCAGAGCATCTGCAATGTTCACCTCTACATCTTTTAATACTCAGAGATGGAAACCATCTGGCTCTGGGTATTTTTCACACTTTAGTGCCGTTACATTTTCATGACTGCGTTTATGCTTATGTTAATTTTGCTGAAAACTTGATCCTTGGGATGCCCAACATGCTAACCTCTTCCTCTACTGTAAATATTGATGTACACTGTGCTTGATATCCAGCAGCACTTGTATCACTCTGAGCCTGGTACACATGTTACAGCAAATATTCCTCTCCAGCAGGCAATAAAGGGGCCAGCTCCACTCACTCTCAACACAACTTCACCACTGGCATCTGCATATGTATGGCATTAGTCCTATTGTGTTAAAGGGTTATTAAGGACAATCAAATCGTTTAAATTCGGACTAAGCAATATAATGCAGCTCCACCACTTGACCAAATCATTTAATGCCCATTTCCCACATGTTGGATCTTCAAAGGGCTTGATTCATTAATATTATTCCTGCGAGAATTTGCTATTTATGTTTTCCCTTTTTTGCTTGTGTAATTGATTTTCTGTTTTAGGTGCTTTGCAATTATTAACTATGCTTAGGTTATGCTGCATCTAGCATCTACACCTATTGTTCCAAGAGTGTCCATATGAGTACCCCAAACCTCTCCTTCCTGTAGTAATTGTAGATTTTGGAGAATTGCTCGACAAAAGAAAAAAGATCAATTTCCATATAGTTTGCCTTCTAACATCCTGGCAGTTCGATGTTACAATGATAATGGAGTTGTTGACTAATCATAGCTTAATCAGGTGGAACTTGAATCCAGTTAGTTAAAAGGAGGAGAGATAAAAGGAAAGTATTTGAGATGTCAGTCATGCTCAAAAAGGACAAAGTGATTAAGTGGCCTAGAAGAAGTGTCGTAGACATAAGATTAAATGCAGCAGGGTTAGGATAAAGGGCAGCAGAAGATCTTTTTACACAGGGGGTGCAAGGCTGTGGAATGCATTATCGGAGTTAATGATTGAAACAGCAAACACTTATGTATAGGCAAGGTTGGTAATAAACTGGAGGAAAAGGGAATAAAGAGACAGGGGAATAAAGCAGGCAAGTGGAATTAGGACTACTGATACACTAACTATGCATAGCTGATAATGCAACCTCATTATTTGCTCCCAAATCACTGATTGGAAAAACAAGTGCCACACAGATTGGTCATAGGGATATACTGAGCCTCAAACCTATAAGAATCCATGGTGTTGATTGAATCTCACAAAATTAAGGCTGCGACGAATTCTTTGTCGAGCATTGACAAGTATATTAAAATGTGGTAAAATTGTCAGACATCGAATAAAATGTACTTTAATCATTATGGACGAGATTTTCCACCGTCTTCACGGAGTGTTCTTCAGTGCTAAAGGACAGCTCGTCAGTGGCTGGCGGTGGAATCTTATCGTCCTGCCATTGTCAACCAGGTTTCCCATTGAATGCACGCCTCACTACCGCGAAACCCACCAGAAAATCCCACCCTATATTACCACCTTGAAGTAGAAATTGCACAAGTGTTTGGACATGGAGGTCTGGGTGGCAGATTTATTTTGACAGACATAATGCAAACAATATCCCGGATTATATTTACAACCTTAGAGTGAATTTTCTATGCCCACTTACAATTCTTTTCTTAGGGTCAAAAACAATTATCCAGCCATCACCAATTATCAGTCCTTGTGACAACACGAAGCTTGGCTTTAGTTTACTGCTGCTTAGCTATTTATAGCTATTTAAACAGAATAATTTTTCTTTGTTCTTCACACTGATCTCTCATATTGACCCTCAATAACTAGGACTAAATCATGAGTGTTTCTAAAATAGATGTACTTGTCACTGTATTAATGAGTTTTGAAAAGAATCAAAAAAGAAAAGTCTTTTTATAAGAGAAACCTTTTTAAAGGTGCAACTCGCATTTTTGAGTGACATAATTTTCCCTAATTTTGTTTAGAGTGGCAAACGAAAGCATATTTTAATCAATAGCATGTTTCATTGTGCTTCAATATAAAACTAAACTGGAGTTGATCTGAAGAAGCTATAAAGGTTCCAAATAATGCAAATATGACAAACCATGAGGGCAAAAACATGACCAAAACATTACATGAGACTCAGGTTAATGTAGAAAACTCTGACAGGACTGGACAGACTGGATACCAGGATGTTGTTTTCTCTGGCTGGTGGAGTCTAAACAGTGATAGGCAACCTACGGCCTGGGGTCAGCCCATGAAACATTTTGTTGATTGTTGCCCACACACAGAGTTGCCACATTTCGCTGATTTCCGTCCGCATCTTTTTTTCCTACCAGTATGTCCGAAGTTGTAATAAATTGTCAGACGGCAGCACGGTAGCATAGTGGTTAGCACAATTGCTTCACAGCTCCAGGGTCCCAGGTTCGATTCCTGGCTTGGGTCACTGTCTGTGCGGAGTCTGCACGTTCTCCCCGTGTGTGCGTGGGTTTCCTCCGGGTGCTCCGGTTTCCTCCCACAGTCCAAAGATGTGCAGGTTAGGTGGATTGGCCATGCTAAATTGCCCTTAGTGTCCAAAATTGCCCTTAGTGTTGGGTGGGGTTACTGGGTTATGGGGATAGGGTGGAGGTGTGGGCTTGGGTAGGGTGCTCTTTCAAAGAGCCGGTGCAGACTCAATGGGCCGAATGGCCTCCTTCTGCACTGTAAATTCTATGATAAAACTATGATATTCAGAGACTTCATTAGAAACGAGAAAAATATTTATTAATAAGAAAAACTGTACAGAGGCCCGCATCCCACCGGCTTTCCCAATCTCTACTTGTCTTCTCGATGTATTATCGATGTCTTCTGCTGAAGAGAGGACACCACTGTGATGATTACCCACTCTCAGTCCCAATTGCTCCCTCAAGCCAGGTGACCCTCTTCTGCTGTGTTGCCCTGAAAGGGACAATCACCACTGGAGTGATACTCACATAATCAAGGGCAAGTGAAGCGAGCTGCGTGCTGATTGCTCGCAGCATTGACTGCAAGACCCATCTGCATCCAAAGTGTCAATATTTATTTTACTTATACCATTCGAATATGACAGTGGTTCTATTAATATATAAATGATTGAGCATTTTCTATATCTCATTATGAAATATTTGTTATGTTTTAAGTGTATTTAATCTTATTCATGGGGTCATGGTTAGTGGACGAGCCCAATTTCAATCTTGTAGCCCACTCATGTGGTCTACTCACTAGCCTAGATTGCCCATCACTGGTCTAGAACAAAGGGTCACAGTCTCAGGATAAGGAGTAGGCCATTTAGGATTGCGATGAGGAGAAACGTCTTCACTCAGAAGGTGACGAACCTGTGGCGTCTTTACCACAGAAGGCTGTGGAGGCCAAGTCACTGAATATATATAAGAAGGAAATAGATAGATTTCTGGACTCTAAAGGCATCAAGATATATGTGGAGAGTGTGGGAATATGGCGTTCAGATAGAGGATCAGACATGATCTTATTGAAAGGTGGAGCAAGCTTGTAGGGATCATAACATTATTGCAGATAAGAAAGGCCGTTTGGCTACTTTAGGTCATCCATTCAGAACAGCCCTAAATGTCACCTTTTGAAGTATTCAATTTTAAAAGAAGATTCACATCCTGCTTCGGAGGACAACATATTTACTCAAGAGCTGAGATGCCTGGCAATTAAAAAAAATATTACCATCCCCTGGAATGTTTATTTGGTGCTGTTTCTGATGGGAAAGGAAGACGATGAATATGGAAATCTAACAGTGACAGATATGGCTGAGTTTGCATTAGTTGTGCCAGACAAAGGGAAATTTAAGGACAAATGTTTTGGTCATGTAATAAGCAGCCTGCTGTGCTGTGTCATGAAGGTACACTTGGTATAAATGCTGCTCCTATCATTTTGTTTGCAGATCCTATGGAACTTTCTCACAGTAATGGTCATGTGATCACCCCACCTCTATCTCCTACTTTGGGCAACCGAGGAAGTGTAATCAACCAAGGACCAATGGCTGTTAGGTCTCAGAATGGCAACTCAGGATTATCTGCCCACACACACTGCCACGCGTATCCAGACTCCCTCTACCAGACATTGTCCCAGCCCAATCAAAACTACTATGGCAGTAACTCCAACTATCAAACCATGTTCAGGAATCAGACACACGCCTCTCCTGCAGTCTACCACCAAAGAGCGGATTCCAGTCGCTTCAGTCCTTTCAATGAACAACCTGTTTCAAGGGACTACTTTAGCAGTAGCTGTGCCGTGTCACCCTATAACTCCAGAGCTCCATCTAATTTTGGGCCATCTTCGAATCCACAGGAAGCACACAACATGCAGTTGCTGAATGCAGGCACCTATAACTTCTTGGGGAATTCAGTTGCATCATGTCAAGGAGCATCATTTCCTGTCACTGGATCTAACGGTAAATATCACAAGAAAAAGGCAATAACATCTATTCATGTAGCCAGCTTTTCTTCAGAGAAAACCTGAAATTGTGCACATGTGGAAGGAAGGCCATGACTGGTTTTCAGTCAAGAAGGAGAGCAAAGAGGGGGCATGAAAAAGCACTGGCGGGTAAAATAAAGGAAAATCCAAAGGTGTTTATAAGTTTATTAAGGACAGGAGGTTAACCAGGGTAAGAGTAGGGCCCATTAGGGAACAACTTGGCAATTTGTGTGTGGAACTGGAAGATAGAGATGAGGTTTGAAATGAGTACTTTGCATCTGTGTTCACTACAGAGAAGGATGATGTAGGTATAGAAATCAGGGAGGCACATTGTGATTTACTTGAATGACTTAACATTGAGAGGGAGGAAGTATGAACAGTTTTATTGGGCCTAAAAGTGGATAAATACCTAGGGCTAGATGAGATCATAGAATCATAGAATTTTCAGTGCAGAAGGAGGCTATTCGGCCCATCGATTCTGCACTGGCCCTTGGAAAGAGCACCCTACTTAAGCACATGCCTCCACCCTATCTCCATAACCCAGTAACCCCACGTAACCTTTTTGGACACTAAGGGTAATTTAACCTGCACATCTGTGGACTGTGGGAGGAAACCGGAGCACCCGGAGGAAATCCACGGGGAAAACGTGCAGACTCTACACAGACAGTGACCCAAGCCAGGAATCAAACCTGGGACCCTGGTGCTGTGAAGCAACTGTGCTAACCACTGTGCTACCATGCTGCCTTGGTTGTATGTATCCCAGGTTGCTGTGGGAGGCAAGGGAGGAGATTGCAGTGGCTCTAAACAAAACTTTTCAAATCTTCTCTGGCCACAGGAGAGGTGCCAGGGGACTGGAGGCCAGCTAATGTGGTGCCATTATTCAAGCAGGAACGTAAGGACGAACCAGGAAATTACAGGCCAGTGAGTCTAACTTCAGTGGTAGGGAAACTACTGGAAACAATTCTGAGGAACAGAATTAATCTCCATTTGAAGAAGCAAGGATTAATCAAGGATAGTCAACATGGTTCTGTCAAAGGGAGATCATGTCTATAAATTTGATTTAATTTTTTGAGGAAGTGACGAGGTGTGTAGATGAGGGTAATGCAGTTGATGTAGTCTATATGGACTTTCGGAAGGTTTTTATGCAGTCCCACGTGGGAGGCCTATGAAGAAGGTGAAAACCCATGGGATCAAAGGCAATTTGGCAAACTGGATCGAAAACTGGCTGAGTGGTAGGAGGCAGAGGGCGATGGTTGAAGGTTGTTTTTGTTACTGGAGCTTGTGTCCAGCAGTGTCCTGCAGAGATTGGTGCTGGGTCCCTTGTTGTTTTTAGTATACATTAATGATCTGGACTTTAATGTAGGAGTTTGTAGATGACATGAAAATTGGTGGTGTGGTAAATCATGAGGAGCAAGGCCTCAGATTACAGGACGATATAGACAGGTTGGTTAGATGGGCAGAAGAGTGGCAAATGGAATTTAACCATGAAAAGTGTGAGGTAATGCATTTTTGGAGGACTAACAAGGCAAAGGAATATACAATGAATGGTTGGACCCCAGGAAGTACAGAGGATCAAAGGGACCTTGGTGTGCAGGTTCACAGACCTCTGAAGATAGAAGGATAGGTAGATAAGGTGGTTAAGAAGGCATTGAATATAAGAGCAGCGAGGTTATGCTGGAGTTGTATAAAACGCTGGTTAGGTCCCAGCTGGAGTATTATATACAGTTCTGGTCACCACAATATAGAAAGGAAGTGATTGCACTGGAGAGGGTGCAAAGGAGATTCACCAGGATGATGCTTGGGCTGGATCATAGAACATAGATCATACAGTGCTGAAGGAGGCCATTCAGCCCATCGAGTCTGCACCGACCCACTTAAGCCCTCACTTCCACCCTATCCCCGAAACCCAATAACCCCTCCTAACCTTTTTTTGGTCACTGAGAGCAATTTTATCATGGCCAATCCACCGAACCTGCACGTCTTTGGACTATGGGAGGAAACCGGAGCACCCGGAGGAAACCCCCGCAGACATGGGGAGAACGTGCAGACTCCGCACAGACAATGACCCAGCAGGGAATCGAACCTGGGAGCGCCAGGGTCACTTGTGTTGCCGTGCTGCCCCTATCGTTTCAGCTATCAAGAGAGACTGGATAGGCTGTTCTCCCTGGAGCAGAGAAGGCTGAGGGGGACCTGATTGAGGTGAACAAAATTATGAAGGACTTAGATAGGGTGGATAGGAAGTTACCTTTCCCCTTACTGGAGGAGTCAATAACCAGGGGCATAGATAAGTTAATGGGCAGAGTATTAGAGGAGATGTGAATCCTCCGGTTTCCTCCTACAAGTCCCTAAAAACATGCTTGTTAGGTGAATTGGGCATTCTGTACCCAAACAGGCGCTGTCGTGTGGCGACTAGAGGATTTTCACAGTAACTTCATTGCAGTGTTAATATAAGCCTACTTGTGACACGAATAAAGATTATTATTACTAAAAATCTTTTCACCCAGAGGGTGTTTGGAATCTGGAACTCACTGCCTGAAAGGGAGGTAGTGGTTGGAACCCTCACAATGTTTAAGAAATATTTTGATTGGCACAAGAAGTGCCATTGCATGTAGGCTGCGGGCCAAGTGCTAGGAAATGGGATTTGCTAGGTCGGTGCAGACACTGCGGGATTCTTTCTGTGCTGTAAAACTCTATAAGAATGGATTTGAGCTCAAATGTTCAAGCCGTAAATCAAACACTGTGTACCTGATATGATTCGACATCCTCATTTTTAATTGTTTGCTGAAGAATTAGGGCAACAGAAATAGAAAGTTGGGTTCACATTCAGAACATTTGTCCCATTTTGAGATGTGGGTGGGAGTTGTACATTTCTAGTATAACATTTGACAAAGTCCCAAATGTTGTAAACACTTCAATGGCATTGAAACAATAATTTAAATACACCTGCCAGTACAATTTTTATTCTGTGATGATCACTCTCTCTAGTTTGTTATTGTGAGCATGAATTCCTCCACTTAAGAGAAACATTTCTGGTATTAATTAAGCTAACCCTAGTCAGCCTTCCAATATAGTTCATGGGAGGCCTGCATCCTCACCTCACTCCATGCTTGCAGAGTGGTGCTATCTGAAGTTATGGGGGCGATTCTCCGAGCCCTGCGCCGGGCCGGAGAATCGGCGGAACCGCGCCATGACGCCCCGACGCCAGCACGCGATTCTCTGAGGTGTGGAGAATCGGCACCATTTGCGCCAGCGTGTTTGATGCGGCGTCGGCCACGGGCCGTTGGAATCGGCGGGGCCGCCGATTGTCCGGCCCGGATTGGCTGAACGGCTGCTCGGATACGACAAAGTCCCACTTGCGCCGTTCACCCCTGGTTGCTGCCGGCAGGAACTCTACGCGAAGTGTCGGGGGCGGTCTGTGGGGTGGGGAAAAGCGATCCTTCACCGGGAGGGAGGGGGGGCCCTCCAATGGGGTCTGGCCCGCGATCGGGATCCACCGATCGGCCTCTCCCCCCGGGCCTACTTTCCTGCGCGGCCGACCCCTGAACACCGACGCCATGTTGAGTCAGGGCCGGCGCGCTGAAGTAGTTCCCCGCGCATGTGCAGGTTGGCGCGGCCCAACTGTGCATGTGAGGGTTGGCACGGTGCCCATTTGGCACCGGGAAGAGAGGTTCGAGCGGCGTGAACCGCTCCAGCGCTATGCTGGCCCCCATGCCTGTTTCACACCATCGTGAAACGTGACGGCGTTCACAACGGCGTGAACACTTCGTCTTCATTTTGGAGAATCGCCCCCTATATATAACCAATTCTCTCTCTCTGGAAAGGAGCAAGTTGTCTGTGGTCCTTTGTGGACTATTGCTAATTGCTAACTGGTGCAAGAGCTGAGGAAACACAAGGGCCGGGATTCTCCAATCCCGTGGCCAAGTTCTGACGCCGGCGTGAGAAGCGGCACAAGCCGCTCCGGCGTCAACGGGCCTCAAGTGGCAGGGAACCACCCCTTCCTATGGGGGCTAGTACGGCGCGTAGTGGTGGTGTCCGCAGCTCCGGCGCCCGAAAACCGGCGCGCTACAGGGGCCCAGCGCGGAGGAACATAGGCCCCACGGAACTAGCCCGCCTGCCAATCGGTAGGCCCCGATCGCGGGCCAGGCCACCGTGGAGGCTACCCCCGGGATCGGATCCCCCCGCCCCCCCCCCTCCCCAACAAGGAAAGCCTCCGCAGGCAGAACCACGAGGTCCCACCGGGACCATACATAACACACGTCGGTGGGACTCGGCCGAACTCGGCGGGCACTCAGCCCGTCGAGTCCTGGAGAATCGCCGGGGGGCCGCTTTTAACAGCCCCCAACCGGCGAGGCGGCGATCCCGCGGGCGCCTGAAAATCGGCGCCAGAGAATCGGCGAGCTGGCATTGGGACGGCGTGGCGCGCTTCCCGCGCCCTGCCGGCGATTCGACGACCCGGTGCGAGCTCGGAGAATCCCAGCCAAGAAATTCAGATAAATCCATGAATTGACCTCTCCCCCTTTACCACTCAATCCCATTAACTACTTGATTGTGCTAAGCAGTTAAAATTGGAGTCAGCACTGAGCTGCTATCAGCTAATATAATACATATAAAATAAAAACAGAAAATGCCAGAAATACAAATCATGCATGTCAACATGTGGAAAAAAAAGACAATAGATCAGGCTATTTAACATTTTTTGTGCTAGGCTGCAGTTTTCTTAAGCAATGAATCCCATTAGAGCCATAATCGACAACTTTATTCACCGCCACCTTAGTATTATTGTGCGCTGATTTAACAATGAGTTAAAATGTTTACTGAAGAACACTAGAAATGCCTATCCCATCCTTATATCACCCAACATCATTAGGCCATTGTGTCAATACTAAGGCTGCTGCGTCAGGTTTCTTGTCAAGTGATTGATAAAGATATTAAAAATAAGAAAAGATTAATTTTTGATTTGATGTTCCTGATGGGGAGACTTACCCAACTGAGCATATCGTGCAAATGCTGACTTGCATTGTGTGCAATCTTCCAACCATCTCTGGGTGTTAGAAAATTAGTCAGTGAGTCCAAATTACTGGCTGATTTTGTCAGCGGACACTTGCTTGCACAATATTTGATGGTGATTTTATATGAGAATGATTGCTATAAGTTGCTGGGCAGAGCAAATGAACACATTATGCTCTATAGTTTTAAGTCCCAGATCGCAGAAAATGTATTGCGTACTGTATTCCTGCCAATTCTATGCACTTTGAAAATAGGGTATCATAGAATCCCTCCAGTGCATAAAGAGGCCATTCGGCCCATCAAGTCTGCACTGACCCACTGAAAGAGCACCATACCTAGGCCAACACTCCCGTCCTATCCCATAACCCCACCCACCTTTGGACACTAAGGGGCAAAATTGTCAATCCACTGTGGCTCTGTGAGGCAGCAGTGCTAACCAGTCTGCCACCATGCCACCCACCATGGGGTATGAATGGGGTGGATTTCTTGAACCCTGTGGGAAATCCTGAAAGTGGCCACCCAACATGGGCACCCAGGCATCTCAGGTAACTATCCAATGAAGGCAGCTGTAAATCGCAATGCTGGTTCTGGATGACAGGATGGGAGTTGGGTGGTGGAGGAGGAGGGGTGGATGCGCAAGGTCAGTGGTTCTCCCTCTGTCCTTTCGTCCTCTTTGTAAGGAGGCCTACATGTCTGCCGACAATATTAAATCACTCCTTCAGGGATTGAGGTCACGACGCAGGCCTGGACCCTCAGGTGGACCTTATTTCCATCTCATTCCTGGAGCCACTGCTTATGCTGGATTGGAGGCAGCACTGAAGGCACAATTTTGGGCAACTCTTGATAAGTAAGGAAAGGACAGGCCTTGGAGCGATTTCACAGCTGGGTGTGCAGCAGAATGTTCTAAAGCATTTCATGGCTGGTGCCAGAAATTGGCTGCCATAGCCTATTGAATTATTGTTGGCCTGACTTCTATCAGGAGGGAATCAAATAAGCTTCTATTCCACTGGAGCAACTGAGGCAAGACTGGTGGCAACTTAGCCAGTTGATGACTTGCATGTGGAAGAAAGGCAGACATTTCAATGCTGGAAAGGTAACAGCGATCTGGCACAATGAATATGGCGCAGAGTTCCACCTCACTCACCCAGTATCCTAGATGTTCTTAAAGTACTGTGAACCCTTGGGCTGCATTTTCTACTGTAGGAGGAGGGGTGGAGACCTGGATTGAAAATTAATTTCCAGAGGTTGTCAATGGACCCTAATGCCTCTGGAATGTGATGCAGTTTTCAATGGGAACAGATGGTCTATTAAGCTTCTTAAAGAGCTCATCAACAAGCCAGGGAGAGCCAGTCGATTTTCAATTCAGAGATAACCAAACCCAAACATCCTGGTTCGCGTGGTGCAAGCTGTTGAGTTGTTCAATGGGCGGAGCTGTAATTTTTAAAGCCATAAATGTTTTTGCCTCCAGAGGTTTCCCTGTCAGATTAGGTACCGTACCATTTGATCTATTCTCTGAGTACTGGGAATGTGACCCTTTTGAATTGTTGTCTACTCTCCTGTGCAAGGCTGTGGCAGGCTCCATTATGGCTGCTCTCTACATTTGCTGCTTCTGCTCCAACAGGTACCTCCCATTTCCTTGCAGAGTTTGGCAGCAGAAATTGAGTGCCGGACCTGCCTCCGATCCAATTCGGGTACAGTCACAAAATAAGGGGTCTTTCAGTTAAGATGGAGATGAGGAATCTCAGAAGGTCATTTAGCTTTGGAATTCTCTACCCCAGAGAGCAGAGGAGACTCGATCAAAGACTGAGTTGGACAGATTTTTAAACTGCAAGGAAGTCAAGGGTTGTAGGTGGCAGGCAGGAAAGTAGAATTAAGGCCAAAATCTTATTGAATGATAAAGCAGGCTTGAGAGGCCAAATGGTCAATTTCTGTTCCTATTTCTTATGTTCTTGTGAGTGTCAGAACCAGGAAATTATCTGGGTGTCAGGTTTCCAACCCTGAAATGAAAATCCAATCCATGGCTCTAAATTTGTTCAATGTCTTTCTTTTTCAATTGCAGGATACTATAGTAACAATAACTATCCAGAGTCCCACAGGCTGGGATCCATGATTGACCAACACGTATCTGTTATTAGTAGTGTTAGCAGCATTCGTTCAGTAATTGATTACAATGACATCCATGATCCACTCAACATTCTGGATGACAGTGGACGGAAACAGGGGGGATCATTCTATGCAGATTCATCACCATTAGTTTGTCGAGCTCCTGTAGGTGAGTTGATGAAATACGGATCATACCTGAGACCATTTATATGTTTCTGTTCGCAACAACTATTTACAATGGCCTATGTATACATATCGGCCCACAAAACATTGTGACAACCCGAGTCCCCATGGCCCACGCAACAGGAAAATCTAATACTGATCACCAGCAGGGGCAGGACACATACTCGGGTCTCCTCCAGCCCAAATCAGCTCCTCGTTGGTCCTCTCTGTAAGGTGACTTGTCAAAATGTATATTTTTTAAATGACCTTTCTTCAGGGGCTCAGGCTGTTTACCTAAACTGGATTCCTCTTCCCAGACCCTTTCTGCCCAGGGTATTGTTCCACATGGATTTGTATAAAAATGATCTATTAACCAACCTTGTAAACACACACACATACACACATACACACACACATACACACACACACACACACCCATCCATTGATTCTGACTACATCTCCCGCTGCCTTGGGAAAGCGGGCAGCATAATCTTTTTTTAAATTTTAAGTACCCATATCATTTGTTTTCCAATTAAGGGGCAATTTAGTGTAGCCAATCCATCTTCACTGCACATCTTTGGTTTGGGGGAGGATGAGACCTATGCAAACACGGGGAGCATGTGCAAAGTTCACACGGACAGTGAGCCGGGGCCGGGATCGAATATGGGTCCGCGGGGCCGTGAGGCACGGTGCTGCTCCAAGCGGGCAGCATAATCAAAGACCCTCCCACCTGGGTTATTCTCTCTTCCAATCTCTTCTATCAGGCAGAAGATACAAAAGTCTGAGGAAATGCACTAACTGGTTCAAAAACTGCTTCTTTCCCGCCATTACCAAACTCTTGAATGACCCGCTTATGGACTGAACTGATCTCTCCTGGCATCTTCTGTACTGTGTAGCACTGCACCCAATGTCTATATCTAAGTATTTACATTGTGTATTATCTTGTCCTATGTTTTTCATGCATGGAACAATCTGACTGAACTGTACACAGAACAATATTTTTCACTGTACCTCAGTACACATGACAATAAATCTAAATCTAAACAGAGGTGGAGGCAGCCTGCTGCCTTTTGTGCCCTGTGGCCTTTGATGACCTTGGTGGGCAACCTCTGGAAAGCCTAGAGCCAAAATGCCCCGGCCGACTTACTGGCTGTTATATTTGTTGGATTTGGAGCCTCCATTATAGCTTCCATTTTCTTAGGTGCCTTGTGTAAACCCTTACTCTCGATTACGTGACCTAGATATCGTACTGATTGTTGAATGAAATCACACTTATCTTTCTTCACAGTGAAGGTGTTTCAATCTGGCTTCTAAGTTACACAAGTGTTCTGGTTCATTGATACCAGTAATTAGTATATCATCAAAGTAATGTTGTACCTCCTGTAAAACACTAAGGATCTGGTCCATGGATCGTTGAAATAAAGCAGGTGCTGACGTTATTTCAAAAGATAACCTATTATAACAGAAAAGGCTTTTATCTGTGATAATGGTGAGCAGGTGTTGAGATTCAACTCCAAAATTCATTTGCAGGTAAGCCTGTGATCGCCTGCTGAACTTCTGTTCTCCTGCTAGGAGGGCAAACAAATCTTCAATTAATGGTAGCGGGTATTGATCCACGCATAGAACGCATAGAATTGTTCCATCTTGCTTCATTACAGGCACATTGGGGATTGCCCAGTCACTGGTAATGACGGGTTCTAAGACTTCTGTATCCAGAAGTCTCTTCAGTTCAGATTCTACATTTGGACGTATAGCTAAGGGTACTGCTCTCGCCTTCAGACACTTCAGCTGGCTATTTTTCTTGATCCTTGAAGACCCTTGTACTCCTTTCATGGACTCCAGTGTGTCCTCGAATACACTGCAGTATTTTTCAAGGATGGTCTGTAAATATCTTTGAATGAACTAAGCTGTTCACAGCACCCCACTTTAATTTGATCTTTTCCAACCAAGAACAGCCAAATAGAACTGGAAAAACTCCTCAGACCACATGAAGTGGCAGCTCCATTGTTTGCCAACTTAACTCTACTTTGACTGTGATGCAGCCTCGTAGAGGCACAATTTCCTTAGTGCAGGCCCTCAGGATAATATGTGCTGGCTTCAATGGTAGGTGATTCAATTTCTGTTCACAGATGGTCTCAGGAATTAAGGAGACAGAAGCCCCCATATCGACCTCTATTTTTACAGGTTGTCCATTCAGTTTTCGAATTGCCCAGAAATGTTGCAATTCATCTTGTACAGATCGCACATTCAACTTCAGTTCCTCATCAGAACCATGTGCTGTATTTTCATTGTTGTTCTTCTTATTTTCTTTCACATTGTGAATTTTCTTTGTTGCAATTGTCTTATTTCTTCTTTGAGAAGTGTTCTGTGTTTTCCTTGAACCTTCTTCTCTGGAGAAACTGTTTTACTCCAGCAAGCTCTTGATGTGTGACCAATTCTGCCAGAATGTTTGCATTGACTATTCTTCCAGCAATCAGCCTGTGAATGGCCCCTTTTCGCACAGCGATGACTCGCCTGTTGCTGGGTAGACATTTTCTGGGCCATAGTCAGTTTATGGATCCTCGTGCCTACTCTGAGCTAAGAAGCCTCTTTAGCAATAAGCTCTATTGAAATGGCAATACCTTTTAAAAAAATTTATTTTTATAAATTTAGAGTATCCTAAAAAGTTTTTCCAATTCAGGACAATTTAGCGTGGCCAATCCACCTACCCTGCACATCTTTGGGTTGTGGGGGTAAAACCCACGCAAACAAATGGAGAATGTGCAAACTACACACAGATAGTGACCCAGAGCCGGGATCGAACCTGGGACCTCGGTGCCTTGGGGCAGCAGAGCTAACCACTGCGCCACCGTGCTGCCCCCAAAACAGCAATACCTATTGCTGTTTTTAAACTTAGATATTGTTCTGTTAATTACGTTCACTGAATGGTCTCATTACTCAACCCGCAAACCAAGTGATCTCCAATGGCATTATCAATCGAGCCACTAAATTCGCAAAGCTTTGCGAGGCACTTGAGGTCACCACAAACTGCACTATGTTTTCCCCCTCTAGCTGATTCCTTCGGTGAAATCAAAATCTCTCCTTGATAATTAATGGCTTTGGTGCATAATGGTATTCTAATATTTTACCCAATTCTTGATCAGATTTGTCACCAGAACAAGCGTCTGGGTAAGTTAAAAGTTTTGCTTCCAACTGTACTAAGAAAAGCAGGGACCTGAAAATCTTCTGAAATTTTATTGGCTAGGATATAATAGTGGAATCTCTCTCATAGTGATTTCCAATTTTCTGTGACTTCCTCAAATGGACCTATGGCACCTAAGTTTTCTGTTATTTTTCAGCGATATTTGAATGCTCTCTCAACTTCCCTTATATCAATGAGAATCCACTTCAGATACACTCTGCCTAAGACATGTCTAGAGAATGGCTGGAGCAAAACTGTCCTCATTATTTTGACATTAAAATTTATTAATATACTAGGCTAGTAAAAATCAACTGAGATTTGATCCTCCCCTTTTTTGTGAAAGGGAATTTGATAGTGTGCCAAATATGCATCACCAAATATACCCTATCACAGTACTTTTGTTTTGAAAGGAATCCTCACAGACTATACTTAATAGAACCTTCTCAGCGTGTGTAGTGATGTACTAACAACAAAATGTTTATATATATTTTGCCTTTAACTTAAAAAAATGTCTCAAGGCAATATCTGAAGCAGTTGAAGCTCCTTCATTGAATGTTTTCAAGATAAAGATAGATAGTTTTTTGGAGAATAAAGGAATAAAGGGTTATGGCGTTCGGGCGGGAAAGAGGAGCTGAGTCCACAAAAGACCAGCCATGATCTCATTGAATGGCAGAGCAGGCTCGAAGGGTCACATGGCCTACTCCTGCTCCTATTCTTATGTTCTAAGACACCTTTCCGAATAGGCAGTAAAAGCCAATTGGCAAGAATCCATTAACACTGATAATCCGCAGGGGCCATGGAGGTGTAGACCAAAAAGAGTTCTTATTCATTAACGATCATTGTTCTGGGCAACACTGGATCTGCTCTTCTGGAAATTATTTAAACATAGAGATTTTGAATTAAATCTGGTGCCATAATTTATTTTTTAGTGGTGCTTAAAATGGTGACAAACAAGCTTAATTTAATCTGAATGCAGCACATAAAACATTTCCTGGTTTCTGAAGTGAACATCCTGACATAAAAACTTTTGAGCAATAGCAAGTGTCGTGTTGGGTGTCCTGGTTCACAAACAAGCCAACAATGCTGGAAGTGGTGTAACGCTATTTTATTAACTGTTCAACTATGCTAACATACTGTAAACATGGGTATAAGCAATACCAGCTTAACTGTGGACCCTTTCCTATCACTAGCTATGGTGAGGCACTCAGCACATGGTGAATGTCTGTGATGCAGGCTGTGAGCTCTGTGCTCTGAGCTGGCTGCTGCTAGAATGAGCGGGAACTCTCCTGTCCCCTGTCTTTATAGTGCTTGTGCTCTCACTGGTGATTGGCTGCGGTATTATGTATGCTGGTTGGTCCTACTGCATGTCCATCAGTGTGTGTATGTGATTGCACCATAATGTACTGATGTATATTATGACATCCCCCTTTTTTACAAAAAACATGTGCCTATGTAAGAATAAATAACGTGTAATGAGTGTATCTGACCATGTGTGTGCAGTATTTACATAACTATGTACATGAGGCTAGTCTATATACACGGGAAGGTGCCTGGTGCAGAGAAAAGAAAAACAAGGTGTTACACCAACAACAAAACTAATAACGAATGCTCTAAACAAACTAGTGAAATGCTGAAACAGGATGAAAGAACAAAGCATTGAGTCCAACATTGTAAGGCTCATAAATCAAGTCTCTGAGGTGGGCGACAAACTCGGGTTAACCGCCTCAAGGGTGGGTCAGGAGCCACCGGCTGAGGATCGGGCCGGGCCACGGCCAAATGAGGAGGATGCAGAGTATCCGGGAGCTCTACAAAGTCCAGGTCGGGGACAACAGGAGGGCGTGGCACCGGTGGAGGATCGCGTAGCGAGCGTGGAACCAGACGAAGGGCACACCGGCGAATGGAGCCATCAGGCAGACGAACCAGGAATGAGCGGGGAGCTACCAGCCGAAGAACCACAGCAGTCGCAGACCAGCCACCCTCCGGAAGATGGATTCGGACGTTGTCACCTGGCGCCAGAGCAGGAAGATCAGTCGCTCGAGCATCATGCGCCGCCTTGTGCTGCGCGCGAGACTGTTGCATCCGCTGAAGGACCGGAGCGTGGCCGAGGTCTGGGACGTGAATGGACGGTACAGTAGTCCTGAGGGTGCGACCCATCAGCAGCTGGGCTGGTGACAGGCCCGTGGACAGTGGAGCCGAGCGATAGGCCAGCAAGGCGAGGCAGAAGTCGGATCCTGCATCAGCAGCCTTGCAGAGGAGCCTCTTTACGATGTGGACGCCCCTTTCTGCTTTGCCATGTTGTGCAGGCGTACAACCTCGCGATAGCTGGAAAAATAATCAACTATGAGAACATAGTCCCTGCCGAGCGCATGGAACAGGTCCACGCCTACCTTAGACCAAGGGGATGTGACCAACTCATGGGGTTGAAGGGTCTCCCGTGGTTGGGCCGGCTGGAACAGCTGACAGGTGGGGCAATTGAGCACAGTGTTGGCAATATCCTCATTTATGCCAGGCCAGTAGACAGCCTCTCAGGCCCTCTGTCGGCACCTCTCTACGCCGAGATGGCCCTCGTGCAGCTGCTCTAAAACCAGGTGATGCATGCTGTGTGGGATCACGATGCGGTCCAGCTTCAGGAGGAAGCCACCAACAACTGCCAGATCATCTTGAATATTATAGAACTGCGGGCATTGTCCCTTGAGCCATCCGGCAGTCATGTGGCGCATCACACGTCAGGGGGTCAGCCGCAGGGGGTCAGCCGCAGTCTCACAGCGAATGTGGGTTAGGCGTTCATCCATGGCCGGCAGATTGGCGGCCGTGAAGGCCACATGGGCGTCGACTTGGCAAACGAACCCCTCTGGGTCGGACGGAGTGGTGACTGCCCTGGACAGAGCGTCGGCTATGATCAGGTCCTTACCCAGTATGTACACGAGCTGGAAATCGTATCTCCGGAGCTTGAGCAGAATGCGTTGTAGGCGAGGGGTCATGTCATTGAGGTCTTTTTGGATGACGCCGACCAGCGGGCGATGGTCGGTCTCCACAGTGAACTGGGGAAGGCCATACACCTAGTCATGGAACTTGTCGACACCGGTCAACAGGCCTAGGCACTCCTTCTCAATTTGCGCATAGCGCTGCTCTGTGGGGGTCATGGCCCATGACGCATAGGCAACAGGGGCCCATGACGAGGCGTCATCTCGTTGCAGGAGCACCGCCCCTATGCCAGATTGGCTAGCGTCCGTTGATATTTTTGTCTCCCTTGCAGGATTGAAAAACGTCAATACCGGGGCGGTGGTCAGCTTGACCTTGAGCTCCTCCCATTCGCGCTGGTGGGCGGGAAGCCACTGGAAGTGCGTTGTCTTCCTAACTAGGTTGCGGAGAGCCGTGGTATGGGAAGCGAGGTTAGGGATGAACTTTCCTAGGAAGTTGACCATTCCTAAGAACCGGAGCACTGCCTTCTTATCCGCCAGCTTCTGCATGGCCGTGATGGCTGCCACCTTGTCCGCATGTGGCCGCACACCCAACCGGGAGATGTGGTCTCCTAAAAATTTGAGTTTGGTCTAGCCGAAAGAACATTTGGCTCTGTTGAGGCACAGGCCTTGGTCCCGTATTCGCTTAAAAACGCGTTGGAGGCGACTGATATGCTCCTGCGGGGTGGTGGACCAGATGATGATGTCGTCCACATAGACCCGCACACCCTCGATGCCCTCCATCATTTGCTCCATGTTGCGGTGGAACACTTCAGATGCTGATATGATTCCAAATGGCATTCTATTGTAGCAGTACCTGCCAAATGGGGTGTTGAAAGTACACAGCTTTCTGCTGGACTTGTCCAATTGAATCTGCCAGAAGCCCTTTGATGCATCCAGCTTGGTGACTATGTTGGCTCGAGCCATCTCGCACGCGATCTCCTCACGCTTGGGGATAGGGTAATGCTCCCGCATGATGTTACGATTTAAATCCTTCGGGTCGATACAGATCCGGAGCTCGCCGGAAGGCTCTTGACGCACACCATGGAACTGACCCAGTCGGTTGGTTCCGTCACTCTGGAAAGCACTCCTTGGTCCTGGAGGTCCTGCAGCTGCTGCTTGAGGCGGTCCTTGAGGGGTGCTGGGACTCTGCGAGGTGCATGAACCACAGGCGTGGCGTCCTGTTTGAGCAGGATTTTGTATGTGTAGGGAAGTGTGCCCATGCCTTCGAAGACATCTCGGTGTTGAGTGATGATGGCACTTAGTTGCGCCTTGAAGTCCGCATCTTGGAAGTCAGACGTGTCCTCTGGAGAGAGGGAACGTACGCGCTGCACGAGGTTGAGGAGCTTGCACGCCTGTGCGCCTAGCAGGGAGTCCTTTGAGGAGCCCACGATCTCGAAGGGTAGGGTGACTTTTCGCGAGTTGTGCATCACCTCGAGTTGGCATGACCCGGTGGCGGGGATGACGTTACCATTATAGTCGACCAGTTGGCAATTGGATGGAAGAATTGTTGGTTTGACCCCCAGGGTTTGAAATGCTGACCATGCGAGAATGGTTAAATCGTTGTGAGTTGGCAGGCTGGGCTGCTTGACAGCAGGCAGCATATGGCCAAGCCTGCCACAGCGTAGGCACTGTCGCGATTTTGCAGGGCATTGCCGCTTTAAGTGGGCGGAGCCACAGTTGCTGCACGTCGTGACATCAGTGCGCTCGTTGCACCACCGCGCATGCACAGTACGGTCTTGCGTGGTGCGGGCCTGCGCATCACGTTCCTCCACGTCACCGTCCCCTCGTTTGCCGCGTACAAGCGCGGGAGGCCTCGGAAAGCGTTCGAAATGGCCGCCCTCCTCCAGACTGCGGCCCGGGAGGTGTTCGATCGTTTGTACCCGTTCCGCCTCATGGAGCCCTTGCCGCGCCGTTTCAGCTGCCTGCGGAATGCTACCGGCTGGTGGCATTCTCATGCAGGACACAGGTCTCGATGGCAGTCGCTAGGGTTAGTTGCTTAACTTTAAGGAGCTGCTGATGCAGGGTGTCCGACATGACCCCAAAAACAATCTGGTCGCGTATCATGGAGTCGGAGGTGGGCCCGTAGCCGAAGGATTGCACGAGGATGCGGAGGTGTGTTAAATAGGATTGGAAAGGCTCGTCCTTACCCTGCAAGCGCTGCTGGAACAGGTACCTTTCGAAGCTTTTGTTGACTTCAACACTGAAGTGTGTGTCGAATTTGAGGAGCACCGTCTTGTACTTGGCCTTGTCCTCGTTGTCTGCGAATATCAGGGACTTAAAGATGTGGATGGCATGTTGCCCAGCCGTGGAGAGAAGAAGGGCTATCTTCCTGGTGTCCGATGCATTCTCCCTGTCCGTGGCCACGAGGAAGAGCTGGAAGCGCTGTCTAAATATCTTCCAATTTACCCCGCGATTGCCAGCGATGCGGAGCGGCGGCGGCGAGTTGATGTTCTCCATGCTGTAGGATGCCGGAATGCTGAGAAGTTGCAGGTAGGTCTCACAAGTGCTAGATTGCGGCCACTGCTTGTACCATGTTGTGTTGGGTGTTCTGGTTCACAAACAAGCCAACAATGCTGGAAGTGGTGTAACGCTATTTTATTAACTGTTCAACTATGTTAACATACTGTAAACGTGGGTATAAGCAATACCAGCTTAACTGTGGACCCTTTCCTATCACTAGCTATGGTGAGGCACTCAGCACATGGTGAATGTCTGTGATGCAGGCTGTGAGCTCTGTGCTCTGAGCTGGCTGCTGCTAGAATGAGCGGGAACTCTCCTGTCCCCTGTCTTTATAGTGTTTGTGCTCTCACTGGTGATTGGCTGCGGTGTTATGTATACTGGTTGGTCCTACTGCATGTCCATCAGTGTGTGTATGTGATTGCACCATAATGTGCTGATGTATATTATGACAGCAAGTAGACTTATTTTCGGTGTCTTCCACCTGACGAAGTAAAAGAAGAACTTGTGGGGTGGGGGGGTTGCTGCTCAGCAGTTGCCGAGCTAAATTCTACTTCCAAGTGTCAACAAGTTGCATTCATGTAATGCCTTTAACATACAAAAAGGCCAAAAGCTCATCGGAGGACTTCCAAAATTTGTTTCCATTAACAAGCTAATGACCAAATGAAGGTATGAGGAGTCAATTTACTCCCATCCGAATAATCTCCCTGGGTGATTAATAAAATTCACAGCTGATCCTTCAAGTGTTGATCCATGGTTTGGGAGAGGGAGAACTTGAAATCCCTATTTGGACAGACATGATGGTAAGTATTCCCTTTTAGCACACTTAAGATATGCTTTGATTTAATTTATTATTGTCATTTGTATTAGTATACAGTGAAAAGTATCGTTTCTTGCATGCTATAGAGACAACGCATACCGTACATAGGGAAGGAAGGAGAGACTGCAGAATATAACGTTACAGTTATAGCAAGGTGTAGAGAAAAGATCAACTTAATACGAGGTAGGTCCATTCAAAAGTCTGAAGGCAGCAGGGAAGAAGCTGTTCTTGAGTCGGCTGGTACGTGAGCTCAAACTTTGGTATCTTTTTCCTGACAGAAGAAGGTGGAAGAGAGTATGTCCGGGGTGCGTGGGGTCCTTAATTATGCTGGCTGCCTTTCTGAGGCAGCGGTAATTATAGATAGATTCAATGGATGGGAGGCTGGTTTGCGTGATGGACTGGGCTACATTCACGACCTTGTGTAGTTTCCTGCGGTCTTGGGCAGAGCAGGCTCCATACCAAGCTGTGATACAACCAGAAAGATTGCTTTCTATGGTGCATCTGTAGAAGTTGGTGAGAGTTGTTGCTGACGTGGCACATTTCCTTAGTCTTCTGATATGCACACAATATTTTGAGATTTGATTCAGTTTTAAGTACAGTTCAGCCAACATGACTATTTCAGAAAATGTGGCTAATAATGAGGCAAGTATATAATGGGAAGAATCCATTAATGCCGCCAAGACCACCAGACCTGTACAACTTGCATGTCTATAAATGTACCCTAACTTGATTAATTCACTCAGAAAATCATCAATAACCATGATTAAAATTCTCAAGATGTATTTGAACCTTTTGACTCAGCGGGCTATTGGACAACAAAATAAAAAATCAGACTGTAGCTCTAGCATTAAAACTACACTATTTGACCCTGGCCAATTAAAGTGATAGACTCTATAAGAGAAAGGTAAATTTATGTCTTTTAATGCTTGATAATGTAAATCAATAATTAGAGTGATAAGAACATAAGAACATAAGAACTAGAAGCAGGAATAGGCAATCTGGCCCCTCGAGCCTGCTCCGCCATTCAATGAGATCATGGCTGATCTTTTGTGGACTGAGCTCCACTTTCCGGCCCAAACACCATAACCCTTAATCCCTTTATTCTTCAAAAAACTATCTATCTTTATCTTAAAAACATTTAATGAAGGAGCCTCTACTGCTTCACTGGGCAAGGAATTCCATAGATTCATAACCCTTTGGGTGAAGAAGTTCCTACTAAACTCAGTCCGAAATCTACTTCCCCTTATTTACTATGCCCCCTAGTTCTGCTTTCACCTGCCAGTGGAAACAACATGCCCGCATCAATCCTATCTATTCCCTTCATAATTTTATATGTTTCTATAAGATCCCCCCTCATCCTTCTAAATTCCAACGAGTACAGTTCCAGTCTACTCAACCTCTCCTCGTAATCCAACCCCTTCAGCTCTGGGATTAACCTAGTGAATCTCCTCTGCACACCCTCCAGTGCCAGTACGTCCTTTCTCAAGTAACGAGACCAAAACTGAACACAGTACTCCAGGTGTGGCCTCACTAAAACCTTATACAATTGCAGCATAACCTCCCTAGTCTTAAACTCCTTTCCTCTAGCAATGAAGGACAAAATTCCATTTGCCTTCTTAATCACCTGTTGCACCTGTAAACCAACTTTTTGTGACTCATGCACTAGCACACCCAGGTCCCTCTGCACAGCAGCATATTTTAATATTTTATCATTTAAATAATAATCCCTTTTGCTGTTATTCCTACCAAAATGGATAACCTCACATTTGTCAACATTGTATTCCATCTGCCAGACGCAAGCCCATTCACTTAGCCTATCCAAATCTGTCTGCAGACTTCCAGTATCCTCTACACTTTTTGCTTTACCACTTATCTTAGTGTCGTCTGCAAAGTTGGACACATTGCCCTCGGTCCCCAACTCCAAATCATCTATGTAAATTGTGAACAGTTGTGGGCCCAACACTGATCCCTGAAGGACACCACTAGCTACTGATTGCCAACCAGAGAAACACCCATTAATCCCCACTCTTTGCTTTCTATTAATTAACCAATCCTCTATCCATGCTACTACTTTCCCCTTAATGCCATGCATCTTTATCTTATGCAGCAACCTTTTGTGTGGCACCTCGTCAAAGGCTTTCTGGAAATCCAGATATACCACATCCATTGGCTCCCCGTTATCTACCGCACTGGTAATGTCCTCAAAAAATTCCACTAAATTAGTTAGGCACGACCTGCCCTTTATGAACCCATGCTGCGTCTGCCCAATGGGACAATTTCCATCCAGATGCCTCGCTATTTCTTCCTTGATGATAGATTCCAGCATCTTCCCTACTACCGAAGTTAAGCTCACTGGCCTATGATTACCCGCTTTCTGCCTACCTCCTTTTTTAAACAGTGGTGTCACGTTTGCTAATTTCCAATCCGCCGGGACCACCCCAGAGTCTAGTGAATTTTGGTAAATTATCACTAGTGCATTTGCAATTTCCCTAGCCATCTCTTTTAGCACTCTGGGATGCATTCCATCAGGTCCAGGAGACTTGTCTACCTTTAGCCCCATTAGCTTGCCCATCACTACCTCCTTGGTGATAACAATCCTAAACGATGAACGAATAATTGATATCTGTTGCCAAAATCAATTCTTACTTGATGTGGATTCTTAGATGGGCTGAGCGGCCTCCTGTGCTTTTTTGAATGACCCATTGAAGCAGGACCCACCGCGGGATATTCGGCGGCCCAGCTTTGACTTTCTGAAGGACCAGACGATCCCGGCGGCAGGCACGGCCGGAGAATCCGTCTGATTGCTCTAAGACTTGTAAGAACAGCAGTATTTGTAGAAATGCAGAAAATGTTCAAATGTGACTATTTTGCTCAGCCACGACACTGCTTTTATGGATGTTCAATCTTTTATTCCTCCAGAAACATAACCATTTATTGAACTCCTCACAATATTCTATTTAACATCTTGCTATGGTGATTTATTTTAATATTCCCATGATCTTTGTGTTAAACAATTCTGTTTAAATTTGCTATTTAATCTAATTAATCTAAAAAAAGACCGACTCACCGCACAGGACCTTCAACCGACGTTATACACCAGATACATCAATGACATTGTTTTCCTTTGGACTCACGGCGAAGAATCACTGAAACGACTACACAATGACATCAATAAGTTCCATCCAACCATCAGACTCACCATGGACTACTCTCCAAAATCAGTTGCATTCTTGGACACAATCGTCTCCATCAAGGACGGTCACCTCAGCACTTCGCTTTACCGCAAGCCCACGGATAACCTCACGATGCTCCACTTCTCTAGCTTCCACCCTAAACACATTAAAGAAGCCACCCCCCATGGACAAGCTCTCCGTATACACAGGATCTGCTCAGACGAGGAGGAGCGTAACAGACATTTACAGACGTTGAAAGATGCCCTCGTACGAACGGGATATGGCGTTCGGCTCATCGATCGACAGTTCCAACGCACCACAGCAAAAAACCGCACCGACCTCCTCAGAAGACAAACATGGGACACAACCGACAGAATACCCTTCATCGTCCAGTACTTTCCCAGAGCGGAGAAACCACAACATCTTCTTCACAGCCTTCAACACGTCATCGATGAAGATGAACATCTTGCCAAGGTCATCCCCACACCCCCACTACTTGCCTTCAAACAACCACGCAACCTCAAACAAACCATTGTTTGCAGCAAACTATCCAGCCTTCAGAACAGTGACCACGGCACCCCACAACCCTGCCATGGCAATCTCTGAAAGACGTGCCACATCATCGACATGGATACCACCATTACACGTGAGAACACCACCCACCAGGTACGCGGTACATACTCGTGCGACTCGGCCAACGTTGTCTACCTCATACGCTGCAGGAAAGGATGTCCCGAAGCGTGGTACATTGGCGAGACCATGCAGACGCTGCGACAACGAATGAACGGACATCGCGCAACAATCACCAGGCAGGAATGTTCCCTTCCAGTCGGGCAACACTTCAGCAGTCAAGGACATTCAGCCTCTGATCTCCGGGTAAGCGTTCTCCAAGGCGGCCTACAGGACGCGCGACAACGCAGAATCGCCGAGCAGAAACTTCTCGCCAAGTTCCGCACACATGAGCGCGGCCTCAACCGGGACCTGGGATTCATGTCGCATTACATTCATCCCCCACCATCTGGCCTGCGAAATCCTACCAACTGTCCTGGCTTGACACAATTCACACCTCTTTAACCTGGGGTTACCCCATCTCTAGATCTGTAAAGATTTAATCACCTGCTGATGCTCGCATTCCAAGCATTGTCTGACATCTTTGAATTTGTTTATATGTATGTTTCTGGAGCATACCTCTTCATTCACCTGAGGAAGCAGCACTCCGAAAGCTAGTGATATCGAAACAACCCTGTTGGACTTTAACCTGGTGTTGTAAGACTTCTTACTGTGCTCACCCTAGTCCAACGCCGGCATCTCCACATCATGTCTTAAATGAGAGAGACCCCTTATTTTTAAACTGTATCCCCTAGTTTTTCGTCTCTTCCAAAAGGGGAAACATCCTCTCAGCATCCACCCTGTCAAGTCCCCAGGACCCTCTATGTTTCAATAAGACCACCTCTCATTCTTCTCACCGCCACTGAATATAGGCACAAGCTGTCCAACCTTTCCTCATAAGATAACCCTTCATCCCAGGAAGCAGTCAAGAGAATCTTCACTGAAGGTTCCTATCTTAAATAATGGAACTAAAACTGTACAAAGTACTCCAGATGTAGTTTCCCCAACACCCTGTTCATAGCTGTAGCAAAACGTCTCTACTTTTATATTCTATTCCCCTTGCAATAAACAGCATTCAATTTGTCTTTCTTATCATTTGCTGTACCTGCACACCATCTTTTAGGGATTGATATACCAGGACACCAGATACCTCTCTACCTCAGACTTCTGCAATCTCTCTCCATTTAAATAATATGCTGCTTTCCAATTCTTCCTGCCAAAGTGGACAAGTTCCCTTTTTTCCACATTATACATCTGCCAAATTTCTGTCCACTCGCTTAACTTATCAAAACCCCTTTATAGATTTTGGGGGCGACTTTGAGCCCACGTTAGCCATCAGCAAGAATGGCGAAGTAGGTGTAAGCAGGCATGAATCAGGAAATGCGATTCTCGCCGGCAAGATCGCATTTCCTGATTTTCCACGCCCCTCGTTGGTGATGTAACGAGATTCCCGCCATGTCATCCTCCCCGTGTGTGCGTGGGTTTCCTCCGGGTGCTCCGGTTTCCTCCCACAGACCAAAGATGTGCAGGTTAGGTGGATTGACCATGATAAATTGCCCTTAGTGTTGGGTGGGGTTACTGGGTTATGGGGATAGGATGGAGGTGTTGACTCGGTGCAGACTCGATGGGCCGAATGGCCTCCTTCTGCACTGTAAATTCTATGAATTCTATGATGTAAGGTCGGGAACCTCATTTATACATCAATATATCATTGACGAGCCCACGCGCCGGGACTTGCCCCCTCACTGAATATTCATCGGTCATCGACGTGGCGATTTACAACTGGATGGGGTCCCTTGAGATGCCAGGCTGCTTGGGCAGAGTGGGGGAGAGTCTGACAAGGGGTGGTCCCCAGCTTCATGAGGGCAGAAGACCCTCACACGGGGGGAGGACGAGTCTGCCAGAATGAACATCCACACTCAGGCAGCACTTTGTAGCCTGAGGGCATGAGCTGTCTGGAAGTGCAAGGTCACTGGTTAGTGAGACCAGGCTATCAGTGATTAGTGTATGGGTGTCTGGCTGTACAAGTTGGAAGGCTTTTTTAATCCAAGGCAGTTGAGAGCTGGAGGACTGAGAGTGTCCCCTCAGGATAAAGCTGACTGTAAAATGCAGCCCTTCCATGCATCAGGTATGCCTCGCCTGCCACAAGGGGAAGCCAGTTGCCCAATCAGTTCGCTGAACCTTCTTTGATGAGTCAATTGTGCCAGTTGAATTAGCATTGCAACGAATGAGTGTGCCAATGATTGGGTCCAATTGTTAACCTTTTGGAAGCTTAGCCCCCAAGAAGTGAACTCCAAGGCTAATACTCACGTTTCCATAACACACAGATGACTCAGATGTGGCACCCAATGGAAGGCATTAAGATAAATGCACTCATCAGTCACCCCGTTCAGGACATGATGGGTGGCAGCAGTGTATTCAGCCATGAGGTTAGAGCACAAGTTCTTTAAATGACTCAACTATCCTCACTCCTCACCCTTGGAGTAGTAACATGGCCCGTGGAGTTTTGCAAGAGTTGACGCGCTTTATTTAGCTGGAGTTGAGAGGGGCAACTGTGGTGAAGAAGTTATTGTGTGACGGGGAGAGAGTGAGGAGCATTGGCAAGGCGTCTTCATCAGGGGATGCAACTGGGAAGATGTCGCACATCCTCAGAAGGCTGAGGGTCAGGGCATTGTCAAGACTCCTCAACATTCACTATGATGTTCTCTGTCTTTCAGTTTTTAATTTGAGAGAATCATGGAGCCAGTTGAGCTGGCAATTCTTTTGATCACTGTCTAACAGCAGTACACTACCAGGAATAGCACCCTGCAGAGGAAGGTGAGCTGGGCCCACTGATCTTCCGGGAGCAGGACCACAGAAGACAGAGCTTCGGAGGAGACACTACCAACCACAGTTCCATTGTAGAACCTACTTCCAGATGTCAGAGATCCAGTGCGAATAAGACTGTGTCTGTCCCTGAAAGGCGGTGGACCACCTGTGCCAGGTGATGCAAGAGTTGACACCATATGGACTGGGAGGTCACCCATTGCCTGTAGCCTTAAAAGCCACTGTTGCTCTGAATTTCTATGCCAGCGGCTTGCTTCAGGGCTTCACGCCCTGGTGATCTGTGCAGCATCTGCCAGTCTGCCACACACAAGTGAGTAAGGGAGGAGCACTTTTTGCGAGACCCCACATGTGATTTTCCCACGTAGCATGCATACCCCAGGTGCAGAGTGTCATTGGCTGTACCCACATGGCTCTGCGCTCCCCATGGCAGCATGAGGTACTGTTTGTGAACCGCAAGTGATATCACCCCCTCAATGTCCAGATTGTCTGTGACCACGTGATTCACATTATGAAGGTATGTGCCCATTTCCCGAAAAGCATTTATGATAGTTACATGTTGGGGCGCTCCGTGATCCCAGCCATTTTTGAGTGAGAGCAGTGGCTGGAGGGGTGGCTTCTCGGGGACAAAGGTTACTCACTCAGGATGTGGCTGATGTCGCCAGTGCAGAGGCCACAATCACCCACCAAGACTTGCTACAATGAGGCTCACATGACAATGCATACATTGGTCGAGCAGACGATTGGACTGCTCGAGATGCGATTCCAGTGCCTGGATGGATGAGGAGAGCCCTCCAATACAGCCATCAGAGGGTATCCAGCATCATGATGGTCTGCTGCGCTCTGCACAACCTGGCATTGCAGCGGGAAGAGCAGCTGGACCTGGAGGAGATGGAGGAGGATGTCAAGGAGGGCAACAAAGATCAACCCACTGAATGAGGACCTCGTAGGATGGCTGGCCCACATGGGACGAAGGGCTAGAGATGCCCTCAAAGCCTCACAGTTTGGGGATGAGCAGGATTAGGGTGTGAAGACCTCTCCCACCATGGGGTCTGACATTCGTTCACTGCTTTGGGGCCTGCAGGAGGTCATCATGTAGTAGAATGGTGATGACTTGCAGTGAGGACAGCATGATGCTCCTCTTATTCTAGCTAAATATCTGACTTCCTGCCTGAGAGAGAGCTGAGTGCGACCTGTCACTGAACTGGGTGATCTAGGGGCCGAGAGAGGCTGAATGACACATCTCAGCTGCTGCTGCCTTTCCTGCAGTCAGGGTATGTTACTCAACCTACTGTCCAGGTGGACGAACTCCCACTTTTTCAGCTGATGGCATCCCCATTACTTGAGATTGCTGGCAGACATGGGAGGACTGAGTGTTGTTGTGGGGGTGCTACCATGCCAATCTCGGTGATGGGCATTGAAGTCCCCCACCCAAAGTACATCCTGGGCCTTTGTTATCCTCTTTTCAATTGTGTGCACAAAATGGAAGCGTTCTGATTCATCAGTTGAGGACGTTGGTAATCAGCAGGAGAAATCCTTGCCCATATTCGACCTGAGGCTTCATACAGTCCTGAGTCAAGCTGAGGGCTACAAAGCGCACTCCACTTTGACTGTATGCCAATGTGCCACAACTATGGTGCATCCGTTCTTCCAATGGAACACAACAAAACCAGGACTGATGAGGGACGTGTGTGGGATTATGGCTGTAAGGTGTGATCCAGTGAATATGACTATGTCAAGCTCTTGCTTGACCAGTCTGTCGGACAGTTCTCCCAATTTTGACACAACTCCCTGGAAGATGGCGAAGAGGACTCTGCAGGGTCCACTTTGCTGAGTTGTTTTAATACCTCAGTTGATGCTGCCTGATATTTTGGGTTTCGTTCTTATTTGTCTTTTTTGTCACAGTTTGAGACAAATGAATGGCTTGCTGCTCCATTTCAGGGACAGTTAAAGGCAAACCACTTTGCTGCCATTCTGGCCTCACATTTAGGCCAGACCAGGTTAGAATATCAGGTTTCCTTCCCTGGAAGACATTTATGAACCAGATGGGCTTTTATGACAATCCAGAAATTTTATGATCATCATTACTGAGACTAAGTACTTATTTCAGGTTATAAATAAATTTAAGTTCCATCTGTTGCACACGTGGGATTTGAACTCATGTTTCCAGTGTATTAATCCAAGCCCCTGGATTATGAGCCCAGTAACATGGCCACTATACTCCCATTCTCAATTAATTTGTTATTCATTATTAAATAATAGCAATTTTGTGTAATTTACTCTAGACCTGGGTATTATTTTAGATGTTTGTGGTTACTTTGCTCACAAAGTCAAATCTAAAATCCAGTTCCAATGTTGACAAGCAACTCTGTCCAAACAAGTTTTCAATTTTTCGAGGAGGTGATTGAGTGTGTAGATGAGGGTAGTGCAGTTGATGTAGTTTTTATGGATATCAGTAAAGCCTTTCACAAGGTTTCTATATGGGAGACTGATAAAGAAGGTAAAAGCACATGGGATCCAGGGTAACTTGGCAAGTTGGATCCAAAATTGGCTTAGTGGTAGTAGACAGAGGGCAATGGTAGAAGGCTGTTTGTATGACCGGAGGTTGGTATTCAGTGGCGTACCACAGGGATCAGTGATGGGTCCCTTATTGTTCGTGATATACATGAACGATGTAGATGAGAGTGTGAACAATGAATAGTACAGCACAGGAACAGGTCCTTCGGCCCTCCAACCCTACGCTGATCACGATGTCTGTCTAAACTAAAATCTTCTGCACTTCCAAGGTCCGCATCCCTCTATTCCCATCCTAGTCATGTGTTCGTTAAGATGCCTCTTAAACACTGCTATCATATATCCTTCCATCATCTCCCTGGCAGCGTGTTCCAGCACTCACCACCCTGTGAGCAAAAAAATGGGAGGGATGATAAATAAGTTTATATGGTCTTGGTTTTCAAGGAGATAGTCAGATGGGCAAATCAATGGCAGATGGAATTTAACCCTGAAAACTGAGGTGATGCACTTTGGAAGTAGTAACAAGACAAGGGAGTACTCAATGAATGGCAAGACACTAGGACACTATTCACCAAAGAGAAGGAATTGGTAGATGTTGAGTCTGGAGAAGGGGGTGTAGATAGCCTGGGTCACATTGTGATCCAAAAAGACGAGGTGTTGGGTGTCTTAAAAAATATTAAGGTAGATAAGTCCCCAGGGCCGGATGGGATCTACCCCAGAATACTGAAGGAGGCTGGAGAGGAAATTGCTGAGGCCTTGACAGAAATCTTTGGATCCTCGCTGTCTTCAGGGGATGTCCCGGAGGACTGGAGAATAGCCAATGTTGTTCCTCTGTTTAAGAAGGGTAGCAAGGATAATCCCGGGAACTACAGGCCGGTGAGCCTTACTTCAGTGGTAGGGAAATTACTGGAGAGAATTCTTCGAGACAGGATCTACTCCCATTTGGAAGCAAATGGACGTATTAGTGAGAGGCAGCACGGTTTTGTGAAGGGGAGGTCGTGTCTCACTAACTTGATAGAGTTTTTCGAGGAGGTCACTAAGATGATTGATGCAGGTAGGGCAGTAGATGTTGTCTATATGGACTTCAGTAAGGCCTTTGACAAGGTCCCTCATGGTAGACTAGTACAAAAGGTGAAGTCACACGGGATCAGGGGTGAACTGGCGAGGTGGATACAGAACTGGCTAGGCCATAGAAGGCAGAGGGTATGCTTTTCTAATTGGAGGGCTGTGACCAGTGGTGTTCCACAGGGATCAGTGCTGGGACCTTTGCTCTTTGTAGTATATATAAATGATTTGGAGGAAAATGTAACTGGTCTGATTAGTAAGTTTGCAGACGACACAAAGGTTGGTGGAATTGCGGATAGCGATGAGGACTGTCTGAGGATACAGCAGGATTTAGATTGTCTGGAGACTTGGGCGGAGAGATGGCAGATGGAGTTTAATCCGGACAAATGTGAGGTAATGCATTTTGGAAGGACTAATGCAGGTAGGGAATATACAGTGAATGGTAGAACCCTCAAGAGTATTGAAAGTCAAAGAGATCTAGGAGTACAGGTCCACAGGTCATTGAAAGGGGCAACACAGGTGGAGAAGGTAGTCAAGAAGGCATACGGCATGCTTGCCTTCATTGGCCGGGGCATTGAGTATAAGAATTGGCAAGTCATGTTGCAGCTGTATAGAACATTAGTTAGGCCACACTTGGAGTATAGTGTTCAATTCTGGTCGCCACACTACCAGAAGGATGTGGAGGCTTTAGAGAGGGTGCAGAAGAGATTTACCAGAATGTTGCCTGGTATGGAGGGCATAAGCTATGAGGAGCGATTGAATAAACTCGGTTTGTTCTCACTGGAACGAAGGAGGTTGAGGGGCGACCTGATAGAAGTATACAAAATTATGAGGGGCATAGACAGAGTGGATAGTCAGAGGCTTTTCCCCAGGATAGAGGGGTCAGTTACTAGGGGGCATAGGTTTAAGGTGAGAGGGGCAAAATTTAGAGTAGATGTACGAGGCAAGTTTTTTACGCAGAGGGTAGTGGGTGCCTGGAACTCGCTACCGGAGGAGGTAGTGGAAGCAGGGACGATAGGGACATTTAAGGGGCATCTTGACAAATATATGAATAGGATGGGAATAGAAGGATACGGACCCAGGAAGTGTAGAAGATTGTAGTTTAGTCGGGCAGTATGGTCGGCACGGGCTTGGAGGGCCGAAGGGCCTGTTCCTGTGCTGTACATTTCTTTGTTCTTTGTTCTTTGTTCTTTGATGCTCAGTTGCTCAGAGGGATCTTATGATGTTTGTCCACAGATCCCTAAAGGTGGCAGGACAGGTTAATAGGGTAGTGAAGGCATACGGGACACCTACCTTTATCAGTCATGGCATAGATTATGAGTACAGGGAGGTTATGTTGGAGCTGCACAGAGCTTTGGTGAGGCCACAGATGGAGTACTGTGTGTAGTTTTGGTCACCTCACTATCGGAAGGGGTTACAGAGGAGATTCACCAGGATGTTGCCTGAGATGGAGAATTTGTGCAATGAAGAGGCAGGGCAGGCTCGGGTTATTTTCTTTAGAGCACAGAAGGTTGAGGGGACCTGATTGAGATGTATAAGATTATGAGGGAAGTGGACAGGGTGGATAGGAAGCAGCTGTTCGTTTTAGGTGAAGGGTCAATAACAAGCAGGCATAATTCTAAGGTGAGGGGCAGGAGGTTTAGAGGGGATTTGAGGAAAATTGTTTTTAGCCAGATGGTAGTGGGAGTCTGGGTTGCACCGCCTGGGAGGGCAGTAGAGGCAGGAAACCTCACAACCTTTAAAATGTATGTGGATGAGCACTTGAAATGTCATAACATTCAAAGCTAGATAGGTGTCAATGGTGTTCCAGGGACGTGGCTAACCATGTTCTGGTTCTGTCCCAAGCTTGTGAGTTTCTAGGTCTCCTTCTTTAGCACTATGGTGGTGATTCTCAATATCGAACTGGAGCCCTGTCCTTTGGCTGACATACTTGGGCTGACGGACTCACCAGGGCTTCAGGTGGGGCAGAGGCAGATGTCCTTGGCTTTGCCTCGAGGCGACTCCTGCTGGGGTGATGGCCTCCAACCCCACCAAGTTCCCCGGCATGGTTAGGGGATCTAATGGAGTTTTTATACCTTGAGAAGGTTACGTACACCATGAGAGGATCAGTCGAGGGATTCTACTGGAGGTGGTGGTCTTTTATTACTTACTTCAAGGAACTAATCACCGTCAGTTGATGGGGTTGGGGGGGGGGAGGGGGAGAGGGGGTGAAGGGGGACTGGGGAGGTGTGGGTTGAGGGTGTAGGGTTGTATTTTCATTTGTTTTTTTCATCTTGTAGATGGTGCACACTGCTGTTACTGTGTTCCGGTGGTGGAGGGAGTGAATGTTTGTGGAAGGGGTGCCAATCCAGCGGGCTGCTTTGTCCAGCTTCTTGAGTGTTGTTCCCTCATCCAGACAAGTGGGGAGTATTCCACCATACTCCTGACTTGTGCCTTGTAGTTGCTGGACAGGCTTTGGGGAATCAGGAGGTGAATTATTTGTCGCAGGATTCCTAGCGTCTGACCTGCTCTTCCAGCCAGGTATTTATAAAGCTGGTCCAGTTAAGTCTGTGGTCAATGGTAGCCTCCAGGATGTTGTTAGTGGGGGATTGATGCACGATCAATTGCACAAAGACTTGAGTTGGGTACAACTGAGGCTTTATTGCTCTAAGATGTGTGGCCTCCCACAGCAGCTGGCAAAATGGCTGCAGCATGGAGGACACACATATTTATACTCCGCCTACTGGGCGTAGCAAGCAGGCAGGGACTACCAACGTACCTGTAGTACAGGTCCTACCATACATCACCTAATAAAGGTGCAACAGTGGTTTACCACATTCACCCCCTGTTAAAATTGAATCCGGTGGGAGTGGTGGAGAACTATATGCAACAAATGTTTTTTTTTTACATTTACATTTACAGTATTTGATAGAGAGAAAAAAAATGTCTTTTGAAGTCCAGTGGACCAGTTAGAGGTTTAACTGGTCTGGGGCCTTGATGTGCCGCTGGGAGCGACGTAGTGGTGGCGGCGATGCCGATGCTGGCCTGATGTCCGGTGCCTCCGGGAGCATGCCAAAATCCTCTTCATCCTTGGGAGTGGGCAATGGATGGACGGATGGTCCCGGAGGGGTTGCTGCTGGGAGCGCCGGGGGAGGGGAGGGTGGTGCCGGGCTGAGGAGGTGTGTGTGTGTGGAACCTGCTGGTGCCAGGTCCCTGAGGGATACAGTATCCTGGGGGCCGTCGGGGTACGCCACGTAGGCATACTGGGGGTTTGCATGGAGCAATTGAACCTTTTCCACCAACGGGTCCGCCTTGTGGAGTCGGGCATGCCTACGGAGAAGGACCGGTCCTGGAGCAGCGAGCCAAGTCGGGTGAGACACCCGGATGTGGACTTCCTGGGAAAGGCAAAAAGACGTTCATGGGCTGTGTTGTTAGTGGTGGTGCACAATAGTGACTGAATGGAGTGTAGTGCATCAGGGAGGACCTCCTGCCAGCGGGAGGCCGGGAGGGACCATAGGGCCAGTTGGACGGCCCTCCACAACGTCCTGTTCTCCCTCTCTACCTGTCCGTTTCCCTGGGGGTTGTAGCTTGTCGTTCTGTTGAGGCGATACCCCTGCTGAGCAGGAACTGACGCAGCTCATCACTCATGAAGGAGGAACCCCTGTCACTGTGGACGTAGGCGGGGAAACTGAACAGAGCGAAGATTGTGTTGAGGGCTTTGATGACGGTGGCAGACGTCATATCGGGGCATGGGATGTCGAGGGGGAATCTGGAGTACTCATCGACCACACTGAGAAAATACGTGTTACGGTCGGTGGAGGGGAGGGACGCTTTGAAATCCACACTGAGGCGCTCAACCGGGCTGGAGGCCTTCACCAGGCGCGCACGGTCCGGCCGGTAGAAGTGTAGCTTGCACTCCGCATAGACCTGGCAGTCCCTGGTGATTGTCTGCACTTCCTCGACGGAGTAGGGCAGTTTGCGGGCCTTTATGAAATGGTACAACTGTGTGACTCCCGGGTGACACAGGCTATCATGCAGGGTCCGGAGTCGGTCTACTTGTGCGCTGGCACATGTATCTCAGGATAGGGCGTCTGGGGGCTCGTTGAGCTTGCTGGGGCGATACAAAATCTCGTAATTGTAGGTGGAGAGCTCGATCCTCCACCTCAAGATCTTATCATTCTTGATCTTGCCTCGCTGTATGTTACTGAACATGAAGGCTACCGACCGTTGGTCCGTGAGGAGAGTGAATCTCCTGCCAGCCAGGTAATGCCTCCAATGCCGCACAGCTTCAACGATACGCTTGGGCCTCTTTTTCGACGGATGAGTGCTGAATTTCTGAGGCATGAAGGGTGCGGGAAAAGAATGCCACAAGTCTGCCTGCCTGATTGAGGGTGGTGGCTAGGGCGACATCTGATGCGTCGCTCTCTACTTGAAAGGGCTGTGTCTCGTCTGCTGAGTGCATCCCGGCCTTGGCGATATCGGCTCTGATATGGGCGAAGGCCTGTTGCACCTTGGCCATAAGGTGAAAAATGGGTTGACTGTATGAGTGGGCGGGCCTTGTCCGCATAGTTTGGGAACCACTGAGCGTAGTACGAAAAGAACCCCAGGCAGCCTTTGAGGGCCTTGGGGCAGTGGGGGAGCTCCATGAGGGGGCACATGCGGTCGGGATCGGGCCCCAGAACTCCGTTCTGGACCACATAGCCAAGGATGGCTAAGCGGGTCGTGATAAACACACAGTTTTCCTTGTTGTAGGTGAGGTTTAGGAGAATGGCGATGCGGAGAAATTTGGCAAGGCTGGCATCGTGGTCCTGCTGATCATGGCCGCAGATGGTGACGTTGTCTAGGTACGGAAAGGTGGCCCGCAAACCATACCGGTCGACCATTCGGTCCATCTCCCTTTGGAAGACCGAGACCCCGTTGGTGACGCCGAAGGGAACCCTGAGGAAGTGATAAAGGCGGCCGTCTGCGTCGAAGGCAGTTTATGGACGGTCCGATTTACGAATGGGAAGCTAGTGGTAGGCGGATTTGAGGTCTACCGTTGAGAAGACCCAGTACTGTGCAATCTGATTGACCATATCAGATATGCATGGGAGGGGGCACGCGTCGAGCTGCGTGTACCGATTGATGGTCTGGCTGTAGTCCACGACCATTCTGTGTTTCTCTCCAGTTTTAACTACTACCACTTGGGCTCTCCAGAGGCTGTTGCTGGCCTCGATGATGCCTTCCCGAAGCAGCCGCTGGACCTTGGACCTGCTGAAGGTCCTGTCCTGGGTGCTGTACCATCTGCTCCTGGTGGCGACGGGTTTGCAATCCGAGGTTAAATTTGCGAAGAGTGAAGGTGGATCAACCTTTAGGGTCGCGAGGCCGCACACAGTGAGGGGTGGTAGGGGCCCGCCGAATTTCAGGGTTTGGCTCTGGAAGTTGCACTGGAAGTCCAGGCCGAGTAGTAGGGCAGCGCAGAGGTTAGGGAGGACGTAGAGGCGGAAGCCTCTGAATTCTACACCCTGGACCGTAAGTGTGACCGTACAGTACCTCCGGATCGCCACGGAATGGGATCCGGAGGCCAGGGAGATTCTTTGGTTGGCGGGGTGTACCACGAGGGAGCAGCGCCTTACCGTATCTGGATGGATGAAGCTTTCGGTCCTCCCGGAGTACAGCAGGCAAGAGGTCACGTGTCCGTTGATTTTAACGCTGGTCGATGCGGTAGCCAGGTTGTGTGGACGAGACTGGTCGATGGTCACTGAGGCGAGTCGTGATCGGTCGTCGCTGGTGTCGGATGATGGGGAGCCCGGGGGGCACAGGTCCTGGAATGCTGGCGGTGCCCATCTGTCTTGGGGAAGACAAGATGGCGGCGCCTGAAGATTTTGAGGAGGACAAAATGGAGGCACCCGTGGGCCGCACGTGGCAGGGGTTGAACAAGATGGCGGCGCCCATGGGCCGCACGTGTTGCTCGGAGGGGAAGATGGTGGCGCCCACTGGCCGCGGTGGTCTGAGAGGGAGACGATGGCGGCGCCCACTGCACGGGCCTGGCACACCGCGGCGAAGTGCCCCTTCTTGCCGCAAGCCTTACGAAGGGCAGCGCGGGCCAGGCAGCGTTGACGGGGGTGTTTCTGCTGGCCGCAAAAGTAACATCGGGGACCCTCGGGGTTCGCTGGCTGGCATGTGGTGCAGGTGTATTGGCTGGGTAAATCCCCCGCTGGGGCGGCCGTCTGTGGGGCCCACGATGCGTAGGAGGGGTGGGCCGCGTGGCTGGGGGCGTAGGCCTGAACATTGCGCGAGGCGACCATCATAGAGAGCGCTAGTTTCTTTGTCTCTGCTAGGTCGAGCGTGGCGCCTTCTAACAGTCGCTGGCGTATGAGGTCCGACACAATCCCCGTAACAAACGCCTCCCGCATAAGGAGGTTTGAATGTTCAGTGGCCGTAACGGCCTGACAGTAACAATGCCGGACTAGTGGGATTAGGGCCCGCCAGAAGTCTTCTATGGACTCACCAGGGAGTTGAGAGCCTGTACGTGCCTGGCGAAGAGCGTGTTCGTCTTCTGAACGTAATTCTCTTTGAGAAGCGTCATGGCTTCGGCGCGTTCTGAATTAGCGGAAAGACGCTGGAGCTCAACCTTGAGTACAGGATCTGTATCTTCTGAGCCTCCGAGACAGGGCTGAGCGCCGAGTTGATGTACGCCTCGAAACAAGCTAGCCAGTGTTGAAAGTCCTTTTTGGCGTCGCTTGAATGCGGATCCAGCTGCAGGCGATCCGGTTTGATACGGAGGTCCATTCTTTGAAAATCTTAGAGCAATAAATTGATGCACAATCAATTGCACAAAGACTTGAGTTGGGTACAACTGAGGCTTTATTGCTCTAAGATTTGTGGCCTCCCACAGCAGCTGGCAAAATGGCTGCAGCACGGAGGACACACATATTTATACTCCGCGTACTGGGCGTTACTTGCTTACATAAATAACTCAATTGAGGGCAGCACGGTGGCGCTGTGGTTAGAATTGATGCCTCACGGCGCCGAGATCCCAGGTTCTGGGTCACAGTCCGTGTGGAGTTTGCACATTTTCCCCTTGTTTGCATGCATTCCCACAACCCAAAGATGTGTAAGGTAGGTGGATTGGCCATGCTAAACTGCCCCTTAATGGAAAAAATGAAACAATACTTCCCCAAAGGGCTGGTAAAATTCACCCCAATATCTTTAAACTAAATGAAACGATACTTCTATCAGCGATTAAACCGGATGGTGCAGTGAGACCTCCACCCACCGCTCAACTCCTGCAACTGGAAGCAAGCTGATTTTCTAGGTTGCATAATTAGGCACCTAAACTTGGCATCATCAGCACAACCTTGTGTCTGGCAATTTACCTGGCCTGAGCAAAATGAGACTCGTGCTGGTGGGACCAGCATACAGACCAGAATGTTATTCATAGTTTCTCTCTGCAGACCTAAGCGTTGCTGCCGTTATTTGGTGGTAGTCTTCTGGGATTCCTGGGAGCACCCAGATACCTTTCAAATCTGCCAACAGGATTGGATTTGCAGGTGGAAATCTGGCGGAGCCAGGTCCTGCACCAAATCATAGTTCCTCTGTGAAGCATTTCACCCCACAAAAGAACAGAATTTCCACATTTTTTAATAAATGTGAATATTGTTCTGATGGTAGCTACTTAACTGGATGAGGTAATTTTGTTATGCTTTAAAACAAATGTTTGTCAAATTTTTTGCTAACATACAAAGATTCCAAAAGAATACTATCAATAAAGTTGGTTCAGGAAATTAATTTGATGTTTTATAATTCAAATGCAATCAATATAAAGATAAAGACGTTTGTCAATGTTTAATGTCAAACAAATGAGAGTTATATATTATGTTGTGGTAGATCAATAAAATAGAAAGTCTACTTGATACTTCACCGTTTTAATTAGGTGAATTTGATATATCTCACCTATAATAATTATGCCTGATGTTTTATGGGGCAGTGTGGGGCAGAGAGAAGGGGGAAGAAGAAGGAGTGGACCGTGGTTAAAGAAAATGGGCTTAAAGTTGGATATAAGGGAGGTTGTGGGGATAGGGATGGCAGATGCCAAGGGAATTCCAGGAGACCTATTTTAATTTGCTACCAGGTTATTCCATTGAATCCCTTTCCCAAATATGCCATGCGAGTGCAGGTGGGTCATGTGCTTCAATAGCTTTGTAATGTTGACATTTTTCACAAAGATAATGGGCTGTACACTAATGGGGATGAACAGATTGGGTTGTGCTAACCCAGTCAGGCAAAGTGATGGCCCCAGGCTTCCATATCTAACAAGTTGGAAAGTGGATACCTAATGCACGACTGCTATTGTATTATAGATCCCTACATTTCATTATTTAACAGGTCTTAGTACTCATTAAAGGTGTGCGGAGGTAATGATTTCACCCATTTGTTAGTCTGTTTATTTGTAAATAATATATCTCAAAAACTAATGGACAGATTGCAATGAAACCTGGTACTGCCGAACAGGCACCGGAATGTGGTGACTGGGGGCTTTTCACAGTAACCTCATTGAAGCCTACTTGTGACAATAAGCGATTATTATTATTACTGATAGGATCTGGCCCAAGAAAGAAGGATAAGTTTTGGTGACGATGTGCATCCGGATCCAGAATTCTTTTGCAACAGCTGTCAAAACATGGGCAAATGTTTCAGAGCAGTTTGTTGAATCTGGATTGGCCCGAAGCCATTGAGCTTGAAGCTCTTACTAAAATTATTTCTATTTTTAGCTTTGTAGTTACAGAGCTGCAAGCAGGCAGGGAAAAGCCTCAAGGAAGAATTGCATATTTGTAACACCGTTGAGTTAACGCAGCGTGGTGGAGGTATGCACTCTATTGAATGCCCTCTTCACTTGTTTGTATTTGTAACTATAGGAAGTCCTCACTTAATGTCCTCTTGCACAACATCATTTCATATTAACGTTGATCTCTAATTAATATCCAGCATTTTCATTGCGTTGCTGCTGTTTTCTGTTAATGTGGCTGCACACCTGTGTATCCAGTGTAATTCCCACTATTGAGACTGCCAGAGTTGTGTCTTGGTCATGGAGTAGGCAATCCCGTGAGGTGGTTATGAACTGTTGACTTTTATTTGTGCTGGGCTCAGTTTACATTTTCTTGTACTGGTTTCTAGTCATCTTTTTAAAGGCCACTGGTTAAATATCACTGCATTGTACAGTATGTACAAAATGAGTGCCATTTAGTGAACCACGCAAAACAGCAGCTATCTCCCATCGCGGTCTTGGTTGTCTTGAATTGTTGCGGTACTATTTGTCAATTTTACCCATAACATTCTTTCATAATGAGCCAGAAAAGAACCAGTGACTTTAATGTGTTTTCTGCTCAAAAAGGACAGTGTAGTTAGACTTGTGAAGAACTCTGAAACAGGTGAATATATAGTTGATATCGCTGGAGCTCTTGACTTACCAAAAACAAGAGAAAAATAATTATTAAAACACATAAAAAAGAGTTTGGTAAACTAACAATTCTTTGGGTTGCTGTTCAATTAAGTTGAAGCAATTTTTGAGGATTGGTTTACATCCTACTTTTGTCCAGCCATCAAAGATCATCATTCGGCAAATAACCTTGCCAAAATGAATTGTTCCTTCTGGAAAATGCTCCTAGCCATCCTATGGATTTTGCTGACTTCTGTAAAAAAAAAAATTTCTTACCAATTGGCAATGGTTTGGATTGAATTTGTTTATTATAACGTGTACTGAGGTACAGTGAAAAGTATTTTTCTGCGAGCAGCTCAACAGATCATTAAGTACATGAGAAGAAAAGGAAAGAAAAGAAAATACATGATAGGGCAACACAAGGTACACAATGTAACTACATAAACACTGGCATCGAATGAAGTATATAGGGTGTAGTGTTAATGAGGTCAGTCCATAAGAGGGTCATTTAGGAGTCTGGTAACAGCAGGTAAGAAGCTGTTTTTGAGTCTGTTCATGTGTGTTCTCTGACTTCTGTATCTCCTGCCTGATGGAAGAAGTTGGAAGAGTGTTAAGCTGGTGGATGGGGTCTTTGATTATGCTGCCCGCTTTTCCCAGGAAGCGGGAGGTGTAGATGGAGTCAATGGATGGGAGGCAGGTTCGTGTGATGGACTGGGCTGTGTTCATGACTCTCTGAAGTTTCTTGCCGTCATGGGCCGAGCAGTTGCCATACCAGGCTGTGATGCAGCCAGATAGGATGCTTTCTGTGGTGCGTCTGTAAAAGTTGATAAGAGTTAATGTGGACATGCCGAATTTCCTTAGTATCCTGAGGAAGTATAGGCGCTCTTGTGCTTTCTTGGTGGTAGCGTCGATGTGGGTCGCATCGTCAGCAAACTTGTAGATGGAGTTGGAGCCAAATTTTGCCACGCAGTCGTATGTATAGAGAGAGTGGAGTAGGGGGCTAAGTATGCAGCCTTGCGGGGCCCTGGTATTGAGGACTATTGTGGAGGAGGTGTTGTTGTTTATTCTTGCTGATGTGGTCTGTACAAGCTGAGGATCCAGTTGCAGAGTGAGGAGCCAAGTCCTAGGTTTCATGGTCATCATTAGACTTTTAATTCCAGAATTTTATTGAATTCAAATTTCACCATCTACCCTTAATGGGATTCGAACCATGGACCCCAGAGAATTAACCTGGATCTCCAGATTACTAGTCCCGTGACAATACCGCTACACCACTGCCTCCCCCTAAAGTGATCTTCCTACCACCTTATATTCATGTTTCAGACAATGGATCAAGGCATTAAGGCCTATTGCTAAGCAGAACTTTTGGACTGGCCATCAGGGAAACTGAAGGGTGTCATGATAATAAGGTGATTTTGGTAGTGGACTCCAGTATTAGATACAATACAGTGCACTCTGTAATACATGGGGTTACCTGACCTGAGGATCGAAGGACAGACAGCACATGTTGGGGACTATTGTAGTAAAGCTGAAGATGCTTTGCAGTTGTGTGTCCATGTCATCCTGCAATGTAAACAAGATAAGGGGCGAGATTCTCCGACCCCCCGCCGGGTCGAAGAATCGCCGGAGGCTGGCGTGAATCCCGCCCCCGCCGGTTGCCGAATTCTCCGGCACCGGAGATTCGGCGGGGGCAGGAATCGCACCGCGCCGGTTGGCGGCCCTCCCCCCCCCCCCCCCCCCCCCCCCCCAGCGATTCTCCAGCCCGAATGGGCCGAAGTCCCGCAGCTAGAATGCCTGTCCCGCCGGCGTGGATTAAACCACCTCTCTTACCGACGGGACAAGGCGGCGCGTGCGGGCTCCGGGGTCCTGGGGGAAGGGGGCGCGGGGCGATCTGGCCCTGGGGGGTTCCCCCACGGTGGCCTGGCCCGCGATCGGGGCCCACCAATCCGCGGGCGGGCCTGTGCCGTGGGGGCACTCTTTTCCTTCTGCCTTCGCCATGGTCTCCACCATGGCGGAGGCGGAAGAGACTCCCTCCACAGCGCATGCGCGGGGATGCCGTGAGCGGCCGCTAACGCTCCCGCGCATGCGCCGCCCGGCAATGCCATTTCCGCGCCAGCTGGTGGGGTAACAAAGGCCTTTTCCGCCAGCTGGCAGGGCGGAAATCAGTCCGGCTCGGGCCTAGCCCCGCACAGTTAGGGCTCGGCCCCCCAAGATGCGGAGGATTCCGCACCTTTGGGGCGGCACAGTGCCGGACCGATTTGTGCCGTTTTTGGCGCCGGTCGGCGGACATCGCGCCGATACCGGAGGATTTCGCCCAAGGTGTCAGAAGTGAACTAAGCGCGACAATGAAGGTACTGAAACCATCAACAAAGCTCAGTTTGGAGGGCAATCTCACAGAAAACTGGAGGAAATTCCAGCAGCACTTTGAGCTGTATTTCACAGCAATGGACTTGCATGTGCAGTCTCCATCTTTCTTCATGTAGCAGGGGAAGAAGCCCTTGAAATTTATAATATATTCATGTTTGAAAGTGATGAGAAATTTGTTGAAAGTATCAATGGGAAAAGTTTACTGTAGCCCTAAGAAAAACATTACGTATAAAAGATATCAGGCGGGATTCTCTTGTCTGCCATTAGCATTTTCCTGCATTGCACCCCCATTCCCGCAGCCGGCCAATGGGCTTTCCCATTTGGGCCACCCCGTGCTGTTGGGAAACGGGCAGGTGTGGGTGCGCTGCGGCGGACTGGAGGATCCTGCCGACGGAGAACTCCGCAGACATTTTTTTACATGCATGCAAGGCAGTGACAACATTAGTCAGTATGTAACTGAGCTGAGGAAACAAGTTAAATCGTGTGAATTTGGAGAGCTGGAAGAATTACTCATCTGAGATAGACAAATTTTCAGGATCGCAAATGATGCTCTGCGTGAGCAACTTTTGAGAGAGGTGAACCTCATGCAGGAGAAAACAGTAAATATCTACAGAGCAGCAGAGACCACAAAACGCCAGATTAAACAGATGACAGAAGTTGGTACGCCGCATACAGCCAAGCAGAGTTACCTGCAGCTAAACAGAAACAGGGCTGGGGAAAAGCAAATCGACAATTTAACGGTAAAAAGAATAAAACTGCAGTCAAACATTTAAATGTAGTCGATGCAGAACAGACCACTTACAATGCAGTTGGCCAGCCTGCGGAAAACAGTGTAAGAACTGTGATGAACTAAATCACTTTGCTAAGATGTGTAAATCGAAGTAAGTGCACACAATTGCAGATGACGACTCAGACACTGAATCTGAACTTTTCATTGATGCAGTAACAGAAATTTCTAAAGAAGATAAATGGATTGCCATCATGGTGAATTTCAAGCTTGACTCAAGTGCACAAGCAAATGTCATTCCCATACGCTTGTATTGTAAGATAAGTAAAGGAGAATTGTTAACTAAAAAAAAAGAGAAGCTGTGTAATTACACGGGTGAAGAAATTTCTGCAAAACAACAATTCACATTTAAAGTGAACTACAAATAAACAGTCTCAAGCACTTCCTTTCTAGTGGTGAAAAAAGATGCAACACCCTTTCTTGGAATCAAAGCTTGTAAAAATCTGAACCTAATCAAGAGAATAATGATTATCACCTCTGATGACATGCTGAGTGAGTACAAAGTTGTGTCCCAAGGGTGCCTGAAAGGAGATCACACCATCAAGACTGATGAAACTGTGACACCAAAATACACCCACCCAGGAAAATACCAGAAATGCTGAGACCGACTGACTGCAGAGTTGGACAGAATGGAGAAAATTCACATCATCAAGAAAATTAACGAACCAACAAAGTGGGTTAATCCAATTGTAATTGTTAAAAATTCAGGTGGGAATCTGCGAGCATCTCTGGATTCCAGAGATCGAGACCTGGCAGTTCAAAGAGAGCATTATTAATTGCCCACAGTAGAAATCACTTGTAAGCCAGCAGATGCTAAACACTATTCAGTTATGGATGCGAGTTCAGGCTCCTGGTTGGTCAAGCTGGATGAAAGCAGCTCCTATCTCTGTACCTTCAACACATCATACGGGTGTTACAGGTCTTTACACTTTCCTTTTAGTGTTAATTCAACTCCTGAGGTGTTCCATAGAATAGCAAAGCAGCTGTTTGATGGGTTAGAAGAGGGTGTGGAAACCTATATCAATGGTGTGCCACACAAGAAGAACACAACCACAGACTGAGGCAGGTGCTGGCAAGAGCAAGAATTCATGGGATGAAATATGTTATTAATAAAGTTAATTTCCTTCATGGGATGAAATATGTTATTAATAAAGTTAATTTACAATAATGGTGTCCATCATCCTGCAATATAAAAACAAGACAAAGGTGCCAACCTACCCATAAAGACATTTTGGACGAATTACAAAATTGTTAAGGCTATTGACAACATCTCTGTGGAATGGAATGAGGTTACTTCACTCAAAATGTATGGTGTGTGGAGGAAGTTGTGGCCAGATTGTGTTAGAGTCAAAGGTTATGTAACCTCCATTGAGGAAAGTCAAGAAACAATTGTAGAAATGGGAAAGCAAATTGGATTTGAAGAGCTAAACAATGTGGATGGTGCAAAGTTGCTTGCCTCTCATGCAGACATTCTCTGAGATCCTGAAAGAAATGGAACAACAGAGGGATATAGAGGGGGAGGATGTTCAGGAAGAAGACATTTAGCTCAGAATCACTTGGTGATGCCTTGAAAAAGCTTGAAGATGCAACGGCCAGCTTTGATGAAGAAGACACTGACGGAGAGTATAGTTCAAGAATGCATTAGCAATGCAGCCAACTGCCATTGAGTGCTCTGCAGAGAAAAGACAAAAATGCAGCTGTAACTTATAAAATCATTTAAAAACCTAAATGCAAATAACCCTTCAAAGGATACTACAAAGAATGCAAATATTTACTCAAAAAAATCTTCTAATGACCCTTCAAAAAGGCCTCCCAACCTCCAATAAAACCAACCTCCACAATTACACAAACATTTCCCGAAGGGAGACACGGATTCACAGCATGGTAAGTACACAAACTTCATGATTTCCTGGCTTTCTTACAGTAAGATAAATTTATTGTTGCAGTTTTCTTCATTTTCTTAGCTTTATAATGTTAATGCACATATCTGTGTGCAAACATATCTTCCAAAAGCCTTCCTCCAAAGTTTATATCATTGTACCTATGTGAACGTAAACGACAACATGGGCACAGAATCTCACATGAGTCGGGAACCAGGGGCGGGATTCTCCGACCCCCCGCCAGGCCGGAGAATCGCCAGGGGGGGCGGCATGAATCCTGCCCCGCCACCCCGACGCCAGCTGCCGGATTCTCCGCCGCCGGTTTTTCGGCGGGGGCAGGAATCGCGCCAGTTGCCCCCCCGCCGATTCTCCGCCCTGCGATGGGCCGAGTGGCCGCCCGTTTTCGGCCAGTCCTGCCGGCGTATATTACACCAGGTCCATACTGGTGGGGCCTGGCTCTGCAGGCGGTCTGCAGAGTCCTCGAGGGGGGCGCGGGGGGATCTGGCCCCCACGGTGGCCTGGCCCGCGATCGGGGCCCACCGATCCGCGGGCGGGCCTGTGCCGTGGGGGTACTCTTTATCTCCGCACCGGCCGATGTGATCCTCCGCGATGGCCGATGCGGAGACGAACCCTCCCGCGCATGTGTCGGGATGCCGCCAGCACACACTGGCGCTCCCGCGCATGCGCCAAGTCGCGCTGGCCGGTGGAGGCCCTTCGACGCCGGTTGGCATAGCGCCAAGCCCCTTCCCCACTGGCCGGCGGGGCGCAAACCACTCCGGGGCGGGTCTAGCCCCTGAAGGTGCGGCCCGTCGCCGGAGGGGTTCACGCCACTCCGTTCCACCGGAGTTGCCCACCCCTCCGATTACGGCAGAATCCTGCCCCAGAGGTCACCAATTTCAGTTACTGAAACTAAATTTCAGACATTATACTTTCTGTCAGTGAGCAATTATTTTGCTCTGGAAGCTCAATTAAGTAAAATTTTGCAATAGACTGATGTGCAAGATATTTGGTGACTGTCCATCAATACTTGAACGTTCAAATGATTCATCTTTTTCAATGTTCTGGTTGTAAGTTTTCTTCACTTGATCACTTCCGTAATGAGAATGATATCTGATATCACTTCATAACTCACCTCTGGTTTCTTGCCTGAGTTATCATTTTTCCTGAATCATAGCTGGAAGCATGACCGACAATCTGACTATAGGAACAGCACAACAGAGCCAGATTCTATCCTAACCCAGTATCCACACAATTGCATTTTCCAGAAGTGGGTCACAAGATAGTAGTAGGAAGTAGCACTTCTGACTGTTTTTCTCTCCTTAGCAAATGTGCTTGGCAAAATTGTAGTCGTTGTAAAAGTAAAGTCGTCATAGTTCCAGATGACCATAGGCTCCCCTTTGAGGGGGAGAGCTGACTGGTGGTGATTTAACCTGAGGGTCAGCACACATCAGGCGAAAAGCAAGGTTGAGAAGGTGGGGCCTTCATGATTAACCTCAGCCGGTACAGGGAATTGAACCCGTGCTGTTGGTCTCACTTGGCGACACAAACCAGCTGTCAAGCCAACTGAGCTAAACAAGCCCCCATGTAGTGGTGTACTGCAGCTCTGGCACACCAAGATACATTCCTCTTCAATGTGGCATCTTTCAGTTCCTAATGATGTTATGGTACAAAAATTGATTTTTTTTTTCCTATTAACTCTAAAATCTAGATACTTATGTTTACAGTTACCTAATTAGGGGCTGGTTTAGCACAGTGGGCTAAACAACTGGCATGTAATGTAGAACAATCCCCGTACCGGCCTCCCCGAACAGGCGCTGGAATGTGGCGACTAGGGGCTTTTCACAGTAACTTCATTGAAGCCTACTTGTGACAATAAGCGATTATTATTATTATTAGCTTTGAAATACTAAGTATATAACGTGCATTTATTTGGCAGATAAACGAGCAAATCTCCGTCGAAGAGTTTATTTCATGAATGTAGTGATATTTTTCTTTTTTTCTTGTTGGTTACAACCTGTATCCAGTCTCAGACAGAATTACTTGTTTAGAATTGCAATTGTCCTTGAATAACATCAAAGACCTGCTGATTTGTGTTTACCTCGTTTTGCTTTGCGTACCTTCTTTCATTTGACATTTTGAAGGATTCCATTATAATCATATTTTTAAACATAACTGAGATTTCTGGCAGCAATAAAAATGAAAGGATGTACAGAGGTCTGGTCACATTTTAGTAATAAAAATATATTTACTGCATTGAATAGTTAAGTGCCATGTTTTATTGTTCATGACAATCCTGAAGGGCCTCATCCAAATGAAGTTCTTAATCTTCTGGCCGAACATTAACCGTAGCAAACTTCCTTGAAGTTCATTCCGGAAAGCTTGTTTGATGATGTTTGTATTATATATATGTGACTGTGCGATATAATAATGGCTCATAACCTCCAGTTTAAATAATGCCATATTTAGTCGCCAGGGAATCAGTTATTTTTGGTATCAAAAATTAAATTATTCCGCATCATAAATAATCATAAGTGCAGAAAAGGCCATTCGGCCCATCGAGTCTGCACCGCCCTACTTAAGCCCACACTTCTACCCTATCCCGTAACCCACCTAACCTTTTTGATACTAAGGGCGATTTAGCATGGCCAATGCACCAGCATGTCTTTGGACTGTGGGAGGAAACTGGAGCACCCGGAGGAAACCCACATGGCACAGTGGTTAGCACCATTGCTTCATAGCTCCAGGGTCCCAGGTTCGATTCCTAGCTTGGGTCACTGTCTGTGCGGAATGGCCTCCTTTTGCACTGTAACAAGTAAATAAATAATAGAGCTAAGCAATAATTTAACTTAAAGTTTCAAGGCAATTTGAAATAATCAATTTCAGGACAGACAGTACACCGTAAACAACTTTACTAAAGAAGTATATCATAACATTTTCAACAAATACTTTTTACAGTTCTCCGAAAAGGAATTGGTTTTGAGAGGAAGTACTTTCTGGGATCTACACCATAGTATGTTGGTAATTATAGTCCTTATTTTTTTTTTTTTTTGCAGCTTCACATATGCAAAGTGTGATTTCTTCATCTTCTTCCCAATGCATGTACAGCAACAACTCGGGTCAATATAATTCTCAGGATACAATAGATGCCCACAGACAACCTGGGGAGGTGACGAATATGGTATCATCTCTACCCCCAATCAACACGGTGTTCCTGGGGTCCACCGCCGGAGGGACAGAAAGTATTTGACTATGCGTTCAAAGCTTCAAATTATCAAATACGAAGCATATCTCAAACAGATATGCATTACTGGAATCATCTGAACAATGTTCCAGGCGTTTTACTGCAATCAGTAAATCCAAGAACTGTGGGGATGACTTGATTGCATGCTACACTACTTGCCAAACAGAAAATGGCATCGCAGTGTGGAGTGCATCTATGTAGACTTTACCAATGCCAAAAACGAAGAATGTTGCTGAGAATCTTGATTTCTGAAAATGAAACATAACAAGTTGGACATATATTAATCTTGAAATAGTAAACTTGTAATATTCAGATTATAATTATTTCTAATTAAAAAAAAACAAAAAAATAATTATTTATCACTACTTGTTATATGCTGCAATCATTTCTATATCTAATTATTAGTTAATGATGCAATGTCACTTGTTATCGGATATTCATTGATGTTGCGTATTTATTCTAGCTGGAAACCTTCTGTTTATTTTCTGTAAAGTTTGATTATGTCTGTCCCTTTGGTAACGATGAGTAGACCTCCTTTCAGCATATTTATGCACCAACACATTAACAATAATCTCAGTAAATGTAGTTGCGAGTTATTTTCCTTGGGATAGGATCTTCCACAATGGCAACCTCAGCAATGTATGCTATAAATGTTGCCATTTTGCATGTCAATCTCACTGAACTTATTCTAATGTTTCCTGGTTGGTTTTCCTGATACTAGCTAGATGTGGGTGTGAGGCTGAGAGCATTAGTAAATGTGAAGCAGCGGAATGTTAGACAGGGGTGTGATCCATTGAGCAGGACCGTGATGCAGTGAGTAGGAAATGGCATTTTGAAGGTGAGTTCACTGGCCTTCACTACCATTGAACTTTGTGCGGCCCTACAGTCAGGTCCTTGGGGGAATCACACTCCTTAAACTGAGCTGCTAGAGGGCGGCACGTGGTGCAGTGGTTAGCACTGGGACTACAGCGCTGAGGACCCGGGTTCAAATCTCGGCCCTGGGTCACTGTCCATGTGGAGTTTGCACATTTCCCCCGTGTTTGCGTGGGTTTCACCCCCACAACCCAAAGATGTGCTGGTTAGGTCATGTGCAAATTGCCCTTTAATTGGAAAAGAAAAAAATTGGGTACTCTAAATTTATTTTTTTTGAATTGAGCTGCGAGCTCTCATTACTTCCTGGAGGCCTTCTGGTGCCCTGCTGAAACATGATCTCTTTTCTCCTTCCCACCTCCTGGACCAAGGCCTCCAGTTCCACATCAGAAAACCTGAAAGCCTTCTCTTTGGCCTGCTGCTCCATTGATGCACATATTCTTGCTCTGAAGCACTTTTTGATATAGTACCACCAGCTATTGCAAACTAAATGTATCCCCCCTCCCAAGAGGTGTTGGCTGCCTTTAAGAAATCTTCCAAATGCTAGCCATGCAGCCAACTGGACACCCACTGAGTATGTAGCCAGTCAGCAGCACTTGGCTGAACCCCACGATCATTGAGCAGGTAGCACAAAGTTTTCACAGGGCCTGCATCACTTTGACTGAGCATGTGGTAATCTCACATTCCAATCCCCACAGCAAACGGACTTCATCCAATTTTTAATCCCTTGAATTTGATATTGCTTCCAGCTAGTGACAAACTGTTGTTTTCGAGTAGTAATGTGACTGCAGAAAGAGCAGTTGCCCATTTTTGCGTACTGAGGAATTTTCCAATAACTTCTGACAGATCCTTAAAGTTAGATTTATCTGTTGTCTCGTGGTGTCTGTCTAATGTCCCTTTATTTTGTATTCATGTCAGAACTACTGAGGTGCATGAGATATTTGTATTATAAACACAAAAGCATTGTTGTGTTTCATTTCTAGGCAACTTCACCTGAGCAATTGAGGTGTGCTGCCTCAGATCGCAGATAAATATACACACAAACGTGTACACAAATATCAGAAGTATAAAAATCATAGCCTGTCAAGCTGAGTGACAGTATCCCATCTTCTATTTTCTCCACAGGCAGGAAGTCTGATAAGAAAAGAAAATCTTGCATTTATATAGCACCTTTTGTGACCGCAGCTATCCCTCATTCAATGCACCTAACTTGTTCATGAAAAATGGCACGTTGAACAAAAGCGAGCCAAGCAAAAATAACTTTCCCATAAGAAAGCATGTAATAAGAGGGTTAGATTCCTGACCTGTCATTTTTAAACGAGAAACTTATTTAATGTTTTTGAATGTAGTTAATGTACTAAGTAAACACAGAAATACATGAATAAGTAACAAGTAATGACTTACCAAGTGTGCACCAAATGCAGAAACGTGGATGATTAGTCCCAGCATGCTGTGACACATCCGATCACTGACCTAACCACTTGGACCAAAGATTTTGGTTGTAATGAAGTCTTGAGTGTGGAAATCGAAATACAGGGGCGCGATTCTCCGACCCCCCACCACCGGGTCGGAGAATCGCCGGGGGCTGGCATAAATCCCGCCACCACCGAGTCCCGAATTCTCCGCCACCAGAGATTCGGCAGGGGCGGGAATCGCGCCGCACCGGTCGTACCCACTCCCGGCGACTCTCCGGCCTGCGATGGGCCGAAGTCCCGCCGCTGTCAACCCTCTCCCGCCGGCGTGGATTAAACCACCTTTTGAATGGCGGGACAAGGCGGCGCGAGTGGGCTCCGGGGTCCTGGGGGGAGCGAGGGGCGATCTGGCCCCGGGGGGTGCCCTCACGGTGGCCTGGCCCGCGATCGGGGCCCACCGATCCGCGGGCGGGTCTGTGCCGTGATGGCACTCTTTTTCTTCCGCCTTCACCACGGTCTTCACTATGGCGGAGGCAGAAGAGACCCCCTCCCCTGCGCATGCATGGGGAGGACGTCAGCAGCCGCTGATGCTCCCACACATGCGTCGCCCGGCGAAGACCTTTCGGCGCCGGCTGGCGTGGCGCCAAAGGCCTTTCCCACCAGCCGGCGGAGCGGAAACCACTCCGGCGCGGGCCTAGCCCCTCACGGTGAGGGCTTAGCCCCTAAAGGTGCGGAGACTTCCTCACCTTTGGGGCGGCCCGACGCCGGAGTGGTTCCCGCCACTCCATTACGCCAGAACCCCCCGCCCCGCCGGGTAGGGGATAATCCCGCCCCAGAAGACCCATTGATTTTTGATAGGGCCAGGGAATGCTTGGTCTTTGCTCAGAATTGTATCTAAAGACATTTTGCATCGACGCCTGGACAGATATACATTTTGCGTACCCACAAATGGCCCCTGATGTCACAAGCAGTGAAGTAGTAGGACTGGTGCCCACCTATGGGTCTAAACGTAGACCGCCTCAGATCACCAACATCAGAAAAAGCAAGACAAATGTAATCCGACCAGTTATTGCGCCATCAGTCAGCACGCGATCATGAGCAAAGCAACGGAAGGTGTCACTGACAGTGATAGGCAGCATAACCTGCACACTGACACTTTGTTTGGGTTCTGTCATAGCCACTTGCTCCTGATCTCATTATAGTCCTGATCTAAAACTGTACAAAAGAGCTGAACTCAAGGGGCTGGATTCTCAGCCGGCGGGATGCTCTATTTTGCTGGCAGCCCGGGGGTTTCCCGACGGTGTGGGGCTGCCCCACAATGCGAAACCCCATTGACCTGCCAGCATAACGGAGCATCCTGCCGGTGGGGTAAAACAGAAATGTAGCGCAGCGGAGAGTAGAATCCAGCCCAAGAATTGAGGTGAGAGTAACTGTCCTTGACATCAAGGCAACATTTGACAAAGTTGGGCATCATAATGTCTGGGCAAAACTGGAGTCAATGTTATTAGGCTAAAATCCTGGAATCTCCAAACAGCACTTTGTGTGCACTTGCATCAGATAGATTGCAGCAGTTCCATCACACCATAATCTTGTCAAGGACAATTAGGGTTGGGCAACAAATGATAGCCTGCTAACGATATCCAAATCCAATGAGCAATTTTTAAAAAATCAAGCGAGCTAATTGAACAGCATGTAGAGGTGGATTAAAGAGCACTTTACCAATGCCATAATGCCCACTCTCTAAAGATGCTTTTTAAAAAAGATCTAATAAATTAGATTGAGCTCTGAGCCGGGAATCTCTGCATAGTCAATGTAGTATTTTTCACAGCTACATCTCAACCAGACATTTAAATGGATGATTGACTTCAACTGATTCCCCTGTAGCTGTTAAGCTTTCAAAGGAACCGTTGCTTAAAGGATCTTCCACAGGTACTTACTTTGGATTGAGTGGCACATAAATATGTGAAATAAAAGAATCAATGAAATAAGCAAAGTCAATTCTTTCAACAGAATATGCATAGTCTATCTCACACACACGGAGCAATTTTGAGCCCTCTGTCCATTAGAAAGTCAGCATAGGCTCAAAATCCAGAGAGAAGCGAAAAAGGCCCTACCTTCCATTCATTTTGAGGGGCTCCTTGCTTTAAGAGAGTCTGGAGACTGACATACAGGCATCGCCTCTGATGTCCTCCTTGCTGGGCTACTGCTCAAATCGCTGCTGATGGAGTGCCCATCCTTACTGGGAGCTGGAAAGTGGGTGGAATGAGGTGTATATTGATGGTCACCACTGGTAACGACTGTGAAGTAACTGGGTGGGTTCCTATGAGAGAAGAGGCTGCAAGGGCAGAGTTTGTGACTCAGGAATGGCTTGCCTACCTGCCGCATTTCATTTAAATATTTCTTTATTCTCCTTTTTCACATTTTCTCCCAAATTTACACCCACCCACAGTAAACAATAATCAGTAATAAACAATAATCAGTAACAAATATATCAATCCCCATATCAATGACAACGATCTCACCAAACCCAAAACATTCACCCACTGTTCACATAAACAACTGACAAAAAGGAAGCAGGAATCACCCATGGCCACCATTAACACCCATCGCCCCCTCCCACCCCCCCCAACTAATGTTCGATGTTATCCAATTCTTGAAAGTGCATAATGAATAATGCCCATGAATTGTAGAACCCCTCCATCCTTCCCCTCAGTTCAAACCTAACCTTCTCAAGAGTCAAGAATTCCAACAGATCCCCCCAGGGCACAGGGTGGAGAGGCTGCTCTCCGACCCATCAGGATTCGCCTTTGGGCGATCAACGAGGCGAAGGCTACAACATCTGCCTCTGCACCCATTTCCAACCCTGGATGGTCCGACACCCTGAATATGGCCTCCCGGGGGCCCAGGTCCAGTTTCACGTGCACCACTTAGAAATTACCGTAAAAATCTCCTTCCAGTAATCCTCTAGCTTTGGACAGGACCAAAACATATGAACGTGATTAGCGGGGGGGGGGGGGGGGGGGGCCCGCAACGTTCACACACATCTTCTCGAACCTGTATATATCTAAACATTTCCCCCTGCTCCAGCCCATACTTCGCTTCCAGCTCCTTCAATCCTGCAAACTGACCCCTAAGAAACAAATCTTTTAGTGTCTTAATCCCCCTTCTCCTCCCATTTCTGAAAATTTCAATCCCACCTCCCTGGCTCAAATCTGTGGTTCCCCCGAATCGGCATTTCCCTTGACCCTGCCCCCAACCCGAAGTGTTGGCGAAACTGCCTCCAAATTCTCAATGAAGCTATTATTACCGGACTCCCTGAGTACTTCCCCGGGGCTATCGGGAGTGGCGCTGTTGCTAGTGTTTTCAATCCCGACCCCCTGCACAAGCTCTCCTCCATTCTGACCCACTGGGAATCCACCCCTCTTATCCAGCTCCACACCTTCTCCACATTTGCCACCCAGTAGTAATACATCAGGTTTGGAAGACCCAACCCCCTGCCTGCCTTCCCCTCTGTAGTAACACCTTTCTAACTCTGGCCACCTTCACTCCCCATATGAACAACGTAATCCTTCCCTCAATCTCTCTGAAAAAAGCCTTTGGCAGGAAAATCGGCAGGCATTGAAAAATAAACAGAAATCGTGGCAATATGTTCATTTTAAACGCCTGTACCCGACCCGCCAGTGACAGAGGGAGACCATCCCACCTTGCCAGAGCTGCTTTCACTCTCCCCACCAAACTAGAAATGTTGTACCTGTGGAGCCCCCCCCCCCTTCCCCCCACTCCTGGGCAACCTGCACCCCCAGGTACCTAAAGTGAGTCCCTGCCCTACGGAATGGCAGCCCCCCCACCCCTGCCCCCACACCCAGCCGAGATACCACAAAATACTCACTCTTGTCTAGATTCAGCTTGTACCCCGAGAAAGACCCAACACAACAGGACCCCTGACAGGATGGAAGCAAATGACAGAGTCAGGGGCTCCGCCCTTTTAGCTGGTATTGCCGAGTGCAGGGTTTGATAGGCTGCACCCATGTGATCCTACGGTCTCCATGGCACTAGGAGGCGCCATTTATGAACCGCAAAGGATGCCATTCCCTCAATGTCAGGATTATCTGTGACCACATGATGCAAATCATGCAGTTGTGTGCCCGTTTTCCGGGCAGCATTCATGATGGTTACATCTTGGGATGCCCACATATCCCAGACGTCTTTGAGGGAGAGCGCTGTCTGGAGGGATGGCTCCTCAGGGATAAGAAGTACCCAATAAGGAGGAGGCTGATGATGCCAGTGTGCAGGCCACAATGTGAGGCATAGATGTGCTACACTGAAGCTGGAGCCTCAACGAGTGTGCTGGTGGAGCAAGCAGTCAGACAGCTGAAGATGCAGATCGGGTGCCTGGACCTGTCCGGGGGTGCATCCAGTTTAGCTCCCAAAGGGTGTCCCACATTATTGTGGTCTGCTGAGCTCTCTACAACTTGGAGCTGCAGAAGGGGGATCCACTTGGACCCGGAGGAGATGGAGGAGCCCCACATCTCCTCAGAGGAGGAGGCGGTTAAGGAGGGCGGTGAGGGAAAACCCATGGAGGAGGAGGAGGAAGGACCTGGGATGATGGCCGGGTCTGTATGGGCCATCAGGCTAGGGACGCCTCATAGCCTCCAGGTTTGGCGTCAAGTAATGGTGAGTAATCTCAGCATTAGTGTGGTGCCCAATTCCATGGACAGGGTGCGAAAGCCATTGGCCGAACTTTGCAGATGATTGAAGACGACTTGCATTGAGGACAGAGCCTTGCTCCTCTCATCCTCAGAGATATGTCTGACTCCTGTCTGACATAGAGCTGAACATGTCCTGCTCAGGAATATTCTTGTCATAGGGTTCAGAAACGCAGAATATGCTCTCATTTGCTTCCATCCTGTCAGGGGTCCTGTTGTGTTCTGCTAACTAACTTCCGGGGTGGACAGCCTTTTAGCACTTTGTCAGCCATTGGAATCCTCATCACTGGAGTACAGTGGGTGCTATGTGAGGCTCAAGGGTTGATGCCAGTGGTGGTTTTGGTGTCTGGTGGTGAACAAAGTATGTTTTTTTAAAAAGTGCTACATTACAGTGGTGCCCTATCTTAACTAGTGCCTGTGATTTCCCATGCTCACTAGATCCCTATAGTTTCCTGTTCTTCCTCTCCTCAACTGAGCGGTCAGTATCTACGCTGGTGGAGGTGTAGCCATCTGGGATGGCCACTTACAACAAGAAACATGGACGTTCGCAAAACCTAAAGGAAAATGTGGACAATGTAAGATTCAGTCAGGCACAAAGCCTGAATGTACATTTGTGAGTAGAGAATCCAGACAGCATCGAAACCCCCAACCGATTAGCATTTAATGGCCCATCTCCGTAAGTCAAAGGACTGATACTCAGGTAACCAATACAAACCCAGACACATTGGCACCACTCCCTTTACTCAGGAAGCATAAACAGCAAGGTCAATGACCGCTTAGGACACGCCCAGCCATCAAGGCACCCGTCCCTTTATTGGCTCAGATCGAAGGCAGTGATCGAGAACTGCCCAATTAATTGGGGCCAAACCTAAGGACCACCCAAAAGAGCGCGAAAAGATCCCCCCAAGGATAAAGAGAGACACTGCCATGTGTTCAAGCTCTTTTGGACCTGGCGCTCCGGCAACGTCTAACTCCAGCTGCAGCACCACGACCAGAAGCAAGTCCAAGTTCAATGCCCGCTACCAGACGGATGAGCCTAGCTGAACAGCAGTTACTTCTCCAGACCCAGCAGATCCAGATTCGAACAAAGGCCACTGTTCCTCTGACCTAAGCCGGGTGCCTGAAGTTAAGAACAGGTTGTCATAGTTGTTAGGTGTAGTTTAGCTCGTAGTGTTTATGTTGCATGTGTAAGTTAACCTTGTGTGTAAATAAAGTACCATTGATCTTGAACTAACTAACTGGTTGTTTGGCTCTTTGATCGATACCCGGTTGAACCTTGTGGTGGTATCATTTGATACCTGGCGACTCGGAAAGCATATCATATCAATATCTAGATAAAAGAAGGGCAACCTCATTGACTGCCATATTTATAGCAAGTAAAGATAGCAACAGAGGGTGCAGGTGAAAGCTGTGACACCTCTTTTGGGGGTGAGATTGGAGATAATTCCCTCTGACCTGCTCTGCATCATCCATGGGACAGGAGAATGATCCGGGCTGGTCTAGGTGTCTGTCCAGGATCTACAGCTGAGGTAGCGGCACCAGATTTATTAGCACTTAACTAACACGGTGAGTGATAGTTCCAAATTTGCTGATGGCAGAAATGCTCAGATTTTATCTCCCTAGTTGGATGCACAGAGATGAGAAGATTCCCAGCTCCATGATCCTGATCTTTAAAAATGGCTGCCTTGACATCATGGCTGGGATTCTCCGAGCCCGCGCTGGGTCGGAGAATCGCCGGTGACGCGGGAAATTCCCGCCATGCCGCTGCGACGCCGGGACGCAATTCTCCGGCGACCAGAGAATCGGCGGCAATCGTTCCTGCACGGTCAACGTGGCACCAGTCGGGGGCCGCTGAAAGAGGTCCCCGCGGCGATTCTCCGCGGTCGATCGGCCGAATTCCCGCCCAGTTCCGCAAGTCCCGCCGGCGTGGTTCAAACATGGTACCACCCGGCGGCAGCTCGGACCCACGGCCACGGTGGCCGTCCTGGTGGGAGGGCGGGGGGATCTGACTCTGGGGGAGCCTCCACGGCATCCAAGCCCGCGATCGGGGGCTACTGATTGGCGGCTCCCACGATCTGGAGGGGGCCTACCTCCTTCCGTGCTGGCCCTCTGTAGGGCTCCGCCATGTTGCGGGACGCCGGTGCAGAGACAGCCACCATGCGCATGCGCGGACCCGTGCCAGCTGTGCAAGGCCGCCTTTCACCGCCGGAGCAGCGTGGAGCAGTCCAGCGCCGTGCTGGCCCCCTGAGGACTGCTGAACCTCTGGGCCAGGAGGCCCATTGACGCCGGTGTACACCACTCCGGCGTTTACACCGGCGTCAACACTTGGCCGGGATTTTGAGAATCCCGGCCCATATTTTCAGTTTGTGGGTGAAGGGGTTAGAATAGCAGTTGGGGTGGGTGACCTGGGAAGAAGCGAGGATACTGCTGGGCAGTTGGCCTGCTTCGAGGCTTCGAGGCTGTGTCAACAAATAAAATAAAAGCGATTAACACATATTAAAAAATGCCTCCAGCACTCACTCCTCACCCCGCCCCTCATCCTCCACATGGTCCCATGCTCTATGCCGAGCCATGCCCTGTACACAACCGTATAACCCCGGATAGCCTCTATGCCAATCTTTGCTGCTTCACCAACCTTTAGAGCCCCTATGCTATCAGTGCCACTCCACAGTCCCCACCCAGCTTACATCTGTCATGATAATTCACCCAGTATAATTCACCCAAAAATCTGTCCTGGTCCACCCACGTCGACGATACCACCAAGAAAGCACAGCAGCGCCTATACTTCCTCAGGAAACTAAGGAAATTTGGCATGTCTACATCGACTCTTACCAACTTTTACAGATGCACCATAGAAAGCATCGTATCAGGCTGCATCACAGCCTGGTATGGCAAATGCTCGGCCCAGGACCGCAAGAAACTTCAGAGAGTCGTGAACACCGCCCAGTCCATCACACAAACCTGTTTCCCATCCATTGACTCTATCTACACCTCCCGCTGCCTGGGGAAAGCGGGCAGTATAATCAAAGATCCCTCCCACCCGGCTTACTCACTCTTCCAATTTCTTCCACCGGGCAGGAGATACAGAAGTCTGAGAACACGCACAAACAGACTCAAAAACAGCTTCTTCCCACTGTTACCAGACTCCTAAATGACCCTCTTATGGACTGATTTCATTAACACTACACCCTGTATGCTTCATCTGATGACAGTGCTTATGTAGTTACATTGTATATGTTGTGTTACCCTATTATGTATTTTCTTTTATTCCCTTTTCTTCTCATGTACTTAATGATCTGTTGAGCTGCTCGCAGAAAAATACTTTTCACTGTACCTTGGTACACGTGACAATAAACAAATCCAATCCAATCCAATCCAGTATTCACCACGGGCAGCCCTAAGGACCCAAGCAGAGATTAGTCAAAATAAAATTTTAGGAAGCAAAGTTCCAAGTATCTATTTCAAATTTCTCTGCATTAATAAAGATCTCTCACATTCATAAAAAATCTATTTACCACATTTGGATTTTTTCAGCTAAATAAAGCCTGAGAACAATAAACCATCTTCAACTGCTTCATCAATGACCTTTTCTATCAAAAGGTCAGAAGTGGATGTCGCTGATGATTGCACAATGTTCAGCATGGTTCACAACTCCTCAGATACTGAAACAGACAATCCCCATATGCAGGAAAACCTGGACAACATTCAGACTTAGGCTGATAAATGGGAAGTATCATTTGGACCACACACATGCCTGGCAATGACCATCTCCATCAAAAGAGAATCTGACCATCGCCCCTTATATTTAATGGCATTACCATCATTGAATTCCCTTTATCAACCGTAAGGATCCTCCAGTTTAAACCCTGTTTGTTCCCTGCTCCCTTTTATTTTGTTTACTATTACAATTTTGATTCATGGATGATTAATGGGCCTGTGACTTTAATGCAGCCTTTGCCTTTAATTCAAGCAGGAGAGATCAGGAAGAGATCAGTTTGATTGATGGCCAATGAACTGGTTCAAAATTGCCCATAATGGTGATTGGTTCTGACTTCTCTGGAATGTTTCTCAGTGTGATCAGGCTAGGGTTTTTAGTTTCACTTTCGGTTCTGAAGCTGGAAGGTACAGCTCTGATTTTCTATCTGATATGAGGAAATCTCTAAAAATTCAGTGCAAGATCTCTTCACTTACCCCAGCAAGGCTGGATGTCATTTTATTGAAACTGAAAAGGATTGAGATTAAATCTTGGGCTGGAAGCTGGATTTGACGCTAGACAAAGGGTCTTAACAGAGAAGTAAACTCAAAGGTGGACCTTTGAGTTGAAGGTCCAGTGTCTCTCCAGAGGAAATCCTACTGCTTGTGAGTACTGAATGAATGTTACTGCAAGAAGACCATCACCAACTATACACTGGTGGCTTCGATGAATCAGTGTGCTGGGAGGAAAGCCTGTTGCAAAGAATTCAACATTGAAAGCAAGGACTCTAATCCTTTTTACCTTAAACATTATTTTACACATTTCCACCCTTCTTTGTCTGTCTTGTGTGTGTGAGTAGAGGGGTGGGGCACTAAAAGAGGGGTAGTAGGTTAGCTTACCATTATTCCATTGCAATTACTTCATATTTCATCCTTATTTCTGTTATAAATAAACAGTAATTGTGTTTTAACCTACAAACCTGGTGACTGTAGATTATTGGACAGTCAAGGGCCAAAGGATTTGGGAATTTTTATATCAATATTGGTTAATTCACTTGTGTTGGGATTCAGGACCTGTGGGGCTGGAATTGACCGCACACTAGCCTGGGGTGTCATAACACAAAACCCTGGGGGATTACCATGGACCAGAAACTAAACTGGACAAGCCATATAAATACTGTGGTCACTGGAACAGGTCAATGATTGGGAATCCTGCAGTGAGTAACTTACCTGTCTGTCCACCAACTACAAGGCACAAGTCAGGAGTGTGATGGATTGCTCTCCACTTGACTGGATGAGTGCAGCTCCAACAACACTCAAGAAGGTTGACACCATCCAAGACGAAGCAGCCTGCTTGATTGACACCTCGGGCGAAATTCTCCGTAATCGGCACGATGTCCGCCGACCGGCGCCAAAAACGGCGCAAATCAGTCCGACATCGCGCCGCCCCAAAGGTGCGGAATCCCCCGCACCTTGACCGGCCGAGCCCTAACCTTCAGGGGCTAGGCCCATGCCGGACTGAATTCCGCCCCGCCAGCTGGCGGGAAAGGCCTTTGGTGCCCTGCCAGCTGGTGCGGAAATGACATTGCCGGGTGGCGCATGCGCAGTGGAGGGAGTCTCTTCCACCTCCGCCATGGTGGAGACCGTGGCGAAGGCGGAAGGAAAAGAGTGCCCCCATGGCACAGGCCCGCCCGCGGATCGGTGGGCCCCGATCGCGGGCCAGGCTACCGTGGGGGCACCCCCCAGGGCCAGATCGCCCTCCCCAGGACCCCAGAGCCCGCCCGCGCCGCCTTGTCCCGCCGGTAAGAGAGGTGGTTTAATCCACGCTGGCGGGACAGGCATTCTAGCAGCGGGACTTCGGCCCATTTGGGCCGGAGAATCGCTGGGGGGGGGCCCGCCAACCAGCGCAGCGCGATTCCCGCCCCCGCCGAATCTCCAGTGCCGGAGAATTCGGCAACCGGCGAGGGCAGGATTCACGCCAGCCCCCGGCGATTCTCCGACCCGGTGGGGGGTCGGAGAATCTCGCCCCTCATCCATTACCTTAAACATTCACTCCCTCCATCACTGATACAGTATCAGCAGTGTTTACGATCTACAAGATGCATTGCAAGAATTCCAGAAGTCTCATTCAACAGCACTTTCAAAATAGATCACTAAAATGTAGTGGTCAGCTATAAAATATTCAAAAAGTCTAATGGAATCTGAGAATCATAGAATGATGCAGCATAAAAGGAGGCCACTCAGGACATCATGCTTGTGCCAGCTCTTTAAAAGAACTATCCAATTAGTCTCATTCTCCTGCTCTGGTTAAACCGTATCCGGAATATGAGCACCACACCTTTTAAAGGATATATATTGAGCTTGGCCTTGCAGTCTTGTGTTCTCAGTCAGGTTGCTGCTGTTCCACATTCCCTTCCTCAGCTTGAATAGAACAGCTGCGGCTTTTGCAATACATGTGCTGTGTTTAACATCAAGTGACAGATTGCTGGTGATTGTGAAGCATAGAGATGTGAAACTATAGTAACCTCCAGTGTCACATTGCTAATGCTGATAGATAACGGTATGGAAACATCCTTGATCGTGACATTTATCTTCTCAATGCTGTGGGTCAAACAAAATTCTTTACAGGCATGAAAGAGCCCGTCCATTTGCCACTGAAGGTTTTCCTTGGTATGGAATGCTAGTGGGGAATTGTCAGTGTGGTCACGGAGTCATGACCTCCTGGGCATCCATACCTCTGCTACAAGGATATCTGCAAGTGAGAAATTGAAATGGCATCCATTGCCACTGACAACTGGGAGGCAGTTCCTGACAGCCGTGACCTGTAAAGGCTGATTGTTTGGATGGGTGGTGGTAAGCAGCAAAGTTCAGCTGGCTGAGAAGAGTCCCAGCGAATTGGGCATCTTTTTAGCCCACTGTCTTCCTCTGCAGTAAATGTAGCGGAGACTGCCCTGTCAGAGTGGCATTCCTGAGCCACGCCAGGTGATGCCTAACACAGAGTTGAGCACCACGGTGCAAACCATCATCATATGACTAACACTGATTGACCGTGGAAAGAGTGCAGCACAGAATCACCAGGATCTTACCGGGGTTATGTAAATTGAGATAACATAAACTAGGCTCCTTTTCCCTGGAACATAGCAGGTAAATGTAAATAAGTAGTTAGTGGAGATTTTTAGGATCTTGAAAGACTTGGTAGGGCGGAGAATTTCAAATGTTATCCCCTTGTTCAAAAAAAAGGGACTAAAAATAAGCCCAGCAACTGCACGGCAGATATTTTAACTTCAGTGGCAGGGCAACTTCTACAAAAATAATTCAGCGTGAAGGGCGGGTTCAGCGATGATACCTCTTAAAACTGAATAGTTAGCATGCCACAAGAGTAGTTTTACATAAGTTACTTTATTGAGGATTGAGATGAATTATAGGACTGAGTAATTATTATTAACCATGAAACATGTATTTTTAGGACATAGCAGTAATAAGCAATTGAATGGGATTTACGATAGCTAACTTGTCCGGAAGGACATCACTTCTGATATCTTGGGCGGATTCTCTGATCCTGAGGCTAAGTGGTGATGCTATCGTAAACATCGTCGCGTTTCTCGACGGCATCAATGTGGCCTCAGGAGCAGCGATTCTTACCCTTACAGGGGGCCAGCACGGCACTGGAGCGACCCACACCACTCCAGCTGCCGATCCCCGGCGTCAGATGTGCGCCGCGGGTCTGCGCATGCGCAGTGGGACCGGCACCTGCAGTGGGACCAGCGTCAACAGGCACATGCGCAGTGGCTCCCTTCTCCGCGCCGGCCCCGACGCAACATGGCGTAGGGCTACAGGGGCCGGCACAGAACAAAAGAGGCCCCCAGCTTGAGAGGCCAGCACGCCGATCGGTATGCCCCGATCGTGGGCCAGGCCACAGCGGAGGCCCCCCCCGGGATCGGACCCCCACCCCCTCCCACCAGGCTGCCCCTGGATGCATCCACGCCAAGGTCCTGCCGGGTAAGAGCAGGTGTGAACGGAGCCGGTGGGATTCGGCTTTTTTTGTGTGGCCGCTCGGCCCATCCTGGGCAGAGAATCACCGGGGGGGGGCCCCATAGAGTGGCCCATGACCGTGCCGGCGCCAATGGCACCGATTCTCCGCTCTCCAGAGAATCGGCGGACCGGCGTCGGGGCGGCTTGCCGCAATTCGCAGCCGTCCAGGCGATTCTCCGGCCCGGCCCTGGGGTGAGAGAATCCCGCCCCTTGTCTTTGTGAATGAAACAAATGCAAGAAGCTGGTTTTGCTGTCCTGCTTTTCACAGACAATGAATGCACAGCAAATTACGAGTAAGCATAGCTGTTAGGATGAGAATCAATCATGCGCTGCTTGCAATTCTATTGGGTGAAGTTTAAACACTGGTTACAAACCTATTGGATAAGTTTAAACGTTTCAGCTTCAAGGATTGGATCTCGTCCAACTGGGGTGGGCTATTGATTTTTGAACGTTGTACAAGTACTGTGTTCTGAGGACTTCCGGGTGCGGCTATGCAGAGCTAAGTCGCAGGTTCGGCAGCTCCAACTTGGAACGGACTTTTGGGCTTTTTACAGGGCCCCCAACGGAATTTTTTCAACATTTCCTGGTGTGGGAAGAAGACTGCAACATTCCCCCGACAGTGTCCCCCAGGAATGGTATGTCTCTTGGTTACCAGACCCGGCAGAAACAGTAAAAGGTTTGGCTGTAGCTGCAGGGGAGACAGGGGCCTCTTCCAGCATGCAGGCGGGGGAAGGGAAAGCTTAAAGGCTTCAAGCTGACTTGAGGGCCTTTATTAAAGGTGATTTCTAGCAGCAGAGGGAACAACTGTGAAAAGATCTCACCAAGGCCATTGAAGAAGCGGGGACGAGGCTTCCGGTGGCTGCCATGGAGGAGTATGACTCTCGTCAGGAACGGACTCTCAGACCTTTTTCAGGAGTTTCTACAGACTTTTTGGGGCAGATTGGTGAAGCGAACACTGCCAAAAGGATTCCCTCTCGAGACGTCCGGTTGAAGCTATGCGGAGCTAAGTCGCACATTTGGCGGCTCCCGCAAAAACAGACTTTTGGGCTCTTTTCAGGGCCCCCAACGGCACTTTTTCGACGTTTCCCGGTGTGGGAAGGAGTTAATAACAGCTCCCCGTCAGTATATGGCTTCAACTAGGAGCGGGGCGACAAAAAAGGTGGTGGTGGACCCGAAGAAGGGAGGGAAGAAGGACAAAATGGCGGTGGGCAGAGACCAGGCAGCGTGGAGGCAGTGGGCGGAGGAGCAACAGGGTGGTATCCAGCACTGCCTCAGAGAGATTAAAACAGACCTGCTAGAGCCGATGAAGGATTCCATTGATAAGCTGCTAGAGACACAGACGGCCCAGGGGGTGGTGATCCGTGAGGCTCGACAAAAGATCTCTGACAATGAGGACGAGATCTTAGGCCTGGCGGTAAAGGTGGAGGTGCACGAGGCGCTCCACAAGAAATGGCAGGAGCGGTTCGAGGAGATGGAGAATCGGTCGAGGCGGAAGAATCTGCGGATTCTGGGCCTCCCGGAGGGGCTGGAGGGGCCTATGCGGTCACCATGTTGAACTCGCTGATGGGAGCGGGGTCGTTCCAGGGGCCCCTGGAGCTGGAAGGGGCCCGTGGAGTGTTGGCGAGGAGGCCCAAGGCTAACGTGCCTCCTCGGGCGGTGCTGGTGCGGTTCCATCGGTTCGTCGATCGGGAGTGTGTGCTCAGGTGGGCCAAGAAGGTGGGAGAACGCAGAGGTTCGAATATACCAGGACTGGAGTGAGGAGGTGGGGAAGCGGAGGGCCGGGTACAATCGAGTGAAGGCGGTGCTGCACAGGAAGGGGGTGAGGTTTGGCATGTTGCAGCCGGCGCGACTGTGGGTTACCTACAAGGACCGGCACCATTATTTTGAGTCTCCGGAGAAGGCGTGGGCCTTTGTTCAGGCCGAGAAGCTGGACACAGACTGAGGGTCGGGATGGGCGATTGGGGACTGCAGTGGATATGTTATGCACATTTTTTTGTTCGGGGGAGGGGCCTTTGCATTGTTTTGGGTTTCCTTTCTCTGTGTTTTTCTCTTTCGGGTTGGGGAGGGTGGATGGGGCGGGTTGGGCACTGTTTTGCTTGGTGGTGGGGCCTGGTAGGTGGAGAGCGCGGGCTTATTTCCCGCCCGAAGACTGGGGGGGGTGGGGTGGCGAGGATCGTTTCCCGCGCTTAGAACGGAGGAGGGAGGGGGAGAGCCTGTGGATGGGGAGCGGGAGAGGAGGGTGTGCCACACAATGGGAGGAGTCAAAGGGGAGGCGGGAGTGGCCGGGGTCAGCAGGAGTCAGCTGACTTGCGGAAGTGCAATGGGGGGAGTAAACCAGCTAGGATGGGTCCTAGCCGGGGGGGGGGGTAAATCGAGTGCTGCTGCTAAGGTCAAGGTGGAGCTGGAGCGAGTGGGGGGGGTCGAGATGGGGGTATGCCGCTGTGGGGAACGGGCCGGGTGTGGGGTGCGGGCGCGTGGCTGGCCGAGGAGGGGTCAGGCTAGTCGGCGGGGGAGGGGGGCGGGTAGCCCCCTGATCCGGCTGATAACCTGGAATGTAAGGGGACTGAATGGGCCGGTTAAGCGGGTCCGCATGTTCGCGCACCTGAAGGGGCTCAAGGCGGATGTGGTTATGCTCCAGGAGACACACCTGAAGGTGGCAGACCAGGTAAGACTGAGGAAAGGGTGGGTAGGTCAGGTGATTCACTTGGGGCTAGATGCCAAAAATCGAGGGGTGGCGATCTTGGTGGGAAAGAAGGCGTCGAGCATTGTGGCAGATAATGGCGGTAGATACATAATGGTAAGTGGTAAGTTGCAGGGAGAGAGGGTGGTACTGGTCAATGTGTATGCTCCGAACTGGGACGATGCGGGTTTTATGCGGCGTATGTTGGGTCGGATCCCAGACTTGGAAGTGGGGGGCCTGATAATGGGGGGAGACTTTCACACGGTGTTGGATCCGGCACTGGATCGCTCCAGGTCTAGGACGGGTAGGAAGCCGGCGGCGGCTAGAGTGCTGAGGGGATTTATGGACCAGATGGGAGGGGTGGACCCTTGGTAATTTGCAAGGCCGGGGGCGAGGGAATTTTCATTCTTCTCACATGTCCATAAGGCTTATTCTCGAATCGACTTTTTCATTTTGTGTAGGGCGCTGATAGGGAGAGTAGAGGATACCGAGTATTCGGCAATAGCCATTTCAGACCACGCCCCGCATTGGGTGGACTTGGAGATGGGGGAGGAGAGGGACCAGCGTCCGCTGTGGCGCTTGGAGGTGGGGTTGTTGGCGGACGAGGAGGTGAGCGAGCGGGTCCGAGGAAGTATAGAGAGGTTCTTGGAGACCAACGACAACGGGGAGGTCCGAGTGGGGATGGTATGGGAGGCACTGAAGGCGGTGGTGAGGGGAGAGCTGATCTCCATTAGGGCCCACAAGGAGCGGAGGGAGCGGGGGGGAGAGGGAGAAGCTGGTGGGGGAGATGGTGAGGGTAGACAGGAGGTATGCAGAAGAGCCTGAGGAAGGATTGTTGAGGAAGAGGCGCAGCCTCCAGGCCGAATTCGACCTGGTGACCACCAGGAAGGCGGAGGTGCAGTGGAGGAAGGCCCAGGGTACGGCCTACGAGTATGGGGAAAAGGCAAGCCGGATGCTGGCGCATCAGCTTCGGAAGCGGGATGCAGCTAGGGGGATCAGGGGAGTTAAGGACAGGGGAGGGAGTGTGGTGCGGAGTGGGGTTGGCATCAATGGGGTCTTCAGGGACTTCTATGAGGAATTGTACCGATCCAAGCCCCCACAGGAGGAGGGAGGGATGGGCCGTTTCCTGGACCAATTGAGGTTTCCAAAGGTGGAAGAGGGACTGGTGGCGGGACTGGGGGCCCCGATTGGGCTGGAGGAGCTGATCAAAGGGATAGGAAGCATGCAGGCGGGGAAGGCATCGGGGCCGGATGGTTTCCAGGTCGGGTTCTATAAAAAATATATGGACCTATTGGGCCCGCTGTTAGTTAGGACCTTTAATGAGGCAAGGGAGGTGGGGGGGGCTTTACGCCCGACGATGTCCCGAGCACTGATCTCCTTGATCCTGAAGCGGGACAAGGATCCTCTGCAATGTGGGTCTTCCAGACCGATTTCCTTGCTAAATGTAGATGCCAAGGTGCTGGCGAAGGTCTTAGCCACGAGGATTGAGGATTGTGTGCCGCAGATCATCCATGAAGACCAGACGGGGTTTGTGAAGGGGAGACAGTTGAACGCGAATGTGCGGAGGCTTTTGAACGTTATCATGATCCCGGCAAGGGAGGGGGAGGCGGAGATAGTGGTGGCGATAGACGCTGAGAAAGCCTTCGATAGGGTAGAGTGGGGGTACCTGTGGGAGGTGCTGAAGAGGTTCGGGTTTGGGGAGGGGTTTGTCAGATGGGTTAGGCTGTTGTATGAGGTCCCGATGGCGTGTGTGGCCACAAATAGGAGGTGGTCCGAGTACTTTCGGTTGCACCGAGGGACGAGACAGGGGTGTCCCCTGTCCCCCCTGCTCTTCGCACTGGCGATTGAACCCCTGGCTATGGTACTGGGAGAGTCGAGGAACTGGAGGGGTTGGTGCGGGGTGGGGAGGAGCATAGGGTGTCGCTTTATGCAGACGACCTGCTGCTGGATGTGGCGGACCAGCTGGGAGGAATGCCAGAGGTAATGAGGATCCTTAGGGAATTTGGGGACTTTTCGGGGTACAAGCTCAATATGGGGAAGAGTGAGCTGTTCGTAGTTCAGCTAGGGGACCAGGAGAGGGGGATTGGCGAGCTCCCACTAAAAAGGGCGGAGAGGAGCTTTAGATACTTGGGGGTCCAAGTGGCCAGGAGCTGGGGGGCCCTGCACAGGCTTAACTTTACAAGGCTGGTGGAGCAAATGGAGGAGGAGTTCAAGAGGTGGGACGCGTTGCCGCTGTCATTGGTGGGTAGGGTGCATTCAATCAAAATGACGGTGCTCCCAAGGTTTTTGTTCCTGTTCCAGTGCCTCCCCATGTTTATCCCGAAGGCTTTTTTCAGGCGGGTTAACAGGAGTATTTTCATAGAATTTACAGTGCAGAAGGAGGCCATTCGGCCCATCGGGTCTGCGCCGGCTCTTGGAAAGAGCACCCTACTCAAGGTCAACACCTCCATCCTATCCCCATAACCCAGTAACCCCACCCAACATTAAGGGCAATTCTGGACACTAAGGGCAATCTATCATGGCCAATCCACCTAACCTGCACATCTTTGGACTGTGGGAGGAAACCGGAGCACCCGGAGGAAACCCACGCACACACGGGGACGATGTGCAGACTCCGCACAGACAGTGACCCAAGCCGGAATCGAACCTGGGACCCTGGAGCTGTGAAGCAATTGTGCTATCCACAATGCTACCGTGCTGATGGGGTTTGTGTGGGCGCAAGGGACTCTGAGGGTGAGAAGGGTGTTCCTGGAGCGGAGTAGAGATGGGGGGGGGGGGGGGGCTGGCGCTGCCCAACCTCTGTGGGTTCTACTGAGCCGCCAATGCGACGATGGTGCGCAAGTGGGTGATGGAGGGGGAGGGGGCTGCATGGAAGAGGATAGAGACGGCGTCTTCTGTGGGTACGAGTCTGGGGGCGCTGGCAACAGCGCCGCTGCCGCTCCCTCCAAGGAGGTATACCACGAGCCCGGTGGTGGTGGCGGCCCTCAAAATCTGGGGGCAGTGGAGGCTGCATAGGGGGGAAGTTGGGGCCTCGGCGTGGACCCCATTATGGGGGAACCCCCGGGAAGAACAGGTGGAGGGTTTTCGGGGTGGCACAGGGCAGGGATACGAAAGTTGGGGGACCTGTTTGTGGACGGGAAGTTCGCGAGCTTGGGTGAGCTGGAGGAGAAGTACGGGCTCCCCCCCGGGGAACACCTTCAGGTACTTACAGGTAAGGGCGATTGCCAGACGGCAGGTGGTGGAATTCCCGTGGCTACTGCCACACACAGTACAGGACAGGGTGCTCTTGGTGGGGGTGGGTGGGAGTGGGGAAAATCTCGGAAACTTACCAGGTGATGCAGGAGGAGGAGGAGGCCTCGGTGGTGGAGTGGAAAGGTAAGTGGGAGGAGGAGTTGGGAGGGGAGATCGAAGAGGGGATGTGGGCAGATGCCCTAGGGAGGGTGAACTCTTCCTCTTCGTGCGTGAGGCTCAGCCTCATACAGTTTAAGGTGCTGCACAGGGCACACATGACCGGGACAAGGATGAGCCGGTTCTTTGCGGGTGAGGATAGGTGTGTTAGGTGATCAGGGAGCCCAGCAAATCACGCCCATATGTTCTGGGCATGCCCAGCGCTGGAGGAATTTTGGAGGGTCTGAGTGGGTGTATATACTTGTGTTAAGTCGGGGTGTTAATGTTAATTTATTATTTATGTACGGGGGGGAGGGGTTTGGGGGGTTGCTTTTTTAGATTGTGTTTTGTACTTAACCCTGTTGGATTCTTTTTTCTTTCTCATTTTGTTATTGAGATTTTATGAAAACCTTTAATAAAAATTATTTAAAAAAAAATAAGTACTGTGTTCTGGTCTTTGTTCGGCAGAACAGATCTTGGAAGATATCCAGTCTGTTCTTCGTGTACACGTAACAAGCTTGATTAAATAGCCATCTTGTCCAGGCTGTCATTGTGTTTTCTCCTCTCTGTTGAGCCACAGGGAATAACCCCACGTGGAAGCTGACTCAATACACAGGTCTTGAAACCGCTCCTACATCACTGCATTAATTGTCACTTGGAAAAATTCTGATTAATTTGCTAAGGGAAAATCGTATTTAAATAACTTGTTGGAGTTCTTTGATAATACAACAAAGTGGGTTGAAAAGGGTAATGGTGCTGATGAGATATACATGGGCTTCCAAAATGTATTTGATAAAGTGTTGCTCAACTGGCTTGTGAGCAATGTTATACTTTATGGAATAAAAGGTACAGTCGCAACACGGATACAGAAATGGCTGAGTGATTGGAACAGGAATAGTAGTTAATGGATGTTTTTCAAACTGGAGTATGGTTTGTAGTGGAGTTCTCCAGGGATCACTGTTTGGACCTTTGCTCTTCCTGATAGATATTAGGACCTTCGCTCTTCCTGATAGATATTAGGACCTTCGCTCTTCCTGATAGATATTAGGATCTTCATGAACAGAGCACAGTTTGAGAATTTGCAGATGATCCAAAATTTGGAAGCATTGTGAACTATGAGGAGGTTAGTGTAGAATTTCAAAAGGACATAGACAAGTTGGTGGGATGGGCAGACAAGTGGTAAATGAAATTCAATGCGCAGAAATATGAAGTGATTCATTTAGTAGCAAGGACACAGACAGCCAATATAAAATAAAAGGGTGCAATTCTAAAGGGATGCAGGAGCAAAGCGACCTCTCTGTAAATGTGCATTAATCAGGTGACAGGATAGGTTGAGAAATAAGTCAGCAAAGCGTACAGTATTCTAGGCTTATCAATAAGGGTATAATGTACAAGAGCAAGGAGGTTATGTATAGAACACTGGTTGAGCCTCAATTGGAGTATTGCATCCTGTTCTCGGAACCACATTTTGGGAAAGAGGTGATGGCATTAACGAGCATGCAGAAAAGATCCACAAGAATGGTTACTTAGATAGAATGAAGATGTTGGGACTTTTCGTTGGAGAAGATAAGGCTGAGAGGGGATTTGATAGAGATATACAAAAGCATGAGAAGTCAGGACAGAGTAGATAGGGAGAAACTCTTCTCACTGGTGAAAGGATTGAGAAGGAGAGGGCACAGATTTAAGACATTTGGCAAAAAAAGCAATGATGAAAAGAGCAAAAAACCTTTTCAGGCAGAATCTGGAATGCACTGCCAGAGAGTGCGGTGAAGGCTAGCGTCAATTGAGGCATCCATGAGGGAATTAGATAATTATCTGAAAAAGAAGAGTGTGCAGGATTACGGGGGAAGGTGGAGGAATAATACCAGGTGAAATTGCTCATTTGGAGAGCTGGTACATGACGAATAACCTCCTTCTGTGCTGTAACAATCCTGTGATTCTGTGGGTGGATGGAGAGAATTTGTTTCTGCCTGTGAGGGAATCTAGAACAAGGGGCACAACTTTCAAATCAGAGCCAGGCCAGTTAGGGCAGTGGTTAGGAAACTCTGTTTCACACAAACGGTGACAGAGGTGTGGAACTTGTCCGACAAAAAAACAGTAGACACTAGCTCAGTTAGTAATTTTAAATCTAAGAATGAGAGATTTTTTTCTAGCCAAGGATTAGAGGATGAAGTTAAGATAAGATTAGTCGTGATCTCACTGAAGGATGGAATACGTTTAGGAGGATGTTCCAGATTGCATAGTCTAAGATTTTCTGTGAAGAGGGATAGTTAGTCCCAGGATATGTGCCTGCAGTTTCTCAAGGTGGGATCCCTTTCATTTTAAATCGGAATTAATCTTTTCAACCCTTTGCTATCCATTGAGTACATTTATAATATTGTATTCAGCACTGCTTCCCTTAGTTTAACTGCAGGTCAATACATTAGAAATAGTTCAGAAAAGAATGGCAAGAAAGTTTTTAATATTTTGAATATTTATAGTGCCAAGAAGAATGAAGAAGTCTTCAGCTTTAGGGTCAATTGAAGAATTGTGAACTATTTAAGATGAACATTTCATATTTCCCTACACTTATGAAAGATACTATACTTCAAAGCTTCCTGCTTCATACTTTGGTAGCATAATGCACACACTCAATCTGCAGATTGTGATTAGGTCTGAAATATTTGCTTGTTTCTTTATAATACATCTTAATGTGGGCAAAGTTATTTTAAAACATATCTTAGTGGTAAGCACTGCTGCCTCACAGCACCAGGGACCCGGGTTCAATTCCGGCCTTGAGTGACTGTATGGAGTTGGCACGTTCTCCACTTGTCTGCTCTGGTTTTCTCCCAGAGTCCAAAGATGTGCAAGTTAGGTGGATTGGCCATGCTAAAATTTAGCCTTAGCATCTAAGAATGTGCAGGTCGGAGTCTCTTTCAGAGGATCGGTAGAGACTCGATAGGCTGAATTGCTTCCTTCTGCACAGTAGGGATTCTATGGTTCAGCTACACAGTGCTTCGAAAAAAACACAGGAACTGAGTTCCTCAGAGGAAGAAAAGCACATTGAGGTTCTGAGCTTTACGTGCTGAGCGGAGAGAGGCATAGGGAAGCAAGTGAAGATGTTATTTTTTGCAAGTCAGCTGATGTTCTGCCTCCAGTGATCAACCTATTTATCTGCTGCCCTGTGAGCAAACCACCTGCCTGCCCTTTCAGCCAGACTATGGAATGTGGTTCTGGGAAGCCTATGGAACCCAAATGAAAAATGGAAGGTAATCCATGATATTTTTACAATTGCTTTAGTTCCAAGGTTAATCGTGCGCAGAATTATTTGTGAATGGAAAGTGGGGGACTAATTTCCTAGGTGCAATATTAATTTTCCAACATGTGCTCGTTACAGATGAGGCTCCTCGAACACTTAGGCCGTGAAGTAACTGTAGCACCCCATGAGCTCATGGGCCTCCAGTGGGAAGACATGCATATATTTTAAATTGCCACAAGGCGGTCAACCAGCCTGAATACTCTAACTCCCATTTGCAAATGCTACATCTGCGCTGAACAAATTACCTTACAAAAGCACCATCTGTTTGAGCACAGGTAATAAATACTGTAATAACCATTGTCAGAATTAGCGAGAGATAAAGCTGTTACCTCTCACTGTCAATGTATGATAAGAAAGAAGATTTACAATTCATCTGGCTCCAGGCACATGCAGCACATCTGACCTGAATCTACATGGCAGCCCAAATCAGTTCAGTAAACACTGCTTCACATACTTGAGACAAGGAGAGATATTTGCAAAGGATTTGATGTAAATACCGAAACTACAATGTATCTTCTTTGCTTGAAAGGAATTAAACACATTCACATGGTTGTGCAACAAGGATCTCTGGTTTCATTTAACCTGCTGTTCTAATAGCCTCGGTCCCACATGGCTGAACATTCTTTGCTATGGCAAATTTCTTCATCCTGATTCTAAATTCAAATTATTCGAATATTATTTTTACATTTGAGTTTACTTACAATAAATCAATACTCTGTGGTATTATCCTCATGTCTTTGGAAATGCACAAAGAAAGGAATAGGTGTTAGCAAACGTTTGTCCATTTTTAACCAATGAAAACATGAACTGCAACCACTATATTTCAAATATTAAAGGCTCGTCTATTTTAATTACTGAAGTGTAATGAATATTTACTCAGGTGCTTTTGATATGGTAAAATCTAGATGTTTAATTCAGTGATTCTACACTTCCAGTTGGGAGCTCTACTTAAAGGTAGGGTGGGTCGCTATGTCCGCGCTGTAACGTTGAGGTGCTCTCTCTAACAGTCACTCTCTTTGAGTGATGAAACCTGCTAGCTGTACAGAATTGGTGAATTTATGCAAATTTGTTTTGCCAGGAGATGAAAAACATTAATTAGGTCTCTATCCCACACCTGGGTGGCATACCACATGTCTGTCAACCAACAGAATATTCGATCTTCCTTTGTAAATGCTAAATCAAAACTGCACATATTTATAGCAGTACCATATCATTGATCACAGATACAAAATGCTATAAAGCTATAATGGTTTAATGGTTTCATGTAAACACCCAGACCCAAGCATATGGCAACAGAAAATGACCAATAATTCTGCACTTGAGCATGAAGAAAATACACTTTAGATTCTGTCATTTAAATTTATTTTATGCTTGTGGTGTATGAATACCATTTTCTAATATTGTATTTTTGTTCTTTCACAGGGAGTGGGTGGCATTGTTTAGGCCAGCATTTATTGCCCATTTATTCTCTTGATAATAAATAGAATTGTAACTGAATACTAAGTGTACCAAGTTACTGCCACTTCCAGTTTATTAGCCCAAGTTTGTAGTAAATATTAAGGCCAAAATTATCTGGCCTTTCCCACTGGCGGGATCCTATGGTCCCACAGGTTTCCCGTGGCAGAGAGTGTGGGCATGCAAGACCCCGTAGATATCGGCGGGACCAGAAGATACTGCCGCTGACCAATGGCGGGCCACCTCTACCGCTATAAAATACGCTGCGGGGAAGGGCTCGATTATCCAATCACAAGAGCTATAAAGGAAAGATCCAAATTGTGACGTCTCGGGAAATCTCATTAGATCTTGCATGGCACTCCGAGCATCATAAATCTCACAAGAGGCCTCTCGTGGGATTTAGCGGCCTCACCAAGTTGGGCGTGACGAGGCCTTTCAATCATGCCCAAAGGTTTTAAACCTAGCATTGAAGAATTTTACCTTCTTGTCCTTCTGTTCTTCCACCTCCCCAGCCACCACAAGCCCCCATATTTTCATAGCAAAACTATAAAACAATGGTTAGAATATTGGATGCAGCTGAAACTGAAGAATTACAAATATTCACTGCAATTCTGAGATGACTACTGACAGGTCAGCAAGACATGAAAGAAATCATAACATATGTAAATCAAACCGTAATTTTGGAATTATCTGCTGTCCCTACCTGGTCTGGCCTACATGTGACTCCAAATCCACAGTAATGTGTTGACTCTTAACTGCCCCCTCAAGGGCAATTAAGGATGGATAATAAATGTTGGCCCAGCCAGCGATACCCTCGCCCCATGAACGAATAAAAAAAATCTGGAATTGTAAGGTGACCACTAAAGCATCATGTGGAGACTTGCCCTAATATGTTGCTCATGCAATCTCCAACCTGGGGATGTCAAGGTCCATTTAAAAAAAAACTTTTGAAAGGAAATTTATGTTGTTGTATCTGTATAAACTTACCTCTCTAGTGGAGTCTGAGGTTCTACCAAGACAATAGCTACATGGAACAGAGTTATTAATATGAATAATGGCTATTTCAGAGGCCAATGACTAGGACATTATATGTCATAAAGTAAAAGCCAGATCCAGACACCAGATAAACATCCCTTTATGAAATCATTGTGGAGAAAGGAGGTCACATGCCTTGCGTGACCATTTTGAAATCTCTTCATACAGTTGAGAACTGAAAAGCGGGCCAGTCTGCTGATTTAGCTCCAACGTGCCAACATCCCGAAGCAGGAATCGGCTGGCCAAACAGCCTGCAAAAAGCCCTCCTCAAGGCCAATTTACCTGGGAGCCAGTGGCCACTGCCTACAACTCAGGCCAAGGCTGGGATCTTCTGGTCCCACCTGCCAAACAAAGAACAAAAAAATGTACAGCACAGGAACAGGCCCTTCGGTCCTTCAAACCTGCGCCGACCATGCTGCCCATCTAAACTAAAATGTTCTACACTTCCGGGGTCCATATCCCTCTATTCCCATCCTATTCATTTATTTGTCAAGATACCCCTTAAATGTCACTATTGTCCTTGCTTCCACCACCTCCTCCGGCAGCGAGTTCCAGGCACCCACTACCGTCTGTGTAAAAAGCTTGCCTTGTACATCTGCTTTAAACCTTGCCCTTCGCACCTTAAACCTATGCCCCCTAGTAATTGACCCTTCTACCCTGGGAAAAAAATCTCTGACTATCCACTCTGTCTATGCCCCTTATAATTTTGTAGACCTTTATCAGGTCGCCCCTCAACCTCCATCGTTCCAGTGAGAACAAACCGAGTTTGTTCAACCTCTCCTCATGCCGTTGGGATCATCCAGTCCGGCTAAAACTCAATGGACTTTTCGGCCCATCGAGTCTGCACCGGCCTACGGAAAGAGCACCTTACTTAAGCCCACACATCCACCCAATCCCCGTAACCCAGCAACCCCGCCCAACCTTTTTGGACCTTTTGTGCATGTCCAATCCACCTAACCTTCACATCTTTGGATTGTGGGGGGAAACCGGAGCACCCAGAGGAAGCCCACGCAGAGACCGTGCAGACTCCACACAGACAGTGACCCATGTTGATAGTGATTGACTGTTAACTGCCAAGCATTGTTTGAAATTTAAACCAAGCAGCTTGGCTCTGATTGGCCAAGGCATTATTGTCCTGTGGAATTAAACAGCAAATGGTTATCACTTTATTTTTTTCTGCTGAAACAGGTGCTATGCGTGTATATATTTTATCTGTCTGCAAAGAATAGGGTCCTGTGTATTAATACATGTAGCTTCCAGTCCATGATAGTGTACTACATACTGTGAACCAGATTGACAATCTTAAATTGATGGTCAGTGTAATTTTTAGCACACTGAGGATTATTTAGCAAATGCTGTCCAATTGGGGAGCTATAGTTAATGTTGGACACTGTGTTTTGAGTTTTGCAAGTACACTTGGGTACGGTCTGTGCTTTGCACTTTGCAATGGAAGGGACATGCTGTTTGATATGATCCGCCAGTCTTTGGGACATATTGCCATATGTGGCATCACATTGGCATTCAAATTCATACACCACATTACCCATTTGTGTGTATGTGATAAGCAGAGCGTCTTTTTGGCTTGACGGCAGAATCCTGTTAGTGGTGCATACCACCCATATTGCTACTGCATTGTAGCAGTGTGAACCAGCTAACTTCACCTATTGCTCAATTTTTTGAGATAAAGGAATTCTGCACTTCTTCCCTCAGTCAAGAACCCACCCAAATTGGAACTTCTCCTGGAGGGAACCCTCTGGATTTGGACTCTGGTAATCAATTGAACTGATGTATATTTTTGTAACCTTTTTTAACTAGTAAATTATTCATATTTGTAACAGAACTTTTTTTCTACCCCCTTAAGGTATATTTGTGTGTGTGTGTGTGTATGAAGCTATAATCATTCCCAGGTTTGAATGTGTGAATAAACTAAATTTTCAATTTAATCCTAAGAGAATTTGCTGCAACAAATTATGTTTATTTTTGGAATAAGCACCACAGCCTATTTGAAACAAAGAAAGACATCTGCTTATGGACAGATGGCAAGAGAATAAAGGAGTTCAGTTTTTCTCTTCTTTCCTGTCCATAGCATGACTCTTGTGAAATGAAATGAAAATCACTTTTTGTCACAAGTAGGCTTCAAATGAAGTTACTGTGAAAAGCCCCTAGTCGCCACATTCCAGCACCTGTTCGGGGAGGCTGGTACGGGAATTGAACCGTGCTGCTGGCCTGCCTTAGTCTGCTTTCAAAGCCAGCGACTTAGCCCTGTGCTAAACAGCCCCATAATAGATGAGGCCATTAAGTTGTACTTTTCATTGAAAACAAGTCATTGCAATAGAATGTGATCCTAAAGCAGGAATAATATATCCCGTATTCACTGTACTAAAAATAACTTGTATTATTTAATCTCCAAGAGGTCGGAATCATGACTTGTTACTCAGTGCTATTTTTAGATGTTCATTGTGTTTTTTGAATTGTCAGTGTTTTGGGGGCTGTGTCAGCTTTTAAATATCTGTTCATAAGCTTTTCCAAGCCTGGTAATTTGGTCTAAATGCTGAAATCTGAACTGTGCTCATATGTGCACAATAGTCACAGAACTTGAAGTGTATTGAAGCAAAATAGAAGCGGTTGACTGTCTCATTTCTCTTTTAACCATCATTAATCTTTGGTTTAATTTGTTCCTATGGAATATATGTCATAGCACTATCTGACAATGGTTTGCCAAGGTCAAAGTCTAAGAAAGTTTGTGAAGTAAAAAGCTGAGACTTGATCATTAACATGCATTTCTGGAATACTGTGTGGCACTCTTTCTGCAAGTAAACAGAGATTTATGAAAAACAAACATTGCAAATGAGTAATTTTAAACCTCCGACAGCTGGATTAGGTTTACTTTAGGAAAGTACTAAAATCAGAGTGAATGTTTGAACAACCGCCAGATACAGTGAAGTTACATAATGAACCAATGGCACACACTTTTAAAACTCCAACTAATGTTGAGTAATGACAGCTTCACCTTCACAATCAGAGCTCGCTCTCATGGCCAATTCAGAATGCATTTCATTTTGGTAAATATATGTTTACAGTGGCTTTACCTTTCCACTGGAGGCAATAATTAAGCGACTTTAACAAACATGATGGGAATGTAATGAGGTGAATAAACAATGTTGCCACATATTAAAGTAATTTTAATACAACCAAAGACATATGGACATTTTCACACAAACATTTACCATCTGTTTTAATGTGGTACTCTTTCTCACTCCAAAGGAAGCTTTGTTTTTATTAATGTACTTCTGCTGTTTCATTTTAATTTGAAATGAAATGAAAATCACTTATTGTCACAAGTAGGCTTCAAATGAAGTTACTGTGAAAAGCCCCTAGTCACCACATTCCGGCACCTGTTCGGTGAGGGTGTTACAGGAATTGAACCATGCTGCTGGCTTGCTTTGGTCTGCTTTCAAAGCCAGCGATTTAGCCCTGTGCTAAACAGCCACTTTGATTTAAAGACCAGCAGTAGCACCTCAAAGTAGACAAACTACAAAAATGACTTTAAGATTTTTCTTTATATATCACACAGAGGCAATAAGATGTTTAAAAAATAGCAGGTGTATCAATATATCCAGATACATCAATGGAGATTTTGTTGGAACAAGTGTTGTAGAAGAAGGTACCGCTCTTTGGAATTCCAGGCCAAAGCACCACCCAGTGGTGGTGGAAACATATAACTGGAGGACATGGAAACATATAACTGGAGAGGGCTGCCTTGCAGGACACCTTGTAGGTCATCAATGTGTCAGCCAAGGTAGGACCAACCACACATTAGCTCAGCACAAGTCAGAAGTGTGATAGATTACTTCCAAACTGCCTGGAGATATACCACTCCAACAATACTCAAGAAATTCAACACAGTCCACTTGATCAGCACCCCACCCACCACTTTTTCCACCATCGCCTCAGCATGGCTGCAATGTGTACATGTACAAGATGCATGACAGCAGCACATCAAGGCTGCTTCCCAATCCCCTATCACCTAGAAGGACAGGGGCTGCAGGCACATGGGAGCACCAATACCCACAAATTCCCCTCCAAGTCACATACCATCCCGACTTGGAAATATATCGCTGCTCCTGGGTCAAAAGACTGAAACGCCCTCCTTAACAGTATTGTAAGTGTACCTACACAATATGAGTGCAACAGTTCAAGAAATTCTCAATGGCAGTTAGGGATGGGAAATAAATGCTGGCCCTCTGAAGCAATGACTACACCCCATGGATAACTAAATAAAATAAAAGATAGCTTGACAGGTCAGGGTATTCTCGAGTTCAGTCTAGTGACAGCATTCTGTATCATCAGCTGCCGGCTGTTCGCCTTTGCCATGCAGTGAGGCATTAGCATCAAGCACTGGAGAAGACAGTCAATCAGTCACAGCCAGCCTATGAACACCATGAATAGAAAGTATCTAATTCATCAAAAGCATCAATGGTCATCACCGTGTCTTTATTGTGTGCCTAAATTCACTTTCATCTTCTTTGCTTCCATTCACTCTCAATTGCGGCATTGAAATTACCATGGATCTAAGACTACTCTTGAAACAATATCTGGCATTATTCCAAGATTATTCCCTTGTGACGATTTTTGTTGCAGAAGCTGAACAGCAGGAAAATTTGCCTTAAATGTTTGAGGATCCTGTAATTGCTTTCTGAAATATGTTTGAAATGGATTTTTAAGAGTTTGTATCAATTATAAAGTGATCAATTCTAAATTTGGTTTAATAAGAAATACTGATCCCTGTGAGCTGGTGAGCATTGGTCTGGAAGCAGCACCAAAAGGAAGGGAAGGACGCACACAGAAAAATGGTGAGGAAACACAAGAAGAAAGTGCCTGAAGAAAATTGGCTGTTGGTCTTGATGTACAGGGACTGGAATCCTGCCCTCAGAAAAACTTTGTTCATCAGCCAAGCCCTTGAAGAAAAGGGAATTAAATTCTGCCTGGAAGGACTTTGTGACTGAAACTGTGACTATATAGACAGAGTGGACTGCCTATTGTTAAGTAATGGGTTAAGAGCCATTGCAATTAGTTGTCTCATTTATGTTAAGTATCCATTAATTGACACTGATATGTAAAGGGGCTTCAGGTGGCCTCTGGCAGGTAGTGTGTTAAGAGATTTGTGCAGAGGCTGTGGAAGTGAAATAAATGGTGTTTGATGAAAAGGAACAAGATATTACATTATATGGATAAGATTTATAAGAAAGATGACTTGTTAAGTGCGTATGAAGCATGGCCGGATTTTGATAAGTTCCGGAAAATGGAGGATATCTCCAATGAAGACTAAATAATGGAATTTGCCAGACTATATAAAAGGCTGCAGAAACACAATCTGGAATTTCCACAGTCTGTGTTGGCCTTTAAATTACTTGACTGTGCTAGAGTGAGCAACATGGATAGGCTCCTGGTTTTGACAGGAGTTCAGTTTTCTGATAAGGATACCTTATTCGAACAGGTGACAAAAGCTTTACAAAAGTTTCTGGGGAAACATTCGATTCCGATAGCTCTGATGGCCCAAATAGGTCAGCCTGCAATAAGGCAGAATATGGAAGATACACTAGTAACAGGATGGCAAAATTGTATGGCTACGAACAGGGCTCAAGACTATAGACGGAGACCGAGACAAGGTAATTATGAAGACAGAAACCCAGTTAGAACCTACAATAGGAAGATGAACCCCAGAAATGCACGGGGCATGATAAATCGATGTTTTCGATGTGACTCTCAATACCATTATGCTTTCAACTGTCCAACTCGTTATGATAGAGTGTTTGAAGCGACACAAGACACGGAAGAGTCAGAAGAGGAAAAATATAGTGACCAGAAAGAAGGCATTGTCCTATTGACAAACAGTTTTACGCCGGTAATGAGGGTGTTGGTTGCAGAATCCTTCAACTGTGCTGTATTGGACAGTGGCTGCACATATACTGTGTGTGGAATTGACTGGTTAAAATGTTACCTGGACTCTTTGAATGCTGAAAATCGTAACAAGGTTAAGGAATTTGAAAGTTCCACAAGTTTCAGGTTTGGAGATGAGAATACTCTGAAGTCACTGAAAAGAGTGGTGATCCCTTGCAATATTGCCGGAGTGAATCATTTCATTAGCACGGATGTTGTATCAAGTGAGATACCTTTGCTTCTGAGCAGACCGTCGATGAAGAAAGCACCCATGAAACTGTATATGGAACAGGATAAGGCAACAGTTTTTGGAAAGACGGTGGACTTACAATTTACACAGTCGGGACACTATTGTACTCCATTCCTGACAAATAATTTTTCAAGTGGAGTGGTTAAGGATGTGTTAATGGCAGTTGAAAATGGGACTTTAGCTGATAAAAAGCTTGTGGTATTAAAATTGCATAGACATTTTGCACATCCGTCTCCTCGGAGGCTGAAAAATTTATTAAAGGATGCAGGGGTAAGGGATGACGACTATACTAAACTGATAGAACAGGTTAGTGACCGCTGTGAAGTTTGTGGGAAGTACAGAAGGACACCAGCACGACCGATAGTAACCCTACCTTTGGCCAGGGATTTTAAAGACATTGTGGCCATAGACCTGAAGATCTGGGATAAAGCAAATAATATATTTATTTTGCATTTTGTAGATTTAGCAACCAGATTTAGACAATCAACGATTGTACGAAGTAAAGAAAAGAGAGTAATTCAGGATCAAATCGTGGAAAAATGGGTAGGGACAAGAATGGGTCCACTGGCAAAATTCCTTACGGACAATGGGCTAATGGTGAGTTTAGTGATATGTGTGAAAATATGAATATCAGAGTTATGAATACGGCTGCAGAAAGCCCATTTAGTAATGATGTCTGTGAAAGAAATCATGCTTCGGAAAATTTTGGCAGATCGACCAAATTGCAGGCTAAATTCAGCTTTAGCATGGGCAATACATGCAAAGAATTCATTGCAGATGGTTGGGGGCCATAGTCCTTATCAATTAGTGTTTGGTAGAAATCCTAAAATTCCGTCCATTTTGGATGACCAGCCTCCAGCTTGGGAGGGGACTACAATTAGCTCTGGTTTTGCTGAACATTTAAATGCATTACATAGCAGGAGAAATGCTTTTTTGGAAGCAGGAGTCTCTGAAAGAATTCGCAGAGCTTTAAGACATAATGTACGACCATCAGATGCCGTTTTTCAGCAAGGAGGCATGGTATACTATAAGAGAGACAATTCTAATGAATGGAAAGGCCCAGGGAAGATAATAGGCATAGATGGCAAAACAATTAATTTGCAACATGGTAATCAAACTGTTAGGGTCCATTCATCAAGGATAATGGGTACAGATTACAAATTTTCCAATTTAGACAGAGCAGACAGACATGACGAGGAACCAGAGTCATCTGGTACACATGTGTTACAGAACTATGAGGACCAATTAACTGATATAGACAGGGTTTCTGTGGAGGAACACAACACTTCTGGTGTTTTTCCGAAAGGGCAACTGCCAAAAGTTGGTACAAAAGTGACATACTTGCCTGAAGGGTCTAGTCAATGGAAGGATGCAACTGTTATTAGTAGAGCAGGGAAGGCCACTGGAAAGTATAAACATTGGTTGAATGTACAGCATTCAGGGGAAGGAGTCAAGACAATGGATTGGGAAAACGAAGTTCATGGAGGGCACAGAAACGCAGTGCCAGTTCAGATTGTACATCGGATAGTGAACAGGTCCACAGGAAAAGGTCGAGAACTATTGAAAGGACATCCCACAGCATAAGGGAAAGATCAAGCAGTAGCAGTACAGAACGAGATACCAGGCGGGAGAGGGGACGTAGTTTGTCAAGATCTCGGAACATGAGTAAGACTACGAATACTAATAGGAGTAGAAGCCCACATGCATGTGAGATTTTGGTGGCTTCAAATAAATTAGATGAAAAAGTTATCAAAAAAGCTAAACAGCAAGAATTGCATAGTTGAAGTGAATTTGGGATATACATGGAAGTACCGGATAGAGGACAAAGAGCTCTATCCCACAGATGGATTTGCACGGAAAAGGTTCTTCCGGATGGAACTTATAAGGCAAAGGCCAGGCCTGTGGCAAGGGGATTTGAAGAAAACTTAGAAGATCAAGATTTAAGGGTGGATTCACCTACAGCAGGGAAGGTTATTTTAAAGATCTTCTTGGCTCTATTAGCCACAAAGGCATGGGAATGCAAATCTATAGATATAAAAGCTGCCTTTTTGCAGGGGCATCAGCTCCAGAGAGACTTTTTTCTCCGTCCTCCTAAAGAAGCAACTAACACAGAAGGGGTACTCTGGAAGTTGAACAAATGTGTATATGGATTAAATGATGCATCTAGAGTCTGGTATTTTTCGGTAAGGTCAGTTTTGTTAAAGTTAGGCTGCTGCCAGTTGAAAGCAGATCATGCAATGTTTTACTGGCACTATAAAGGAAATCTTTCTGGCATTTTTATGATGCATGTCGATGATTTTTTGTGGGGTGGGACTAGTGATTTTGAAGCTATTGTAATCTCTGGTTTGAGGAAAGAATTCAGGGTTGGAAGTCAGGCTTCCGGTGCAATTAAATATATTGGACTGGAAATTGGACAGACTAAGTTAGGGGCAACTTTACGTCAGCAATCTTATTTGGAAAGCATCAGCCCAATAGCAATTAGTCGTGGCCGAGTTTCACAAAAAGACGCAATGGTTTCAGAGATAGAAAAAGAGCAACTTTGAAGTTTAATTGGGCAACTGAACTGGTTAGGTAGACAGACTAGACCGGACCTGAGTTTTGATGTCTTAGAGTTGAGTACAAAAATGAATAATCCCAAAGTGGAAGACATAATAAGAGCAAATAAAGCGTTGGCCAAACTAAAAATGCAGGAGTGTGTTTTGAAGTTCCCGGTTTTAGGTGACCTTAAGCACTTGAAACTCATAGTTTATAGTGATGCGTCCTACGCAAATTTATGTGATGAGGTTTCAAGCGCAGGAGGTTTTATAATTTTCCTTTTGGGGAACAATGGTAAATGTTGCCCGCTTGTGTGGGAAACAAAGAAAATAAGGAGAGCGGTAAAAAGCACTTTGGCTACTGAGACATTAAGCCTTGTAGAGGCGGTGGATATGGCCTTTTATATAAGTATGATATTGACAGAAATTTGGGGATTAAGGGATGTGGGTAATATACCTATTGACTGTCACATTGACAATAAATCCCTGTGGAAAAAATATGCACTCTACAAAAAGTGTCAATGAAAAGAGATTACAGATAGACATTGCAAGTTTGAAGCAGATGTTGGTCACCTAATTTTTTTTTCTCCAAGGAAGGGGAGACTGTTAAGTAATGGGTTAAGAGTCATTGCAATTAGTTTTCTCATTTATGTTAAGTATCCATTAATTGACACTGATATGTAAAGGGGCTTCAGGTGGCCTCTGGCAGGTGGTGTTTTGTTCAGAGTTTTGTGCAGAGGCTGTGGAAGTGAAATAAATGGTGTTTGGTGAAAAGGAACAAGAACTTTAGGCTCTTCATATCACAGCAACTAAAACGACTAACACCTATTACCTCCACGAGGTGGTCGTTATTGCATTACCTATTCCATGTACAATTTATAGTTTGTACAGACTGTAATTTGCCCATTAATTCATGTTGGTTCATATTCGTATTAAAGTAGTCACAAAAAGTAAAATCATGTTGGTAATTTTTTCATTTCGGTGACTTTTGTTAATTTGGGTTATTGGGATCAAAAGACCTGTGCACAGTCGAGTTTCAATTCAATTCCATTTAAAAAGTATGTGTGTGGTCTGTGATGAATGTAGCAATTTCTGATGTATAATGGGCTGGATTCTCCACAGCCCTGCGCTGAAATCGACCTTTACGCCCGAATCGGGCCCGGCACCGCTCCCGTGATTCTCTGGTCCCCGGAGAATCGCTTGCCCGTGAACCACGCCGCGGGGGCATGATTGGCTGGGGGGGGGGCCAATGCCAGAGGCCCTCCCAGTGATACTCCGATCCCAACCGGCCAATTTCCCGACGGCGTGGTTCTAACCACGTCTGGCCAGTCGGGACTCATGTGCGGTGGCTGCGGACTCAGTCCACGGCCGCCCTGGTGGGGGGCGGGGGATCCATCACTGGGGGGGAGGGGGCCTTATGGGCAGCCGGGGCAGCAATCGGGCGGGTCGGTTGAAGCGGCACTGGACAGATCGGTGGGACCTTGTTTTTTGCTGATGGTCCACAGGCCGAGTCCTCCATGGTGCTCGGCGTGGCCACTGGAGGCCGTCACCATGTGCATGAGCGGACTCGGAATCGGAAGTGCTGGGGCCCATATCCGCAGCCAAAGCTGCGTGAAGCTCCCAGGGTCCCTGCTAGCCCCCTTGCAGGTATGTGAATCGCCCTTTATTTTTGCAGGAAACTGGGGAGTAAAATGCTAGATCCAGCCCATTGTCTTATAGGTATTTCGTGCAGTGAGGATTAAAAGTCTGGATTAATATGTGACTCCTTTAAACAAAGTGTTGGTTTGAAATGTTGGGAGCCAGGGGTGCAATTAAACCATTGCAAAATGCGTGGGCTAATATAATTTTGTTTCGATTAAGGGGATTCCCAGTGGAGTTAACTTGATTTCAGCTTGGCAAGATTATGTCATTACTATGTGGAGCTAAGGCATCCGGTATTTTGCAGAAAGCAGGTCAGTTCTGAGCTGAATGAAGCTGTGTCCAGAAGTCAAACAGCTTGCTCTCACTGTCAATTAGTGAAAAGAAATTAACGGTCTTCAAAGCAATGCAGAATTGTCTGAGAATGAGGGGGTGCTGAAACAAGCTGAGAACCAGCTTCTGGGGCGATATTCTCCGGAAACGGCGCGATGTCCGCCGACTGGCGGCCAAAACGGTGCAAATCAGACATTCATCGCGCCTCCCCAAAGGTGGTGAATGCTCCGCATCTTTGGGGGCCAAGCCCCAACCTTAAGGGGCTAGGCCGGCGCCGGACGAATTTCCGCCCCACCAGCTGGCGCGGAAATGACATCTCCGGGCGGCACATGCGCGGGATCGTCAGCGGCCGCTGACAGCTTCCCGCGCATGCGCAGTGGAGGGAGTCCCTACTGCCTCCGCCATGGTGGAGACCGTGGCGGAGGCGGAAGGGAAAGAGTGCCCCCACGGCACAGGCCCGCCCGCGGATCGGTGGGCCCCGATCGCGGGCCAGGGCACCGTGGGGGCACCCCCCGGGGCCAGATCGCCCCGCACCGCCCCCAGGACCCTGGAGCCCGCCCGCGCCGCCTTGTCCTGCCGGTAAGGTAGGTGGTTTAATTTACGCCGGCGGGACAGGCATTTTAGCGGCGGGACTTCGGCCCATCCGGGTCGGAGAATCGAGCGGGGGGGGGGCCCGCCAACCGGCGCGGCGCGATTCCCGCCCCCACCAAATCTCCCGTGCCGGAGACTTCAGCAACCGGCGGGGGCGGGATTCATGCCAGCCCCCGGTGATTCTCCGACCCGGCGGGGGGTCGGAGAATCTCGCCCCTGAAGTCATACAGTCAGAGTTTCTGCATGTGTCTGACAGGAATCAGGGGCGGGATTCTCCTATACCCAGAGGGGCGGGGGGTCCCGGCGGGATGGAGTGGCGTGAACCACTCCGGCGTAGGGCCGCCCCAAAGGTACGGAAATCTCTGCACCTTTAGGGGCCAAGCCCTCACCTTTAGGGGCGAGGCCTGCGCCGGAGTGGTTGCCGTGCTGCCGGCTGGCATGGAAGGTCTTTGGCACCACGCCAGCTGGGGCCGAAGGGACTCTTCCGGCTGGCGGAGATCCGCGCATGCGTGGGAGCGTCAGCAGCTGCTGATGTCATCCCCGCGCATGCGCGGGAGGGGGGGTCACCTCCGCGTCGGCAATAGCCTCAAAAGAGTGCCACCACGGCACAGGCCCGCCCGCAGATCGGTAGGCTCCGATCGCGGGCCAGGCCACCATGGGGGCACCCCCCGGGACCAGATCGCCTCGCCCGCCCCCAGGACCCCGGGGCCTGCTCGTGCCACCGGGTCACGCTGGTAAGGGAGGTGGTTTAATTCACGCCGTCAGGACCGGCATTACAGCAGCGGGACTTCTGCCCATCGCGGGCCGGAGAATCGCCGGGGGGGGGGCCGGCCGACTGGCGCGGCGCAGTTCCCGTCCCCACCGAATCGCCGGTGCCGGAGAATCCGGCGGCCGGCGGGGCGGGATTCACATCGCCCCCGTCCCGGCGATTCTCCAAGTCCGCCCCAGATCTTTTCTTCAAAGTGGTATCAAGAGATCTCTCTTCCTTAAAGAACATCTCTTTGGAGCAAATTTTCCAATATGCCATTGATTGTTCAAGTGGATTGAGAGCTAAGATTGTATTATTCTTGTTATTTAAGTGGGAATAAAGGTACCTCTATCTTTAGTATCTTTAGTAGTATCATTTAAGGGGTAATTGTAAGTTATTTTCTGGTGTGATGTTAAAGACATTTTAATACTGTGTCAGTAATAAGGGGCCATGCTAATCACTCCTGGAGCAAGATCGCCTTTCTTCACAGTCTTACAAAATTAAAATTAAATATTGGAGTTTCTATCCAGTATCCCAGCAGAAGTTGGGGTCTGCTCTGGGATCGTAAAGGGTCCCAGAATTTAATTTATCGTAAGAGTCCTTCCTGTTTATTCCCTTTGTTCTCATTTATTTTATTTTATATTTTTGGTCTGCGGACCGATAATTGGAATGTGCCTTTAAGCTGAAGAGTGCTTTCCCTGACCATATGTTCCTAGGTTTTGCATTTTGGAGAGGAGAAACCAGACATTTCGAGTGAATCTGAGCAACCAGTTTTGGAGGAAGTCAGTTTGATTGGCTAACAGCTATGGTAGGTTGGTCAGGGACAGTGTTCTGCCAGTAACAGCCAGCGATTGGTTCCTGCCAGGTGTTTTGTTTTCAGAGAGAACCTGCCAGAAGCCTCTAGACTCTTGAAGGAAGTGAGGCTGTGATTTCTTCCGCTCTCTGTTGCTGGTTACCTGCTGCCTCTGTGAGTGACAATCATTATAAGTTGAAGGGAAAGAAAGCACCCAACTGAAGGCCTAAACTTGAGAAAGAAACTGGGCGGGATTCTCCATTGGCTGACACCGAAATCGCGAAAGGCGGTTGCGCAGAGAATAGGTTCTGATGCCAAAATCACGGTTGGTGCCGATTTGACAGACAATCGCAATTTTCCGTGTCCTCAAAAGCAGCGTCAATGCCGTTCGGAACACACATACAGTAAACACCATTTGCTCATCATTATGGAATTCCTTGCCCAGTGAAGCAGTAGAGGCTCCTTCATTAAATGTTTTTAAGATAAAGATAGATAGTTTTTTGAAGAATAAAGGGATTAAGGGTTATGGTGTTCGGGCCGGAAAGTGGAGCTGAGTCCACAAAAGATCAGCCATGATCTCATTGAATAGTGGAGCAGGCTCGAGGGGCCAGATGGCCTACTCCTGCTCCTAGTTCTTATGTTCTTATTAGGGGGCCTGACCCGGTATTCTCAGGGGCCTCCGTGATTCTCCGTCTCCTATGGACCAAGTTTACGATGGCGTGTTTCACTTGTGCTTTTAAACCTGGCTGCCACCCGCCAGCAGCCCACCCAGGACAATGCCCACAATAGCCCCTATGAAGGTGCTGGCAAGGGAAATGCCAACCATCAGTACCCCTGGCAGTGGGACTGCACCAGGGCCAGAGGCCCCCATGGTGCAGGCCCCCGACAGGACCAGGGATGCAGTGATGGGGGAGGAGATGATGGGACAGAGTCCGCAGTGCCAACCGGGACCACCATTTAGCCCATTGGACCTGTTGGGCACGGGGGTAAACACCATGCTAATATGTCAGCCTTTCACCCCAGCAGACAATGGATGTTGGGATTCAACCAGCAATGTTGGCCTTCCTGCTGGTCGCCACAGCCCTGGGAGATGCCCCGTGGCTATACAAGCTGGCATTGCTCAAAGAGGAGGAAGCTGCAGCAATGGAGCATGCAGCAGCGGAGGGTGCCGCAGAGGAACAGGAGGCAGCCACCTAGGATGAGGAACCGGCTGCCCCACAGGCCAAGGAGGAGGAGGTGCCACATGAGGCCTCAGGTGTACCGGCAGTGCCTGTCATTCAAGGACCTGCTGGACTGGGCATGCCGTTGAAGACATTGGCTGAGCAAGCAGATGGTGTGACATATATGCCAGATCATGGTACACTTGGCACTGCAGGGGCATGGGGGAGGACACCCGTACCCGGTGGCTGTCAAGGTGACAGTCACCCTGACCTTTACGCCTTGGGGTCCTTCCTGGCGCTGAGTGGGGACCTGTCGGGTGTAGTAATATGCATCACTGTATATACACAAGGGGTTAATGTAAATACACTACAACTAAGTAACCACTAGAGGGAGCACCAGAGATGTCATGACATGCAGACACGCAACCAATGGATCATTAGAACAGGACACAACCAATGGGTAATCAGGACACCCAGAGGTGGCATCACCACAAGGGGCACTGCACAACCCATATAAAAGGACAGGGCACACAGGCTCTGCCTCTTCCACAGACAGACACCTAGAGAGTAAGACAGGTTGATCAGCAGCAGCATCACACCCCAGCACGTGGCTTCGAGCAAGCTGGTACAGTTAGACTGAGTTACTACAGTTAGATGAGCAGAGAGTCGAACTCATTTGAGAGCTGTGTTAATAGTTCAATAAACATGTTGAACTCATTTCATAGTCTGGAGCATCCTTTCGTAAAGACTACATCAAGGAAGCAGCTTATGTTACACGAAGTAACGTAACACAACATGGTATAGGAGTGACTGTTTAATCTCCCTAGATCAACTCAGCCATGTTAGAGACAACCAGCAACCGAACCCAGGCACGTTGAACAAGATTCAGGCTCCTCATCCACTCAGGTACAATGGCACTCTTAGTGTTAGCTGGCGTTCGTTCAAACAAAAATTGCTACTATACGTGGAAGTATCGGGCCTACATGGCGCGGCCGATGCTTGGAAGATAGCTCTTCTACTCACCATTGCGGGTGAACATGCAATAGAGATCTTCAACTCCTTCAAATACTCCGAAGGGCAGGACAGAACAAAATTCCAGACCATCCTGGACAAATTCGACAGCCACTGTGAGGTAGAGACGAAAGAAATAGGTAAGAATGGCACGAATACTCACCACGAGGCAGAGACAGGGTTGAAGAAGAAGCAGACGGCAGTTTTGATTGGCAGCCATCTTGCGCGTATGCAGCCCGACCAGTCCGCACATGCGCACTTTCCTAGATATCGCAAACCGGCAAAACAGTGTTTTGCGCATGCGCGAGAAGCCGCCCATGCGCAGTTGCGAAAAGTGCACACAGAAAAGGAACCTCAGCATGCGCATGCGCAATTGAGTCCTACACATTACATCATGAGCGTCATGATGTCATAGGCCTCAGACCACGCCCACTGAAAGGGGAAATGTCCGAAAAGAAAAAAGAAACATTTTAAAGCCACAAAACACAATTCTTTCACCTCGAAAGACAGAACAATGCCTGAACTTCTACCAGCCGTTGAAATCAACCTTCACTGCACCCTGGAACAAACAGTTAGCACCACCCAAAGAGGAGAGCACAATAACAAATCCGAAACAAAAAGAATATTCATTGAAGAATACTACTCAGAAGATGATTTCATCATTGGACATAGAGAGCACAATAACAAATCCGAAACACATAGAGATGATTTGTACATTGAAGAATACTACTCAGACATGATGAGTACTTCGGATTTGATGATCATTGCATCAGCAACATGGTTGCAAAGCTCAACACGGCTCTAATCATGGTAGACAAATCCAATACCATAATGCCATGGCAGATCGTCGATACATTGGATGACCTGTCAAGTACCCAAGAAGAAGACGAAGCCCACAGAGAGCGGCCTGACGCCAAAGCAGTGGTCCACGCACCACAAAATGGTCCACGCACCACGAAGAGTCCCCGACTCCACACAGAGAGTGGTCCATGCACCACGAAGAGTCCCCGACTCCACACAGAAAGCGATGAAAGACACCACAGCGAGACCACTGCATGACTCCGTTGAGAGCGCACAGATCGACTCCACAGCGAGACCACTGCATGACTCCACACAGGGAATGATGCAAGACTCCACAGAGAGAGCGATACATGCTCCCACAGAGAGCTCGTTGACAGACTCCACAATGGGAGCAACTCAAGACTCTATAACGCAGTCCATACATGAACAAGACCATGAAGGTCTATCCGCCTTATCTGAGCAACCAGCAGCAGACTATGCAAGTCTATTAAGCCCACATGAGGCCTCACATGTACTGGCAGCACCTGTCATTCGAGGACCTGCTGGACTGGGCATGCCGTTGAAGACACCTGCTGAGCAAGGAGACGGTGCAACATATTTGCCAGATCATGGTACACTTGGCACTGCAGGGACATGGGGGAGGACACCCGTACCCAGTGGCTGTCAAGGTGACAGCTCTGCACAAACCAAAAGTGTTCCACTTGATGAACGTACAGCTGATATGTGACCATCAGCTGCGCATCATGCATGTCTGCACTCGATACCCGGGCAGGGTGCACGACACCTTCATCCTGGCACACAATGATTCCTGATATGTTCAAGAAGCCCTCTGGCTGAGGTGTTGGCTCCTGTGTGACAGTGGTTATCCACTGCGGCCGTGGCTGATGATGCCTATACGGAGGCCACAGACCGACACTGAGACCCGCGACAATGATGCCCATGCAGCAACCAAGAGTGTGATTGAACGGTGCTTCATCCTCCTGAAGATGCAGTTCACATGCCTGGACCGCTTTGGAAGGGCCCTCCACTACGAGACTGAGAGGGTCGCCCGAATCGTGGCGGCCTGCTGCGTCCTCCACAACATCGTGCAGCAGAGGGGTGATGTGCCAGAGGAGGATGAACGCCAAGCCTCGTCCCATGTGGAGGATGCAGGGGAGGGGGAGGATGGGCATGTCATGGAGCACAGGCAGGCACGGGAAGCCGCACAACATGTGAGCCATAGCCAACACGCCCGGGTCGCACTGATCACCTCCAGGTTCAGCAACTAGGGGATGGAGGGTGGGGTCAGACCAGGGGCATGCACACCGCATCTGATGGGGGAGTCTGATGTGCTGCGGTATTCCGGCACCTCCCCTGTGGGAGCCATCAGCACGGGCCCCATCACCTTCTCCTTCCTCGGGCTGTCCCATGGTCCCTGGGCTACTCCATGGGACAGGGGTGCAAAAGCGGGGCCATCCCCTGAGGCTCCCCTGCCACATGGCGCTGCTAGTGCTGGAGGCCTGTTCTGATCGCGACCTGGGTCTGCATGCTAGTGGCCATGGAACACAGGAAGTGGACCATCTCCGTCTGGGAAATGAAATGAAAAATGAAATGAAAATCGCTTATTGTCACAAGTAGGCTTCAAATGAGGTGACTGTGAAAAGCCCCTAGTCGCCACATTGCACCACATCACCCATTGACTGTGTCACCACCTTCTGGGTTTGTGTCACTGTGGTAAACCACTGTTGCACTTGTATTAGGTGATGTACGGTAGGACCTGTACTACAGGTTTGTCGGTATTCCCTGCCTGCTGGCTCCGCCCAGGAGGCGGGGTATAAATATGCGTGTCCTCCAGCCAGCAGCCATTTTGCCAACTGCTGTGGGAGGCCACACATCTGATAGCAATAAAGCCTCAGTTGGATTCAACTATCGTCTTTGTCCAATAGATCGTGCCTCAATTTATTGCTATCAGTTTCTAAGGATGGACCTCTGTATCAAACCGGATCGCCTGCAGCTGGATCCGCACTCAAGCGATGCCAAAAAGGACTTACAGCACTGGCTAGCTTGCTTCGAGGCGTATATCAAAGCGGCACCAACCCCTGTTCCGGAGGCTCAGAAGATTCAGATTTTATATTCCAGGTTGAGCTCCAAAGTCTTCCCGTTAATCCAGGACGCACCGAACTACGCCGAAGCCATGACTCTACTCAAGGACAACTACGCACAGAAAGCGAGCACGCTTTTCGCCAGGCACGCACTCGCCACTCGCTCTCAACTCCCTGGTGAGCCCATAGAAGACTTCTGGCGGGCCCTAATCCCACTAGTCCGGGACTGTGACTGTCAGGCCATTATGGCCACGGAGCATTCAGACCTCCTTATGCGGGAGGCTTTTGTGACTGGAATTAGGTCAGATCTCATACACCAGCGACTCCTAGAAGGGGCCACACGCGACCTCGCAGAAACTAAAACACTAGCGCTCTCCATGATGGTCGCCCTGCACAACGTCAAGTCCTATACCCCCTGCCGCGCGGCCCACCCCTCCTACACTTTGTGGACCCCACAGGCAGCCGCTCCAGCGGGGGCGCTACCCACCCAATACGCCTGCGCTGCATGCCAGCCAGCGAACCCCGGGGGCCCCCGATGCAATTTTTGCGGCCAACAGAAGCATCCCGCCAACGCTGTCCGGCCCGTGCTGCCCTTTGTAAAGCCTGCGGGAAGAAGGGCCACTTCCCCGCGGTGTGCTAGGCCTGCTCAGTAGTCGCTATGGCCCCCACCCCCCTCGGTCACGGACAATGGGCGGCGCCATTCCCCCCCCAGACCACGTGCGGCCAGTTGGCGCCGCCATCTTCCCCTCCGCGCAACATGTGCATTCCATGGGCGCCACCATCTTGTTCCACCCCCGCTACGTGCGTTCCATGGGTGCCGCCATTTTGTAACCCTCAAGATCTTCAGGCGCCGCCATCTTGTTTACCCCTCAGCACAGGGGCACCACCAGCGTTCCAGGACCCGGGCTCACCAGCCACCCTATTACCCGACGACCAACCAAGACTCGCCTCCATGTCAATCGACCAGTCTCGTCCGCATAACCTGACCAACGCATCCACCAGCGTGAAAGTCGACGGACATGTAACCTCATGCCTGCTGGACTCCGGGAGCACTGAAAGCTTCATATACCCGGATACGGTAAGGTGCTGCTCCCTCACGATACACCCCACCAACCAAAAAATCTGCCTGGCCTCCGGATCCCAGTGCGTAGCGATCCGGTGGTACTGTGCGGTCACGCTCACGGTCCAGGGCCTAGAATTCAGCGGCTTCCACCTCTACGTCCTCCCTAACCTCTGCGCTGCACTAATCATCGGCCTGGACTTCCAGTGCAACCTCCAGAGCCTAACTCTGAAATTCGGCGGGCCCTTACAACCCCTTACTGTGTGCGACCTCGCGAACTTACAGGTCGGCCCACCTTCCCTCTTTGCCAATCCAACTCCAGGTTGCAAACCCGTCGCCACCAGGAGCAGACGGTACAGCAAGACAAGACCTTCATCAGGTCCGAAGTCCAGCGGCTGCTTCGGGAAGGCATCATCGAGGCCACCAACAGCCCCTGGAGAGCTCAAGTGGTAGTAGTTAAAACTGGGGAGAAACACCGAATGGTCGTGGACTACAGCCAGACCATCAATCGGTACACGCAGCTCGACGCGTACCCCATCCCACGCATATCTGACATGGTTAACCAGAATGTGCAGTACCGGGTCTTCTCAACGGTAGACCTGAAATCCGCCTACCACCAGCTCCCCATCCGTAAATCGGACCGTCCATACACTGCCTTCGTGGCAGACGGCCACCTATACCACTTCCTTAGGGTCCCCTTCGGTGTCACAAACGAGGTCTCGGTCTTCCAAAGGGAGATGGACCAAATGGTCGACCGGTACGGGTTGCTGGCCACTTTTCCGTACCTAGACAACGTCACCATCTGCGGCCATGATCAGCAGGAACCCGACGCCAACCTTGCTAAATTTCTCCACACCGCTACTCTCCGAAACATCACTTACAACAAGGAGAAGTGTGTGTTCAGCACAGACCGCTTAGCCATCCTCGGCTATGTGGTCCAGAACGGAGTTCTGGGGCCCGATCCCGACCGCATGCGTCCCCTCATGGAGCTCCCCCTCCCCCACTGTCCCAAGGCCCTCAAACGCTGCCTGGGGTTCTTTTTGTACTACGCTCAATGGGTCCAAAACTATGCGGACAAGGCCCGCCCACTCACTGGGCTTGTGGTGTATTTCTTCGGTGAGAACGGGAACGGTGCCGTCACCATTGCTTGTAGGCTAGTACCCCTGCAGGACGCCCTCTCCAATCTCTTCCACGCCGCTCCCTCCACTTCTCACATCCACTTACACACCATTGAAATATTGGATGCCCAGTAATAGTCGCTTAGGCTCGGTAGTGCCAACCCCCCCCTGTCCCTACTACGCTGCAAAAATCCCCTCCTCACTCTCGGGGTCTTCCCGGCCCACACAAAACTCATAATACTCTTCTCGATTCTCTTGAAAAAGGCCTTCGTGACCACTACCGGGAGGCACTGAAACACAAAAAGGAATCTCGGGAGGACCACCATTTTATCCGCCTGCACCCTACCTGCCAGTGTCAGGGACACCATGTCCCATCTCTTAAAGTCCTCCTCCATCTGTTCCACCAACCGCGTTAAATTAAGCCTGTGTAATGTACCCCAATTCTTGGCTATCTGGATCCCCAAGTACCGGAAGTCCCTTGTTACCTTCCTCAACGGTAAATCCTCTATTTCTCTGCTCTGCTCCCCTGGATGCACCACGAACAACTCACTTTTCCCCATGTTCAATTTATACCCTGAAAAATCCCCAAACTCCCCAAGTATCCGCATTATCTCTGGCATCCCCTCCGCCGGGTCCGCCACATACAACAACAAATCATCCGCATACAGAGATACCCGGTGTTCTTCTCCTCCCCTGAGTACTCTCCTCCACTTCCTGGAACCCCTCAATGCTATGGCCAGGGGCTCAATCACCAGTGCAAACAATAACGGGGACAGAGGACATCCCTGCCTCGTCCCTCTATGGAGCCGAAAATAATCTGACCCCCGTCCATTCGTGACCATGCTCGCCATCGGGGCCCTATACAGCAACTGTACCCATCTGATATACCCATCTCCAAAGCCAAATCTCCTCAGCACCTCCCACAAATAATCCCACTCAACTCTATCAAATGCTTTCTCGGCATCCATCGCCACCACTATCTCCCCTTCCCCCTCTGGTGGGGGCATCATCATTACCCCTAGCAGCCTCCGTATATTTGTGTTCAGCTGTCTCCCCTTCACAAACCCAGTTTGGTCCTCATGAACCACCCCCGGGACACAATCCTCTATCCTCGTTGCCATTACCTTGGCCAGAATCTTAGCATCCACATTCAGGAGGGAAATGGGCCTATTGGACCCGCATTGCAGCGGGTCTTTTTCCTTCTTTCGGAGGAGCGATATCGTTGCCTCTGACATAGTCGGGGGCAGCTGCCCCCTTTCCCTAGCCTCATTAAAGGTTCTCATCAGTAGCGGGGCCAGCAAGTCCATACATTTCCTATAGGATTCCACTGGGAATCCGTCTGGTCCCGGGGCCTTCCCCGCCTGCATGCTCCCAATCCCTTTCACTACTTCCTCCGTCTCAATCTGTGCTCCCAGTCCCGCCCTCTCCTGCTCCTCCACCTTAGGAAATTCCAGCTGATCCAGAAAGCACATCATTCTCTCCTTCCCTTCCGGGGGCTGAGCTTCATATAATCTTTCATAAAATGCCTTGAACACTCCATTCACTCTCTCTGCTCCCCGCTCCATCTCTCCCTCCTCATCTCTCACCCCCCCCCCCCCCTATCTCCCTCGCTGCTCCTCTTTTCCTCAGTTGGTGGGCCAGCAACCTGCTCGCCTTCTCCCCATATTCGTACTGTACACCCTGTGCCTTCCTCCATTGTGCCTCTGCATTACCCGTAGTCAACAAGTCAAATTCTACATGTAGCCTTTGCCTTTCCCTGTACAGTCCCTCTTCCGGTGCCTCCGCATATTGTCTGTCCACCCTCAAAAGTTCTTTCAACAACCGCTCCCTTTCCTTACCCTCCTGCTTTCCTTTATGTGCCCTGATAGATATCAGCTCCCCTCTAACCACTGCCTTCAACGCCTCCCAGACCACTCCCACCTGAACCTCCCCATTGTCATTGAGTTCCAAGTACCTTTCAATACACCCCTTCACCCTTAAACACCCCCCCTCATCTGCCAATAATCCCATGTCCATTCTCCAGGGTGGGTGCTGTTCTTTTTCCTTCCCTATCTCCAGGTCCACCCAATGTGGAGCGTGGTCCGAAATAGCTATAGCCGTGTACTCCGTCCCCGTCACCTTCGGGATCAGTGCCCTTCCCAAAACAAAAAAGTCTATCCGTGAATAAACTTTGTGGACATAGGAGAAAAACTAAAACTCCTTACTCCTAGGTCTACTAAATCTCCAGGGGTCTACTCCTCCCATCTGCTCCATAAAGTCCTTGAGCACCCTAGCTGCAGCCGGCCTCCTTCCGGTCCTGGACCTCGATCTGTCCAGCCCTGGGTCCAGCACCGTATTAAAATCTCCACCCATTACCAACTTTCCCGCCTCTAGGTCCGGGATGCGTCCCAACATACGCCTCATAAAATTGGCATCATCCCAGTTCGGGGCATATATGTTCACTAAAACCACCGCCTCCCCTTGCAATCTGCCACTCACCATCACGTATCTGCCCCCACTATCCGCCACTATGGTCTTTGCCTCAAACATTACCCGCTTCCCCACTAATATAGCCACCCCCCTGTTTTTTGCGTCTAGCCCCGAATGAAACACCTGCCCCACCCATCCTTTGCGTAGTCTGACCTGGTCTATCAGTTTCAGATGCGTCTCCTGCAGCATAACCACATCTGCCTTAAGTTTCTTTAGGTGTGCGAGTACCCGTGCCCTCTTAATCGGCCCATTCAGCCCTCTCACATTCCACGTGATCAGCCGGGTTGGGGGGCTCTTTACCCCCCCCCCTGTCGACTAGCCATCTCCTTTTTCAATCCAGCTCCTCACCCGGTTCCCATGTAGCCGTATCTCCCCCCAACGGCAACCTTCCGCCCCGACCACCCCACCCCATACCAGCTCCCCCTTCTCCCCAGCAGCAGCAACCCAGTTAACCCCCCCCCCCACGCTAGATCGATTTCTAGCGTAATTGCACCCCCCATGTTGCTCCCAGAAGCCAGCAAACTCTGGCCGGCCTCGGCTTCCCCCCCGTGACCTCGGCCCCCACTGTGCGAGGCCCCCTCCTTCCTGCTTCCCTGTTCCCGCCATGATTACCATAGCGCGGGAACAAAGCCCGCGTTTCCCATTTGGCCCCACCCCCAATGGCCCGCGCCCCCAGCTCCTCATCCTCCCTCTCCCCCTCCCCCACGACATGGGGAAGAGAGAAAAATTACAGGGTCGTAGGATTAACAACTTGGGAAATCATCTCTTCCCCCTTTCCCCCCCTCCTTCACCCCACGTAATCACCCCACCACTTTGTCCCAAACGTTCTTTTTCTAGCCCGCTTATTCCAGTTTCTCCTCGACAATAAATGTCCACGCCTCTTCTGCCGTTTCAAAGTAGTGGTGTTTCCCTTGATGTGTGACCCACAGTCTTGCCGGCTGCAGCATTCCAAATTTAATCTTCCTTTTGTGCAGCACGGCCTTGGCCCGATTAAAGCTTGCCCTCCTTCTCGCCACCTCCGCACACCAATCTTGATATACGCGGATCACCGCGTTCTCCCACCTACTGCTCCGGGTTTACTTTGCCCATCTGAGGACCATCTCTCTGTCTTTATATCGGAGAAATCTCACCACTATGGCTCGAGGAATTTCTCCAGCCCTCGGTCTTCGCGCCATAACTCGATAAGCTCCCTCCACCTCCAACGGGCACGTCGGGGTCTCCGATCCCATTAACGAGTGAAGCATCGTGCTCACATATGCCCCGACGTCCGCCCCTTCTGCACCTTCGGGAAGACCAAGAATCCTTAAATTCTTCCTCCTCGCATTATTCTCCAGCACCTCCAGCCTTTCCACACACCTTTTGTGTTGTGCCTCGTGCATCTCTGTCTTCACCACCAGGCCCTGTATTTCGTCCTCATTCTCAGCAGCCTTTGCCTTCACGACCCGAAGCTCCTGCTCCTGGGTCTTTTGCTCCTCCTTTAGCCCTTCAATCGCCTGTAATATCGGGGCCAACAGCTCCTTCTTCATCTCCTTTTTAAGTTCTTCCACGCAGAGCCGCAGGAACTCTTGTTGGTCAGGGCCCCATATTAAACTGCCACCTTCCGACGCCATCTTGCTTTGTGCTTGCCTTCCTTGCCGCTGTTCTAGAGGATCCACCGCAATCCGGCCACTTTCCTCTCCTTTTTCCATCCGTGTCCAGGGGGGATTCCCTTCTGGTTTACCGCACAGTATTTTTAGCCGTTAAAATTGCCGTTGGGGCTCCTATTAAGAGCCCAAAAGTCCGTTCCACCGGGAGCTGCCGAAACGTGCGACTTAGCTGGTCATCGCCGCACCCGGAAGTCGTTCTCCACATTTGTATGCACAAATGGGATAAGACATGTCCTGACTGACCCGTACCGCATGTCATGAAATGGCTTGGCTGTATGGGCGGTGAAAACGTTCAAGTGGGCAGACGGAAGCAAACCACGGGCTCCTTGGAAATACAACTGGCAAGGTCCTTCCTTCATTATTGGATCATTCCGCATGTCACGACGGGGGTAACACCAGCAGATCTGCTGATGGATGGGCTGGCGCTTCCAAACTGGTGTAAGTCTGACTTGCAGAAAAGTTGAGCTGCAACAAGACATGCAAAGAAAGTATCACGACCACAGGTCACCGGGGAGAGGTATTCAACTGGGGACACTATTTATGTCGGGAACTTCGGAGATGGTACCTTTTGGCTCCAAGGAATTGTGTTGGGAACATGGTGGACCCGTGGTGCTTTAAGAACCCAGGGGTGAGAGACTACTTCTTCCTGCCCCTCTATAAGGTATACTCTAGAACTTACTTTTTGTGGTGAGTTGTGAGATGTTGATGGGGGTGGAGGGGACAGAGTACGTCGGGAGAGTAATTTTGGACCATGTGTCCCATTGGCTGGAGGTTCGGTTTAGATCAGGACAGAGGTAGAGGCCGGTGTGGAGGTGAGGTTCAGGGTTCTTGGCAGACAGACGTTTTTGTGTCAAGGTGCAGACAGTAACTAAGCACAATGTGGAGTTAAACCAAAATGGGAGGTGTCAGTGGCCACATTCTGGCAGACATTGAAGGCGGTGGTTTGGGGGGAAATAACCTCGTTCAAGGTGCATGAAGATATGAAAAGGAGAGAGGAATACGAATGGTTATTGGCCGAGATAGTCAAGGTGGACAGGGAATATTCAAGGGTGCCCACCGCAGATGGATTGGCTAGAAGGAAAAAAAACAACAGGGAAAATTTGATAGGTTGACGATGGGGTGGGCGGTGGGGCAGCTGCGTAGGGTGAAGGGGGGTGCACAATGAGTATGGAGAGAGGGCAGCATGGTGGCGCAGTGGTTAACACTGCTGCCTCACGGCGCCAAGGCCCCAGGTTCGATCCCGGCTCTGGGACACTGTCCGTGTTGAGTTTGCACATTCTCCCCGTGTTTGTGTTTCACCCTCACAACCCAAAGATGTGCTGGGTTAGTGGATTGGCCACGCTAAATTGCCCCTTAATTGGAAAAAATGAATTGGGTACTCTAAATTTATAATTTAAAAAAGAGTATGGAGAGAAGGCAAGTTGTATGCTGGCACATCAGTTACAGAGGCAGGCCGTGTCCAGGGAAATTTTGAGGGTAAGGACAAAAATGGGGGAGGTGGTGTCAGAACTGGGGAAGATAAATGAAGTGTTTAGGGAACATGACAAGGAGCTGTACAGGGCGGACCCGGAGGGGAAAAGAGGGGTATATGGGGTGGTACTTAGGCGGGTTGGAGCTCCTGCAGCTGGAGGAAGAGAAGAGGCAGGCGCTAGAGGAGCCTTTCAGGATGAGGGAGGCAATGAAAAGCATAAGGGGGATGAAGTTGCGAAAGGCCCCGGGGCTGGATGGTTACCTGGCAGAATTTTAGAAGGTGTTCGCTGCTGAAGAATTGGCACTTCATCTGCTGGGGCGTTCAGCGAGGCGCTGGAGAAGGGGGAGCTGCCAGAGATGATGCCACAGGCGATGATTACGCTTATACCAAAAAAGGGGAAAGACCCGTTAGAATGTGGGTCGTATAGGCCATATCACTGTTAAATATGGACTTAAAAGTGCTGGCGAAGCTTGTGGTGGGGAGGATGGAAGGTCGTGTCCCAGGGGTGGTTGCTGAGAACCAAACAGGCTTCCTAAAGAGCAGGCAATTCTCGAGTAACATAAGGCGATTTTTGATTGTGATTGTGACCCCGTCGAGAGGACAGGTACCGGGGGTGGTGGTGTCCATGGACGCGGATAAGATGTTCTATCGGGTGGAGTGGAGGTACCTGTTTGAGGTCTTGGGAAGTTTTGGGTTTGGGCGTGGGTGCGTCAGTTGTTCGCGGCCCCGGTGGCAAGCGTATGGACCAATGAGATGAATTCACGAAGATTCGGGTTGCTCAGGGGAACGAAGCAAGGATGCCCGCTGTTGCCTCTACTGTTCATTGTAGCGATAGAACCTTTGGCAATGGCCCTTAGGGGGTTAGCAGAGTGGCAGCGGATTAGGAAGAAGAGCAGGGAGCACCGGGTGTCGCTATACGTAGATGACCTGCTACTGTAAATGTCCAACCCACTGGAGAGAATGGGGAGGATTTTGGGCCTACTAGAGAGGCTTGGGGCTTTCTCAGGTTACAAGCTGAACATGGGGAAAAGTGAAACCAAGAAAATACTGGAAAATCTCAGCATGTCTGGCAGCATCTGTAGGGAGAGAAAAGAGCTAGTGCCCTTGCTGAGCAGAAACTGGCGCGGCAGCTGGGGGCAGCCCCGACAGGCAGCAGGCAGGTTGTGCGGAAAACGCATTTTTCCTTATTGTAGGTGAGGTTCAGGAGTTTGGCGGTGTGGAGGAAGTGCCGGAGGTTTTCGTCATGGTCCTGTTAGTAATGGCCGCAGATGGTGACATTATCTAAGTACAGGAACATGGCCTGCAGCCCGTACTGGTCAACCATTCGGTCCATTTCTCGTTGGAAGACCGAGACCCCATTAGTGAAACCCTGAGGAAGTGGTAGAGGCGGCCATCTGCCTCGAAGGCAGTGCATTGGCGGTTCTCCGGGCGGATAGGGAGGCTGCGGAGTGGTCCCAAGATGGCGGCCCCCATGGGTCACGCGTGTTGGGTGGCATCGGAGATGGCGTCAAAGATAGCGGCCCCCATGGGTCGTGCGTGGCAGGTGGAGTCCAAGATGGCGTTAAAGATGGCAGCCCTCATGCGTCGCATGTGGCGGCCAAAATCGAAGATGGCGGCGAAGATCCGAGGTACGCTTCGAAGCAGCTTAGCCAGTGCTCGAGTGTCACAGTGGCGTCGGCTGCCTGTGGGTCCAGCTCCAGGCGATCAGACTTGAGGTGATGAATTCATCTTAGACATTTAGTTTATTAAATTGATGTGCCATCAATGAACACACGGCGAGTGGTGAACGTAACTGAGGCTTTAATAAACTAAACGGAAAGCCTCCTGGCCTCTGATCCCGACCTGAGGCAGCGGCGGAGACTAGCCACCTTTATACCGAGCCCGGGTGAGGCGGAGCCAGCAGGCAGTAGTTTACCACATTACATATAATACAGTGGCAGTTTACCACAATACACATATTACATACTACAGTGGTTCGGACCCAGCAGGGGCAAGCCAAGGCATGTAACAGTACAACAATACAATACAGTGGTTTACCACAGTGCGGAACCAGCTGAGGAAGCATTTTAGGATAGAGGGGATATCGTTGTTAACACCGTTTTGTGAGAACCACGGGTTTGAGCTGGGGGAGACGGATGGTATGTACAGGAAGTGGAGAAAAGTAGGGCTGGTGAGGGCAAGAGATTTGTATCTGGAAGAGAGGTTCACAAGGTAGAGGAGCTGAGGGAGACAAAGTGAATTTAGATACTTACAAATAAGGGACTTTGCACGGAAGATGTGGAAAAGGTTACCCAATCTGCCGAAGTATTCCCCACTGGAAAGGTTGCTGCTTCCAGACATGGAAGGGAAGGGCAGGATAGGGGACATATATATGGGTGGTTGGGAGAGCAGCAGGGTGAGCAGGTGGTGAGAATCAAGGAGAAATGGGAGGAGGAGCTGGGAGGTGAGATAAATTGGGGAGTGTAGAGTGAGGCATTATGCAAAGCGAACTCGCCCTCCTCGTGTGAAGCCTGGTACAGTTTAAGGTGGTACATAGGATGCATATGACTCGGGCCAGGATGAGTGGGTTGTTTCAGGGGGTGGCAGACAAGTGCGCGAAGTGTGGGCGAGGACTAGCAAACCACGCACATATATTTTGGGGCTGTAAGAGGCTAACAAAGATTGTGGAGGAGGAAGTCGAGCCGGATACTTTGGCGACGATCTTTGGGATCTCGGAGAAGCCAGAGCTGATCGATGGGAGGAAGCCCGATGTCATGGCCTTCGCCTCTCTGATTGCCCGGCAGACAATTTTATTGGAATGGCGGTCGGCAACACTGCCAGGGGTGATGGTCTGCTAGGGGACCTGTATGACTTCCTCCGGTTGGAGAAAATCAAGTATGAGCTGAGGGGCTAAGCGGACAAGGTGTGGGCTGTTCTTGGCCATGTTCGAGGAGCTGTTGGCCGTGGGAGTGGTGCGGGGGTTGTGGCCATCTAAAATGGCCACCTGCAAAGGCTAATGGGAGTTGTGGTCAAGCTGGACACAGACAGTGCACAGCCCCTGTGTATTGTGCAAAGGAAAACCAGACCAAATTGAAACCTGCTCCTGTTAAAAGTCAATCATTGATTTCCCCAGGACAATAGACTCAAATCAAGGAATAGCAACACTAGCAGACTCCCCGGCGCCGCTCCCCCTTATTTGGAAAGGCATACGCACTTGGAACAATAACGACTAAGACCCACCCGCCATCAAAGTACCCTCCCCTAATTGGCCGGTATCGATCAGAGTGATTGAGACTCTATTGACCCATTGGACCCAGAGTTAACCCAGCCCAAAAGGGCACGAAAGAGAAGAAGGATAAGAAGCCCTGCGCACGAGGGATCGCCCTCTTTTGGGATCGGCCTGTGCCCACACCAATTGTAGTATAACAACCAGCCAAGTTCAAGACCACGATCGCTACCTGAGAGAGAGAGAGACGAGCCGCAGCCGAAACGAACCTGACGATTTCCAGCTGACACACATGGGGACTCAGATAAAAGCCTTATCTCCCTTATGAGAGGGAGGAAGTGAAATTGATTGTAATGAGCCTCAGCCAGTCAGTGAGATCAGCGTTACCTGAACCCCAAAATGTAGGAGGAGGAACCCTAGATGAAATGAAGGACTTCATATTAGCTGCTATCGGGTATAATAAAGGGGAGCCAGTAGAAAGTCTAAACAAATGTAGGCAAAAGAAAGCAGAGCACCCGACGGCCTTTGCCGGTCGCCTCTAGACCCATTTCAAAGCAGTTTTTGGCAAATTAAACCGCGCTAACCTAGATGTTGAGGAAACCATGAAATGATCCCGAACCTTAGTTTTGCATGCAATAGGGGCTTTTCACAGTAACTTCATTGAAGCCTACTTGTGACAATAAGTGATTATTATTATTATTAACAGAAGCAGGTAAAAGGGCTTGTGCAAACTACGACCCGGCAGATCACACACACAATGAAGCATGGGTACTCAGACGTCTCTCTAGGGCATGGGAACCGTCACTACAGGAGCAGTTGGAACAGAATGGATTAGAAGGCACCATGCACCCAGTTAGATCTAGTTATGAACCTGCATGGATAAATGAGGGTAGGAGAGAGGAACAGTACCCCAGAGAACAGTATCCCAGAGCACAAGGTTCACCCCACGCGCCTCGAGGGTCATGTTGTACTTGCGGACAAACGGGACACAATTGCAGACAAACCCCCCCCCACCCAATCATGGATACCAGAGACCACAGGAGCAACCCAAGCCCCCGCCCAGAAACAATAGGCCAGATCACGATCGCCAGCCACGCCAGTTAGAAGGCAACTCGCACCCCATGCATACCGTAAACACCCGCTCAGATAAACTCGCATATAACTCTCTTGATTGACAGTGTCCGGAGTCTCCAACTTGGGTCTGTGACATGCGCTGGGATAATGTCGGAAGACCGGTAGTCACAGGCAAAGTCCGGGGACATTCAGTCGATTTTCTCTGGGACATAGGAGGCTCCCGGACCATGCTAAATTCCTCAACCCTGTTCCTAGAAACCTCCTGGCCAATTACAGGCACCATTACATTGAGTGGATTCACTGGGCACATGAAGGAAGGATACATTACAGCCCCTACACCAATTGCAGCATAACAACCAGCCAAGTTCAAGACGACAATTGTTACCTGAGAGAGACGAGCCGCAGCCGAGGTGAACCTGACCATTTCCAGCCGACACACGTGGGGACTCAGATAGCCTTATCTACCTGCACAGAGCCGGTCATCCAGACGTTAAGTAAAGGTCATCTTAGTTGATAGGTGTAGTTTAATACGTAGCCCTGTGTATCATTGCACAGAGAGATAAGTCTTGTGTTTAATAATAATCTGTCCTTTGAACTAACATGCGGGTTGTGTGGTCATTTGGTCAAGACAAGAAGCATACTCGCTGCTTGTGGTTTGATAATAAAGTGGCAACAGGGTGAAAATGGGAAAAAACATGTACAGACTGTAAAGTTGTGAGATGGGGGGCATGTTCCCCGTTTATTTATGTTTTGTAACTGTTTGAATAAGTTTGGAATAAAATACACTTTAAAAAAAAAGAATAATGATGGAGAAAACAGGATCGATATTTTATACTGCCAAGACCCAAGGGATGACGTTGTGTAAACACATCGAGATGGGAACCCGCCTCAGAGAGTGCCCAGCCAGGGACGTTGGTACCTCCGCCACCTCATGGACTAGTCCTTTGCCAAGGCGTGCAACACACTGTGGCTCAAAGCCTGGACCGTCAAGGTGATGATGACTCTGGCTCAGAGATGGACACCGAATCGTCCACACTCACAGGTGACGTTGTGCCTGGAGCCGAACCCTCGGCAATATCCCTCCGCAGATTGTCTTGGAAAAGGTGGCCTATAAACTGCTATACACAACCCGACCCAGACCCTGTCGCTGGCTGAAGCATAACCCATGCAAAGTGGTGCAGAAGGCTTCCCTAGTTTGAAGCAGACTTGGGGGTGGGGTGTAATAATCCCCATAAGGCCCAGATAGATACCCTGATGGACATCCACAAGTTGGACTTGTGGAGTATCAGCTGCCCCGCTAGTGGGTAGAGGCCCACCCAGCTGGGCTCATAAGAACTTAGTATAAAGACCGTCCCAGATAGGGACCGACATTTTGGTTGTCCCAATGGAACTGTGCTGCGTAAATATATTTGCTGCCATGGGCAGACTTTTTGCGACCATAAATAAATCAAAGTTCACCTTACCGCTCGGCTTCCTGTGTCTTAAAATATAACTATTGAAAATAGGGATGGGGAGTCGGGGGTGGGGGTGTATGGGCGGAGGGCTGACAGCCAAGCATCATCCAATTGGGTAATGGGTCTTTTTGCTTTGTGCAGAAAGGCAGTGCGTCACAGTATGGATGAGTAGTCCGAATAATGACTGGAGCATGGAGTACATCATGTGATGAAACCTCCAAGGATACATTTAAACATAGTTGGCAACCCTGCACCTGATCCATATCCTCTACCTCTCCATATAAATCCCTCAGTTTGGCTGTGATGGAGATGGTGTTTGCATGTTTAGCAGTGGCTGAAATTGGATGCAGTAAGGTGCTCGACCGGCCTACAGTATTTAGCACATGCACAGCTGGCAAACCTCGAGAAGGTAAAGAGGAGCAGGGGTTAAAATAGTATCATCGCAACAGCCCTTTCAATTATATTGTGCTACAGAATGAGCCACAAGTTCATTTTAGCAAACCTTTGGGTTCCAGCTGTGACTGAATGAGTAGAATGAGATGAAAGAGCATGAGAAAGAGGACACAATGCTTGCACAAAAGAAGGCTTTTGACTTCAAAATCGTCTACTATTTCCATGCTCTCGTGTACAACAATTTGCAGGTTATTTCCTCAGAGTGACACCTGTTCATGGGTCTGATGTTACAAGTGCCTAACCCTGTGTGTTTTATATGCAGCTTCGACTTGCAAGCTAGCAGAAGAGATGTTTAAATTGTCACAATGATCGACAGTAGCAATTTAGTTCATGATCCAGGCAATGATGGATGTTACTAAATCTCTTGTGCCTTGTTAATGATGGAAAGGCAAATTGGCAGTGGTGCAGCCACATGCTGAGTGCAACTTTTCATCCATTGTTGCAAATGATTAGAAAAGCACCAGTCCAGAATTCCACTTTGTACTGCTGGTGAACGAGGCTCACTTCCAGAATCACAGAGGAATTCTTTCTATATATAAAACATATAGAAAGCAAATAATCTTGAATTGGCCATGGAATATCAAGCATCCATAACATGTAAGATAAAGTAAAAATATGGAGCTTGTTTAAAGTTGTCGTTTTTTGCCTTGAAATCCATCCAAATGTTATACAAAATTTAAGAAAATGACTAGAGCAACCTAGTAGTTACATCTGTCACTCTAGTTCCCTGTCACATTTACTCAGTGAAAGGTCTGCACGTATGCATGTTCATAGAATCATAGAATTTACTGTGCAGAAGGAGGCCATTCGGCCCATCGAGTCTGCACCGGCTCTTGGAAAGAGCACCCCACTTAAGCCCACACCTCCACCCTACCCCCGTAACCCAGTAGACTCACCTAACCTAAGGGCAATTTATCATGGCCAATCCACCTAACCCTGCACATCTTTGGACTGTGGGAGGAAACTGGAGCACCCGGAGGAGACCCACGCAGACACGGGGAGAACGTGCAGACTCCGCACAGACAGTGACCCAAGCTGGGAATCGAACCTGGGGCCCTGGAGCTCTCCTCAATTGACTGCAAGCTTTTTTTATTGGGAACGGAAATATTTGCCAATTCAGTGAGTGCCGATATGATGGAGCTTTGGTTGTTCAGCTGGCTTGCAGGCTGAATCTGACAGTCTTACTGCTTTCACTCAATTGTCTTCTGCTTTCTGCTTCGTGGTGGTTTAACATGGCAGATGGATGATCCATTTGTTCTTCTGTGGACATAGCTGTGGAGTTGAGGTCTTCCTTTAAAATCTCTTTCTGCTGCACATGAAGAGAGAGTCAAACAATAGTAGACAAGGCCCAAAAATGTGCAAGTTGACTGGCAAGGCAGAGAGAGAAAGAGAGAGCGGAAGCATCTCTCTCAGCTTCCCAGCTGTTTGTCCTCAGTTCAGATGAGAAAACGTGCTCAAAACATAAAAAGAGTTGGATTATCTTGTGTGACTGCCCTCTCCAACTAACCAGTAATTCAAGCATGATCGTGTATTCCCATTGTAGCTTGATTAGGTCAGGCCTGCAAGTACCTCCCCGTGTGTGCGTGGGTTTCCTCCGGGTGCTCCGGTTTCCTCCCACAGTCCAAAGATGTGCGGGTTAGGTGGATTGGCCATGCTAAATTGCCCATAGTGTCCAAAATTGCCCTTAGTGTAGGGTGGGGTTACTGGGTTATGGGGATAGGGTGGAGGTGTGGACCTTGGGTGGGGTGCTCTTTCCGAGAGCCGGTGCAGACTCGATGGGCCGAATGGCCTCCTTCTGCACTGTAAATTCTATATACCCCCTCTTAGCCAGGATCCCATTGTTCAAGTGATTAGGTTTAATGGTTTGCCTCCAGTCAGCTGAGTATCCGGACATTATGGTACTGGAACAGGAAATACAGTTCTTTCACATTCCTCTGAGGTTAAGGGCAGCATGGTAGCACAAGTGGATAGCACTGTGGCTTCACAGCGCCAGTGTCCCAGGTTCAATTCCCCACTGGGTCACTGTCTGTGAGGAGTCTGCACGTTCTCCCCATGTCTGCGTGGGTTTCCTCCGGGTGCTCCGGTTTCCTCCCACAGTCCAAAGACTGTGTTAGGTGCTAGGTTAGGTGGATTGTCCATGATAAATTGCCCTTCGTGACCAAAATAAAAAGATTAGGAGGGGTTGTTGGGTTACGGGGATAGGGTGGAAGTGAGGGCTTAATGGGTCGGTGCAGACTCGATGGGCCGAATGGCCTCCTTCTGCACTGTATGTTCTATGTTCTATGTCATTGTCTGATGGGTTTTGAAAACATGCCATATTCATTTAAGTCCAAGTCACTCACCACCTTGGCTTGGAAATATATCATCGTTCCTTCACTGTTGCTGGGACAATATCCTGGAACTCTCTCCCTAACAGCACAGTGGGTGTACCTACAGCTGCTGCGGTTCAAGAAGCAACTCACCACCATCTTCTGAAGGGCATCTCGGGATGGGTAATATATGCTGGCCTAAACAACAATGGCCACACCCCATAAATTAATTAAAAATGGGGTTGCAATGTGGAACGTACAGCAGTGCCAATTTGGTAGCCACCTTGGCTGTGATTTCAAGTCACCTTAGTCTGTGTTTTTAAAAAGTTTTTTTTAAAGTTCAATTTATGTTTCCAGCCCGTGGATCAAAAATCATTATTTGGCATGAAACACATCTTTATGGTATAGTCAAATGTCCAATGTTTTTCTCAGCATCTGATTAATTTAAGTGAGAACAACATTTTGAAGACAACTGGTAAAATTCTATAAACCATCAATAATTATGCTCAATCACATTTTTGACGAAGGATAATTTATCGGCATGTCAAAATATTTACTGTTTTCTTTTGAATCTGCAGCATCTGAAACTTTTCTGCCTTTAAATCCACTTGTCAATCCTCAGCTCAACAAATATCCATTGTTTTCTCCAACATATATTGCCACATGGTCGCAAAACGTAGAAAGTTATTCGTAAATTCCAAAATTCTGCAAGATCAACCTTCGTCCAAATTATTTATGGGTATTGTGAACATAAAAGGGGAATCAAAACTGAATGTTCCCCAGCCACTGTGTCCCCCCACCAAACACATTTAATCCTCATCACCTTCCGCTTATAATTTATGAAGCAATTCAGAATTCGACCACCTTACGCATATCACCTATTGCTTCTGAATACATGCAGTGAATCATTACAGGACCTCTGCTTTTACGATGGGGATTGGTAGTTATCTGTGCAATAATTTTCTAAAACGCATGGCTGGAGATGTGGTCTATGAGGGAACGATCAAATTCCTGAGCCATTTGGATCAGTTATGGGGTAAGAGTGAGCTATGCTAACTTGATGGCTTAGCTTTAATAGGACTCGGACCAATAACCTTGAAGGAAAATATAACTGGGGCTGTGAGAATATAGCAGGGAGAGGAGAATAGTAACAGCGGACAGTTAAATTAAAGTAATCTTTCAGTATAGTAATAATCTTTATTGTCACAAGTAGGTTTACATTAACACTGCAATGAAGTTACCATGAAACGTATATCGTTAGTAATGGGGGAGGTTGAATGGGATCAGTTCACACATATTGAATTTGAATCTGGGGAAGCAAGAGAAAGGAAACATTTCTGAACATAAGGAATCCAAATCATGAGAAACTTATGGATGAGGAAGGCCATTTTAGTATCTTTTTGTAGTCCTTTCCAAGGGAATTCTTTTTTTTCCAATTAAAGGACAATTTAGCATGGCCAGTCCACCTACCTTGCACCTTTGGTTATGGGGATGAGACCCATGCAGACACGAGAAGAATGTGCAAACTCCACACGGACAGTGACCCAGAAACAAGATCGAATACGGGTCCTCGGCGCCATGAGGAAGCAGTGCTAACCACTGCACCACCATGCCTCCATCCAAGGGAATTCTATATTTCCAACCCCTGTCAACCCTCGCAGAATCCAGTTGTCTCTTAAACTATTCCATGATTTTTCCATACACGGTTGGAAGAACCCCTGATATATGTCACCTTTTACAACCTTGAAATACATTCTGTCAGTTTAAAGTAGAATGATTTTAATTTAATGCAAGGAGGAAATAAATTTGGAAAATTGCCTGTGATTAAATTTAATTCTATAGCATAACCCTGGAAAATATGACAAGTTGCAGATATATTTTTTCATAGAGGTCAAATGTGCTGAAAGAATTGAACAAGGTGTGTGGTTAAAATAAAACTTAAATTTACACAGAAGTTTGTGACAGGAAAGTTAGGTTAATCATAGGCTGGATATAATAAATCACAAGAAGATTTTAAAGCCAAAGATATTAGGTGTTACTACAATGACAAACATATGGTTGGCCATTGCCATATGCCATGAATCTAAAACAATCTGATCTTAAAATGATGACACGCAGCGATAATAAAAGATAAATTCAACTTATTTCTAGAACAATTACTTCTTGCTTCCTTCCAAACCATACTAACAATAGCATGTGCAGATTCTTCCATTTGTGCAGAGGATATATAACAGGCTAATGATTCGTATGATATTTATATAATGAGCAAACTTGCTGAGTAACCCATGAATGATAAATTACAATTGCATTAGCAATGAAAGATTCATCAGCTCTGGAAATGTTAATTGGAACTTTGAACTCTTGGCAGCAAACTGTTTGATATTGGATCAGCCAGCACCCAGGCTTGTTTCCATCCCAATGCAGGTTCTTGATCTCTCTCTGGCATGCCTTATTTCATTTAGTGCCACTGAAAACATGACACACTTGGTAATTGGGGCAGAGTGTATGCGACCAATCCAATATTGCCAATTTTATGGCTTCCAGCGAAGTTGAAAGTTCCACACATCCTTTACATCCATAGCATGCCGTGGCATGTGGTGTAATATACCTTTAAGGCACACCGTCACTTTAAGGAACTGTTTCAATATATGAGCCCACAATCTCAGAGGAGTACCTCTATATAATTAATAAAACATACAAAGGGCTATATGTTATATGCCCTGTTAGGTGTGTTTTTGGCTGTTTGTGGGGGGGGGGGGGAACCATACATTGGGGTGGGTGCCCAGCACATCACCTTCCTGCCCACTCCCTAGCTCATCCCCATAATGTAGGAGGTGGACAGCAGCCTGCCCACCATGCTCAAATGAGTCAGCAAGGCTCAATTTGGCTTGTAACCAAGCCAAAACAATACCTGGAGTCATACCTAGTACAAAGGACAATGTAGTTGTGGTTGTTGGAGGTCAATCATATCTGTTCTAGGACATTACTGCAGAAGTACCTCAGGGTAGCATCCCAGGCCCTACCATACTCAGCTGCTCCATTAATGACCTTCCCTCAGAAGTGGGGATGTTCACTGACGATTGCACAGTGCCCAGCACCATTCGCAATGCCTCAGATATTCCTCAGGCATGGACATTGTCCATGTACAAATGTAGCAAGACTTGGACAGTATCCAGTTTTGGGTAACAAGTGGCAAGTAACATTCATACCAAACAAGTTCTAGGAAACGACTATCTCCAACAAGAGATAAGCTAATCATTGCCCCTTGACATTCAATGGCATTACCGTCGCTGAATCCCCCACTATCAACAACCTAAGGTTTACCGTTAACCAGAAACTAAACTAGCCATATAAATACCATGGCTACAAGGACAGGTCAGGGCCTCAGAATCCTGTAGCGAATAACTCACCTCCTGACTGCCAAAGCCTGTCTACCATTTACAAGGCACAAGTCAGGAGTGTGATGGAATAATCCCCACTTGCCTGGATGAGTGCAGCTCCAATAACACTCAAGAAGCTCAACACTATCCAGGACAAAGCAGCCTGCTTTATTGGTATCCCATCTACAAACATTCAAACCCTCCACCACCGCTACACAGTAGTGCCCGTGTATACCATCTACAAGATGCACTGCAAGAACACACCAAGATTCCTTAGACATCACCTTTCTAACGCATGGTCACTACCATCTAGAAGGAAAAGGGCAGCAGATAGAATCATAGAATCATAGAAGTTTACAGCATGGAAACAGGCCCTTCGGCCCAACCAGTCCATGCCGCCCAGTTTTTTACCATTAAGCTAGTCCCAGTTGCCCGCACTTGGCCCATAACCCTCTATACCCATCTTACCCATGTAACCATCTAAATGCTTTTTGAAAGACACAATTGTACCCGCTTCTACTACTACCTCTGGCAGCCCATTCCAGACACTCACTACCCTCTGAGTGAAGAAATTGCCCCTCTGGGCCCTTCTGAATCTCTCCCCTCTCACCTTAAACCTATGCCCTCTAGTTTTAGACTCCCCTACCTTTGGGAAAAGATGTTGACTATCTACCTTATCTATGCCCCTCATTATTTTATAGACCTCGAGAAGATCACCCCTAAGCCTCCTACGCTCCAGGGAAAAAAGTCCCAGTCTATCCAGCCTCTCCTTATAACTCAAACCATCAAGTCCCGGCAACATCCTAGTAAATCTTTTCTGCACTCTTTCTAGTTTAATAATATCCTTTCTATAATAGGGTGACCAGAACTGCACACAGTATTCCAAGTGTGGCCGTACCAATGTCTTGTACAACTTCAACAAGACGTCCCAACTCCTATATTCAATGTTCTGACCAATGAAACCAAGCATGCCGAATGCCTTCTTCACCACCCTGTCCACCTGCGACTCCACCTTCAAGGAGCTATGAACCTGTACTCCTAGATCTCTTTGTTCTATAACTCTCCCCAACGCCATACCATTAACTGAGTAGGTCCTGGCCTGATTTGATCTGCCAAAATGCATCACCTCACATTTATCTAAATTAAACTCCATCTGCCATTCGTCGGCCCACTGGCCTAATTGATCAAGATCCCGTTGCAATCCTAGATAACCTTCTTCACTATCCACTGTGCCACCAATCTTGGTGTCATCTGCAAACTTACTAACCATGCCTCCTAAATTCTCATCCAAATCATTAATATAAATCACAAATAACAGTGGACCCAGCACCGATCCCTGAGGCACACCACTGGTCACAGGCCTCCAGTTTGAAAAACAACCCTCTACAACCACCCTCTGCCTTCTGTCGTCCAGCCAATTTTGAATCCAATTGGCAACCTCACCCTGGATCCCGTGAGCTTTAACCTTCTGCAACAACCTACCATGCGGTACCTTGTCAAAGGCTTTGCTAAAGTCCATGTAGACAACGTCTACTGCACTACCCTCATCTACCTTCTTGGTCACTCCCTCAAAAAACTCAATCAAATTTGTGAGACATGATTTTCCACGCACAAAGCCATGCTGACTGCCCCGAATCAGTCCTTGCCTCTCTAAATGCTTGTAGATCCTGTCTCTCAGAATACCTTCTAGCAACTTACCTACTACAGACGTTAGGCTCACCGGTCTGTAGTTCCCAGGCTTTTCCCTGCTGCCCTTCTTAAACAAGGGCACAACATTCGCCACTCTCCAATCTTCAGGCACCTCACCTGTGGCTGCCGATGATTCAAATATCTCGGTTAGGGGACCCGCAATTTCCTCCCTAGCCTCCCACAACATCCTGGGATACATTTCATCAGGTCCCGGGGATTTATCTACCTTGATGCGCTTTAAGACTTCCAGCACCTCCTCCTCTGTAATATGCACACTTCTCAAGACATCACTATTTATTTCCCTTAGTTTCCTAACATCCATGCCTTTCTCCACCGTGAATACCGATGAAAAATATTCATTCAGGATCTCACCCAACTCTTGTGGCTCTGCACATAGATGCCCTTGTTGATCCTTAAGAGGCCCTACTCTGTCCCTAGTTACTCTTTTCCCCTTTATGTATCTGTAGAATCTCTTTGGATTCTCCCTTGCATTATTTGCCAAAGCAATTTCATGTCCCCTTTTTGCCCTCCTGATTTCCCTCTTAACTCTATTTCGACAATCTCTATACTCTTCAAGGGATCTACTTGATCCCAGTTGCTTATGTACGTCATATGCCTCCTTCTTCTTTTTGACCAGAGTCTCAATATCTCGAGTCATCCAGGGTTCTCTACTTCTATCAGCCTTGCCCTTCACTCTAAAGGGAATGTGCTTACCCTGCACCCTGGTTAACACATTTTTAAAAGCCTCCCATTTACCAGCCGTCCCTTTGTCTGCCAATAGTCTCCCCCAATCTACCTCTGCAAGTTCCTGTCTGATACCATCAAAATTGGCCTTGCCCCAATTAAGAATTTTAACTCTTGGGCCAGACCTATCATTCTCCATAGCTATCTTAAAACTAATGGAATTATGGTCACTTGTCCCAAAGTGATCCCTCACTAGCACTTCTATCACTTGCCCTTCCTTATTTCCCAAGACGAGGTCAAGTTTTGCCCCCTCTCTAGTCGGTCCATCCACATACTGAATGAGAAATTCCTCCTGAATACACTCAACAAATTTCCCTCCATCCAAGCCCCTAATGCTATGGCTGTCCCAGTCAATGTTGGGAAAGTTAAAGTCCCCTACTACTACCACCCTATTATTCTTGCAGCTATCTGTAATCTCCTTACATATTTGCTCCTCAATTTCCCGCTGACTATTTGGGGGCCTGTAGTACAGTCCTACCAAGGTGATCTCTCCCTTCTTATTTTTCAGTTCCACCCATATAGACTCAGTGGGCGAACCCTCGGATATATCCCCTCTAAGTACTGCCGTGATGTTGTCCCTAATCAAAAACGCCACTCCCCCTCCTCTCTTACCTCCTGTTCTATCCTTTCTATAGCATCTGTACCCCGGAACATTGAGCTGCCAGTCCTGCCCCTCCCTTAGCCATGTTTCAGTCATAGCTATAATATCCCAGTCCCATGTGCCCGTCCATGCCCTGAGTTCATCCGCTTTGCCCGTCAGGCCCCTTGCATTGAAATAAATGCAGTTTAATGTAGACCTTCCTTGCTCTCTGCCCTGCTTTCTCTGGTCATGCTTTACACACTCTCCCTTCCTGCCTTTTGTTTCTGTCCCCACTGACTTCCTACATCGGTTCCCATCCCCCTGGCACATTAGTTTAAACCCTCCCCAACTGCACTAGCAAACACCCCCCCGAGAACATTGGTTCCGGTCCCACCCAGATGCAGACCGTCCGATTTGTACAGGTCCCACCTCCCCCAGAACCGGTCCCAATGTCCCAGGAATTTGAAACCCTCCCTCTTGCACCATCTCTCAAGCCACGTATTCATCCTAGCTATCCTGTCATTCCTACTCTGACTATCACGTGGCACTGGTAGCAATCCTGAGATTACTACCTTTGAGGTCCTACTTTTTAGTTTAACTCCTAACTCCCTAAATTCAGCTTGTAGGACCTCATCCCGTTTTTTACCTATATCGTTGGTGCCTATATGCACCACGACAGCTGGCTGTTCACCCTCCCCCTCCAGAATGCCCTGCAGCCGCTCCGAGACATCCTTGACCCTTGCACCAGGGAGGCAACATACCAACCTGGATTCTCGTTTGCTTCCGCAGAAACGCCTGTCTATTCCCCTTACAATTGAATCCCCTATCACTATAGCTCTGCCACTCTTTTTCCCGCCCTTCTGTGCAGCAGAGCCAGCCACGGTGCCATGAACCTGGCTGCTGCCACCTTCCCCTGGTGAGCCATCTCCCCCAACAGTTTCCAAAACGGTAAATCTGTTTTGGAGGGAGATGACCGCAGGGGATCCCTGCACTGCCTTCCTACTCTTCCTCTGTCTGTTGGTCACCCTTTCCCTATCTGTCTCAGTAATTTTAATCTGCGGTGTGACCAACTCACTGAATGTGCTTTCCACAACTTCCTCAGCATCGCGGATGCTCCAAAGTGAGTCCATCCGCAGCTCCAGAGCCGTCAAGCGGTCTAACAGGAGCTGCAGTTGGACACACTTCTTGCAGATGAAGGAGTCAGGGACACCAGAAGGGTCCCTGACTTGCCACATCTCACAAGAGGAGCATGACACGGGTCTGAGCTCTCCTGCCATGACTTAAACCTGAAGTTAAATTTGAACTACACTACACAGCTAGGAGAAAGTCAAAGAGAGAGAAATCACTTACCAGTTACAAGCCAATCACTTACCTGCTGGCTGTGATGCAATTGCTCCAGAGACTCCTTCACAGGTCTGCTTCTCTGCACCTCCTTCAGGTGAGCACCAAATTCCCTTAACTAGTTAATTACTTTACTTAATTAACTTGATTTTTTTTTTTTTTGGTCACTCCCCTCTTACCCGAACTCAGCCTTACCCAAACTCAGATACACTCTGTTTGCCTTCAGCACTCCTTTTCTATAGGCACTTCAGCCACACCCTTTGTATCCTTCCTGATTTACAGTCAGCCAATAGGCCTGCTCCCAAAACTGATCTCTCTCCCGAACAGCTGACCTGAAAGGTAAGGAAGTGGTTAAGCAGTACTTACCTCACCCACAGTGCGCCCTTTTAAACTGTCCCCTCTGCCTCGCAGCTCCCGCGCTTTTTGAAAGTCCCGCGCTGTTTCCAAGGTCCTGGCTCCCTCTCTCTCCCGAACAGCTGACCTGCAAGGTAAGGAAGTGGTTAAGCAGATGCATGGGAACACCACCACCAGAAGGATCGCCTCCAAGATACATGCCATTCAGACTTGGAAATATATCACCATTCCTTCACTGTCGCTGGGTCAAAATCCTGGAACTCGCTTCATAACAGCCTTGTGGATGTACATACATCACGTGCCCTACAGCAGTTCAAGAAGGTGGCTCATCGCCTCCTTTGCAAGGGCAAATAGGGATGGGCAATACATTCTGGCATCGCCAGTGATGCCCAAATGCCATGAATGAATTTTTAAAAATATGCTGCCCATGCCATGTTACATTTGGTATGGACTGCTGGGTGGTAGTGTGCAGCCCCTCCGTTTTTCTTCAAAGGACAGGAAGGAGGTGGGTGTTCGCTCTAACGAGGCAGCAGACTGGGGGACATCCCTCCAACAGCAAACTCTGACATTCCTTCCAACCCCCCCCCCCCCAGCCTTAAATCTACCTCCTTCCCCACACCCTAGCCCCTTCCCTGACCTACACAAACCCTTCCTGCCTAAGACCCCGGATGTACCTGCTCCAGGGATCCATGGGTCTTCTTGCCCCTTTTTCTGCAGTCTGGCAGCAACTACTGACAGGCTCTTGGAGCTGCCAGCTAATCAGTTTGGCTGGAAGCCATGCAGGTCAGATCATCCTCCCCAGTGAATGGCTGAAGTCCCACTTGATGCTTGTTTAGCTTCCCGGCAGCACATTATGGCTGCAGGTGGGTCAGCATGGAGCATGATATGATGGCCCAACAGACTTTGCTTCTGTGAGGAAGGGGCCATCTTCCCTCCCCTCATAGTATTCAGCTCATGGTGTGCATCAGTGGTTCCAGCAAAATGGCATTGTGCTCAGACTGGCAGCAAGATTAACTACAGCAATGACATGGTGAACAGATTTATATCATGGCATGAGATGACCTTCAACATTTTTGCCACTCTGCAACAAAGTCAGGGGGCGAGATTCTCCACTCCCACGCCGGTTGGGAGAATCGCCTGGGCCGCCAAAATTTCCCGGGACGCCGGACTGATGCCCTCCCGCAATTCTCCCAAGCGGCGGGAACGGCCCGGTCGAGTTCCGCGGGCCGCAGGCCGGAAAATCGCCGGAGACACCGAAAATGGCGATTCTCCGGCACCCCCGCTATTCTCAGGCCTGGATGGGCCGAGCGGCCAGGCCAAAACGGCAGGCACCCCCCCGGCGCCGTCCACACCTGGTCGCTGCCGTCGGGAACAGCACGCGAACGCTGGGGGGACGGCCTGCGGGGGGGCGAGGGGGGATCCTGCACCGGGGGGGTACCTCAAATGTGGGGTGGCCCGCGATCGGTGCCCACCGATCGTCGGGCCGTCCTCTCTGAAGGAGGACCTCCTTCCTTCCGCGGCCCCGCAAGATCCGACCGCCATCTTCTTGCGGCGCGGACTTAGAGAGGACGGCAACCACGCATGCGCGGGTTGGCGCCGGCCAACCCGCGCATGCGCGGATGACGCCAGTTATGCGGCGCCGGCCGCGTCATCTATGCGGCGCCGCCTTTACGCGGGTGACAAGGCCTGGCGCGTGTAGATGACGCGGCCCCAATCCTAGCCCATTGTCAGGGCCTGAATCGGTTGGGATCGGGGCCGTTTCGCGCCGTCGTGAACCTCGACGGCGTTCACGACGGCGCAGCCACTTCGGCGCGGGAGTGGAGAATCCCGCCCAGAGTGTCAGAATGTGATACAATCGCAGCAATGTGACTGTGAAGCAGTGCCAGAATAGTGCTCAAGTAAAGAGCTGGTAAGACACAATGCACAGAGTGTTGTTCAATGCTGTGAGAAAAGACGGCTATGCACCCTGCGAGCTTCACGCCATTTACCACAAGCGAGCCAACGGTCTGTGCATTTTTGGGGAGATTCCACCCATGGTTTCTTGATTCAGGTGTATCTGAACCAGAGAAGCAAGCTATAAAAATTCACCTTGAAATTGGGGTTGGGGGCATGGTTCCGTAATCCTGAGGCTAAGTGTTGACACCGTCAACATGGCCTCAGGATCAGCAATTCTAGCCCCTACAGGGGGCCAGCACGGCACTGAAGCGACCCGCGCCGCTCCAGCTGCTGATCCCAGTGTCAACTGGGCGCCGTGGGGTCCACGCATGCGCAGTGGCTCCGGCACCAACGAGCGCTTATGTAGTGGCTCCCTTCTCCGCGCCGGCCCCGACGCCAAATGGAGTAGGGCTAAAGGGGCTTGCGTGGAAGAAAGGAAGCCCCCAGCCCGAGACCCTGGCCCGCTGATCGGTGGGCCCCGATCGCGGGCCAGGCCACAACGGAGGCACTCCCGAGGAGTCAGACCCCCCTCTCCCCCCACCGGCCAGCCCCGGACCCTTTCATGCCCAGGTCTCGCCTGCTGAGAGCAGGTTAGAACGGCGCCGGTGGGACCCGGACCGAGAATTGGCGGGGGGGGCGCTCCGGCACCACGCTGACTTTGCCGGCGCCAATGGCGCCGATTCTCCGCTCAGCAGAGAACCACGTCTCGGCGTCGGGGCGGCGTGGCGCGATTCGCGCCGGTCACGGCGATTCTCCGGCCCGGCCCCGGCCTGTGAGAATCCCACCCGAATGTCTACAATGCTGAATAGATCAGCATTAATGGAAGAAGAGCTAAAGATCTCCAAAAGACTTGGAAGACTGGTCAAGTTAAATTTCTGCATCAATTGACTGGAGTTCACGTCATTTTGACAACAGCCTAAAGAATCTATAGACAAATTTATCAGCAGGTGCAAAGAAAAAGTACCGACTGATTTTTCAAACACAGACTAACAGGCAGAATTGTGGAGTTGGTGATTGCATCCACTACCATGGAAGAATTCTACTAAAATCCATTAGATAAGACTGAAATATATAGCATCGAAGAGCTACTCAATGAGTATGTGGCAATCTTTGCAAATTGGTGGTCCTCAGCACAACCCCAATTGTTGACCTACTTACTGTAATACCCAACTAGTCAGACATGTGGTAGGTGTGGCATTCTGCATGCATCAAGTAAATGCCAAACTTTTAATCTATTCTGTGAGGCATGCAGCAGAAAAGGCTTTTGACAGTGCACTAGAGCAATGGCTGATGCAGCTACAAATAGTTGTATACTGATACAAATAGACTGTGCATAATGGGTACCTTCAAGCAATAAGAATGACTATCCATTGTCCTGTCAGAAACATATACATGAGGTGATTGACAAACCAAAAGGTAATGCTGTGTATGATGAGATGAAGAGCAGTGTACACATGTTACACACTGTGAATCTCATGGAAAACACAGATACCAACCATACACCATCCACACTGTTTGCCAAGATTCAAGTTATCTGATCCAAGAAAGTTGGCAACTACACATTATTGGTCAAAATTGAAACAATGGCAAGCGTCAAAATAGTACTGCGAATTCTAAACAGCAGCTATCTGCAGACAATGAATGCCATGGCAAAACCTAGCACTGCACAATGTTTAGCACAAAACGGTTCACTTATTCCATGTGTAAGCACAATCAATCCTCCTGGATGTCACAAATGTTCCATATCATGAAGACTAAGGGCCTAGTGATGATAGGTCTACTAGCATGCTGTAACCTTGTATCAGTGACAATCCATAGATTTAATATAACAGATCAATCTCATAAACAACTCGTATCCCTCAGTTCACAACCTAATATATAAATATCACGACTGTTTCAACAAAATTTGCAGTTTCAAGGGAGTTGCAACATTACATTTGCAGGAGAATGCAAGTCTGTCATCTGATCAGGTACATTTTAAGCAACCTAAATGCCAGCAATTAAGAAGAAATGGCAAAAGATTCCACATTACAGAAACCATGGAAAACCAGACCAGTGTGTACCAATTTACCGACCCTTGCACATTCTGCTCACTCGGAAACTAAAGAGAAACTAGTAAAACTACAAGTGAAGAGGACCAATGTGCATGATAAAACTGAGTACAGAACTGCCAAGTTTAGAGTTGGGATAACAACTTCACATCCAGCATCCCACAGAAGGTACATGGCATCCAGCTAGGTGTCCAGTGTCTGTTCAGAACCAAGGTCCAATTATGTCATTACACACAAAGGCTTAATGATGAGACGTAACCAGGGCCAAATCAGGTATATTCCAGCTCCTCAACCACTGTGCAGTCCCATTGCATCGAGAACAAGATCCAAAATACAACCAGAAACAGTATACAAGAATGACAATCCCACAGATCACTATGAGCAAATAAAGATACCTTAAGACAAGGTTTTAGAGACTCATAGATACACCAATTCCATGCACTATGCAATGGTAGCCAAACATGAACATGCATTGTAAATAGTTTTACTTCGATGAAAGGAGGTGAATATATTTAAAAAGAGGTGAGGGTGCTGTAATATGCCTTGAACAAATAGGAGCATGCCATCACCATAGGAAAACTAATCCAGACTCAGTTTCACTTTGGCCTGGAGCAGAACACAGACACACAGCTCTGGGGCTGAATTCTCTGCCATCGGATGCTCCGTTTTGCTGGCAGCCCAGGGGTTTCCCGACGGCATGGAGCTTATCCCACAATGGGAAACCCCATTGACCAACCGGTGAAACGGAGAATTCCGACGGCGTGCTGAACCAGAAATCCACCATGGCGGGACAAAGAAACCCACCCATGTCCTTAAGCATTTTACCCATGTATTTATGTTCACAAGTGCCTGTTCCTCGTAAATGAACCCCAGTGTGTTTTCACAATCCCTTATGAGTGATTGGTGCCTTCATATTATTAATAAGACACACAACAGTTACCACTTATGCCATTAAAAAAAATTACTTTCTGATGTAATTGCCTGTTCACTGGTCATGAATGATTAAAATTCTTGGGCGGGATTCTCCAGTGCTGGGCGCCAATATTGTAATCAGCGATCGGGTGTAGAATCCCTTACGACGCTCAAATTGGGGTGGGGCCGTGGTTTGACGCCAGTTTACTGTTCTCCGCCGCCTCTGAAATGGCATCATTGCGTCGCGTGCCGCACGCTGTTGGAATGCCATTGTCACATCACCTGAAGGTCCTCTCCCGATGCTCCACCACCGATGGGCCGAGTTCCCAACCACGTGAGGCGTGTGGTCTCAGCAGTCAGGAACCCGGCGTGGTGGCTGTGGACTGTGTCCAAGGCCGCCACAGTCAGCCGTGCTGCTGGCGAGGGGGACTTCTGTGAGAGCTGGGGGGACTGGTGGGGGATGGCCAGGGGGGCAGTTTTTGGCAGGTCGTGTCCGCGCACGGCTGGTGCCATGTTTTACGACACAACTGCTGCAGGTCATCGCCTTGCGCATGCTTAGACACGGACCCAGCCATTCTCCAGCCATTTTTGTTATGGGAGCCAAGAGTTATACCCGGCGTGGCTGCTGGCCCCACTCCCGTCCCAGGATCGGCGAGGGTCCGGCACGATTTTGCCGTCGTAAAACACCACAGTTCCCATGCCGGCATCGGCACTTAGCCTCAAAATTGGAGAATCCAGTCCCTTATTTTTCTGAGTGAAGAATTATTCTGAATTGAGGACTGATCTGTCAACTGTATTAAAAGGAATTTCTCCTTACTTTGTAAATTATAAGATATACTATTTGTCCAGGTGACATTGTAATATTAATCTCCATGTTCATTTGTGTGTTGAGGAGTTGTTTGGTGATGGCATTATATCATCTGTTTGACTGACTAATGGCAGTGAATAAATCCTACACATGATAATTACTGCCCCTTATTTCTGCATTTAGACATAGGTTCTCAGGTTTTACAATGTTGATGTACCTCAGGCCTGAATAGGTGACAGCAGATTTTAGACAAGCCCAAATGGAAATGAGCTGTTTTCACTCAATGGTACAACATCAGCTTACTGATATCAACATGTGCAACTCTGATGGACAGAGCAATGCACTGTTGATATTGCTGACCTGACCTACTCTGATTCTCCAAAATTCAAAGGACATCAATTAAAATGTACATCAGGAACCTTAAGAATATTTAATAATAACATTTGCAATGCGTTGATGTGATCACACCATGTTGTTCAAGTGTTCGCGCATAATTGTCCTCTGAAGCTTTGGAAATATATCTGTATAAACCTAATAAAAAGCACAAAATCAAACACTGCAACAATTAATTTGATAAAATATGATAAACAATGGACAACTGAGTGATGAATATATTATTTATTCAGCTAAACTTTCATTTCATGGTGCAAGAATTCTGAACTAATAATTGTAATTCATTCCTAACATTGACACTTGATACTTAGAACATGATTCTTACAACATTATTTTTGCTAAATATAATGAAGCTAACCAAATTAATGATTTCTTTCTTTCCTCCACATAAAGGCTGGATCAAAGGTTCATGAAAAGTCTGTGATATTGTGTGATTAAAGTGAAACAAGCAAGCCCTGATGATAAACTGGAGCTGTGCATCTTATCTAATATTCTAGTTTTATCTGCTTTGTGCTATGATAGTAATTATTTGGTTTCTGTATTGGACAATGTTGGAGTGATATCACTGAATAAATAGACAGTTAATGTACAATCCACGAGTCACAAAAGCAAAGATATGCTAAGTGTTTAGTACTCTAAGTACCAGATGTTCCATAAATCTCAGACAGGAACTGCCCCAAAATTAATTACCATTATACCTTGATTTTGACCTTTTGGTTTCAGAATTTCTTTCACACATCCAAACGGAATATGCTTTCTACCATAAAAAGGGGAGTAAAGATTTACCACGATTTCACTAGTAACTTAGGTTTATACAGTGGCTTCAACATAGAAAATTTCCAAGATGCTTTGTGAGGTAAAGCAGGTGTAAAATGGACGTGGAACCTAAAGAAGAAATGGGTGAACTGAGAGTTTGGTCAAAGAGATTAATTTATTGGACAGTCTTAGAGGAGGATTGGCTGTTGTGGAGTTGAGATGCAAAGTATGAGGCCCAGGTGGCTGATGGCATGGTCACCAATGGTGGAAGGGAGGAGGGTTGCATAAAATGGCAGATTCAGAGGAATAACAAATTCTGAGATTATAGGGCTGGATGACGTTATGGAGGTGAAGTTGGGCAAGCTCATGAACAGATTTAAACACAAGTATTAAAGCTTCAAATTGGAGAATGTGAAGTCAGTGTAGGTCAGCCAGAACATCGTTGATGTGGAAGTTGACTTGGATATGGACAGTGCATCATTGGATAAGTTGAATTTTACCAACAATGAAGGATGGGAAGCTGACCAGTAGTCAAGTCTGGAGAAAATAAAGGTATGAATGAGAGTTTCAACAGCGGACGGACTCTAGTAGGGGCAGATGTAGGTGGATTTATGGAGGTAGAAGTGTTTGTGTTGGGCAGAAAATGAATACAGCAATTCAGTCTGTGGTTGACTAAGACAGTGAGGTTGTGAATCATCGAGTTCAATAGGAGATAATGCTGGGAAGGATGCAAGTTTTGGTAGCGGCCGATGATGGTGACGATGTCTTCAGCCTTCCCAATATTTAACCAGAGGAAATTTACAGCGCATTAAAGACTTGATCTTGGTGCAAGTGCGCCACGGTGAAGTGTCCCTAATTCACTGCAGTTAAAGAGACTAACTGGGATTTTCCAGTCAGCATCCAAGCTCCCACATCAGCATTGGCATTCAATGGCAAGTCACAAGTCAATGCTCAAGTCAGGCCTAGAGTTCAAAAGCAGCCAGAGGCTGCCCTGTAGAGTTGATACCCCTCCCTGTGCAGTGGTGCCCTTAGTCTGAATATCTTTTTTTAAAATTGAAAATATTTTTTGAAAGCTTGAGAGAGGGGTCCCTCCTTGTTGGAACATCCTCGCTCTCTTATTATCCTCCATTGTAGATTGCTACTTCACTCAAGCTGGAAGGTCTCTGATTAGCCCTCTAATTTCAAGATCATGCCCATTGCCCTTAATTGGAAAGAGTACAAGTCTCCATGCCAATTAACGAGGAGTCCCCTTGAAAATCCCAATGAGAGATTATAAAGGTTGTTAAATGATCATGAATGCTGCGCCAGGGTGGGCGCCAGAAATTTGTGGCTGGAAAATCCCAGTTGGACTCCATAATTGCATTTAACTTGGGCCTTTGGGAGCCTAATTGATTATTCCTCCACGTGTGGGTAGGCTGTCTTGTCGGCCCTGGCTGCCAGTTCTTCACTGACACTAGGAACAAAGAGAAAGATCTGCTCCATAATAAAGTGATGTACCATCAATTCATTACAAGGCGATGAGAACGAGTGAACATAGGCTTTATTATCCAAGAACTTGCCTGCCTGTGACTGCTGTAACAATGAGCACCGCCCACAGGCGACAGGTCTATATACCGTCCCGGGGGGGCGGAGCCAGAGGCAGAGCCCACCAGGGTTCCAGTACAATACATGGAAGGAGATCATATTACCATTCCCTGGCCATAGGCCACAGTACTATGCAGACAACTTATATTATGGTGAATACATTCACCACATTCACCCCGTGTTAAAAATGAAGTCTGGGGGGTTGACGTGGGGTCATCATACATTCAGTCTGTCTGGAGGCCGGATTATTCTTTTGGACCTGCTCAGCTCTGGTGGTGCGGTGGGCGTTGTAGTAGTTGACTCCGAGAGCGTGTTGTCTGGAGCTTCTGTCTGGCATGTCGGCGACGGATGAGGGGTGGGGTTAGGCACGGGGGTGGTGGATGGTGGCAGTGTAGGCGCGGGACAGTACAGGAGCCCCAGGGGGACGTTAGGGATTCGGGGGGTGGCAGTAGGCAGTGGGGCGCGTTGACATGGGAACCAGCGGGCGCCAGGTCCCGGAGGGAGACCGTATCTTGCCGTCCGTCTTGGTGCGCGACGTAGGCATATTGGGGGCTGGCGTGCAGCAGCTGGACCCCCTTGACCCCCTTGAACGAGACCCCAAACGGTCGTGAGGGGTCTCATTCGTGGCTGTGCAGAGGAGCGATCTAATGGAGTGAAGTGCGTCGGGGAGGACCTCCTGCCAGCGGGGAATCTGGAGACTTCAAGACTGAAGGGCAAGGAGAACGGCCTTCCATATCGTCGTGTTGTCCCTTTCCACCTCCCCGTTTACCTGCGGGTTGTAGCTCGTAGTCCTGCTCGAGGTGATGCCCTTACTGAGCAGGTACTGACGCAGCTCATCGCTCATGAAAGAGGTTCTCCGGTCACTATGGACGTATGCAGGGAAATCGAACAGGGTGAAGATGCTGTGCAGTACCTTTATAACAGTGGCCGAGGTCATGTCGGGACATGGGTTACCGAAGGGGAAGTGGGAGTACTCGTCAATGGCGGTCAGGAAGTATATATTGTGGTTGGTGGAAGGAAGGGGACTTTTGAAGTCGATACTGAGGCGCTCAAAGGGCCGGGAGGCCTTTACCAGATGGGTCTTGTCTGGCTGGTAGAAGTGCGGTTTGCACTCTGCACAGACTTGGCAATCCCTGGTCATGGCCCTGACCTCCTCGGTGGAGTGGGGCAGATTGCGGGCCTTAATAAAGTGGATAAGCCGAGTGACCCCCGGGTGACAGAGGTCATTGTGGATAGCCGAAGTTGGTCATCTTGCACGCTGGCGCATGTGCCGCGGGACAGGGCATCTGAGGGATTGTTGAGCTCCCCAGGACGATACTTGATATCGAAATTGTAGGTGGAGAGTTCGATCCTTCCCTCAAGATTTTGTCGTTTTAAATTTTGCCTCGTTGTGCGTTGTCGAACATAAAGGCTACCGACCGTTGGTCGGTGACGAGGGTGAACCTCCTACCGGCTAGGTAGTGCCTCCAATGCCGCACCGCTTCCACAATGGCTTGCGCTTCCTTCTCGACAGAGGAGTATCGAATCTCGGAGGCGTGGAGGGTTCGGGAAAAGAAGGCTACTGGCCTGCCCGCCTGGTTGAGGGTGGTGGCCAGGGCGACGTCTGACGCATCGCTCTCTACCTGGAAGGGGACGGACTCGTCCACCACATGCATCGCAGCCTTAGTGATATCGGCCTTGATGCAGCTGAAGGCTGAGCGGGCCTCAGCCAGCAGGGGGAATATCGTGGCTTTGATAAGTGGACGGGCTTTGTCCACATATTTGGGGACCCACTGGACGTAATAGGAGATTAGTCCCAGGCAGCGTTTGAGGGCCTTGAGGCTGTGGGGAAGGGGAAGTTCCATGAGGGGGCGCATGCGGTCGGGGGCGGGCCCTAGGACCCCGTTTTCCACGACACAGCCGAGGATGGCTAGTCGGGTTGTGCGTAAAACGCAGTTCTCCTTGTTATATGTGAGGATGAGGGATTGGGTGGTCTGGAGGAACCTCTGAAGGTTGGCGTCGTGATCCTGCTGATCATGGCCGCAGATGGTAACATTGTCCAAGTACGGGTATGTAGCCCGCAGCCCGTACTGGTCCACCATTCGGTCCATCGTTCTCTGGAAGACCGAGACTCCATTAGTGACGCCGAAAGGGACCCTGAGGAAGTTGATGAGTCGGCCGGCTGCTTCAAAAGCAGTGTAGTGGCGATCTTCCGGGCGGATTGGGAGCTGGTGGTAGACAGACTTCAGATCTACTGTGGAGAACACCCGGTACTGTGCGATCTGGTTGACCATCTCCGCTATGCGGGGGAGAGGGTACGCATCAAGTTGCGTGAACCGGTTTATGGTCTGGCTGTAGTCCACAACCATCCGATTCTTTTCCCCGGTCCTGACAACCACCACTTGCACTCTCCAGGGGCTGTTGCTGGCCTCGATGACCCCCTCCCTCAAGAGTCGCTGGACCTCCGACTTGATAAAAATCATGTCTTGTGCACTGTCGCGCCTGCTCCTGGTGGCGACGGACTTACAGTCGGGGGTGAGGTTCGCAAAGAGCGAAGGGGGGGGTGACCTCAAGGGTCGTGAGGCTACATATAGTGAGAGGAGGTAGGGTCCGCCGAACTTCGGTGACTGCATTGGAAGTCGAGTCCAAGCAGTAGGGGGGCGCAGAGGTGAGGGAGGACATACAGTTTAAAATTGCGTACTCAGCGCCCTGTATCGCAAGGTTCGCGACACAGTACCCCCGGATCTGCACTGAATGTGTTCCGAAAGCAAGGGAGATTGTCTGGGACGCAGGGTAGATGTGGAGGGAGCAGCACCTTACCGTGCCGGGATGGACAAAGCTCTCTGTTCTCCCGGATTCGAAAAGACAGGGGGTCTCGCGCCCATTGACCCGGACGGCCATCATCGAATTCTTCAGATGTTTTGGTCGCGACTGGTCGAGGGTGACTGCGCCGAGCTGCGGGTAGTCTGCGTGGTCGGAGGTATTGGGGTCACAAGATGGCAGCCCCCACGAATCGCCCATGTCGGGCTGAGTTGAAGATGGCGACCAAGATGGCCGCCCCCATGGATCGCACGTGTCGGACTGAGTTAAAGATAGCACCCCCCACGAGCTGCACGCGGCGGATTATGCGTCTGAAGGGGGCGGTACCGGCAGGCACGCAGCCACATTGTGGGGTCTGTGGGCCTGTGGATCGGGCCTGGTAAGCGTTTGACTTTGCGGCTTTGGATCGAGCCAGACAGCCACTGGCAAAATGTCCCTTTTTGCCGCAGTCGCTGCATGTCACGGTGCGGGCTGGGCAACGCTGCTGGGGGTGTTGGCCCTGACCGCAGAAGTAGCAAGACGGTCCCCCGGGCTGAACGGGCAGCCACGCGGCACAGGCCTGGGGCGTAGTCGGGTCTGGTGAAGGCCGCGTCTGTGGTGCCCACGAGGGGTTCGCTGGGTCTGCCGGGAACGCGCTGAGGCTCTGGTAGGCCACCTCTATCGAGGTGGCTAGTTTTACCGTGTCCTGTAAATCAGTGGCCCCGTTTTCCAGCAGTCGCTGCCAGATGTAGTTAGACCGGACCCCAGCCACGTAGGTGTTCCGGATCATCAGCTTCATGTGCTCATCGGCCTTCACATCCCTGTAGTTGCAGTTGCGGGCGAGTAGTGTCAGGTTCTCTAGATACTTGTCCAGCGATTCCCCGGCGCGTTGATGGCGGGTAGTGAGGAGGTGCTGCGCGAACACTTCGTTCACGGGCTTCACGAAATGTCTCTTTAGAATCGCGACCGTTGCTTCGTACGTGACTGCATCCTCAATCATACCCAAGATTCGGTGGCTCACCTGGGCGTGGAGGAGGCGCAGCTTAAGGGCGTCAGAGGGAGGCGTTTCAGAGGAGTCGAGGTAGGCCTCAAAACAGCGGAGCCAGTGGGAGAAGATTTCCTTAGCTTCTGCTGCTCGTGCGTCGAGTTCCAGTTTATCAGGCTTCAGAGCGGCTTCCATAGTGATGTCTTTGGATAATAAATTGATGTACCATCAATTCACTACAAGACGATGAGAACGAGTGAACACAGGCTTTATTATCCAAGAACTTGCCTGCCTGTGACTGCTGTAACAATGAGCGCCGCCCACAGGCGGCAGGTCTATATATCACCCTGGGGGGGGGGGGGGGGCAGAGCCAGAGGCGGAGCCCACCAGGGTTCCAGTACAATACATGGAAGGAGATCATATTACCATTCCCTGGCCATAGGCCACAGTACTATACAGACAACTTATATTATGGTGAATACATTCACCACATAAAGGAAATTGAAACCATTGTTAATTAATCTAATTCTACAGTCACTGACTCCTGTTTCCCACCGCACCAGAGAGAAAATCCATTTCCATGACTGTGGACGATTTCCTGTTCTTTAAAGGGTGTCAGGGGAGGTGAGAGAGTGGACTGAGACGTCTGTGCTCTGATAATTCCTCTATCCCTCTAAGGGAGATCTTATCCTCTGTTTTGAGGAATTGAACAAAAGAATGTGATGTAAAATAGTTAGTTCAAATATTAGTACAGTAATGTGGATATGATCAGTTCACAGACAAAGGATTTCAGAAAGCATGGCAAGGAAGGGGGAGGGGTGTCTGGTGGAGGATGGGAAAAGGATGCTGGGTAACAAGAGGCCCAGGGTTAAGGAATACGAAGTGAGCCAATCAGGATGTATGGCCAGGTCAGGAGGTGTATAGGATGGCCTATGGGAATCGTGTATGTGAAACTAGATGCATTTGAATGTATTTGCAGCGATCTCTTTGTCTCCGACCTCATTCGTTTCCGAGGGTCCAGGAGACAGTTTCTGTGTTCTGAGTCTCTGTGAAGCGAGTCAGACTTGCAAGTTGGTTAAAAATAAATAATACTATACCTACAAATCCATCTCGAGTTTTATTGAGGCCAGACTGACGGGTAAAGAATTCAATATTGTCAGTTTAACACCTCCCTATGAACTTCCCCGTTCTAAAGCATTATTTATTTGAAAATGTATTCCTCTTAGATTCTTACATTTTAGTAAGTTTAAGTGGAATATATTGTATAAATTGGCCATAGAGGAAAACCACAACCAAGGGGGTGCTCGGCAGAGTTAGAAGGGAGGCACACAGAAGAGTATCAATTTGATAGTATGCCTTTAATCAGCACAGGAGAACCCGCCAAAGGAGGTAAGCCGCCCATCTTCTAACCCTAGTTAGGAAAGCAGCAGGCCAGCCACTTTCCTTCTACTATGCTGTGAAGTCTGAGGTAGAAATAGGTCATGAAGATGGCCTTTAATTGGCAATTTATTAGGCCAAAGGATGGGTGGGCCGGCTGACATGATGTTGGGAGTGAGCTAGCCACCTGTATTATTTTACATACCCCCGCCGGGCTTCACATGCTGGCAGGGCGTCATAAAATTCCATCCCCAATTGCCTTTTTATAGACCTTCTGTGGGAGAGAGCCTCAGATTTGTGAAGAGACTGCAATAAGGAACTTAGTAGTCAAAGAGTAAAGACACATTAAGCTGCAAGTAACTAACATCTCAGCTGCATCAGTAGAAACTTATTCACAATATTCATCCATTCACTACAAATAAAGGGTGCATAATAAAACCAATACTGCCATGACAAATAATCAATTGAACATGATTTTTTTATTCAGGGAAGATAATTTGCTTTTGGATGAATGTTTCATCAACTCAACTGCTGGCCTCACATTTGGAAAGCAGAATATTTGTCAACAGGTAAAGTGTTAAATTTTAGCAAAATAAGAATCACCTTGTACAGGATCACATCAACTGAAATGTATTCTGGGAAAATTTACTTATCGGCCAAAAAGATTCTGTCATCTAACTGGAACAGATGGTTTTAAGTGCAATGAGTGCAAAATCCTGAAGCTAAGAAAGTTTAATTGCTGAGTAAATACTGTTTTTAACAATTGCACAGCCTTTAGTGTAAAAGCAACAGAAGGCATAATGCAAACTGCGAGACAATATTTAACCAGAACTTTACATTAGCAGTTTGACCTCCATTTGTAAGAGACCCATGTGACACCAAAGATAAAAAGATTCTTAGTTTCGGTGAATAAACCCCTTTGCAAAATGCACCCACTTAGCACGGAAAATACAAGTTGTTTTGTCTGTCAGTGAAAGTTATCTCGCACATATGTGCTTCATTATTTATCAAAAAATAATGTCCATAGTTAGCATCAGCTGATCCGTGAATCAGTGAGGCCAACAGGAATAAGCGAGATTCACGCTCCACAGTCAGGTCTCTTCCAGAAACCGCCATAACCTTGCTCGCAGAAAATGAGAAATAGAAGGCCACCATAAAATCTCAGCCCAGAATCTAAATGGAATGATTACAGATTTGGCTGATGAATTGGAATTGTACATTCACACCCCCACCCTCAAGCAAACAAAACTTACTTGCTGCAGAGACTTCTGTCTACTAATGTTTCTCACATCAGAGTTTGCTTGACTTCTTGTCAAGGGGGCTCAAATGGCCGAGTCTTCGTATTGAACTTTCTAACTCAATGTTCTAATCAATCATTGATTGCATTGTTTGCAGGTTATAATTGGTAAACTAATGACCTTTACCCTTTAGGTTGCTAAAGCAACATTCAAGCTCTTGATCCTAATTTCAAAGCATGCTTTGCTTCAGGTCTCAGGTGAGCAACAGTTTGAAGGAAATGTTGTTATTATAGGACAATAACAATTTTAAAAATCGATTTGGAAAAGATTTTGGATTTTGATCAGCTGAAAGACGGTGAAATGTATGAAAGCCTTTTCAACATCACCATAATTAGTCATTTTTAAAAAGTGTTCAGAAAAATCACGAGTGGGCGAACCTTACATAAATAATAAGAGCTGAAGGATACAGGTTTCTAATGCTAAAAATGCAGGTAGTTCACATGTCACTTGGACTTGATGCTCACAATAAATGTATCCCAAGTTAGCATGTCATTGACATTCTCTTGATATACTCGTAATCATTAATGGGGGAAATCAGAACAGGTTCAGGATAAATCTATAAACGTTCTCAGGTATGAGATCATAGAATTTACAGTGCATAAGGAGGCTATTCGGCCCATCGACGTCTGCACCGGCTCCTGGAAAGAGCACCCCACTCAAGCCCACACCTCCACCTTGTCTCCGCAACCCAGTAAACCCACCTAATCTTTTTTGGACACTAAGGGCAATTTAGCATGGCCAATCCACCAAACCTGCACATCTTTGGACTGTGGGAGGAAACTGGAGTATCCGGAGGAAACCCATGCAGACATGGGGAGAAAGTGAAAATTCCACACACACAGTGACCCAAGCCGGGAATTGAACCTGGAACCCTGGAGCTGTGAAGCAAAGTGCTAACCTCTGTGCTACCGTGCTGCCCCAAAACTCTGTGAGCCTGACATGATCTATGCCACAAAAGGTGCTGTTCAGTGCAGTCCACATAGAACAAAATTTTAAAAACAAAACAACAAATTGAATTTTCTGGTCTCCAGTGCTATTATCCTGAATTTTACAGGAGTGATCCTGAATTTCCAACATTGCTTTTAGTCTGTTGTTTGGCATTTTGGCATAATTAGGATTATGCAACTCTCACAGTTGCTTATGCACAACTGTATTAATCTGCCATCGATATTTAAATGTTGTTATTCAGTGATGTCATTGTCTAACATTGTGGTCTTTCAGTGCCTATTCGCTGATAACAGTGATGATCTGCCTCCCAATGGCAATCAAAATTATCTCAACTTTTGACCTTGGGCAATTATTGCCTTTACTGTCAATAAACCTCCTTCAGACCTCAGGAAAGATCATTATTCCTATCTAACAAACTCAGCGACAGTTTTAAAGACATTGCCACTGAAAGGAGGATTAGAATTGACATCCTTGCATGACTGTTTTGCGATATTAAAAAATTACAATTATTTAGAAGCAGAGCAGCACTTCATTTATTCAACCGTTTTACATTTGGGTGCGCTGAACAGACTGTCAGCTAGTCTACCACTCATCCAGCACCAACTTATTTTTCAGGAGTATGTGTTTCAGTATCAGACGAAACAGAAATATTTGTCCAACTCTTTTCAAATTGACAAAGAGACAAGAGATATGTCATAGCAAGTGCATTAGAGAGAATTCCCCTCAAATAATTTAAATCGCATTTAGAATACGTAACCTGCCTTAAGGCCCTTAATTTGCTTGCATTGGTTACCAGCAAAACCTGGATATACCAGCTGGTACTCTTGAGGCAGTTCTGAATGGCCTTGAGTGGTAATGGAGCCCCTTCTCCCAAACAAGGTCATCAATGTGGACAGGCCTCTTACTAAGGTGGAAATTCTTCCTTCAAAACCTCAGTGCAACGTAGTGTATCGCTGGAGGCCAATACAACCATTGAGATGAGACATATGTTCCATGTGATGAGTAAAAATAGCTTTTGTCTCAACCTTTTGTTTTATTCCAGATGACCTCAGAGGCCATATGAGTCTGGCAAGATACAGTACACAAAATCCAGCAGTGCACAAAGGCGTTTGGACTCATTCCCCTTTTCAGAAAATTAAAAACACATTGGGCGGGATTCTCCATCAGCCGACGGCAAAATCTGGAAACGCGATTGGATGGAGAATAGGTTCCGACGCCAAAATCACGGCCGGCGCTGATTTGACGCCAAATCGGAATCTCCATTGCCTCGACAGCAAAGTCAATGTGTTCCAGAATACACCTACAGTAAACACCGTTTGCATATCATTAGCGGGCCTGACCTGGTGTTCTCCGGGGCCTCCACAATTCTCCGCCCCCAATGGCCCGACTTCCCGACGGCACGGTTCACTTGTGCTTTTAAAAATCGTGAAACTGGCGTCATGGCTGATGAGAGATAGAGCCTAGGGAGGACGCAGAGAGGCGCAACTGTGGACTGCCAGGCCAGACACTGGCCGGGTTGGCTGGGGATAGGCGGGGCCCTGCGAGGCCTGGGGGGGGGGTGACTGGGGAACGGGCCACGTGGCTGGAGTGTCCAGCCATGGACCACCATTGCTGTGGCCTGCAAGGCAATCATCTTGCTGCGCACCCCACTGTACACCCACCTTGGCCCCTGGTTCTGCAGAGTGACACCGGCCGTATGGGTGCCCTCAGCCCACCAACCCTCACCCCAGCTTCCACCTCTCCACCCCACCCTCCATCATACCCAACACCTCCCAACCAACTGCCACCTACTGTTGGGGCATCAGGCGGCCCAACCAGGGCAATGCTCACTCTAACCCCTACGGGGGCAACAGACTGGGGCCGTGGAGTGTACCACTGGCAAGGGTAGTGCCAGCTGACGGTAACCCAGGCAGCAGGGACTGGCGACAGGGTCAGAGACACCCACGGTGCACAGCAGAGCATGCCCCAGAGGAACAGGAGGGAGGATGGAGAGCTGGCTACCCAACAGGCCGAGGAGGAGTAGGAGGAGCTCAAAGGAGGCATCGCATGAGATCTTGTGAATACTGGCTGTTCCTGTCATTTGAGGACCTGGTGGACTGGGCATGCCATCAAAAGCCCCAGCTGAGGAGGGAGACAGTGCGACATATTTGCCAGATCATGGCGCACCTGGTACTGTGGGGGAAGGGGGGAGGACACCCGCTCATGGTGCGCCGCCCTGAAACATTATACCATGGGGTCCTTCCAGTCGCCGAGTGGGGACCTGTCCGGGACCTCACAGACCTCGGTGCACAGGTGCATCCATACTGTCACGGAGGCCCTGGGCTGGATTCTCCCATTCTGGGGCTATGTCCCCAGGCTGGCATGGGAACGGTGGCCTTTTATGCCAGAACAAATGGTGTAAAACGGCCACCGATTCCCCGTTTTGCTGGGGGCTAGAATGCCGGCAGCATAGAGCACCCGGCTCCAGCTGCCGATAAGTCCCAGAGACTATCTGGGTCCGTGGCCACGCATGCGCACGGCGGCGGGCTGCAGCGGTTGCGTCGTGCTACATAGCGGAGACAGCTCATGGGCATGGCCCGCAACATAGTGCCCCCCTTTTGTCCAGCTCGCGCACCCCGGACTACCCCCCACAGTGGCCCCAGCCCCGAATAATGTCCCTGACTGCCCACGGATCAGCCCTCCCCCAACTGTGGCAGTGCTGGACTGAGTCCGCAGCCACCGCGTTGAGTTCCCGACGGGTGAGACCATGAGAGACTCACGCTGGTGGGAACTCGGTCGGTCGGCGGCGGAGCATCGGGGGGCAGGCCTCAGGCAAGGTCCTGAGGCCATTGATACGTCGCGCGGCGTACTCAGAGAGTAGGCTGCTTTGCAGGGGGTGGAGCATCGCAAAAGCGGCGCCGCCCTCGATTTGGTCGGAAACTTGGATTCTCCAGCCGATCACTGAATGTGATTTCGGCATCGGCGACCAGAGAACCCAGCCTCCTATATGTCCAGCCAGATCAATACATCAATACAATGCAGGGGCTTGTTCAGCACAGGGCTAAATCGCTGGCTTTTAAAGCAGACCAAGGCAGGCCAGCAGCACGGTTCGATTCCCATACCAGCCTCCCCGAACAGGCGCCGGAATGTGGCGACTAGGGGCTTTTCACAGTAACTTCATTTGAAGCCTACTTGTGACAATAAGCGATTTTCATTTCATTTCATTTCACATCCATTTAAATGTGGACTGAGCCCACCAGGATGCCTGGGCAGCGGGGTTCACCACCATCGGCGAGTGCCCCGAGTCCAGGGGGTGATGTTCCCCATTGGGCACTGGCGGATGACAGGCCGCTCTGCACTACCGAAAAGGGTTCCACTCAATGAACGTGCAGCTGATATGTGACCATCAGCTGCGCATCATACACGTCACCTTCACCCTGGCACACTTGATGATTCCTGATATGTTCGAGACACCCCTGGCTGAGGGGTTGGCTCCTGGGTGAGAGGGGTTAGCCACTGCTGCCGTGGTTGATGACACCTATCTGGTGGCCAAAGACCAACACCGAGACCAGCCACAACGATGACCATGCAGCGACCAGGGATGGTGCTTCGGCATCCTGAAGATGCGGTTCAGGTGCCTGGACCGCTCTGAAGCGGTCCTCAGTGTGACGCAGAGAGAGTCACCCGCACTGCGGCAGCCTGCTGCGTCCTCCACAACATCGCGCAGCTGAGGGGCGACGTGCTGGAGGAGGAGGATGAACACCAGTCATCGTCCAACGAGGAAGATGCAGAGGAGGGCTAGGTCAGGCAGGACATCGGGCCCAGGCAGCCACGGGTGGCCACACGGAGTGCACGGGTGCTCTGATCGCCTCCAGGTTCACTGACTAGGGATAGGGGGGAATCTGGCCAGTGGCACGGACACGCCCTAACGCTACATCTCGGTGGATCCCCAGACGGTACAGCAGATGGGGAGGCGGCCTGCTGTGATTGCAGCCCTGTGACCTGGGTCCCTGTTGGTGGCCAACGTCTGGCTGCTGCTTCAGTTTCCCAGGTGTCATGGTGCCATCCTGTTCTGCCCACAAACCCCCGCTTGCGCCAGGTCTAGGAGCCGGGGGGGGGGGGGGGGGGGTCCATGGTGCTGCAGTGTTCTAGCATCTCCTTTGCGGGAGTCACCGGCATGGGTCCCAACACCTCCTCTTCCCTCGAAGTGCCTGATGCCCCTCCAGGCTACTCCATTGGACAGGGGTGCAAACTGAGCTATCCCCTGAGGCTCCCCGCCACCTGGCACTGCCCATCCTGCAGGCCCACTGGACTCCACCAGGGTCTGCATGGAACACAGGGAGCGGAAATCGCCATCTGGGACTGTGCCACAACAGCCAGTGACTGCGCCATCTCCCTCTGGGGCTGGGCCACCTCTCTCTATGACTGCCCCCATCTGCCAGAACCTGGGCAATGCCACCGACGTTCACAGCCATGGCCTGCTGTAACTGGGCCACGCCAGAAGTGCCACTGCAATTTCCAGGTGGCTCTCGTATATGTTTGTCTGTGATATGACAACCCTGTCCTGGGCCATGGCCAGCTCCTGCATAGAATGCCCCAGGCCTTGGCATGCAGATCCATAGCCAAAAACCTCACCACCCAATGCCTCCACTGCGGACACCGCGTGCATTGTTGGCCTGGGTGGCACACATGGTCGGCACCACCTCCTGCTCCTTTACGCAGTTGGACTCCTCTAACTTCACCTGTAGGTGCTGGATGCTCGCTGACAACCCTCTTGTAGTCCCTGGCTCTATGACTGCATCTCCACAATCGATGGAACTGTCCATTCCAGAAGCCTGAAACACATCTGGGCAGCAGCTAGTTCTTGGGGTTGGCCCACCCTCCGACTGTCCAACCCCTCAGGGGTTCCTACCTCCACCTGATGTACTGGAGTATGTGAGTGAGACACAGCAGATAGTGTCCCAGGAGCCTCTTCACTAAAGTGCCCAACCGAGGTGAGTGTCTCTGGAATGGTGGAGGGTGTTGGAGACAGCTGTGATGGGAAATCCGTGTCATCCTCGGAGCTCCGGGGTGTCTTCGGTCACAGGAATATGGCTCCCATCCTTGCTATTCTCTTCATCACGGCTCGGCACATGGGGGGCTCTGGCTGTAGCACTGTATTGGGGTGTGGGACACCAGATGCACCCGTCCCATCACAAGCAGGCCCTGCAAGTCACAAGACAAGACGCATGATTAGACCGTGGGCCGGGGTGGGGGGGATGAGTGGGGGTGGAAGTGGTGAGGGTGGGGGTGAGGGTGGGGCTGAGGGTGAGGGTGGGGGTGTGGGTGCTGTGGGAGTGAGGGTAGGCTGATGGTGAGAGTGGTGTGTGGTATTATAGGTATTACAGTACCTGAGAGGCTGAAGTACCATTGGTAGAACCTGTATGCTTTCTAGAGTGTATAATAGCTCCGCCCTGATAGGCGGGGTAAAAGAACCCGTGCCTTCCCAGCAGCCCTCATTCTGTACCTGAGCTGCTGGGGGAAACATCTAGCTTATTAAAGCCTTCAGTTGGACTACAACCTCGTTTTGGTGGTCATTGATCGTGCATCAATTTAATAAGCTAGATTTTAAGAAGAAAGGATGGAGCTCCGAATCAAGCCTGAGTGTCCGCAACTTAGCCCCCACGCGGTGAACTCAGCGGCGATCATTAAGCACTGGCTGGCGTGTTTTAAAGGGTATCTCGAGACGGCAGAAAACGCACCCACTGGAGAGCAGAAACTGCACGTCCTGCACTCAAGGGTGAACCCGGAGATCTACACCCTCATCGAGGAAGCGGAAGATTTTGATGCAGCAATCGAGCTGCTAAAAGGACACTATATTCGCCCGGCAAACCAGGTCTACGCCCGGCATCTGCTTGCAACAAGACGCCAAACCCCTGGGAAATCGTTGGAGGAATTCTACCACGCACTCCTGGTGCTGGGCAGAAGCTGCGGCTGCCCGCAGGTTTCGGTGAACGAACACACAGAACTCTTAGTCCGGGACGCTTTCGTGGCAGGTATGCTTTTCATCACAAATCCGCCAGTGCCTGTTAGAGAAAGACACCCTGGGTCTTAGGGAGGCACGGGCCCTTGCAGGCTTCATTGACGTGGCCTTCAGGAACGCCCGCGCCTACATTCCCGACCGCGCAGCAGCCCCCTGGGCAGCGTGGAACCCCGCAGCGGCCGACCCAGAGACTTCACCCGTTCCCCCGCAGGCCTGCGCTGTAAGGCGGCCTGCCAACCCCGAGGGGCCCCGCTGTTACTTTTGCGGGGGAGCTACCGCAAGCACCCCCGCCAGCGCTGCTCGGCCCGCGCATCCACCTGCAGGGGATGCACAAAAAGGGCCATTTCGTGGGGGTATGTCAGGCCCGAGCAGTGGCCGCGGTCTCCAGCTGCGAATCTGGACCGACACCACAAACTTCTCCACGGGCCCCGTGTGGCCAGTGGTCGCCGCCACCCCCATATCCCAGGGCCACGTGCGGACCCCGGGCGCCGCCATCTTGTTCCACGGATGCCACGCTTGAGGGATGGGCGCCGCCACTTTGTGCACCCCATCTTGGATGAACCTCCAGGACCCCAGCTCGGCCGACCACACACTGCCTGAACAGAATTCCCAACTACTGCGATTGGCCTCGGTGACTCTGGATCAGTTTCGAGCTTGAACACTCTCAACCGCTACGAAGACCGTTTTCATCAACGGGCACGAGACGTCCTACTTAATTGACTCTGGGAGCACGGAGAGCTTCATACACCCCGGCATGGTATGGCGCTGTTCCCTCCTCATCCTCTCTGTTAATCAAAAAATCTCACTGGCCTCCGGTTCCCACTAAGTGGAGAAAGAGGGGTTTTGTTTAGCAAGCCTCACAGTCAAGGGAAGGGAGTTCAAGAATTTCCGTCTCTACGTCCTTCCCCACCTCTGCACGGCTGCACTCCTGGGTTTAGACTTCCAATGTAACATTCAAAGACTGACCTTCCAATTCGGCGGCCCTATACCCCCCTCACTGTCTGCGGCCTCGCGGTCCTTAAGGTCGACCCGCCTTCCCTGTTTGCGAACCTCACCCCGGATTGCAAACCCGTCGTCACCAGGAGCAGACGCGACAGTGCCCAGGACCGAATCTTTATTAGGTCAGAGGTCCAAAGGCCACTGAGGGAAGGGGTCATTGAAGCCAGTAACAGCCCCTGGAGAGCTCAAGTAGTGGTGGTAAAGACCGGGGAGAAGCATAGGACGGTCATCGACTACAATCAGACCATCAACAGGTTTACACAGCTGGGCGCGTACCCCCTCCCCCGCATATCCGACCTGGTAAACAGGATCGCGCATTATAAGGTCTTCTCCATGGTGGATCTCTAGTCCGCCTACCACCAGCTCCCCATCCGCACTAGTGACCGCAAATACACTGCCTTCGAGGCAGACGGGCAGCTCTATCACTTCTTAAGGGTTCCCTTTGGTGTCACTAACGGGGTCTCGGTCTTCCAGCGCGAGATGGACCGAATGGTTGACCGGTACGGTTTACGGGCAACATTCCCGTATATCGATAATGTCATCATCTGCGGCCACGACCAGCAGGACCATGACACCAACCTCCGAAAATTTCTCCAGACCGCTAAAATCCTAAACCTAACATACAATAAGGATAAATGCGTGTTTAGCACCGACCGTCTAGCCATTCTCGGCTATGTCGTGCGAAATGGAGTTATAGGCCCCGACCCTGAACGCATGCGCCCCCTTATGGAGTTCCCCCTCCCTCACTGCTCTAAGGCCCTAAAACGCTGCCTCGGGTTTTTTAGCTACTACGTCCAGTGGGTCCCCAACTACGCGGACAAGGCCCGTCCCCTGATCCAATCCACAGTTTTTCCCCTGTCGATAGAGGCCCGCCAGGTCTTCAGCCGCATCAAAGCAGACATTGCAAAGGCCACGATGCACGCCATCGACGAGTCCCTCCCCTTCCAGGTCGAGAGTGATGCGTCCGATGTAGCTCTGGCGGCCACCCTCAAACAAGCAGGCCGACCCCTGGCCTTCTTCTCCCGTACCCTCCATGCTTCCAATATCCGCCACTCCTCAGTCGAAAAGGAGGCCCAGGCCATAGTAGAAGCTGTGCGACATTGGAGGCATTACCTGGCCGGCAGGAGATTCACTCTCCTCACTGACCAACGGTCGGTTGCTTTCATGTTCGATAATGCACAGCGGGGCAAGATAATAAACGACAAGATCTTGCGGTGGAGGATCGAACTCTCCACCTACAACTACGAGATCTTGTATCGTCTCGGGAAGCTAAACGAGCCTCCTGACGCCCTGTCCCACGGCACATGTGCCACCACACAAGTGGACCGCCTCCGAGCCCTCCACGAGGACCTCTGCCACGCGGGGGTCACTTGCTTTTTCCATTTCGTCAAGACCCGCAACCTGCTCTACTCCATCGAGGAGGTCAGGACAGCCACCAGGGACTGCCAAATCTGCCAGGGTCCCACCAGGGACTGAAAAAGGCTTCCCGTCCCTTTGAATGCCTCAGCATGGACTTCAAAGGCCCCCTCCCCTCCACCGACCGCAACACGTGCTTCCTGAACGTTATTGACGAGTACTCCCGGTTCCCATTCGCCATCCCCTGCCCCGACATGACCGCCTCCACCGTCATCAAGGCCATCCATTGCATCTTTGCACTGTTTGGGTTTCCCGCTTACATACACAGTGATAGGGGGTCCTCTTTTATGAGCGACGAACTGCATCAATTCCTGCTCAGCAAGGGCATCGCCTCGAGCAGGACGACCAGTTACAACCCCCGGGGTAATGGACAGGTAGAGAGGGAGAACGGAACGGTCTGGAAGACCGTCCTACTGGCCCTACGGTCCAGGAACCTCCCAGTTTCCCGTTGGTAAGACGTCCTCCCGGATGTCCTCCATTCCATCCGCTCACTACTTTGTACAACCACCAATCAGACACCTCACGAACATCTCCTTGTCTTCCCTAGGAAGTCCTCCTCTGGGACCTCGCTCCCGACCTGGCTGGCAGCACCCGGACACACCCTGCTTCGAAAACACGTGCGGGCGCACAAGTCGGACCCGTTGGTCGAGAGGGTCCATCTGCTCCATGCTAACCCCCAGTATGGCGTACCCCGACGGCCGACCAGATACGGTCTCCCTACGGGACCTGGCGCCCGCCGGAACTCCACGCACATTCCAGCCACCAGTCCCACCCTCCCCTCCACACCAGCACCTTACAGGAGGATCGATCCTTCCGCCACCCCTGCCTAGGCCCCCCCATCCACCGACGCCCCCCGCAGGCGCTCCCTCCACAGGTCAGCCATTTTCCCCACCAGCTAGGGGTGTCGAAGCTGCCATGGAGATCGAAGCCACGATCCCGGAGTCACAGACGCCCGAGTCTCCACTGGAGTCACCACCGAGGCTCCGATGATCACAGAGGATGACCAGGGCCCCCGATCGACTGATTGCTTCATTTTAACTGTAATCTGTAAATATAAAACACCAAATGTACATAGCTATCAGACTTGTAAATAGTTACTAAACACTGTACGGAGGTATTACGGTACCTCCATAACTAATTATACCATGTTGTTATGTTTTGTAGTTGCTGGCCACCACCCCCGCCGGACTTTTTTTTAACAGGGGGTGAATGTGGTATTATAGGTATTACGGTACCTGGGAGGCTGAAGTACCATTGGTAGAACCTGTATGCTTGCTATTGGCTAGAGTGTATAATAGCTCCGCCCTGATAGGCGGGGTATAAGAACCCGTGCCGTCCCAGCAGCCCACATTCTGTACCTGAGCTGCTGGGGGAAACATCTAGCCTATTAAAGCCTTCAGTTGGACTACAACCTCGTTTTAGTGGTCATTGATCGTGCATCATGGTGTAGGGGTGAGGGTGGTGTGGGGGTGAGGGTGGTGGGGGGGGGGGGGGGGGTGACACATGTAAAACAGGGGACTGTAACTCTGCGGTGTCTCATGTCCTCGCCCGCAGCCGAACTCCACCCAGGCACCTCTTTCCTCGGCACCGCTAACCATATCCAGGGCCCTCGGTTCAGCCACAGTGAGGGGCCACAGCTCCGGCGGTCTCCCTCCAGTTTTTTCCTGCTCCCTGTTATGGGCGGCCTTCTCCCCAGGGGCAGGTTGGGTAACAGAAAACGACAGTGTTAGATAGTCCGACACTTGCAGCCAAAGGGGTGGGTAGCTGTCCCAGCAGTGCTGTCCTCAGTGGCCATGGCGGCCGGTATGGGTGCCAACATCTGGTGCAGATGGGGGTCCGGCTGTCCTGTGAATGAGGGAGAGGAATAGGGTTACGGTGTGTGGGACAGAGGCTGGTGCCAGGGTCACAGTGTTGCCTACCCATCCTGGCCGCCCTGAGGAGGTCAAGCAGTTTTTGTGGCACTGCTGGAAATCCAGATGGTGTTGCTGGGAGCTCTGATCGCCTCTGCCACCTGTGCCCAGGCAAGGCAAATTCCGAAGGGTGGCAGCCTCCTTCCCGGACCGGGGTATAGGATGGCCTGCCTATCCTCCACCACGTCTAGGAGGGTTTCAAGCTCGACATCTGTGAACCTTGGCACCACGGGCCTTGCAGCCATCTTTTTGGCTGGGATGGTGTTTGTGGGGAGTGAAATGTGTAATGAGGTTGCAGCTTGTCAGCTTCCTGAGTGTCAATCGTGAAAACGGAAAACCGTTTCTCATTGGAATCGATTGTGTTCCATGTGGCACTGGTGCTAGCCCCTCCACAGTAGCAGAATCAGTCCAGGTGCGCCACCAGTTTTGCTGTCTTGGAACTCCACGAATCCTGCGCTGGCGTCAACATTTAGTCTCAGGAACAGCGAACCCTGCCCATTGTTGCACATTACCCACATACATGGTCAATATGAATGTCACCATGCATTCCAGTCTGTCTCAGACTTGCCAGTCTCTGTACACCCATTGCTCACATAATCTTTAAAGTACGAAGCCTTACAACACCAGGTTAAAGTCCAACAGGTTTGTTTCGATGTCACTAGCTTTCGGAGCGCTGCTCCTTCCTCAGGTGAATGAAGAGGTATGTTCCAGAAACACATATATAGACAGATTCAAAGATGCCAAACAATGCTTGGAATGCGAGCATTAGCAGGTGATTAAACTGCTAATGGTCGCATTCCAAGCATTGTTTGGCATCTTTGAATTTGTCTATATATATGTTTCTGGAACATACCTCTTCATTCACCTGAGGAAGGAGCAGCGCTCCGAAAGCTGGTGACATCGAAACAAACCTGTTGGACTTTAACCTGGTGTTGTAAGACTTCTTACTGTGCTCACCCCAGTCCAACGCCGGCAGCTCCACATCATAATCTTTAAAGGTCTTTTAATGGTACCAATGTGGATTGTTGGTTATTCGTCTGGTGCCTGTTGCTTCTGGGGTAACAGTGTCTCTCCAGGGAATGTCGTTGCTGTGGCCTTGGATCACATGGAAGCAGTTTAAAGAAAGGTGCTTTCGAGTAGCTTGTGGTCAGAGCCTATGATCACTTTCTCTCTCCAAATCCAGTACTGATTAAAATGCTCACAAGCAAAGATAATAGCCAGGCAGTCAACCTCAACCTAAGCATAGCGTCACTCAATTTAAGTTAACACTCTGGATGCAAACACAACTGGTTGTGCTGGCTACATGGGAGTTGCTCCACGTCCTGCACACTAGCATCGAACTGCAGAGTGGCTTTGTTGTTGACATCATGGTACCTTAGTTATCATCATTATTTGCAGATGCAAGTGAGTGCTGCTTCTTGTTAGTGCCTCAATACCACTGAACATCCATTGCAATGAGCTTGAGTTCATATTCTGATGACAAATTGGACAAGAATTTGGCTAGGCAGTTCACAAATCCTACAAATGTCTTCATATCCATTAGTTGATGCATCTCCACTACACTGGGGGAAGTCCTTTGCTATCAGCGTGTGACCTATGTAGTTGACTTCAGTTATCCTCGGCATTTTCTTGCTCAGCTTCCACCAGTGTCTATCTAATATTTTGTATGAACTTGATTGTTCTGCAGTCATCATTCCAATAGTCACAAACCATTTTCCACCTGAGACTTGACGCTGCCAACCTGTTCCATGGAGTAGAGTGATTTATCAGAATCATCATCCAAATTTCTCCAACAACAATGATTATAGGCTTACTCTTCTTGCTTTTGTTTTTCCACTTGTGTGCAAAGAGATTCTTCTTCTTGCCCATTAGAGCATTGCTTTCCCCATACTAGACGGGCTTTCTTTTCCTCCGCAATATTTACATTCTGCGTTTTGGCATTGATCTTTCTACTTCTTCTGTGAATAGTCCTTCTTTTCTCCATTCTCTTGTGATTAGAAGGCCTGGACCGCCTCTCAGCATTGTGCAAAGCCTCATCAGTTCTTCCATCAATCCTATTCAGTTGATTAATAACAAATGCAGAGCTGCTGTATATGTCAATCATTTTCTTGAACGTACGCTTCTCTTCCCTCAGCAGCTGTGCTCTCTTGGCAGGATCTCTTGTTCATAAGGCAATCCCATCTCTCATCAATCATCCTTCAATTGCCTAAGCTCACAAGATTTAGCTGGATATCGCGTACAGTCACATACTGATCAACATTCTCCCCTTCTTCTTGAGCCCTGGTGCTGAACACAAAGCATTCATAAACAACATTAGTAGAGTGTTCAAAATAGGTTGTCAAGGCCTTCAAAATTTCACCATTCTGGTTTTTCTGCTATTCAATTTTGCCTCGGCAGAGTGCGGAAAAGTGGGATGCCTTCGGGGCTAATCGCTGGGGCTCGTGCCTTCTGTGGGTGGCCGGGCTCGGGCAGCACCGCCTCCTCTCTCAAGTGACCAACTGGCTGCATCAATGTGTTCGCAGCCAAGTGTGTGGTGAGCATTCTGCTCCGGGACAAAGGTATGTGTTGTAAAGGAATATTGGAACGAGAGCCCAAATCCATAATAGAAAAGTAGCATTATAAGATCATCAGGATATTATGAAGGACGAGGAGGCAGGGGTAAGAATAGGAACTTGAGAAGTTTGGGTCTTTTCATTAAAACAGCAGAGACTGAGTGAATGTTTGGAAGAATGAGGGTGAGTGAGAGTAAGTGTGTGTGAATGAGTGAGTGAATGTGTGTGAGAATAGTGTGTGTGATTGTGTGTAAGAGTAAGAAGTGGGAGAGGCACGGTGGCGCAATGGTTCAATCCTGGCCCTGAGTCACTGTTCCTGTGGAGTTTGCACATTCTCCCCGTGTCTCGTGGGTCTCCCTCCCACAACCCAAAGATGTGCAGGGTAGGATCCAGTTTGGATCCAGTTTCCCATATTGCTCTGGATCCCATGAGTTCCTACCTTCTTCATCAGCCTCCCATGTGTGACTTTGTCAAACGTCTTACTAAAGTCCATGTAGACTACATTGGCCACGCTAAATTGCTCCTTAATTGTAAAAATTTTGGAAAGTGCATGTGTGCGAGTCAGTGAGCCGAGTGAGTGTGAGATGGAAACAGAGCCCTGAGACTGGGAGTGAACTGAACACATACACATGAACTGGTGAGTGTGTATGTGTCCAGCAGAGCGGTGACACTATTGGCTGTTGCAGGGAAGATTTGCATCAAGTGATCAGTGGTTTGTGGAATAGCTGTTGTCCCCTGACAACAGCTACTCCACATCGCCCTGTCTCCTATCACTAAGCCAGTTTTGGATCCAGTTTCCCATATTGCTCTCGATCCCATGAGTTCCTACCTTCTTCATCAGCCTCCCATGTGTGACTTTGTCAAACGTCTTACTAAAGTCCATGTAGACTACATCAACTGCACTACCCTCATCTGCACACCTAGTCATCCCCTCAAAAAAAATCAGGCAAGTTTGTAAGACATAAATGATCTCCCTTTGCCAACACCATGCTGACTATCCTTGATTAATTTTTGCCTCTCCAAGTGGAGATTAATTCTGCCTTCAGAAATTTTCCTGTAGTTTCCCTACCACTGAGGTTAAGCTCACTGGCCTGTAATTTCCTGGTTTGTCCCTACTTCCCTTACTGAATAATGGCATCACATTAGCTGTCATTCAGGTTTCTATACCTCCATCATCCTTCTCCTCAGTGAATGCAGATGCAAGACTTCCGGTTGCGGCTATGCGGAGCTAAGTCGCACATTCGGCAGCTCCCGCTAAAAACGGACTTTTGGGCTCTTTTCAGGGCCCCCAACGGAATTTTTTCGACGTTTCCCGGTGTGGGATGGAGATTGCAATAGTTCCCCGGCAGTGTATGGCTTGGACCAGGAGTGGGGCGACTAAAAAAGTGGTGGTGAACCCAAAGAAGGTGCGAGGGAAGAAGAGCAAAATGGCGGCGGGTGGGGACCAGGCAGCATGGATGCAGTGGGCGCAGGAGCAGCAGGAGGTTATCCAGTGCTGCTTCAGGGAGATTAAAGCGGACCTGCTGGAGCTTATGAAGGCTTCTATCAACAAGCTGCTGGAGACACAGACGGCCCGGGGGTGGCGATCCGCGAGGTCCGATAAAAGATCTCTGACAACGAGGACGAGATCTTAGGCCTTGCGGTAAAGGTGGAGGTGCATGAGACGCTCCACAAGAAATGGCAGGAATGGTTCGAGGAGATGGAGAATCGGTCGAGGCGGAGGAATTTGCGGATTCTGGGCCTCCCGGAGGGGCTGGAGGGATCGGACGTGGGGGCCTATGTGGTCACCATGCTAAACTCGCTGATGGGAGCGGCGTCCTTCCAGGGGCCCCTGGAGCTGGAAAGGGCCCATAGAGTGCTGGCGAGGAGGCCCAAGGCTAACGAGCCGCCACGGGCGGTGCTGGTGCGGTTTCATCAGTTCGCTGATCGGGAGTGCGTGCTCAGGTGGGCCAAGAAAGAGAAGAGCAGCAGGTGGGGGAACACAGAGGTTCGAATATACCAGGACTGGAGTGCAGAGGTGGTGAAGAAGAGGGCCGGGTACAATCGGGCGAAGGCGGTGCAGCACAGAAAGACGGTGAAGTTTGGCTTGCTGCAGCTGGCGCAACTGTGGGTCACCTACAAGGACCGGCACCATTATTTTGAGTCTCCGGAGGAGGGGTGGGCCTTTGTCCAGGCCGAGAAACTGGACACAAGCTGAGGGTCGGGATGGGTGGTCGGGGATTGCTGTTGGGGTGTTATACTTTGAGGGGGGGTTCTTTGCTCTTATTTCTGTTTGGTTCGATGAGGGTGGTTAGGGTGGGTTGGGCACTGTTTTGGTTGGGTCTGTCGGGTGGGCTCTTGGAGGGGGGTAAGTAAATGGAATAGAGGTGGATGGCCGGTAGGGGGGATGGGGCTCCGCGGGGGAGGGGGAGGGCCGAGTCAGGGGTGAGGGGACTGGGCCTGGAAAAGGAGCGGCGACAGGGGTGGCGGGGCCGGGCAGGTGGAAAGCGCGGGCTCTTTCCTGCACTGAAGGCTGGAGGGGGCAGGGCCGGGGCGGGGAGGAGAGGGTTGTTTCCCGCGCTTGGGATGGAAGGGGGAGGCGGTGAGCCTGTGGATGGGTAATGGAGGAGGAGGGTATGTCCCACAATGGGAGGAGTCGAAGGAGAGGCGGGAGTAGCTGGGGTCAGCAGGAGTCAGCTGACTTGTGGGAGTGCAATGGGCGGAATAGAGCAGCTAGGAGGGATCCTGGCCTGGGGGGGGACCGGGTTGCTGCTGCTATGGTCAAGGGAGAGCTGGAGCGAGTAGAAGGGATTGGGATGGGGGTCTGCCGCCGTGGGGAATGGGCCGGGCGTGGGGTGCGGGGCTGGCCAAGGTGGGGTAATGGCTAGTCGGCGGAGGAGGGAGGGGGGGGGGTAGCCACCTGATCCGGCTGATAACCTGGAATGTAAGGGGACTGAACGGGCCGGTCAAGCGGGCCCGCGTGTTCGCGCACCTGAAGGGGCTGAAGGCGGATGTGGTCATGCTCCAGGAGACACACCTGAAGGTGGCAGACCAGGTAAGATTGAGGAAGGGGTGGGTAGGCCAGGTGTTTCACTCAGGGTTGGATGCCAAAAATTGGGGGGTGGCGATCTTGGTGGGAAAGAGGGTGACGTTCGAGGCGTCGAGCATTTTGAGACAATGGCGGCAGATACATAATGGTAAGTGGAAAGCTGCAAGGGGAGAGGGTGGTGCTGGTCAATGTGTATGCCCCGAACTGGGACGATGCGGGTTTTATGCAGCGCATGTTGGGTCGGATCCCGGACTTGGAAGTGGGGGGCCTGATAATGGGGGGGGGGTGTTGGATCCGGCACTGGATCGCTCCAGGTCTAGGACGGGTAGGAAGCTGGCGGCGGCTAAAGTGCTGAGGGGGGTTTATGGACCAGATGGGAGGGGTGGACTCTTGGAGATTTGCAAGGCCGGGGGCGAGGGAATTTTCATTCTTCTCGCATGTTCATAAGGCTTATTCTCGGATCAACTTTTTTATTATGAGTAGGGCGCTGATAGCGAGAGTAGAGGATACCGAGTACCCGGCGATAGCCATTTCGGATCACGCCCCGCATTGATCTAGAGCTGGGGGAAGAGAGGGACCAGTGCCCGTGGTGGTGCTTGGAGGTGGGGCTGTTGGCGGACGAGGAGGTGAGTGAGCGGGTCCGAGGAAGCATAGAGAGATACCTGGAGGCCAACGATAATGGGGAGGTCCGAGTGGGGATGGTATGGGAGGCGCTGAAGCGGTGGTTAGGGGAGAGCTGATCTCCATTCGGGCCCACAAGGAGAGGAGAGAGCAGAGGGAGAGGGAGAGGCTGGTGGGGGTAGACAGGAGGTATATGGAGGTGCCGGAGGAGGGACTGTTGAGGAAGAGGCGTAGCCTCCAGGCCAAATTCGACCTGTTGACCACCAGGAAGGCGGAGGTGCAGTGGAGGAAGGCCCAGGGGGTGATTTATGGGTATGGGGAAAAGGCAAGTCGGATACTGGCGCATCAGCTTCGGAAGCGGGACGCAACTAGGGAGATCGGGGGAGTTAAGGATAGGGGAGGGAGTGTGGTACGGAGTGGGGTTGACATCAATGGGGTCTTCAGGGACTTCTATGAGGAATTGTATCGGTCCGAGCCCCCACGGGAGGAGGGAGGGATGGGCCGCTTTCTGGACCAAGTGAGGTTTCCGAAGGTGGAGGAGGGACCGGTAGCGGGATTGGGGGCCCCAATTGGGCTGGAGGAGCTGGCCAAAGGGATAGGGAACATGTAGGCGGGGAAGGCACCGGGTCCGGACGGTTTCCCGGTCGAATTCTACAAGAAATATGTGGACCTGTTGGGCACGTTGCAAGGGAGAGGGGGCCTTGCCCCCGACGATGTCTCGGGCACTGATCGCCTTGATCCTGAAGTGGGCAAGGATCCCCTGCAATGTGGGTCTTACAGGCCGATTTTGTTGCTAAATGTAGATGCCAAGGTGCTGGCGAAGGTCTTAGCCATGAGAATTGAGGATTGTGTGCCGCAGGTGATCCACGAAGACCAGTCAGGATTCGTGAAGGGGAGGCAGTTGAACGCGAATGTGCGGAGGCTCCTGAACGTTATTATGATGTCGGCGAGGGAGGGGGAGGTGGAGATAGTGGTGGTGATGGACGCTGAGCAGGCCTTCGATAGGGTAGAGTGGGGGTACTTGTGGGAGGTGCTGAAGAGGTTCGGGATTGGGGAGGGGTTTGTTAGGTGGGTTAGGTTGTTGTACGGGGTCCCGATGGCGCGTGTGGCCACGAACAAGAAGAGGTCTGAGTACTTTCGGTTGCATCGAGGGATGAGGCAGGGGTATCTCCTGTCTCCCCTGCTCTTCGCACTGGCGATTGAACCCCTGGCTATGGCACTGAGGGAGTCGAGGAACTGGAGGGGGTTGGTGCGGGGCGGGGAGGAGCATAGGGTGTCGCTCTATGCGGACGACTTGCTGCTATATGTGGCGGACCCGGTGGGGTGAATGCCAGAGGTAATGAGGATCCTCAGTGCGTTCGGGGATTTCTCAGGGTACAAGCTCAACATGGGGAAGAGCGAGTTGTTCATGGTTCACCCAGGGGACCAGGAGAGGGGGATTGGCGAGCTCCCACTAAAAAGGGCGGAGAGGAGCTTCAGGTACTTGGGGACCCAGGTGGCCAGGAGCTGGGGGGCCCTGCATAGACTTAATTCCACGAGGCTGGTGGGGCAAATGGAGGAGGAGTTAAAGAGGTGGGACACGTTGCCGGTGTCGCTGGCGGGTAGGGTGCAGTCAGTCAAAATGACGGCGCTCCCAAGGTTTTTGTTCCTGTTCCAGTGCCTCCCATGTTTATCCCGAAGGCCTTCTTTAGGCGGGTCAACAGGAGCATAACGGGGTTTGTGTGGGCGCGAGGGACTCCGAGGGTGAGAAGAGCGGAGTAAGGATGGGGGGGGGGGGTTGGCACTGCCTAACCTCTGTGGGTACTACTGGGCCGCCAATGCGGCGATGGTGCGCAAGTGGGTGATGGAGGGGGAGGGGGCTTCATGGAAGAGGCTGGAGACAGCGTCTTGTGAGGGTACGAGTGTGGAGGCGCTGGTAACGGCGCTGCTGCCGCTCCCTCCAATGAGGTATACCACGAGCCCGGTAGTGGCGGCTACCCTCAAATCCTGGGGGCAGTGGAGGCGGCACAGGGGGGAAGTTGGGGCCTCGGTGTGGGCCCCAATACGGGGGAACCACCGGTTTGTCCCAGGGAGAAAAAATGGAGGGTTTTCAGGGTGGCACAAGGCAGGGATAAGAAGGTTGGAGGAACAGTTTGTGGACGGGAAGTTCACGAGCCTGGGTGAACTGGAGGAGAAGTATGGGCTCCCCCCGGGGAACACCTTCAGATATTTACAGGTAAGGGCGTTTGCCAGGCGGCAAGTGGTGGAATTCCCATGGCTGCTGCCACACACAGTACAGGACAGGGTGCTCACGAGGGGATGGGTTGGAGTGGGGAAGATCTCGGAAACTTACCAGGTGATGCAGGAGGAGGAGGAGGCCTCGGTGGTGGAGTTGAAAGGTGAGTGGGAGGAGGAGTTGGGAGAGGAGATCGAAGAGGGGACATGGGCAGATGCCCTAGGGAGGGTGAAATCTTCCTCTTCGTGCGCGAGGCTCAGCCTCATACAGTTTAAGGTGCTGCACAGGGCACACATGACCGGGACAAGGATGAGCCGGTTCTTTGGGGGTGAGGACAGGTGTGTTATGTGCTCAGGGAGCCCAGTAAATCACACCCATATGTTCTGGGCATGCCCAATGCTGGAGGAATTTTGGAAGGGCGTGGCGAGGACGGTGTCGGGGGTGGTAGGATCCAGGGTCAAGCCGGGCTGGGGGCTCGCAATATTTGGGGTTGCAGGGGAGCCGGGAGTGCAGGAGGCGAAAGAGGCCAGTATTCTGGCCTTTGCGTCCCTGGTAGCCCGGCGAAGGATTCTTCTTCAGTGGAAGGATGCGAGTCCCCCAAGCGTGGAATCCTGGATCAATGATATGGCGGGCTTTATTAAATTGTAGAGGGTGAAATTCGCCTTAAGGGGATCGGTACAAGGGTTCTTTAGGCGGTGGCAACCGTTCTTGGACTTCCTGGCAGAACGGTAGACAGTGGTCAGCAGCAGCAACCGGGGGAGGGGGGGGGGTGGTGTTCTATTTTTTTTTTTTTATCTTGGGGGATCTGAGGGGGTGTATATATTTGCTATGTTTGCTTTGTGTTAACTTGGGGTGCTAATTTATTATTTATGTATAGGGGGGAGGGGGGCACGGGGATTGTTTTAATTTGTTCTGTATTTAATTCTATTGAGTTTCTTTTTCATTCTGTTGTCGATATTTTGTGAAAAACCTCATAAAAATTATTTTTTTAAAAAGTGAATGCAGATGCAAAGTACTCATGTAAACCCTCACCTATATCTTTCGATTCCACACGCAAATTGCCACGTTGGGTCCTAATGGGCCCTCCTCTTAACGCTGGTCAACCTCCTGCCCATAATATACTTATAAAACACCTTTGGATTTTCCTTTATTTTAACCACCAGTGATTTTTCATGCCCCCTTTTTGCTCTCCTAATTTCTTTCTTAAGTAACCCAATGCACTTTCTATATTCCTCTAGGGATTCCACTGTTTTGAGCCCTTCGGTATCTGCCTTCCTTTTTTTCCTTATCCAAACCTTAATATCTCTTGACATCCAGGGTTCTCTGGACTTTTGCTCCCACTCTTCACTATCATGGGAACACGTTGGCCCTGAACTCTCTCTGTTTCCTTTTTGAATGAATCCCACTGCTCTGATGTAGATTTTCCTCCAAGTAGCTGCTCCCAGTTAACATTAAACAGATCCTGTCTTATATTGCTAAAATTCCCCCCCTTAATTTCTGGCTATCTTTGTCCCTTTCCATAACTACCTTGAATTCTACCGAGTTATGGTCACTATTTCCAAAATGCTCTGCCACTGAAACTTCATCCACTTGCCCAGCTTCATTTTCGAAAACTATATCCAGCACGACCCCCTCCCTTGTAGGACTTTTTAAGTATTGGTGTAAAAGCTCTCCTAGTGGCATTTTAAGTTTCACCCCCTCTAAACCTTTCACACTTTGACGATCCCAGTTAATATTGGGGAAGTTGAAATCCCATACTATTATTACCTGATTTTTCTTACAATTCTCAGAGATATGCCTACGTACCTGTACTTCTATCTCTCCCTGACTGTTTGGGGGTGTACAGCACACTCCTAGCAATGTGATTGCTCCATTTTTGCTCCTAAGTTCTACCCATATGGCTTGATTTTAAGGAACCTACTAAGGTATCACCCCTGAGTACTGCAGTGATGTTCTCCTGAATCAAGAATACAATTCCCCCCCCCTCTCTTTTACCTAACCCTCTATCACGTCTGAAACCTCTATACCCTGGGATGTTCAGCTGGCAGTCCTGCCCTTCTTACAACCACGTTTCTGTGATTGCAATAAAGTCATAATTCCATGTGCTGATCAACACTCATCAGTCTTACCCATCAGGTTCCTTGATTGAAATAAATGCAGTTTAGCATACCAATCCTCCCATATGTCTCATCATACCCCTGTCTGCTTTGCCCACTGGAGTTGCCTGGTTTATCCTCTACATTTAACTCCACCTTTTCACCCACTGTACTGTTACTTTGAATCCCATCCCCTTTCCAAATTAGTTTAAACCCTGCCCAGTAGCATGAACAAACCTCCCTGTTTGGATATTTGTCCCCCTCCCATTCAGGTGCAACCCATCCCACTTATACAGGTCCCACATGCCCCAGAGGCGATCTTAATGATCCAAGTATCTAAAGCCCTCCTTCCTGCACCATCCCTCTAGCCACACATTGATCTGATCTATCCTCGTACTTCTCTACTCACTCACCCATGGCAAAGGAAGTAATCCTGATATCACAACATTTTGAGGTCCTGTTTTTAACCTTCTGCCTAACTCCCTAAATTCACTTTGCAGGATCTCATCCCTCTTTCTACCTACATCATTTGTACCAACGTGTGCTATGACCTCTGGTGATCACCTTCCCCTTTCAGAATTCCCTGTAGCTACTCCGTGACATCCTTAACCCTGGCACCAGGGAGGCAACATACTATTCTGGAGTCGTGCTCATGACCACAGAAATGTCTGTCTGTTCTCCTCACTATTGAATGCCCCACCATTTGGCCCACTGCTTTCCAGCAGAGTCAACTGTGATGCCAAAGACATGGCTGCAGCTGCTACCTTCCCCTGAGAGCCCCCCCCCACCACAAAAGTATCTGCCCCTCTTGAAATAAATGCTAACATTGCATTTGCCTTCCTAACTGCCAACTGAATCAGCACGTTAACCTTAAGAGAGTGAGAGAACAAGGACTCCCTTTGTGCTCATGATTTCTTAAGCATTTCCCAATTTAGAAAATTATCTATGCCTTTATTCTTCCTACCAAAGTGCATAACCTCACACTTTTCCACAATTTATTCAATCTGCCAATTCTTTGCCCACTCTCCTAGCCTGTCCAAGTCATTCTGCAGCCCCCTGCCTCCTCAACACTACCTGTCTCTCTACAGATCTTTGTATCATCTGCAAACTTAGTTCCCTTCAGCTCCTTCTTCCAGATTGCTGATGTCCATTGTGAAAAGTTGTGGTCCCAATACTGACCCATGCAAAATACCACTAGTCACCTGAGAAAGACCCCTTTATCCCCACTCTCTGCCTTCTGCCGGTCCACCAATCCTCTATCCATGCCAGTGTTAGACGTTTAGCTGCTGTTGTATAAAGAGTCAAAGGTATTGCTCCTTTTACAAACACCTTTATTTCCCTTTAACAGACTCTGCACAAAATGATATCTTTGCATCACCTGACACAAAGGCAACCTGAAGCCTCGTTACATGTCAGTGTCAATTATTGCATACTTAACATAAATAAGACAACTAATTGAAATGTCTCTTAACTCATTACTTAAAAGCCAGCACCCTGCCCCTAACACCATGGGCTCTTATCTAATTTAGCATCCTCCTGTACAGCACCTTGTCAAAGATCTGGAAATCCAAATAGATCACGTACACTGCCTCTCCTTTTTCTAACTTCCTCATTACCTCCTCAAAGAATTCTAACAGATTTGTCAGGCATGACCTCCCCTTGACGAAGCCAAGCTGAGTCACCCCTATTTTACCATGAACTTCCAAGTACTCTCTGCAATCATGGCGGTTATAATTGCTAGAACAAAGAACAAAGAACAAAGAAAATTTACAGCACAGGAACAGGCCCTTCGGACCTCCCAGCCTGCGCCAATCCAGATCCTTTATCTAAACCTGTCGCCCATTTTCCAAGGATCTACTTCTCTCTGTTCCCCACCCGTTCATATATCTGTCTTGATGCATCTTGAATGATGCTATCATGCCCGCCTCTACCACCTCCGCTGGCAAAGTGTTCCAGGCACCCATCACCCTCTGCTTCACAGCGCCAGGGTCCCAGGTTCGATTCCCCGCTGGGTCACTGTCTGTGCGGAGTCTGCACGTTCTCCCCGTGTCTGCGTGGGTTTCCTCCGGGTGCTCCGGTTTCCTCCCACAGTCCAAAGACGTGCAGGTTAGGTGGATTGGCCATGCTAAAAAAAAAATTGCCCGTAGTGTCCATAAGGGTTGGGAGGGGTTATTGGGTTGCGGGGATAGGGTGGAAGTGAGGGATTAATGTGGGTCGGTGCAGACTCGATGGGCCGAATGGCCTCCTTCTGCACTGTATGTTCTATGTAATCTGCGTAAAAACATTTCCATGCACACCTCCCTTAAACTTTCCCCCTCTCACCTTGAAATCGTGACCCCTTGTAATTGACACCCCCACTCTTGGAAAAAGCTTGTTGCTATCCATCCTGTCCATACCTCTCATAATTTTGTAGACCTTAATCAGGTCCCCCCTCAACCTCCGTCTTTCCAACTAAAACAATCCTAATCTACTCAACCTTTCTTCATAGCTAGCACCCTCCATATCAGGCAACACCCTGGTGAACCTCCTCTGCACCCTCTCTAAAGCATCCACATCCTTCTGGCAATGTGGTGACCAGAACTGCACAAAGTATTTCAAATGTGGCCTAACTAAAGTCCTATACAACTGTAACATGACCTGCCGACTGTTGTACTCAATACCCCAGCCGATGAAGGCAAGCATGCTGTATGCCTTCTTGACCACTCTATCGACCTGTGTTGCCGCCTTCGGGGTACAATGGACCTGAACTCCCAGATCTCTCTGTACATCAATTTTCCCCAGGACCCTTCCATTGACCGTATAGTCCGCCTTGAATTAGATCTTCCAAAATGCATCACCTCGCATTTGCCTGGATTGAACTCCATCTGGCATTTCTCTGCCCAACTCTCCAATCTATCTATACTTTGCTGCATTCTCTGACAGTCCTCTTCGCTATCTGCAACTCCACCAATCTTAGTATCATCTGCAAACTTGCTAATCAGACCACCTATACCTTTGTCCAGATCACTTATGTATATCACAAACAACAGAGGTCTGAGCACGGATCCCTGTGGAACACCACGCGTCACCTTTCTCCATTTTGAGACACTCCCTTCCACCACTACTCTCTGTCTCCTGTTGCCCAGCCAGTTCTTTACCCATCTAGCTAGTACACCCTGAACCCCATACGACTTCACTTTTTCCATTAACCTGCCATGGGAAACTTTATCAAACGCCTTACTGAAGCCCATGTATATAACATCTGCAGACCTTCCCTCATCAATTAACTTTGTCACTTCCTCAAAGAATTCTATTAGGTTTGTAAGACATGACCTTCCCTGCACAAAACCATGCTGCCTATCACTGATAAGTCTATTTTCTTCCAAATGTGAATAGATCCCATCCCTCAGTATCTTCTCCAACAGTTTGCCTACCACTGACGTCAAGCTCACAGATCTATAATTCCCTGGATTATCCCTGCTACCCTTCTTAAACAAAGGGACAACATTAGCAATTCTCCAGTCCTCCGGGACCTCACCCATGCTCAAGGATGCTGCAAACATATCTATTAAGGCCCCAGCTATTTCGTCCCTCGCTTCCCTCAGTAACCTGGGATAGATCCCATCCGGACCTGGGGACTTGTCCACCTTAATGCCTTTTAGAATACCCCAAACTTCCCCTTCCTCATGCCGACTTGACCTAGAGTATTTAAACACCCATCCCTAGCCTCAACATCCGTCATGTCCCTCTCCTTGGTGAATACCGATGCAAAGTACTCATTAAGAATCTCACCCATTTCATCTGACTCCACGCATAAATTCCTTCTTTTGTCTTTGAGTGGGCCAATCCTTTCTCTAGTTACCCTCTTGCTCCTTATATACGAATAAAAAGCTTTGGGATTTTCCTTAACCCTTTTAACCAAAGATATTTCATGACCCCTTTTAGCCCTCTTTATTGCGCGTTTGAGATTTGTCCTACTTTCCCGATATTCCTCCAAAGCTTTATCAATTTTAAGTCGTCTAGAACTTATGTATGCTTCCTTTTTCATTTTAGCCAATCTCACAATTCCACCCGTCATCCATGGTTCCCTAATCTTGCCGTTTCTATCCCATGCATAAAAATAGATTGGGCAGGCACTGGACTAACATCCTCCACGGATTTTCTGTGCCATAAATATACAAGGTGGAGTAAAGAATAATTGCAGGGTTAGAGGGTAGGGAATAATTCAACCTTAATTCAGTCCCATTTTAAAGTTATAGATTCTGCTCATACTTTTATAAATTAATTTAATTTTTAGCAAAACTTTTTAAGAAGCAGGAATATGGTTGGCTGTGGCTTTGACGTTTCTCTGCAATACAGTCAGTGCTGGAAGGTGCAAAATGGAAGGCATAAGGATACATAGTTCATGCCAGGTCAGAGACTTGTTCTGGAATCTGGAATCTTTTGGAAGGTAAGTTTAAAAGTTGTTGCCAATTTCACATGTCATAATTTAATGCAGTATGATAATTCATGTACATTTATTTTGAATGCAGTGATTGATGATAGGATTTTCTTCTTAAAAGGGAAGTGACCATTAAATTGACCTGAATTGTGAAAGTGAGTAGAAGACTACTATATTGAATGGATAATATGCTCATCAACAGTATTGAGCTTCAAATTTTAATAGGATTAAGGCTTTTCCAAGTGAAGTTTGAATGACTGACCATTTGTTTATTTTGACAATTTCATGAACATCTTAAAGTATTCCCAATATTAGGTGGCTCATGGGTTCCGACAATTGTAGATAGTGGGAGAGTGAGAATAGGTGGTGGGGATTGCAATAGAGGCATGGTGGGTATGGAGGGAGCATAGGGGAATGGAGGAGGTGGGGTATAGAGGTGTCTTGTAGGTGGATGGTGGCTGTGTGGGAGATGGGAAGCATTTGGGGTACGAGGGGATGGGTAGGGTGAGGGGGATCAGAAGTGAGGCATAGAACTAGGGTGCCTAACACACACACATAGAACTGGGCTGATTTCCCAGTGCATGGAGGTGAGATTTCTAACCTGGTCTCTCACCAGATTCCCATCTTGGACCTCCTTCGACAGATGGCGGATGCAACTCCAACCCGCCCACAATTCCCATGCATAAAAACAGAATGGGCAGGCACTGACAGACAGGAGGCAGGGCCATGATGCCAGGAAATCCCCTGACCCATTATTCCCACCTCAAAGGGCAAATATCTGCCCAAGTGTATACTTCTATTTTCCTCAGAGTATGTTTTTATTGGAAATTAGGCAGTTTTTAAATTAGAAATTAAGCAGATTGCATTAGAAATGTGGGTGTAGAAACTTGTGATAGAAAAAGTTTTATAAAGTTAGATTATGTCAATGGAATATACCTGGAGAAGTCGGATTTTGAACGTGGGCATAAATTACGTTTGCATTTAAATTTTTGTAGAAATGCCAGAGATTCTTTAAGTATTGTTCGTAAGTGTAATTATTTATTCATACATTTAACCACTGGAGTGTATTATGATCTCCCAAAGTGAAGAATGAGTAACTTGAAGTACAGGACAATACATAAGTTGCCACAGCACGGAGAGTGAAATATCTATGTTGTGTTTCAGAAGCAAAATTGCATTAAGCACATTTCCCAAGTGGAATTTACTTAAAAGTTAACTATGAACAAATTTTGAATATTTCTAAGTAATGGCAACATCTTTTTTCAATATATTTCAATCAGCAAAAATGATCATTAGTGAGTTAATAAAATCTGATTCAGAAAAAGTGAAATTCTTTGTGCAATGATTAAATAGATAAATAGATAATGTGTATCTCAGCTTTTCATTCTCTGAATATTTATTTTCTAGATCTGTTGTATGCTTATGTTTATCTATTTCCTGTTAGCAATTATACATATAAGATAAGCATACTTTGCAAAAATGCTCTAATATTATCTGTGACTGAATTGAACAGACAATTGTTGTGCAAGAACTCATGGTTAAATAATCTTGATGTATTCTGTGACTTCATCCACTTGTAAACTGTACAGGTGTCACTGAGAGCTGCACATTTTACAACTGGATGAATTCATATGGTTTACTTTTATTTTTATTTTTATACTTTTTATTTTATGCTTTCATGTTTTAGCAATAACCCAGTTTTATTTTGACTTGAAAACAATTTAAATCAAATAAATTATTGTTATAATTAGTTAATTAGCCAACACAAAGTTTGTCAACATTTTAGGCACTATATTTAGTACCACACTCCATTAAGATACTTTGCTTGATTGCAATGAAGAGAGCAATGGGACAAGACAATGGCCTTCAACGATCCGCTTGATGTTCAGAAGGATCACATGCTACTTGGAAAAGGAAGACTGGTATTCATGTAGCACCTCTCATGACCACTGGATATCCTAAAGCACTTCACAGTCAATGAAGCACTTTTGAACTGCAGTTACTGTTGTAATGTAAAACATAGCTTCTAATTTTCACACAGCGACTCTCCTCAAACAGCAATGTGATAAAGACCAGATATTCAGTTTTTGTAATGTTGATTAAGGGATTAAATACTGGTCAGAACACCAGGAATAACTCCCCTGTTCTTCTTCAAAATATTCCTTTGTGGGCATCCACCTGGAAAGGCAAATGCGGAAGATGGAAACATAGGAAATTGGACTAGGAGTAGGCCATTTAGCCTGTCGAACCTGCACCGCCATTCAAACAAATCACGGTTGCGCATTTACTTCTTATGCCATTTTCCCACTCTTCCCATATCACTAGATGTTATTAGTATCCAGGGGCCTTAGTTTACCACCCGATCCAAAGAATGGTACCTCTGACAGTTCGGCACACTCTTCATACGGCATTGGAGTGTAGCTTGAATCCACAATCTTCTCAGAGGCCAGAACGCTACCAACTGAGCGATGGCTGATTGAAACGTTGGTAGTACATGGATTGTACCTGTGTTAGCTTTGCTCAGTGATAAAATTCATAACTCCAAGCCAGCGAGTTTCTGGATTCACACCTTGCTCCAATATGAGTCTGAGGTCAATGTTGTCTTAAGGGTATGTTCTGGATGTATTATTAAATCCTGAGATTTAAGGACTGGTCAGATTTACAGAAATTGGTAACAGCTAAAGCATTTACACAGAAAGGGAAAATTTTTAAATTTCAGGCAAACTTGTGGCGGTGAGCGAGTAAAGGTCAATAAATAAAGGTCAATGAATGATCAGCAAGCAAGATGTAATGAGGTAGCAGAGTTATGGACAAGCTAAGAGTGGAGAATGGAAGCGTGCTGGAGTAATAGAGTCTAGAGGTGGCAAAGGTCTTTGAGAATTATAAGACCATAAGATGTAGGAGCCAAAGTATGGCTCCGCGATTCAATGAGGTCATGACTGATCTGATATAATAATCTTCAACTCCATTTATCTGTTTTATCCCCATAACCCTTAATTATCTTACTGATTAAAAATCCGTCTATCTCAGCCTTGAACATGCTTAACGCAACCGCTACAGCTCTCTGCAATAAAGAATTTCACACATTCATGACCCTCAGAGAAGAAATTCCTCCTTCTATGTTCTATGTTCATCTCTGTCTTAAATGGTGACCCCTGACTCTGAGATTATGCCCTCCAATCCTTGACTTTCCCACAAGAGCAAGCATCTACCTATCAAGCCCCCTGAGAATCCTCTATTTCTCAATAAGGTCACCTTTCATTTTTGGCTTGGAGTACAGGCCCAGCCTACTCAACCTCTCCTTATAAGAAAAACTCTCCATACCCGGGATCAACCTCGTGAACTTTCTCTGAACTGTCTCCTATGTCAGTATATCTTTCCTTGGCTGGCTGGTGTGTGATGCGGAGTGATGCCAACAACGCGGGTTCAATTCCCGTACCAGCTGAGGTTATTCATGAAGGCCCCGCGTTCTCAACCTTGCCCCTCGCCTGAGGTATGGTGACCTTCAGGTTAAATCACCACCAGACAACCCTCTCTCAAAAAAGGGAGAGCTGCCTATTGTCTTCAGGAGCTATGGAAAGTTTTACTCTCACTATGCTCCTCTTTGTGTCATCCTCACCACTTCCCTCGTCCAAGTCATTAATATATATTGTAAGTAATTGTGGCACCAGCACTGATCCCTGTGGCACTTCACTAGTTGCAGGTTATCATCCTGAAAATGCACCTCTTATCCCAACTTTCTGTTTTCTATCATTTCTATCCTTTTGTGCGGTACCTATCAAACACTTTATGGAAATCTAAGTATACTACAGCTACTGGTTCGCTTTTATTTATCCTGCCCGTTACCACATCAAAGAATTCTAATAAATTTGTCAGGCATGATTTCCCTTTCATGAAGCCATAGTGACTAGTTATAGTAGTGATGGTCTGAAGTAGGGACAAGGAGGGGAAAATAACAGGTGCGGTTGTACTTCACCTTTGTGATAGAGACAACATGAGCACAGAAACCCGAGATGGGCTGAAGATAATGGCTTCCAAATATGGAAGAAATTGAGATACATGCAAGACAGAATGTTGGACATTTATGCTGACAGCACAAAAACAGTGGAGGAGTCGTAAAAGAGGTTGGAACTGTGTGTCAAGAGCATAGATGTGGAAACTGATCCCAATGATAAACTTTTGAAGAATCATCACTGTTGTAATATCTAAGGAATGCAGGAGGCAATTTGAGAACCCAGGGACAAAACAGAAAATACTGGACAATCTCCAGTATGACAGCATCTGTGGAGAGAGAAGGGAGCTAATGTTTTGAGTCTGGATGACTCTGTCAAAGCTTAAGAGAACTGGAAATGGTGCCAGAATTATACTGTAGTTGCGGGGGGGGGGGGGGGGGGGGGGATAGGGGGCCAGCGATAGGTGGAGATTGACAAAGATGCTGAGGTCAGAAGATAAAAGGAATGTAAATGGGGGTGATTAAGGCTAAGAAGGTTGCTGATAGTGGCACATAAATGTGTTAATGGCAGAACAGAGGTGAGCAGTGTGTAAAGGGTAACTAGGAACAGGAACAGTTGGTCCAAATGGAGTTGGGGGAGGGGAACAATGGTGAGGAAGAAACAGATCAATGGAAGAAGTGGAAATAAAAATAAATTGATAGAAATTAAAATGGGGTAACGGTTGTGGAGAGAGTTCACAGTCTGAATTTGTTAAACTCAACGTTAAGTCTGGAAGGCTGTAATGTGCCTATTCGGAAGATGAGGTGCTGTTCCTCCAGTTTGTACTGGACTTCACTGAAACATTGCAGCAGGCCAAGGACGGACATGTGGGCATGAGAGCAGGGCGATGACTTGAAATGGAAAGCGACTGGAAGGTCTGGGTTCTGCTTGCAGACAAATAGGAGGTGTCCTGCAAAGCGGTCACCTGGTCTGCGTTTAGTCTCTCCAATGTCGAGTTGACCACACTGGGAGCAGGGAATACAATAGACCAGATTGAAGGAGGTGTACATGAAGCGCTGCCTCAGTTGAACATGGTGACCATGAGGAGGTCAAGGGGCAGGTGTTACACCTTCTGCGATTGCATGGGAAGGTGCCGTGAGAAAAGGGTTTGGTGTTTTGGATGATGGAGGGAGTGGACCAGGGTATCCCAAAGGGAACGGTACTTGCAAAATGCTGACAGGGGGAGTGAGGGGAAGATGTGTTTGGTGATGGAATCATGCTGGAGTTGGCGGAACTGGTGGAGGATGATCCTTTGAATGCGGAGGCTGGTGGGGTGAAAAGTGAGGACAAGGAGGACTCTCTCCTGGTTCTGGGAGAGAGGAGAGGGGGTGAGAGCAGAGGTGCGGGAGATGGGTTGGACATGGTCGAGAGCCCTGTCGACCACAGAGGAAGCCACAATTAAAGAAGAATGAACAAATGTCAGCAGCACCGTTTTAGAATGTGGCATCATCAGAATAGTCAGAGAAGGAATGTCAGAATAGAGAGGATGAATACGTGGCTCGAGAGATGGTGCAAGAGGGAGGGATTCAAATTCCTGGGACATTGGAACCGGTTCTGGGGGAGGTGAGACCAGTACTAACCGGACGGTCTGCACCTGGGCAGGACTGGAACCGATGTCCTAGGGGGGGTGTTTGCTAGAGCTGTTGGGGAGAGTTTAAACTAATGTGGCAGGGGGATGGGAACCGATGCAGGAAGTTGGAAGGTAGTAAAACAGGGACAGAAATAAAAGGCAGTAAGGGGGAAAGTGTAAGGCAGAGAAGCCATAGTGAAAAATCAAAAAGGGCGACAGTACAAGGTACAGTGACTGAGGGGAGCTCAGTGAATAGGACCAGGAATACTAAAATAAATAAAACGGGAAGTGAAAACATTAATGGTAAGCGACGCGGCAGGTTGTTACAGGAAGATATGGGTTCGACGACAAGGAAAATTAGGAGAAAGGTTAAGAGGAAATATAACTTAGGAGAGGTTACTGATCGAGGTGTTAAGATTAAGAACAGAGGTAAAAAAAGCCAACATAAGTGTACTTTACCTGAATGCTCGTAGTATTCGGAATAAGGTAAATAAGTTGATGGCGCAAATCATCGTGAATGACTATGATTTAGTGGCCATTACTGAAACATGGTTAAAGGATGGTCACGACTGGGAGTTAAATATCCGAGGGTATCAAACCTTTCGGAATGACAGAGTGGATGGTAAGGGAGGTGGTGTAGCTCTGTTATTTAAGGATGATATCCGGGCAACAGTAAGGGATGACATCGGTGCTATGGAGGATAAGGTTGAATCCATTTGGGTGGAAATCAGGAATAGTAAGGCGAAAAAGTCACTGATAGGAGTAATCTATAGGCCACCAAATAGTAACATTATGGTGGGGCAGGCAATAAACAAAGAAATAACAGATGCATGTAGAAATGGTACAGCAGTTATCATGGGGGATTTTAATCTACATGTTGATTGGTTTAACCAGGTCGGTCAAGGCAGCCTTGAGGAGGAGTTTATAGAATGTATCCACGATAATTTCTTGAACAGTATGTAATGGAACCTACGAGGGAACAAGCGGTCCTAGATCTGGTCCTGTGTAATGAGAAAGGATTGATTCAGGATCTCATAGTTAGGGATCCTCTCGGAAGGAGCGATCACAATATGGTGGAATTTAAAATACAGATGGAGGGTGAGAAGGTAAAATCAAGCACTAGTATTTTGTGCTTAAACAAAGGAGATTACAATGGGATGAGAGAAGAACTAGCTAAGGTAGACTGGGAGCAAAGACTTTATGGTGAAACAGTTGAGGAACAGTGGAGAACCTTCCAAGTGATTTTTCACAGTGCTCAGCAAAGGTTTATACCAACAAAAAGGAAGGACGGTAAAAAGAGGGAAAATCGACCGTGGATATCTAAGGAAATAAGGGAGAGTATCAAATTGAAGGAAAAAACATACAAAGTAGCAAAGATTAGTGGGGGGCAAGAGGACTGGGAAATCTATAGGGGGCAACAGAAAGCTACTAAAAAAGCTATAAAGAAGAGTAAGATAGATTATGAGAGGAAACTTGCTCAGAATATAAAAACAGATAGTAAAAGTTTCTACAAATACATAAAACAAAAAAGAGTGGCTAAGGTAAATATTGGTCCTTTAGAGGGTGAGAAGGGAGATTTAATAATGGGAGATGAGGAAATGGCTGAGGAACTGAACAGGTTTTTTGGGTCGGTCTTCACAGTGGAAGACACAAATAACATGCCAGTGACTGATGGAAATGAGGCTATGACAGGTGAGGACCTTGAAAGGATTGTTATCACCAAGGAGGTAGTGATGGGCAAGCTAATGGGGCTAAAGGTAGACAAGTCTCCTGGACCTGATGGAATGCATCCCAGAGTGCTAAAAGAGATGGCTAAGGAAATTGCAAATGCACTAGTGATAATTTACCAAAATTCACTAGACTCTGGGGTGGTCCCGGCGGATTGGAAATTAGCAAACGTGACACCACTGTTTAAAAAAGGAGGTAGGCAGAAAGCGGGTAATTATAGGCCAGTGAGCTTAACTTCGGTAGTAGGGAAGATGCTGGAATCTATCATCAAGGAAGAAATAGCGAGGCAGCTGGATGGAAATTGTCCCATTGGACAGACGCAGCATGGGTTCATAAAGGGCAGGTCATGCCTAACTAATTTAGTGGAATTTTTTGAGGACATTAACAGTGTGGTAGATAACGGGGAGCCAATGGATGTGGTATATCTGGATTTCCAGAAAGCCTTTGACAAGGTGCCACACAAAAGGTTGTTGCATAAGATAAAGATGCATGGCATTAAGGGGAAGGTAGTAGCATGGATAGAGGATTGGTTAATTAATAGAAAGCAAAAAGTGGGGATTAATGGGTGTTTCTCTGGTTGGCAATCAGTAGCTAGTGGTGTCCCTCAGGGATCAGTGTTGGGCCCACAACTGTTCACAATTTACATAGATGATTTGGAGTTGGGGACCAAGGGCAATGTGTCCAAGTTTGCAGACGACATTAAGATAAGTGGTAAAGCAAAAAGTGCAGAGGATACTGGAAGTCTGCAGAGGGATTTGGATAGGCTAAGTGAATGGGCTAGGGTCTGGCAGATGGAATACAATGTTGACAAATGTGAGGTTATCCATTTTGGTAGGAATAACAGCAAAAGGGATTATTATTTAAATGATAAAATATTAAAACATGCTGCTGTGCAGAGAGACCTGGGTGTGCTAGTGCATGAGTCGCAAAAAGTTGGTTTTCAGGTGCAACAGGTGATTAAGAAGGCAAATGGAATTTTGTCCTTCATTGCTAGAGGGATGGCGTTTAAGACTAGGGAGGTTCTGCTGCAATTGTATAAGGTTTTAGTGAGGCCACACCTGGAGTATTGTGTTCAGTTTTGGTCTCCTTACTTGAGAAAGGACGTATTGGCACTGGAGGGTGTGCAGAGGAGATTCACTAGGTTAATCCCAGAGCTGAAGGGGTTGGATTACGAGGAGAGGTTGAGTAGACTGGGACTGTACTCGTTGGAATTTAGAAGGATGAGGGGGGATCTGATAGAAACATATAAGATTATGAAGGGAATAGATAGGATAGATGCGGGCAGGTTGTTTCCACTGGCGGGTGAAAGCAGAACTAGGGGGTATAGCCTCAAAATAAGGGGAAGTAGATTTAGGACTGAGTTTAGGAGGAACTTCTTCACCCAAAGGGTTGTGAATCTATGGAATTCCTTGCCCAGTGAAGCAGTAGAGGCTCCTTCATTAAATGTTTTTAAGATAAAGATAGATAGTTTTTTGAAGAATAAAGGGATTAAGGGTTATGGTGTTAGGGCCAGAAAGTGGAGCTGAGTCCACAAAAGATCAGCCATGATCTCATTGAATGGTGGAGCAGGCTCGAGGGGCCAGATGGCCTACTCCTGCTCCTAGTTCTTATGTTCTTAAGAACTGATGCGATGGAGGCGAAGGAACTGAGAGAATGGGATGGAGTCCTTACAGGATGTGGGTTGTGAAGAGCTGTATTTGTGGTAGCTGTGGGAATCGGTAGGTTTGTAATGGATATTAGTGGCCTGTCTATCCCCAGAAATTGAAATAGAAAGGTCAGCGAACAGAAGGGATGTGTCGGAGATGGACCATGTGAACCTGATAGAGGGGTGGAAATTGGAAGTGAAATTGATACATTTTTCCAGGTTCAGACGGAAACATAAAGCGGCATCGAAACAGTCGTCAATGTACTGATAAAAGAGTTGTGGGTTGGGGCCAGAGTAGGACTGGAAAAAGGAATGTTCCACATATCCTATAAAGAGACAGGCTAAACTGGGACCCATGTGGGTACCCATAGCGACACCTTTGGTTTGGAGGAAATGAGACATGTTAAAGGAGAAATTGTTGAATGAGAGGACAAGTACAGCCAGCTGGAGGTGAGTGTTGGTGGATGGGGATTGTTCGGGCTTCTGTTCGAGGAAAACCCAGGGATTTTTCTTCAAAATTGTACCATGCTATCTTTTATGTCCACATGATAAGGCAAAGGTTTGGGAAATCATGACATTGCTGGAGATGCTTTGCTATGATTTGATAGATTAAGAATGGAACCAAGTAAGATTGGTCCAATTGAGTTAAGGAGAAGTATTAAAGGAGGGCGGTGTGATCGACTACGTCAAATGCTCAGGTGTTCCCATACCCCCTTACGGCCCAACCTTCAAGAGGTCTCTTCATACCCATCCTATACGCTCCCATCCTTCATACTCCCCTCCATCCTCCTTTCATAAGTATGGCCGCCCTCAGGCCCTTATCCTTGGCAGTACCTGGGTGGCAGTGCCAATGTGCCCATCTTCTGGGGGAGAGCCAGGTGACTACCCTGCCCTATCCGTGACCACACAATGGCCTCTAAGGGCTCGGGAGATCCCCCGGATGCCATTCCGCCTGGTCTGTTTGTGAGGACCAGTACTGAATGCTGCCCACTGGGGTTCCTTGGGGAGGCCGGTAGATCTTGGCTAATTACGCCTGAATGGGTTTAGAACTCACTTAGGTGCACAAAGCTTGGTTCCGCCCATTGTGGGCGGGATTCTGGTTGCGACACCTCACAAGATCTCACGAGGCCTACTGATTGTTGGGAAGCCCGCAGAAGCCTCCCCCAGGATCTACCAGCTGCATCACGCTCCCGTTCATACGTTAGCCGACCGGTAGGTCGTGCCCGGAGATATTCCTGCAAAATGACTATTTACTGGGGTACTATAAATGTGCTTCTGGCTTTCACTTCTGTGTCAAAACTTCCAGCACTTGTTCTGACAGAACACACAGAGACAAACTGGAGCAGCTTTTCAGCTGGTTTTTAACCCATTCAAACAGGAAAGAGAAGCAACAAAACCTTTCTGGGCATTACACAGGGAGTCCCTTGATGAGTTGGCCATTATGTCTCATTGAGTCTACCGGAGAACAATTAATTTCTAGATGCTTTTGGCAGTACCTAGGTTGGTCACAGGGTGGGGTCTTATTGCCTCTTAGAGAATCGCTCTGCGGCAATTCAGGCTTGTGGCTTGTGAGTCCATTTTTAAAAATAACATTCAGGTTTTACTTAAAGTCCAATAATTCCAGATGCAATTCTGTTTTCTCCTTCATTATTATGACACTGGACCATTTGATCTTAATGAGGAGTATAGTTAAATGATTGAACTTGTCAGTGAAATGTTTCATAAATGCTTGGTGAAGCATTGACATTGGCACAGGAGTTGTTATATTAAGTGGACTGATCCTGAATAAACATAACACGCCACCTATTACTGATCTGGTTTTATAATTTCACAACAAAATAAAAACTGAAGTTTGAAATTGCCTTGAGGGAGTCCTCCTTCATGAAATTATCTGGAATTATCTGAATTCCTATTTTTCTTATTTTAGTGGAAACTTTAACCCATTTAAAATAATCATAGGTGGTCTTCATTTTCAACTCGAATTATTGTCAATTATTGTGCGACAACATAAAGATGAAGAATATTCTTTACTGCATTTGGTGATTGCCTGGCAGAGCTGAATGAAACAGCGGCTGGGATTTTCCGGCCGCCTCACAACAGGTTTTCCGGTGATGGGGAGGGCTGCCATTAGTCAGAGGGTTCACCGGCGACATGGCAGGAGAACCACGGAAAACGGCGCTGCCTTCGGCGGGACTGAAAGATCCCGCTGCCGACCAATGGCGGGCAGCATCCTCCGGGAAATCCACCGCATGCCGAGGGGAGGGCTCATTCTGTGTCTACTTTATTCGAAGAGAAAACAAGAAAGAATAATCCTCATAGCTGCAAACATTCTAATATTAATTGAGTCGATTTTAGGGCAATATTCTGATCTGACAATTTTAGTGCGGAATAAATGGCAAAACTACGTGCAGGGCACATCTGAATTACTGATATGCACTCTCAATGCTCCCAGGAACATAAATTAGGAAATAAAGTACCCTTTAATCAAGAATTGGTTAACTTTTGGTTAACGTGATGTCTCGGATCGTGTTTTCCGGGTCCTTAGTGTGGTGTTGGGTGTTCTGACACACAGATGAGCCAACACAGTTGCATATGGTACAACACTTCTTTATTTAAACTCACTATTTACAACTTGGTCTTTGCACTCTGCACGTGGGGGGCTCCCTGCTTGTGGTGTTTCATCAGCTCTTTCTGTTCCCTTCTCCCCAGACCTACTGACCTCCAGGTGTCGTGCTCGTGCTTTTTATGTGGTTGGTGTTCTTGTCTGTGATTGGTTGTGGTGTTGTGTACTCTGATTTGCCTGTTAGTGTGTCCATCATGATGTGTGTGTTTGAATATCATGACATCCCCCCTTTTTACAAAGATATGTGCCTACGTGGTAATAAATATGATCGTGACGTGAGTGCATCTAAGAGTGTGTGTGTGTCGTGTGCAGCATGTGTCTATGACGGAACTATGTACATGGGGCGATGTCGAGTGCGTCACATGAATCCAGTTGTACCATAACATAACAGAAATGCGAACGAGAGAAGAAGAAAAAAAAATTTGATCAGTTGTCCAGTCAGACGACATCTGGAACGATAAACAACAACAGGTTATCATGTAAAATTGTCCAACTTATTAAGCATATGAACTGTATTATAAGTCCATTCTAATGGGTTTGCGACGAATTCGGGTTGACCGCCTTAAGGGTGGATCAAGAACCACCGGCTGCTGTGCAGGCATGGCCATGGGTGGCGATGGAAAGGGCGTGATGTGCGGCAGCTCCACAAAGTCATCCTCGGAAGCCTGTTGAGGATCTGGCGTGTTGTGTGGCTGTGAGCGTGGAAGTCGGCGAAGGGCGCGCCGATTGCGGCGACGCACGGAACCATCCGGCATGCGAACCAGGAACGAGCGGGGAGCCACTTGTCGGAGGACTTCGGCCGGTGCTGACCAGCCACCATACGGTTGATGGACGCGTACTTTGTCTCCGGAGGACAGGGGGGGCAGGTCCGTCGCTCGTGTGTCGTACCGACCTTTCTGGCGATCACGCTGCAGTTGCATGTTCCGAAGAACCGCCTCATGGTCTGTTGTCGGTGCCAGGACGGAAGGTACCGTCGTCCTGAGGGAGCGACCCATTAGTAGCTGCGCTGGCGAGAGGCCCGTGGATAACGGGGCCGATCGATAGGCCAGCAAGGCAAGGTTAAAGTCCGATCCGGCATCAGCCGCCTTGCACAGGAGCCGCTTTGCGATGTGGACACCCTTTTCAGCCTTCCCGTTCGATTGTGGATGCAGAGGGCTGGATGTCACATGAGTGAAACCATATGCTGCGGCAAAGGACGACCATTCACGGCTGGCAAAACAAGGTCCATTGTCTGACATGACAGTCCTTGGAATGCCATGGCGAGCAAACGTTTCCTTGCAGGCCCCAATGACTGCGGACGACGTCAGATCATGGAGAGGCATGACTTCCGGGTAGTTTGAGAAGTAGTCTATAATAACAATGTAATCTCTGCCGAGCGCGTGAAATAGGTCAACACCCACCTTCGCCCAGGGGGACGTCACCATCTCGTGTGGTAGAAGTGTTTCCGGAGGTTGCGCTGGCTGAAACCTCTGACAGGTTGTGCAGTTGAGCACCATGTTGGCTATGTCTTCATTAATACCCGGCCAATATACCGCCTCCCGGGCCCTTCGTCTGCATTTTTCGACGCCCAAGTGGCCTTCGTGTAGTTGACGAAGAATCATCTGGCGCACACTGTGTGGAATGACGGTCCTATGCGATTTCATAAGGACCCCGTCTATATTGGTGAGATCATCTCGCACATTATAAAACTGGGGGCACTGCCCTTTTAGCCACCCTTCCGTCATGTGGCGCATCACTCGCTGCAGCAGAGGGTCAGTCGCCGTCTCTGCGCGTATGTGGGCCAGACTAGGATCATCAGCTGGCATATTTGCTGCTGTCAGAGTCACGTGTGCCTCAATTTGACGCACGAACCCCTCTGCATCTGGTGGTGTGCTCACTGCTCGGGAAAGAGTGTCCGCCACGATGAGTTCCTTCCCCGGAGTGTAGATCAGTTCAAAATCGTACCTCCTGAGTTTGAGTAAGATGCGCTGGAGGCGAGGAGTCATGTCGTTCAGGTCTTTGTTAATGATGTTGACCAGGGGGCGGTGGTCAGTTTCGACCGTGAATCGTGGCAGGCCATACACATAGTCGTGGAACTTGTCCAGTCCAGTTAACAAGCCCAGGCATTCTTTTTCGATTTGCGCGTAGCGCTGTTCGGTAGGGGTCATGGCTCGTGAGGCATACGCAACCGGGGCCCATGATGACGTGCTGTCTTTTTGGAGGAGTACCGCTCCAATACCAGATTGGCTGGCGTCTGTTGAGATCTTTGTAGGGCGAGTCGTGTCAAAGAAGGCCAGCACTGGTGCCGTGACCAGTTTGTGCTTGAGCTCCTCCCATTCCCGCTGATGCGACTGGTGCCAGTTGAATTCCGTCGATTTTTTTACGAGATGGCGCATGTTTGTTGTATGAGAAGCCAGGTTGGGAATGAACTTCCCAAGGAAGTTGACCATGCCGAGGAATCTTAAGACAGCCTTCTTGTCAGCCGGTCGTGGCATGGCTGTGATGGCGCTAACCTTGTCTGCATCGGGACGGACCCCGGACCTTGAGATGTGGTCCCCGAGGAATTTCAGCTCCGTCTGGCCGAAAGCACACTTCGCACGGTTGAGACGCAGGCCATTTTGCCGTATGCGGGTGAAGACACGTCGAAGACGATGCATGTGTTCCTGTGGAGTGGTGGACCAAATGATGATATCGTCCACATATACACGTACCCCTTCGATGCCTTCCATCATCTGTTCCATAATGCGGTGGAATACTTCAGATGCCGAAATGATGCCGAATGGCATCCGGTTGTAGCAGAATCTGCCAAAAGGGGTGTTGAATGTGCATAGTCTTCGGCTGGCCGGGTCCAGTTTGATCTGCCAGAATCCTTTGGACGCATCCAATTTAGTGAATATGTTGGCTCGCGCCATCTCGCTGGTGAGGTCTTCTCGTTTCGGGATGGGATAGTGTTCCCGCATGATGTTGTTGTTCAGATCTTTTGGATCTATACATATACGGAGCTCGCCAGAGGGCTTCTTTACACAGACCATGGAGCTGACCCATGGCGTGGGCTCCGTGACCTTGGATAGGACCCCTTGGTCCTGAAGAATCTGCAGTTGTGCCTTGAGGCGGTCTTTGAGAGGCGCAGGAACCCTGCGAGGTGCGTGAACGACAGGGATGGCGTCCGGTCTGAGTCGAATCTTGTACGTGTGTGGCAATGTCCCCATGCCTTCAAAAACCTCCTGGTTGTGAGCGAGGAGGGAATGGAGATTCGCGTGGAACTCAGCATCCGGGAAGTCGGATATCTCATCTGGAGAGAGAGACATGATGCGCTGTACCAGGTGAAGGACCTTACACGCTTGTGCGCCCAGTAACGAGTCCTTTGATGAGCCCACAACTTCGAAGGGGAGTGTGGCCGTGTACCTCTTGTGAGTCACCTGTAGCTGGCAAGATCCTATGGACGGGATAACGTTCCCGTTATAGTCAACCATCTTAAGCCGGGATGGTGTGATGGGTGGTTTGACCTTCATGGCCTGGACTGCAGAGTAAGCAATCAGGTTGGCGGATGCGCCGGTGTCCAGACGGAAGGCGACGCGCGATCGGTTGACCGTCAGGGTGGCACACCACTCATCGTCTGGATTGATGGCATTGACCTTGTTGACATCAATGACGGCAACTCGGAAGTCATCCTGGTCATCTGCATCACTTAATTGGAAGTCTTGATGCGTGGGCTGGACGGTCCTGACTCGTGTGCGAGGTTGTCGAGGATGCGCCGGATCCATGGGTTGAGCCGCACGACAGCGGGCTGCGTAGTGGCCTATCATGGCACATCTGTTGCACTGTCGGTATTTTGCAGGACATTGCCCTTTTAAGTGTAGACCTCCACAATTTCTGCACGTCATGACGTCACGGCGTTCGTTGCGCCACTGCGCATGCGCAGTGCGATCTTGCGGTGGGCGCGCCTGCGCAGTGCGTCCCTCGTTGTGGCCGTTATTTTTGGCGCGCACCTGCGCGGGAGACCGCGAAAAGCGCGGGAAGCGGCCGCTGTCGTCCGGGCCGTGGGGCGGGAAGAAATCGACGGCCTGGATGCGTTCAACGTCGTGGGCGGCCTGGCTTGCCGATTCGACGGCTGGGGACCCCCTCCGTGCCAACTCGGACGCCTGAAATCGGGCAAAACGGCAGGTAGCATTTTCATGGAGGACACAGGCTTCCACAGCAGACGCTAAGGTGAGGCTCTTTATTTTAAGAAGCTGCTGGCGTAGGCCACTAGAGGCAACGCCAAAAACAATCTGGTCCCTGATCATGGACTCTGTAGTGGTGCCGTAACCGCAGGACTGCGCTAGAATCCGGAGGTGCGTCAAAAAGGGTTGAAAAAGCTCCTCCTTACCTTGCAGGCGTTGCTGAAAGATGTATCTTTCAAAAGTTTCGTTTACTTCAGTTTGAAAGTGCTGGTCCAGTTTGAGGATGACCGTGTCATATTTGGCCTGGTTTTCGCCTTCTTCGAACACCAGTGAATTAAAGACATCGTTCGGGTGGGGGCCTGCGTAGAAGAGGAGCATTGCAATCTTCGAATCATCCGAGGCATTCTGTTTTTCGGTGGCACGGATGTACAGGTCAAATCGCTGCCTGTAGAGCTTCCAGTTGGTGCCTAGGTTCCCCGTGGCTTGCATCGGCTGCGGTTTGCCGGTGTGGTCCATGTCCAGAATGGCAGGTTAGTAGGCAGGTATCGATCCACTCCTGTACCATGTGGTGTTGGGTGTTCTGACACACAGATGAGCCAACACAGTTGCATATGGTACAACACTTCTTTATTTAAACTCACTATTTACAACTTGGTCTTTGCACTCTGCACGTGGGGGGCTCCCTGCTTGTGGTGTTTCATCAGCTCTTTCTGTTCCCTTCTCCCCAGACCTACTGACCTCCAGGTGTCGTGCTCGTGCTTTTTATGTGGTTGGTGTTCTTGTCTGTGATTGGTTGTGGTGTTGTGTACTCTGATTTGCCTGTTAGTGTGTCCATCATGATGTGTGTGTTTGAATATCATGACACTTAGGGGGGAGGGGGAGCAGCCCCAAGTCGTGGTCCACATTGCCACCAACGACATAGGTAGGAAAGGGGACAAGGATGTCAGGCAGGCTTTCAGGGAGCTAGGATGGAAGCTCAGAACTAGAACAAACAGAGTTGTTATCTCTGGGTTGTTGCCCGTGCCACGTGATAGTGAGATGAGGAATAGGGAGAGAGAGCATTTAAACACGTGGCTACAGGGATGGTGCAGGCGGGAGGGTTTCAGATTTTTGGATAACTGGGGCTCTTTCTGGGGAAGGTGGGACCTCTACAGACAGGATGGTCTACATCTGAACCTGAGGGGCACAAATATCCTGGGGGGGAGATTTGTTAGTGCTCTTTGGGGGGGTTTAAACTAATGCAGCAGGGGCATGGGAACCTGGATTGTAGTTTTAGGGTAAGGGAGAATGAGAGTATAGAGGTCAGGAGCACAGATTTGACGTCGCAGGAGGGGGCCAGCGTTCAGGTAGGTGGTTTGAAGTGTGTCTACTTCAATGCCAGGAGTATACGAAACAAGGTAGGGGAACTGGCAGCGTGGGTTGGTACCTGGGACTTCGATGTTGTGGCCATTTCGGAGACATGGATAGAGCAGGGACAGGAATGGATGTTGCAGGTTCCGGGGTTTAGGTGTTTTAGTAAGCTCAGAGAAGGAGGCAAAAGAGGGGGAGGTGTGGCGCTGCTAGTCAAGAGCAGTATTACGGTGGCGGAGAGGATGCTAGATGGGGACTCTTCTTCCGAGGTAGTATTGGCTGAAGTTAGAAACAGGAAAGGAGAGGTCACCCTGTTGGGAGTTTTTTATAGGCCTCCTAATAGTTCTAGGGATGTAGAGGAAAGGATGGCGAAGATGATTCTGGATATGAGCGAAAGTAACAGGGTAGTTATTATGGGAGACTTTAACTTTCCAAATATTGACTGGAAAAGATATAGTTCGAGTACAATAGATGGGTCGTTTTTTGTACAGTGTGTGCAGGAGGGTTTCCTGAAACAATATGTTGACAGGCCAACAAGAGGCGAGGCCACGTTGGATTTGGTTTTGGGTAATGAACCAGGCCAGGTGTTGGATTTGGAGGTAGGAGAGCACTTTGGGGACAGTGACCACAATTCGGTGACGTTTACGTTAATGATGGAAAGGGATAAGTATACACCGCAGGGCAAGAGTTATAGCTGGGGGAAGGGCAATTATGATGCCATTAGACGTGACTTGGGGGGGATAAGGTGGAGAAGTAGGCTGCAAGTGTTGGGCACACTGGATAAGTGGGGCTTGTTCAAGGATCAGCTACTGCGTGTTCTTGATAAGTATGTACCGGTCAGACAGGGAGGAAGGCGTCGAGTGAGGGAACCGTGGTTTACCAGGGAAGTGGAATCTCTTGTTAAGAGGAAGAAGGAGGCCTATGTGAAGATGAAGTGTGAAGTTTCGGTTGGGGCGATGGATAGTTACAAGGTAGCGAGGAAGGATCTAAAGAGAGAGCTAAGACGAGCAAGGAGGGGACATGAGAAGTATTTGGCAGGAAGGATCAAGGAAAACCCAAAAGCTTTCTATAGGTATGTCAGGAATAAGCGAATGACTAGGGAAAGAGTAGGACCAGTCAAGGACAGGGATGGGAAATTGTGTGTGGAGTCTGAAGAGATAGGCGAGATACTAAATGAATATTTTTCGTCAGTATTCACTCAGGAAAAAGATAATGTTGTGGAGGAGAATGCTGAGCCCCAGGCTAATAGAATAGATGGCATTGAGGTACGTAGGGAAGAGGTGTTGGCAATTCTGGACAGGCTGAAAATAGATAAGTCCCCGGGACCTGATGGGATTTATCCTAGGATTCTATGGGAGGCCAGGGAAGAGATTGCTGGACCTTTGGCTTTGATTTTTATGTCATCATTGGCTACAGGAATAGTGCCAGAGGACTGGAGGACAGCAAATGTGGTCCCTTTGTTCAAAAAGGGGAGCAGAGACAACCCCGGCAACTATAGACCGGTGAGCCTCACGTCTGTAGTGGGTAAAGTCTTGGAGGGGATTATAAGGGACAAGATTTATAATCATCTAGATAGGAATGATATGATCAGGGATAGTCAGCATGGCTTTGTGAAGGGTAGGTCATGCCTCACAAACCTTATTGAGTTCTTTGAGAAGGTGACTGAACAGGTAGACGAGGGTAGAGCAGTTGATGTGGTGTATATGGATTTCAGCAAAGCGTTTGATAAGGTTCCCCACGGTAGGCTATTGCAAAAAATACGGAGGCTGGGGATTAAGGGTGATTTAGAGATGTGGATCAGAAATTGGCTAGCTGAAAGAAGACAGAGGGTGGTGGTTGATGGGAAATGTTCAGAATGGAGTACAGTCACAAGTGGAGTACCACAAGGATCTGTTCTGGGGCCGTTGCTGTTTGTCATTTTTATCAATGACCTCGAGGAAGGCACAGAAGGGTGGGTGAGTAAATTTGCAGATGATACTAAAGTCGGTGGTGTTGTCGATAGTGTGGAAGGATGTAGCAGGTTACAGAGGGATATAGATAAGCTGCAGAGCTGGGCTGAGAGGTGGCAAATGGAGTTTAATGTAGAGAAGTGTGAGGTGATTCACTTTGGAAGGAATAACAGGAATGCGGAATATTTGGCTAATGGTAAAGTTCTTGAAAGTGTGGCTGAGCAGAGGGATCTAGGTGTCCATGTACATAGATCCCTGAAAGTTGCCACCCAGGTTGATAGGGTTGTGAAGAAGGCCTATGGAGTGTTGGCCTTTATTGGTAGAGGGATTGAGTTCCGGAGTCGGGAGGTCATGTTGCAGCTGTACAGAACTCTGGTCCGGCCGCATTTGGAGTATTGCGTACAGTTCTGGTCACCGCATTATAGGAAGGACGTGGAGGCTTTGGAGCGGGTGCAGAGGAGATTTACCCGGATGTTGCCTGGTATGGAGGGAAAATCTTATGAGGAAAGGCTGACGGACTTGAGGTTGTTTTCGTTGGAGAGAAGAAGGTTAAGAGGAGACTTAATAGAGGCATACAAAATGATCAGGGGGTTGGATAGGGTGGACAGTGAGAGCCTTCTCCCGCGGATGGATATGGCTGGCACGAGGGGACATAACTTTAAACTGAGGGGTAATAGATATAGGACAGAGGTCAGAGGTAGGTTCTTTACGCAAAGAGTAGTGAGGCCGTGGAATGCCCTACCTGCTACAGTAGTGAACTCGCCAACATTGAGGGCATTTAAAAGTTTATTGGATAAACATATGGATGATAATGGCATAGTGTAGGTTAGATGGCTTTTGTTTCGGTGCAACATCGTGGGCCGAAGGGCCTGTACTGCGCTGTATTGTTCTATGTTCTATGTTCTATATAAGCAAATTGAACTACAGGCATATATCTCTGTAACAATAAACTACATTTTATTTTTCAAGATTGGATGAGAAAAAATAATTGCATCACTGCTCATTTTTAATGGCTAAGTGCTCCACCATGAGCAACCTCAAGGGATTTCAGTTCTTGTAGTAGCCAAGATAAACCTCTGTGAAAAAAAATTCTGCTGCCGGCCCGATCCCCTGTTGATCTCTAAAAATGCTTTGTATATTTCTTACCAGGTGGAGGATCACAACATAATTTTCATATTTATCAAGCCTCCCCCCCAACAATATAGATTCTTCATAAAACTGCAAAATACATTCCAAAGCATTTCAAATTGGAATTACAGGAAATGGGATAACATTCAACTTTTCTTCATGCAGCATGTTGCACCCTGAGATGCCTCTTCACAATTGCAGTGCATATGATATATAGAATATACATTCCTTGTCAAGCAGACAGGCCAAGAGATTATACCCATTTTCCAGCTCCTCAGTATACTATGGCAAGCAGGCCTTAAATTATGGCCTTTCCCCATTGAGCCTTTTGACATATCCCCAAGCTTAGTCCTGTACCTTGGAATGTGCCAGTCTGCAACATTTGCGCACTGGAAGACGAATAAGTTTCATGCAGACACCAGAATGTCTTTCCCTAATGCTCAAATATGATAGATGAAAGCCTACCTCAGACTTTTAGAAACTCAACACTGAATCTTTGAGTGGGAAATAATCCTAAAATCTTCAAATGTGATCTGCCATATTTCATCAAAGTTAAATTTTATAAAAATTACCGCAATAAAGATCAATAGTGCAAATGATAAAAGCAAATCCACTAGCATTAGTATAATGGTATATTTCTCACCATTTATAATCACTAATGATAGCAACACAGTTATTGGGCATATGACATATGCTTGGTACAATCAGATTCATTTCACAGTTAAAATCTACCTGCAGTTAAACACTTCATATTTATTAATGCTTCCTTCCCTCTTGAAATGTCTGCGTTGGGCAGTATTATTGCAAATCCCATTTTATCAACAATGTGATAGGTCGTCACAAGTACATTAAACAGGCATTAATGGAACCATTTATCCTGCATCTTAGAAATTGCCATCTGTTTTTATTGAACTTGAATATGTTCTCATTTTATAGACCCCATTGATGCAGCCCGTATCAGCAAACCATGATTTAAAATTGCTTTCGGCCACAGCTACAAGCATCATTTCTGTTTGAGGATCACAACCTAAAGGTGTACCAGGAAATAGTCAATATGTTTATAATTCCGAGTAGTCTTGATTTCCCTTTCTTATCAATTCCACAATCTGTTCTTGGGGGCAGTTGGACAGTGCCAACTACTGTCCTTGCATGGTCAAACCAAATATGTAAATATTGATTGCATTTCTCATAGTCTTAGGCCCATCCCTATGAATATGACTGCATAATTTGGTCAGGATAAGGTATTTTCAACTGAGAACACAAGATTAGGGTGCAATTAAGAAGGCTTTTGGAATACTATCCTTTATTATGAGATGAATTGAACATAAATGTAATGATGTTAAGTTTCAATTGGACAGGGCATTGGCGAGACCGCATCTCAAATACTGTTCTGGTCTCATTATTTAAGCAAGGATGTAAATGCATTGGAGGTGGTTCGGAGGAGGGACATTTGAACGAGCGGGTTGTCTCATGAGGAAAAGTTAGACAGACTGATCTTGTTTCCACAGGAATTAGAAGAGTGAGGGGTGACTTGATTGAAGTATTCAACACCCTGAATGGGCCCCCCAAAATACACCCCTTCCCCCGCTAAGCATGTTATGTGTTTGCCAAATGCCTCTCCTTCAGCCACCCCGTTGGTCCTCCCCTTGGCACTGCCAACTTGGCTCTGTGGGCGCCAAGGGTTATAGAGTTTTACAACACAGAAAGAGGCCGATCGTGTCTGTGCCGACCGAGAGCATAGCATCTAAACTAGAGAAAGCAAATTCTAGATCTACAGTCACTAAAAGGTATTCAATAAATACACTGAGCAAGACTGGACATATTGCACTGCAATAGCTATATTGTTGCAAGTTACAGCGTTTCTATAATTTATAAATGTTAAGTCAAAAAATTACCACTTGCTCAGAAGTATCAAGTTGAATACCCAAGTCACTTAATACACAAAATGCAGCAATAAATTTGTATCCACATGTATAAAATTTCTTCTTTGCCAGACATTTGCTGGCATAAGAAACAAATTGCAGTACCTCAACATTTTGCCATTTTCTAAACATTTGTCTCTAGAATTTAAGAAATTCTGTCCAAACCTTGGCATATTTAATTTCAGTTTTGATCAACATCAAATTACCCACGTGAATACATTTTACAGGACAATGGGAATTAGCAGCAATCAATGCTGGGAGTAGGCTGTAGAGTTCAGTTTCTGACTCTGGGTCCAATATAACCTGAACAATAAGAGCTCAGGCTACCCTGAAATATATGTATATAATTACGCAGATGCTGGCATTCAACATTCCATTGCCAGTGTTTTTGGATTGCTTTTTGGTCAAGTTATCTTTTCAGGTTTACTATGAACTTCCAAAAAATCACTTCTAGGCTTACAAGACAAAAACTCAAAAATTAATTATTTGTCAAATGAATAAATAAGACACAAAACTAGCAACAAAAATATCTCGATCTGTTCTGTGCAAATAGTTAATTCCCAACTGTTAGATCCCTATATGGTCCCAAAATAGTCCTGGTTTGGTATCTCGCCTCTTTCCCACTCCCCTCTCTTCTAACTAAGCTGAATTTGACAATCACTGCAAAAAAAAAACTTGGATGTTCAAGAAAATGCATGGAAGATGAGACATCTACATATAAAACATTCTTTTTGAATGTGCATTAAAAATAAATTTGTTAAAGGTATTTTGATCTCTTATATCTCTTATAGATGTAGAGGGGAAGCAAGGTAAAATGTTTCCCTCTGATGTGATGGAAACTGTTGATGAACCTCCCAGCTGGCAAATTCAATGATCTGTCAAATGAAGGTAAAAGTGTTCCTTTTAATGTGTTGGGACCTTTGAAGTGCTTTTTTCACAGTAAATCTCAATCCCCTTTAACTTTTTCAAGCCTCTGAACATGTTTAGAAGCTTAAAAACTTTGAACTACATTGTTTACATTCAATTTCATAGTGCATTATCTTTTGCAAGCCTCTTGATAGACAGGTCCAGGCTATTTCAAAAGAGGGTTTAGCATTGTTTGTTTTTATAGCTCACCCCTTGCCCCCCCCCCCCCCCCCACACACACACACACCTCGGAATTCAAGGAGCCAGGACCCCACTTACAATAATGCATGCTCCTGTAACCCTCAGCTGGGGGTTGGGGGTGAGAGCTGGTGAATTGGGCTTCCTGCCCGATGATTACATTCAAATGAATTTATCTGTGGAATTAACATGTTGACATAACCTCATAGGGGCCAGTGGACTGGACCGTGAGACTCGAAACTAGTTTGACACCCAGCGAGAATCTTGTTTTGGCTCTCACGTCCGATTCAATGGACCATCGTGATCCCGCCTGGGCCTAGCGGCCCCAGAGAATCATCCCCAGCATCTGTGGAGAGAGAAACAGAGTCTAAATGACCGTTCAACAGAACTGAAGTTGGCAAGGGGGCAGAGGAGGTGGGGCAGAATAAAAGAACAGGAATAGGTCAGGGCAAAGGGGACATTGATAAATGTGTCATGGACATAAGACAAAGGGGAGTGTTAAGAGTGCCATTAAGGGGTGAAGAACACTAATGGCGGCAGAAGGTAAGATTACGTATCTGGATCTGCAACAGCAAAAGTTAACATGATGTGTCACTTTCATATTACAAGATTCTTCTAAGCCACCTGAGTACACACCTTCCACATCAGGCATTAGTGGAGTGCCAACTGCTATATTTGCAAGTATACCTGTATTACTTTTCCTGTGGAAATCAGGCATTCACCTAACCAAGATGTACAGTGAAGGAGAGGACTGGATGTTCAAACTAAAATCAGTGTTGACAGCAGTAGAATCAATTTTGGCCAGTTTCTGTATCGGATAGTTGACCCATAATGCCAGTTTTAAGCTCAGGCAATAGTTTCAAGGTCTCAAATGATTTACTCCAATGTGTCAACTCCTACACAATACATTTAAGAAAATTTATTGTCTTCGTGCAAGAAATGTAGGACAAAATATTTAACAATGTTAATACTTTTTTATGTGTTACCCTTGTATGAAAGGTAGATTATCATCTTATAGAATATGATTCGTCTGTATATAATATGAATAGATAGATCTTCATCATCTGTATGTGTATTATAAGTTATATGTTTTACTGTAGTAGCTTTAGCATCTGACCAGTAGGTGGTGAGACTATGCAGGCACGTGACCCGGACGCACCGAGCGCGATTCTCCGAAATGGAGACAGAGTGAATGGCGCTGTCGCGTTTCACGATGGCGCGAAACGGCCGCGGGCACGATCAATTCAGGCCCCGAAAAGGGGCCAGCAGCGGGCTGCGGGAAATGTGGTGGGCGTGGCGCCAGAGCAGCAGCATCATCGCGCGACGCCAGGCTGATGCCGCGCCGCGTCATTTAGAGTGCGCGATCCATGCACAGGACCCGAACGGTCGATATGGCTGAGCCCCGCCGTGCCGCTCCCAGGTCCAGGGACAGTGATCTGGAGACACTGTTGGACGCCATAGAAGAGCGCAGGGCCATCTTGTGCCTAAGACGTGGGCACCGGCACCAGCTAGCACTGTGAGGCGTGGCTGGCGCTATGGGGCACAACCCCCCTGTCTGGAGACCAGTGCCGCAAGAAGCTTCACAACCTCACGAGGGTTCACTTGGGCCACACCCCACCCCTCCACCCCCAATCCCCCCCCATCACATATCGCGCCCCCCCTGCCCACTCAGAGGGGGTGGGGGGAGTTGGGGACACCACATTGTACCCGACCCACATGGGCAACACCCCCCCCTGAGAGCTACCATGGCGTAGTGCCCAGGGTCCCCCACCCAGTCATAATGGTGACAATATCTGCGCGTCTTGATGCTGACCACCTAACCCCCCACCCCCGCAGGACAAGGCTGCTCACAATCTTCGTGAGCGTTCAAGAACCGGAGGGGGATCACCTGTGCTGCACCCCCTCACCGTCCATGAGCAGCGGGCTCTGGACCTCGCTGGGGGAGCCGCCACCCGGGAGGTAGGTCGGAGGCGCAGGAACAAGTGAGACTCCCCTGCCTGGCTACACCCCCTCAGCCCATCACCTCCCCAACCCCCCTCACACTGCACCCCATACCATTGCCCCCAAGCCTCGCCCCTTTCAGCCCACCCCCCCACCCCCTAACCCGCACCCTGACACAGCACCCCCTCACAATGCCCCTTCCACCCCCTAATGCCCCCCATGACACCGTGTGGTAAATCACTGTTGCACCTCTATTAGGTGATGTATGGTAGGACCTGTACTACAGGTACGTTGGTAGTCCCTGCCTGCTGGCTCCACTCAGGAGGCGGAGTATAAATATGTGTGTCCTCCAGGCTGCAGCCATTTCACCAGCTGCTGTTGGAGGCCACACATCTGAGAGCAATAAAGCCTCAGTTGTACCCAACTCAAGTCTTTGTGCAATTGATCGTGCATCAATTTGTTGCTCTAAGATTTTCAAAAGATGGACCTTCGTATTAAACCGGATCGCCTGCAGCTGGATCCGCATTCAAGCGACGCCAAAAAGGACTTTCAACACTGGCTAGCTTGCTTCGAGGCGTACATCAACCGGTGTCCACCCCTGTCTCGGAGGCTCAGAAGATACAGATCCTGTACTCAAGGTTGAGCTCCAGCGTCTTTCCACTATTCCAGGATGCGCCGAACTACGCCGAAGCCATGACGCTTCTCAAGGAGAATTACGCTCAGAAGACAAACACGCTCTTCGCCAGGCACATACTCGCCACTCGCTCTCAACTCCCTGGTGAGTCCATAGAAGACTTCTGGTGGGCCCTAATTCCACTCGTCCGGGACTGTGACTGTCAGGTCGTTACGGCCACTGAACATTCAAACCTCCTTATGCGGGACGCGTTTGTTACGGGGATTGGGTCGGACCTCATACGCCAGCGACTGTTAGAGGGGGCCACGCTCGACCTAGCGGAGACAAAGAAACTAGCGCTCTCCATGTTAAGTAAACACTTACCTGGTCCCGTTTCTGTTCCTCTTTGCTGTTGTATTTTTTTAAAGTTTATTTTTTAAGGCGGGAACAGGAAGTTCGACCCGCGGACTTCTGGGAAGTGGCGTGCAGGGGTTGCCGGTAGGTGAGTATTTAGGTTTAAAATAACTTACCTTGCAGGGACAATCACTTGGAGTTTCAGCAGGAGCGGAGTACAGAGGCTGCTGCTGGGTGAGTATTTAAATTTAGAATAACTTACCTTGCAGGAACAGCTCTTGGAGTTTCAGCGGGAGCGGAGTGCGGGGGCTGCTGGTGGGTGAGTATTTAAGTAAACACTTACCTGGTCCCGTTTCTGTTCCTCTTTGCTGTTGTATTTTTTTAAAGTTTATTTTTTAAGGCGGGAACAGGAAGTTCGACCCGCGGACTTCTGGGAAGTCCCTCACCAATAAATTCTGGTGGAGAGGAAACCCGAGACACTACACGTGTAGTGTCTCCCACCCGCCCTCCTCCTCTAACCTAATAATAAAACCCATTGGTGTGAGGTAAGTACCATATTGTATTATTATTATTATTTTTTTTAATTTAATTTAGTTATTAGCCCTAACTTGGTTGAAGTTAGAGGGATGGCAGGGAAGGGAGTGCAATGTTCCTCCTGCAGGATGTTTGAGGTGAGGGATGCCGTTAGTGTCCCTGCTGATTTTACCTGCAGGAAGTGCTGCCATCTCCAGCTCCTCCAAGACCGAGTTAGGGAACTGGAGCTGGAGTTGGAAGAACTTTGGATCATTCGGGAGGCAGAGGGGATCATAGATAGCAGCTTCAGGGAATTAGTTACACGAAAGATTGGAGATAGATGGGTAACTGTAAGAGGGACTGGGAAGAAGCAGTCAGTGCAGGGATCCCCTGCGGTCGTTCCCCTGAGAAACAAGTATACCGCTTTGGATACTTGTGGGGGGGGGGACTTACCAGGGGGAAGCCATGGGGTACGGGCCTCTGGCACGGAGTCTGTCCCTGTTGCTCAGAAGGGAAGGGGGGAGAGGAGCAGAGCATTAGTAATTGGGGACTCGATAGTCAGGGGCACAGATAGGAGATTTTGTGGGAGCGTGAGAGACTCACGTTTGGTATGTTGCCTCCCAGGTGCAAGGGTACGTGATGTCTCGGATCGTGTTTTCCGGGTCCTTAAGGGGGAGGGGGAGCAGCCCCAAGTCGTGGTCCACATTGGCACTAACGACATAGGTAGGAAAGGGGACAAGGATGTCAGGCAGGCTTTCAGGGAGCTAGGATGGAAGCTCAGAACTAGAACAAACAGAGTTGTTATCTCTGGGTTGTTGCCCGTGCCACGTGATAATGAGATGAGGAATAGGGAGAGAGAGCAATTAAACACGTGGCTACAGGGATGGTGCAGGCGGGAGGGATTCAGATTTCTGGATAACTGGGGCTCTTTCTGGGGAAGGTGGGACCTCTACAGACAGGATGGTCTACATCTGAACCTGAGGGGCACAAATATCCTGGGGGGGAGATTTGTTAGTGCTCTTTGGGGGGGTTTAAACTAATGCAGCAGGGGCATGGGAACCTGGATTGTAGTTTTAGGGTACGAGAGAATGAGAGTATAGAGGTCAGGAGCACAGATTTGACGTCGCAGGAGGGGGCGAGTGTTCAGGTAGGTGGTTTGAAGTGTGTCTACTTCAATGCCAGGAGTATACGAAATAAGGCAGGGGAACTGGCAGCATGGGTTGGTACCTGGGACTTCGATGTTGTGACCATTTCGGAGACATGGATAGAGCAGGGACAGGAATGGATGTTGCAGGTTCCGGGTTTAGGTGTTTTTGTAAGCTCAGAGAAGGAGGCAAAAGAGGGGGAGGTGTGGCGCTGCTAGTCAAGAGCAGTATTACGGTGGCGGAGAGGATGCTAGATCGGGGACTCATCTTCCGAGGTAGTATGGGCTGAGGTTAGAAACAGGAAAGGAGAGGTCACCCTGTTGGGAGTTTTCTATAGGCCTCCAAATAGTTCTAGGGATGTAGAGGAAAGGATGGCGAGGATGATCCTGGATAAGAGCGAAAGTAACATGGTAGTTATTATGGGAGACTTTAACTTTCCAAATATTGACTGGAAAATATATAGTTCGAGTACATTAGATGGGTCGTTTTTTGTACAGTGTGTGCAGGAGGGTTTCCTGACACAATATGTTGACAGGCCAACAAGAGGCGAGGCCACGTTGGATTTGGTTTTGGGTAATGAACCTGGCCAGGTGTTGGATTTGGAGGTAGGAGAGCACTTTGGGGACAGTGACCACAATTCGGTGACGTTTACATTAGTGATGGAAAGGGATAAGTATACACCGCAGGGCAAGAGTTATAGCTGGGGGAAGGGCAATTATGATGCCATTAGATGTGACTTGGGGGGGATATGTTGGAGAAGTAGGCTGCAAGTGTTGGGCACACTGGATAAGTGGAGCTTGTTCAAGGATCAGCTACTGCGTGTTCTTGATAAGTACGTACCGGTCAGGCAGGGAGGAAGGTGTAGAGCGAGGGAGCCATGGTTTACCAAAGAAGTGGAATTCTTGTTAAGAGGAAGAAGGAGGCCTATGTGAAATTGAGGTGTGAAGTTTCAGTTGGGGCGATGGATAGTTACAAGGTAGCGAGGAAGGATCTAAAGAGAGAGCTAAGACGAGCAAGGAGGGGACATGAGAAGTATTTGGCAGGTAGGATCAAGGAAAACCCAAAAGCTTTCTATAGGTATGTCAGGAATAAGCGAATGACTAGGGTAAGTGTAGGACCAGTCAAGGACAGGGATGGGAAGTTGTGTGTGGAGTCTGAAGAGATAGGCGAGATACTAAATGAATATTTTTCGTCAGTATTCACTCAGGAAAAAGAGAATGTTGTGGAGGAGAATGCTGAGACCCAGGCTATTAGAATAGATGGCATTGAGGTACGTAGGGAAGAGGTGTTGGCAATTCTGGACAGGCTGAAATTGATAAGTCCCCGGGGCCTGATGGGATTTATCCTAGGATTCTCTGGGAGGCCAGGGAAGAGATTGCTGGACCTTTGGCTTTGATTTTTATGTCAACATTGGCTACAGGAATAGTGCCAGAGGACTGGAGGATAGCAAATGTGGTCCCTTTGTTCAAAAAGGGGAGCAGAGACAACCCCGGCAACTATAGACCGGTGAGCCTCACGTCTGTAGTGGGTAAAGTCTTGGAGGGGATTATAAGAGACAAGATTTATAATCATCTAGATAGAAATAATATGATCAGGGATAGTCAGCATGGCTTTGTGAAGGGTCGGTCATGCCTCACAAACCTTATCGAGTTCTTTGAGAAGGTGACTGAACAGGTAGACGAGGGTAGAGCAGTTGATGTGGTGTATATGGATTTCAGTAAAGCGTTTGATAAGGTTCCCCACGGTAGGCTATTGCAGAAAATACGGAGGCTGGGGATTGAGGGTGATTTAGAGATGTGGATCAGAAATTGGCTAGCTGAAAGAAGACAGAGGGTGGTGGTTGATGGGAAATGTTCAGAATGGAGTTCAGTTACAAGTGGCGTACCGCAAGGATCTGTTCTGGGGCCGTTGCTGTTTGTCATTTTTATCAATGACCTAGAGGAAGGCGCAGAAGGGTGGGTGAGTAAATTTGCAGACGACACTAAAGTCGGTGGTGTTGTCGACAGTGTGGAAGGATGTAGCAGGTTACAGAGGGACATAGATAAGCTGCAGAGCTGGGCTGAGAGGTGGCAAATGGAGTTTAATGTAGAGAAGTGTGAGGTGGTTCACTTTGGAAGGAATAACAGGAATGCGGAATATTTGGCTAGTGGTAAAGTTCTTGGAAGTGTGGATGAGCAGAGGGATCTAGGTGTCCATGTACATAGATCCCTGAAAGTTGCCAACCAGGTTGATAGGGTTGTGAAGAAGGCCTATGGAGTGTTGGCCTTTATTGGTAGAGGGATTGAGTTCTGGAGTCAGGAGGTCATGTTGCAGCTGTACAAAACTCTGGTACGGCCGCATTTGGAGTATTGCGTACAGTTCTGGTCACCGCATTATAGGAAGGACGTGGAGGCTTTGGAGCGGGTGCAGAGGAGATTTACCAGGATGTTGCCTGGTATGGAGGGAAAATCTTATGAGGAAAGGCTGATGGACTTGAGGTTGTTTTCATTAGAGAGAAGAAGGTTAAGAGGAGACTTAATAGAGGCATACAAAATGATCAGGGGGTTAGATAGGGTGGACAGTGAGAGCCTTCTCCCGCGGATGGAAATGGCTGGCACGAGGGGACATAGCTTTAAACTGAGGGGCAATAGATATAGGACAGAGGTCAGAGGTAGGTTCTTTACGCAAAGAGTGGTGAGGCCGTGGAATGCCCTACCTACAACAGTAGTGAACTCGCCAACATTGAGGGCATTTAAAAGTTTATTGGATAAGCATATGGATGATAATGGCTTAGTGTAGGTTAGATGGCTTTTGTGTCGGTGCAACATCGTGGGCCGAAGGGCCTGTACTGCGCTGTTTCGTTTTATGTCCTATGTTCTATGACGGTCGCCTCGCGCAACGTTCAGGCCTACACCCCCAGCCGCGCGGTCCACCCCTCCTAAGCATCGTGGACCCCACTGACGGCCGCCCCAGCAGAGGCCTTACCTAGCCAATACGCCTGCGCCATGCATCAGCCAGCAAACCCCGGGGGACCCTGATGTTATTTCTACGGCCAGCAGACACACTCCCGCCAACGCTGCCCAGCCCGCGCTGCCTTTGTAAAGCTTGCGGCAAGAAGGGGCACTTCGCTACGGTGTGCCAGGCCCGTGCAGTCGCCGCTATCGCCCCCACCCTCCTCGTTTACGGACAATGGGTGCCGCCATCTTCACCTCCCCGGACCACACGTGGCCAGTGGGCGCCGCCAACTACTCCCCCTCAGAGCACGCGTGGCCAGTGGGCGCCACCATCTTCTCTCTCTCAGACCAAGCGCGGACAGTGGGCGCCGCCATCTTCACCTCCGAGCTACACGTGTGGCCCATGGGCGCCGCTATCGTGTAAAACCCCCGCCACTTGCGGCCTATGGGCGCCGCCATTTTGTACTCCTCTAGATCTTCAGCCGACATTTTGTCCTCCTCGAGATCTTCAGGCGCCGCCATCTTGTCTCCCCCATGGCACATGGGCATCGCCAGTGTTCCAGGACCAGGGGCCCCTGGGCTCCCCGTCATCATACACCAGTGACGACCCACCACGACTCGCCTCAGTGACCATCGACCAGTCTCGTCCGCCCAACCTGGCCACTGCATCGACCAGCGTTAAAATCAACGGACACATGACCTCTTGCCTGCTAGACTCCGGAAGCACCGAAAGCTTCAACCACCTGGTTACAGTAAGGCGCTGCTCCCTTGCGGCACACCCCGCCAACCAAAGAATCGCCCTGGCCTCCGGATCCCATTCCGTGGCGATCCGGGGGTACTGCATGGTCACACTCACGGTCCAGGGCATAGAATTTAGCGGCTTCTGCCTCTACGTCCTCCCTAACCTCTGCGCTGCCCTACTCCTCGGCCTGGACTTCCAGTGCAACCTCCAAATCCTAATCCTGAAATTCGGCAGGCCCCTACTACCCCTCAATGTGTGCGGCCTCGCGACTCTAAAGGTCGATCCTCCTTCCCTCTTCACAAATCCAACCTCGGATTGCAAACCCGTCGCCACCAGGAGCAGACGGTACAGCTCCCAGGACAGGACCTTCATCAGGTCCGAGGTCCAGCGACTGCTTCGGGAAGCCATCATCGAGGCCAGCAACAGCCCCTGGAGATCCCAAGTGGTAGTAGTTAAAACTGGGGAGAAACACAGAATGGTCGTGGACTGCAGCCAGATCATCAACCGGTACACGCAGCTCGACACGTACCCCCTCCCACGCATATCTGACATGGTTAACCAGATTGCACAGTACCGGGTCTTCTCAACGGTAGACCTCAAATCCGACTACCACCAGCTCCCCATTCGTAAATCGGACCGTCCATACACTGCCTTCGAGGCAGACAGCCACCTCTATCACTTCCTCAGGGTTCCCTTCGGCGGCACCAACGGGGACTCGGTCTTGCAAAGGGCGATGGACCGAATGGTTGACCGGTACAGTTTGCGGGCCACCTTTCCGTACCTAGATAACGTCACTATCTCCGGCCATAATCAGCAGGACCATGACGCCAATCTTGCCAAATTTCTCCGTACTGCCATTCTCCTAAACCTCACCTACAACAAGGAGAAGTGAGTGTTTAGCATGACCCGCTTAGCCATCCTCGGCTATGTGGTCCAGAACAGAGTTCTGGGGCCGATCCCGACCGCATGCGCCTCTTCATGGAGCTCCCCCTCCCTCACTGCCCCAAGCACTCAAACGCTGCCTGGGTTCTTCTCGTACTACGCTCAGTGGGTTCCAAACTATGCGGACAAGGCCCGCCCACTCATACAGTCAACCCATTTTCTCCTGACGGCCGAGGCACACCAGGCCTTCGCCCGGATCAGAGCCGATATCGCCAAGGCCGGGATGCATGCAGCAGATGAGACGCTGCCCTTTCAAGTAGAGAGCGACGCATCAGACTTCGCCCTAGCCGCCACCCTCAATCAGGCAGGCAGACCCGTGGCATCCGCGTCCAGGAGCAGGGAGTGGTGCCGGTCATGGCTGCCACCCAGGCCGACACCGCAAGGGCGGCGTCCGCGGTGGAGGCAATGGGGGCAACGGTTTCAGCCTTGGGTCAGGTTCTGCAAGGCGGGGGCTTCATGTGCACGCGTCATCAATGGCCCAAGACAGGGCTGCCCTCTCACAGGCAGCCATGTCCCAGAGCCAGCTGGACATTGCCGCCGCGCTCCGGGATCTGGCCTAGTCGCAGCAGGCCATGGCCCTGTCCCAGCAGGCCATTGCTGAGAGCATCGGCGGCCTTGCCCATGTGCTGGATGGCATCGCAGAATCCCAGCGGTAGGTTGCGCTGTCCCTGACAGGGATAGCGAACTCCCTGAGCTCCATCGCTGGGAACGTTCAGACCCTGGTCGATTCCACAGCGGGCCTCTAGGACTGGCAGTGTCAGGTGTCGATGGTGCCACGGCGCTTGTCTCCGAGGCACCACTGTCCCATAGTGAGGCCCGGGGGCCAGCGGGCTCCCCGAGGGAGAAGGAGGTTCTGGTGCCCGTCCCGGTTACTCCAGCAAAGGAGGGCCGGGAACACTCGGGCTCCCCCAGTTCCGTCCCTGGTGCATCTGGTGGGCAGCGGGCAGAGCAGGGTGGACCACACCACCAAGTACGCCCGCCGAGCAGCCTCGTCCATCCAAGCCGGGTCGCCCCAGGAAACGCACGCCGGTGGGGATCAACGTCACAGGGCAGGAGTCTCAGCAGGCCGCCTCCACTCCTGTTGTACCATCTGGGGAAACACCAAGAGGTAGTGGTAGGGCACGTAAGGCAAAGAAGTTCGATACGTAGTAAGTTGGCACGGGAGCAGGGCACAGCTTAGTTGTAGGGGCTAGGGCACTTGAATGTGAATGTCATGATTAAAGTCCCTGCTACACCGAACCTAGATGCCTCTGTGCTATGTCCCGTGCCTGAGGGGTCGTGAGGGGGACCAAGTGACGCTGGAGGTCGAAGTTCTGTACAACGGTGAGGCCGGGTGTGTGTTTCTCACCCCCCCCCCACACCCCGTCGCCCTCGGAACACCAACGCCAGCTGCGCCACATGGCCTTGTGAGGGATTGTCCATGACACATACAGGGACCACCGAGGTGGAGGGTTCAGCTATGACCATGACATTGTCAGACATTGTCTAGCGATCTGGAGCACACAGCTCAGGGTTGTCATCATTCAACATGGCACTGATCACACCCGCTGACACAAGCAACTGTGTTAAAACATTCACGATGTGCCGCAGGTGTAAGGTGGTGTGAAAGTGGTGGTATGGGCGGTAGGGTTGAGCGATGGTGCGGGAAGTGGGGGGTGCTGGGTCCTGTGGTTGTGCGTGATCCGTGGTGCAAGTGCCTAGCTCAGCGATGCCCTCCCCCTAGTTAGTGAAACGTGCGCCGATCAACGCCTTGCGTGCTCGCTCTCCTAGCCGGTGTCGTCGTGCACCCTCACGGCCATATCACTAAGAAACTACAGAGCTACTCTCATAAGTGACTGCTGCACACTCCACACCAACACCTTCTGCCTGACCACACGGTGGGGCGCGATTCTCCCATGCCGTGCCGTATGGGAGAATCGCGATTCCCGCCATCTTTACCCGCGGCGCAAGCAGATTTAATTTCTCAAGGCACGGGGGGACCTATCCTCCGATCTGGAGACTAAGCGCCGACTACGGAGTGAAAACCGAAGTGTTTTACTCCGGCGTCGGAGGCCGTTCCCAGACCCCGATTCACACTCCCCCGGGGGGCTAGGAGCGGTGCCCTGTCATTTACGCGCGGCAGGCCTTGGTGCTGCGTAAAAGCAGCGCCGTGTAAATGACAGGGCCGGTGCCGTGTAAATGACGTCAACCGTGCATGCACGGGATAACCGGCACCAACCCGCGCATGCGCGGTTGACGTCCTCCCCGCGGCCGCCCCGCAAGGTGATGGCGGATCGATCTTGCGGGGCAGTGGAGGAAAGGAGGTCCTGCTTCAGAAAGGCCTGCCCGCCGATTGGTGGGCACCGATCGCGGGTCAGACCCCTTTTGAGAACCCCCCAGTGCAGGAACCCCCCTCGCCCCCCCCACAGGCCGCCCCCCCCCCCCCCCCCCCCGCCCCCCAGCGTTCCCGCGGTGTTCACGCCGGCAGTGACCAGGTGTGGATGGCACCGGCGTGAAGCCGTCGTTTTGGGCGGGCCGCCAGAGAATATCGGGAGAGCGGAGAATCACCATTTTGGGGGTCCCGGGCGATTCTCTGGCCTGCGCCGCGCAGACCGCCGCGGTGGGGCCGTTCTCGCCGCTGGGGTGAATCGCGCGGGAGGGCGTCGGACCCGCGTCGCAGGTAGGACACACCATTTCTCGCTGCTCCCGGTGCAGCAATCCTGGTCAAGTGTCTCTCACAACTCGATGTCAATACCAAAACGCCTAACGGAAGTCTTCAGAGTGGACTTGTAATACTTTCTTTGACCTCCAAGAGAGTGCGCCCCAGACTCAAACTCTCCTTAGAAGATTTGCTTTGGCAAGTAAGTGTAAGGAATTCTGGCTACACAACCGGCCCAACTCAATTGTGAACTGTCTCAATGTGATGTGGATGCTTGGCGTGCCAGATTGGGTGAACACCTCAGTGTCTGGTATTTCCTCCTGACGACTGATCTTCAGAAGCTTCTCCAAAGTTATTATGTTTACCACCACTAGAGGGCGTAGCACACCAGTCTAAGAAAGAACTTCATAAAAACAGATTTAATTTAAATCCATATTGTGACTGACAATTGGCTCTGAGTAACTTTGTTTTCCAGCCATATGACTGAGAAGCAGATGAATCTGCGTACAGTCTGATTTGAAAAACACTGTTTAGTTTGGTACTGCTGTAACTCAATGAAGGTTTATACTGTTCAATATTTGCTAAAAAGTGAAATAAATTTTCCTCTGCCCACTACTGGGGTGGTGGGGTCCCCGATGCAGCAGAGAGTCGGATGTCCGGGAAAAATCGGGATTGGCGCCCATCGTGGTGCTCCGCCCCCGACTGGCGGCAGGATCAATGTTCGTGCCAGCGGGAGATTGTAAATGGATGCAAATGTGTGCTGATGATCCATTTGCATCCACTTAGCGGGCCCCGCACCAGAGTCTCCGAGCCCACGTGATTCACCAGTCCTCCAGGCCGGGAAACACGTGGGCGCAGATTACAGCAGGTATCACCAAACGTGAGCCTAATGTGGTGGACTTCACGTGGCCAAGGGGTAACTCCTGAAAGGCATTTCCCCCAAAGTCCACTCAAGGCCCACCCTCCTCTCTACAATGCACACCCTGCCCACTCCTCCCCTACCAGACCCCCAGACCCCAGAGACCCCATAAAATGGGAGACCCCCCTACGAGGACCCTCTAACTAAGAGGACCCCCCACAGAGGCCCCCAAGCCAGAGAGACCTCCCAGAAATCTCCTAAGTAGGGAGACCAAGGGACCCCCCAACTAAAGGAACCCCACCAAAGGGACCCCCTAACTAGAGGGACTCCCCCCTGAGACCCCAGAAAAGGAGAGCCCTGTCTGGAAGCTATAGAGCAGTCCAGACAGGGGTAGTGAAAAAATACAGTTGTAACACTTACCTGGAAGCACCAGGTTTCCATTCCTGGAAAGCGAACAGCTGTGACCTGTGTTTAAACCCCTCAGATCCATTTGCTGCAAGCCACTCATTCATTTCTGGTAGTGGGCTGTGATTGACAGCTTCCACAAACCAACCTTGCTTCATTCATCTTCTTCATGGGTGAGTAAGTCTAAGTGCTGAAATCGCATTTACAAACATCAACCACATCTAAGAAAGTTGAGTACTGTCAATTTCCAGCTCAGCACTTCAAGTGTGATTGGAATGCATTTAATTCTCAAAGCTGTTCTTGTTCCAGGAATGGACATGTGCTGCTTCCAGGTAAGTGTTACAACTGTATTTTCTTTCACTGCCCCCGACTGGACTGCTCTCTAGCTTCCAGAAAGGACTCCCCTTTTGAGGGTCCCTGAGGGGGGTGGGATGGGAGGGGTCCCTCTGGTTAGGGGGTGGGTCCCTCTGGGAGGTTTCCATTAGTGATGGGGTCCCTGTGGGGGTCCCTTTAGTTAGGCGGTCCCTTGGGTGTGTCTCTCTATTTAGGGGGTCTCTGGGAGGGTCCCTCTAGTTAGTGGGTTTCTGGGGGGGGTCCCTCGAGTTCATGCGTCCCTGTGGGGGGTCTCCATTGGACTTAGCTTGCTGGAGTAAATAAGGTAATTGAACCCTTTCTGGTACTGGATCCAGTTCCTCCTGACCACACTATCTGCTAACAATCTCAGCTACTTCTACCTAGGCGTTCTTGATTTTGGAGTGTGACCTGTCTCCTGTCCAATGGCAGATGCTCAGCAAGCTAAATCCAAAGTCAGATGCTCAAAAGGCATCTGGGTATTTAATCTCTAGCAGACATCCTAGCTGAGGAACGTGTGTGTGCATGCTGCATGGGAGGAGAGCGCACCAGGGTACTTGCTGACCCCCGCAGGAAAGCTCAGTGCCTTAGTTCTGTGAGGACTTGTCTGCAGCTTCCTATGTCAGTGGGCCACTGGCATAATCCCTGGACATCATCAATGGCTTGTCCTTCGCTCTTTAGCCTTTGCAGGAAGGATGACTCATTAGTAGAGCCTCATCGCATTTTGGGGCATTCTCGGCAAAGTTCCCTGTTCAGGAAACTATGTTCACCCCCGGAAGCGAATTGCTACTGATTTGCATTCCCGCAAATCACTGAGCAGAAAACTTCCCTCCTCTCCCTCACTGCCTTGAAGGAGGACATCCAGATCAGCATCGGGAAGTGACCGGAGCAGCCTTTCCCCGGATGCCAGCTCTGAGCCATTCCTCCGACTTCGCGGCTACTCCCATTCCATCGGTCAAACGGAAGCTATAGTAACGGTTGCACGGTGTGTTTAAATCAGACCCGTGATTGCTTATTCCCACAACCCTCACAGTTATTAATTGGCTGCCCAACCAGCCCTCCAGCCAATTAACAGCCCGCCTCCATGAGAATCGGGGCTGAGACTGCTTTCTCTCCAGGTGGGGTCAAGCCTGGATAAGGTCTCAACGTCGGTTCCCCAATCCCATGAGGAAAATGAGACCGGTTGATTCTACTTTAATTTCATCCTTTGGATTACTGTCTCTCTCAATCAATCATTCCTCTTATGAGCTAGGCTCCATTTGCTGTTCAAGTTTCAGCACCTAGTCCTGCCTACATATCTCTCTATAACTCCAGCTGACATTTCCAACCTCCACCGTGCCTACATGCCAGTTCACACCCTCTACTCAGCACCTTCAGAATGAGTCCTGCTCATTAGAGTTCTTTCTTCACACCCCTCCTCGTTGTTTCATCTTCAGATAGGATTTCAGAGATGTATTCCCCATCAACTTCACTGGTCATAACTTACGATTTCCCTGGAGTTGGATTGGGATCCCAGAGATGCTCTGAGGGACCCCCCTCAGAAGTTCCCAGTTAAGAGTTTGGACAGCGGTTGCCCTGAAGTGCAAACTTCTCCTGAACAATTGCACTAGGAACCAGCAAAACAAGTGATTTCAATCACTACGAACACCAATAGCTACTGAGGAAAGGTTGCAAGAATTAAAACCTCTTCTAACTTCTGGGTAACTATTGTAAAGACCCAGATTGATCCCAGCATGGATTTCCCCCTCACCACTGACTATCAGCCACCCGTGCCCTCTCCGGAACAGTTTTCCTCAGCACCCACCAAGAATTCCCTCGACCTGCAGATCCGACCCAACACCACTCCAACCCATGGAACTGAACCCACCCAGACCTGGTTCCCCCAACCTGTGGCCCCAAAAGGACTACCATCCCCAAAATATGTAGACCCGTCCCCGCCCTTGACCCCACCCCACTAACCTCCAACCACGACCCCCCACTAGCACCCCAACCTCAATCTGCCGAGGCTGGACTGCGCTGGATCCTGCGAGGACCCTTTCAATGCAGGCCCCAAGCAGTTCCGGCCATCGGACGTTTCAGTGCAGTTTTCAAGGCGAGGTATCCATGCCAGCTAAATGCCCATTAAAATCCTTTCATTTCTGCAGGCTATCGCTATCCTATGCTAGACAGAAGTTATGGCCAACTTGTGTTTTTCTCTTGCTGGTGAAACATTGCTACTTCAGTGACTTAGGGAGAGCACCAGCTTATGGCACAAGCCACTGCCATGTCTTCTCAGAGTCTGGCAATCAATTATTTGTAAATCTAAACAAAAGAGGGAGAAATCACCACTGTGCTCTTAGCTCTCCAATGAGTGGTTCGATTAAAATTGTCCCTTTTGTTAATTGATTGAAGCATTCACAATTGTTAGTTATACAGCCTTTATTCTATCTCCAACATTTTCATAACTGATGAAGAAAGGATATGCAATTTCTAATGCTGCTGTGATGTTTTTCCTCAGTTGTTTTCAGAAATGTCCTGGAGTATAATCTTTAATTCTTGGAGCGGCTTGGCGATTCTGACATGGACACCAAAATCAAAACCTGAAAAGGTTTAGAACCAATGAAGTTTTCAGGTGGGGTCGTGTTTCTTGGCGGCATGCTGTTCGCTCACAGTGGGATTCTCTCTTCCCCTCACTTGTCAATGGGATTTCCCATTGAAGCCACCCCATGCTACTGGGAAACCAGGCCGGGCAGGGATGCACTACCGGCTGGACCACAGAATCCCGCCGCCAGCGAGCGGCCAGAGAATTCCGGGCAGGATATTTTTTTAGCTAAATATTTGGGAGGCAAGATTGAAGGATGTCAATGTGTTTATAGACTGTGAGCAAGAGCAAACAACGGAATTTCACAAGTGTTTGCATCTAAGCCCAGTGTGTGTAACAGGTCATTGGAAGGGTGTTGAAAATTGTGGCAGATATTACTGGTATTTCTCTCAATGCTGGTAAATATCTACGTGAATCTGAATGCATTCTTCCTTTGTCATTACTCTGCACCTAAATATCTGTAGTTTGTGATTTTCATGGGAAAGCCAATTTAATTAATGAATTTAGTGGATATCGGTATTGATGCAAAATCGTATTGGCTGCCAAGCAAAGTGAGGCCAATCATGGCGCTTGCTGTAATTTATCTTCAGGATCCTCAGGCAAGGGGCAGATGTGCAGCTAACCTCAATAATCCAAAAATTACTGGTTGAGTTACACTAGTCTACCCTTTGTTTCATGAATGCAGCAACTCGCGTCTGCCTCACATTGAAATGCATGGACCGGTGTGAAGTTTTGTTTGAGCGGCTAACATGAACTAAATTTGACAAGGAAAGTCATTTAATGACCTTTTTAATGATTTGTGCAGTGCTGTTTTAATTTGTATGACTGAGGAAGCAGATCCAGTTAGCAACGCTGCCCTCGCCGCTGAGGACCCGGGTTCGATCCCGGCCCCAGTCCATTCAACGGCTTCAGCTGACACAGTGTAAGTGGTTGTGATGACAGGAATGGATGTCTCAGGGCAGAAGGTCTGTTAATGGGCAATGGTCTGGCTTGGATAGCCACAGTCTCAATTTGAGCTCTTCCTCATGTTTGGTAGAGAGACAGCAACCTTTGCGAAGTCATCCTGATAAAGTAAGTTTTCCAACACGAAAACCTGAAAACTAATACTGTCAAGAGGGCAACCGAACCCCAGCCACTGGGCTCCTGGTCCAAGTAGTCAAAACCCACTGTTCAGTGTTAATTACTGCCAATCAGCCTCTCTGGCACTGAAAATAAATCACGTTTGCAGAGTCACATTCCTTCATGCTTTTTGTTATTTCAGTTGTTATTGAAGATATTTTAAAATTTTAATTTAATTTTTAAAAAAATTTATAGTACCCAATTATTTTGACCCAGGGCTGAGATCGAGCCCGAGTCCTCAGTGGCGTAGGCAGCAGTGCTAACCATTGTGCCACCGTGCCGCCCTAATTTAAGTTTTATTGTACTTCTCCTTTCAATCTTTTTTCCTCTCACTCTTAATTCAATCTTTCTTTCCCTCTTTTTGTGTTTTCTTTCTTTATCTGATTTAATGTTCAATTCACCCGTTCTAATTCTTAATACTTGTGCCAGCAACTTCAGAATCCTTCAACATCAATAGTTAAGGAGATGCACAGTTCCTTGCACTTTTTACTCACATCCCAAATGCTCCGTTTTCCTTCTGCTTGCAATTTTAGCAAATATTTTTAAAACCTAAACATGAAATGGTAAGTCCAACAAATGGAAGAACCTGGTAAATAGCCTGCTACACTATTTCCTGAATTTTAATAAAATATAAATAACATTGAAATCTATGGGTTTAATTTTATACAGGTAAATACTGTAATCATTTATGCTTTACACCATGGGCTGATGAGAAGAAATATCTGAAATTTATGGTAGCATAGTCAAGATAGGTATAAAGTATAAAGATACCAAACACTTTCTGTATTGTTAATTATCTATGCGAATTTCTAAAAATGAAATGAAATGAAAAATGAAAATCACTTATTGTCATAAGTAGGTTTCAATGAAGTTATTGTGAGAAGCCACTCATCGCCACATTCCGGCGCCTGTTCGGGGAGGCTGGTACGGGAATTGAACTGTGCTGCTGGCCTGCCTTGGTCTGCTTTAAAAGCCAGCGATTTAGCCCAGTGTGCTGTAAAAACACACCTATAGAATTTCTTTCTGTCACTATAAAACATATTGTAGTTTTAAAAATGAGTTTATAACTAAAGTTGCAACAATAATGCCTTAAATGCAGTATAGTTACAGAAAGAATGTGCAGTCATAGAAACATAGGCCGGGTTCTCCATTCTCCACCGCTGCGATCAAGAATCCCAGTTGATTCGGAGAATAGAGCTTCGGCCGAAAAACAAGCCTGGCGCCATGCAGCAGACTCGGCCCAAGTCTCTGCTCCTGCGCCGGTGGGAACATGCAAAGTGTTGATTTGCATGCATGAGCATGTAATTAGTGGGCTGAAAGCCACTTTCTCTCCAACACCCCCTCCCCCTCCCTCTCCATCCCTCTGCCATGTGTTGATCCGACCCCCACAGGAGGAAATCTACTGGGCGGGCTTTGATGTAAGTATGGCCAATGAAGCCCAGGTATGGTGGACCCCAAGGTGGTCAAGGGGGTTATCCCATTGCTAATGTGCCCCTCAGCCACAGCTAGGCTGCAGAGAAGGTTCCTCCAAGGATTCTGGAGGTTGGGTGGCCTCAGGCTATGGGTGAGGGCTTGGCTCCAGGACCCTCCGCAGTGATGGAGGTCTCATAACTGGACTACCCTTCCAGCTCTGGGCAACCTGAAGATTACCTTTGGCATGGTTATCTCAGGCAGCCCTCTGTTCAAGAGCATCATCCTGGTCAGACGTTTTGAACTCTGAAATGGCCTCCTTACCCTGAACTGTTCTGGCTGGCCGCTAATGAGCAATCCAGGCAATCCAGTGAAGAATCAATGCAAGAACAATTACCCTTTCCTACCATCTGCTCTCTCAGCCCTGTGCCTATGAAACTGCAGCTCTTTGAAGTGTCAGAGCCTTCCTAGAAAACCCTAACACTTGAAAATGCTTCAAAACCCGAGATCTACTGAATTGTGAAGCATCCACTCAATTGCACAGAGCAGTATCTTTAACTAGCCTGTGATTGACAAAGTAATGGTTCAAACACAGCTACTATTTGATCTTTCCCTTCACGCTTGAATGAATCTCAAGTACTCTCCATTGATTCTGACCACAATGTTTATAAACACTCTTGCTCCTGAACAGTTCAAAGCAGTAATTGGTTTCACTTCTTTTTTTGTAAAGCAGGAAACACTTTGCATTGTTGCTGAAGTGGTGGGTGGGGGTCAGATGGGGAGATCGGGTCACTCTCATTCATGCATGGTGTGAGGAGGAGTGGTTACCAGTTATTCCTGTGGTGGGGGAGAATGCCCCTCCTTGATGATGGTTTAGGGGTGATCCTTTGTCGGGGGAGGGGTCAACATTTGCGCTACTGGGTGGAGAGGGGCCTGCTGTTGGACCCTGGGATCAGGACACCCATTCCGAATGTCAGCCTGAGCTGGAGAGTGATGGTAATGCAATGCACTTTGTCATATATATTTTCACGCCAAAGGATTGTGACTCACACCTACATGCTACTCCGAGCGCCAGTGAGGATCAGTCTAGATCCCCTCATGGCAAACTTTATTTTTTTCCAAATGGAAAAATTTTGCCATATCACTCACCAATCTCACTGCCATAGGCGGCTCTGGGGTTCATCATCCTAACAAGAACCGCCTCCGAGATGTCAGGGGGGCATAGGCACACACGTCAACCTTTCCCGCCGTCTGCACTCTCGGTTCCTCTGAAACCCCGAAAGGACCACCTAAGGGCTTGATGCCACTTTCAGCCCTGAAATCTCTGACATAGTCCTCGCAAAGGATTCCCAAAACTCCACCAGTTTCGGTCAAGACCAAAACACATGGGTCTGCTCTGTCGGCCCTCCAGAGCATCGCCTACGTTTATCCTTCTCCTCCGGGAAAAATGGACTCATGCGCGACTTTTACATGTGCACTCTATTCACCACCTTAAATTGGATTAAATGTAACCTCACACACGAGGATGTTGAGTTTATCATCCTCAGAGCGTCACTCCAAATCCCTCCTTTAAAGGTCCCACCCAGTTGCTCCTCTCATTTCCTCATTATATTTTCCAATGAGGTATTTTCCCTTTCCATTAGCTGCCCACAAATGTCAGAGACTTTGCTCTCCCAAATCTTGTCCTCTGACACAATTTTTTCGATCAGGGAAGAGAGTGGCATCTGTGGAAATGTGGCCAACTCTTTTTTCAGAAAATCCTTGAGCTGTCAGCATCTATGTAGGAGCCTATAGCCGCCTCAATCTTTGCACAAACACCCTCATCTGCCAGTAAGCCTACATGCAACCTCCACTACGTTCATTGAGATCACCCCTTCTCCACGCCCAGATCCAGAATGTATGGTGCGAGGTCTGATACGACGATTGCCGAATACTCCGATCCTATTAACCCACCAGAAATGTCTTATCCACAATTTTATAATCGATACGGGAGTACATCCGATGTACGTGTGAAAAAAAGGAGAACGTCCGATGGCAGCCATGCAGTGAGTGGTCAAACATTACCGCCCGAGGTTGGCTTTTTTGGTCCCTTTCGCCCATTTTGTGGGGTGTTTCACAGGTGGAAAACGAAGGATCAGTGAGGGCTAGTGTATCTCCTTCGGCAGGGAATGTCTCCGCCCTACCAAGCGAGGAGTGCAACGGGTAAAGGGCAACAGTCAGACCAGCAGGACTTGCGAGCTGCGACAGAGGGAAAGATGACGGAGAGCTCAGTTGGTGTCTTTGGCTGCACATTGGTCAACAGAGCAGCTAGTGGAATGTTTAATGGCCAAATTCCAGCAGCAGAGGAAGGAGGTCTTGGAAGACTTGGCTAAGGTGGCAGGGCCGATTTGGGCTGCCCTAGAGTGGAGCAGAGACTGGAGACACAGAATGCACCACTCCAGAAGGTGGAGGAGTTGGTGGCCCACCATGAAGACCGTTTGGCCTCATTGGTGGCAGAAATGTTGTTGATGGCAGAGGGCCAGAAGAAGTTGGAGGAAAAGGTGGACGATTTGGAGAATTGCTTGAGGCAGCATAATCTCAGGGGCTGCCTGAAGGGAGCGAGGGGACACAGGCCACGGAATATGTGGTTCGAAAGTTCGAGACGTTGGTGGGGGAGGGATTTTTGACCGACCTCCTGAAGTGGATCGGGCACGCTGAGGAGGAGGCCAAAAGCAGGAGAGCCACCGAGGGCAACCATTGTGCAGCTACACCACTGTATGGCCAAGGAGAAGATCCTACGCTGGGCGATAGAGCCGAGAGTGTGTACCTGGGAAGGACACGCGGTGCATATTTACCAGGTCATGGGAGCGGAGCTGGCCAAGCGGTGGGCCAGTTTCAATGGGGTCAGGTGGCCCTATTCAGGAATTAAGTGCTGTTCAGGGTGTTGTATCCTGCTTGTTTGTGGGTCACATATGAGAGTCAGGAGCATGATTTTGATACACCAGATGAGGCGAGTAAGTTCCTAAGAGACCATGGATTGAGAGACTTATGAGAAAGTTGGAACTTGGGTGTATACACCTGTGAAGGGGCATGGTAACATAGTGGTTAGCACAGTTTCTTCACAGCTCCAGGGTCCCAGGTTCAATTCTCAGCTGGGTCACTGTCTGTGCGGAGTCTGCACGTTCTCCCCGTGTCTATGTGGGTTTCCTCCGGGTGCTCCAGTTTCCTCCCACAGTCCAAAGATGTGCAGGTTAGGTGGATTGGCCATGATAAATTGCCCTGAGTGTCCACAAATTTTAAGTGGGGGTTATGGGGATAGGGTAGATACGTGGGCTTCAGTAGGGTGCTCTTTGTAAGGGCCGGTGCTGACTCGATGGGCCGAATGACCTCCTTCTGCACTGTAAATTGTATGATTCTATGATTCTATGAAGCAGTGAGGAGGTACTGTACTCAGGGAGGGAGGGAAGTGTTTATGTTTGTGCTGGGTTATTATGTTTGGCTTTGTTTAATACCTACTGGGTTTAATTAGTTGGCTGTATTAAGGTAGAACTGTTGTAACTTTTTATCCTCCCAGCATTGGGAGCAATTTTTGATGTGTATTAATATGTGGGGTGTTTGGTGGGCAGCGTTGGGGGGAGGGAGGAGAGGTGGGGATGAAGGGGTAAAGGTGGGCATGGAGGTTGGGTGGGGCAGTGAGGGTGGATGGAGTTCTTGGGAGTGAAGAAGCTGTTGCCTCGGGTGGGGGTCACCCTGCTAGCAGGTCAGCTAGTTAACAGAAGCAAAATGGGGGGGGTCGGTGGAAAGAGAGGAGAAGAGGGCTGGGGCCCTTGGATGGGGATGGTAGGATTGGGATGGTGGGACGTTTGATGTTTGGGTTGGGGGATTAGTGAGAGGTGAGAATTGCTGACGTGGAAGGTGTTGATGTGGCGTAGTTGGTTAAGGGGGGAATGGCGGCCATCATCTTGAGGAGGCCAGGGAGGTAGACATGGCATGGGACATGGGGAGCTCATTAATCAGTGTATATGGCTGATCGGGGTGAGGGGGGTACCTGGAGCCCTCCAACCAGTCTGAGCACCTGGAACGTTAAGAGTCTGACTGGGCCTATCAATTGGTCCAACATCTTTGCTCACATAAAGAGCTTGAAGGGGCTGGTTTAGCACAGTGGGCTAAACAGTTGGCTTGTAATGCAGAACAAGGCCAGCAGCGTGGGTTAAATTCCCATACCAGCCTCCCCGAACAGGCGCCGGAATGTGGCAACTAGGGGCTTTTCACAGTAACTTCAATGAAGCCTACTTGTGACAATAAGCAATTATTATTATTATTGAGACAGACATGGTGTTCATGCAAGAGACTCATCTAAAGGTTGCAGATCAAATGAGGTTGAGGAAAGGCTGGGTGGGGCAGGTATTTCATTTAGAGCTGGATATTAAGACGAGAGGAAAAGCGGTGTTGGTGAGTAAAAGCTGTTGTTTTCGGCTGGCAGTATTGTGGCGGACCCTTGGGGACAGATTTGTGATGGTAAGCGGGAAGTTGGAGGATATACCTGTGGTGCTGGTGAATATTAATGCTCCCAGTTGGGACGATGCAGAGTTTGTGAAGGAACTGTTGACCAATGTCCCGGACCTGCTCACACACTGGCTGTAATGGGGTGGGATTTCAACACGGTTTTGGATCCAAAGGTAGATCAGCCGTGTCCAAATTCCCTGAAGGTGTCGGCGATGGCAAAGAAATTGTCGCGATTTATGGAGCAAATTGGAGGGGTCGACCGGTGGCAGTTTGGGAGTAAGAGGGTGAAGGAATTCTCATTCTTTTCACATGTTCACCAAGTGTATTCTCAGATCAATATTTTGTGCTGGATAAGAGGTTGTTGGCAGGGATGGCTAGGACAGAATATTTGTCGATCATGGTCTCAGATCATGAGCCGCACCTGGTGGACTTGAGAGTGGAGAGGGGGGTTCCCAGCGGCCGCAGAGGAGGCTAGATGTGGGGTTGCTGGTTGGAAAGGTGGTCTGTGAAAGGATAGGGGTGGCTAAATGAAATTATGTCAAGCTAAATATGACAGGTGAGGTCTCCGCCTCCCTAGTGTGGGAAGCATTGAAGGCAGTGATCAGGGGGAATTTATTTCGATTGGGCGCATAAAGAGAACAGGGAGCAGCTGGAAAGGCTAATATTAGTGGTGGCCATTTTGCAGGTAGATTGGAGGTACTCAGCAACCCCTGAGGAGGCATTGTTAAAGGAAAGGAAGAAGCTCCAGATGGAGCATGAGCTTATGTCTATCGGGAAGGTGATGGGGCAGTTGCGCTGGGTCAAGGGGATGGTGTATGAGCATGAGGAGAAAGTAAGCAGCATTCTGGCCCATCAGTTGAGGTGGCAGGAGGCGGCGAGGGAGCCTGGTCAGATGAAGGATGTGGGGGTTAAGGTGGTCACGGAATCGGTGTATTTCAGGCCTTTTACGGTAGGCTGTACAGTTTGGAGCCTCCGGAGGGGGGTGGGAAGTGCGGATGAGAGTATGAGGTGGTTTTTAGATGAACTGGAGTTCCCAGTAGTCGAGGAAGGGAAGGTGCAAAGGATAGGTGCCCCGATCGGGCTGAGGGAGGTAATAAGCCCATAAGACCACAAGACATAGGAGCAGGAGTAGGCCACTCGGCACATTGAGTCTGCTCCACCATTCAATATTGGGTTGCATGGAAATATTTGGACTTTCAGAAGGCTTTTGACAAAGTCTTGCATAAGAGATTTGTGTGTAAAATGAAAGAGTATGAGATTAGGGGTAGGGTATTTAGATGGATAGACAACTGGTTGGCAGACAGGAAACAAGAGTAGGGTCTTTTTCAAATTGGCAGGCAGTGACTAGTGGGGTACCGCAGTGATCGGTGTTAGAACCGCAGCTATTCACAACATATGTTAATGATGTAGATGAGGTGAGCTGTGAGGAGGATGCAGAGATCCTTCAGTGTGATTTGGACAAGTTGAGTGAGTGGGCAAGTGAATGGCAGATGCAGTATAATTTGGAGAAATGCGAGGTTTTCCACTTTAGTAGCAAAAATAAGAAGGTACACAAATTAGGAGATTAAAATGTGCAACAAGACCTGGGTGTCCTTGTGCACCAGTCACTGAAGGTAACCATACAGGTACAGCAGACGGTAAAGAAGGCAAATGGTTTGTTGGCATTCATAACGAGAAGATTCGAGTACAGGAGCTGGGATGTCTTGCTGCAATCATACAGGGTCTTGGTGAGGCAAAACCTGGAATATTGTGTTCAGTTTTGAAACATAGAATCATAGAAAATAGGTGCAGGAGTAGGCCATTCGGCCCTTTGAGCTTGCACCACAATTCAATAGGATCTTGGCTAATCATGCAAATTCAGTATCCCACTCCCGCTTTCTCTCCATACACCTTGATCCCTTTAGCCGTCAGGGCCACATCCAGATCCCTCTTGAATATATCCAACAAACTGGCCCCAACAGCTTTCTGTTGTAGAGAATTCCACTAGTTCGCAACTCTCTGAGAGATGTTCTTCCTCAATTTGCACTCCCAAGGGAACGTAAATCGGTAGCAGTTCTCCTCTGGCAGAGAACATACTGCGGGACCTTCCGCTTGGGTGACCACAATGGGAAACTCCATTGACTGGCCGCGGAAACAGAGAATCCTGCTGACGGCGGGGGTGCGGCGAGCAGGAAAACGGGGCTGGCGGGACAGAGAATCCCGCCCATAGTCTCCCAAGTGGAGAATCACACCCATAGTCTTTGAAAATCTTTATGGCAGAGCTAGATCAATTCTTGATTAACAAGGGGGTGAAATGTTATCGGGGTAGGCAGGAATGGGGTTGAAGTTTTCATCAGATCAGCCATAATCTTATTGAATAGTCGAGCAGGCTCAAGGGCCAAATGGCCTACTCCTGCTCCTAGTTCCCATGTTCATATGTAACTTGCCTGTGAAAATATAGAACCATGGAACCATAGAATTCCATTCGTCCCATCAAATCTGCACCAACCCTATGTAGGCCTAGGCCCACTCCTCCGTCTGATCCCTGTAACCCCATCTAACCTGCACATCTTTAGACACAAAGGGGCAATTCATGGCCAATCTACCTAACCTGCACATCTTTGGAAAGTAAGGGGCAGTTTAGCCTGGCCACTCCCCCTAACCTGCACACCTTTGGACACTAAGGGCGGCACGGTGGCACAGTGGTTAGCTCTGCTCCCTTACAGCGCCAGGGACCCGGGTTCAATTCCGGCCTTCGGTGATTGTCTGTGTAGAGTTTGCACATTCTCCCCATGTCTGCGTGAGTTTCTTCTGGATGTCCCGGTGTCCTTCCATAGTCCAAAGGTGAGCAGGTTAGGTGGATTGGCCATACTAAATTGCCCCTCAGTGTCTAGGGATGTGTAGGTGTTATTGGGAAAGGACAGATAAGTGGATTTGCGTGGAGTGCTCGTTCAGAGGGTTGGTGCAGACTAGATGTGTCGAACAGCACTGTAGGGATTCTATAATTCTAAGAGGCATTTTAGCATGGCCAATCCACCTAACGTGCACATATTTGGGCTGTGGTAGGAATCCGCAGCACCCAGAGGAAACCCACATAGACATGGGGGGTGATTGCAAACTCCACACCATCACGCAAGTCCGAAATTGAGTCCAGGTCCCTGGTACTGTGTGGGAGCAGTGCTGCCCGGACTAACCCAGAAGTATAAATGACCTGGTGTGTAAGTTATTCACACTCCAAATGTGTTTCCATTAAACCCGTATGTGAAAACATTGCAATTGGGTCAATGTTAGGTTTTAGAATTTTCCATATTTTACTTTCCTACCAGTCCCAAGCCTACCTGTCCTAAAGATAAAATTCCACACATTATGTCCAATGTGACTTTAACAAAATTGTATAGATTCAGAATTATCAAATGAGTATTTTTTTATGTGTAACATACATTGGATTGGTTTGCCACAGAACTCCTTGTCTCATCCCTGATGTTAGCAATATGTCCAATTGGCTTTGTGACCGTACTTCATCAGCAAAGTATTTCAGCATCAGAGACAGTCATTCTCCAGAACTTGCTTGCAGTTCGGTTAAGAAACCTCACTAATCATACAGTATATCTAAGACAAATTATATCAATACAATAATTATCATAATATTAAATCACAGAATGAATTGTACCTAAGAAATATGCACTCTTTGTCCACTCTGTTCCCACAGTGTAGACAATTTAGTACACAATACCTTTTCTGATTTTCTGGATAAAGCTTGCCTTTGATGTAATCCAGAGTGGCCACTGATTTCTTTTGCACTAATGATGCATCCTTATCAAGAAAAAGATATTTGACTAACCTTGATTTCTTCAGGAATGGTGAAGAATCATGGGTGGGATTCTCCGAGCCTCCGCAACGAAATCACGATCAGTGCGGGGGCGGAGGATGGTCGTTGACAGCGAAATCTGGTGCAACGCCAGTCCCCAGAGAATCGCTGCGAATCGCACACACACGGTATACGCAGCGTGGGTAGGGGGCCATTGCCAGAGGCCCCCGCAGCGGTTTTGCAACGACAACTGGACGAGTTCCCGACGGCGTGGTTCTAGCCACGTTTTGCCTGAAGGGAACGATCTGCAGCGGCTGGTGACTCAGTCTGCGGCCACCCTGGTGGGAGGCGTGGGGGGTCCTTCACTGGGGGGGGCCTCACAGACGGCCATGCCAGCGATCGGGCAGCACTGATCCACGAGCGCGCGCGATCCTGGGGCGACCTACATTCATGGTGCCGCACCGCGGGTTGAGTCCGCCATGTCGCAAGGGGCTGCCGCCGTGCGCATGCGCAGACTCCTGACCGGAAGTGCAGGGCCCCGTATCTGCAGCCAGAGCTGCGAGAAGCACTCCGGGGCCCTGACAGGCCCTTGCAAATTAAGGAAAGTCCAGAGTGAAACGTTGACGTGGGGACATAGCCCCATTATTGGAGAATCCCGCCCCAATTTCCACATCTGGCAGAACTCAAAAAAAATGTTTTGTTTTAAAAAAAATTTAGAGCACCCAATTCATTTTTTCCAATTAAGGGGCAATTTGGCGTGGCCAATCCACCTACCCTGCACATCTTGGAATTGTGGGGGTGAAACCCACGCAAACACGTGGAGAATGTGCAACGTCCACACGGACGGTGACCCAGAATCGAATCTGGGACCTCGGCGTTGTGAGGCAGCAATACTAGCCACTGCGCCACTGCGCCATCGTGCTGCCCTCTGGTAGAACTAACGTAAGATTGCAACAATAGAAAATGGACATCTGTCATAGTTGTGCTAAAAACAAATAAAGATCCAGATTTTCATACATAATATAAAAACAGAAAATGCTGGAAAAAAGGCTCCAGCATCTGTGGAGATAGAAATAGACGTTTCAAGACCATATGAATCTTCTTCAGACCTAATGATTTTCATCCCCAGATCTGGCGCTTTGGGCGATCTGGTGTTAAACATTGTGCAGTCATCAGCTAACATTCCCACTTCTGATCTAATGTTACAAGGAAGGTCACTGGTGAAGCAGCTGAAGATGGTTGGGCCAGATAGACTAACAACTGCTGTCATAGATTTGCAGAGACTATACTTAAGTTCAAATTACTGAACACGTTACATTTTAAGCTCAAAGAAAAAAAGCATCGATAAGTAAAAGTTAGGTCATGCTTGCTGAATTTCTTTGAAGAGGTGACCAAGCTAGCAGACAGAAGAAAGTTGATGGATGATATTTATATGGACTTCTGGAATGCATTTGATAAAGTTCTCCATAAGAGAATTTTAGCTAAAGTTGAAGCTTGCGGAAATGAGGGAAAATTATTGCTGGTTAGAAAATATACTGAGCAGCAGGAAACAAAGCAGGGATAATTGTTCGAAATTCTAATTGGCGGGATGTGGTGTCATGCAAGAGTCAGTGTTGGGACATCAGCGATTCATTTGGATGATGGGATAGGAAGCCATATATGCAAGTTCCCAATGGCACAAAGATGACAACAATTTAAACAGTGTAGATGGTAGCATAAAATTAGAATATTAATAAATTAAATGAATGAACAAAACTGTGCCAAATGGATTTCAATACAGGCACTTATGGGGTCCACTTTGGACATAAAAAACAAAATACCTCCAAAATGGTGAGAAACTAGAAACAGTGGAAATTTTAAGTGACTCGAGTGTTCAAGTCCATAGATTATTAAAATATCTTGAACAGGTAGAGAAAATCATTTAAAAGGCTGATGGAATGCTGACCATTCTCGAGAAAAGAATACAAAGGGGATAAAAGTTTTGTTTCAGCCATACAAAGTCTTGGTTTGACTAATGCCTGCGATCAGTTCTGGATGCCAAACCTTTGGATGTATATATTAGGTTCACAGGCTGTGGCATAGATTTATCAGAATAATATGAAAAGAGATTTGCAAAATACAGGCTTGTATTCCCTGGAAGTTAGAAAGTTAAGAGCCAATTTGATCAATGTTTCAAATATTAAGGGGACAGGTAGAGTTGGTAGATGCTAGCTATGGAGTCAAGGAATAGGGCACATTGATGAAAAATTAGAGCCAAACCTTTCTGGAATGAAATAAGGAAATACACAAGGGACGTTAGAAGCCATGACTGCAACCAATCCCAACCTGCCAGTGGCATGGATCACGGCGGAGTGGGGCGCTGCTGGACACTGTCCACATGCCCTTTCTCTCCCTCCGCAGGCACCATGCCAGTCTCACAACTGCTGAGGCCACGTGTGGCCCGCGCCATTGGGAACTCGGTCCATCGGATGCGGAACATCACGGGTGGGCCCACCAATGACATTCCAATGGGGGTTGCGATTGCATGCGATTTGGAGGGGGCGGAGCATCGCGACACAGAGTCAAACCGGCACCTGCCATTCTCCGCCCGATCGCCGTTCCCGATTTTGGTGTCAGGCTACGGAAAATCCCGCTCTATATCCCTCCTGCCCCTGACTGCATCCATCAGTAATTCGGGGGAGGCATCATTGAAATCTGGGTGCTGGACTTGCTCTTCTTGAATACACATTAAACAATTTCTAAATCCTCCAAATTCCATTTCTGCCTTGACTCTTTAAATTCTCCCCTTGAGATCAGGTCAATGATCTGATGACTAGAGTTTGGAAACACGAAACGCAAAAAACAAATTTAATGAAGCAGTCAATTTGAAATTGAAGAACCCAGCATGCTAGCTTTATTTGTAGGCTTTGCACATGTAACAGAGTTTTTCGAGGAGGTCACAAAGATGATTGATGAGGGTAGTGCAGTGGATGTTGTCTATATGGACTTCAGAACGGCCTTTGACAAGGTCCCTCATGGCAGACTGGCACAAAAGGTGAAGTCACATGGGATCAGAGATGAGCTGGCAAGATGGATACAGAACTGGCTAGGTCATAGAAGGCAGAAAGTAGCAATGGAAGGGTGCCTTTCTGATTGGAGGGCTGTGACTAGTGGTGTTCCGCAGGGATCAGTGCTAGGACCTTTGCTGTTCATCGTATATATAAATTATTTGGAGGAAAATGTAACTCGTCTGATTAGTAAGTTTGCAGATGACACAAAGGTTGGTGAAATTGCGGATAGCAATGAGGACTATCAGGCGATACAGCAAGATTTAGATAGTTTGGAGACTTGGGCGGAGAGATGGCAGATGGAGCTTAATCCGGACAAATGTGAAGCAATGCATTTTGGAAGGTCTAATACAGGTAGGGAATATACAGTGAATGGTAGAACACACAAGAGTATTGACAGTTAGAGAGATCTAGGTGTACAGGTGCACAGGTCACTGAAATGGGCAACACAGGTGGAGAAGGTAGTCAAGAAGGCATATGGCATGCTTGCCTTCATTGGCCGGGGCATTGAGTATAAAAATTGGCAAGTCATGTTGCAGCTGTATAGAACCTTAGTTAGGCCACACTTGGAGTATAGTGTTCAATTCTGGTCGCCACACTACCAGAAGGATGTGGAGGCTTTAGAGAGGGTGCAGAAGTGATTTAACAGGATGTTGCCTAGTATGGAGGGCATTAACTATGAGGAGAGGTTGAATAAACTTGGTTTGTTCTCACTGGAACGATGGAGGTTGAGGGGCGCCTGATAGAGGTCTACAAAATTATGACGGGCATAGACAGAGTGGATGGTCAGAGACGTTTTCCCAGGGTAGTGGGGTCAATTACTAGGGGGCATAGGTTTAAGGTGCGAGGGGCAAGGTTTAGAGGAGATGTACGAGGCAGGTTTTTTACACAGAGGGTAGTGGGTGTCTGGGACTTGCTGCCGGAGAAGGTGATGGAAGCAGGGACAATAGTGAAATTTAAGGGGCATCTTGACAAATACATGAATAGGATAGGATAGGAATAGAGGGATTCAGATCCCGAAAGTGTAGAAGGTTTTAGTTTAGACGGGCAGCATGGTTGGCGCAGGCTTGGAGGGCCGAAGGACCTGTTCCTGTGCTGTACTTTTCTTTGTTCTTTGTTCCATCTCCTTCAGTCAAAACCCAACTTTGCACTCATCGCAGAAGCTATCTTTCATAATTTACCTTTTCCGGGGCAGTACGGTGGCGCAGTGGTTAGCACTGCTGCCTCATGGCGCCGAGGTCCCAGGTTCGATCCTGGCTCTGGGTCACAGTCCATATGGGGTTTGCACATTCTCCCCGTGCTTGCCTGGGCTTTGCCCCCACAACCCAAAGATGTGCAGGGTAGGTGGATTGGTCATACTAAATTGCCCCTTAATTGGAACAAATGAATTGGGTACTCTAAATTTATTTCTTTTTAAATAATTTACCTTTTCAAATCTTTTAGAATTTTGTAATTTTTTTTAGAATGTCTTCAAACTTTCTCTGCCCAGTGGGGTAGTAAAAAGCAATTTTGTCATAATTTCATCATGACTGTAATCTTTATTGGGGGGTGGTTTAGCTCAGTTGGCTGGTCAGCTGGTTTGTGATGCAGAGCAAGGCCAACAGCATGGGTTCAAATTCCGTACCGTCTGAAATTATTCATGAATGTGGTGTTGGGTGCTCTGGTGCACAGATGAGCCAACACAGTTGTATGTGGTACAACTCTATTTTATTTTAACTCTTATAATACAGTTCGTTCTGGATACTCTGCACGTGCTGTCTCCCTGAGTGTGTTTGGTAGCAGATGTGTCCTGGTCCTCCTCTGCAGCTAATACTGACCACCGGGGGTCGTGTCTGTGCTTTTATATCTTTCTGTCATTGGTTGTGGTGTTGTGTGTTCTGATTTGTCTGTTGGTGTGTCTATCATGATGTGTGTGTTTGAATATCATGACATCCCCCCTTTTTACAAAGATATGTGCCTACGTGGTTATAAATATAATTGTGTCGTGAGTGCATCTAAGAGTGTGTGTGTGTGTTGTGTACAGTGTGTGTATATGACGTAACTATTTACATGGGGCGATGTCGGGTGCGTCACACTAACAAGGTTGTACCATAACAAAACTTGGATGCGAGAGAAAAAAAAAAAACTTGAACATTGGTCCGGTCAGACGATATCTGGAACAATAAACAATAACAGGTTATAATACAGAAGTGTTTGACTTTTTGAACGTATGAACAGCGTTATAAGTCCAGTCTAATGGGTGACCGCCTCAAGAATGGGCTGGTCCTCAAGCCGGTTCAGCTGTGGAGATTTGGGGTCACACTGGTTCACCTTGGACTGTTGGAGGTGATGCTGTTGCCGAAGTCTCTACTTTACCATTTGTTGTACTTTGTGCAGTGCTTGGTTTTTTCATTCGTGCAAATATAACATTCAACATCTTTGTTAGTGGTGCCTTGGCTTTGGTTTGGTTCTGGTGGCGATGGAAGGGGCATGATCCGTGGCATCTCCACGAAGTCATCCTTGGGAACCAGTGGAGGATCCGGCGTGTGCGTACGGTTCAGTTGCGAGCGTGGAAGGCGGCGCAAAGCTCGCTGATTGCGCCTACGCACCAATCCATCCGCCCTGCATGCCAGGAACAAGGTGGAGTCTTTTTTCTTTTTATGTTTGTGGTGGACGGCATCTTGTAGCCGATGGGTCGTTGCCATCGAAGTAGCACCATCACTAATATCATGCAAGGCGATGACTGTGCCAGATGTGGAAGTTGGCCGAGACCGTGCACGCTGGTTCCGGCCACCTGCTGTGCTGGAAGGGCGACTCCGCAGAGAAACGTCGAAGCATGTCGCCTTGGAGAGAGAATTGTTGCTCGCATCAACGTCTGGCGATGGCGCGAATTGGTGTGTCCATCTTGGACCGCCGGTGCTGGTTGCCACTGCCGACCCAGTGGGACTGCCACGCGATCCATTCCCTGTCGCCGTGGCATCCGCCGTCACCCTGAGCGTGCCATCACCGAGGCCGCGACACCGCCCATCCGGAGCAAGGTCTGGCGTGCGCAAATCAGAGTCGGCGCTTGGCTGCTCCCCATCTGGAGTCCGGTCTGCCTTCCGTCGATGCCCCCCGTCCGGAGTCCCAACAGGTTCACTGGAGGCAGCCGAGATTCCCTGAAGCTGCACTTCTGGAGTCGGAACATGCAGGAATGCACCAACCAGTGGAGAGGCTCGAGCCATCGAGGGTGGAAGCGGTGCGCCGCCACCGCAGTCGTCAGTGGTCCCACCGTGATCGTCGAGTGCCTCGGTACGCACTAGGCGAGGTCTGTCACCTTGCACCTTTTGCATGGGAAGTGGGATGCTGTCGTCACTCGTCTCACATCCCGTGGATAGATCCTCATTAGCAGCTTGCTGTTCACTAGGGTTGGGTAAATTGTCAGAGTTTTCATCTGGTGGTGCACACCATGTCGGTGGACTGTCATTGTCTTGCCGTTGTCCTTCATTTGGGCTTTTCTTCTTTGGAATTTTAAATCTTCCCCCAGACATTGCAGAACCTTGTTTATTACCCCCAAATTCTGCCATATGTATGGTCTCGAATATAGGATCCAATGTTTCTATCGACATTGTACTATTTTCCAAAGAACATTCCGTTTCACTTTTCTTCTCAGGTACCTCATATGTATCTTTGTCTAATGTACATGCCTTCATGGTCTCTGGGTCTGATTTTGCTGGGACTGGCATGGTCACAGTCTCTCTTTTACTGTTCTCAATTACCCACATTATACTCCCCATACATAACTGCTTAATCACTGGGGTTAGTGTGGTACAATGGATAATCGGGTCGACCTTATCTGCATCTTCACCATTAGTGGAAAGCACACTTGGTTCACTTGAAACTGCTGTGGGTTTTAAATTCGTTATCTGGCTACTCGATGTCGGTGTCCTCAGGATTCTTGCTCCAATGTTCTGCTCATTTATCAGTGGAGTGTGTATAGGTTCAATGCAATTAATGTTCCCCTCAAGGTTTGAAGAGTCATTACTGACTAACTGCTGGTCTCCGAAGTTGGGATTTTGCGGCGTTGTGTTGAAGGGAGACATTTGTCCCTGCTGTAGATATGATTCAGGTTGTGTTATTTCCATTACCTGAGGATCAATGTCTTGTCCATTTTTTCGATCCGTACTAAAACACTGGCAATTCTCAGTCTGCTCCTTGCAAGTTAAACATTCAATAAATTTCTTTAGCAAATCCTCAGCATCCTTCTGTGGCCGTGCAGCATTATTAATCTCTGTTCGGCTATAATGATCCTAAAGGTCAGCGCATAAACCTTTTTTCTTCGGGCTTGGGCGAGGCGATTCTTTTGGCTTGTCTTCAGTTGGGCTTGAACAGTCATCAGCGCTGTGCCCTTCATTGTAGCATGAGAGACCTTCATGGTCATGCTGCTGTGTAGTGGAGCATGGTAGGCTGTTATAGCCTTCTTGCTGTTCACGTGAGCATGGCAGACTTGCATAATCTGCCGCTGGTTGGTCAGGAGAGGTTGCTAGACCCTCATGGTCTTGTTCCTGCAAGGACTGCACATTGGAGTCTTGCGTTGCTTCTATCGTGGAGGCTGTCCACGAGCTCTCTGTGGAGGCTTGTGACACTGGAGTCACTTCTTGTTCGTGCAAGGACTGCGCTCTGGAGTCTTGCGTTGCTTCTATCGTGGAGGCTGTCCACGAGCTCTCTGTGGAGGCTTGTGACACTGGAGTCACTTCTTGTTCGTGCAAGGACTGCGCTCTGGAGTCTTGCGTTGCTTCTATCGTGGAGGCTGTCCACGAGCTCTCTGTGGAGGCTTGTGACACTGGAGTCACTTCTTGTCCGTGCAAGGACTGCGCTCTGGAGTCTTGCATTTCTGCAATTGTGGAGTCTGTCCACGAGCTTGCTGTGGAGGCTTGTGACACTGGAGTCACTTCTGGTTCATGCGAGGACTGCGATCTGGAGTCTTGCATGTCTTCTTTCATGGAGTCGGGAACGTTGAGCGGGACGTGGACCACGCTCTGTATGGCAGCAGGGCGCTCTCCGTGTGCTTGCACCGCTCCCTGTCTGTTAATGTCAGGCTGTAGCATCATCCGGTACTGATAAGTTGGAACGTCATATCTGCTGGATTGAAGATCCTCAAATCCGAAAAATGAATCCGCATCTGCGTCGGATTCAATGTGGGGGCCGCCAATGTGCAACACGAAAGGTTCGTCCGAGTCATAGTCGTATAGGACCACGGAGCTATCATTGGGCTCGCGAGGTCCGGAAACACTGTAAAGATCGTCATCGAAGTATTCGAGGTCGGAATCATCGGCTTGTGCGTAGGTAACTGCTTGTCGGAGGGTTCTTCGGAGGTCAAATTCATCTCCTGGGTCAATTTGCGGCACTGTGCTGTCATTCCAGGTGAGGGAAGGTTGTTTTACAGCTTTAACAGATTTTTGTTTTTTTGATTTGGGACGTTTCCCTTTTAAATTGGATTTGGGACGTTTCCCCTTTAAATTGGTGCAGTCTGGGGCCTCTGACATCCTGACGCTCGGTCTGTAGCACGTAGGAAGCGACTGCGCATGCTCAAATCGCTGTTCCTTTACCGATGGCCGTTTTCTTGACTGCGCATGCGCAGCATCTCGCGCATGCGCAAACGAAACTTCCGGTTCTGCGCACTGCTCGCGCAACTGTGCTAGCGTGATACCTTTAGCAAGATGGCCGCCGACCTCGACCCAGCCCCCTCTCAGGCCCGGGATTTCGGCCTCTGGGAATTCGGGCTCCGGGATCCCAGCCACGAGGTGAGTACTGCAGCTTTTCTTACCTTTACTTGCCGATTGGATTGCGTTTTCTTCACAGTACTTGGAGAATTTGTCCAGGACTGCCTGGTAATCGTACCTTTGCTGCCTCCTGAAGAACCTGAACCTTGTGAATATTTCTCTTGCCCTTGCACCGGCGATGGTGAGGAGAAATTCAATTTTTTCGCTATCATCCAGGTCTTGGAGTTCAGCTGCCACCAGGAACAATTCGAACCATTGCCGGAATCGCCGCCAGTTTTCGCGGAGATCGCCGTAGCACTGGAGCGGCTGCGGAACCGGGAGCTCTATCATTTTGCCTGGGCACTGCTGGTTGTCTGTGTACACGGAGGTATGCCGGCAGGTATCGATCCACTCCTGTACCATGTGGTGTTGGGTGCTCTGGTGCACAGATGAGCCAACACAGTTGTATGTGGTACAACTCTATTTTATTTTAACTCTTATAATACAGTTCGTTCTGGATACTCTGCACGTGCTGTCTCCCTGAGTGTGTTTGGTAACAGATGTGTCCTGGTCCTCCTCTGCAGCTAATACTGACCACCGGGGGCCGTGTCTGTGCTTTTATATCTTTCTGTCATTGGTTGTGGTGTTGTGTGTTCTGATTTGTCTGTTGGTGTGTCTATCATGATGTGTGTGTTTGAATATCATGACAATGAAGACCCCACCTTCTCAACCTTACCTCTCGCCTAAGGTGTGGTGATCCTCAGGTTAAATCACCACCAGTCAGCTCTCCCCCTCAAAGGGGCAAGCAGCCTATGGAGATTTTAATTTAACCTTTATTTATTCGTACAATTCTCATTACTCTTTGATACATCCTCTTGTGGGATTGACATTAGTCCCAGCCAGTGGTAAGCAGGCAGGTTATAACATCCCTCCCCCCCCAAAGTCCAACGGATCCACCGAAGACTCTGGTGAAGGAGGGCATTGGACTCGTTTTGCCGCAGGCTGGACACCATTTGCACGAGGCGCTGGATCAGGCGGCGTGTAATGAGACAGAGACCGGCGCTTCTGTGATGAACGGCCCGTTGTACATCCACGGCCCGTGGGCCTGAGGACTCCCCTCTGATGCGTCCTGTGTCTCCATCTCGGAGGTGGAGTCCGCTGCCTCCATCATCTCGGTGTCTCTATCTCCACACGGTTCTGTAACGACCTGCACAGGCTTTGAGTGCGGCACCAGAGGAAGATTGTGAGGAATACTCTCCACTGTGTCTGGTCTCTGTGTCTGTAGAAATGAGCTCCAGAGGCGGGGAACCTTTGGAAGAGATGGTCTTCTGCACCGAACGTGGTCTATATGCTTGCATCTGGTAAGATATAGGGCCCGTTCGGCGAAAGACGCCAGGGACCAACTGGGCACCACCAGCAAAATTTCGAAGGAACACTGGGTCACCGGGCGCGAACTGCCGATTCAGCCGATGCCAAGAAAAACCATGTCCCTGCCGTTCTTGAGTGCGGCGTACTTTTGCGTCAATGTCCGGGAAAACCATGCTAAGGCAGGTGCGAAGTCTCCGGCCCATTAGGAGTTCCGCGGTCACACCTGGATGCCCATTGTGCAAGTCTCTTAGTATCAGCTACTGTCCTTTTTCCGGGACAATCACACGTGTCCCCCACAAGAGGATACCGTCTTCCACGCTAAATTCTGACAGCTTGGAGGAAAATGCCCGCAATTCGCCTGGGAGCTGTCTATACTTCCCACCATACAGGACTATGTGCCGAACCTTTGACAGGACTGGCTCCGTCTGGGTCCATTCACGGATCTGTGATGCCGTGACAGGCAAGGAATCCAAAAAATTTAGAGTTGCAACTACCTCACCGGTCGTGGGGGTCGACATGGGGCCGGTCGATAAAGGCAATCGGCTCAGTGCGTCACCATTCGCTATCTGGGTTCCTGGTTTGTGCTCCAGAGAATACTCTTGGCAGCGAGCAACAAAGTCCAGCTCTGGATCCGTGCGGAAGCAATGGGCGGTATTGGCTTACCCTCTCGGAAAAGTCCCAGCAGAGGCTGATGATCAGTCACGATCGTGAAGTGGCGGCCATACACGTACTGGTGGAAACGTTTCACCGCAAAGACCACTGCCAGGCCCTCCTTCTCGATCTGCGCGTACTTCTTTTCCGCTGCAGTCAATGTGCGGGAGGTGAAAGCTATCGGCCGCTCGGCCCCGTTCTCCATTTTGCGGGACAGGACGACGCCAATACCATACGGGGGATGCATCACATGTGATGAGCAAAGGCTTTCCAGGATCATAGTGGGTTAGTAACCCAGACGATGACAATTGTTGTTTTACCCGCTGGAAAGCGGTTTCTTGCGGCTGACCCCAAATCCAGGTGTGATTTTTCTTTAGCAGAAGATGCAACGGGGCCAGCGTAGTTGCCAGATTGGGGAGGAACTTCCAGTAATAGTTTACGAGACCGAGAAAAGAACGAAGATGTGAAGTGTCAGTTAGGGTGGGGGCCTGTTGAATTGCGCGCACCTTCTCTGCGACGGGGTGCAAACCTTTGCGGTCCACCCGATAACCCAGGTGGACTACTTCCTTCGCCTGAAAGACGCACTTTGTGCGACGTAAACGGACTCCAGTCTCTGAAAAACGTCTAAGGACAGCCTCCAAATTTTCCAAATGTTCCTGCTCCGACGTCCCTGTGATCAAAACGTTATCTAAGTAGACAGCGACACGCGGTAAATCTCTCAAAATGGCCTACATGATACGTTGAAAAATAGCGCAGGCAGAGGATACCCCAAAGGGCAACCATGTATATTCATACAGGCCCCGGTGTATTAATAGTTACATATGGCCGGGAGGCAGGGTCCAGCTCCAACTGTAGGTAGGCGTGACTCATATCTAATTTCATGAATAAGAGTCCGCCTGAAAGCTTCACGTAGAGATCCTCTATGCGAGGCATTGGATATCAGTCGAGCCGGGAAGCCGTATCCACTGTATGTTTACAGTCGCTGCACAAGCGAACTGTGGCATCTGGCTTCATTACAGGTACAATTGGTGCTGCCCAGTCAGCGAAAGGGACGGGCCTGATAATAGCCAAGGTCTCCAAACGAGTGAGCTCCCCTTCTACCTTCTTGAGCAAGGCATAAGGCGCTGGGCGGCCCAGAAATAGCGCGGCGTGGCTCCTGGTTCGACTTGGATACGGGCTACAGCCCCTTTTATTTTCCCCAAACCGGGCTGCAATACATCTGGGTACCGTCCTAGCACCTCAGTCAACCCTCCCGAACTTGTTTGGAGGATGCAGCCGCAAATGGCGCCACCAATCCCGACCCAATAGGCTGGGCCCGTGGCCACACACCACGATAAGTGGGTAACGCCCCTCCTGGCGTCCATAAACAACAGGGGTCATCGTAGTTCCTGCAATGTCCAATGGTTCCCCCGTGTAGGTGGCCAACCTGGCCTGTGTGTCGGTCAATGTAAAGGTCGGTATACCCTGCTTGATGCGGTCGAATGTCCTCTGGGTGATCACGGAGACCGCTGCGCCAGTATCCAACTCCATCTCAAACGGGTGACCATTGACCCATACTGTCACCTTAATGGGGGTCACACGGGAAGCTGCCACACAATGCAGCTGCAGGCAGTCGTCCTCCGTCTCCACGTCCTCGGGAGCAGTCGCCGCAGGTTCATCCAAAATGGGACGTATGGCCCCTGGGCTGGCCTCAGTTTCTGTCAGAACGACGGCGCCTCTGGCGCCCCCAGGACCGGCGTCCGCGATGTGGTCGGTGCCCACAAGTCCGACACGGACATGGCTCCTCATCCATTGGTTCTGGAGAAGGCTCCCTTCGGGGAGGAACGTCCGACAGCCACTGGTGTCGATTCAGACGTCGCCTCGCAGGGGTGCGGGAAGGCACTTTTGTACGAAAGGGGTTGCGCCCCAAGGCGTGCACCTCCATTCCCTATAGCTCCTGCACTCCCCGTTCTGCGCTCTCTCGGGACAATGCTATTTGAATGGCCTGTTGAAAAGTCAATGTTGGCTCAGCTAACAACTTTCTCTGGGTGGCCGCATTGTTAATACCCAAACCAAACGGTCGCGTAACATTTCTGACAAGGTCTCACCATAGTCACAATACTCCGCAATCCTGCAGATAGAAACTCTGCAAGGGATTCTCCTGGGGTCCTCTCAGAGGTATTCAACCGGTAAAGCTGGACTATCGTGGACAGGGTTGGGTTGAAATGTTGCCACACTGTGGTAGTCTGTGTAGAGGTATTACGGTACCTGGTAATGCTGGAACACCATTGGTAGATATTGTGTGTTTCCTATTGGTCAAGCTGTGGGCAGGCCATGCACCCTCAGCAGCGCTGCCCGGCCCACGCAGCCACCTGCAAGGGATGCGGTAAAAAGGGCCATTTCGTGGTGGTATGCCAGGTACGTGCGGTTGCCGCGGTCACCGCGGCGAATGCGGACCGCCACCATAAACCTCTCTACGGTCCCCGTGCGGCCAGCGGGTGTCGCCATCTTACTCCAGGGCCACGTGCGACCCCCAGGCGCCGCCATCTTGTCCTGCAGACGCCACGTTAGAGGGATGGGCGCCGCCATTTTGTGCACCCCCAGCCATGTGCGACCAATGGGAGCCGCCATCTTGGATTGACTCCCAGGACCCCAGCTCGGCTGACCACACACCGCCCGAAGAGAACATTCAACTGCTGCGATTAGCCTCGGTGACTCTGGATCAGTCCCGACCTCGAACACTCTCAACTGCTACAACGACGGTACTTATCAACGGGCACGAGACGTCCTGCTTAATCGACTCTGGGAGCACGGAGAGCTTCATACACCCCGACACGGTAAGACGCAGTTCTCTCCTCGTCCACCCCGTGAATCAAAAATCTCCCTAGCCTCCGGTTCCCACTCAGTAGAGATAAAGGGGTTTTGTGTAGCAAACCTCACAGTCCAGGGAAGGGAGTTTAAACATTACCGGCTCTGCGTCCTTCCCAACCTCTGCGCGGCCACACTCCTAGGGTTAGACTTCCAGTGTAATCTCCAAAGTCTAACTTTTAAATTCTGCGGCCCTATACCCCCCCTCACTATCTGCGGCCTCGCGACCCTCAGGGTCGATCTACCTTCCCTGTTTGCGAACCTCACCCCGGATTGCAAACCCATCACTACCAGGAGCAGATGGTACAGTGCCCAGGATCGGATCTTTATTAAGTCAGAGGTCCAAAGGCTACTGAGGGAAGGAGTCATTGAAGCTAGCAACAGTCCCTGGAGAGCTCAAGTAGTGGTGGTAAAGACCCGGGAGAAGCATAGGATGGTCATCGACTACAGTCAGACCATCAACAGGTTTACGCAGCTGGACGCGTACCCTCTCCCCCGCATATCCGACCTGGTAAACAGGATCGCGCATTACAAGGTCTTCTCCACGGTGGATCTTAAGTCCGCCTACCACCAGCTCCCCATCCGCACTAGTGACCGCAAATACACTGCTTTCGAGGCAGATGGGCGACTCTATCATTTCTTAAGGGTTCCCTTCGGTGTCACCAACGGGGTCTCGGTCTTCCAGCGCGAGATGGACCGAGTGGTTGACCGGTACGGTTTACGGGCAACATTTCTGTATCTCGATAATGTCACCATCTGCGGTCATGACCAGCAGGACCACGGCACCAACCTCCGAATATTCCTCCAGACCACAAAGATCCTTAATCTTACATACAAGGATAAATGCGTGTTTAGCACCGACCGCCTAGCTATCCTCGGCTACGTTGTGCGAAATGGAGTTATAGGCCCCGACCCTGAGCGTATGCGCCCCCTTATGGAGTTCCCCCTCCCTCAATGCTCCAATGCCCTGAAGCGCTGCCTAGGGTTTTTCAGTTACTACGCCCAGTGGGTCACCAACTATGTGGACAAGGCCCGTCCCCTGATCCAATCCACAGCTTTTCCCCTGTCGATAGAGCCCCGCTAGGCCTTCAGCCGCATCAAAACGGACATTGCAAAGGGCACGATGCACGCCATCGACGAGTCCCTCCCCTTCCAGGTCGAGAGCGACGCGTCTGACGTAGCTCTGGCGGCTACCCTCAACCAAGCGGGCAGACCCGTGGCCTTCTTCTCACGTACCCTCCATGCTTCCGAAACCCGCCACCCCTCAGTCGAAAAGGAGGCCCAGGCCATAGTAGAAGATGTGAGACATTGGAGGCATTACCTGGCCGGCAGGAGATTCACTCTCCTCACTGACCAACGGTCGGTTGCTTTCATGTTCGATAATGCACAGCGGGGCAAGATAAAAAACAATAAGATCTTGCGGTGGAGGATCGAACTCTCCACCTACAACTACGAGATCTTATCATAGATTATCATAGAATTTACAGTGCAGAAGGAGGCCATTCGGCCCATCGAGTCTGCACCGGCTCTTGGAAAGAGCACCCTACCCAAGGTCAACTCCTCCACCCTATCCCCATAACCCAGTAACCCCACCCAAGACGAAGGGCAATTTTGGACACTAAGGGCAATTTTTTATCACGGCCAATCCACCTAACCTGCGCATCTTTGGACTGTGGGAGGAAACCGGAGCACCCGGAGGAAACCCACGCACACACGGGGAGGATGTGCAGACTCCGCACAGACAGTGACCCAAGCCGGAATCGAACCTGGGACCCTGGAGCTGTGAAGCAATTGTGCTATCCACAATGCTACCGTGCTGCCTTGTATCTTGTATCATCCCGGGAAGCTAAATGAGCCTCCTGGTGCCCTGTCCCGCGGCACATGTGCCACCGCACAAGAGGCCCACCTCCGAGCCCTCCACGAGAATCTAAAAATTTATAAATCTCCAGGCCCAGATGGGCTACATCCTAGAGTTCTAAAGGAGATAGCTGAAGAAATAGTGGAGGCGTTAGTTATGATCTTTCAAAAGTCACTGGAGTCAGGGAAAGTCCCAGAGGATTGGAAAATCGCTGTTGTAACCCCCCTGTTGAAGAAGGGAACAATGAAAAAGATGGAAAATTATAGGCCAATTAGCCTAACCTCGGTTGTTGGCAAGATTCTAGAATCCATTGTTAAGGATGAGATTTCTAAATTCTTGGAAGTGCAGGGTCGGATTAGGACAAGTCAGCATGGATTTAGTAAGGGGAGGTCGTGCCTGACAGACCTGTTAGAGTTCTTTGAAGAGATAACAAATAGGTTAGACCAAGGAGAGCCAATGGATGTTATCTATCTTGACTTCCAAAAGGCCTTTGATAAGGTGCCTCACGGGAGACTGCTGTGTAAAATAAGGGCCCATGGTATTCGAGGCAAGGTACTAACATGGATTGATGATTGGCTGTCAGGCAGAAGGCAGAGAGTTGGGATAAAAGGTTCTTTTTCGGAATGGCAACCGGTGATGAGTGGTGTCCCGCACGGTTCAGTGCTGGGGCCACAGCTGTTCTCTTTATATATTAACGATCTAGATGATGGGACTGGGGGCATTCTGGCTAAGTTTGCCGATGATACAAAGATAGGTGGAGGGGCAGGTCGTGTGGAGGAGATGGGGAGGCTGCAGAAAGATTTAGACAGTTTAGGAGAGTGGTCCAAGAAATGGCTGATGAAATTCAACGTGGGCAAGTGCAAGGTCTTGCACTTTGGAAAAAAGAATAGAGGCATGGACTATTTTCTAAACGGTGACAAAATTCATAATGCTGAAGTGCAAAGGGACTTGGGAGTCCTAGTCCAGGATTCTCTAAAGGTAAACTTGCACGTTGAGTCCGTAATTAAGAAAGCAAATGTAATGTTGTCATTTATCTCAAGAGGCTTGGAATATAAAAGCAGGGATGTACTTCTGAAGCTTTATAAAGCATCAGTTAGGCCCGATTTAGAATACTGTGAGCAATTTTGGGCCCCACACCTCAGGATGGACATACTGGCACTGGAGCGGGTCCAGCGGAGATTCACACGGATGATCCCAGGAATGGTAGGCCTAACATATGATGAACGTCTGAGGATCCTGGGATTATATTCATTGGAGTTTAGGAGGTTGAGGGGCGATCTAATAGAAACTTACAAGATAATGAATAGCTTAGCTAGGGTGGACGTAAGGAAGTTGTTTCCATTAGCAGGGGAGACTAGGACCCGGGGGCACAGCCTTAGAATAAAAGGGAGTCACTTTAGAACAGAGATGAGGAGAAATTTGTGGTCTGTGGAATTCATTGTCACAGAGGGCGGTGGAGGCCGGAACGTTGAGTGTCTTTAAGACAGAAGTTGATAAATTCTTGATTTCTCGAGGAATTAAGGGCTATGGAGAGAGAGCGGGTAAATGGAGTTGAAATCAGCCATGATTGAATGGTGGAGTGGACTTGATGGGCCGAATGGCCTTACTTCCACTCCTATGTCTTATGGTTTTATGGTCTAATAACATATATATACAACAGCAGCAACTCCCTTGCTGCTCACTCCTCTCTAGCTGGTTCCAAACTGGCCAGCTTTATTTATGCAGGGAATCTGCTAATGATTTCTCCGACCCTCCTCATTGGAGAAGCTCATACTCCCAAAGGATTGTGGAATTGCCATTAGTCCCCAGCCAGTGGTAAGCAGGCAGGTTATAATAATATTGTAGCAGATCTTGACTTTGTGCAATAGTGTAAAATGCCTTGATAACGAGTCAATGGAAATGAAAATTGGTATCATTCTTTATAGACCATCATTCAAAGTCAAGATCTAGTTCATTGTATCCAATCTTGGAGGGACAATAAGGAATAAAGCTGTTTTAAAATTGGTTGACTGTCCAAGGTCAATCAATCCACATCAAATTGATTGCCATTGACAGTATTTTTCAAGGTAGAATGATGAAAAGTTAGTTGTAATGCAGTTGCAGCAGGAAAATACGTATTGAAAAAATGTAATTTCCAAACTTAGGACTATATTTTCCTTTGTATCGTAAGCTTAACACACAGTAGACAAGGTGTAATAACCCAGCAGAGGTCACAGGATAGGAACCATCAGTTTTACCTGCCCTCCGGGGAATATTAATTTCCCCAGTAACGGAACAGGGTTTCCCCTTAACAGGAGTAGCCCCTCTGGTATAAAAACCCTGACCGAGGTGCAGGTCAGGGAAGGAAGTCCTCCGTGGAGTGGTGATGTTTGACTGTAACTAATAATAAACCTCTTTGTGCTTTTCTAAACTACTCTTTATGCATGGCTGCTTACCTCGGATCAAACACAAACTAAACAGTGAACTCAGTATGCCCTGTTGTGTTGCAATGATGCTCACAGAACACTTGATGACTTAACTAGAATGATGATTTATTGATGAAGACTTGGAAAAATAACAACAGAATACTATACAGACTAAGTTACTATTTGAGTTTTGTGAACTCTCCTGGAACTACCCTATGTGCGACTGTCCTGTTGTATGCCTTACTACCAACTGACGAGTGTCCCACGTCACGTGATTGATGTCTGATGCCACCAGCAGGCTGGAGGTCACATTGCTAATTATGTACAATACTATTCACAGATATATCCCCCTTCCTTTGGAGATGTTAACATTATATATAGAAACAGGATTTGTATTATCGTTTATACATGTGGCATATGTATATACAGATTTATCTGTGCTTCAGCTAACATGACGAGCCTGCTAAATGTGTCCCCTGTGCACAACTCATTGTGCATCTCCGACGGGATGATGCAATGAGTCCTGAAGACCGGTATCCTTACTGGCCATGCCTGCATCATTAGCTTCTGCGTCACCAGCTTCTTTTGTTTCTTTTTTGTTTCTTTACACTACGCTCTTTGCTGTTGCATTGTTGTGCACTCTATGGCCTGTCATCCACATTGCCGATGTCTTCTTGCTTGGTGTCATCTGTGGGACTCTGGTTTCCTTCACTCTCCTTCTCTTACTTTTTTTTGTTTTGAGAGCGACTAGGTGACTGAGTTTGTGACTGCTCCTCTTTTTGCGCTTGGCTTTGGTAGCACCCATCTTGCCACTGGTCTGCGCTATGGAAGTAGTAGTTTGTGTTTCTTCTGCTAAGACATCTCTTCTTGCTGTGCTACTGAGGGACTGCGCGGCTGTGGTCAAGTCTGCACCTTCAATGGCTGGCTGCAGAGCTTTACGGCATCATCTTGTAGATGGCCACCTACACTGAGACCACATTATTTATTGAACTGCGTCACAGTGCTGATGGCACTGGCGTCTTCTTGCATGTTGCCGCCAAAATGTTTCAAACTTAATGTACTGATTAGCTGTGCCGCCACTTCACTTGCATGGCAAATCTTAATCGCATTTTCCAATTTCAGATCTTCTTCCCGAAGCAATCTTTCACCGAGCTTATCATTCGGTATGCCAAATACCATTTGGTCTCGGTATAGCATGCAAGAAACAATACTTTTCACTGTATATTAATACATGTGACAATAAGAAATCAAATCAAATCAAATCATCGATGATTTTAGATTACTGAAATTGCAGGACTGGGTCTTCAGCCTCAAGTCGGTTACAAAACTGTCAAAAGATTCACCTGGTTTCTGAGTACGCGCATGAAAAATGGACTTTTCAAATGTTTCTTTTTTTTCGGAGAACAATGCCAATTGAAGTACTTTATCACCTCATCGTAGCTCTCACTTTCCTCTTCACTATCAAAAACGAAAGTATTGTAGATTTCGATTGCTTGTGGACCTGTCAATGTGAGCAACAATGCAATGCACCTCTTGTCATGCTGTGCCTGCAGGCCAAGGGCAGAAACATAGAGCTTAAATTGCTGTTTGAAAAGGCGCCAGTTTTCTTCTACGTTACCGGAGACTTGAAGCTAGCGGTGTGCCTTTAAACCTTCCATCTCGAACTTCACCGTCTGCTGTTGTGTTGAGTCGCCAATACCGTAGTTCACTAGGTTGGTGGAAGAATCTTCTCTTTTTTCGTTCTTTGGTCGGTTTTGCGTCATCTTTTCTGCTGTTACCTTTGAATGTTCAAGACACCTGGTACCATGCTGTGTTCTGTTGCTTTGCCATTGCAATGATGCACACAGAACACTTGATGACTTAACTAGATTAATGAACACATGGAAAGATAACAACAGAATACTATACAGACTAAGTTACTATTTGAGTTTCGTGAACTCTCCTGGAACTTACCTATGTGCGACTGTCCTGTTGTATGCCTTACTACCAACTGGCGAGTGTCCCACGTCACTTGACCAGCAGCTGCCTGGAGGTCACATTGCTTACTGTGTACAATACTATTCACAGGCATATCACCACGCAGTGGTAAAAATGATAACAGGTGCTCATGTCAAATTGTTGCTCTCAGCCTTGGTCTAAAAGTTTAATAATTAAAAAATGGATTTCGAGACGTTACCATAACATTTCAAGCAGGATATGGGTTGGTAATTCTTCACTGTGATCTCAACCAAAATCAGACAGGTGGTGAATTACAGAAACCTACCATCACCTCGCCAGCCAAAGCAGAATTCTCTGCCATCCAGTCCCTGCTGACCACACCTTTTTTCCCCATTGCTTGCATATGTCAGCGGCATAGGAAACAAGGCAAATGACAATTTTTCTGATCCAAGTATTGCCATTCCCTGGGCCGGCTTGCTGTAGAAGGTGGCATGCCACAAGAAGGTGTGGCGAATGGTAATTTTTCAATGAGAGGAAAATAAACCTTGGAGTTGGCCAAGAAATTCAGCGAAATTCTTCTTTTGATTGTCATGACATTTCAGCCCCTTGATGGTGTTGCATGGTGTATGGAGTAAGTCTCACAAAGAAATTCTGGGGGTTACCATTGACTAAAAACTGAACTGAACTAGCCATTTAAATACTGTGGCTACCAGAGCAGGTCAGAGGTTAGGAATCCTGTGGTGAGTGACTACATTCCTGACTCCCCAAAGCCTATCCCCATCCACAATATACAAGTCAGTTGTGTAATGGAATAATCTCCACTTGCTTAGATGAGTGCACTTCCAACAACACTCAAAGCTCGACCCCATCCAGGACAAAGCAGCCCAGTTGATTGCTCCCCCTTCCACAAACATTCAGTCCTTCCACCACCAACGAACAGTGGCAGCCATGTGTGCAAGTGTACGGCCTCAACCGGGACCTTAGATTCATGTCTCACTACATTAACCCCCCACCCTCTGGCCTAGGCTTGTGAAATCCTACCAATTGTCCTGGCTTGAGCAATTCAAACCTGTTTAACCTGTGATTATCACTCTCTCACGTCACACCATCTGGACCTGTAAAGACTTAATTACCTGCAAAGACTTGCATTTAAAGTATCATTTTGCATCATTGCCTTTGTCTATATATGTGTTTGTGTAACCCACCATTCACCTGATGAAGGAGATACGCTCCATAAGCTAATGATTCCAAACAAACTTTAACCTGATGTTGTAAGACTTCTTATTGTGTCCAACCCAGTCCAACACCGGCATCTCCACATCATCTACAAAATGCACTTCAAGATGCACCAAGGTTCCTTAGGCAGCACGTTCCAAACACATGACCACTCGCATCTGGAAGGAGAAGTGCAGCAGATTCTTGGAAACACCACCACCTGGAAGGTCCCCTCCAACCCACGCACCAACCTGATTTGGAAATATATTGCCATTCCTTCACTGTCATTATCTTCCCATAGCCAACTAGGAATGGGCAATAAATGCTGGTCTGGCCAGCGATGCCCACATTCCATAAATGAATTAAAAATACTCTTATACTACACCTTCCCCATTGTATTTATATTAATGATAATAATAATCTTTATTAGTGTAACAAGTAGGCTTACATTAACACTGCAATGAAGTTACTGTGAAAATCCCCGAGTCGCCACACTCCGGCACCTGTTCGATACACTGAGGGAGAATTAAGAATGTCCAATTCACCGAACAAGCATGTCTTTAGGGATTGTGGGAGGAAACTGGAGCACCCGGAGGAAACCATGCAGACACAAGGAGAACGTGCAGACTCCGCACAGACAATGACCCAAACTGGGAATCGAACCCTGATCCCTGACGCTGTGAAGCAACAGTGTTAATCACTGTGCTACCGTGCATAGACATGCTACTTCTTTCCCTCCCGTCAAGTCTCTGACCTTATAATTTCAGACAGACTGGAGGCTTGATGATTCTTCCAGATCCCGTTCTGGTTACATTCAGAGGAGATAGGTTTTTTTTTTTGGAACCATTCGTTGATTTGGAGTTTTAGTTGTAGTCTGTGTTTCTGGTGCTCGATTGTCTCCTGATAAGCTTTTTCTGCTCCTTGTAGTAGAAATACTCTTCGTCAACTTCCAATCTGTTCTGCTCGGTGATCACTGGCCTGCACCATTCTTTCCAGAGAGAGTATTCACTTGTTAATTTGTGGTAAAAATCCAATTTTCTTTTCTGTATAGTCTGCTGCGATCTTGATGTGAGTTGAAGTTATTTCTCCCTGTCATTTCCATGTTCCTCATCAGTGGGCTCAACCTGCAATTTGGCTTTTATTGCAACGCTGTCTTCTTCAGTGTGAGTTAATGATTAGCAATTCCTTCCGACAGTATCATCTTCCAACTTTACACATCGGCTGGAGGCTTCAATGTCTATCCAGTGTGACAGCAACAGTTGGAGCCTGGGGTTGGGACTCATTCTTCTGTGATTGGTCATTTTCCTGCGTATCTTCCATCCAAGCTATAGTGGCAATTATCTGAAGATTTGACTGGTCTGACCAAATAAATTGGACAAGCAAGCCCTGTGAAGACAATTCCGGCCAGGGACCAGCTCTGTCCTCCTGTGCCGAAGCGTAAAGAGAAAATGGTGCGATGGGGCAAGTCAGATGATACAGAGTGCAAGTACAGTGAGTGTGATCCAGGAAGCAGGACTCAAGAGGGGAACAGAACAGGGATGAGGTCCCAAACCAGGGAATGGGAGCAGGTCAACGGCGCAGAAAGATATTAAAAAATAACAAGCAAAATCACAGGCTCCGAATTTTAAAAAAACAATGGCAGGAAGTAATATTTGAGCGAAGTGAGCATGAAAGGAGCCCTGAAGATCGGAAAAGACAGCCGAAGGTTGGTGACTCCATGGTACAGGTCGTTGTGGCAACGGAACTCCTTTGGAGCAGTGACATTCTGCTTGACATCGTCGAAGATCTGAAATTGTGCTGGGAATGTGAAGCTTGAGTGTGCTGAGAGAGCCAGGGGAAAGGAGGCTGAAATCCTTTGAGGTGGGTCATTGATGAAGCTGTCCAACTGGGAGCGATGTTTGTAGAGAATTCCAAGGTGAGATCTTCAGATCTGGAGATTGGAAATCCTCGTGAGAAAACTAAATTTCAGTCAGATTGATTGACTTACAATGTGACAGACATTTGGGTGGGTGGTTGAGAATTCCATGGAATGTCTTTTAAGACATAAGACCATAAGACATAGGAGCGGAATTAGGCCATCCGACCCATTGGGTCTGCTCCGCCATACAATCGTGGCTGATTCTTTTTCATCCCCATTCTCCTGCCTTCTCCCCATAACCCTTGATCCCCTTATTAATTAGGAATCTATCTATCTATCACTGAGACGCTCAGTGATTTGACCTCCGTAGCCTTCTGCAGCAAAGAGTTCCACAGATTCACCACCCTCTGGCTGAAGAAATTCTTCCTCATATCTGTTTTAAAGGATCGTCCTTTTAGTCTGAGACTGTGTCCTGTGGTTCTGGATTTTCCTATAAGTGGAAAATCCTCTCCATGTTCACTCTATCCAGCCTTGCAGTGTCCTATAAGTTTCAATAAGATACCCCTCATCCTTCTAAACTCTAACGAGTACAGACCCAGAGTTCTCAACCGTTCCTCATATGACAAGCTCTTCAATCTTGTGAACCTCCTCTGGACCCTTTCCAAGGCCAGCACATTCTTCCTTAGATACGGGGCCCAAAACTGCTCACAAAACTCCAAATGGGGTCTGATCATAGTCATATGCAGCCTCAGAAGTACATCCCTGCTCTTGTATTCTAGCCTGCTTGTCATGAATGCTAACATTGCATTTGTCTTCCGAACTGTCGGCTGAACTTGCACGTTAACCTTAAGAGAATCTTGGACAAGGACTCCCATGTATTGTATTCCATCTGCCACTTCTTTACCCATTCTCCTAGTCTGTCCATGTCCTTCTGCAGCCCGCCTGCTTCCTCAATACTACCTGCCCCTGGGCATATCTGTCATCTATTGTGTAGTGTGATGCATCTGATCACAGTTTACCTGTTCATTCACATATACAGTACCATTCAAGGGGGTTACAATCCCGAGAAATCTTAAAGGGTGAAATCACGAAAAACAAACATACTTATAATGGGAGTGGATTAGATAGGATCTATACCTCACAAAATTTCTTGCCTGCTGTGCATCTGAGGTTTGCTCTTCCTGTTATGGAACCCTCTCCAATTCTTTACTTCTTTCTCTTGAGCAGTGACATCCTTCAAATTCACACCCTATACATAAAAAAGCATATCCTTGCATGCAGTCACCATAAACAAAAAATCCATTACCACAATATGCAATTAGTCTTAACTTTTCCTAACGTATAATTCTGTTGCAGTGCTAGGATGTCATTCAGCAGTTTAGCTTTGAGCTTATTCACACGTCATAAAGAAGCTCAATGTACTTTTTGTCATGATATCCATATTAACATATCATGGTGCAATAACACACGCACACTGATGGACAGATCAACGGACCAATCAACACAAACGCAACATCACAGCCAATCACCAGTGAGAGCACACGTACCATAAAACAGGGAACACCACAGTTCCCGCTCATTCCACCAGGAGATAGCTCAGAGCACAGAGCTCACAGCATGCCACTCAGTCATACACCATGTGCTGAGTGCCTCACTAAGATAGTGCTAGGGCTGGGTCCACAGGTTAACTGGTGAAGTACAAACGACAGCCAGAAGTTAACAGTTGTTATTATCCAGAATAATAAAACAGAGTTGTACCATCTACAACCGTGTTGGTTCGTTTGTATATCGGAACACCCAACACGACACTTTTAACCCTACGCACATGCACACAATGATAAACAGGTATTTTAAAATTAACCTCAATAGAAATCTTATTAATTTCTGAAAATATTTCAGGGCTAATGGGTAATCGGCTGGATAAACCATTTCGCACAGATAAACAATTTTGCGAAAGAAGTCACAAACAGTGAGAGTTTACTGGACTTCATATTTACCCTGAATGTTAGAGCATAAGATAGATATGATAAATTGTTTTGTCTTCCCGCACTGAAAAGTCTACTCTTGTTTGTTCAAAACCCGTGAAATCGTGTTGCTTTATTCATTAAGTAAGCATCTCGAATCTCAAATGTCATCTTTTTTAAACAAAATGTTATTGGTACCTAACCAGGTCTCCCACCAAGGTCTAACCAAGGATCATAACTCAGTGCGTATTCACAATGGAGCCCCATGAAATCTTGGGGAGTCCTCAGATGCACAGTGGAGATTTTTCTTCTGCCCTTCTGCTTCCAATTCTGCAATGGAGCTTAAATCAGATGATCTCCCTCTAGGTCTCCACTTCATGTGCTTTCAGTCAGTCAGGTCAGAACGCTCAGCCTTCAATTTTCCAGCTTTTGAATTTCTACTCCAGCTTCTCTGGGGTTCTGGGTTTTACCATGAGCTGCCACCATTTTGTATGTTCAGTTGGCCTCACAAGAGTTTCTGAGTCTTGTATGATTGAATATTAAGGAAGAGATTTTCTGGTGCCGAAAGTGACTTCCTGTGGTGGGTTTCCCTGGCAGCGTGGCCGGCAAATAACACAAATGGCTATCGACTTTGGTAGGATTGGAGGATCCCGCCGGCAGTCAATGGCGAGCTGCCTCCACCACGGGAAAACAAACCGGGTTGGGGGAAGTGGGGGGGTGGCGGGAAGGAGGGGGGCAGTAGAAGATCCCAACAGAAGTGTTTAGTAATGACACATAACTATGTATATATGTACAGGATATAGCCAAAGCTACGAGCTAACTCCATGCTTGCCTCTAAACAGGTCTCTGGCCAGTTCACAATTCTCTAGTCTCAGATAATGTATCTCTTTACATCACACTGTGGGCGGTACTTTTCCCAGTCCCACATTAACCCTTTCTGTGACAGATACCATATGGTCCTTCACCTACTGGAGCAACAATGAAGATTCTTTGCTGACACTGGCCGATCCACCAGAAGTACATGGTGCTACACAGCAGGAAGATGAGCCTGGGTTGAGAAGAGTGAGTGGAGGTCCTTCCTTTTGGAACTCTGATCTGAAGAGGTAAGTACCTTTCCTCCATTGCATTTTCTTTTTCCACCCTTGCATGGATCTATTATCTTGTACATCTCGTTTCAAATTTGTAGTGTTTTCATTCACACAGTGCTGACATGTGTAGCACCGACTGGTGAAAGGTCATGACCCTGAAATGTTAACTCTCTTTCTCTCTTTTGCAGCCTGCCCTGGTGAATATTTCCATTCTTGATGGCTAGGGTATTATTTTGTTTAGTTTATCTCCCTTTTGTGTGCGTGACATCGGACAAATTAATATTGCCGTTTTTCATCCAAATTTAAACATGCTGCCACTGCTGCACATTTAGACTGCTGTATGGGCCTGCACAGCACTCATGCATTTTGTGCTACACAGGCAGCCACTGTCTATTCTCTGCACATTAGAAATGTGACATGCAATGTTAGTTTTCAAGGACTTTTCTTTTGTTCCAAACAAATGAACGACCTTTAACAACAAAATACTGATTCAAGCTGCTTCAGAAGCTTACAGAATACCACTGGCTGGAATGTTTCTGTTCTGTAAATAAAGTTGGTTTTAGCTTTGAAAAGGAAAATCTCCACTGAAATCTAAAATCTAAAATGCAAGTACAACATTCTGAGATTAGATTGTGGTGATGGCTACATTTCAATTAATCAGAACTGCCATCCTGCAAGTCAAAATTTATATTGGAAAAACAAGAATGATTTTCCTTTTATCATCTTACGTCGTCATTTTTCAATTAGTTTGTTCAAAAGGATTTAAGATCTATTCAACTGTTGCATTTATTCAGTTATGTAGTTTGTGTTTTATATATTGTACCAGTGATTCAAATTAAAAGCAGTTTTAATGGCTTTCTTCCTTTATAATTGTGCCCATTGAAAAAGAAAACTCAGAAAAGGAACCTTCAACACATAAGGTACAATTGAGAATAAGTCCATCTGCAGGCTTCTCAGCGGGAATGTTGAACAAAGCCTGCTTTCCTGAAATTGATTGCAAATAAAAAGATGACACAATCAGTTCACTGTGTCACGGTCAGGTACAAAATAATGTAATATAAACAATGTGGATAGGAGATGTTCTCCTTGCCCAAGGATTCAACAGACTTCTTTTTTGCACTTTCTTTCATCATATGAATGCTTCTAATGTGGTGCCTCTGTCTCATACAATATCTTGAGTAATTTACTTGAGGTTGTAAATTAAACACTGATATTAATTTGGACGCAATTGTTCCCATTATAAATGCCAGTGATTCTTTTTGCATGTTACACAGCGTTATTAATGTTTCACCATTCATTGCAATTCGTGCACAATTACCTATCTAAGAGCTTTGAATGTGTGCATGTCATCACAGCAACACTTGAAAACCTTGATTTAATGAAATACTGCACCCACATCACTTCCCTATTTGAAGAGCTCACATTATTTATAAAGAACGCATTTTTTACGGCTGATTAACACCAAACCTTAACAAAATAAAGACCATCAAGGACAGTTGAACGAATTGCAGCAGAAATGCTCAGCAATGGGAATTGACAGATGTTTACTTTCTCCAAGTTCGTATAAATGACTATCACATGAATCAGCGAATCACAATATGGTTACAGCACAGGGAGTGGTCGTTTAGCCAGTCACGCCTGTGCTGGCCCTCTTCGAAAACAACTCAATCCACCTTCCTACCTTTTCAGCATTGTCCTGCATTCTTTTTTCTGTTGAATCAAAAAGATTTTCCTCATGTTGCCTTTGGTTCTTTTGCCTACCACCTGAAATTGGTGTCCTCGGATTCTCACACTTCCACCAATGCAAATAGTTTCCCTCAATCTGCTCTGTCCAGACCCCTTATGATTTTGAACAGCTCTATCTAATCTTTACTTAATATTTTCTTCTCCAAGAAGAACAGCCTTATATTCTATAAAACATCCTTGTAAATGAAATCCTTCGTCCCTGGATCCATTCTCGTGATCTTTTCTGCACATGCCTTCACATCCTCCTATGATGTGGTGCACAGAACCGGATACAAAATTCCACTTCAAGCCAGATTTGTGTTTTATACAGGGGCGACATGGGTGGGATAGTCCATCGGCCAACACCGGAATTAGAAACACGGTTGGGCAGATCGTTCGCGACAGAATGCCATACTCCGGTGCCTCGAGAGCAGTGTCAATGCGTTCTACTCCGCACGTACAGTAAGCACTGTTGACATATCATTAGCGGGCCTGACACAATATTCTCTTTGACTCCCGCGATGCTCCGCCTCCGCTTTTATGTTCTGTAGACTGCCCAAAGTAAATGATGACCTGCAGAACATCTAGTTTGAATAATTTATTGTCAAACAACTATTTGATAAAGGTAACTAGAATAAATAAAATAATAAACTACTAACACTAATTGACTGTTGTAGAATTACTGCAAAATACGTCTCTCCCTTTGCACAATCTACTCTCAACTCCTCTGCCACATGGTCTCCTGGTGGATTTACACTGCCACCTAGTGGTCAGAGGTCGTGCATAACATTATGTACAGAACTGTTTGACGCATATCATCACATCCCTTCCCTCTGGAAAATGAAATTATTTACATGCGTTGGACTATGTTTTACATTTCACCATGATATGCATAACTATTCACAAATTCAAAATATTTTACAGTCTATTACGGGCAGCACGGTAGCATTGTGGATAGCACAATTGCTTCACAGCTCCAGGGTCCCAGGTTCGATTCCGGCTTGGGTCACTGTCTGTGCGGAGTCTGAACATCCTCCCCTTGTGTGCGTGGGTTTCCTCCGGGTGCTCCGGTTTCCTCCCACAGTTCAAAGATGTGCAGGTTAGGTGGATTGGCCATGATAAATTGCCCTTAGTGTTGGGTGGGGTTACTCGGTTATGGGGATAGGGTTGAGGTGTGGACCTTGGGTCGGGTGCTCTTTCCAAGAGCTGGTGCAGACTCGATGGGCCAAATGGCCTCCTTCTGCACTGTAAATTCTATGAAATTATGCCGTTGGTCTGAAAAAAAATTGCATACGTTCTATATAATGATCCCAATCATCGTTACTCACAACAAAGCTCTCCCGTTTCCCTATATGAGGCATCTCGGTCGGTTGAGGTAAGGCCTGTTGTGGCTTAGACTACATCGCTCGGATGTGAAACCCGCTCTATTCGCTATATCGGGTGACACGGTGGCGCTGTGGTTAGCACTGCTGCATCACAGCTCCAGGGACCCAGGTTCAATTCCAGCCTCGGGTGACTGTCTGTGTGGAGTTTGCACTTTCTCCTCGTGCCTGCGTGGGTTTCCTCCGGGTGCTCCGTTTTTTTCCCACAGTCCAAAGATGCACAGGTTCGGTGGATTTCTATGCTAAATTGTCCTTAGTGTCCAAAAAGGTTAGGTGGGGTTACTGGGTTATGGGGATAGGGTGGAGTTGTGGGCTTAAGTAGGGTGCTCTTTCCAAGGGTCAGTGCAGACTCGATGGGCTGAAAGGCCTCCTTCTGCACTGTAAATTCTATGATTCTACCCATTATAGTTCCTTTAATGGAATTAACATCCTCATGACAAACCAAAGTTTAAAAAAAAATTCCTTTCACTTTCTGAAACACCAAATTCACCTTATACATTAAAGTACTTTTCAGCGGAATTTATTTACAGCCTCATGATAAATCAAAGTTAAAAAATTCTTCCTTTCACTTTTTGTGCATTTTAAACATATTTATAAACATTATTGCAAAAGATCAACCCTCTGAAAAAATGCTCTCCGATATCTCCTGCCTCTGCTTGCTGACTCTGGACAGGAAAAGTAAAGTGCAAATAAATAAGCGGAAATACTTACCTCACATCGGGGCAAGCCGGCCAAGTTAGCGCTATCCCAAGATTTCATATTCAGCTGCTTCAGCATGGCGCTTGCAACAAAGGACTTCAAACACACGGATATGGAAGATTGAATTTAGCGTGCATGACCATGTGCCGGGACTTCCGTATAGTCCCGACAACCGGCATATGTGGAGTATGATCTCTATACACCAGAAGATTCAATGGAAGATATGGGCCATTATTTGAAGTCTGTGATGTAAGCGTTTTTCCTCAAGGAGCACCACTGAATGAGGGCAGATGATCAGCATTGATATTCAAGCAGCATTTGTGGTAGTGACAGAAGTGAAGAAATGCACAAGAGTTGGAGATCGCTAGGCATGCACTCATATCAGTAGGAGCAGTGTTTGCGTCATTAGATGGCGTCATTAGAATCTTGATATCTCTTCTCTCATTGCTCTTGTTTCTCAGTGGATTTAATTCCCAGAGTGAATGCGCGCACAGGGCACCATGGACCGAGGCGGAGATCATGGCTTCGCTTTTTATGAGGTCAGAATGTGTTAGTGTGAATGTTGGGTTAATTCTTCCTGTGAGTGATTGGACACCCTCTGAGATGAAAAGGAATGGCATTGATGGCTAGGAGAGATATGGTCACATGCCCTCACTTAATGTTACTCTTACTATTCTCTTAGAGTATCACAGGCACATCTCCCGTGTCTTCCTCCATGGCATCATCATGCTCATAATGTCCGTCAGAAGCCCCCTGACCTTCCTCAGCATCGAGATCTTCATCTTCTGATGAGGCCTCAACTATTCCAGTTCACCCTCTGGCAAGGGATTACCTCTTTGTACTGCCTGATTGGAAGGGTGCAATACAGCGCAGTGATGCTGGGAACCCAATCAGGAGTGCATTGTAGTCAGCCACCTGAGTTCTCCAAGCATCTGAAGTTCACCTTCCGAAGCCCTGTGACCTGCTCTGTGAGGGAGCGTGTGGGGCTGTGAGCAGCATTGTACCTCTCCTAGGAAAATTCTGAGGGTGGCACAGTGGCTAGCACTGCTGCCTCACAATGCCAGGGACCCGGGTTCAATTCCGGCCTTGGGTGACTGTCTATATGGAGTTTACACTGTCTCCTCGTGTCTGCGTGGGTTTGCTTCGGGTGCTCCGGTTTCCTCCCACAGTCCAAAGGTGAATTGGCCATGCTAAAATATTCCCTTAGTGTCCAAAATGTTAGGTGGGGTTACTGGATTATGGGGATAGGGTGGGGCATGGGCCTAGGTAGGGTACTCTTTCCAAGGGTCAATGCAGACTCGATGGGCCAAACTGTCTCCTTCTACACTGTAGTGATTCTATGATTCTATGATCACACAGCGGTTGCACCTTGATCGAATGGAAGCACTTGTGGTTTATAAACATTAGGGTCTGCTGTCATGGAGCCCAAATAGCTACATGCACCCTGTATTCTTGGGAAGCCTAAGATGATGACAGAGCTGGCCTCGTCCAGAGCAAACCTGACATTATGATGGGTCTTCCTGTAAAGGGCATGGGTCACCTCTTTTATGCATCAATGTGTTGTGGACTGCACAGGCCCCTGTGATCCCTGGAAAGACCCAGATGCAGAGAAATTGAATGCTGTGGTCACCTTCAAAGCCATTGGCAGTGGATTGCCTCTAACTTGTCAGGTCTTCATGAAAAATGCAACATATGTGACGTACCAGATCTAGGAACAAGCTGAGATTGGCCCACCATTGCCTCTCACTCACTTGCAAACAGCAGACTCTTCTACAATAACCTCTAGGTCTGGTGAGTCACATCCATTGTCTGGGTCTCCAGACCTTCCTGCTCATGCTTTGACTCCCTTGACCATATCCCTCAGGCAGAGCTTCCTATGGAGCTGCAATCGGTATCACTGCTTCCTCTTTCACCTCCTTCATTGTGTGAGGACCCTGACAAAGACAGCAATGAGCCCTGGATCCATTTGTCCTTTTGCCTTCTCTCTGAAATGAAACATTTAAGAATGACAAAAGGATCGAGAAAGTGAAGTTCTGAATGTGAAATCTAAGGAAAATGTAAGATTCCAGAGCTTTTCCTGTTCTACTTGCATGTTGACTGATACAGCCTTGCCCCAGCGATACTAGAACACACATTGAGGTGACCAAGGTGGCATCCAAGAAATCTGACGTCCAGAGCCCTGCATGGGTGTGAATGACATTAGTGATACAAACTAGCTCTGCTCTCCAATCTCTGATGTGGCATATTAATAACCAATCAGTTAGAACAAAGAAGAACAAAGAACAATACAGCACAGGAACAGGCCCTCAGCCCTCCAAGCCTGTGCCGGTCATGATACCAACCTTTGTCAAAACCCTCAGCACTTCCTTGTGCTGTATCATTCTATTGTTCATGTTCAATGGGTGGATGCCTTTTTTCCCCGTTATGAATGTCTGCTGAACACATGATTCATGAATGGAATGCCATATATGATACGGCTGTGCCTCCTTCACTGTTGTATCCGATCTCAAAGCCTACATTCCAACATGTAATTCTTGAGATGCGGCAACTGTGATGTGAAGTCACTGAGCTCTGAGTATCTCTTTAACAGCTTTCTTCCCAGGGAGGTATTTCTCGTTTCTAATTCACTCTTGTGGCAACAGGATAGAGGGTGTTCTCAGAACGGGACCCTTAGCCATGCAGAACACTGCTCCCGCATTGCCCCAGACCCCTCCCGATCAGATTCGCTGTTACTTTCGTTTTGAGCCATCACCAATACTGCGATACAAATGGATTTCCTAATTTCAAATGGAATTTAATGCTCCATCTCTCACTGTCTGTGTGCCTGATAGATACCTGGAACCTCATAATGTGAGGGTAGCGCTTCCTCCTGTCCTTCTGGAATCCTTTGACACTCCCTTCCCCCTCCTGCTGAGCTCATCACCTGCGATGTGCCCATACCCCATATAGACCTTTACCCACCCGATCTAGAGGCTGTGTGTGCATGGTCATCTGCCAAGGTGAACCCCCCAGAGAGATTCACATCCGCCCACTCCACCGCTTTATGACATATTTCCAATCTACAGGCTGCAGCCACCTCCAGTTACCATCACCATTCCACCTGCAGCCCAGCACAGAGGCAAGCAAGCCTACGGACAGTGACATCGAGACAGGTCTGCACACAAAGCTGTGCTTTTTTCCTGTGGAGTACATAGGCCTTGCCCCTACCTGTGGCTGGAGTACACCAGGTTCCCAATGGTTCCACCTACTACATACCCTGAACACCCCTGGATTATCTCCTATCTCTGACCAGTGACTATGAGGCCCACATAACCCCTGGAGTGCCTGTAATCTATGACTCCTTTCCATCTGGACTGTTTGGAGTCTGTGAATCAATTCCATGCAGCTACAGGAGTGTCTGTACTCTATGCCACCTCACTGTAAGCCCCAGACCAAGGACTTAGACTTTCACAGTTTCCCATTGTCATGAGGAGTCAGGGCTCCAATGTCCCCTCTCAAACCAGTCCCCAACCTTCTGAGTGTCTGTACAATCCATCCCTCATGTGCCACACTCTCAGTCATTCTCCCCCCACCACCTCCTATTCCAGAACCTGCATGCATCCCTCTTGCAGCCAAAGATGTGACATCCCTCTAACCCCCGTAAATGTCAGTGTTTCATGTACCTTTGTCAGGCTCCAGCTTCCTTGGTATACCCTCTGCATTCCATTGTTCATCATCCATCCATCAGGCTGCCTTGCTCCTTTCACAAGCCCTTGCACAGCGAGCCCTCTCTGTTCCTCCCCTTGTCTTTGCCCTTCCCCCTCACAATCATTGCACAGCCCTCCTTCCCTGTTGCCCCACCTGTGCTCGTCATCCCCACTCTCCCCTTACATCCCACACTCAGTCACAATGCTCGTTTGTGAAAATGGAGTTCTGCCTCAGGACCAATGCGCAATGCTGTCCTTGTGGACAATGGTGTCAGCTTCTGGGAACAGAAGACCTGTGCACTCCCCAAACCCACCCACAGTACTGATCAGTGTCAGAAAGTAGTGGCCTGCATAATAACCACAGCACAGTGGTGTCTTTCTGAACAGCGTTGACAAAGAGCAGGAGCAGACCAACCGTACAGCCCCAGCAGTGTGGTGTTCATTGCAACAAGAGCATTATTGTAGGTAGGCCGTGTATGTTGCACTCAGCTCAAAATCACGAGTGAGCTGAGGTCCAACTTGCGCATGTAACTCATTTTCAAACAGCTTTGTGGTCCATGTAATTTTCTGCTGCATGAGATAAGATTGGAAGGCATGAGGACATTCCAGTGAGCTGCTGTGTTATTGAGTATCCATGAGATGTTAATGAATGTAAGTTTTGTTCATGCCACTAGTCAGAGAGATAACTGATCGGCACCAACTGGTCATCGGGAAAATGGTAAACTGTTTTTACTCTGGTGGGTTTCCGACTTTTTACTGACTGCTAGATTCACTGCTCCCACCCGTGACCAAACCCATCATGGGTGAGGTGGGAGAATTCAGCCCAAAGTCAGGACAAAGGGCAAGATCTAACGGAAACGTTTTTAAGTGTGACTGAACTATCCTCGGCTACACCGGTCACCTCCAAGGCCCGCTCCTCAAAGAAGGTGAGGATTCTTATGTCTGGCACCCCTCCGCTGGTATGGGCCCTCTCCCAACGATAATGGCAGTGCTTTTCCTGAGGAGACACAGAGAGGGCATCGTTAGCCACACATGTGGTTCACAATGGTGGGAGAGGGGTTGTGAAGGCGGGGTTGATTGGGGGGGATTGAGGGGGGAGGGAGAGCTGGAGGTCGCATGGGGAGTTGGGGGGTGGATGCACCCTTGGGGTGGGTGGGGGGGTGGCGTTGGTGTCCACTGGTGCTGGCCGATGTAGGTCGTTGACCTTCTCCCTGCACTGCTGGCCAATCCTCCTGGTCACACTGCCTGAGCTGACTGCTGCCGCCACCTCATCCCAAGAAGCACTGGCTGCCTTGTGGCTCACCCCCCGGAAACCCTCATGGGAACAGGAGATCCCTCCTGGCCTCCCCCATACCCAGGAGCCTACCCAGGTCAGCATCCCCGAATCTTGGGGCTGGTCTCCTGGGCGTCATTGTTGCGAGCTGTCTGGGGTTGGCTGAGCAAGTGCAGCTTAAGTGCTGCTCGATCTTGTAGCAGGGGGGCTGGCGAGTGCGATCCCAGCGAATCAGCCCATTAAGTGGACCAATTAACATTGAATAGCGTTGCCGGGTTTGCTGGGCCGAGTACCAGGTAGCTTGTGGCAATTCATGCTCACCACCACACTTAGAAACTTTTCAGGAGAATTGCGCCCTCAGTGTTGACATCAGGACAGAATTGGTGGACTTCTAGGACAGTAAAATTGGCGCTGGTCCCAGATTAATTCCGGAACTGTTAATAGGCTAGCATAGGCGCCACATGGAACACGAGCGATTCCCATGCAAAATGGTGTCCGATTCACTGGGGTTGGGATTACCACTTTAGAGATTGACAAGCAGCAGCCACATATTAGTACTCCACTCCCCACACACAGTCATTTCAGTCAACAAGATGGCACTGCAGCATGCCCATCCCATTGATGGGTCAGCTAGGGGGGTGGCCTGGGGGTCACCCATTTAACTCTACAACTTCTTCCCCTACTAGACTCCTCAACAACTCCCCCTTCGACTGATCTGTCCCCCGTAAGAACACTATTCACGATGCCTTATGCTGCTCGTGCATTTGCTTTGTTTGGCCCTTGTTCTGCACTGTAACCAATCACTGTTTGTTGATGCACCACTGTCAATGTACTCTGTGAATTATTCTTTTGTCTACTGTGTACGTTCCCTTGGCCGCAGAAAAGTACTTTTTACTGTACTTCGCTACATGTGACAATAAATATCAATCTATCCATTATCCCTCAGGAGATTCCATATTGAATGATTTCCCTGAAATTTTCCAAGGTTTTGGTACGTTACCATACACGTACAAGATTCAGCTAAAGGAAGATGTGAAACCTGCACTGAGACGTGTGCCAGCGCCATTAAGGGATAACCTACAGGCAGGGCGAGAGAGAATGATTGCTTTGGGTGTCATTAAGCGTATTGGAGTTCTCACAGACTGAGTTAATTTGATGGTATATGTCAAGAAGCGTGATAAAGAACCTCCACACTGGATGACCTGCATTGATGGTGTCACCCTCAGAGAAAACCCCCAAAAAGTACCCAAGTTACAGAAAAGGATGTAAAAAAGGGAGCCGAAGACAAAGTCTATTGGCCGGGTATCGACACCATGGTACGAAACTGCAAACGATGCAGGAGAGTGAACGTCTGCATACAGTGCGGGAAGCAAACAAAAGGCACACGGAGCAAACTACTTCAGTTCCAAGTATTGGAGAATTCTGCTCATCAAGAAGCAGAGAAGCAACCGTTCTTTAAAAAAAGAGGGAGGCAAAGGAGAGATTTCAAGCCAAACCTGCAATGAGGTTTGCCGATGAGTCTACGAAAGGCCTCACACCATTGTGATACAACCACCAGAAGAAGCATGCAACATTCCAAAAACACCCGAAGAACAGACGGAACAAACACAACAAGAGGATGATACACCAATACATGAAGAACAGCAAACTCAAGCAACAAACACTAAAAAAAATGAAGAACCTTTGCAGGTTCAGCCAACACTACAAAGGTCTATAAGAATAAGGCGCAAGCCAGAAAGACTGAACTTTTAATAACATAGAATTTACAGTGCAGAAGGAGGCCATTCGGCCCATCGAGACTGCACCTGCTCTTGGAAAGAGCACCCTACCCAAGGTCAACTTGGACACTAAGGGCAATTTATCATGGCCAATCCACCTAACCTGCACATCTTTGGACTGTGGGAGGAAACCCACGCACACACGGGGAGGATGTGCAGACGCTGCACAGACAGTGACCCAAGCCAGAATCGAACCTGGGACCCTGGAGCTGTGAAGCAATTGTGCTATCCACAGTGCTACCATGCTGCCCTTTTTGGGGATGAATGGCAGACTGTCACCCTACTAACAGCGGTTAGCGGGCCAAAGTATGCACTCATCGAAAGCTTGACACACCCGGATGCGTCTGACATTTGCAGCCTTGGTAGCCTTGGTAGAAAACCATTTAAATCCAAAACCGCCACTCAGCATTTGCCATTCCGCTTCCACACATTTTTGGCATGTTTAAGGAAGCTGGCTGAGACTTGCGAGTTCGGGCCTACCCTGAGCGAGTTCCTTCGCGACTGTTTTGTCTGCGGGATGCAGGATGCCACCATACAGAGGGAGTTGCTGACTGTAATGCAGCTGACTTTGCAGCAGACAATTAAAATTACCATCTCCCGTGAGAGCGCAGAGCTGGGAGTCCAAGAGTTTAAAGAGATGGTGGTATTGTATCTGGGGCACTCTGAAAGATGCGGCACGTTCTATCGCAGCCAGAGGACCAGGAGACCTGGCAGTGGGATGCCTGCCCAAAAGATAGGGGCCGCTGCCACAGAGCAATCGTGGAGCGCAGGGATAAATCCACGGATCAGGGGTACCGAGACAGAAGTCCAGGCCAAAGACCCAGTGGGCCGAACGACAACCAGCCTGCCCACTTCCAGATGGTTCTTCCCCCGTCGTGAAAAGGCATACTATATGAACAACTGCAAGGAGGACCCCTACCAATAACTCCACAGTATTACAGCGCCCCGGGTCACCCCTATTCTAGTGTCCCTTTCGGTAAATGGGCATCCATCGACATGGAGCTGGATACTGGAGCAGCTGTGTTCGTGATCAGCCGCCACACATTTGAGGGCATCCGCTCTGGCCTCCATACATTGACTTTCCATGACACCGAGGCCAGGTTGCCAACCTACACAGAAAAACATTGGCCATTGAGAGCATTGCCCAGGTACCCGTGACACCAATCTGCTAAACTAACATTAGTGGTAGTCCATGGTGGGGGACCAAGATTGCTGGGTTGGGACCATTTGTAACTTGACTGGCAAAGGGTATGCCGCATGAAATCACACTGTCCAGAGGGCGTCATGGCCAGGTTCCCCGAGGCCTTCGCAGAGGGACTGGGGACAATGCAAGGGGCCATGGCCAGAATCAACGTAGACCTGCAGGCACAGCCTAGTTATTTCCATGTTCACCCAGTCCCCTACTTATTGCGGCCAAAAGGCGATGCCGAATTTTACCGGCTCGAACACTGAGGGATAATCTGCCCCATACAAAATGCTGATTAGGCTCCCCCGGTGGAGCCAGTCCTCAAACCAGATGGTTCAGTGCATATCTGTGGGGACTATAAGATGACTGTGTTTTCCGTTTGGACCAATACCCGGTTCCCCTGATCGAGGACCTCTATGCAAAGCTGGGAGGGGGACAAACGTTCAAATTGGACATGGGTCATACATAGCTGCAGTTAATACTGGACTCGGATTCTCGCCATGAACACCACAGGGGTTTATACAAATATACGGGGTTGCCGTTTGGGGCTTCATCCGCATGTGCTATTTTCCAGTGTGCGATGGAGAAAATCCTGCGGGGATTACCCAGGGTGGCCGTTTAATTAGACGATGTCTTCAGGAACATCTGGCGAACCTAACCGAGGTCCTACGGTGCTTTGAGCAGGTGGGCGCCCGCCTTCCAGAAGACAAATGTGTCCTTCATGCCTCCGAGGTCAGAGATCAGAACAGGTCGCACAGATCGAAAAGGAATAGTTAGCTGTTGTCTTTGGAGTCGTAAATTCCATCAATATGTTTATGGGTACACTTTCACGGTCCACACTGACCATTGGGACTATTCAAAGAAGAGCTAGCAATTCCCCCAGGATCCAGTGTTGGGCATGCTTGCTGGGGGCATACGAATACAGCTTGGAACACCACCTGACACGAAGATCCCACATGCAGATGCGTTGTCACCTACACCCACCCCGACAAGATCACTGATGCCTCCCTCTGCGGAGGAGGTGGTGGCTGCGCTCCACTTTATGGACTCAGTGCCGGTGACGGCAGCCTGGATAAAGGGTTGGACCCAGACTCACAGTTGTCCCGAGGCCAAGCACAGGAGGTTGCGTGCCGATTTGAAGGCCTACACCTCCAAAAGGTCAGAGCCCAGCGTGGAGGGCGGCATCCTCCTTTTGGGGACCAAGGCTGTTGTTCTGGAATGCGGGCAAGCCATCTTACTATAGGACCTCTATAATGGACACCCGGGGGTCCAAGGTGAAGATGCTTGCCCGCAGTTATGTCTGCTGGCCGAGCATTGACACGGATATAGAAAAGCTGACCCAACGATGTCAGCCATGCCAAGAGCACCAGAAAGCTCCACCAGCGGCACCAATCCACCCTTGGGAATGGCCGAACTGACCATGGTCGTGCCTTCACATAGGCTTCGCCGGACCTTTTCAGGTATCGATGTACCTGGACATTGTCAACGCACACTCAAAGTGGATCAACGTCAACAGGATACATGCAACGACTGCAAGGGCGACTGTGGACCACCTACACTACACCTGGAGGTACTGTTCTCCAACAATAGAATCGCTTTCACTACTGCGGAGTTCGAGGCATTCGTGGCCATCAACGGGATCCACCATGTGCAGACCGCCCCATATCACCCGGCCTTGTACAGACTGGCCGAGCGGGCGGTCCAAACATTTAAGAAGGGGATGCCGAAATGGAACCTGGGAAATCCAATTGGCCTGTTTTCTGTTTAGTTACAAGGCCACACCTCTTGTGACCGCGGGGGTAGCACCAGCTGAGCTACTCATGGGCCGAAGCCTCCAGACACAGTTAAGTTTGGTCAAGCAGGGTCAAGAACGACCTGAAGCTGATGCGGGATTTCAGAAGCTGCTCCGCAGTGTCACTCCTGGAGACGCCATCTATATCTGGAATTTCGGCGATGGAACCATGTGGATACCCAGGATCATGCTACGCCAAATGGAATCAGCATATTATTTTGTACAGGCATTGGGCTGGGAATCTAACCGCCATGTGGACCACATCTACAGCCGCCTCCAAGAATTGCTAGCACCCACCGCTGACTCCCAGATTCCACGGATCCCCCAGCTGTAACCTCCACCACAGCCGGCGTCCTCTTCGACCATCAATGGTGAGGAGGTCGAGATGTCCAACGCCGTTTTCTCGGATCGTGTCTCGGACTCTGACATGGGCATCCAACCGCAGGAAGACGCAGATCTGCGGCCAACAACGCTCACACCTCTACCCGCTCCTCCTCTGACACCAAGCCCAGCAGTCCAGTCTCAACACTGGGCATGGAACCACTGCTCACCACTCAGATGTATGCCTCCTGGGCCAACCCCTTCAAGGCCAGAACACCGACACCAGACAAAATGGACAAAGAATCCCACGGCTTGGCCAGACAACATGGATATTTCTCCAGACTTGGTAGGGGGGAGGGATGTTATGACCCCCTGGGAAGTAGGCGAGTATGCACCAACCAGTTCCCATTAACTCATAATGAGTGTGAACTCCCCCGATAATTGGGAGCAGAGCTTCCCCTTTAACAGGGAAGGCTGCACAGAATAAAACCCAGGCATTGGTGCAGGCGAAAGGATGACCCTTCGGGGCGAGAGAGTTATCTTAACAAATACTTTTCCTTGTATCCTACCATGCATCCTATGAGTGTTCCTTGCCTGTTGGATTCTACAATGCACATCCATCAGGGGCCATCAGCTTGAAGCAGGCAGACACTCAGAGCTAGATCTCTTTCAAAATGGCACCAGCCACCTGTGGATTTGAATAGGATAGGAAGGCTACTGGGCCCCAGGGTGTAGCCACTACCATCCCTTCAGCACCATGAGAAGGGAGTGGAAGTCAATCCCACTGTGCTCAGTGTGCATGAATGATGATTCATAAGGAGAACGGTGAGAATGTGAAACCAATTGTTGTATGAAACGGCTGAAGTATATGTCATTGATACATTTAAAGGCTGCTTGATGTACAGAAAAGAAAGGGAATAGAGGAATATGGGGACTGTTACAGAGAGGTAATTCAAGCGTGATGAGGCTTGAAGATTTCATTTTCACATTTATGGAAGGAGTGAAGTTCAAACTTGGGCCTAAATATTTATGCTGATTTTAGTTTGTTTGCACCAAACTTTTCACACTGGTGGGTGCTGATGATAATAGCGATAAATCTAAAAATTAATTTTTATGGATGAAATGCATGCACAAACATATATTACTTCAGGTTCAACTTCCATTTTTTTCCTTTTATTCTTTCATGGATATGGCCCAATTGCTCTTGAATTGAATGACTTGCTGGACCATTTCAGAGGGCAGTTAAGAGTCAACCAGATTTATGAGTGTGGAGTCACATTTGTGGTGATCTCTATAGGTGCATGCACACAAGGGATTAATGGGTAGATAGCAGCACCACATGATCACCAGAGGGCTGGACCAACAGGGGTATAAAGGCAGCCACACGGGGTCTCTGCCTCTCTCTCGGGTGTGCTGTGAACAGGGAAACATCAGAATCACATAGATAGTTAGTGGAGTTACATTTAGTTACAATTGTTAAATCTTGTTATCCAATTCCTAGTTCCCATGTTAAGGTAAAGAACTCACGCATTAGTTGTTATAGTTACTCAATAAACCTTTGTTGTTACTGGACGGGTTTGAGTCTTCTTCAACAAGATTCAGAGGACCTCACCATCAGCCAAGGATTGAATAACACGTGTTATCGACCACGCAGGTAACACTACATGGTACCATGGAGTATTGGCCTTAACAACGAAAATAGAAACTAGCTAGCTTAGGTTCGACAGACAAGAGAAAAAAAAAAGAAAAAAAACTTGGATAAGGTATTTGGCCAAGAAAGACATCGCTACACTCGGATCTCTCGGGCACAAACCGGTAAGATGGAATCACTTCCAGAACACCTCAGAACCTCTGGTAATCTCCAGTATAATTGGAAGATTTTCCTGCAACAATTTAATTTGTTTCTGGAAATTAAGGGCATGATCGCTGCGCCAGATAAAAAAAAAATTGCATACCTCTTAGCGGCGGCAGGGAAACCAGCCATGGAGATATATAACTCATTTACCTATGCCGAAGGGGAGGACAAGAATAAGTGAGACACAATTATAAAAAAATTCGATACCCACTGCAAATCGGAGGTGAATGAAACATTTGAACGCTTCAAGTTCACCAGGCGTACACAAAGACCAGGAGAATCATTCAGCAGCTTTCTCACTGACTTAAAGCTGCTGACCCAATCCTGTAATTATGAGACCCTCCGTGACTCCCTCATCAGAAACCAGATTGTCAGTGGCATTTCTGATGAGGGACTCAGAAAATCTCTCCTTAAGCACAAAAATCTTGATCTTGAAATGGCTACACAACTATGTTCTGCTCATGAAATCACTGAAGCACAATATCAACAGTTTACTTACCAGGACCAAGGCCTCCACTACGAGGTTGGAGCAGTCAAAATGGTGGCCCAGGCTTCTCGAAGGCGCTCCTCCACCGGCAAACCCGCGCGAGCGAATCTGCAAGTGGCCCACACACATGCGCCGTTCGCACGGAGACTGGAACCGGCTGAGAACGCTACTGCGCATGCGCGAACGTGCCAGGACGGCGTCATGAAGTGTCATAACTGTGGACACGCCCACTTAAAAGGGCAATGTCCAGCTTATGGCAAACAGTGCCTGAGGTGTGGAAAGTACAACCACTATGCCAGCAAATGTCGAGCTTGTGCTGCAGATGACTTCCACGGGACAACAACTAAGACACTGCGATGTTCGGAACGTGGCATCTATGGACCGCCAACCAATATTCAGTGATTACCTGTCCGAAAACGATGACCTTGCCTATGATGACTCCTACGATCACAACGACATGGCGACTTCAACACTGCCACCTCAACGACACTCAAAAGGATCAACCCACCTGATCAAACGCATACAGTCTGGACGCAGAAAGTTTTTTGTTAGAATTGGACTTTTTAAACATTGATTGACATTGTACAGTCATTAATACCATCCCATTCTGTACACAGCTTTACTTGTTTTATCTGTTCCCAGTTGACTTAATTTGTTATGTTTGTTTAGTTTTCGTTACACCATCCAGAAAACCTACAGCACATTAAAAAGGGGGAGATGTGGTGATCTCTGTAGATGCATGCACACAAGGGGTTAATGGGTAGATAGCAGCACCACATGAACACCAGAGGGCTGGACCAACAGGGGTATAAAGGCAGCCACACAGGGTCTCTGGCTCTCTCTCGGGTGTGCTATGAACAGGGAAACATCAGAATCACATAGATAGTTAGTGGAGTTACATTTAGTTACAATTGTTAAATTTTGTTATCCAATTCCTAGTTCCCATGTTAAGGTAAAGAACTCACACATTAATAGTTATAGTTACTCAATAAACCTTTGTTGTTACTGGACGAGTTCGAGTCTTCTTCAACAAGATTCAGAGGACCTCACCATCAGCCAAGGATTGAGTAATACGTGTTATCGACCACGCAGGTAACACTACAACATTTATAGAATCATAGAATCCCTACAGTGCAGAAGGAGGCCATTCAGCCCATCGAGTCTGTACCGGCCCTTGCTCCAATAGCGCACCCAACCTTGGCCAATCCCCCGCCCCATCCCCGTAACTCCACCTAACCTTTTGGGCAATATTAGCACGGCCAATCCACCTAACCTGCACATCTTTGGACTGTGGGAGGAAACCGGAGCACCCGGAGGAAACCCACGCACACACGGGGAGAAAGTGTGAACTCCACAGACAGTCACCCATCATCAGAATTGAAACCGGGCCCTTGGGGCTGTGAGGCAGCAGTGCTAACCATTTAGGCCAGAGCTCGTCAGGATGGAAGTGTTCCTTCCCTAAAGGATATTGGTGAGCCAGATGGTTCTTTACAACAATCGGTGTCATGATCACCTTTGCTGACAGCAGCAGATTTATATTGCAAATATATTAATTTCATTTAAATTCCATTAGCTGCCCATGTGGGATTTGAACCTGCATCCCCAGAGTATTAGCCTAGGTTTCTAGATTACTAATCGAGTGACATTACCATTGACCCACTGTAGCCATTTCTACCTGCTTATTTCCACTTGTGAATGAGCCAGAGCAAGGGGCATAACTATAAAATAGCCAGAAACAAGGCAAATAAAGAATTAAAGAATAATTTATGCAGAGTGTGGTCACTGACACATTTAAAGGCTTGCTTGATGTACAGAGAAGAAAGGAAATAGAGGAATATGGGGGCTGTTATGAAGAAGTAATTTAAGCGTCATGAGGCTTGTGTGCTGTATAACTATCAGCAGAGACTAGTTGGACCGAATGGCCTGTTTCCATGCTGTAGTTCAACAAATTCTTGAAAGAAACATTAGCTTTAGTTCTGTGCAGGAAATTGCATGGCTACCTTTTGGATTAATAGGAACTATTCCTTTCTTTGTGTTTAGTTCTGAGTAAAGAATCTTGTTTGAATACATGAATGACAGTAATTTTTCCAGAAAGGTTGAAAAGCTTTTCAAAGATTCTTAATTGTGTAAACATGATTTTTTTTTGTGTAATAGTTTGATCTGCTTACGAAGTAGAAAATGTTTCTCAGAAGTTTAATCCTGGATTACTCATGCTGAAAGTATTTCCATTTAAGAACTTACTGGTGAGAGAATGTTGAATTTTGTTTTGCGTTGGAAATTGCCAGAAACTAGGAACAGCTGTCTCTAGCAAGGGAATAGTGTGAGAAAAAAACAGGTTCTATCTGTAAAAAGAAATGCTCTTAATGTAGAAAATTATTCTTTTTCTCAAAGCTTGAGCTGCCATTCTGGAAGGTGGTATTTGCTCCACTTGTGTTTTTGTTTTAAACAGGTGATACCTAGTAATGCATTAAAAGAGATAGCGCAGGAAGCTGAAAGCTCACTCCCATTCTTTCAATTTATTTACCAAACAGAAATGTTTCATGTAAGACTTGCTGTCATCGAGCTTCAAGACAATATTTTTTTTTTTAAAGTGAGGGCCAAGTTGACAGTATCAGAAGAGCAAAGACCTACTTGTGGAAGCAACATCCTCTGAAGTTTTAACTTATTCAGACTTTGAGACAGAGAACTGGAAATAGATGACAGGACATCCTTTGAGCATTTAATGGTTTGCTTCATTTGTTGCTATTTGTTTGCAATCATGCTTTTCACAAAATAATGTTTAACATGCTTTTCTATCGCCTTAGTGAGTTCATATTTGGTTCAGTCTTTGATGTAAACTTTAGTGGAGGAGAAATTCTCCACACATAGGTAATTGAAACAAACCAGAAAGAGAAAGTAAGCCAAGACCGCCCAGAATGAAAAAATCCAAATTTATTGTCTAAATATAACTGCATTCATCAAATACAGATGGAAATAATACTGAACTAGGGATTGATAAGCACAATGTTTGTGCCTGAACTAAGTGTAATTTACATAAAAACATGCCCTACCTTGTCCAGTTACGTACAGTAGTTACATTCTGATTACTTACCTACAGAATAAATATCCGTGGGTGATGTTTCAATATATATATATTCCACGTTATCACAAGGCCATCCAATTGCGGCTGCTACATTTTGCATTTTCCAAGGTTAGAATGTTGAAGCAGGGCATTTTGGCTCAGCTCCCAATGATACTTGAAGCAATGGTGAAAGCTGGGAGTTTTAGGCTTAACAATTAAATATCATGTGTCATAGCGTAACTCATAGATACTGAAATGCTTTATTCACACAGTAGAGGACAGGCAGATGAATGCATAGCCACCTCAGGATCTGTTTTTGAAAAAATACATATATGCAGTTTTTTATTAGGTACAGATCTACATTTCAGAAACTGTAAATATAAGGATAAAGCTGATGCGCTCCTTCTTCTGGCATATTCCTTTGTATGTGTAATCATCTGATGAGTCATTATCATATTTGTAAAGACCTGTGGGTCATGTTCAACTGCGATAAGTTTTGCATGCCAAAATATTTTTGTAGTCTCTAAGATGCACAATCCGGGGACTTCCAGGTGCGGCGATGACCAGCTAAGTCGCACGTTTCGGCAGCTCCCGGTGGAAAGGACTTTTGGGCTCTTAATAGGAGCGCCAACGGCAATTTTAACGGCTAAAAACACTGTGCAGTAATCCAGAAGGGAATCCCCCCTGGACACGGATGGAAAAAGGAGAGGAAAGTGGCTGGATTGCGGTGGATCCTCTAGAGCAGCGGCAAGGAAGGCAAGCACAAAGCAATATGGCGTCGGAAGGAGGCAGTTTAATATGGGGCCCTGACCAACAAGAGTTCCTGCAGCGTTGCGTGGAAGAACTTAAAAAGGAGATGAAGAAGGAGCTGTTGGCCCCGATATTACAGGCGATTGAAGGGCTAAAGCAGGAGCAAAAGACCCAGGAGCAGGAGCTTCGGGTCGTGAAGGCAAAGGCTGCTGAGAATGAGGACGACATACAGGGCCTGGTGGTGAAGACAGAGATGCACGAGGCACAACACAAAAGGTGTGCGGAAAGGCTGGAGGTGCTGGAGAATAATGCGAGGAGGAAGAATTTAAGGATTCTTGGTCTTCCCGAAGGTGCAGAAGGGGCGGACGTCGGGGCATATGTGAGCACGATGCTGCACTCGTTAATGGGATCAGAGACCCCGACGTGCCCGTTGGAGGTGGAGGGAGCTTATCGAGTTATGGCGCGAAGACCGAGGGCTGGAGAAATTCCTCGAGCCATAGTGGTGAGATTTCTCCGATATAAAGACAGAGAGATGGTCCTCAGATGGGCAAAGTAAACCCGGAGCAGTAGGTGGGAGAACGCGGTGATCCGCGTATATCAAGATTGGTGTGCGGAGGTGGCGAGAAGGAGGGCAAGCTTTAATCGGGCCAAGGCGGTGCTGCACAAAAGGAAGATTAAATTTGGAATGCTGCAGCCGGCAAGACTGTGGGTCACACATCAAGGGAAACACCACTACTTTGAAACGGCAGAAGAGGCGTGGACATTTATTGTCGAGGAGAAACTGGAATAAGCGGGCTAGAAAAAGAACGTTTGGGACAAAGTGGTGGGGCGAATATGTGGGGTGAAGAGGGGGGGAAAAGGGGGAAGAGATGATTTCCCAAGTTGTTAATCCTGCGACCCTGTAACTTTTCTCTCTTCCCCATGTCGTGGGGGAGGGGGGGAGGGAGGATGAGGAGCTGGGGGCGCCGGCCATTGGGGGCGGGCCAAATGGGAAGCGCGGGCTTTGTTCCCACGCTATGGTAATCATGGCGGGAACAGGGAAGCAGGAAGGAGGGGGCCTCGCACAGTGGGAGCCGAGGTCACGGGGGGAAGCCGAGGTCGGCCAGAGTTTGCTGACTTCTGGGAGCAACATGGGGGGTGCAATTACGCTAGTGAGGGATCTAGCGGGGAGGGGTGGGGGGGGGGTTAACTGGGTTGCTGCTGCTTGGAAGAAGGGGGAGCTGGTATGGGGTGGGTTGGTCGGGGCGGGAGGGCGCCGTTGGGGGGAGATACGGCTACGTGGGAACCGGGTGAGGAGCTGGATTGAAAAAGGAGATGGCTAGTCGACAAGGGGGGTGGGGGGGGGGTAAAGAGCCCCCCAACCCGGCTGATCACGTGGAATGTGAGAGGGCTGAATGGGCCGATAAAGAGGGCACGGGTACTCGCACACCTAAAGAAACTTAAGGCAGATGTGGTTATGCTGCAGGAGACACATCTGAAACTGATAGACCAGGTCAGACTACGCAAAGGATGGGTGGGGCAGGTGTTTCATTCGGGGCTAGACGCAAAAAACAGGGGGGTGGCTATACTAGTGGGGAAGCGGGTAATGTTTGAGGCAAAGACCATAGTGGCGGATAGTGGGGGCAGATACGTGATGGTGAGTGGCAAATTGCAAGGGGGGAGGCGGTGGTCTTAGTGAACGTATATGCCCCGAACTGGGATGATGCCAACTTTATGAGGCGTATGTTAGGACGTATCCCGGACCTAGAGGTGGGGAAGTTGGTAATGGGTGGAGATTTTAATACGGTGCTGGACCCAGGGCTGGACAGATCGAGGTCCAGGACCGGAAGGAGGCCGGCTGCAGCTAGGGTGCTTAAGGACTTTATGGAGCAGATGGGAGGAGTAGACCCCTGGAGATTTAGTAGACCTAGGAGTAAGGAGTTTTCGTTTTCTCCTATGTCCACAAAGTTTATTCACGGATAGACTTTTTTGTTTTGGGAAGGGCACTGATCCCGAAGGTGACGGGGACGGAGTACACGGCTATAGCTATTTCGGATCACGCTCCACATTGGGTGGACCTGGAGATAGGGGAGGAAAAAGAACAGCGTCCACCCTGGAGAATGGACATGGGATTATTGGCAGATGAGGGTGTGTGTTTAAGGGTGAGGGGGTGTATTGAAAGGTACTTGGAACTCAATGATAATGGGGAGGTACAGGTGGGAGTGGTCTGGGAGGCACTGAAGGCAGTGGTTAGAGGGGAGCTGATATCTATTAGGGCACATAAAGGAAAGCAGGAGGGTAGGGAAAGGGAGCGGTTGTTGAAAGAACTTCTGAGGGTGGACAGACAATATGCGGAGGCACCGGAGGAGGGACTGTACAGGGAAAGGCAAAGGCTACATGTAGAATTTGACTTGTTGACTATGGGTAATGCAGAGGCACAATGGAGGATGGCACAGGGTGTACAGTACGAATATGGGGAGAAGGCGAGCAGGTTGCTGGCCCACCAACTGAGGAAAAGGGGAGCAGCGAGGGAGATAGGGGGGTGAGAGAGGAGGAGGGAGAGATGGAGCGGGGAGCGGAGAGAGTGAATGGAGTGTTCAAGGCATTTTATGAAATATTATATGAAGCGCAGCCCCCGGATGGGAAGGAGAGAATGATGTGCTTTCTGGATCAGCTGGAATTTCCTAAGGTGGAGGAGCAGGAGAGGGCGGGACTGGGAGCACAGATTGAGACGGAGGAAGTAGTGAAAGGGATTGGGAGCATGCAGGCGGGGAAGGCCCCGGGACCAGGCGGATTCCCAGTTGAATTCTATAGGAAATATATGGACTTGCTGGCCCCGCTACTGATGAGAACCTTTAATGAGGCGAGGGAAAGGGGGCAGCTGCCCCCGACTATGTCAGAGGCAACGATATCGCTCCACCTAAAGAAGGAAAAAGACCCGCTGCAATGCGGGTCCTATAGGCCCATTTCCCTCCTGAATGTGGATGCTAAGATTCTGGCCAAGGTAATGGCAACGAGGAGAGAGGATTGTGTCCCGGGGGTGGTTCATGAGGACCAAACTGGGTTTGTGAAGGGGAGACAGCTGAATACAAATATACGGAGGCTGCTAGGGGTAATGATGATGCCCCCACCAGAGGGGGAAGCGGAGATAGTGGTGGTGATGGATGCCGAGAAAGCATTTGATAGAGTGGAGTGGGATTATTTGTGGGAGGTGCTGAGGAGATTTGGCTTTGGAGATGGGTATATCAGATGGGTACAGTTGCTGTATAGGGCCCCGATGGCGAGCGTGGTCACGAATGGACAGGGGTCTGATTTTTTTCGGCTCCATAGAGGGACGAGGCAGGGATGTCCTCTGTCCCCGTTATTGTTTGCATTGGCGATTGAGCCCCTGGCCATAGCATTGAGGGGTTCCAAGAAGTGGAGGGGACTACTCAGGGGAGGAGAAGAACACCGGGTATCTCTGTATGCGGATGATTTGTTGCTATATGTGGCGGACCCGGCGGAGGGGATGCCAGAGATAATGCGGATACTTGGGGAGTTTGGGGAGTTTTCAGGGTATAAATTGAACATGGGGAAAAGTGAGTTGTTTGTGGTGCATCCAGGGGAGCAGAGCAGAGAAATAGAGGATTTATCATTGAGGAAGGTAACAAGGGACTTTCGGTACTTGGGGATCCAGATAGCCAAGAATTGGGGTACATTACATAGGCTTAATTTAACGCGGTTGGTGGAACAGATGGAGGAGGACTTTAAGAGATGGGACATGGTGTCCCTGTCACTGGCAGGTAGGGTGCAGGCGGTTAAAATGGTGGTCCCCCCGAGATTCCTTTTTGTGTTTCAGTGCCTCCCGGTGGTGGTCACGAAGGCTTTTTTCAAAAGAATCGAGAAGAGTATTATGAGTTTTGTGTGGGCCGGGAAGACCCCGAGAGTGAGGAGGGGATTTTTGCAGCATAGTAGGGACAGGGGGGGGCTGCCACTACCGAGCCTAAGTGAGTACTACTGGGCCGCCAATATTTCAATGGTGTGTAAGTGGATGGGAGAAGAGGAGGGAGCGGCGTGGAAGAGATTGGAGAGGGCGTCCTGCAGGGGGACTAGCCTACAAGCTATGGTGATGGCACCGTTGCCGTTCACACCGAAGAAATACACCACAAGCCCGGTGGTGGTGGCTACATTGAAAATTTGGGGGCAGTGGAGACGGCATAGGGGAAAGACGGGAGCCTTGGTGCGGTCCCCGATAAGAAATAACCATAGGTTTGTTCCGGGGAGAATGGATGGGGGATTTGGAGCATGACAAAGAGCAGGGGTAGCACAATTGAGAGATCTGTTTGTAGATGGGACATTTGCGAGTCTGGGAGCGCTGACGGAAAAATATGGGTTGCCCCAAGGGAATGCATTTCGGTATATGCAACTGAGGGCTTTTGCGAGGCAACAGGTGAGGGAATTCCCGCAGCTCCCGACGCAGGAGGTGCAGGATAGAGTGATCTCAGAGACATGGGTGGGGGATGGTAAGGTTTTGGACATATATAGGGAAATGAGGGACGAGGGGGAGATCATGGTAGATGAGCTGAAAGGGAAATGGGAAGAAGAGCTGGGGGAGGAGATTGAGGAGGGGTTGTGGGCTGATGCCCTACGTAGGGTAAACTCATCGTCCTCGTGTGCCAGGCTAAGCCTGATACAATTTAAGGTGTTACACAGGGCGCATATGACTGGAGCACGGCTCAGTAAATTTTTTGGGATAGAGGATAGGTGTGCGAGATGCTCGAGAAGCCCAGCGAATCACACCCACATGTTCTGGTCATGCCCGGCACTACAGGGGTTTTGGGTGGGTGTGGCAAAGGTGCTTTCGAAGGTGGTGGGGGTCCAGGTCGAACCAAGCTGGGGGTTGGCTATATTTGGGGTTGCAGAAGAGCCGGGAGTGCAGGAGGCGAGAGAGGCCTTTGCGTCCCTAGTAGCCCGGCGCAGGATATTGCTAATGTGGATGGAAGCCAAACCCCCGGGTGTGGAGACCTGGATAAACGACATGGCAGGGTTTATAAAGTTAGAACGGATTAAGTTCGTACTAAGGGGTTCGGCTCAAGGGTTCACCAGGCAGTGGCAACCGTTCGTCGACTACCTCACAGAAAGATAGAGGGAACGGAAAAGAAGAAGACAACAGCAGCAACCCAGGGGGGGGGGGGGAGGGGGGGGAGGAATCGGACGGACTCTCAGGGATGTTATTGTATATGTATAGGCACTTGTTTTAGGTAATGTATATTGGACTGTTGGATTGTATCTTTGGAGAGTATTTATTTTTGACAAGGCAGTTGCCATTTAGTTTGTTTTTTGTTTATGTTCATATATTATTTATTTGTTTAAAACTGGCCACTGTTATTTATATTGCTTTTTTGTTGTTTAAAAGAAACACTACGTACTGTTATGTTTGGCCAAGAAATCTTGAATAAAATATATTTTTTTTTTAAAAAGATGCACAATCCGTAGTGTACTGAGGACAGAGATAAGAAAACCCAAAATAAATTGTTCAGAAGGAAACAAAACAGAACAAAAGCAGTTGAGAACATTGACGGACAATAAGGCAGTTAATGACTGGCAGAGGGGGCAATTAATTGGGGTCTCCACCATGGCGGAGGAGGAAGTGACTCTCCCCACTGCGCATGCGCGGGAAACTGTCGGCGGCCGCTGACGCTCCCGCGCATGCGCCGCATTTCCGCGCCAGCTGGCGGGGCAACAAACGCCATTTCCGCCAGCTGGCGGGGCAACAAACGCCATTTCCGCCAGCTGGCGGGGCGGAAATCCCTCCGGCGTTGGCCTAGCCCCTCAATGTTGGGGCTCGGCCCCCAAAGATGCGGAGCATTCCGCTCCTTTGGGCCGGTGCGATGCCCGTCTGATTGGCGCCGTTTTTGGCGCCAGTCGGTGGACATCGCGCCGTTGGGGGAGAATCTCGGCCCATATCTCTTTACTTACAACTCATACATCTATGAAGAGACTGTACAAGGATTTTTAATAATAATCTTTATTAGTGTCACATGTGGGCTTACATTAACACTGCCATGACGCTACTGTGAAAATCCCTTAGGTGCCACATCCCAGTACCTGTTCGGACACACTGAGGGAGAATTCAGAATGTCCAATTCACCTAACAAGCACGTCTTTCAGGACTTGAGGAAGGAAACTGGGGCACCCGAAAGAAACACACGCAGACACAGGGAGAACGTGCAGACTCCGCACAGACCGTGACCCAAGCTGGGAATCAAACCCGGGTCCCTGGCGCTGGGAAGGAACATGTTCACCATTGTGCTACCTTGCCGCCTCCTTCCCCTTCCTCCCGATCGCTACCACTCAGTCTTGGGATGTTACATCATTACATCGGTATCATGTGCTTCTGATGTTAACAGTTAACTCCACATACCCATCAAAGTGATTTCACCCTCCTGCATCACCCCTGCAAAGCTTCAGACTTCACGGGGCTAGTCTTTGAGATGGCTTGACTAATCTCCCCGATCCTTACCTGATCTTTTTCTGAGGGCAAGGACAGTTTGCACTCTCCCTTCTGTCAATATGCGTGCCCTTCCCCTGGGTGGCTGCACAGCTTTGACTTGTTTCCTTTATCTCCATCAAGATCTAATTAGTAAGCCCAATTTTCTATCGACTTTCTTTCCAAGAATATTAAGGTGAAATGGTTTCTCTTATGGTTTCCTAGTTTGTCTCGGTCCTCTATGATCTTGGTTGTTGCGCTCTTTCGATTACTATATCTTCTTTCTGTTGGTCTTGTACCCATACTCTCCCCCTGGCCTTCAACACCTGTCTGAAGTTAAAGTAATGAACCTGTTTCTTTCTCTTCCTGCTCACACTGTTTCACCCTCTCATCGTTGTTCAAGATAATATTAGGTTTTAGTTTCTGTTGCAGTTTTGTTTTCAATCTCCTTCCCATCAACAACACTGATGGAGAAAAAATATTTTTAGTGGTGAGATTCTGTAACTCAGAAGAGCAAAAGTAAGATCGTCATCAAGTCTTTCATGGAATGGAATATAAAAGCTGAAATGTTACAGCTGTACAGGGTATTGGCGAGATCACAGCTGGAGTACTGTGTGCAGTTTTGCTCTACTTATTATAGAGGGAGGTGATGGCACAGTGGTAATATCACTGGACTAGTAATGCAGAAGACTAAGCTAAAGTTCTGAAGACAAGGGTTCAAATTCCAACCTGTATTACAACCAGCTTCAGGCGAGGCCCATCGAGTAAGGGATGATATTGGTGCTATGGAGGACAAGGTTAAATCAATTTGGGTGGAAATCAGGAATAGTAAGGCGAAAAGGTCACTGATAGGAGTAGTCTATAGGCCACCAAATAGTAACAGGGTGGTAGGGCAGGCAATAAGCAAAGAAATAACGGATGCATGTAGAAATGGTACAGCGGTTATCATGGGAGATTTTAATCTGCATATCGATTGGTTTAAGCAGGTTGGTAAAGGCAGCCTTGAGGAGGAGTTTATAGAATGTGCCCGGGATAATTTCCTGGAACAGTATGTAATGGAACCTACGAGGGAACAAGCGGTCCTAGATCTGGTCCTGTGTAATGAGGCAGGATTGATTAATGATCTCATAGTTCGGGATCCTCTTGGAAGGAGCGACCACAATATGGTGGAATTTAAAATACAGTTGGAGGATGACAAGGTAAAATCAAACACTAGTGTTTTGTGCTTAAACAAAGGCGATTACAATGGGATGAGAGAAGAACTAGCTAAGGTAGTCTGGGAGCAAAGACTTCATGGTGAAGCAGTTGAGGAACAGTGGAGAACCTTCCGAGCGATCTTTCACAGTGTTCAGAAAAGGTTCATACCGACAAAAAAGAAAGACGGTAGAAAGGGGAAAAATCGACTGTGGATATCTAAGGAGGTGAGGGAGAGTATCAAATTGAAGGAAAAAACATACAAAGTGGCAAATATTAGTGGGAGACTAGAGGACTGGGAAGTCTTTAGGGGACAACAGAAAGCTACTAAAAAAGCCATAAAGAAGAGTAAGGTAGACTATGAAAGTAAACTGGCTCAGAACATAAAAGCAGATAGTAAAAGCTTCTACAAATATATAAGACAAAAAAGAGTGGCTAAGGTAAATATTAGTCCTTTGGATGATGAGAAGGGAGATTTAATAATAGGAGACGGGGAAATGGCTGAGGAGCTGAACAGGTTTTTTGGGTCAGTCTTCACAGTGGAGGACACAAATAACATGCCAGTGACTGATGGAAATAAAGATATGATAGGTGCGGACCTTGAGATGATTGTAATCACTAAGGAGGCAGTATTGTGCAAGCTAATGGGGCTAAAGGTAGACAAGTCTCCTGGCCCTTTTGGGATGCATCCCAGAGTGTTAAAAGAGATGGCTAGGGAAATTGTAAACGCACTAGTGATAATTTTATCAAAATTCACTAGACTCTGGGGTGGTCCCAGAGGATTGGAAAGTAGCAAATGTGACACCACTGTATAAAAAAGGAGGTCGGCAGAAAGCGGGTAATTATAGGCCGGTAAGCTTAACTTCGGTTGTAGGGAAAATGCTGGAATATATCATTAAGGGGGAAATAGCGGGGCACCTGGAGGGAAATTGTCCCATTGGGCAGACGCAGCATGGGTTCACAAAGGGTAGGTCGTGTCTGACTGATTTGGTAGAATTTTTTGAGGACGTTACCAGTGCAGTAGATAACGGGGAGCCAATGGATGTGGTATATCTGGATTTCCAGAAAGCTTTTGACAAGGTGCCACACAAAAGGTTGCTGCATAAACTAAAGGTGCGTGGCATTGAGGGTAAAGTGGTAGCATGGGTAGAGGATTGGTTAACTAACAGAAAGCAGAGAGTGGGGATAAATGGGTGTTTCTCTGGTTGGCAACCTGTAACTAGTGGGGTCCCTCAAGGATCAGTGTTGGGCCCGCAGTTGTTCACAATTTACATAGACGATTTGGAGTTGGGGACCAAGTGCAATGTGTCAAAGTTTGCAGACGACACTAAGGTGAGTGGTAAAGCAAAAAGTGCAGAGGATACCGGAAGTCTGCAGAAGGACTTGGATAGGTTAGGTGAATGGGCTAGGGTCTGGCAGATGGAATTCAATGTTGCCAAGTGTGAGGCTATCCATTTTGGGAGGAATAACAGCAGAATGGATTATTATTTAAACGGTAAGATGTTAAAACATGCTGCTGTGCAGAGGGACCTGGGTGTGCTGGTGCACGAGTCGCAAAAAGTTGGTGTGCAGGTGCAACAGGTGATTAAGAAGGCTAATCGAGTTTTGTCTTTCACTGCTAGAGGGATGGAGTTCAAGACTAGGGAGGTTATGCTGCAATTGTATAGGGTGTTGATGAGGCCGCATCTGGAGTATTGTGTTCAGTTTTGGTCTCCTTACCTGAGAAAGGACATATTGGCACTGGAGGGAGTGCAGAGGAGATTCACTAGGTTGATCCCAGAGTTGAGGGGAATAGATTATGATGAGAGGTTGAGTAGACTGGGACTGTACTCATTGGAGTTTAGAAGGATGCGGGGGGATCTTATTGAGACATATAAAATTATGAAGGGAATAGATAGGATAAATGCGGGCAGGTTGTTTCCACTGGTCGGGGAAAGCAGAACTAGGGGGCATAGCCTCAAAATAAGGGGAGGTAGATTTAGGACGGAGTGTAGGAGGAACTTCTTCACCCAAAGGGTTGTGAATCTCTGGAATTCCTTGCCCATTGAAGAAGTTGAGGCTCCTTCTTTAAACATTTTTAAGAAAAAGATAGATGCCTTTCTAAAGAATAAAGGGATTCGGGGATATGGTGTATGGGCCGGAGAGTGGAGCTGAGTCCACAAAGATCAGCCATGATCTCATTAAATGGCGGAGCAGGCTCGAGGGGCCAGATGGCCTACTCCTGTTCCTAGTTCTTATGTTTTTATGTTCTTATGTTTAAAAATTAGCAAATACAAACAGGTTTTCTTGAGTTAAGATAGAGTAAGTTTAATAATGACTAAAACTGTAAGGAGAAATGGTAAAACACATGCATCTACATTTATACAGATTAGAAGTGAGAACGGAGTCCAATAGGAAGTAAATACAAATAAAATGTTCGACGAAACAGCCCCTGACTTGCGAGGAGTAGATGACGAAGTGTTGCAGCCAATACAAATTGATCGCAGTATAGTTGACTTCTGCTGGTAAATCTTTAGTCCACGTGTTCTGTGGCTTGGGAGGGATGTTTCAGTTCTTTTTTCCAGCAGGCTAGTTGACTTCCACAGTAAGAGAGAGAGATTTTAGACATTCCTGCAAAAGATGTTTATTTTTTGCAGGGGCACTGCTTCCAATACTCTATCATGCCTTTAGTGTAAAAACATCGAGCTGCTTTTCCCTACAGCACACATGCACACACAGACAAATCGACAACGTAGACACAGGTAGAAAGACAACAAAGCAGGCAAGCTTTTAAATCCTTTCTTTGCGTATCCTAACTCGGACTCAACTAGTGAATCACAGGAGTCAATTACCAAGGGTCTGTTAGATGTAATCGCCGTTATGTTCCTTTGGGCTCTATGGGAGACTAAGTTCTCCTGCTGGAGTAGAATCGCTCCTGCTCTGCGCCAGTGCTAGGAACTTTGCCCAGGAGAAATTCACTCAATGGCGGGGAGCTCATATGATTCCATTCTGAATCCCGCTAGTGGGCTGCCATTTTGAGTGAGAGGCCCGATACCAAGATCCAGCAGCTGGCCACCTTACCTCCCACAATGTTTATTGCCCCCCCCCCCTCTGACAAGTAGGGACATCCTCCCCCCACCATCATGGGACTTTCTGGGTCACCAACCCCCCCCCCCCCCCCCACCATAGTGCACTGCACGAGACTGACTTCAACCCCTACCAGATCCCCATCGGAGATCCCCTATCAGTCCTCCCATTGGACATCCCCATCAGACTCCCCATATCAGAGACCCCCATATCAGATACCTCCATATTAGCGACTTCCCATCTGAAACCCCCATATCAGAGACCCCCCATATCAGCCACCGCCCATATCAGCAACCTCCCATCAGAAATGTCCGTATCAGAGACCCCCCATATCAAAGGCTCCCTCAGCAGTCACCTTAGCCTGAAAGCTAAAGAGCAATCCAAGCAGAAACAGTGAAAGATCACTGCTTTTTCACTCACCAGCCCCTTTCAGACACCTGCTGCCTCAGACACAAGTGTAGAAAGCAGCAGCTGTCACTTCATAGAAAGCTAAAACACATCACAGGCTTTAAACCCCCTTAGATCATTTGACCTGTGAGGCTTGGTGCCTGGATTGTTTATCATAATTTCTCTTCACACTCGAATGAATCTCAAGTACCCTGCTGTGAACCTAACTGCAACTTATATAAATATCTCGCTATGATTGACTGGTTTTCACCACATCAAAGGCAGTTAAGTGCTTTCTGCTGAGTAAAGGGGAAGTGAATGCACTTATCTCCTAGAAGTTTATAAACATTGTGGTTAGTTGTCGCTGAGTGTGGACGGTGAGGGGAGCGGTAATTCACCCTCTTGTGTTCGTGCTGTGGGGGGGGGGGGGTAACCTGTAATTCCCATAGTGGGGGGGAGAATGTTAATGGGGTGGGGCAGGATTAGTGTTGTGAGGGGTCCACCGCCAGACCTCAGTATCAGGCCGTCCACTCAAAATGGCAGCCTGATACTGGGGTTTAGACAGAATTCGGCTCGCTCTCCACCATGGATATTTTTGTATGGTTAAGAAGAGACACTCACACCTGCTGATGCTCCCAGCATCAGCAGAGACCAATTCTGATTCCCCACTGACTGAAGTACTTATCTACCGAAAGGAGAATCTTGGCTGTGATCATCAGAGAGTTAATTTAAAAAGAAACTGCTTGTAGGGGTATGCAAATATCTGATAAATCTGAATGTGGTACATGAGCAGAACATTTTGGGAGCCACTGCTGTAAAGTATGTGAGGCGATTTTATCCTTAGTTATGAATGCTGCACATTTAGGTCATTTGGAATTAATGAGATCCACCTTTCGTTTATTCTTAATTCTGATCATTAAAAAAGATATAAGCCAATGTAGTTGCAGAAGGATTCGCGTTCGGCGATTGGCCGGAGAATCCATATTTAGGGCAGAATAGGGGGGAGTGCCGTTTTGCCGATGCTCCGCCCCTCAAAAACGGCATACTCGAAGAGTAAGCCGCACGTTGTCGGGACTGCCTCAGGACGTCACCTGAGGCCCTCCCCCAATGCTCCGCTCCCGATGGGCCGAGTCCCCGACGCCATGGGGCACGTGTCCTCTCACTTTTCAGGAACCTCCTGTGGCGGTTGTGGACTGTGTCCAGCGCTGCCACAGTCAGGGGGGAGCCGTTCTGCTGGCAGGGGGCTTTCTGTGGGGGCTGGGGGACTGGGGTTGGGCCCGGGGTGATGAGGGGGGCTACAGGGGGGCAGTTTTGTCAGGCCGGGTCCGTGCGCGGCCGTCGTCATGTTGTACTGCGCCGCTGCTGCAGGCCGTCACCGTGCAAATGCGCGGCCACGGACCCGACCATTCTGCATCCGTATTGGCAGGTAAGGGGCTTTATGTGGTGTGGCTGCTAGCCCCCCACTGGGCGGAGCATCGGTATGGGGTGGCGCCGCGGACATAGCCGCAGAATCGGAGAATCCAGCCCAGAGTTCGTGGGCGGGATTCTCTGATCCTGGGGCTAAGTGTTGACACCATCGTAAACGTCGGAGCGTTTTACGATGGCGTCACCTGGCCCCCAGGATCAGCGATCCTGCGCTGCACAGGGGGCCAGCACAGCACTGGAGAGCCTCACGCTGCTCCAGCTGCCGATACGGGTGTCAGAACGGGCACTGCGGGTCCGCGCATGCGCGCTACGGCTAGCGTGAGTTCGCACATGCACGTGAGTTGTCTTCTCTGTTCCGGCCCCGATGCAACATGGCGGAGAGCTACAGGGGCCCACACGGAGGAACAAAGGCCCCCACCGGGATAAGCCCGCCCGCTGAGTAGGCACCGATTGCAGGCCAGGCCACCTGTAAGCTCCACCCGGGGGTCGAAACCCCCCTCCCCCCCACGAGGCCGCCCCCCGCAACATGAACGCCGAGATCCAGCTGGGGAGGACCATACGAGAACGGCGCCGACGGGACTCGGCCTAACTCGGTGGGCACTCGGCCCATCACGCGGGGAGAACCGCCGGGGGGGGGGGTCTGCATTCAGCGGCCCCATACTGGCGCCACGCCGACCGCGCCGGCGCCAATGGTGCCGATTCTCCATTCACCGGAGAATTGGTGGACCGGCATCGGAGCGGCATCACGTGAATCGCACCACCCCTGGCGATTCTCCGACCCAGCGTGGGGTCGGAGAATTCCGCCCAATGTTTCCCGCACAAAAATGACTAAAGAAGAATCCAGTTGAAACAGTGGCTTGCCCAGGAAAAGCTAGAAAAATTAAAATCACTTTTAACTCATGGGCATCTGCAGTGATGAAACCAGAACACCGCACTGGACTACCTAACCACCCCTAACCCCTCCAACTACTCCCCACCACTTCGACTACCCTACTGACCCCCAACTACCCATCCCCCCAATCGTGACCTCCCAACTAACCTCCAAACCCCCCCCCCCCCCCCCCAACACCACCCCACCCCCCAAATACAATACCAGCCCCCCAACTCCTCCATCCCCCGATTACCATCCTGGTACATGAATGTAAAGCTCTTTTTACATAATTACGTGTGTAAGGTACGGTATCATGGTATGGCGGCACGGTAGCACAGTGGTTAACACTGGTGCTTCACAGCGCCAGGGAACCGGGTTCGATTCCTGGCTTGGGTCACTGTCTGTGCGGAGTCTGCACGTTCTCCCCGTGTGTGCGTGGGTTTCCTCCGGGTGCTCCGGTTTTCTTCCACAAGTCCCGAAAGACGTGCTTGTTAGGTGAATTAGACATTCGGAATTTGTCCTCAGTGTACCCGAACAGGTGCCGGAGTGTGGACACTAGGGGATTTTCAGAGTAACTTCATTGCAGTGTTAATGTAAGCCTACTTGTGACACAAATAAAGATTATTATTAAGTTTATTTGTCAACCTAACAAAATCAAAAATGGTGGAAATGTACAGATATTGGATTACTGAGTTTGCCTTTGTTTTGAAATGTTCATTGCCAGGCCTGTCATTCAGGCTAAAATGCAGGTCAGAACTCCCAACAGGGAGATAACAGTTATCAGGCTTTCTCATGAGCACTATAGTGAGCAATGCAGCTCACTGTAAAATGCACTTTGCCATTGCCCGCCGACCTCACATCTTTAAGCAAAGGGTGGCTCCCCCAGTTAGAGCTAAAGTGTCATCTCCTTATAGAATCATAGAACTTACAGTGAAGTAGGAGGCCATTCAGCCCATCGAGTCTGCACCCTGCCTGAGCCCATACCTCCACCCTTTCCCCGCATTCCAGTAACCCCACCCAACCTTTTTGTTTTTGGACACAAAGGGGCAATTTATCATGGCCAATCCGCCTAATCTGCACATCGTTGGACTGTGGGAGGAAACCGGAGCACCCGGAGGAAACCCACGCACACACAGGGAGAACGTGCAGACTCCGCACAGACAGTGACCCAAACCGGGAATCGAACCTGGGACCCTGGAGCTGTGAAGCAACTATGCTAACCACTTTGCTACTGTGCCGCCCCTTGCTAGCCTGCCACTCTGGATATGGGTGCATTTCCTAATATTCTTCTCCAAGTTAAACCTTTTTGTTGTTAACATCTCTGTTTCTTTATCAGCCACATGATGGATTGATATGTTGGGAAGACCAACATAAGTTAGCTCGAAATAAGCCTGTCTCTAGGTGTTCCAGGTAATCCAGTGCTACTGTTAGGCTTATTCAACAACACTAACTTATACTTGTATCGCGCTTCTCGCGCAAAAATAAAATCTCAAAGCACTTCACAGGAACATTATAAAACAAAATGCAACACCGACCCACATCATCAGCAACTGTTTCACTCATTGCCTCGTGTGACTTGACAAAGAGGCTTTTCTGCTGTGAGACACTCGAAACCAGAGAATCCTGAATTTTCCCTCCATCATGTTTTCACAAATCCACCCCTGGATCTCACACATCAAACACCTCAGAGTTCTTAACTATGATGAAGAAACACTTGCACGTTCGTCTCATATACCACAAACAAGAGGAAAATTGCTGGAATCAGAAAGGAGGGACTTACTGTGAAGCTCAGAGTTCTTGTTGTTCGGAGAATTCGAAGAATTCTTCTTGTTCTAAGAATTGCTGAGTGTGCGAGAGATGGCTAAGGCTCATCTCTCAAAGAATCACACAATTGGGACTGAATGACAATTTTTTTCTTATTAAAAAAAAACACCTGCCAACGAAAAGGAGCAGAATTGTGCATGGCAGCACTCTTCCCAAATCTCCCAAAGTAGGAACACAACCTCAACAGTTAAGTAGAAAAAAGCAGGGGTCAGTTTCACCCCCCATTCTTTCTTCAAGCTTTTCTTTGTTTTCTAGATGAAGCTGAAAGCCCTTTAAATCCTTTTCCACTTCTTTTGGTTGCCTAAAAGCAGGCGATTTAAGTTATTGTGATGTCAACTTCCAGAGATACTCTTTGACTTAACTGCAGCAATAGGTCTTATTTTCTCCCCCTAATGGAGTTGCCTCTCATATTTTGTAGAAATGAATGAGCTGACCAAGCATAGTGTATCCAAGTTTGCCAACAATACAAAGCTAGGTGAGGAATTAGGATGTGAGGACGCAGAGGTTGGAAAAGGATACAGGCGAGATTGGCCAGTAAGATGGCAAATGGAGTATAATGCAGGGAAATCTGAAATTATCCACTTTGGTAAGAAAATGGTGAGGCAGACTTTTGTTAAAAAAGTGAGGGATTAGTAAATAATGCCATGCAGAGGAAATTGGGTGCCTTTGTACACAAACAAAGTAAATTAACATGCAGGTGGAGCAAACAATTCATAAGGCAAATGGTATTTTAACCTAAATTGCAAAGGGGTTGAATAAGGAAGTTTTCCTCCAGCTAGGGCTTTGGTGAGACCACACCTAGAGTAATTGGTACAGTTTTAGTCTCATTACCATGCTTGCCTTTGAGGGCTTGCAATGAATGTTCATTAGATCAACTCCTGGAATGAGGGGGTTGCCCTATGAGGAGAGATTGAGGAGACTAGACCTATATTTTTTAGTGTTTGAGGAAGAACATTTACTCTCATTGAAACCTATTAAAAAAACATTTAGCTAGTTTGATAGAGTAAATTCTGAGAGGCTGCTCCCCCTGGCTGGAGAATCTCGAACCAGAAATAAGAGGCCGGATTTTCAATGTGGATTGTGAACCCAACATGCAGATGAATGTTTGATCCTGACCCATGCACGAGCTGTGTCCTGCTTGCAATGTGATTTTTAAATGTAACTGGCCTGATTGGTCAGGGGGAGGTATGGTCAATCGACAATTAGAGGTGATGACCACTTCCAAGAGGTGAGAGCTGCCTTCCTGGTGCCTGTGGAAAAAGCAAAAGACAGCCATGTTGGGGACTGTTACTGCCTTGCTGTTTAGAGCAGGCAGTTCCGGGGAAACTCATGGAAATGGACCAAGGTGGACATCGGTCTTTCCTGATAAGGTAAGGACCAACAGTTGAGCCACTGATAGTTGACCCATCGATTTGTTTAAAGACAATTGTAGAGATATTTATTTGAGTCTTGCCGTGAACCCGACAACATGCCTTTCCCATCCACTGTGCACGAACAACCTCTAGGGCTTTAATTTTCAAAGCCCATCCAAACCGGCTCCCAAACACGTGGCCCGTTGAAAATTCTGGCCAAGGTGGCAGCCGTCCATGACCGGTATCAGGAGAAATATCTTCGCTCAAGAGGCTTGTGAATGTTTGGAATTCTCTTCTATCTCAGTTGTTGAGTATTTTCAAGACTGAAGGAGTTTTGGACACTAAGAGATCAAGGGAGGTTTAAAAATGTTTAAAATTTGTTTACAGGATGTGGGCTTCGCTGGTTAGGCCAGCATTTATTGCTCATCCCTGGTTGCTCTTCAGAAGGTGGTGGTGAGTTGCCTTCTTCCACTGTTACAGTCCTTGGAGTGTAGGTACACCCACTGTGCTGTTAGGGAGGGTATTCCAGGATGTTGCCCCAGTGACTCTGAGCGCTGTTGTGCTTTCTTGGTGGCAGCGTCGACGTGGGTGGACCAGGACAGATTGTTGGTGATGCCCACACCTAGGAATTTGTCAACTATCTCCGCCTCGGCACCATTAATGCAAACAGGGGTGTGTACGATACTTTGCTTCCTGAAGTCAATGACCAGCTATTGCAGCCACAGTTTGTCAGTATTGAAAGTGCTAGGCACTGCATGCAGTGGCACTGTCACAGATCAAGCCCATTCTTAGATGATTTTCAGTTTCTTGAATGTTATTATGGCTGCACAGATTCAGTTGAGTGGTCATAATTCCATCAGACCCCTAAGGCAAGCAGGGTAGTGCAGCGACTTTGGAGAGGCAGAGGTAAGTCAATCCTCTCAGAATACCTGTCTCTGAGCTCAGTTTAGATATGTTGTCAATTTAGTCTAGATTCTTATCGTTGGTAGCTTTTAAGATTTTGCTGTTGAAGGATTTGGCAATAATGGTGCTTTGAAAGTCAGGCAGATATTGTTGGGCTTTGACTCATTGTTGCTGGGCACTATTTGGCATATATATGGCATGAATGTAATCTAATGTTTGAACACAAGTCTTGATAATACCCACATCTTGTTGTGAGCTGGCATCGGAGTGTGATTAGAGCTAAACACTGTGCAATCAGCAGTCAACACCTCACTGTTGCCTGATGGCCGAGGGAGGGTTATTGGTGATACAACTGAAGCCGTTTAGTTCAAAGATGATTCCCTGTGGAACCTCTACAGTAATGTCCTGAGTCTGTGAAAATTGACTTCCAACAATCGTGAGCCTGTTCCTCAGCATCATGGTTTTAACAAACTATAGTCTTAAGCGCCTTACTTGAGGAAAGTAGGCAAGCCTAAAGAACCCATCTACACCCCGAAAACACAACAAAACTGATAGCTCTGTCAATACACCTTTCATCACTTTACTGATAATTGGGAGTAGGCTGATGGGGCTACAGTGGCTGGATGGATCTGTCCCTTTTTTGTGGCAAGTGTGGTAAAATAATAACTGTAAGAACTGCAAGGGTTAATGAAATGTCTAGTAGCCACTAGAGGGAGCTACAGATACAAGTATATAAGGCATTGATGCTAAGCCTTGTGGGGAAGAGTAGTCCAGGCGTTAGGTAGAGACAGTAAGAAGTATTATTAGAGTGAATTGGAGCAGATCATAGTTTACCAGTATTAAGGTGAATTGTAGATGATTGTAGTTTATATGTTAACAATCAACTGTGTATTATTTAGAAGTATGTGTCGAAATCAAATTAGTAGTGTTAATAAATTTGTAACTTTAAGTTCAAGCTATTTTGTGGTCTTTGTGAACACTACACCAACCATTCTGAATCAAGCAACACAAAGAACACCACAGCGAGGATATACTTTTGCACATTGCTTTTTTTTTAACAAACGGTTTTATTGAGGTATTTTAGGCATATAGAAAAAGTGACATTGTACAGTCCCAAAAAAAAGAAGTTAAGACACAAATTACAAATTAAATATAGTGCAAACCACGGCTCTGTTCACGCACGGACCTGCCTCAATATCCTCCTATTCTATTCTACTCTACCCTTGCACGCAACCCCCCCCCCCCCCACCCCCCCTCCCCTGCTGATGTTTACTCCTCTGCGAAGAAGTCAATAAATGACTGCCACCTTCGGGCGAACCCTAGTAGCGAACCTCTCAAGGCGAACTTGACTTTCTCTAGGCCAAGAAAGCTCGCCATGTCCGATAGCCATATCTCAGCCCTCGGGGGCTTTGGGTCCGTCCATGCTAACAGTATTCGTCGCCGGGCTACCAGGGAAGCAAAGGCCAGAACGTCGGCCTCCCTCTCTTCCTGGACTCCCGGGTCCTACGAAAGCCCAAAGATTGCCACCTCCGGGCTCATTACCACCCCAGTTTTCAATACCCGGGACATGACATCTGCAAATCCCTGCCAATACCCCCTGAGTTTAGGGCATGACCAGAACATGTGGACATGGTTAGCCGGCCCTCCGGTGCATCTAGCACACTTGTCCTCCAGCCTAAAGAATCTGCTCATCCGGGCCTCCGTAATGTGGGCCCGGTGCACGACCTTAAACTGGATCAGGCTGAGTCTGGCACATGTTGCGGTCGTGTTTACTCTGCTCAGAGCTTCTGCCCAAATACCATCCTCCAGCGCACCCCCCCCCCCCTCCCCCCCCGAGCTCCTCCTCCCACTTAAGATTCAGGTCCTCGGTCTGCGTATCCTCAGCTCCCATTAGTTCCTTGTAGACGGCTGAAATTCTACCCTCTCCCACCTCTCCCCTAGAAACTACCCTGTCCTGCCTCCCCTTCGACAGGCGACATGGGAAGGACGGCACCAATCTGCGTACAAAATCCCTCACCTGCAAGTATCTAAAGTCGTTCCCTCTCTCCAGCCCAAACTTCTCCTCCAGCGCCCTCATGCTCGGTAAAACTCCCTTCCAGGAGCAGATCCCCCATCCTCACAATCCCCGCCCTCCTCCACAGTCGATACCCCCGTCCATGTTCCCCAGGGCAAATCGGTGGTTGCCGCAGATTGGGGTCCACACCGATGCTCTTACCTCCCCTACATGCTTCCGCCACTGGCCCCAGATCCGAAGAGCCGCCACCGCTATCGCGCTGGCGGAGTACTGTTCTGGCGGAAGCGGCAGACGCGCCGTGACCAGGGCTGTTAAGCTAGTGCCCCTGCACGAAGCAGCCTCCATCTGCTCCCAAACCGACCCTGCACCCACCATCCATTTCCTTATTATCGCTATGTTGGCCGCCCAGTAATAGTTGCTGAAGTTCGGCAACGTCAGCCCCCCTTCTCCTCTGTTCCTTTCAAGCATCACCCTCTTCACCCGCGGGGACTTCCCTGTCCAGACAACTCCCAGAATAATTTTATTCAGCCTCTTAAAGCAGGACCGCAGGATAAAGATGGGGAGACACTGAAAAACAAACAAGAACCGCGGGAGAATCATCATCTTAACAGTCTGCACCCTCCCCGCCAATGACCGCGGGAGCGCATCCCACCTCCGGACCTCCTCCCTCACTCTTTCCACCAGTCGGGACGGATTGAACTTTTGCACATTGTTGATAGGTACCAGCTGTAGCTGTATTGAGACAGCTTGGTTAAAGGCAGGGCTAGTTCCGGAGCCAAGTCTTCAGTACTACTGCCGAGATGTTGTCAGTGTCCATAGTCTTTGCTGTCTTGAGTGCCTTCAGCTATTTCTCGATCCCACATGGAGAGAGTCAACTGGGGTGAAGACTAACATCTGTGATGCTGGAGACTTCAGGAGGAGGGTAAGACGGATCAATCACTTGACACTTCTAGCTGAAGATGATTGTGAATGCTGCAGCTTTGACATTTGCCCTGACATGCTGGGCTCCCCCACCATTGAGGATGGTGATGTTTGTGGAGCTTCCTCTTCTGGTTATTGCCCACTACCATTCACAACTGATTACAGCAAGACTCCAGAGCTTTGATCGACCCATTGGCCATGAGATTACTTTCCTTTGCCTATCATATTCCACTGTTTAATATGATTTCATTCCAGAGTTGAACATTCACTTGGTTGGCACATCATTTTAGATATGCCATGGTCCTGGTCATGGAGACGCTCGCCTACAATACTTATTGAATTAGGAATAGCCGCTTGGATTGAAAGTAATAGTGGCGCAACGGATATGCCAGGCCTGATGTTGCACATTGTGGTGGAAAATAATCCTGTTGCTGTTGATGGCCCAAGGCATTTCATTGACACCCATTTTAAATTGCTTGAATTTATCCCATTTAGCACAGTAGTAGTGTCACTCTACATGATAGAGGGTATTATCAGAGTAAAGACAAAACTTGGCAGTACAACAATCCTGCGGTCATCACTCTTATTGCATGGAGGGCGGATACATCTGCAACAGGAGACTGGTGAGGACAAGATTCTTTATCTCTGGACGGGAAGGTCCCTGAATGGAACGCTGGCTCAAAAAACTGTAACTTTTCATCTTTTTTAGATTACATGGATAAACAAAGTCACAGGGTTGTCAATTAGCTTTTGACAACAGAAAATAAACTTTGTTAAACATGAAAAGTTTGGGGGACTTCCAGTGGCGGCAATGAGTGAGTGAGCCACACATTTGGTGGCTCTCACTCCGGCGGGATTTGAGGACCTGGTTCCCCGGTTTTGCTGGGCTGTGGAGCGCTGAAAGGACGGCCACGGGGGGCTAAGGAGCGAGCAGAGCTGCATGGAACTGCGGGAGAGCAGAAAGCAGTGCAAACGGGAGAGGAAGGGACAAAGGCAAGGTGCAGGGGAAGCTGACCCGGGAGCAAAGATGGCGGATCTGCAGACCTAGGACCCGGCGATCCAGCAGGCGCTGGAAAACATGCTGCAGGTGATAAAGAGCAGTTTTGAGTCGTGAAGCGGGATAACTTGGACCCACTTCAGAAGGCAGTGGATCAGATGAACCAGAGACAGGATGCCCAGGACGAAAAAGTTAAGGAGCTGGGCGAGGCGGTGGAGGAGCAGGCGGACGCGCAGCCGATTGCTGCGCTAGAAGTCGAAGGGTTGAAGGAGAGACAGAGAAAACTGCTGGACAGAGTAGAGGAGCTGGAAAATAGAGCCCGTAGACAAAATCTGAGGATCATCGGCCTCCCGGAGGGAGCTGGTGCCACAGCGTTCGTGGCGGACCTGTTGATGCAGCTGATGGGGGCTGAAGCCTGTCCGCGACCGCCGGAGCTGGAGGGGGCACACAGAGTACAGGCGAGACAGGTGCGTCCGGGGGGGCCACCCCGTCCGATGGTGATTAGGTTCCACAGGTTTGTGGAGCAGGAGCGGGTGCTTCAGTGGGCAAAGAGCGCTAAGAGCAGCACGTGGAATAACAGTGTCCTTCGCATTTACCAGGACCTAAGCCAGGCGTCGAGCAGCCTTTAAACAAGTTAAGGAGGTGTTGTTTAAACAGCACGTGAAGTTTGGTCTGCTCTTCCCGGCCCGTCTTTGGGTTGCGCACCAGGGCCAACACCACTACTTCTCCGAGCCCGAAAAAGCGATGGACTTTGTGAGGGATCAGGGGCTGGTCTCAAAAAAGGACCCACGGACGCAAGCTAGGGTCCGAGAATTACTGGTTGAAGGGACACCTACTGCACCTGGACTGCAGGTCGACTGTTTACTGCTTTAAAGGTGCCTTGTGGTGTATTTTTTGTGGGCAGTTTTTGCCTGTGGGGGATGTGGGGGAGGGTATCCCCCGCCCTATCCCCCGCCCCTTTCGAATGGTCATTTTCCTTTTTTCTGTTGTTGTTTTTTTCTCTCCCCTTTTTTTTTCTTCTTCTGTTGTGGTGGTACCTTTTGTTGGGCTCTCTGAGTGCGCTGGAGCCTGCATTGTAACAAAAGGGTGGCCGGTCAGCAATGGGGATTAAAGATGTTGGTTGGGGGCTTTTATTTCATTTATGTCTATGGTTTTTATGTTTGTTTCGGATGGGGGACGTACGGGTACTGGGTAATTGCGGTGTTATATATATTCTTTTTGGTGCTCAGAAAGGGACGTGGGTTAACACTTTTCTGTGTACACAGCTGGAACTGTTGTACCTGGAGTAGCCTCGCGGTGCTGTTTGATGTTTCCATCTTGTTTGATCTTTCCCATCTTAGTGAGATTGCTCCAGTGGGTCGGTGTGGGGGGTGGTGCGTTGATGAGTGGGGAAATGAGGTCGGGGAAACAATGGGAGTGAGACAAGGGGGCGCCGGAGCTAGCAGATTGGCTAGTCAAGGGAGTCAGGTAAGGGGGGAGAATACAGCCAGTGAATGGCAGGGGTGGGGTTATCGGGGGATGTTGCTGGAGGGGGGGGGGGGGAGGGGGCAGTTATTTTGCTGACGTGGGGGGTATCTGAAGTAGGTAATGGAAAGGAAGTCAGGGGTGGAGACAGCTAAGAGGCGAGCCAGGAATGGCACGGTGCATGGACAGGGGGCAGGCCCAAGAAAGGCTATGGCTGACCGGCCCGGGCGGGGGGGGGGGGGGGGGGGGGGAGGAGAAGAGGGAGGGGGCGGGGTTGTGCCCCCCCCAGCCAGGCTGATCACCTGGAATGTCAGGGAACTAAATGGGCCAGTTAGTTAAAAGGGCACGTGTGTTCGCGCATTTGCGGGCTCTAGAGGCGGACGTAATTATGTTGCAGGAGACACATCTGAAAGTGTATGACCAGACTAGGCTAAGGAAGGGCTGGATCAGCCAGGTCTTCCACTCGGACTTGGATTCTAAGTCCAGAGGGGTAGCAATTATGATCAACAAGCGGGTTCAATTTGAGGCGGAGGGCGTAATCGCAGACGGCGGGGGCAGATTCCTTATGGTAAGGGGCAAGCTGGAGGGGAGGAGAGTGGTGCTGAACAGATATGCGCCGAACTGGGATGACACTGACTTTATTAAAAGAGTGCTGGGGAAGATCCCGGACCTAGACTCACGCAAGTTGATGATGGGGGGAGACTTTAATACGGTCCTTGACCCGGGGCTAGACAGGTCTTGTCCGAAACAGGCAGACTCCCAGCAATGGCAAGGGGGCTGAAAGGGTTCATGGAGCAAATGGGGGCTGTGGACCCATGGAGAGCCAGACAGTCGACGGGAAGGGGCTACTCGTTCTACTCGCATGTTCATAAAGTATATTCTAGGATTGATTTATTTATCGTGAGCAGGGACTGTGTAGGGGAGGTAAAGAATACAGAATACTCGGCAATCACTATCTCGGACCATGCCCCGCACTGGGTGGACCTGCAGGTCGGGGGGGGGGGTGAATTACCAACGGCCGCAATGGAGGTTAGACGTAGGACTGTTGTCGGAGGAGGGGATATGTGAGAGACTTCGGAAGTGTATGCAAAATTACTTACTGGTGAATGATACGGGGGAGGTTTCAGCAGCGACCCTGTGGGAGGCACTGAAGGCAGTAGTGAGCGGGGAGCTGATCTCAATTCGGGCTCACAGGGTCAGGGTGGACAGAGCAGAAATGGACAGATTGGTTAGGGAAATTCACCGGATAGACGAGGAGCATGCGGGGTCCCCGGGGAAGGACCTACTCAGGGAAAGGCGGAGACTGCAGGAACTGGGGGTGCTATCCACGAGTAGGGCCATGGAACAACTTTGGAAGGCGAGGGGAGTGGTGTATGTGCATGGGGAGAAAGCCAGTAGATTGCTAGCGCAGCAACTCAGGAAGAGGGAGGCGGTCAGGGAAATAAGTAGAGTGGTTGATGGGGAGGGGAACAGAGTGGAGGACCCAGCAGGACTGAATAAGGTATTTTGGGATTTTTATAGTAAGCTGTACACTCCAGAACCCCCGGAAGAGCTGGAGGAGATGAAAAGGTTCCGGGATGGACTAATCTTCCCAAGAATAGGCCAGGGTCTAGTGGACGGGCTGGGGGCCCCGATTAGAGCAGAGGAGGTATTGGGGGGCCTAAAGGCCATGCAGTCGGCGAAAGCCCCGGGACTGGATGGATACCCAGTAGAATTTTACAAGATGTTCTCGGAGATAGTGGGACCAGTCCTGACAAGGGTTTTTAATGAGGCGAGGGACAGAGGGACCCTGCCACTGACGATGTCGCAAGCCACCATCTCGCTGATACTGAAGCAGGACAAGGACCCGGAATCTGCGGGTCATACAGGCCAATCTCCCTGATCAATGTGGATTCCAAGCTCCTAGCGATTAGAATTGAGGACTGCGTACCGGAGGTGATTGGGGACAACCAAACAGGATTTGTGAAAGGCAGGCAGCTGACAGCTAACTTGAGAAGATTGCTTAATGTGATCATGATGCCCCCGACGGTCAAGGAGGTGGAGGTAGTGGTGGCAATGGATGCTGAGAAGGCCTTCGACCGGGTGGAGTGGGGCTATTTGTGGGAGGTGCTTGGATGGTTTGGGTTCAGGGAGGGACTGGTTAATTGGGTCAAACTATTGTACTAGACCCCAAAAGCTAGCATTAGGACGAACAGGATAATGTCAGACTACACCGCGGGACCACACAGGGGTGCCCACTCTCCCCGTTGCTGTTCGTGCTGGCCATAGAGCTGTTGGCGATGGCGTTGAGAGCTGCGAAGGGGTGGAAGGGAATGACTAGGGGGGTGGTGGAACATAGGGTCTCTCTCTATGCGGACGACCTGCTCCTGTACATGTCGAACCCACTGGCCGGGATGGAAAATATACTGGAAACATTGAGGAAGTTCGGCCGGTTTTCAGATTAAATATGGCCAAGAGTGAGATGTTTGTAGTGCAGGCAAGGGGCCAGGAGAATAGACTGAAGAAGCTGCCATTTAGGCTGGTGGAGGAAAGTTTCCGGTACTTGGGGATACAGGTGGCACAAGACTGGGGCAGGTTGCATAAGTTAAATTTGACTAGGGTGGTGGAACAAATGAAGAGGGAGTTTCGGAGATGGGATGCACTCCCGCTGTCACTGGCGGGGAGGGTGCAGACTGTAAAGATGACAATCCTCCTTAGATTCCTGTTCATCTTCCAGTGCCTCACGATCTTTATCCCACGGTCCTTCTTCAAAAGGACTGGCAAAATCATCATGAGCTTTGTCTGGGTGGGAAAATCCCCACGGGTGAGGAAGGCAATGCTTGAAAGGAGCCGCAGCGAGGGGGGACTGGCATTGCCGAGTCTGATCAACTACTACTGGGCGGCTAACATAGCCATGAAAAGGAAGTGGATGGTGGGTACGGGGTCTATCTGGGAGAGAGTGGAGGCGGCTTCGTGCAGGGGCACCAGTTTGGCAGCCCTGGTCACGGCTCCCCTACCGCTGTCGCCGGCCAGGTACTCCACCAGCCGGGTATTGGGGGCGGCCCTGCGGATATGGGGCCAGTGGAGGAGGCATGTGGTGGGGGTGGGAGCGTCTGTCTGGGCTCAATTATGTGATAACCATCGATTCGCCCCCAGGAACATGGGTGGAGGGTTTTGAACATGGCGGAGGGTGGGGGTGGGGAGGGTGGGCGATATGTTCCTGGAGGGGAGCTTTGCGAGTTTGAGGGGCTTGGAGGAGAAATTTGGGCTGGTAAGGCGAAATGACTTTAGGTACTTACAGATGCGGGACTTTGTTCGCAGACAGGTCCCATCCTTCCCACGCCGCCCGCCAATAGGGATCCAGGGGCAGCACGGTAGCATTGTGGATAGCACAATTGCTTCACAGCTCCAGGGTCCCAGGTTCGATTCCGGCTTGGGTCACTGTCTGTGGGGAGTCTGCACATCCTCCCCGTGTGTGCATGGGTTTTCTCCAAAATTGCCCTTAGTGTTGGGTGGGGTTACTGGGTTATGGGGATAGGGTGGAGGTGTTGACCTGGGGTAGGGCGCTCTTTCCAAGAGCCGGTGCAGACTCGATGGGCCGAATGGCCTCCTTCTGCACTGTAAATTCTATGATAATCTATGATAATCTATGAAGGACAGAATAGTCTCTAGAGGAGAAGGAGGAGAGGGTAAAGTCTCGGATATCTACAAGGTGCTCATGAAGGGGGAAGAGTCCCAGACGGAGGAACTGAAACTCAAATGGAGGAGGAGTTTGGCGGGGAGATGGAGGACGGGCTGTGGACGGAAGCTCTGAGTAGGCTTAATTCAACCGCATCATGTGCCAGGCTCGGCCTGATTCAATTTAAGGTCGTTCACCGGGCCCACATGACAGTAGCTCAGATGAACAAATTCTTTGGAGTAGAGGACAAGTACGCTAGATGCGCGGGAGGACCAGCGAACCATGTTCACATGTTTTGGGCATGTCCTAAACTTAGGGGATACTGGGAAGGATTTGCGGGGGTCATGTCCCGGGTGCTGAAAACAAGGGTGGTGATGAGTCCAGGGGTGGCAATTTTCAGGGTTTCGGAAGACCCGGGAGTCCAGGGGGAGAATGAGGCAGCTGTTCTGGCCTTTGCTGCCCTAATAGCCCGGCGTCGAATACTGCTGGCATGGAGGAACTCAAAACCCCCGAAGACCAAACTATGGCTTCCGGACATGTCAAGTTTTCAGGGTATGGAAAAAATTAAGTTCGCCTTGAGGGGATATGTATTGGGGTTCGCCCGGAGGTGGCAACCATTCATTGACTTCTTCGCGGGAGAGTGAACGTCAGTGGGGTGGGGGTGGGGGGGGGGGGGGAGATTAGAGTAGAGTAGGAGGGATAAATAGGCGGTTAGTGTCTAGGGGAGAGGAGCGGGCATGTGCAGTATAGTTTGATTGAGGTCTTGGTTTTATATTGATGTTTGCACATTTCTGTTATCTGTAACTGTTTACAATGCCAAAAAATACCTCAATAAAATTGTTTGTTAAAAAAAAAACATGAAAAGTTTGACTAAAATACAATATACATCATTCCCATTAATCTTCACCAGTGTGCACAGATTATAACGAAAATGCAGGTTACAAAATATATCTCTTGCTATAATTTTCTCAGTAAATACACAGTTCCTGTAAGCCAACAGGCCAACTGTCATCTGGTGGACCCCATGTTGAAACCAAATGACAGATGCCATCCAATCGAACATCTGTGTATTTCTCCTCAAATTCCCCCAGATGATTATCACACAAGTGTTTCCAAACTCTACTCTTGAAAAGACATGCCTTAGAACCATCTTCCAAACAATGCTTTCTCTCAGCTGTTTTCAGCAAGGATCCAGTATTCCTCTGTCTTGAATTGCCATGTGTACTCAAGCTTCCACACATAAGAACTAGGAGCAGGAGTAGGCCATCTGGCCCCTCGAGTCTGCTCCACCATTCAATGAGATCATGGCAGATCTTTTGTGGACTCAGCTCTACTTTCCGGCCCGAACACCAGAACCCTTAATCCCTTTATTCTTCAAAAAACTATCTATCTTTATCTTAAAAACATTTAATGAAGGAGCCTCTACTGCTTCACTGGGCAAGGAATTCCATAGATTCACAACCCTCTGGGTGAAGATGTTCCTCCTAAACTCAGTCCTAAATCTACTTCCCCGTATTTTGAGGCTATGCCCCCTAGTTCTGCTTTCACCCGCAAGTGGAAACAACCTGCCCGCATCTATCCTATCTATTCCCTTCATAATCTTATATGTTTCTATAAGATCCCCCCTCATCCTTCTAAATTCCAACGAGTACAATCCCAGTCTACTCAACCTCTCCTCGTAATCCAACCCCTTCAGCTCTGGGATTAACCTAGTGACTCTCCTCTGCACACCCTCCAGTGCCAGTACGTCCTTTCTCAAGTAAGGAGACAAAAACTGAACACAATACTCCAGGTGTGGCCTCACGAACACCTTATACAATTGCAGCATAACCTCCCTAGTCTTAAACTCCATCCCTCTAGCAATGAAGGACAAAATTCCATTTGCCTTCTTAATCACCTGTTGCACCTGTAAACCAACATTTTGCGACTCATGCACTAGCACACCCAGGTCTCTCTGCACAACAGTATGTTTTAATATTTTATCATTTAAATAATAATCCCTTTTGCTGTTATTCCTACCAAAATGGATAACCTCACATTTGTCAACATTGTATTCCATCTGCCAGATGCAAGCCCATTCACTTAGCCTATCCAAATCCCTCTGCAGACTTCCAGTATCCTCTGCACTTTTTGCTTTACCACTTATCTTAGAGTCGTCTGCAAACTTGGATACATTGCCCTTGGTCCCCAACTCCAAATCATCTATGTAAATTGTGAACAGTTGTGGGCCCAACACTGATCCCTGAGGGACACCACTAGCTACTGATTGCCAACCAGAGAAATACCCATTAATCCCCGCTCTTTGCTTTCTATTAATTAACCAATCCTCTATCCATGCTACTACTTTCCCCTTAATGCCATGCATCTTTATCTTATGCAGCAACCTTTTGTGTGGCACCTTGTCAAAGGCTTTCAGGAAATCCAGATATACCACATCCATAGGTTCCCCGTTATCTACCGCACTGTTAATATCCTCAAAAGATTCCACTAAATTAGTTAGGCACAACCTGCCCTTTATGAACCCATGCTGCGTCTGCCCAATGGGACAATTTCCATCCAGATGCCTCGCTATTTCTTCCTTGATGATAGATTCCAGCATCTTCCCTACTACCAAAGTTAAGCTCACTGGCCTATAATTACCCGCTTTCTGCCTACCTCCTTTTTTTAAACAGTGGTGTCACGTTTGCTAATTTCCAATCCGCCGGGACCACCCCAGAGTCTAGTGAATTTTGGTAAATTATCACTAGTGCATTTGCAATTTCCCTAGCCATCTCTTTTAGCACTCTGGGATGCATTCCATCAGGTCCAGGAGACTTGTCTACCTTTAGCCCCATTAGCTTGCCCATCACTACCTCCTTGGTGATAACAATCCTCTCAAGGTCCTCACCTGTCATAGCCTCATTTCCATCAGTCACTGGCATGTTATTTGTGTCTTCAACTGTGAAGACCGACCCAAAAAACCTGTTCAGTTCCTCAGCCATTTCCTCATCTCCCATTATTAAATCTCCCTTCTCATCCTCTAAAGGACCAATATTTACCTTAGCCACTCTTTTTTGTTTTATATATTTGTGGAAACTTTTACTATCTGTTTTTATATTCTGAGCAAGTTTACTCTCATAATCTATCTTACTCTTCTTTACAGATTTTTTAGTAGCTTTCTGTTGCCCCCTAAAGATTTCCCAGTCCTCTCGTCTCCCACTGATCTTTGCTACTTTGTATGTTTTTTCCTTCAATTTGATACTCTCCCTTATTTCCTGAAATATCCACGGTCGATTTTCCCTCTTTTTACCTTCCTTCCTTTTTGTTGGTATAAACCTTTGCTGAGCACTGTGAAAAATTACTTGGAAGGTTCTCCACTGTTCCTCAACTGTTTCACCATAAAGTCTTTGCTCCCAGTCTACCTTAGTTGGTTCTTCTCTCATCCCATTGTAATCTCCTTTGTTTAAGCACAAAACACTAGTGTTTGATTTTACCTTCTCACCCTCCATCTGTATTTTAAATTCCACAATATTGTGATCGCTCCTCCCGAGAGGATCCCTAACTATGAGATCCTGAATCAATCCTGTCTCATTACAGAGGACCAGATCTAGGACCGCTTGTTCCCTCGTAGGTTCCATTACATACTGTTCGAGGAAACTATCGCGGATACATTCTATAAACTCCTCCTCAAGGCTGCCTTGACCGACCTGGTTAAACCAATCAACATGTAGATTAAAATCCCCCATGATAACTGCTGTACCATTTCTACATGCATCAGTTATTTCTTTGTTTATTGCCTGCCCCACCATAATGTTACTATTTGGTGGCCTCTGGACTACTCCTATCAGTGACTTTTTCGCCTTACTATTCCTGATTTCCACCCAAATGGATCCAATCTTATCCTCCATAGCACCGATGTCATCCCTTACTGTTGCCTGGATGTCATCTTTAAATAACAGAGCTACACCACCTCCCTTACCATCCACTCTGTCCTTCCGAATAGTTTGATACCCTCGGATATTTAACTCTCAGTCGTGGCCATCCTTTAACCATGTTTCAGTAATGGCCACTAAATCATAGTCATTCACGATGATTTGCACCATCAACTCATTTACCTTATTCCGAATACTATGAGCATTCAGGTAAAGTACACTTATATTGGCTTTTTTACCTCTGTTCTGAATCTCAGATATACACCCACAAAAAGAATACTATTGCTTCACAGGCTGTATTAAGGCCACCAATCTTAAGATTGCTTTACATATCTGGCTTCTCGCTAGCCAACGTCACCAAGTCTGCACTTTTCAGCGGTTACTTTAACTTCAATGAACAGCAACTCGTTCAAATTCCAGTCCCTTTTGTTCTTCTGACTTCAATCTTCCGACTCTTCTCTTTCCATTCCCTGGTTTCTAGAACTAGCTATTCTTTAGTTTCTGGAACTTGCTTTCGTCCCATTATTTAATTGTTCTGCTTTTACTTCTGCTTCTGGCAGAGTTGTGAGAGCTGCCTTCTCCCTCACTACCTTGCTTCACTTCCTTGGGTCCAGTTAAAACTAAACTCAAAAGGTCTTTCTAACTTAAAGGTGACCCTGGTTGCTAAACAATGGTCCTTCTTTACATTTGTTTGCTTTTCACGTCACACACTCTCTAAGCACAATACAGGCACAGTTTGAAATTAAACCAAAACCCCAATATATGTAAATACATTTGTTTAACATGAATCTAACTAAAGTTTAACCCTTTCTTTCACAGAAACAGTAAATTAAATTCACTTAAATCAACACCTTTTTTTCTAATCTACAACAATGCAAGCATAGGTCACTTAAAACTACCTCTGCTGACTGACACTTGTGTTGGCTCTCTCACCACTTGTCTGGCAGATGAGTCCTTCAGTACTTGGCTGGCTTGGTCTCGGACCACCAGCATGCCAGTGCTCAGGCTCATGCACTACTATTCACTTCCCTGCTGCTCACCACTCCTCCAATCACACTTGCTACAAATAGGCACAACTACATCTCATTATTGCGAGCAGGGAGGGGGGGGGGGGGGGGGTGGTGAGTGCAGCGCATAGGCCTAAGCACCAGAGACACCTGTGTTTTGAAATCCCTGAAGGTCAGAAAAAAGGTAATCATCCCTGAATATCCACCTTTGCACAACTAAGAAAAAAGTACCTCTTTGAGACATCTCCCATACCCCTAGGATATGTGCCTCCAACTTTGAAAACCACTGTTTTAAAGTATTTTATCACCTAGTTTTTCACTGAATGCAAAATAATAGATTCTTGGTTGGAAGGTTTTATAAATCACCTCCTTCATTTAAATTTCTTTGTTGGATTTGTTCACTCCTTAACTAAACTATTAAATGGCACCTTTTGATATGGAAGGAAACTCTAGAATTGCGAATCTGACCCTGTCCTAATGTCAATTCCTGATGGCAAGTTATTTTTTTTGTTGTTGTTGATGTTTACCAATCAAAAGTTATATTTTATATACAGAGGTTACCCTAGGCTATTTTTTTTAACCTACCTTGATGTGTTATGTACTGATTCGTAAAGGTGCTTGACTTGTAGCCAAGGGCCAATCCAAATTACTTCAAAGCAGGCAAACATGTTTGATTTATTATGGACCACACATTTCGTTCTTTGGTGGGACTTGGTGGTCCGTTTAGTTCATAATAGAAGACGATTTGATGTTCTATGAGCTTTCCAGTATTTGTAGTGTTTATGATTGTGCAGTCAGCAAAAAGATTAATGTGTTTACGAGTTTATCTGTTTAACAAGGAACTACAAGTGATTCGAAGCATTTTGGAAGTTTGGTACTAAGGATTTTAATTATTATAACATTTTGTTTGCTTCATAAAATGTGCAAACAAAACATGCAGCAGCATGTATCAAAAATCTGGCTTGCAAAAGTCTTCAGGCTAAATAAATTACCTCAATTATTCACATCATGGCATAGAAATTGATATAATTTGAGTCATTTTACTCGAAAAACTGATACAAAGCATTTTAGCAGGCAGTCTGCATGCTCCCTATCTACACAGGTATTCATACACTGACTAAATTTCTGGGGTCATTTATTTTGACATCCTGGGCTGGCATCAAAATTAGATGTTAGGCACTATAGATATACAAATTTGGGGCTCATGTTTATTAAAGGTCACATCTAGCCAATATGTAGCAAGAGGAATTAGCCTGCACTCTTTGTTAATCCTGTGGGTGCCAGCAAAGGGTATGCTCAAAACAAAATTTGGCAGACAGAAAACGTTGACGAGAGGTGCTTACTGCAACTCTGTATTCTTCAGTGATAATGTTGTCCAATATGGTAGTGGTGCCATTTATGGTCATCACCCTGATTTCTTTGAGGTCAACCAATTTTTCAGGACTCAATCAAAATTGACCTCAAATAATTTTCTCCTTTTCACATCCATATTCATGACTATATTGAAATTATAGGCAGAATTTTACCTTACCGCACTGGCAGCTGTGGAGGCGAGAGTTGGCCGTAAAATTCTTCAGATGACCTTCTCACTGGGCTCTCACCCACCCAACCTTGCTGGAATTTTAAGGTGGGATGGGCGAGGCCTAGACTGGCAACCCCGCTCTTGTCCTTAAATGACCGATTAAAAACCACATAAGGGACCATTTCCCACCCAGCCTCAATTTACAGGCTGCCTGGAAAAGCTCTGGGATAGAAGGAAGCCCAAAAATTGACCCAACTCAGGGGCGAAATTCTCCGTTATCGGCGGAAAGTCCGCCGATCGGCGCAAAAAATGGCGCAAATCCGACTTGCGTCACGTCGGAAAAATAGGTCGATAGTCTCCGGCCCGAAATGGGCTAGCAGTGACATAATGGGATCCGCGCTTGCGCAGTGGTTCACGCCGTGCAGCGTCATACACGCCGCACGGCGTGATGGCTCATAAGGCCACGCTGCTCCCCCCCACCCGACCGGAACACCCAACCGCAACATCCCCCTTCCCCATATCACCTGATCACTGCCTGATGTCTAACCATGCATGCTTCATTGTGTATCGCAGGACCAAACGTCCAGGCACCCATCCCCGCAGATGCAGACCGCCCGCAGGATGCCCCTCGGAGGCCACGGGAGACGGAGAGACCCGCACCCTCCAGCATGCGACGCCCGCAGGATGCCCCTCGGAGACCACGGGAGACGGAGAGACCCGCACCCTCCAGCATGCGTCGCCCGCAGGATGCCCCTCGGAGACCACGGGAGACGGAGAGACCCGCACCCTCCAGCATGCGACGCCCGCAGGATGCCCCTCGCACACCACGGGAGACGGAGAGACCTGGAGCAACAGGGAGACGACACCCCCGTCACGTGCGGGAGCGACCACCCAGCGACGAGGGGGGCAGCCACAGGCCCCCGTCACATCCGAGCCAGGACACCACTACCCAGGACACCACTACCCAGGACACCACTACCCAGGACACCACTACCCGGGACACCACTACCCAGGACACCACTACCCAGGACACCACTACCCGGGACAGCAGTACCCGGGACAGCACTACCCAGGAAGACGAAATACCGGACAGTGACTCAGAGTGGATGGGTGGAGACGAACCCCCACCCCAAAGTGCCATGGACTCAGAGTGGGACGAAGAGCACGACACAACGCCACTGCTGTCACCAACACCCTCCACCATCGCAGAAACACTCACCACGGTTGGGCACTTTAGTGATGAGGCGTCTGGTACACTCACTGGTGCGCACAACACAGCCGTCCCGGTACAGCAGGTGGAGGTAGGAGCAGCAGAGGGGCTGGGCGGTCGGAGGGCAGCCCAGCCCAAGCGAACATCTGCCGCCCAGATGGATCCCGGGTTCCTGGAGTTACCACACCCACACATAGATCCGATGCAACCACCGACACGGAGACGAGCGAAGAGGGTGACGGGCGGCTTGCGGCGGCTGCGGTCGCAGGTGGAGGAGTCCACCCACGTCCAGGAGCTGGGAGTGGTGCCGGTCATGCGTGCCACCCAAGCCGACACCGCACGGGTGGCGTCCGCGGTGGAGGCAATGGGTGCGACGGTGTCAGACATGGGGAACGGTTTGCGAGGCCTGGGGCTTTCCGTGCAGGCGGCGTCTGTGGCCCAGGAAATGGTTGCCCTCTCACAGGAGGCCATGAGCCAGTGCCAGCGCCAGATGGCAGAGGCGCTCAACGCCATAGCCCAGTCTCAGCAGGCCATGGCCCAGTCTCAGCAGGCCATGGCCCAGTCTCTGCAGGCCATCGCTGAGGGCATCGGCGCCAGTGGCCATGAGCGAGCCGGCGTCGCACTGTCACAGACAGGGTTTGCCAACCCCCTGGGCTCCATGGCTGCAAACCCGCAGACCCCTGTCGATACCAGCACGGGCCTCCAGGACTGGCAGCGCCAGATGTCGGGGGGGCGTCGGCTGGCCAGTCCGTTCGCATCCCCCACCCATGTAGAGGCCTGGGGGCCATCGGGCACCCCGAGGGAGGAGGAGGTGGTGTGGTCCGTCCCGGCTCCCTCTGTAGGGAAGGTCCCGGTACACCGCGACACCTCGGACTCCCCCCCTTCCGTCCCAGGTGCATCGGGTGGGCAACGGGCAGGACAGGCTGGCAGCTCGCCACCCCAGTCGCCCGGGCCGCAGCCTGGCCCATCTAGGCCAGGACGCACCAGGAAACGGCCGCCAAAGGGATCCAGTGTCAGAGGGCAGGTATCACAGGAGTCCACCTCCAGTTCTGCTGTACCGTCTGGGGAACCACGTAGACGTAGTCAAAGGGCCCGTAAGGCCAAACAATTAGACACTGAGTAAGTTGGCACGGTTGCAGGGCACAGATGAGTTTTAGGGGCTAGGGCACGTGCATGAACTCCTTTGGTTATTAAAGTCAATGTTACACCTACAGAAGCTGCCTTTGTGCTCTGTCCAAAGTGTGCGGGGGTGTCATGTACGTTGAGCGCAAGTGTGTGTGTGAGGGGTGGTCTTACCCCAGCCCCAGGTGAGTCTGCCCCCTTCCCCCTGTGCCGCCATCAACATCCCCCGGGCAGAGGACGGGACCGTGCGCTGCAGTGTCACAGCTGCATGCAGGGATGGTCCGGGTGGATGGTGGTACTGTGGCCATGGGTCAGACATAGTCCAACGATGTAGAGCCAAGAGCTCACCGCAGGGCGGGTTGTCATCAACCTCCATTGCCTGCGATAGACACGCGTCCACCCGCAACTGTGTGAGCCCGGCCCGTTGTGCCGCAGGTGGATCGGCAATGGGGGGGGGAGGGTGGTGTGCATGCGGGTGGGGTAGGTGGGGTTGGGGAGGGCGGTGAGGGTGCTGGGTGGGTAGATGGGTGGGGGGTGTGGGTGGTCGGCTGTTGCCATGGTGTGCGGTCTGTGGCCATACTACCCGATTCCCACGCCCATCTAGTCAGTGAAGCGGGCGTCTATCAGTCTGTCCCGTGCCCGCTGGGCCAGCCGGCAACGGTGGACAGCCACCCGCCTGTGTCTACCCCGTCTGCCCTGACCATTACCCCCATCCCCCTCATCTGGGGAGGACTGCGCCTCTTCCTGCTGCTCCTCCACTCCGCCCTCCTCTGCCTGCGGCACATCGCCCCTCTGTTGGGCTATGTTGTGCAGGACGCAGCACACCACAATGATGCGGCCGACCCTATCTGACCGATACTGGAGGGCGCCCCCAGAGAGGTCCAGGCACCTGAAACGCATCTTCAGCACGCCAAAGCACCTCTCTATCACTCCCCTTGTCGCTACATGGGCATCATTGTAGCGGTTCTCCGCCTCATTGCGTGGCCTCCGTATAGGCGTCATCAGCCACGATCGCAATGGGTAGCCCCTGTCGCCCAGCAACCAGCCCCTCAGCCGGGGATGGCGTCCCTCGTACATGCCGGGGATGGATGACCGCGACAACACGAATGAGTCGTGTACACTGCCTGGGTGACGGGCGCAGACGTGCAGGATCATCATGCGGTGGTCGCAGACTACCTGTACATTCGTCGAATAGGCCCCCTTCCTATTAGTGAACACGGCCTTGTTATCTGCAGGTGGCCGCACGGCGACGTGCATCCCATCGATCGCGCCCTGGACCATGGGGAACCCGGCAACGGCAGAGAAGCACACGGCCCGGGCATCTTGGCTGGCCCGGTCCACAGGGAAGCGGATGTAGCGGTGTGCCATGGCATACAGGGCATCTGTCACTGCCCGGATGCACCGGTGCACCGATGTCTGCGATATGCCGGACAGGTCCCACTCGGTGCCTGGAATGACCCCGTTGCATAAAAGTTCAGGGCCACCGTAACATTGACGGACACGGGGAGAGGGTGTCCCCCGCCAGTGCCACGCGGTGACAGGTGTGCCAGCAGGTGGCAGATGTGTGCCACGGTTTCCCGGCTCATCCGGAGTCTCCTCCTGCATTCCCGGTCCGTGAGGTCCTGGTATGACTGCCGGGGCCGGTACACACGGGGCGCCCTCGGGTGCCTCCGTTGCCGTGGGGCCGCGACGTCCTCCTCCCCCTCCTCGTCCTGTCGGTCAGGTGTCCCTCCAGCCTGGGCGGCTGCCACCTGTCCCTCTGCGGCAGCCTGTGCCGCCTCTCTGGCACGCTCCTCCTCCTCCTCCTCCTCCTCATCCAGGGCAACATAGACATGAGCGGCTGCCACCACGGCGGCCAACATCGCTGGATGATCTGAAAACTTGACGGCCTGGTGGGGGGAGGGGAACGACAACATGTCATCATCCCCCTCCCCGGCACGGACCCCCCCCCCCCCAACCTCCACCCCGGCACGGACCCCCCATCCCCCTCACCGGCACGGACCCCCCTCCCGGCACTCCCCCGGAGCCCAGCCTACTCTAACCCCCCCCACCCCCACCCCCCCCCCCCGCCGCACACACACACACACAACCCGAGACACACCTCTCCTCACACATTCAGACTGCGGCCACGCCATCGCCTGCCCAGAGCCAACCCCCCAGGCCGTCACTCACCTCCACGCTGGTCGGCGTGAACCTGGAGCACAGGTTCACGCCAATGAAAAGGAGGTTTAATTTACGTCGACGTGAACGGTCATCACGTCGACGGGACTTCGGCCCATCCGGAAGGGAGAATGTCGGCAAGTCGAAAATCGGCTGCCTTGCGCAGACCCGTGACATTCTCCGAGGCAGCGGCGCCATTAACGCCCCGCCGACTTTTCTCCCTTCGGAGACTTCGGCAACTGGCGGGGGCGGGATTCACGGTGGCCAACGGCCATTCTCCGACCCTCTGGGGGGTCGGAGAATGACGCCCCAGGTCTCAGTCAAGAAAGTGATGGGGGAGGCAAAGCTTTATTTTAACTTTCCCTTTCCCACCTGCTTTCCATTAGGTGCTGGCAACCAAAATCGAATGAGGCCCACCATGGATAACAATATCCCTCAGTTTGATATCAATTTAGTTGGAAGGTGACCAATATTCAGGAATTATACCATGGTTAATCAACTCCTGCTCTCCACAGGGGTAAGATAAGAAGATCTTGGCTCAGGAATTCTGGAAACCTGGGTCCATTGTTTGAAGTTCCTTGAGTGGATTTCCACCTGCTCATTTATTCTTATTCTGATCCCATTCCAATTCTTGGTGATAGGGTCAATTAAAATTGCCTGTCCCGCCGGCGTAAATCAAACCTGGTATTTACCGGCGGGACCAGGCGGCGTGGGCGGGCTCCGGGGTCCTGGGGGGGGCGCGGGGCGATCTGACCCCGGGGGGTGCCCCCACGGTGGCCTTGCCCGCGATCGGGGCCCACCGATCCACGGGCGGGCCTGTGCTGTGGGGGCACTCTTTCCCTTCCGCCTCCGCTACGGCCTCCACCATGGCGGAGGTGGAAGAGACTCTCCCCACTGCGCATGCGCGGGAAACTGACATCAGCCGCTGACGCTCCCGCGCATGCGCCGGGAAACTGTCAGCGGCCGCTGACGCTCCCGCGCATGCGCCGCATTTCCGCGCCAGCTGGCGGGGCAACAAACGCCATTTCCGCCAGCTGGCGGGGCGGAAATCCCTCCGGCGTCGGCCTAGCCCCTCAATGTTGGGGCTAGGCCGCCAAAGATGCGGAGCATTCCGCACCTTTGGGCCGGCGCGATGCCCATCTGATTAGCGCCGTGTTTGGTGCCAGTCGGCGGACATCGCGCCGTTGGGGGAGAATTTCGCCCCATGTTCGCTTACGTTTAATGCGAAAGGGGAGCCTGCTTTGTCCTCACAATCTCACTTGAATCCGATTAAAAGGAGGAGAGGGCAATGCACATATCAGGTGCAGACTTCAGCAAGTTCATTAGTTCCGTCTTCACCTTTATGAAAACGGAAAATCTAACCTTGTTGTGATTCTCCGTCCCCACTGCACCCATTTTCTGGTCTGGCGCACTCCCGCCGGCAGCGGGATCCTCCATCCCGCCAGCCGGCCAATGGGGTTTCCCATTGTGGGCATCCCAACCCGTCAGGAAATTTACGGGCGTGAGTCCGCTGTCAGTGCAACGGAGGATACCGCCGATGGAGAATCCAGTCCATGGACTTTGCAGCCTTTTTTTTGTATAAATTTAGTGTATCCAATTAATTTTTTCCAATTAAGGGGCAATTTAGCATGGCCAATCCACCTACCCTGCACATCTTTGGGTTGTGGGGGTGAAATCCATGCAGACATGGGAAGAATGTGTAAGCTCCACACGGACAGTGACCCAGGGCCGGGATTGAACCTGGGACCACTGCGCCATCGTGCTGCCCTCGGACTTTGTAGCCTTGATGTGGTTTCCTGGTAGCACACCGGGGTGTGGGTAGCACACCGGGGTGTGGACAGAGGATCTTCCTGGGTTCAGCAGCAGCTGCAGACCACCCTGTGGAGGGCTTCACTCACCCCCGATAATAGTGGGCAGGCTACTGACTCTATCTTTTATTTAAATGTAGATAAGTTGGAGAGAGGGTACCTGCCTTTTGGGGACATCCTCTCCCTCACTTATCCGGCATTGCATCCTGCTGTTCCGTTCAAGTGGAAGACCTTTGATTCAGGTGGAGGAGCAGGAGAACAGGCCCAGCTGGCAGAATTTGCAAATTGCGGGTCTGCCAGAGGGTTTGGAAGGAACAAGCGCCACAAAGTATGTGTCCAGGATGTTACTTTGAGACGCCAGCGGACACCAATGACTTTATAAGGGACCATAAACTGGGGGAGAAATGAGAGTTGGTGTGAGATGGAGGAGTTAAATCCGCAAAGGTTAGGTGTTATGGCTACTTTACGTTGCTGGAGGGTTGGAATTTTTCCGCTGAGTTATAAGTTTGTAAGGGGGTGATTAACCCACTCCCCTCCTGCCTTTTTGTGGGGTTTTGCTTTTTGAGGAAGAGAAAACCTGTGAGTTTGAGTGTTCTGTTTGTTTGCTTTTGTTGGTTTTTTAAAAAATGAGTAGGGTGTGTGTGTGATGGGGCCCATTGGGTGGGGTTGTTGGCTGGGGGATATTCAGATGGGTAAGGGATCACTTGCACAGGCCAAGGAGAGAGCGGTGGGGGGTGGGGGGGGGGGGAGGAGCAGAGGGGTGTTCAGGGGGTAGTTCAAGCGGGAGTTGCCACGCTAGCAAGTAATGCTGGTGAACGGAAGTCGGTGGGGGAGGAGGTTGTGAGAGGTGACCAGGTGGGTGGGGAAGGGAAGGGGAGATTACAACATGGCAGAGTTGGAGACGGAGCGGGGCCATGTGCGGCAAGGGGGGCCATCTTGGATGGGCCCGGTTCAGGGCAGTATTAAGTGATGTAGAACCGGTGGGGGATGATGGCGGATGGCAGAGGGGAATGGAGGTGTAAGCCTCCGGTAAGGGTTGTGATGTGGAACATCCGTGGGTTAAACAGGCCGGTTAAGAGGTCCCAGGTTTTGCATATCTGAGGAGTTTGAAAGCGGAGGTGATTTTCTACAGAAGGGTGAAGGGTCAGCTTAGGTTGAGGAAGGGATGGGTGGGACAAGTATTTCACTCGGGGTTTGATTCAAGTCGCGAGGTGCCCATTTTGTTAATCAAAATGATGGGGTTTGTGAGTGGCACGGTAGCACAGTGGTTAGCACTGTTGTTTCACTGCACCAGGGTCCCAGGTTCGATTCCCGGCTTCAATCACTGTCTTTGCAGAGTCTGCACGGTCTCCCTGTATCTGCGTGGGTTTCCTCCTGGTGCTGGTTTCCTCCCACAAGTCCTGTTAGGTGAATTGGGCATTCTGAATTCTCCCTCAGTGTACCGGAACAGGTGCTGGAGTGCGGAAGGGAACATTTCTGCCTGGCAATTGTCGCGCTATGTCTGTTCATCCGTTGTTGCAGCGTCTGCATGGACTCGCCAATGTCCCTTCCAGTCGGGGAACACTTCAGCAGTCAAGGGCATTCAGCCTCTGATCTCCGGGTAAGCATTCTCCACGGCAGCCTTCAGGACGCGCGACAATGCAGAATCCCGGAGCAGAAACTTATAGCCAAATTCCGTACAGATGAGTACGGCCTCAACCGGGACCTTGGATTCATATCGCATTACATTCACCCCCCACCAACTGGCCTGGGCTTGCGAAATCCTACCAACTGTCCTGGCTTGAGACAATTCACACCTCTTTAACCTGTGATTATCCTTCTCTCCAGTTGCTCCGTCTGGACCTGTAAAGACTTAATTACCTGCAAAGACTCGCATTAAAGTATCATCTTGCATTTTTGACTGTCTACATATATATGTTTCTGGAATCCTCCTCTTCATTCACCTGAGGAAGGAGCAGTGCTCTGAAAGCTTTGATTCGAAACAAACCTGTTGGGCTTTAACCTGGTGGTGTAAGACTTCTTACTATTATTATTATAAGTGGGACCCAGAGGGATAATGTGTGATGGTGAGTGAGGTGTTGGAGGGGACGCCAGTGGTGTTAGTCAACGTATATGTGCCCAATTGGGATGACGTAGGTTTCGTAAAGAATGCCGACCAGCTGATTATGGGTGGAGATTTTAATTGTGTGATGGAGGCGAAGGTGGACAGGTCGAGCCCCAAGTCAATGGGAAGGTCAAGGTTGGCAAAGGAGCTGGGAGGGTTTATGGAGCATATGGGAATGGTTGATCCATGGAAGTTCAGGAATCCAGGGAGGGGAGGAGAAGGGGTTTGGGGGGGGGGGGCGGAGGAATTACTCCTTCTCACACATGCATAAGGTGTATTCTAGAATTAATTTCTTTTTGAGAGCCGTGAGGTGCTGTTGGAGGTGGTGGAGGGCAGAGTATGTGGGAATTGTGATTTCAGATCATGCCCCGCCTAGGCTGGAGTTGCAGCTTAGCCAGGAGTAAGTGCAGAGGCCCGGTTGGAGGCTAGTTTTGGATCTTTTAGCAGATATGGGGTTTTGAGAAAAAGTGAGGTTGGTGATTGGGGATTACATGGAGATTAGTCAGAATGGGGAGGTGCCGACGGCCACGTTCTGGGAGGCATTGAAAGGAGTGATCCGAGGGGAGATTATCTCGTTCAAGGTGCACAGGGATAGGAAGAGGAGGGAGGAGAATGGACGTTGTTGGACCTGATAGTCGTGGTGGACAGGAGATATTCGAGGGTATTGGGAGTTGGCAGAGAGGACGAGGTTACAGGGGCAGTTTGATAGGTTGATGATGGGAAAGGTGCTGGGGTAGTTACAGAGGGCTAGTGGGTGCAAAATGAGTACGGAGAGAAGGCGAGCCATATGCTCACTCACCAGCTGCGGAGGCAGGCAGCATCTAGGGAAATTCTAAGGATGCGGACAAAGAAGAGGGAGGTGATGTCAGAGCCGGGGAGGATAAACGTGGTGTTCAGGGGTATTATGAGGAGCTGTATAGGGCCGAGCCAGGTGGAGAGGAAAGGGATATGGGGTGTTTTTTGGATGGGTGGGAGGAAGAGAGGAGACAGGCATTGGAGGAGCCATTGGGGCTGAGGGAGATGACTGATAGTATCAGGGGAATGCAGTCGGGATAGGCCCCAGGGCCAGAAGGCTTCCCGGCGGAGTTTTATACGGCATTTGTGGCATAGTTGGCACCACATTTGTTGGGGATGTTTAGTGAGGCATTGGAGAAGGGGATGTTGCCAGAGACGCTGACACAGGCGTCGATTACGCTAATCCCAAGGAAGGGGAAGGATCCACTGTAGTGTGGGTCGTATAATCCCATTTCATTGTTGAATACGGATGTGAAAGTACTGGCTAAGTTGTTGGCGGGGACGTTGGAGGGGTGTGTGCCAGGGGTGGTTGCTGAGGATGAAACGGGCTTTGTGAAGGGCTGGCAGCTCTCTAGCAACATCAGGAGGCTGCTAAATGTGGTTATGACTCCGTGAGGGGGTCGGGTGCCAGAGGATATTGTTTCTATGGATGCAGAGAAGGCCTTCGATCGGGTGAAGTGGAGGTATTTATTTGAAATTTTGGGTAGGTTTGGGTTTGGCGCAAAGTTTGTGTGTATCCCTGATGGCAAATCAGATGAGTTTACAGAGTTTTGTACTGCATAGGGGAACAAGACAGGGGTGTCTGTTGGCGCCGCTGCTGTTTGCGCTGGCGATTGAGCCCTAGGTGACGGACGGCCTCTAGAGGGTCAGTGGAGAGGCAGGGGTTTTGAAAGGGACAGGGAGCACTGGTGTCGTTGTATGCAGACGACCTGTTGTTGTTTATGTTGGACCTGCTGGAGAGTTTGGGTATTAAGTATGGGAGATTAAGGGAATATTGGAGAGGTTTGGGGTCTTCTCTGGGTATAAGTTAAATGTCTGGAAGAGTGTGGTGTTTCTGGTGAACAAGGCGGGGCAGAGGGCCAACTTGAAGCTGTTGCCGTTCGAGGTAGCTAGGGAAAGGTTCAGGTATTTGGAGATTCAAGTGTCGAGGGAATGGGCTACGATGCAAGGTGGAATTTGACAACGTTGATGGAGGGGATTTTAAGAGATGAGTGACTGACACTGGCAGGGAGGGTATGGGTGGTAAAGATGAATATGTTGCCTCAGTTCCTGTTCATTTTCCAGACCTTCCTGTTCTTTCTTCCGAAAGTTGGAGACAGTGGTCTCAGAGTTTATATGGGCTGGGAAGGTGCCAAGGGTGTGGTAAACCACTGTTAGTGCATTATATGTATTGTGGTAAACTGTTACTGTACTACATGTATTGTGGTAAACCACTGCCTGATGGCTCCGCCTCCCCTTGGGCTCAGTATAAAGGTGGCTGACCTCCGGCCCTGCCCCAGTTCGGGATCAGTGGCCAGGAGGCTTTCTGTTTAGCTTATTAAAGCCACAGTTTTGTTCACTACTCATCTTGTGTTAATTGATGGCACACCAAAGGGTAAAGAAGGCTCTGCTACAGAGGCAGAGACAGAAAGGGAGTTTGGTGCTCCTGAACCTGCTGCACTATTATTGGGCGGCGAATGTGAAGGTGAGGCAATGGTGGAGAAGGAGGGGCGGAGTGGATCAAGATAGAGGAGGAATCCTGTAGGGGATCCAGTCTGAGGGCTATGGTGACGGCTCCGCTGCCGTTAGCTCCGGGGAAGTAGACAGGGAGCCCAGTGGTACAGTCGCCGATTGTGTGGAATCATCTGAGGAGGCACTTTAAGTTGGGGGGGTTGTTGGGGTTGACGCCAATGTGTGGGAATCATAGGTTAAAGCCAGGGGAGATGGATGAGATGTATGGGAAATGGTGTGAGGCGGGGCTGGAGAGGGTTAGGGACGTGCTCTGGATGAGTTGCGAGAGAGGTATGAGTTGCCAAGGGGGGGCGAGTTTAGATATACGTAGGTGCAGGACTGTGCACAGAAAGAGTGGAAGGCGCTTCCCAAGTTGCCGGAGTACACTCCATTGGAGCAGCTGCTGCTCCCGGATGAGTTGGGGGAGGGTAGGATTGGATTTATATACGGGTGGTTGGGGGAACGGGGAGGGGGGCAAGTGGTCAGGATAATAAAAAATGGGAGGAGGAGTTGGGGGCAGGAATAGGCTGGGGACTGTGGTGCGAGGCAATGTGGAGGATGAATTCAACCTCCCCTGCGCGAGGATGGGCTTGATTCAGTTCAAGGTGGTGCACAGGGTACATATGACTCAGGCGAGGACGAGTGGGTTCTTCCAGGGGGAGGCCGATGAGTGCGAGAAGTGTGGGCGAGGCTGGTGAATCATACACACATGTTTTGGGGTTGCGAGAAGCTGGTGAAGTATTGGGGGGGCGGTGTTGGGATGCTCTCTAAGATTGTGGGGATGGAGGTCAGGCCAGACTCAATAGTGGCGATTTTTGGGGTATCGGAAGTACCAGAGCTTCTGGAGGGGAATGTGACCAATGTTGTGGCGTTCGCCTTTCTAATTGCCTGGCGAAGGGTCCTGCTAAATTGGTGGTCGGATACACCGCCAGGGGTGGCAGCTTGGCTGGGGAACTTGTATGATTTTCTCCGGTTGGAGAAGATTATGATGTTTGAGTTGAGGGGGTCAGCGGGCTTTGAGATGCGGTGAGGGTTGTTCATGACAATGTTTGAGGAATTGTTCTTCATGGGGGTGGGAGGGGTGGGTGGGAGGGGGTGGAGGGGGGGAGGGATAAAAATAATAACACTTGTACAAACTATGGGCTGTGATTTTGTGGAGTGTCTATGTTATATGCTGCTGTTTCATACGTGTTTGGAATGGAGTTAAGGACAAAACATTGTTATATTTTCAAGAAGCAGTTAGATTTCACACCTGGGGTGAAGGGGATCAAAGGATATGGGGGAAGGTGGGATTAGGCTATTGAGTTGGATGATCAATCATGATCATAATGAATGGTGGAGCGGGCTCGAAGGGCTGAATGGCCTCCTTCAGCTCCTATTTTCATTGTTTCTATATTTCTAATATCTGTGGCTCATTTTATAACACTCCGCCCTCTGAGTCTGAAGGTTGTGGGTTCAAGGACCCCTCCAGGACTTGAGCCCAACAATGTAGCATGACACTCCAGTGCAGTGATGAATGTCAGAGGTGCTGTCCTGCATTCTGATGTGATGTTAAACTGAGAACATATCTGCCCTTTCAGTCAGATATAAAAGATCCCATGGCACTCTCGCGGAGTAGTGGAGTTGCTTCCAGTGTCTTTGGCCAATATTTATCTCTCGATCAACATCACAAAAACTGATGATCTGTTCATTATCACCTTGCAGTTTGTGGGAGATTATTGAGTGCAAACTAGCTGCAGCATTTCTTACATTACAACAGGGAATACCCTTCATTCGCTCAGAAGAGTTTGAGGTGCCTGGTGATCATGACAAGTGCCAGATAAATGCAAGTCATTCTTTTCTTATTTTTACCATCCTCCTGGATACACTTCGAATGGGCTTCCCCCAATTTATGTGGGAGAAATTACAATTCATTTGCAAGTATAATGTGAATCGCACTGGATGGTGTGCAGACCTTACTCCTGATCAGTACGTCACCCCATTGTTCTGAAGAAGACTCATATTAGGCAGAAGTTAACTCCATTTTTCTCTCCCCACAGATGCTGCCAGATGAGCATTTCCAAAACTTTTTGTTTTTATTTCATACATATGTGAGTTGTTTTGAACAAAAGGACACGGCGGAACAGTGGTTGGCACTGCTGCCTCACAGCGCAGGGACCCGGGTTCAACTCTGGCCAGTCAATTCTGAACAGGTGAAGTTTGTACTTTGTCCCCGTGTTGCGTGGGTTTCCTCCGAGTACTCCGGTTTCTTCCCACAGTCCAAAGATGTGCAAGTAGGTGGATTGGCCATGGTAAATTGTCCCATAGATGTGCAGTTTATATGGGGTTATGGGAATAGGGCGGGGGAGTGGGCCTAAGTAGGTGTTCTCTCAAAGAGTCGGTGCAGATTCGATGGGCCGAATAGCCTCCTTTTGCACTGTATGGATTTTATGAATTATCTCCTTTACACAGTATGGGAGCCTGTAGTACTGGAATAAAAAAATCTAGAGATCAATGCCAACAACAATAAATTGTGAAATTGAAGATCAACATTTCAAGCTTGTTAGTGACCATACAAAACAGAAAAAAACACCCCCGGCGATTCTCCAGCCCGGATGGGCCGAAGTCCCGCTGCTAGAATGCCTGTCCCGCCGGCGTGGATTAAACCACCTCTCTTACCGGCGGGACAAGGTGGCACGGGCGGGCTCTGGGGTCCAGGGGGGGGCGCGGGGCGATCTGGCCCCGGGGGTGCCCCCACGGTGGCTTGGCCCGCGATCGGGGCCCACCGATCCGCGGGCGGGCCTGTGCCGTGGGGGCACTCTTTTCCTTCCGCCTTCACCACGGTCTCCACCATGGCGGAGGTGGAAGAGACCCCCTCCACTGCGCATGCACGGGGATGCCGTGAGCGGCCGTGACGCTCCCGCGCATGCGCCGCCCAGCAATGTCATTTCCGCGCCAGCTGGCGGGGCACCAAAGGCCTTTCCCGCCAGCTGGCGGGGTGGAAATCAGTCCGGCGCGGGCCTAGCTCCTCAAGGTTTGGGCTCAGCCGCTCAAGGGGCAGAGGATTCCGCACCTTTGGGGCGGCGCGATGCTGGACTGATTTGCGCCGTTTTTGGCGCCGGTCGGCGGACATCGTGCCGATTACGGAGAATTTCGCCCCTGGTTCATCAATAACAGTCAGGGAAGGGAACCAGGCTGACTTACATTGGATTGGATTGGTTTATTGCCACATGTACTGAGGTACAGTGAAAAGTATTGTTCTATGTGCAGCTCAAACAGATCATTCCGTACATGAAAAGAAAATACATAATAGGGCAAACATAAAATACACAATGTAAATACATAGACACAGGCATCAGGTGAAGCATACAGCTCAGTAGTACTACTCAGCCGAGAAGATGTGTGAAGAGATCAGATCAGTCCATAAGTCCATCAGTCCATGAGGGAGTCGTTTAGGAGTCTGGTAACAGTGCGGGAGAAGCTGTTTTTGAATCTGTTAGTGCGTGTTCTCAGACTTTTGTATTTCCTGCCCAATGGAAGAAGTTGGAAGAGTGAGTAAGCCGGGTGGGAGGGGTCTTTGATTATGCTGCCCGCTTTCTCAAGGCAGTGGGAGGTGCAGGCAGAGTCAATGGACTGGAGGCATGTTGGTGTGATGGACTGGGCTGTGTTCATGACTCTGTAGTTTCTTCCGGTCTTGGGCCGAGCAGTTGCCATACCAGGCCATGATGCAGCCCGATAGGATGCTTTCTATGGTGCACCTGTAAAAGTTGGTAAAACTCAATGTGGACATGCCGAATTTCCTTAGTTTCCTGAGGAAGTATAGGTGCTGTTGGGCTTTCTTGGTCGTAGCGTCGGCGTGGTTTAGATAAAGGATCTACAAAGAACAAAGAACAAAGAAATGTACAGCACAGGAACAGGCCCTTCGGCCCTCCAAGCCCGTGCCGACCATACTGCCCGACTAAACTACAATCTTATACACTTCCTGGGTCCGTATCCTTCTATTCCCATCCTATTCATATATTTGTCAAGATGCCCCTTAAATGTCCCTATCGTCCCTGCTTCCACTACCTCCTCCGGTAGCGAGTTCCAGGTACCCACTACCCTCTGCGTAAAAAACTTGCCTCGTACATCTACTCTAAACCTTGCCCCTCTCACCTTAAACCTATGCCCCCTAGTAATTGACCCCTCTACCCTGGGGAAAAGCCTCTGACTATCCACTCTGTCTATGCCCCTCATAATTTTGTATACCTCTATCAGGTCGCCCCTCAACCTCCTTCGTTCCAGTGAGAACAAACCGAGTTTATTCAACCGCTCCTCATAGCTTATGCCCTCCATACCAGGCAACATTCTGGTAAATCTCTTCTGCACCCTCTCTAAAGCCTCCACATCCTTCTGGTAGTGTGGCGACCAGAATTGAACACTATACTCCAAGTGTGGCCTAACTAAGGTTCTATACAGCTGCAACATGACTTGCCAATCTGGATCGGCGCAGGCTGGGAGGGCCGAAGGGCCTGTTCCTGTGCTGTAATTTTCTGTGTTCTTTGTTCTTAGGACAGATTGCTGGTGATATGCACATCTAGAAATTTGAAGCTGTCAATCATCTCTACCTCAGCCCCATTGATGCAGACAGGGGTGTGTACAGTACTTTGCTTCCTGAAGTCAATGACCAGCTCGTTAGTTTTGCTGACATTGAGGGAGAGAGTGTTGACGTTACATCACTCCGCTAGATTCTCTATCACCCTCCTGTATTCTGACTCATCGTTGTTCGAGATCCAACCCACTATGATCGTGTCATCAGCAAACTTGTAGATGGAGTTGGAGCCTAATTTTGCCACGCAGTCATGTGTATACAGGGTATATAGTAGGGGGCTAAGTACACAGCTTTGCGTCTAATGTTTCCTCCGAGCACCATCATACCGGTGCCAAAGAAGAACCAGGCAACATGCCTCAATGACGACCGTGCGGTGACCCTAAAATCGTGTTAGGGTCACCGCACGGTCGTCATTGAGGCACGTTGCCTGGTTCTTCTTTGGCACCGTACGATGGTGCTCGGATGAAACATTAGACGAACTTAAAATGTTAACTCTATTTCTCTCTCCACAGATGCTGCCAGACCTACTGAGATTTCCCGCATTTTCTGTTTATATTTCAGATTTCCAGCATAGAATCATAGAATCCCTACAGTGCAGAAGGAGGCCATTCGGCCCATCGAGTCTACACCGACTCTCTGAAAGTGCACCCCGCATAGGCTCAATTCCCCCGCCCTATCTCTGTAACCCACCGAACCCCACCTAATCCACGTCAGATGCTATCTCCCTGGCCCTGCACTCATCCCTGGAGCATCTCGACAACAAGGACACCTATGTCAGATTCCTATTCATTGACTACAACTCCGCCTTCCACACCATAATCCCAGCCAAGGTCATATCCAAACTCCAAAATCTATGACTTGGCTCCTCCCTCTGCAATTGGATCCTCGTCTTTCTGACCCAATCAGTAAGGATAAGCAACAACACCTGCTCCACGATAGTCCTCAAAACAGGGCCCCGCAAGGCTGCGCACTTAGCCCCCAACTATACTTCTTATACAAGCACGACAGTGTGGCAAAATCCGGCCCCAGTCCAGCTACAAGGTTACTGATGACACAACCGCAGTGGGTCGAATCTCAACAATGATGAGTCAGAGTACGGGAGGAGATAGAGAACCTGGTGGCATGGTGCAACGACAACAATCTCTACCTCAATGTCAGAAAAACTAAGGAGCTGGTCATCGACTTCAGGAAGCGAAGTGTTGTACACACCCCTGTCTGCATTAAGGGTGCTGAGGTGGAGATGGTTAGCAGTTTCAAATTCCTAGGTGTGCTCATCACCAACAAACTGTCCTGGTCCACCCAGATCAACGCTACGACCAAGAAAGCACAACAGCGCCTAAACCTCCTCAGGAAAATAAGGAAATCCAGCATGCCCGCATTGACTCTTACCAATTTCTACAAATGCACCACAGAAAGCATCCGATCTGGCTGCATCACAACCTGGTATGGCAACTGCTCAGCCCAAGACCATAAGAAACTACAGAGTCTTGATCACAGCCCAGTCCATCACACGAACCTGCCTCCAATTCATTGACTCTGTCTACACCTCCCGCTGCCTTGAAAAAGCAGGCAGCATAATCAAAGACTCCTCCCACCCAGGTTATTCTCTCTTCCAACTTCTTCCATTGGGCAGAAGATACAAAAGTCTGAGAACACGCACTAACAATTCAAAAGCAACTTCTTCCCAGCTGTTATCAGACTCCTGAATGGCCTTCTTATGGGCTGAACTGATTTCTCCATGCATCTTCTCTACTGTTGTAGCACTACACTCCGTATGCTTCACCCAATGTCTATGTATTTACATGGTGTATTTATTGTATGTCCTATGTTTTTCATGTTTGGAACGATCTTCTGCCTGGACTGCACGCAGAACAATACTTTGTACCTCAGCACCTGTGACAATAGATCTAAGTCCCACTCAGACCCGGGGAGAATGTGCAAACTTCGCACAGACAGTCACACAAAGCCGGAATTGAACCCGGGTCCCTGGCGCTGTGAGGCAGCAGTGCTAATGACTGTGCCACACTTGAAGTGTTTTGCTTTTATTATATTGGCTGACATGTGACTGCAGCTCCATCTGATTGTTTATCCTGACTGATTGTGGTCTATGGATAATAGGTGAGCAAACAGTGCTGCCTTGCCAGTGGTGCCTAAGTCTCAAGATTAAATAAAAAGGCATTACTTTGGAAGCAACGTATTGGGCCGTAGCTTCTGAGCTCCAGAACGGTGTATTGGGGGATACCTAAAAGATGTACTGGGAACTCCTTTTGGAAGTTCCTGTTTGTACAGCAATTTTCTGGAGGTGCAAACTTCCCCTGAGCAATTGCCAGCACTGGGAACCAGCTTTAAAAATTTGATTTAAATCACAAACTTTTGATGATTCTGACTGGGTTACATCAATACTTACCCAGAAAGAGTTAGAAAAATGAAAACCTCTTCTAACTTCTGGGTGGACCAAACCCCACCAACCCCACAGGACTCTTCCTACACCTAAAACCACTAGGAGACTCCTCACAGCACACACTAGGATGCCCCAACCCCTCTGAAACTCAATGTGACTCCGCCACCCCCATGGGGATTCATTCCCCCCTCCCTACCGCCACTACGTCAGATTCTCACCCAGGCCTCCCTTAGGTCCTACCCAACCCGACATGCCACCCCCCCCCGCACCTGCCACATACCTAAGGCTGCCCATCACCCACCCCGAAGCCATACCAAAAACCCCTGACCTGACTCCCCCCCAACACACCTACAGTGGCGTAACCTGATCCAAACCCATACCTCCTTAAGGCCTGACCTCCCACCCACCCCCAAGGCCCTATCCCAGGGACACTACATCTCCTTCTGAGGCCTGACTCCTCACTTCACCAGAGGCTCGAACCCCCAACATTTCCCCCCCCCCCCCCCGACCCAATTCCCCACTGTGAGGCCTGATTCCCCCATCATTCCCAAGATCTGACAACCCCTGGAGGTCTGACACCCGCCCCCTGAGCTCCCATTCCTCTATCTCTCCCAGCGAAGCTTGAGCCTTGACCCCCCACCCACCACATGGCCCTCCACCCCATCCTTTCTTCCATGAGGCCTGATCCCCCATACCCTCCCAAAAATCCTACCCACTTACCCTCTCACGAGCTGTCAAGGACTGTTAAACTTCACATGACCGTGAAACATACCTGCTTAGCGTGCCATAAAAAAGGAGGCGTAGCTTTCCTTCCTTCAACAGAGCTGCACTCGACGCTAATCTCCAGGAACTGAGTTGGCAGGTCGAGGGAGACAGGATTTCAGTTGCAATCCAATGCCAATTGCCACTTCAAGGATGTTCAGGTGCTAGGTCAACTCCATCCATATAATTGGTTTCACAACTGGAACTCATTCAAAGATGAGAAAATTGTGTATATACTTTTTCTTTTGCAGTATTTTGGAGTGGGTACTTGTTTATTTTGCATTATTGATATATCACTTTGTCTTTGCCATTCAGCAACAACCTGCATTTGTATATGCCCTTTAACAAAGTAAAACATTCCAAGGCAGTGCACCAACACAATTTGACAGCAAGTAGCATGGAGAGCTATTCGGGTAGATGACTGAAAGCTCTGTTACAAGTGGTACACTTAAAGGAGAATCTTAAGGGAGGAGATAAGGAGAAAGTTGGAAAGGTATCGAAAGGAAATTCCATAAGACCATAAGACATAGGAGTAGAATTAGGCCATTCGGCCCATCGAGTCTGCTCCGCCATTCAATTATGGCTTATATTTTTCTCATCCCCATTCTCCTGCCTTCTCCCCTTATTGATCAAAAACCTATCTATCTCTGTCTTAAAGACACTCAGTGATTTGGCCTCCACAGCCTTCTGCGGCAAAGCGTTCCACAGATTCACCACCCTCTGGCTGAAGAAATTCCTCCTCATCTCTGTTTTAAAGGATCGTCCCTTTAGTCTGAGATTGTGTCCTCTGCTTCTAGTTTTTCCTACAAGTGGAAACATCCTCTCCACGTCCACTCTATCCAGGTCACGCAGTACCTGTAAGTTTCAATAAGATCCATCCTCATCCTTCTAAATTCCAACGAGCACAGACCCAGAGTCCTCAACCGTTCCTCATCCGACAAGCTCTTCATTCCAGGGATCATTCTTGTGAGCCTCCTTTGGACCCTTTCCAAGGCCAGCACATCCTTCCTTAGATACTGGGCCAAAAACTGCTCACAATACAATTCCAAAGCTTTGGGCCTTGGCAGCTGAAGGCATGGCCACGGATGGTGGAGTGATTAAACCATGTGTAAGAAGTCAGTTTTGGAAAAGCATAGAGATATCAGAGGCTTGGAGAGCTGGAATAGTGTACAAAGGTAATGAGGGATGAGACCATGAATTGAAATCATGAAAGAGAAAGTTACAGCTGTTGGATTGTCAGATTGGGCCAGCAGCACAGGGGTGATGGGTCCTTGGGACGTGGTGGGAGTAACAGAGTTTCGGAGAGCTTCCAATATTTACAGAAGGTGGAAGGTGGGAGGCCAAATCGCAAAGTATTGGAGAAGTCAAGTTTTGAGGTGTCAGAAACATGCAGGTTTCAGCAGGAGATGAACTGAGGGAGTGGTAGAATCAGCTGGAAGTAGTGATGGAGTTGATTTGTGGTTGGAAGCTCATCCCAGGGTTGCATAGGATGTCAAGGTTTCACAGGATCTGGTTCAGCTTCAGAGAGCTGAAGGGGCCTGAAGGAAATAGCTGTTTGGACCAATATTCTTACTTCCCAGTTTTTATTGTTTTCACTCCTTCTGGGACCAAGTCGGGGACCAGGGAACAGTGTTTGTGGTGAGCAATGAAGATAATGAAGGGAAAATAGTCTCTATATTGCCCGTTGTTGTGTGCTATAAGTTCTGTTAGGGTTCAAGAAAGACATCAGTGCCTCACATGCACATTTCTGTCGCAAAGTACAGCAGATGCCACCTTGACAAAGGGATTAGTGTGCGTGCACTTAAATGCCCGCTGGAAGCATGCAGGGCCGGCAGATTATGACATTAATCAGCAAACGCCAGTGCTGCCATTTTAGAACTCGTATGCTTGAGCTGATGCCGTCTTTTAACCTTGCTCATGTTATCCCACACACCCATCCGCCAGTGCTATTAAAGGGATCTGCAACTACTTACAAGTTAGTTTCATCAAGCTCTTTGCTATAAATGTATTTTTATATTGTTCTTAAAACAGTTTAGAGTGAACCTCCTGAATTTTGTTCTATTTATTCATCGTAAGCAGTACATATTTTCCCAATGATGTTCAAGGGGCACACTATCGTAACAGGAGTGCTCTTCTGCACCAGAGGGTAAATGTAACTGTTGGCTCTGAGTTTCAGTGTCTTGTCAGACAGTTTACGTTTGACTCGTTGCTCTAAGCTTAATGTCCTTGTACTTTACATAGAAAACATACACCGAGTATGAAGGTTAACCACTTGATGGTAGAAATTACTTGCCAGAGGCTAGATTTATCACTTGGGTTCTCAGGGACCTATTCTGTCCTCCTGCTTAGATAGAAAGGAGCTGTGGCTAGGGTTTCACAGTTATCTTTGACACTAATCAGACAGGAAGTACTGCTTTACTTATTCTAGCATTAAGTGAGCCTCTCTAGTTCCAACGAATACAAAGAAGCCCACACCTTTAGGCTTCTATAATGCTATGTTCAAAGTATAACTTCACCTGAAGCAATTAGTAATGATTTTTTCAAGCAGTGTCTTTGGTTAAGATTCCAAAGGCTTTATTAGAAAACAGTTGAACTGAACGTTCCCATTTAATGTTTTGCATGAACAATTGACATTAGCACCTATAAAATAAATCAATATTAATCATCGTATGTCATGCATGTAGATGCTGAGACAATGGAAAAGAAGCAAAAACATTTTACCTGGACACAATTCATGCTTTCGACCATGTCTGACATGGTGGGTGACTGTGATCTTCTGTTGATTTCTTTACCTGGCTACAGGGCATCCTCTCCGGTGACAATAGTGGCAGGCAATTATTCATCACTGAACACACTAATAGATCTTATTGATGTGGAAGGAAATTTAGTAGCCCAGTTTTATTCTTGTTTTTTTTAATATTACAATCTGGTTCTTGAAGTGACATTGAAGATTGATGTATTTTCAGATGACACTATTAATATATGTAATGTTAAGTAAATTAGCAGTCAGTGGTCAGCGATTCAAGAAGGCAGCTCATCATGGGCAATTAGGGATAGGCAATAATTGCTGGCCTAGGGCTGAATAGGCATCTCCTACTCCTATTTTCTATGTTTCTATGTAACCAGCGATGCCCACACCCATGAATGAATAAAACAAATTAAAGTGCATCAATTAGTGAACAATGCACCTCTGAGATTTGTTTTATGTCACACATTTCAATTACCAACAGTCACAAAACATACTACTTCAATACTGTCAACTCACTGTGAAGGATGGAATATCTCACTGTGCATTACTACTAGAAATTGGTATGAGAAGATCAGGAGATATACATTGTATATAATAATTTTTATTGTCACAAGTAGGCTTACATTAACACTGCAATGAAGTTACTGTGAAAAGCCTCGAGTCGCCACATTCCGATGCCTGTTAGGGTACACAGAGGGAGAATTCAGAATGTCCAAATTACCTAATAGCACGTCTTTTGGGACTTGTGGGAGGAAACCGGAGCACCCGGAGGAAACCCACGCAGACACGGGGAGAACGTGCAGACTCCGCACAGACAGTGACCCAAGCCGGGAATCGAACCTGGTGCTGTGAAGCCATCATGCTAATGTAGCGCGACAATTACTCACTCAAGACGAGAAGTGATGAAGTCAATCGAGGCTTTATTAAGCAAGACTTGTTCCCCAGCAGCTCAGTTACAGAACGGCTGCTGGGAGAACTCGGGCTCTTATACTCCGCCTTTCTGGGCGGAGCCAGCAGGCGGCAGATCCAACCAGGACCCGGGACCTGTCAGCCAATAGCCTCTCGGCTTCACAGGTACCGTACTACCCCTAATACATACCACCACAGCTAACCACTATGCTACGGTGCTACCCTAATGTGGATATGAATAAAATCTGCCAGACCTGGATGCATTGAAGAGCAGCCTCAAAGAGCCAATAATGTCTATTGCTCTTCCACTGTCAATTTCCACATGAATATTAAATCTGGACGAATACACAAACCATCACTGTGCAAGTGTCAGTAAAGTGTGCTGCTGCTAATAAAATTGATTTTAACATTCTTACCAGTGTCCACAAATGTGTGCTTAGTTATGTTAACATTAAATGGGTATACACAACCTTTAATTCTGTAATCCAGATATATCACACCATCTCCGGAAATTCCTTCAACAGATGGATGGTGAGAAAAGACTAAAGTCTCCTGTTGAAACAATGCCAACAGCTTGGATAAAGAGGCCTGACTTGCCACAAAGACACGTAGATGGTTTCTGAAAGAGATAGAGGGACAAATTATTGTCTTCAGCGTTTGGATTGGTTCATCTGCTCCTTAAATAATCTCCTATTTTAATTTCATGGAAATTCATGGAATTAAAACTGAATGAGTTCTACAACAGGCCATGGATGACTATAAAAATTTGCCTTTGTATGTTCATTATTTAAATATGTTATTCATGATTTATCCACTAGATCATAACAATTATCCATTAGTAACAGCAGAAAATTACATTTATATAGTGCTGTTAATGTAATAACACCGCCCAAGGTGCTTTAAAGGAATGTTATCAAACAGAATTTGACACCAAGCCACATAAGTAGGTATTAGGACAACTGAATTGATAGCATTGTCAAAAGGGTAGGTTTTCGGGGCCACCATAAGTGTAAAAGAAAGGTAGTGAGGCAGAGAAGTTTAGGGAAAGAATTCTAGAACTTGGGACCTCAGCAGATGAAGGCATTCCTGCCAATAATGGTGCGATTACAATTGGCGATAAGCAAGAAGCCAGTATTGGAGCAGCACAGGTATCTTGAAGGGTAGATCTGGAACAGAATACAGACATAGGGAGGGGTAGGGCCATGGAATTATTCCAAAATGAGGATAAGCATTTTAAAAATGAGGTGTAACCTAACTGGCAGCCAGTGTAGGGTAGTGGGTACAGGGATAATGGGTGACCGAGACCTGATAGGGGTTAGTACATGGGTAAGCAGAGTTCTGGATAAGCTCAAGTTGTACTAAGTTTTCGTAATGAATAACTATTCAGATGGAGTAAATACTGAAGTGGCATTTGTAAATCTCCAAGATATCGCTGATTACTTTAAATTGAATGCAAATGTTTGACTTTTCTGATGTGATTGAAGACCATGGGCTGGATTCTCCATTCCTGAGGCTAATGTTGATGTCAATGGAGGATCCATGATGTTTCACAACAGGAAAATCGGCACAAAATCCTTACCGATTCCGCTAAGTGGCTAGCACAGCGTGAAACACCCGCGGATCACCCGGAAAACGGTCAAAGAATCGCCGGGCCCCGGGCCGTGCATGCGCAGGGCTGACAAGCTGCAGCCGCGCACATTTGCAACCCACCACACATGCAGTGGTCCCGCCGGAAAACATGCCGCCAGCCATGCTGGACCGTGTACCTGCCCACCCCGACCCCACAGCCCACCCCCTGGCCACTCCCCCCAGCCCTAGCAGAAGTCTCCCGCCCAGCAGCACGGATCTTGGCTGAATGTGGCGATACTGAGAATAAGAACTCTTAAATCCTGAAACAGTCATTAATTTCAGTGAAATGTTGTTGCAGCAAGGTAGAATACAAGAGTCAGTCATCTTTAGAAGGGAAAAATCACTGACCAAAGAAATGGAACAATATTTATTGGATCACATAGAATGTCTTGAACCCTTCACCATAATTAGCAATCAATTCTAACTCACAACAAATAAGCAATTTTCCAAAAGAAGAGAAGCAGGGACAAAAATCTAGACTGATTGAATTATTAGCACCTAATGTCCAGCCTTTAAAAAAAAAACAGTGCAGCATAACATCTTAGTGTGGGCAAAAAATTCCTCAGGTCTCAGATATATTTAAAATTTATAGCTCCCTTTGCCCACCAGGAGCACAGATCGGGAATTCAAGTCCAATTAAATATTTCCAACAAAGACAAATGCTTGATAAGATCCCACAAGATCGTCATGGAGCCGGTAAATTTACTATTATGTGCAGTAACATTGTAAGTGCAATTATCAAGATTTACTTTGCTGAGTATTTTTAATAAAACAGTGAACAACACTTGCATTTATACACCATCTCTAACATAGGAAAAGGTACCAAGACACTTCACCGGATTGTAGAAGAATTGCCACTGAGCCCAAAGAAAGAGGCATTAGCATAAGTACCTAAAAGCTTTCCATAGTTTCCTGTAGATTAATTTGAAACACTAAACCAAATAATTTCCACCTAGTTAAAATATCATCAATCTATAGTCAGTTCAAATCAACTGATTGGATCTGTCTTTCATATCTCCATAGATGACTCCTCAGCATTCACATTAATTGAGTTGATTTCAGAAGTCACTATCATTCCAGAGGAAAATAGGAAAGGTACTAACTATGATATTTGTATAATAATAATCTTTATTGGTGTCACAGTGGGCTTACATTAACACTGCAATGAAGTGCTGTGAAAAGCCCCTAGTCGCCACACTCCGGCGCCTGTTCGGGTACACTGAGGGAGAATTCAGAATGTCGAATTTAACTAAGAAACACATTTTTTGGAACTTGTGGGAGGAAACCGGAATACCCGGAGGAAACCTACACAGACACAGGAAGAATATGCAAATTCTGCACAAACAGTGACCCAAGCGAGGGATCTAACCCGGGTCCGTGGCGCTGTGAAGCACCAATGCTAACCACTGTGCTACCATGCTGCCCTAGGAGATTTCATTATTGTAACTGAAACAAAAGAACAAAAAGCCTACATCTATATAGGTCCAGATTTTTTTCCATAGTGGAGAGGCTCCCCATTGTGGCAAAAATCCTGGAAATGACCAAAATTGTTAGGTCCCGCCTCTGGAGGAAGCATTCTCCATCTTCATGGGAGTGGGACTGGAGTTTGACTGGGGTTCAAGCATGCTCGCCATTTGAATAATGAGCTGCCACTTCTAGCTTCTGATTTTAGAACTCTAGCTGCATGAATACCAGAGTGTACATTGCATAGCAGGTTAAAAGAGGTCTGAACTTCGTGGATCATTTGGATAGCCTGCAGGAGAAGTAAGGCACTCCTTTGGATAGGGTCCCAGGACACCTTTGAGGGAGACAAGGTACCCTTTGGGATTGTTAAAATTAAACATGATTATGCATTTTTATGCACAAACTCACTGGAACTGTGAATCTGACAAGGAACTGTCAAGGAAATATTAAGGAACTGTCCAGCTGTCAAAGAACAGTCCTAATGTCCTGGAAGTGTCAAAAGTATCAAAACTGTCCAGGAAGGGTCCATGGATACTAGGTGAGTTGATGTGTATGGGGTAAGGGCAAAGGGTGGTGTGTGGGGGCATGAGTTAGCACAAAGTTGGCATTGGAAATGAGGGACAATGGGGGTGGGTAGAGGAGTGTGTGCTGGCATCATTTGACATCGATGGGGCACAGAATGTGTGGGGTGTGAGTGTTGAGATTTGGAGCGGTGTTGTCAGCAAGTCAGTCAGCATTTGTGGAGAGAAACAGTTTTGAAAATGTATTTGAACACTACCGGAGCTCAGAGGCAGGTCTTTCATCGATCCACTGCCCCCCCCCCCCCCCCCCACCCCCCCCACCCCCCAACCCCAACCCCGGCCACTCCCACCCCTCCACATCTGGAAAATCTCCTCATTTGTTCTGGGATTATCCACCTAGTTCCTACTTCAGTGTCTCTTGCCCCCACCCCAAACCTGAATTGTGGGAAGACATTTTTAAAGGTCGGATTCAAAAAGTGGTAAATCTCCTCACTCTGTGCATCCAAGACAGGGGAAGAATTCTGGGCCATTGTGGTCTTTCATAGGCCCAAACAGCTTTGGATTACTTTTGAAATGTAGTGCAGACAAACATTGCAGTCAATGTCTACACAAAAAGGGCGGAAACCAACTTTAAATGTATTTGAATATCTTTCAATATTATTAACGGGCTACTCCACCACATGATCTCCCCTCACTAAATATTGATATTTTCCCGATGTGATTTCATGTCAGCGAAACTTACAACATGTTTGGCAAAATGAGAAACAGTCAAGGGGATCTCTCTGGGGGCGCAAAGGTAAGTGTAGCCCCCTGGGGGGAGAGAGACATGCTCAGCTGGCAGTGCCAACTTGGCAGTGCCAACCTGTGTCAGGAGGTAGTGCAAAGAGCAGGCCTTCATGGGAGCTCTTTGTCGGGGGGGTGGGTGTCCATTAATGTGGTGGGGGAGAAAGCGGGTTCTGATGGGGGAGCTTGCAGACATGGGGGGATCGGGCACTGGTGGGGGGGGGGGCGGCGGTTATTCTTCTGCGGTAATGGGGAGTGGCGATTATTGTCCGGGGTGACGGGGAACCCCCAATGAATTTCCAGAGGAGGGGGGAACCCCCACTGGTTGTCTGGGGGAGGAGAGCACCCAATGATTTTCCAGGGAAGAGGTAGGGGGGTCTATGATGATTGTCCGGAGCAGGGGGAGCCCCTGATATCTCCGTGGTGAGGGCAGAGGGCCGTCTAGTATCAGTTCTGATTGAGACACCCTACATAGATGGCATCCTGATCTGCCTCTATTAGGCCCCATCCCGCCAGAGTGACGGTGTAAAACAAACCCACTCGTTTTTTTTTCTTTAAAAATGCTCAAGATTTGGAGAGAAAACTTGTGCAACCGGAGAGTTACACGCCAGTTTCCAGTCTGAACCTGACAGCCAAATTGCGGTAAGATTCCACCCACCATTTCAGGCCGGGATGACCCTTCATCAGAATTGAAGAAAGATAGAAATGTAAGAGTTTTTAAGCCAGTGGAAGGGAGAAGGGGGCAGCAAGAACAAAAGGAAGCCCTGTGATAGGCTGGAGGGCAGGTGAGATTAAATAACAAAAGATTTCATGATGCAACAAATAAAGAGAATGGTAATGGGTCTAGCACAGAATCAGGTTGTGTCGAAATGAGTGAATTGCTACTCTTTCAAACAGTGGCTTCACCAAAACTCTTTGTTGCAAATGCAATGCGGGAAAATCTCATATCTAAAATGTATCTCATGACTGAAAGAACACTTTGGCATTTTCTATTTAATTTTAATATTGTATTCATATGTATAACATATTAAAATCTGCACTGGCAAACCATCGCGGTTTGGCACATTAAAAATTATTTACATGTTGATGCACGATCAATTAAAATCAAAGACGAGGTTGTAACATAACTGAAGGCTTTAATCGACTAGATCTGTTCCCCAGCAGCTTCGGTACAGAATGAGGGCTGCTGGGACAGCATCGGTTCTTAAACCCCGCCTGTCAGGGCGGAGCTACGTACCAACAGCCAATGGTAAACTCCTAGGTTTAACCAATGGTCTTCAGCCTCTTGGGTACTGTAATACCTGATAATACCACATTCACCCCCTGTTAAAAAAGAGTCCAGCAGGGGTGGTGGCCAGTGGTTACAATTGCATCTAACATGGTATGATCAGATACGGAGGAACCGTGATACCTCCTTACAGAGTTGTCGAGAATATTTACAAGCGTGGAAGAGATATACATTCATTGTTCATTTACAGTTACAGTGAAACAATTCAGTCGGTCGGGTGGCCTGGCCGTCCTCCTGGATCGTCTGGGCTTCGGTGGTGATTCTGGTGGGGGTCCGGGCGTCTACGACTCCGGGAGCGTGGCGTCGGCCTCCATGGCAGCTTCGTCACCCCTAGGCGGCGCTGGTGGGCCCGAGAGGGGAGCGCCTGTAGGGGGCATCGGTGGGTGGGAGGGCCTACGCAGGAGTGGCGGGAGGACTGACCCTCCAGTGAGGTGCTGTGTGGGGGGGGGTGGGGGGTAATGGTGCGGGTGCACGTGGGGTCCCGGCGGGCGCCAGGTCCCGAAGGGAGACTGTATCTTGCCGGCCGTCAGGGAATGCCACGTAGGCGTACTGGGGGTTAGCGTGCAGCAGGTGGACCCTCTCGGCCAACGGGTCCAACTTGTGTGCCTGCACGTGCTTCCGAAGCAGGATGGGTCCGGGTTTTGCTAGCCAGGTTGGGAGCAAGGTCCCGGAGGAGGACTTCCTGGGGAAGACAAGGAGACATTCATGAGGTGTCTGAATGGTAGTTGTACAGAGCAGCGACCGGATGGCGTGGAGGGCCTCCAGGAGGACTTCCTGCCAGCGGGAGACTGGGAGATTCCTGGACCGTAGGGCCAGTAGAACGGTCTTCCAGACCGTTCCGTTCTCCCTCTCTTCCTGCCCATTTCTCCGGGGGCTGTAACTGGTCGTCCGGCTTGAGGCAATGCCTCTGTTGAGCAGGAATTGACGCAGTTCGTCGCTCATAAAAGAGGACCCCCTATCACTGTGTATGTACGCGGGGAACCCGAACAGTGCAAAGATACCCTGGAGGGCCTTGATGACGGTGTTTGCGGTCATGTCGGGGCAGGGGATGGCGAATGGGAACCGGGAGTACTCGTCAATCACGTTCAGGAAGTACGTGTTGCGGTCGGTGGAGGGGAGGGGGCCTTTGAAGTCCATGCTGAGGCGTTCAAAGGGACGGGAAGCCTTTATCAGGTGCGCCCTCTCTGGCCGGTAGAAGTGTGGCTTGCACTCCGCACAGATTTGGCAGTCCCTGGTGACTGTCCTGACCTCCTCGATGGAGTAGGGCAGGTTGCGGGTCTTAATGAAATGCAAAAAATGAGTGACCCCCGGGTGGCAGAGATCCTCGTGGAGGGCTCGGAGGCAATCCAATTGTGCAGTGGCACAAGTGCCGCGGGACAGGGCATCGGGAGGCTCGTTTAGCTTCCCAGGACGGTACAAGATCTCGTAGTTGTAGGTGGAGAGTTCTATCCTCCACCGTAAGATCTTGTCGTTTTTTATCTTGCCCCGCTGTGCATTATCGTACATGAACGCCACCGACCGTTGGTCAGTGAGGAGAGTGAATCTCCTGCCGGCCAGGTAATGCCTCCAATGTTGCACAGCTTCTACTATGGCTTGTGCCTCTTTCTCGACCGAGGAATGGCGAATTTCTGAAGCATGGAGGGTACGGGAGAAGAAGGCCACAGGTCTGCCCGCTTGGTTGAGGGTGGCGGCCAAAGCTACGTCGGACGCATCGCTCTCAGCCTGGAAGGGGAGGGACTCGTCGATGGCGCACATCGTGGCCTTTGCAATGTCTGCTTTGATGCAGCAGAAGGCCTGGCGAGCCTCCGTCGACTGGGGGAAGGTTGTGGTCTGGATTAGGGGTCGGGCTTTGTCTGCGTAGTTAGAGACCCACCGGGCGTAATAACTGAAAAACCCGAGGCCGCGCTTCAGGGCCTTGGGGCAGTGAGGGAGGGGGAACTCCATAAGGGGGCGCATGCGCTCAGGGTCGGGGCCTATAACTCCATTTCGCACCACGGAGCCGAGGATGGCTAGGTGGTCGGTGCTAAATACTAATTTATCCTTATTATACGTTAAGTTAAGGATTTTCGCGGTCTGGGGAAATTTTTGGAGGTTGGTGTCGTGGTCCTGCTGGTCATGGCCGCAGATGGTGACGTTATCAAGATACGGAAACGTTGCGCGCAAGCCGTACCAGTCAACCATTCGGTCCATCTCGCGTTGGAAGACCGAGACCCCATTAGTGACACCAAAGGGAACCCTTACAAATTGATAGAGCCGCCCATCTGCTTCAAAGGCAGTGTATTTGCGGTCACTAGTGCGGAGGGGTAGCAGATGGTAAGCGGACTTGAGATCCACCGTGGAGAAGACCTTGTATTGCGCGATCCTGTTTACCAGGTCGGATATGCGGGGGAGAGGGTACGCATCCAACTGCGTAAACCTGTTGATAGTCTGACTGTAGTCAATGACCATCCTCTGTTTCTCCCCGGTCTTTACCACCACTACCTGAGCTCTCCAGGGACTGTTGCTAGCTTCAATGACCCCTTCCCTCAATAGGCTTTGGACCTCTGACCCGATGAAGGTCCGGTCCTGGGCACTGTACCGTCTGCTCCTGGTGGTGACGTGTTTGCAATCCGGGGTGAGGTTTGCAAACAGGGAAGGCGGGTCGACCTTAAGGGTCGCGAGGCCGCAGACAGTAAGGGGGGGTATAGGGCCGCCGAATTTGAAGGTCACGCTTTGCAAGTTTCTTTGGAAGTCCAACCCATGGAGTGTAGCCGCGGAGAGGGGCGGCAGGAAATAAAGGCGGAACTTGTTGAATTTCCTGCCTTGGACAGTGAGGTTTGCTAGGCAGAACCCCTTTATGTCCACTGAGTGTGACCCGGAGGCCAGGGAGATTCTTTGGTTTACAGGGTGGGTAACAAGTGAACAGCGCCTTACTGTGTCAGGGTGTATAAAGCTTTCCGTGCTCCCAGAGTCGATCAGGCAAGACGTCTCGTGGCCATTGATGAAGACCGTCGTCGTTGCTGTTGCGAGTGTCCGAGGTCGATTTTATTCCAGCATCACCGAGGCCAGATGGAGCAGTTGCGGGTTGTGATCGGGCAGCGTGTAGTCTGCCATGCTGGGGGCCTGGGGCCCCATCCAAGATGGCATCTCCCATGGGTCGCACATGGTGGTCGGGGATGGACAAAATGGCGGCGGGATGGACAAAATGGCGGCGCCCATCCGTCCAGCGTGGTGTCCGAGGGGCAAGATGGCCACGCCCGTGGGTCGGATGTGGCCCTAGGATAGGGGGGGTGGCGGTGAGTGCTGGCCACCTGGGGCCCGAAGGGAAGGTTGCCGCGGCTGTCCGGAGTCGCTGGAGACCGCGGCCACGGCTCGTGCCTGGCAGACCCCCACAAAATGGCCCTTCTTGCTGCGCCCTTTGCAGGTGGAGGTGCGGGCCGGGCAGCGCAGGCGGGGATGCTTCGCCTGCCCCCAGAAGAAACAGCGGGGCCCGACAGAGTTAGCGGGCCGTCACACAGCGCAAGCCTGCGGGGACACGGGGAAGGTCTGTGGGGCTGCCGCAGCGGGATGCCACGCAGCCCAGGGGGCCACCGCTCGGTCAAGCGCATAGGACTATGCGTTTCTGGAGGCAACGTCCATGGACCCTGCCAGGGCCCGTGCCTCTCTAAGTCCCAGGGTGTCGTTTTCTAAGAGTCTTTGGCGGATCTCTGAGGAGCTCATACCTGCTACGAAGGCATCCTGGATCAGAAGTTCCGTGTGCTCGCTCCACGAAACTTGTGAGCAGCCACAATTTCTGCCCAGCACAGTAGAACTCCTCCAACGATTCCCCGGGGCTTTTCCGTCTAGTTGCAAGCAGGTGACGTGCGTAGACCTGGTTTGCAGGGCGGATATAATGTCCTTTTAACAGTTCGATCGCAGCATCGAAGTCCTCCGCCGCCTCGATGAGGGTGAAGATCCCAGGGCTTACCCTCGAGTACAGGAGATGCCGTTTCTGTTCTCCTGAGGGGGTGCCTTCGGCCGTCTCGAGGTAGCTTTTAAAGCACTCCAGCCAGTGCTTAAATATTGCCGCCGATTTCTCCACGTGGTGGCTGAGTTGTAGACACTCCGGCTTCATTCGGAGATCCATCCTTTCAGCTTAAGTGTAGTCGATTAAATTGATGCACGATCAATTACAATCAAAGACGAGGTTGTAACATAACTGAAGGCTTTAATCGACTAGAACTGTTCCCCAGCAGCTTCGGTACAGAAAATGAGGGCTGCTGGGACGGCACCGGTTCTTGTACCCCGCCTGTCAAGGCGGAGCTACATACCAACAGCCAATGGTAAATTACTAGGTTTAACCAATGGTCTTCAGCCTCTTGGGTACTGTAATACCTGATAATACCACACATGTGAAATGTTGCAGTCAGTTAAGTAAACATATCCGCAAGTCTGACAACAATTTATTACAGTACAAATAAATCTGCTTCCTTTTACTGAGATAATTTCTGCACAACACTGTTGTGTGAGCATTTATGAAAAATCCTTGGCAAGTAGGATTAAGGTGAATCCCAAAGCTTTTTATTCATATGTAAAAAGCAAGAGAGTGGCTAGGGAAAGGATTGGACCACTTAAGGACAGCGGGGGGAATCTATGTGTTGAGCCAGAGGAAATAGGCGAGGTACTAAATAATTACTTTGCATCAGTGTTCACCAAAGAAAAGGACTTTGTAGAAGATGATTCTTGGGTAGGGTGTGTGAATAGTCTGGGTCATGTTGACATCAAAAAAGAGGAGGTATTGGGGCCGGGCAGGAGAATCGCCAGGGCGCCGCACAAATTGCGCCACGCTGCCCCGACCCCCGCACGCGATTTTCCCACCTCCCGAAACCAGTGCCACCCGAATCGCGCCGGGCCGCTCGGAGAATCGCCGCAAATGGCAAGCGCCGATTCTCCAGCCCGGTTGGGCCGAGTGGCCGCGCATAAACGCCCTAGTCCCTCCGGCGCCGTCCACATCTGGTCGCTGCCGGCAGGTACTCGTCACGGAGGCTTGGGGGGGGAGTGGCCTGAGGGCGGGGGGAGGGGGGCTCCATTCCCGGGGGGGGGGGGCCTCCAGAGTGGCCTGGCACGCGATCGGGACCAACCGATCAGTGGGCCGGCTTCTCTGTCGGTGGGCCTCCTTTCTTCCACCGGCGAGCCTGGATCCAACCGCCATGTTTGTGCAGGGCGGCCTGGGAAGGACGGCCACCGCGCATGCGCTAGTTGGCGCCTGCCCAACTGCGCATGCGTGGGACCCAAGGCGCCGCGTCTTTTACGCGGCGCCGGGTCTCTGACGCCGTGCCGAGGCCCCGCCCCCGTAAATTGCGTGACGCCCCTGCTAGCCCCACGGAGGGGGGAGAATAGGGTCTGGGAACAGGCGCCGACGCCGGAGTAAAACACTCCGGTTTTGACTCCGCCGTCGGCACTTAGACTCCCATTGGGAGAATCCCGCTCTGGATGTTTTAAAAGACATTAAGGTAGATAAGTCTCCGGGACCAGATGGTATTTACCCCAGAATACAGAGGGAAGCAAGGGAGGAAATTGGGGGGGCATTGCCTGACATCTTTGTATCCTCATTGGCATCAGGTGAGGTCCCAGAGGACTGGAGAATAGCTAATGTGATACTATTGTTTAGGTAGAGGGATAATCCTGGAAACTATAGGCCAGCGAGCCTCACATTGGTATCGGTAAATTATTGGAGAGAATTCTCAAGGACAGGATTTATACCCATTTGGAAACAAATGGACTCATTACCGATAGACAGCATGGTTTTATGAAGGGGAGGTCATGCCTTACTACCTTGAGCTAATTTTCTGAGGAGGTGAAAGCGGTGATTGATGAGGGGAGGGTGGTGGATGTTGTTTACATGGACTTCAGTAAAGCCTTTGACAAGGTGCCTCATGGCAGACTGGTACAAAAGGCGAAGTCGCACAGAATCAGAGGTGAGGTGGCAAGATGGATACAGAACTGGCTCGGTCACAGAAGGCAAAGGGTAGCAGTAGAAATGTGTTTTTCTGAATGGAAGGTTGTGACTAGTGGTGTTCTACAGGGATCAGTGCTGGGGTCTCTGTTATTTGTAGTATCCAGAAATGATATGGAGGAAAATGTAGCTGGTCTAATTAGTAAGTTTGTGGATAACACCAAGGTTGATGGAGTGGCAGATAATGTTGAGGAATGTCAGGGGATACAGCAGGACATAGATAGGTTGGAGCCTTGGGCAGAGAAATGGCAAATGGAGTTTAATCCAGACAAATGTGAGGTAATGCATTTTGGTAGATCTAACATCGAGGTGAAATATACAGTAAATGGCAAAACTCTTAGGAATATAGAAAGTCAGAGAGATCTGGGCATACAGGTCCACAGATCTTTGAAAGTGGTAACACAAGTGGACAGGATGTTGCATAGTCTGAAGGGTGTTAGCTATTCAGAGAGGTTGGATAGACTAGGACTGTTTTCATTAGAACGACGGAGGTTGAGAGGCGACCTGATAGATGCCTCCAAGATTATGAGAGGCAAATATAGAATGGATGGACAGGCACACTTTCCCAGGGTGGAGGGGTCAGCCACCAGGGGGCATAGTTTTAAGGTCCGTGGGGCAAAGTTTAGGGGAGATGTACGAGACCGTTTATTTACAAAGATGGTGGTGAGTGCCTGGAATGTGTTGCCAGGGGAGGTTGTGGAAGCAGATACATTAACGGCGTTCAAAAGATATCTCGACAAATACATGGGTAGGATGGGTATAGAGGGATACGGCACTAGGAAGTGCTGAGGGCTTTGGCCAAGGGTGGTACCATGACCGGTACAGGCTTAGAGGGGCGCAGGGCCTGTTACTGAGCTGTATTGCTCTTTCTTCTTTATGGATGAAGCTATGACATTTCTGTACCAACTCAGGCACATTAATCATCTTTAAATTGATAAAAGCAGTGTCTTCTATGGATTGAATGATGGGATTTCTGCTGGGAATATGAATATATCTGAGGAGCTTCAAGGGTTCCAGATGAGGATTAAAGTATGTAGCGAGATTTAGAAAAAGTGCCTGATCGTGAACATTTTCTCAGGGTTGGGACAGTGCAAGCATAAATTGTAAGAAAGTAGAAGGTTTTCATAGCAACTTTAATTCCAATATAAAAGGTTTGAGCAGTGCTACTATTAATGACGCCTTTAAAATGGAGACTTAGAAACATATCAGATGAAATGTAGAATTAATTAAACGTACTGACCAGTTGCTACTGAAGAAAATTCTAAAAACTGGAGAGTGAGGTTTTGTACATTATCTAGAAATGGCATGTCAAATTATTATCTCATTCTTATGATTCATGCTGATGGGGTAGAAATTCCCGGTATGCAAAGGACACAATGAGGTGTTTTTGGTCAGGCAATCTTTCTGGCATCCTTGATGGACACCTTAAAAAAAATCATCTAAACCATTATATCTGTAACTATGTGGAAGTACAGATTATTGCTTGAGTGTGCTAAACAACATAATCAATCATGGCGCATAAGTGTTTTAATTGTCCTGACAAAGCTTGCTGGGACTTATATTAAGATTCAGCTGACTTGTAAATCGGTTTATTGATGAAATAATCATCATATCGGAATTTATAGAACAGTGATGTGAATTTTCAGTAATTTTTCACCTGATCCTGTGTCGCTTTTCCAGGGTAGAATTTCAAAACATTGCAGGTGCAATTATGTTTTTCAAAGGTAATGAGCTCTAGTCCTTTAATCCCAGATCCGTGGAAATTGACACCAGCTTTGTAATAGTCACTAAATCTTGGGAAAGGGATTTCAGCCCAAAAGGGAATCAGCCAGGTAGGAAAAGCGGAACTCAATTTGTTGTCTAATGTCCTTTTGACACATTTTATCTTTGTCTGGGATCATCTTGAGCTCTGGACCAAGCAGAGCATTAAACTTAGGTGTGGAACTTTCAGCTCCTGAAGTATCAGTGTCAATCAGCTACAATTAGAAGCTCCTTCTTAAAGTGAACTCACTGGAGTATTAAAGTGTCCAGTTTCTTTCCTGTTGTGTCCTTTTGAAGATTTTAAGGAAGGATTAATAATTTCCTGGGAGGCATTACACTATCTTTAAGTTTTGCTATAATAGCCTCAACACTTGTAATATTTTCTGCCTCTTATCACATAATTCTCCCACACAGGGACACCTATTCACCAATTACTACCCATAGTCCTGAATATACAGTATACCTATTGACTGAGTCATGAGGATTAATGGCTAAATTACTCCATCTGCTTTTCAATTGAATAGCACTGCTTGTCTTTCTCTGATTCAAAACTAAGCAGAGGGAATATAGTGAGTAGACTAAAAATGTTTCTTTATAACAATGTGGAGTTACTTTATTGTTTTTAAGGTTCAAAAATAAGAAGCTATTTATAGTAACCTGTTTTCGCCTTAAATATTTGCATTTACAATGGCATTTACTACTGCTCAGTTTACCAAATTTACTCTTATTAGAAATAGTTTGTGGCTGACCTATTTTTTGTCCATATTTTATCTTTAGTTATTCCTTTTCATTTTACCACATCGTGAAAGGAGGACTAGGTGATGCACTGACATCTTGTTACGGACAGGGAGAAAGCCAAACCAAACTCCTTTATTTTTCTCGCTGACTGACCATAATTGCTTTAAATTTTGAAATAGGCTGTGACCTCTTTCCCCAAACTCTCTATTTGTGACAATTTTAAAGTGACTTGCAGCAAACTCACTTTAGGGTTAAATCAAAGTGTTGTTTAATCATACATTCAAACCCAGGGGATGGCCATCACTGCTATACACAAACACGCACAAGCACACAAAAAGGAGATAGGAAAGAAAAGTGCATTAAATCTAGGAATAACTTAAAACAAAAATAAACCAAAGCTATGAGTATTAATTCCTGTGAATATTAGAGACAAGTGAGGGTTCCTTTACATAGGAGTTAAAGTTCAGACGGGTTCAGCTCGCTGCAAGTAGGAGTTGCTGAATTCCTTCAAGGTTAGTGATGGTACAGCAAGATGTGATTGGCATCCAGAGACTTGGATCACTTGACAGGAGATGGTAGGAATCTTCCAGAGAACCAGGCTTCGGGGAGGTTTAGACCTGAGGTAGTCTTTGTTACCAGCCTGGAGTCTGGCTTTTGTGTTAATAAAGAACAAAGAACAAAGAACAAAGAAAAGTACAGCACAGGAACAGGCCCTTCGGCCCTCCAAGCCCGTGCCAACCATGCTGCCCGACTAAACTACAATCTTCTACACTTCCTGGGTCCGTATCCCTCTATTCCCATCCTATTCATGTATTTGTCAAGATGCCACTTAAATGTCACTATCATCCCTGCTTCAACCACCTCCTCCGGCAGCGGGTTTCAAGCACCCACTACCCTCTGTGTAAAAAACTTGCCTCGTACATCTACACTGAACCTTGCCCCTCGCACCTTAAACCTATGCCCCCTAGTAATTTACCCCTCTACCCTGGGGAAAAGCCTCTGACTATCCACTCTGTCTATGCCCCTCATAATTTTGTAGACCTCTGTCAGGTCTCCCCTCAACCTCCGTCGTTCCAGTGAGAACAAACCGAGTTTATTCAATCTCTTCTCATAGCTAATGCACACCATACCAGGCAACATCCTAGTAAATCTCTTCTGCACCCTCTCTAAAGCCTCCATATCCTTCTGGTAGTGTGGCAACCAGAATTGAACACGATACTCCAAGTGTGGCCTAACTAAGGTTCTATACAGCTGCAACATGACTTGCCAATTCTTACACTCAATGCCCCGGCCAATGAAGGCAAGCATGCCATATGCCTTCTTGACTACCTTCTCCACCTGTGTTGACCCTTTCAGTGACCTGTGGACCTGTACACCTAGATCTCTCTGACTTTCAATACTCTTGTGGGTTCTACCATTCACTGTATATTCCCTACCTGCATTAGACCTTCCCAAATGCATTACCTCACATTTGTCCAGATTAAACTCCATCTGCCATCTCTCCGCCCAAGTCTCCAAACGATCTAAATCCTGCTGTATCCTCTGACAGTCCTCATTGCTATCCGCAATTCCACCAACCTTTGTGTCATCTGCAAACTTACTAATCAGACCAGTTACATTTTCCTCCAAATCATTGAGATATACTACGAACAGCAAAGGTCCCAGCACTGATCCCTGCGGAACACCACTGGTCACAGCCCTCCAATTAGAAAAGTACCCTTCCATTGCTACTCTCTGCCTTCTATGACCTAGCCAGTTCTGTATCCACCTTGCCAGCTCACCCCTCATCCCGTGTGACTTCACCTATTGTACCAGTCTACCATGAGGGACCTTGTCAAAGGCCTTACTGAAGTCCATGTAGACAACATCCACTGCCCTACCTGCATCAATCATCTTTGTGACCTCTTCGAAAAACTCTAACAAGTTAGTGAGACACGACCTCCCCGTCACAAAACCATGCTGCCTCTCGCTAATACGTCCATTTGCTTCCAAATGGGAGTAGATCCTGTCTCGAAGAATTCTCTCCAGTAATTTCCCTACCACTGACGTAAGGCTCACCGGCCTGTAGTTCCCTGGATTATCCTTGCTACCCTTCTTAAACAGAGGAACAACATTGGCTATTCTCCAGTCCCCCGGGACATCACTGGATGTTCCACAACAGACTGCTCTCGGAATCCAAGAATGTAACATTATAACTTTTCACGTCCAGAGGAGCTACGGTCATGTGGTGTTACCCACCAATTAATCAGTTTCAGGGTAACAATCAGTTTCTATGGACAGAATTTTCGGATCTTTTCTGCAGAGTGGCGCAGCGGGCAGGAAAAATGAGGTGGGGGAGCCGCCGGCCTCAGGGACAGCTTCCTTTGCCATAGTTTTAGCCACAGTGCAAAAAAGGTTAAGGGGCGGGTCCCAGGACAGCTGGTCCTGACAGCAAGTTAGGTTTGTGAAAGATCAGGCCACAATTTTGTAAAGTACAACACAATTTAAAAAAACAAAAAGAACATCCCCCCACCCCCGTCAAGCAACTCTCTATGGAACTTCCCTTATCCCCTCATTGTGGCATGAATGAGATAGATGGTGACTATTAGCACCTCTGCAGGTATGGCAAGTTTTGACAGCTATGTCTTTGTTTTAAGTCCACTCTGGGGGGGGGCGGGGGGGGGGCAGACTATCTGTTGCTCCCTTGTTTTGTTGATTGTAATGGGTCCATACAATGCTAGGTGTGAGATTGCACAAGCATGAGAGTTCAGCTTTGTCTTGTAATACAGTTGGATGTTTCTAGAACTGCATTTATTAGCAGTGAAAAGGACATTGGGTAGATTGATTTATAAATGTGCTGTTCATTTTAAAGCTCCAAGACCATGACTAAAAGTTACTTCTTTCAGAAAGGCATCAAAATATTATGATAAAACTAACTAATAGTTCTGTCATCACCATCTCCAACTCAATAACCCCCAACCCCCATCTCAACAACTAACTACCACATAGAATTATAGAATAGAATCCCTGCAGTTCAGAGGCAGGCCATTCAGCCCATCATGTATGCACCAACCTTCTGAACGAGCACTCCATCCAGGTCGACTCCACAATCCAGCCTGCCCTATCACGACAATCTAACCTGCACATCACTGGACACTAAGGGGCAATTTAACATGGCCAATCCACCACACCTGCACATGTTTGGAATGTGGGAGGAAACCAGAGCACCCGGAGGAAACCCATGCAGACACAGGGAGAACTTGCAAACTCCACACAGTCACCCAAGGTCAGAATTGAACCCGGATCCTTGGTGCTGTGAGGTAGCAGTGCTAAGCACTGTACTACTGTGTTGCCATGTGTGAACTCAGGTTACTATCCAGAAAAATTAGCTGCATTACCAACTGAAATATTACTGAATACAGACATTACTCATGGCTACCCAACCACACCCTGTGATCATAAAATTGTAAAATCATAGAATTTACAGTGCAGAAGGAGGCCATTCGGCCCATCGAGTCTGCACCGGCCCTTGGAAAGAGAACCCTACCTAAGCCCACATCTCTACCCTATCCCCACACCTCCACCATTTCCCCGTAACCCCACCTAATCATTTTTGGACACTAAGGACAATTTATCATAGCCAATCCACCTAATCTGCACATCTTTTGGACTGTGGGCGGAAACCGGAGCACCCGGAGGAAACCCACGCAGACACGGGGAGAACGTGCAGATTCTGCACAGACAGTGACCCAAGCCGGGAATCGAACCTGGTAACCTGCTAAGCACTGTGCTACCATGCTGCCCACGATACACTAATACACTACATACATGACTTGAAAACTAATAGTGACCAACTGCAGATTAAAAGTCTACATTCTCAAAGCATAAAGCCCAAAAAATATGTCGGCTGTGATATGGAAATTATGTTGGTATCATGCCTACTGGTGACCTTTGACACAGACAATGCCAAATGATATGTGGTCAATGGGAGGGTACCTGATCTGAATAGGCTCCATTGGCATCCATCCCATTAGGGATGAATCCTGAATTATTTGTATTGCTCCATTAGCTGCAATGTAACGTTCAAGTTCCAGGAGCTGCTAGGTTTCGTACTCCAGGCAAAAGCTTGAAGACCATAAGACATAGGAACAGGAGTAGGCCATTTGGCCTATCATGTCTCCTCCGCCATTCAATAAGATCATGACTGTTCTGATGTGAAAATCCTTAATTCCACTTTCCTGCCTTATTCCCATAACCCTTTATCCCCTCATTAATTAAAAATCTGTCTATCTCAGCCATGAACTTTTGTTGCATCTCGGCCTTCAGTTGCCTGTAGGCTTGTTTTCTCTCACTTGGGTTTGGTGGAGCTGCCAGTTCAGGGAGATCTTGATTTTCTGATCATACTCGTCGAACCAGTCTTGGTGTTTCCTGGTTGAGAACCTAAGGATCTCTTTGCAGTTGCTGACTATGGTGGCGTTTAGGGCAGATCAGGTGCTGTGCACACTCTGTGGCTCTGGCTCATTGGTTAAAGCCAGGTTGGCTGTGATGCTCTGGCTGAGTAGGTCTTTTTTCTCAGGGTCTTTAAGTGCACTAGCATTGAGTCTCCTGCAGCCGTTTTTTCTGCCTCTGCTGGCTTGGGGTCAATTGAAAGAGATGGTAGAGTTGATTAGTCGGTGCTCAGTCCAGCAGTCATCAGCTCCGGTCGTGGCGTGAGTGATGTGAACATCTTTGCGGTTCCTCGCTTGGATGATGATGTAGTCTATTAGGTGCCACTGCTTGGAGCGGGGGTATTGCCATGAGGTTTCGTGCTTGTATCTCTGGCAGAACAAGGTTTGTTATGACAAGTTCATGTTCTAGGCATTTCATCAGGAGGAGGACTCCGTTGGGGTTTGTTTTCCCTACACCTTCCCTGCCTAACATGCCTTTCCATAGGTTTGGCCCTTCCTGAATCTGGTATTGAAGTCGCCAAGGATAATAAGTTTGTCTCCCTTTCGGATGCGGGACATTGTTTGGTTGAGGCTGGAGTAGAATGTCTCTTTTGTCTCGTCCAATGAATCTAGGGTCGGGGCACAGGCACTGATGGCTGTGATATGTTGCTTCTGGGCCAGGATGAGAGTTTGGATCATGAGGCATTCACTTACCCTGCAGGGGGATTCGTTGAGACGTCCAACCAATTTTTTTTTTTATATGGCTAAGCCAACCCCATAGAGACAATGTTCTTTTTCTGGTTTGCCTTTCCAGAAGAAGGTGTATCCACCACCTTGTTTTTTAAGCTGGCCTTCTCGTGCCATTCATGTCTCGTTCAGGGCGGCAACGTCAATGTTGTAGCCTTGGAGTCCCCGGGCTATGATGACGGTACGACATTCGGATCTGTCGCTGTTACCACCACTGAATCCCTGACTGTCAACATCTTGAGGGTTACTATTAACCATAAGCTGAACTGGACCAGCGATATAAATACTGTGACTATAAGAGCAGTTCAGAGATTGAGAATTTTGTGACCAGTAGCTCAGCTCTCTCTACAGTATGCCCACCACCTCCAGGTACAAGCCAAGAGTGTGATAGAATACACTTCTCTTGTCTGGATGAGTGCATCTCCAACAACACCCATGAAGCTTGATAGCATCCAGGACAAAGCAGCCCACTTAATTGGCATCCCATCCATCACTTAAACATTTATCATCTCCACTGCCCATGCACAGTGGCAGCTGTGCATAGCATGTACAAAATGCATTGCAGCAACTCACCAATCCTCCTTCAACAGCACCTTCCAAACCTGCGACTTCTATCACCGAGAAGGACAAGAGTAGCATGCAAGGGAACAACGCCATCCCCTCCCAGCTACACACCATCCTCACTTGAAACTATATCATTGTTCCTTCACTGTCACAGGATCAAACCCCTGGAAATCCCTTCCTAACAGCGCTGTGGGTGCACTTACACCAGATGGACGGTAGCAGTTCAAGGAGGTGGCTCTCCACCTTCTCAAGGGCAATTAGGAATGGACAACAAAATGTTGGCCTAGCCAGCGATGCCCACCTCACATGAAGGAATAATAAAAATTATAATTGCTCAAATCTGTATAAGAAGCTCATAAATTGATGTAACAATGCGTCAATGGGAGCATGCAAATATTTAGGTGTTCACCAAAGTCTCATCTTTCAAACTCCAGACATTGTCAGCTGCAGGTATTAAGGGATTAAAATGGGGAATTTTGCTTGTATTCTTTTCCTGTCAATACAACTTGCTTTGAGTAGCGTCCTGTGATGAAAAGAACCTGCTTGCTTTGTTACTCACCTAATCCTTACGCAAGCAGGGTCGGCTTTAATGTAGCATCACACTTTTTAAAGAGTAAAGATGAAGTTGCTATCCATTACAAATTTTAGGCTTGAATCTTATTTCTTTTCATTTGAAAAGCAAATTGTTATGTATGTAATAAACCAGCACAAAGACAAATCTCGACATGAAACAGTTCTGTGCAGTTTGTGGAACATTTCATAGAAGAGATTTTCCTATTTTGAGAGACATCGGACCAGAATTTCAGAGCCAGCCAACTCTGAAGGCCTTTAAAAATGGCATGTGGGCCCCAGGTGCCGAAACCCGCCCCCATTTCCAGGAGAAACCATTTTTGCTGGGGCGTAACATGAATCACACAGATGGGGAACTTGAACTCAACAAGGCCAGTTGAAATTAGTGCTGAATTCAAACAGACCCCATTTGGCTGATTTAAATGCTTTAACGCTAGTATTAAAGTGGAATATTGATGGCAGTGACATATAAATGCTCTTGACGGGCAGCTAATTTCTGTTTAAGCATCATGTTACTTAAATTCACAACCATTTAAACATTAGGGTAAAAACAATCTACAACTGTCAGAGTAAAATAAAACAAACAAACAAACCCTGCTGGAGTGGATTTATTGACAGGCCATCTGATATGGCTTATAAATTATACCAGATGAACCACCTGAAGTGATTTAAGATCTTTGCATAAGTTTCATGAATGACAGTTTTGTCTGTATCAAGTGTGCATGAGGTTTTTCGAGTATAGGAGCAGGGGTGTCTTCCTGTAATTCTACAGAGCCTTGATGAGGCCACACCTGCAACATTGTGTGCCATTTTGGCCTTCTAATCTGAGGCAGGATGTTGTTGCTTTAGAGGGAGTGCAGCGAAGGTTTGCCAGACTGATTCCTGGAATGGCAGGACTAATGTATAAGGAGAGATTGAATCAGTTAGGATTGCATTCACTGGAGTTCAGAAGGATGAGGGGGGATCTCAAAGAAACCTATAAAATTCTAACATGAGTTGACTGGGTAGATGCAGGAAGGATGTTCCCGATAATAATAATAATCTTTATTGTCACAAATAGGCTTACATTAACACTGCAATGAAGTTACAGTGAAAAGCCCCTAGTCGCCACATTCTGGCTCCTGTTCGGGTACAGAGGCAGAATTCAGAATATCAAATTCACCTAACAGCACATCTTTCAGGACTTGTGGGGGGAAACCTGAGCACCCGGAGGAAACCCACACAGACACAGGGAGAATGTGCAGACTCCGCACAGACAGTGACCCAAGCCGCGTATCGAACCTGGGATCCTGGAGCTGTGAAGCAACAGTGCTACCCACTATGCTACCATGATGGTGGGGGTGTCCAGAACCAGGGGCGAAATTCTCCCGAAATGGCGCGATGCCCGCCGACTGGCACCCAAAACGGCGCCAATCAGACGGGCATCGCGCCGCCCCAAAGGTCCGGAATGCTCCGCATCTTTGGGGGCCGAGCCCCAACATTGAGGGGCTAGGCCGACGCCGGAGGAATTTCCGCCCCGCCAGTTGGCGGAAACGGCCTTTGGTGCCCCGCCAGCTGGCGCGGAATTGACATCTCGGGGCGGCGCATGCGCGGGAGCGTCAGCAGCCGCTGACAGTTTCCCACGCATGCGCAGTGGAGGGAGTCTCTTCCGCCTCCGCCATGGTGGAGACCGTGGCGGAGGCGGAAGGGAAAGAGTGCCCCCACGGCACAGGCCCGCCCGCGGATCAGTGGTCCCCGATCGCGGGCCAGGCCACCATGAGGGCACCCCCCAGGGCCAGATCGCCCCGCGCCCCCCCCAGGACCCCGGAGCCTGCCCACGCCGCCTTGTCCCGCCATTCAAAAGGTGGTTTAATGCACGCCGACAGGACAGGCAATTTATCGACGGGACTTCGGCCCATCCGGGCCGGAGAATCCAGCGGGGGGGCCGCCAACCGGCGCGGCCCGATTCCCGCCCCCGCCGAATATCCGGTGCCGGAGACTTCGGCAACCGGAGGGGGCGGGATTCACGGCAGCCCCCGGCGATTCTCCGACCCGGCGGGGGGTTGGAGAATGACGCCCCAGGAGTCACATATCTGGTGATATGAGGTTGACCATTTAGGACAGAGATGAGGAGAAATTTCAGAGAGTGGTTGGCCTGTGGAATTTGTCACCACAGGAAGTAGCTAAGGCCAAAACATTGCATATTTTCAAGAAGTAGTTAGATATAGCACTTAGAGCAAAGGGAATCTAAGGATATGGGGGAAAGCGGGATGAGGCTATTGAGTTGGATGATCAGCCATGAGAATGATGAATGGTGGAGCAGGCTCAAAGGGCCGAATGGCTTCCGCCTGCTACTATTTTCTATGAGTCAATGAGTGAAAGCTCTCAGTTTGTCAGATGTTTTGTTGTTTTTCATCTTCACATCACTCCTGAGGTCTGCCCATATAGTATGCTGGGTGCATGGCTATGGAGGTGACATGGGGGTATGAGGTGGCATGGAGGTGGCATTGGGGTATCAGGGGTATAGGATGTGTGTGGGCGGGGTGAGGAGGCATGGGGATCAGTAGAGGAGTGAGGAGTGAAAGCTAGTGGGCCTAATAGTCTTTTAAAACTTGGCGTAAGTCTCAGAGAGTTGATGCGGACTTTCTCACCAGCCCACATCGACACTCGCCCACTTCCACGCTGTCTCTGAAGGTTTGATCATACCCGCTCCTCCCCAAAGATTTAACACGAGAAAAGCAGGGTAGTTTCCACGGAGATGAGCCTGCCAAGTCGGGAGATCTTGTAACTCAAGCTTCCCCCACTCCATGGCAACAATAATTAAGGAACTATCGTTGATTTGTTTGTGACTTTTCTAATGCTGTTGTTACATTGTACTAAGTAACTGAGAGCATTAACTTTCCCAACAGCACAAGCAGTAAAGAAGAATCCCCACAAGCGATTCCACAACGAATGCATCAGACCTAAACTCTGTAGTCCTGCCACATCCAGCCGTGAATGGTGGTGGACAATTAAACAACTCACCGGAGGAGGTGGCTCCACAAATATCCCCATCTTCAATGATGGAGGAGCCCAGCACATATGTGCAAAAAACAAGGCTGAGGCATTTGCAACAATCTTCAGCCAGAAATGTCAAGTGGATGATCCAACTCGGTCTCCTCCAGAGGTCCCCAGTATCACACATGTCAGTCTTCAGCCAATATGATTCACTCCACGTGATATCAAGAAGCAGCTGAAGGCGGTGGATACTGCAAAGGCTATGGGCCCTGACAATATTCTGGCTGTAGCACTGAAGACTTGTGCTCCAGAACTTGCTGCTAGCCAAGCTGTTCCAATGCAGCTACAACAATGTGGAAAATTGCCCAGGTGTGTCCTGTACACAAGAAACAGGACAAATCCAACCCAGCCAATTACTGCCCTATCAGTTACTCTCCATCATCAGAAAAGTGATGGGAGGAGTCATCAATAGTGCCATCAAGCTGCATTTACTCAGTAATAACCTGCTCACAGATGCTCAGTTTGGGTTCTGCCAGGGTCACGCGGCCCCTGACCTCATTAGCCTTGGTTCAAACATGGACAAAGGAGCTGAATGCCAGAGGTGAGGTGAGAGTGCCTGCCCTTGATATCAAGGCAGTATTTGACCAAGAATGGCATCTAGGAGCCCTAGCTAAGCTAGAGTCAATGGAAATCAGGGGGGAAACTCTCCGCTGGTTGGAGTCAAACCTGGCACAAAGAAAGATGATTGTGGTGGTTGGAGGTCAAGCATCTCAGCTCCAGGACATCACTGCGGGAGGTCCTCAAGGTAGCGTTCCAGGCCCGTCCATCTTCAGCTGCTTCATCAATGACCTTCCTTCCATCATAAGGTCAGAAGTGGGAACGTTTGCTGATGACTGCACAATGTTCAGCACCATTCGCGACTCCTCAGATAATGAAGCAGTCCATGTCCAAATGCAGCAAGACCTGGACAATATCCAGGCTTGGGCTGACAAGTGGCAAGTTACAATCGCGCCACACAAGTGTTAGGCAATGACCATCTCCTACAAGAGAGGATCTAACCATCGCCCCTTGGCAGTCAATGACATTACCATCGCTGAATCCCCCACAATCAACCTGGGGGTTACCATTGATCAGAACCTGAACTATACTAGCCATATTAATAGTATGGCTACCAAGGCAGGTCAAAGGCTAGGAATCCTACAGCGAGTAACTCACCTCCTGACCCCCCCCAAAGCCTGTCCACCATCTACAAGGCACAAGCCAACAATACTCAAGAAGCTTGACATCATCCAGGACAAAGCAGCCCTCTTGATTGCTACCCCTTCCACAAACATTCAATCCCTCCACCACCAACGAAAAGTGGCAGCCCTGTGTATCATCCACAAGATGCACTGCAGTAACTCACCAAGGTTCCTGAGGCAGCACCTTCCAAGCCACGGCCACTACCATCTAGAAGGACGAGAGCATCAGATGCCTGTGAACGTCACCACCTGGAGATTCTCCTCCGTGTCACTCACCACCCTGACTTGGAAATATATCGCCATTCCTTCAATGTCAACTAAGGTTGGGCAATAAATGCTGGCCTACCCAGTGATGTCCACGTCCCGTAAATGAATAAAAAATAAATTTAACCCATTATCTCAATCAGTAGTTTGTAAGCAAAATTTAGGCACATCAAACTGGACATATGAAACCCATATAAAAGCACAACTAAGGTTTGCAGTGGTTTTCAGAAGCGTATCCTCATGCGTCTGGATGCCCAATTTATAATGATGCAATACGAAGAAATTTCTTTCTGGGGTTAAAGATCAACAAATGACATCAGCATCCAAGTACTGTCACTTCCATGATGGTGTCATATTGAAATGAAGCTACACCTATTTCTGGTAGAGCTCTTTGCTCTTCTCACTTCACCCACTGGAAACACATGCCATGTGTCTCTCCCCTCATGTCCACACCTTAATGTGCTGGCTAATCACATTGATGCAACGTTACAAAGATGAAAATTATCAAATTTGATGCTTTAGATACAGAAGCTAAGTTCATTTCAGTTCTCTCCTCTTCTTTCAAACAGTGACCATTATCCACAAGCCCTCGTAAAAACTGTCCACAATCCTTCAGTTTTTGCAAACAATTGCTCAATTTCCGACTTAGAACCATAGAAAGGTAATGGCACAGAAAGAGGCCATTCAGCCCATTGTGTCCACACCGGCTGAAAAAAATGTTGTATGGCATCATCACTGCAGGTTGGAAGAATGTGGGGCGCGATTCTCCACTCCCACGCCGGTTGGGGGAATCGCCTGGGCCGCCGAGGTTTCCAGGGACGCCGGTCCGACGCCCTCCCACGATTCTCCCAAGCGGTGGGAACGGGCCGGTCGAGTTTCGCGAGGCGCAGGCCAGAGAATCGCCGGAGACACCCAAAATGGCGATTCTCCAGCACCCCCGCTATTCTGAGGCCCGGAAGGGCCGAGCGGCCAGGCCAAAACGGCGGGTTCCCCCCAGCGCCGTCCACACCTGGGGCGTCATTCTCCGACCCCCCAGCGGGTCGGAGAATGGCCGTTGGCCGCCGTGAGTCCCTCCCCCGCCGATTGCCGAAGTCTCCGAAGGGAGAAAAGTCGGCGGGGCGTTAATGGCGCCGCTGACATCAGAGAATGTCACAGGTGGGCGCATGGCAGCCGATTTTGGGCCTGCCGATATTCTCCCGTCCGGATGGGCCGAAGTCCCGTCGACGTGACCGGTCAATCAAACCTCCTTTTAATCGGCGTCAACCTGTGCTCCAGGTTTACGCCGACCAGCGTGGAGGTGGGTGACGGCCTGGGGGGTGATTAGAGTGGGCTGGGCTCCGGGTGAGTGCCGGGAGGGGGGGTCCGTGCCGGGGAGGAGGATGGGGGGGTCCGTGCCGGGGAGAGCCGGGGAGGGGGATGGGGGGGGTTCTGTGCCGGGGAGGAGGATGGGGGGGTCCGTGCCGGGGAGGAGGATGGGGTCCGTGCCGGGGAGGAGGGTGGGGGGCCCGTGCCGGGGAGGAGGATGGGGGGGTCCGTGCAGGGGAGGAGGATGGGGGGGTCCGTGCCGGGGAGGAGGATGGGATCCGTGCCGGGGAGGAGGATGGGGGGCCTGTGCCGGGGAGGAGGATGGGGGGGTCCGTGCAGGGGAGGAGGATGGGGGGGTCCGTGCCGGGGAGGAGGATGGGGTCCGTGCCGGGGAGGAGGATGGGGGGCCCGTACCGGGGAGGAGGATGGGGGGGTCCGTGCAGGGGAGGAGGATGGGGGGGTCCGTGCCGGGGAGGGCCGGGGAGGAGGATCGGGGGGTGTGGCGCACAAAGACTCCGTGAGACGAATAGAGTGAAGTCGATGAGGCTTTATTAAGCGTGTCTGTTCCCCAGCAGCCCGATAGTAAACTGGCCTGCGGGGGAAGGCACCGGCCTCTTATACTTCGCCTTCAGGGCGGAGTATGAGGTCAACGGCCAACCAGGATCCGGGATTTGTCAGCCAATGACATTAGGGCTTCCAGTCCCACATGACCCCCAATACATACTACCACATTCACCCCTTGTCAAAAATGAACCCGGCGGGGTGATGCTTCGTATGGTGGTAAGGGTTTACAGGGCTGGTCCTGGGAGGATAGAACAGTTACATGGTAGTACAGTATTGGACAGTATCGTCCTGTTACAACTATTTACAGAGGGTATAGGAAAAACAAAATGTTCATTGGACAGTCCATCTTTGTTTTACATCGACGCCACGAGTCGGTCGGGCGGTCTGGTCGTCCGTGTCGATCGCCTCGGCCCCGGCGGTGGTGGTGGTGCTTGTACCAGCGTTGTCGCATCCGGGAGCCGCACGGTTCCAGCTGTCGGTGCAAAGGGGAGGGGGACTGATCCTCCTGGGAAGTAGGCGGTCGCGGGGTGCGGCGGTGGCAGGAAGGGGGGCGGTTGGGTTGATGGTGTCGCGGGGGTGTGCGTGGTGCCGGCGGGCGCCAGATCCCGCAGGGAGACCATGTCCTGTCGGCCGTCGGGTACTCCACGTAGGCGTACTGGGGGTTTGCGTGGAGGAGGTGAACCCTTTCGACCAACGGGTCCGCCTTATGTGCCCGCACGTGCTTTCGGAGCAGGATGGGTCCTGGGGCCGCCAGCCAGGTCAGCAGCGACGTTCCAGAGGAGGACCTCCTAGGGAAGACAAGGAGACGCTCGTGAGGCGTTTGATTAGTGCTCGTACATAATAACGACCGGATGGAATGGAGAGCGTCCGGGAGGACCTCCTGCCACCGTGAAACTGGGAGATCCCTGGACCGTAGGGCCAGTATGACGGCCTTCCAGACTAACCGTTCTCCCTTTCTACTTGCCCGTTCCCCCGGGGGTTGTAGCTGGTCGTCCTGCTTGAGGCTATGCCCTTGCTGAGCAGGAACTGGCGCAGCTCGTCACTCATGAAAGAGGACCCCCTGTCGCTGTGGACGTATGCGGGGTAACCGAACAGCGTGAAGATGCTGTTCAGGGCTTTAATGACTGTGGCCACGGTCATGTCGGAGCAGGGAATGGCAAAAGGGAAGCGGGAGTATTCGTCCACTACATTAAGGAAATACGTGTTGCGGTCGGTGGAGGGGAGGGGCCCTTTGAAATCGAGACTGAGGCGTTCAAAGGGGCGGGAAGCCTTAATCAGGTGCGCTCCATCTGGCCTGAAAAAATGCGGTTTGCATTCTGCGCAGATGTGGCAGTCCCTTGTGACTGTACGGACCTCCTCTAAGGAGTATGGGAGATTGCGGGACTTGATGAAGTGGTAAAACCGAGTGACCCCCGGGTGGCAGAGGTCCTCGTGGAGGGCTTGGAGGCGGTCAATTTGTGCGTTGGCACATGTGCCGCGGGATAGGGCATCGGACGGCTCGTTCAGCTTTCCGGGCCGGTACAATATCTCATAGTTGAAGGTGGAGAGTTCGACCCTCCACCGCAAGATCTTGTCGTTCTTGATCTTGCCCCGCTGTGCATTATCGAACATGAAGGCTACCGACCGTTGGTCAGTGAGGAGAGTGAATCTCCTGCCGGCTAGGTAATGCCTCCAATGTCGCACAGCTTCCACTATGGCTTGGGCTTCCTTTTCCACTGAGGAGTGGCGGATTTCTGAGGCGTGGAGGGTTCGGGAGAAGAAGGCCACGGGTCTGCCCGCTTGGTTAAGGGTAGCCGCTAGAGCTACGTCAGAGGCGTCGCTCTCGACCTGGAAGGGGAGGGACTCGTCGATGGCGCGCATCGTGGCCTTTGCGATGTCCGCTTTGATGCGGCTGAAAGCCTGGCAAGCCTCTGTCGACAGCGGGAAAGTCGTGGTCTGTATTAGGGGGCGGGCCTTGTCTGCGTACTGGGGGACCCACTGGGCGTAGTATGAAAAGAACCCCAGACAGTGTTTCAGGGCTTTTGGGCAGTGCGGGAGGGGAAATTCCATGAGTGCGCGCATACGTTCGGGGTCGGGGCCTATTATCCCATTGCGCACTATGTAGCCCAGAATGGCTAGCCGATCGGTGCTAAAAACGCACTTGTCCTCGTTGTACGTGAGGTTCAAGGCTTTGGCAGTCTGGAGGAATCTTTGGAGGTTGGCGTCGTGGTCCTGCTGATCGTGGCCGCAGATGGTTACATTGTCGAGGTACGGGAACGTGGCCCGTAACCCATGTTGATCAACCATTCGGTCCATTTCCCGTTGGAAGACCGAGGCGCCGTTTGTGACGCCAAATGGGACCCGTAGGAAATGGTATAATCGCCCGTCTGCCTCGAAGGCTGTGTACTTGCGGTCACTTGGGCGGATGGGGAGCTGATGGTAGGCGGACTTGAGGTCCATGGTGGAGAAGACTTTATACTGGGCAATCCGATTGACCATGTCGGATATGCGGGGGAGAGGGTACGCGTCTAGTTGTGTGTACCTGTTGATGGTCTGGCTATAGTCAATGACCATCCTTTGTTTCTCCCCTGTCTTCACTACTACCACCTGCGCTCTCCAGGGACTATTGCTGGCCTGGATTATGCCCTCCTTTAGTAGCCGCTGGACTTCGGAGCGAATGAAGGTCCGGTCCTGGGCGCTCTACCGTCTGGTCCTAGTGGCGACGGGTTTGCAATCCGGGGTGAGGTTCGCAAACAAGGACGGGGGTTGCACCTTGAGGGTGGCGAGGCCGCAGATAGTGAGTGGGGGTATGGGGCCGCCGAATTTAAACGTAAGGCTCTGTAGGTTATATTGAAAATCTAAGCCCAGCAAGGTGGGGGCACAGAGTTGGGGAAGGACGTTAAGTTTGTAGTTTTGAATTCCCTCCCCTGTACCGTTAGGGTAACTATGCAGAATCCCTGGATCTGTACGGAGTGGGATCCTGCAGCTAGGCAAATCTTTTGTGCGCTGGGGAAGGTAGTTAAGGAACAGCGTCTTACCGTGTCGGGATGTATAAAACTTTCCGTGCTCCCGGAGTTGACTAGGCATGGCGTCTCGTGGCCGTTAATTAGGACCGTTGTCGTCGTCGTCTGGAGAGTCCAGGGCCGAGCCTGATCGAGTGTAACCGAAGCGAGCCGTGGTTGTAGTAGTGGGGTGGGGTCCGTTGTTGCCGTCCAAGATGGCGTCGGGGATGGACAAAATGGCCGCCCCCATGCGTCGTACAGGTCGGGGGCGGTCCAAGATGGCGGCGCCCCTCCTCCCCTCGTGGTGGTCGGGACCCAAAATGGCGGCGTCTGCGGGTCGCACATGGTGTGCTGGGGGGTCTGGGGGGGCGCTAGGACCGCGCGGAGTTCCTGCATTGCGAGCGCCCGGGCCGCGGGCGCTAGGACCGCGCGGAGTTCCTTGACTTGGAGCGCCAGGGCCGCGGGCGCTAGGACCGCGCAGAGCTCCCTCGCCGGGGACAGCGGTGGTCGGGGCCCAGGCCGGCGGGTCAGTACCGCGAGCGCTGGGACCATGCGGAGCTCCCTCGCCGGGGACAGCGGTGATCGGGGTCCAGGTAAGTTGCGCCGGCGGGTCAGGCGTGGGGCGCGGGACGGGGGTGAGGGCCCAGGTCGGTGGCGGCGGAGGGTCAGTCGTGGGGCCGCGAGCGCTGGGTCCGCGCGGAGCTCCCTCGCCGGGGACAGCGGTGGTCGGGGCCCAGGCCGGCGGGTCAGGCGTGGGGCGCGGGACGGGGGTGAGGGCCCAGGTCGGCGGCGCCGGCGGGTCAGTCGTGGGGCTGCGAGCGCTGGGACCGCGCGGAGCTCCCTCGCCGGGGACAGCGGTGGTCGGGGCCCAGGCCGGCGGGTCAGGCGTGGGGCGCGGGACGGGGGTGAGGGCCCAGGTCGGCGGCGGCGGAGGGTCAGTCGTGGGGCCGCGAGCGCTGGGTCCGCGCGGAGCTCCCTCGCCGGGGACAGCGGTGGTCGGGGCCCAGGCCGGCGGGTCAGGCGTGGGGCGCGGGACGGGGGTGAGGGTGGCGTTCGGGATGCGAAAAAACCCCTCCTCTCCGTGGAGAGTGTTGGCCGGCACCCAAATTGGGAGCGCCGGTGGCGGGTCGTACATGGACTGCGGGGAGGGGGGTTGGGGAGCTTAGGCGGCGTGCAGGGCTCCCAGTTCTCCCGGGACCGCGGTGGCCGGGACCCAAAATGGCGGCGCCTGCGGGTCGCACAGGGCATGCTGGGGGGGTTGGGGCTCATAGACTGCCTGTAGGGCTCCCTGTGCTCCCGGGACGGCGGCGACCTCGCGGGATCGGCACACCACCGCATAATGGCCCTTTTTCCCGCAGCTTTTGCAGATGGCTGCGTGGGCCGGACAGCGTTGTCGGGGGTGCTTTGCCTGGCCGCAGAAATAACAGCGGGCGCCCCCAGTGCGACTCGGCGTTTGGACTGCGCAAGCCTGAGGGGGATGGGGGCAATGGTCAGGGCAGACGGGCTAGACACAGGCGGGTGGCTGTCCACCGTTACCGGCTGGCCCAGCCGGCACGGGATAGGCTGATAGCCGCCCGCTTCACTGACTAGATGGGCGTGGGAATCGGGTAGTACGGCCACAGACCGCACACCATGGCAACAGCCGACCACTCACACCCCCCACCCATCCACCCATCCAGCACCCTCACCCCCCTCCCCAACCCCACCCACCCCACCCGCAGGCACACCACCCCCCCCATTGCCGATCCACCTGCAGCACAACGGGCCGGGCTCACACAGTTGCGGGTGGATGCGTGTCTATTGCAGACCATGGAGGATGATGACAACCCGCCCTGCAATGAGCTCCTGGCTCCACATCGTTGGGCTATGTCTGACACATGGCCACAGTACCACCATCCACCCGGACCATCCCTGCATGCGGCTGTGACACTGCAGCGCACGGTCCCATCCTCTGCCCGGGGGGATGTTGATGGCGGCCCAGGGTGAAGGGGCTGAGTCACCTGGGGCTGAGGTAAGACCACCCCTCACACACACACACTTGCGCTCAACGTACATGACACCCCCGCACACTTTGGACAGAGCACAAAGGCAGCTTCTGTAGGTGTAACATTCACTTTAATAACCAAACGAGTTCATGCACGTGCCCTAGCCCCTAAAACTCATCTGTGCCCTGCACCCGTGCCAACTTCCTCAGTGTCTAATTGTTTGGCCTTACGGGCCCTTTGACTACGTCTACGTGGTTCCCCAGACGGTACAGCAGAACTGGAGGTGGACTCCTGTGATTCCTGCCCTCTGACACCGGATCCCTTTGGCGGCCGTTTCCTGGGGCGTCCTGGCCTAGATGGGCCAGGCTGCGGCCCGGGCGACTGGGATGGCGAGCTGCCAGCCTGTCCTGCCCGTTGCCCACCCGATGCACCTGGGACGGAAGGAGGGGGAGTCCGAGGTGTCGCGGTGTTCCGGGACCTCCCCTACAGGGGGACCCGGGACGGACCACACCTCCTCCTCCCTCGGGGTGCCCGATGGCCCCCAGGCCTCTACATGGGTGGGGGATGCGAACGGACTGGCCATCCGACGCCCCCCCGACATCTGGTGCTGCCAGTCCTGGAGGCCCGTGCTGGTATCAACAGGGGTCTGCAGGTTTGCAGCCATGGAGCCCAGGGGATTGGCAAACCCTGTCTGTGACAGTGCGACGCCGGCTCGCACATGGCCAATGGCGCCGATGCCCTCAGCGATGGCCTGCAGAGACTGGGCTATGGCCTGCTGAGACTGGGCTATGGCCTGCTGAGACTGGGCCATGGCCTGCAGAGACTGGGCTATGGCCTGCTGAGACTGGGCCATGGCCTGCAGAGACAGGGCTATGGCCTGCTGAGACTGGGCCATGGCCTGCAGAGACTGGGCCATGGCGTTGAGTGCCTGTGCCATCTGGCGCTGGCACTGGCTCATGGCCTCCTGTGAGAGGGCAGCCATGTCCTGGGCCACAGACACCGCCTGCACGGAAAGCCCCAGGCCTCGCAAACCGTTCCCCATGTCTGACACCGTCGCACCCATTGCCTCCACCGCGGACGCCACCCGTGCGGTGTCGGCCTGGGTGGCACGCATGACCGGCACCACTCCCAGCTCCTGGACGCGGGTGGACTCCTCCACCTGCGACTGCAGCCGCCGCAAGCCAGCCGTCACCCTTTTCGCTCGTCTCCGGGTCGGTGGTTGCATCGGATCTATGGGTGGGTGTGGTAACTCCAGGAACCCGGGATCCATCTGGGCGGCAGATGTTTGCTTGGGCTGGGCTGCCCTCCGACCGCCCGGCCCCTCTGCTGCTCCTACCTCCACCTGCTGTACCAGGACGGCTGTGTTGTGCGCACCAGTGAGTGTACCAGACGCCTCATCACTAAAGTGCCCAGCCGAGGTGAGTGTTTCTGCGATGGTGGAGGGTGTTGGTGACAGCAGTGGCATTGTGTTGTGCTCTTCGTCCCACTCTGAGTCCATGGCACTTTGGGGTGGGGGTTCGTCTCCACCCATCCACTCTGTGTCACTATCCGGTATTTCGTCTTCCTGGGTAGTGCTGTCCCGGGTAGAGGTGTCCCGGGTAGGGGTGTCCTGGGTAGGGGTGCCCTGGCTCGGCTATGACGGGGGCCTGTGGCTGCCCCTCTCGTCGCTGGGTGGCACACGTCTGCGACGTCGCACCCGCACGTGACGGGGGCGGCGTCTCCCTGTTGCTCCAGGTCTCTCCGTCTCCCGTGGTCTCCGAGGGACATCCTGCGGGCGTCGTATGCCGGAGGGTCCGGGTCTCTCCGTCTCCCGTGGTGTGCGAGGGGCATCCTGCGGGCATCGCATGCCGGGGGGGTCCGGGTCTCTCTGTCTCCCGCGGTGTGCGAGGGGCATCCTGCGGGCGTCGCATGCCGGAGGGTCCGGGTCTCTCTGTCTCCCGTGGCCTCCGAGGGGCATCCTGCGGGCGGTCTGCATCTGCGGGGATGGGTGCCTGGACGTTTGGTCCTGCGATACACAATGAAGCATGCATGGTTAGACACGCAGGCAGTGATCAGGTGATATGGGGGAGGGGGATATAGGGGAGGGGGGATATGGGGACGGGCTGTCGGTGGCTCACTTGCTCGTATGCCCCTGACCTCTGCATCAGCAACCTCCCGGTCCTCAGGTCCGCCAGCCAGTTCCAGGGCCCTTTCCTCGTGTACGGTCAGTGGCCTCTCATCAGCGGGGCCTCCTCCAGTCCTCACATGCTCCTGGTGTTGTGTGCGCGTTTCTCCTGTGGCGGGGGGGGGTGGCAGGGGTAAAAGGCAACACTGTTAGGCAGGTATATGAATGCACGCCATCGGTTGCGCGTACATTGCAGAGGTTAAGGTTAGGGCTGGATTCACTTGGGGATATGGGGGAGGGGGGATATGGGGGATATGGGGGAGGGGGGATATGGGGGAGGGGGGATATGGGGGAGGGAGATATGGGGGGTATGGGGGAGGGGGGATATGGGGAAGGGGGGATATGGTGGAGGGGGATATGGGGGAGGGGGGATATGGGGGAGGGCGGATATGGGGGAGGGGGGATATGGGGAGGGGGGATATGGGGGATATGGGGAGGGGGGATATGGGGGAGGGGGAGATGGGGAGGGGGATATGGGGAGGGGGGATATGGGGGAGGGAGGGATATGGGGATATGAGGAGGGGGGATATGGGGGATATGGAGAAGGGGGGATATGGGGGAGGGGGATATGGGGGAGGGGGGATATGGGGGACATGGGGGAGGGGGGACATGGGGGAGCGGGGATATGGGGAAGGGGGATATGGGGGAGGGGGGATATGGGGATATGGGGAGGGGGGATATGGGGAGGGGGGATATGGGGGATATGGGGAGGGGGATATGTGGGATGGGGATATGGGGGAGGGGGGATATGGGAGAGGGGGGATATGGGGGAGGGGGGATATGGGGGAGGGGGGATATGGGGGAGGGGGGATATGGGGGATATGGGGAGGGGGGATATGGGGGAGGGGGATATGGGGGAGGAGGGATATGGTGGAGGGGGGATATGGGGAGGGGGATACGGGGAGGGGGATATGGGGGAGGGGGGATATGGGGGAGGGGGGAGATGGGGGATATGGGGAGGGGGGATATGGGGGAAGGGGGATATGGGGGAGGGGGGATATGGGGGAAGGGGGATATGGGGGAGGGAGGGATATGGGGGATATGGGGAGGGGGGATATGGGGGATATGAAGAGGGGGGATATGGGGGAGGGGGGATATGGGGGAGGGGGGATATGGTGAGGGGGGATATGGGGGATATGGGGAGGGGGATATGTGGGAGGGGGGTATGGGGATATGGGGGAGGGGGGATATGGGGGATATGGGAGAGGGGGGATATGGGGGAGGGGAGATATGGGGGAGGGGGGATATGGGGGATATGGGGGAGGGGGGATATGGGGGATATGGGGGAGTGGGGATATGGGGGATATGGGGGAGGGGGGATATGGGGAGGGGGGATATGGGGGAGGGGGGATATGGGGGAGGGGGGATATGGGGAGGGGGGAATATGGGGGAGGGGGGATATGGGGGAGTGGGGGATATGGGGATATGGATATCGGGCAGGGGGGAGGCTCACCCTGCCTGCTCTGACGAGGTCGTTCACCTTCTTGTGGCACTGGGTGCCTGTCCGTGGTGTCAGGGCCACAGCGGTGACGGCCTCTGTCACCTCCCTCCACAGACGCCGGCTGTGGCGTGGGGCAACTCTGCGGCCGTGCCCGGGATACAGGGCCTCCCTCCTCTGCTCCACTGCGTCCAGGAGCGCCTCCACATCGCGTGACTCGAACCTCGGGGCTGAGCGGCGGCCGGCCATCCGATCGGCTGTTCCGGTCGGGTGTTCCGGTCGGGTGGGGCGGAGCAGCGCGTCCTTATGAGCCGTCACGCCATGCGGCGTGTATGACGCTGCACGGCGTGAACCACGTGAGCAAGCGCGGATCCCGTCACGCCGCTGCTAGCCCATTTCGGGCCGGAGACTTCGCGACGATTTTTGCGGCGTGACGCAAGTCGGATTTGCGCCGTTTTTTGCGCCGATCGGCGGACTTTGCGCCGATAACAGAGAATTTTGCCCCTGTTCGCTACAGTCGTGGGCAGTGCGTGAGCGCTGGGGGGTGCGGCCTGTGGGGGGGGGCGAGGGGGGATCCTGCACCGGGCTTCACCTTGAATGTGGGGTGGCCCGCGATCGGTGCCCAACCATCATCGGGCCGTCCTCTCTGAAGGAGGACCTCCTTCCTTCCGCGGCTCCGCAAGATCCGTCCCCCATCTTCTTGCGGGGCGGATTTGGACAGGACGGCAACCACGCATGCGCGGATGACGTTCGTTATGCGGCGCCGGCCGCGTCATCTATTCGGCGCCTCTTTTACGCGGGTGACAAGGCCTGGCACGGGTAGATGATGCGGCCCCGATACTGGTCCATTGTCAGGGCCTGAATCGGTCGGGACCGGGCCGTTCCGTGCCATCGTGAACCTCGACGGCGTTCATGAAAGCGCGGCCACTTCGGCGTAGGGGTGGAGAATCCCGCCCACTGTGTGGAAATATTACTGCCAGACCAGCTGGTACGCTCCCTGTGTAAGTATGGAAAGCCTTCCCACCATCCTGCAGGAACATGGAACTGGATTCTCCGCCCCGCCGCGCCACATTTCTGTCCCGACCGCCGGCGGGATTCTCCGTTAGGCCGGCCGGTCAATGGGGTTTCCCATTGTGGGGCAGCCCTATGCCGTCGGGAAAGCCCCAGGCGCTGGCAAAACAGAGAATCCCACCAGTGGAGAATCCCGCCCCTGATGTTCAGGTTTCCCTCCCTCAATCTCGCAATCCTCGCCTTCTATTCCTTGATCCCATTGTGTCTGTGGTGCACATTGTTTTGTTATGCTCTTGTCGTAGCATAAGCTGCTTCCTGGATGTGCACTCTGACAAAGGAAGGTTCAGACTTGGAGATAGCTTTAACACGTTTATTAAACTATTCACAATTCTCCTACTTGGATCCAACGCTACTGTTAATCCTTCTATAGCTACCCAGACTGACTAACCGGTCTGCTACAATCCACATGGTCGGAGTGATGTTCAATCAACCCTGTGTCTGTACTCACTGAGAGTCTCCACTGGAAAGAGACTGAGCATGTGTGATGTCTCCTTTTATATGGGTTGGTATAATGCCCTCCTGTGGTAGTTTCACATCTGTGTGTATCTTGAATACCCATTGGTTGTGTCCTATCTTACTTACCTATTGGTTGACTGTCTGTGTGTCATGTCTCTGGTGTTCCCTCTAGTGTCTAGCTAGGTGTAGTGTATGTACATTAACCCTTTGTGTACTTACAGTGATGTATATCACCACATCCCCTCTTTTTTCATGATACATATTTTCTGTACAGTGTTAAAGAAAATAGAACATAGAACACAGAACATTACAGCGCAGTACAGGCCCTTCGGCCCTCGATGTTGCACCGACCTGTGAAACCACTCTAAAGCCCATCTACACTATTCCCTTATCGTCCTAATGTCTATCCAATGACCATTTGAATGCCCTTAGTGTTGGCGAGTCCACTACTGTTGCAGGCAGGGCATTCCACACCCTTACTACTCTCTGAGTAAAGAACCTACCTCTGTCATCTGTCCTATATCTATCTCCCCTCAATTTAAAGCTATGTCCCCTCGTGCTAGACATCACCATCCGAGGACAAAGGCTCTCACTGTCCACCCTATCTAATCCTCTGATCACCTTGTATGCCTCAATTAAGTCACCTCTTAAACTTCTTCTCTCTAACGAAAACAGCCTCACGTCCCTCAGCCTTCCCTCATAAGATCTTCCCTCCATACCAGGCAACATTCTGGTAAATCTCCTCTGCACCCTTTCCAATGCTTCCACATCCTTCCTATAATGCGGTGACCAGAATTGCACGCAATACTCCAATGCGGCCGCACCAGAGTTTTGTACAGCTGCAACATGACCTCATGGCTCCGAAACTCAATCCCTCTACCAATAAAAGCTAACACACCGTACGCCTTCTTAACAACCCTCTCAACCTGGGTGGCAACTTTCAGGAATCTATGTACATGGACACCGAGATCTCTCTGCTCATCCACACTCCCAAGAATCTTACCATTAGCCCAGTACTCTGTCTTCCTGTTATTCCTTCCAAAATGAATCACCTCACATTTTCCTGCATTAAACTCCATTTGCCCCCTCTCAGCCCAGCTCTGCAGCTTATCTATGTCCCTCTGTAACTTGTAACATCCTTCCGCACTGCCCACAACTCCACCGACTTTAGTGTCATCTGCAAATTTACTCACCCATCCTTCTACGCCCTCCTCCAGGTTATTTATAAAAATGACAAACAGCAGTGGCCCCAAAACAGATCCTTCTGGTACACCACTAGTAACTGGACTCCAGGCTGAACATTTCCCATCAACAACCACCCTTTGTCTTCTTCTAGGTAGCCAATTTCTGATCCAAACTGCTATATCACCCTGAATCCCATGCCTCTGCATTTTCTGCAATAGCCTACTTATCAAACGCTTTACTGAAATCCATATACGCCACATCAACTGCTTTACCCTCATCCACCTGCTTGGTCACCTTCTTAAAGAACTCAATAAGGTTTGTGAGCCACGACCTACCCTTCACAAAACCGTGTTGACTATATCTAATCAAATTATTCCTTTCCAGATGATTATACATCTTATCCCTTATAAACCTTTCCAAGACTTTGCCCACAACAGAAGTAAGGCTCACTGGTCTATAGTTACCGGGGTTGTCTCTACTCCCCTTCTTGAACAAAGGGACAACATTTGCTAACCTCCAGTCTTCTGGCACTATTCCTGTAGACAAAGATGACTTAAAGATCAAAGCCAAAGGCTTCCCAGAGAATCCGAGGATAAATCCCATCCGGCCCAGGGGATTTATCTATTTTCACACTTTTCAGAATTGCTAACACCTCCTCCTTATTAACCTGAATCCCTTCTAGTCTAGTAGCCTGTATCGCAGTATTCTCCTCGACAACATTGTCTTTTTCCTGTGTGAATACTGACGAAATATATTCATTTAGCACCTCTCCTATCTCCTCGGACTCCACGCACAACTTCCCACTAGTGTCCTTGACTGGCCCTACTCTTACCCTCGTCATTCTTTTATTCCTGACATATCTATAGAAAGCTTTAGGGTTATCCTTGATCTTACCTGCCAAAGACTTCTCATGTCCCCTCCTGGCTCTTCTTAGCTCTCTCTATAGGTCCTTCCTAGCTAACTTGTAACTCTCGAGCGCCCTAACTGAACCTTCACGTCCCATCTTTACATAAGCATCCTTCTTCCTCTTGACAAGTGTTTCAACTGCTTTAGTAAACCATGGTTCCCTCGCTCGACCACTTCTTCCCTGCCTGACAGGTACATATTTATCAAGGACACGCAGTAGCTGTTCCTTGAAAAAGCTCCACATTTCCATTGTGCACATCCCCTGCAGTTTTCCTCTCCATCCGATACATCCTAAGTCTTGCCTCATCGCATCATAATTGTCTTTCCCCCAGAAGGGGGCAGCATGGTAGCCTTGTGGATAGCACAATTGCTTCACAGCTCCAGGGTCCCAGGTTCGATTCCAGCTTGGGCCACTGTCTGTGCGGAGTCTGCACATCCTCCCCGTGTGTGCGTGGGTTTCCTCCGGGTGCTCCGGTTTCCTCCCACAGTCCAAAGATGTGCAGGTTAGGTGGATTGGCCATGATAAATTACCCTTAGTGTCCAAAATTGCCCTTAGTGTTGGGTGGGGTTACTGGATTGTGGGAATAGGGTGGCGGTGTTGACCTTGGGTAGGGTGCTCTTTCCAAGAGCCGGTGCCGACTCGATGGGCCGAATGGCCTCCTTCTGCACTGTAAATTCTATGAAAATTCTATGATAACTCTTGCCCTGCGGTATATACCTATCCCTTTCCATCACTAAAGTAAACAAAATCGAATTGTGGTCACTATCACCAAAGTGCTCACCTACCTCCAAATCTAACACCTGTCCTGGTTCATTACCCAGTACCAAATCCAATATGGCTTCGCCTCTCGTTGGCCTATCTACATAACCCTCCTGCACACATTGGACAAAAACGGACCCATCTAAAGTACTCGAACTATAGCGTTTCCAGTCAATATTTGGAAAGTTAAGGTTCCCCCATAACAACTACCCTGTTACTTTCGCTCCTATCCAGAATCATCTTTGCAACCCTTTCCTCTACATCTCTGGAACTTTTCGGAGGCCTATAGAAAACCCCTAACAAGTGGACCTCTCCTTTCCTGTTTCTAACCTCAGCCCATTCTACCTCAGAAAACGAGTCCTCATCAAATGTCCTTCTGCTACCGTAATACTGTCCTGGACTAACAATGCCACCCCTCCCCTTCTTTTACCACCTTCCCTGAGCTTACTGAAATATCTAAACCCCGGCACCTGCAACAACCATTCCTGTCCCTGCTCTATCCATAGGACGTAGAGGTGAAACCGTGGAACTCTACGCCTTGGACTGTGACCGTGCAGTACCCCCGGATCGCTACGCGATGGGATCCGGAGGCCAGGGAGATACTTTGTTTGGTAGGGTGTACCTTAAGGGAGCAGCGTCTTACCGTATTCAGGTGTACAAAGCTCTCGGTGCTCCCGGAGTCCAGTAGGCAGGAGGTCACATGGCCGTTGACTTTCACGCTGATGGATGCGTTGGTCAGAGTATGTGGTCAGGACTGGTCGATTGCCATGGATGCGAGCCGTGGTTGATCGCCGGGTAGTGAGGCTGCCGTTGAGTTGGGGTCCTGAAACACCGTTGGTATCCATGTGCTGCGGGATGGACAAGATGGCGGCGCCGGGAGGTCCTGGGAATTACAAAATGGCGGCGCCCATGGAACGCACGTTGTGGGGGTGGAGCAAGATGGCGGCACCCATGAAATGCACATGTTGTGCGGGGGAGAAGATGGCGGTGCCCATTGCTCGCACATGGCCTGCGGGGGGCGAGGAGGATAGCGGCGCCCATTGTCCATGACCGGGGGGGACGGTGGGGGTGACCGCGGCCGCTGGGCGGGCCTGACACACCGCTGCGTAGTGGCCCTTCTTCCCGTAGGCCTTACAAAGGGCAACGCGGGCCGGGCAGTGTTGGCGGAGGTGTCTTTGCTGGCCGCAAAAATAGTATCGGGGGCCCCCGGAGATCACTGGCTGGCGCGTAGCGCGGGCGTATTGGGTGGGTAGCGCCCCCGCTGGGGCGGCTGCCTGTGGGGCCCATGAAGTGTAGGAGGAGTGGGCCGCGTGGTTGGGGGTGTAGAACTCGACATTGCGCAGGGCAACCGTCATGGAAAGCGCTAGTGTTTTAGTCTTTGCGAGGTCGCGCATGGCCCCTTCTAGGAGCCGCTGCCTGATAACATCAGACCCAATCTCAGTTACAAAAGCATCCCGCATAAGGAGATCTGAGTGCTCCTTAGCTGTAACGTCCTGGCAGTCACAGTCCCGCACTAGTGGGATCAGGGCCCTCCAGAAGTCCTCGATTGACTCACCAGGTAGTTGAGTACGCGTTGCGAGCGCGTGTCTGGCAAAGAGCGTGTTCGTCTTCTGCTCATAATTTTCTTTGAGTCGAGTCATGGTATCAGCGTAATTGGGTGCATCGTGGATCACCGGGAAGACTTTGGAGCTGAGTCTGGAGTACAATATTTGAATCTTCTGAGCCTCTGGAACAGGGGTCGATGCTGCGTTGATCTACGCTTCAAAACAAGCTAGCCAGTGCTGGAAGTCCTTTCTGGCGTTGCTTGCGTGTGGATCCAGCTGCAGGCGATCTGGTTTAATCCGGAGGTCCATCTTCTGAATCTGATACTAATAAATTGAGGAACGATCAATTTGATTGGAGACCGAAGTTGAATCCAAACTGAGGCTTTATTTGTATCAGATGTGTGGCCTCCCACAGCAGCTGACGAAATGGATGCGAGCTGGAGGCCACGCATATTTATAACCCGGCTCCTGGGCGGAGCTAGCATGCAGGGGCCCAGGTGAACCTGTAGTGCAGATTCTACGGTACAACCCCTAATATCAGAACACAGTGGTTTACCACACTCTCCCCACACAGCCTGCACTAATTCTCCCCCGACAGCCTGCACTATATCTCCCCACGCAGCCAGCACTAACTCTCCCCAGACAGCCTGCACTAACTCTCCCAGACAGCCAGCACTAACTCTCCCCAGACAGCCTGCACTAACTCTCCCCAGACAGCCTGCACTAACTCTCCCCACGCAGCCAGCACTAACACTCCCTGCACCGCTACCACTAACTCTCCCCACAACAGCAAGCACTAACACTCCCTGCACAGCCACCAATAACTCTCACCACACAGCCTGCACTAAGTCTCCCCAGACAGCCTGCACTAAGTCTCCCCAGACAGCCTGCACTAAGTCTCCCCAGACAGCCTGCACTAACTCTCCCAGACAGCCAGCACTAACTCTCCCCAGACAGCCTGCACTAACTCTCCCCAGACAGCCTGCACTAACTCTCCCCACGCAGCCAGCACTAACACTCCCTGCACCGCTACCACTAACTCTCCCCACAACAGCAAGCACTAACACTCCCTGCACAGCCACCAATAACTCTCACCACACAGCCTGCACTAAGTCTCCCCAGACAGCCTGCACTAAGTCTCCCCAGACAGCCTGCACTAAGTCTCCCCAGACAGCCTGCACTAAGTCTCCCCAGACAGCCTGCACTAACTCTCTCGGGACAGCCTGCACTAACTCTCTCGGGACAGCCTGCACTAACTCTCCCCAGACAGCCTGCACTAACTCTCCCCAGACAGCCAGCACTAACTCTCACCACACAGCCTGCACTAACTCTCCCCAGACAGCCAGCACTAACTCTCTCGGGACAGCCTGCACTAACTCTCCCCAGACAGCCTGCACTAACTCTCCCCAGACAGCCAGCACTAACTCTCTCGGGACAGCCTGCACTAACTCTCCCCAGACAGCCTGCACTAACTCTCCCGAGACAGCCTACACTAACTCTCCCCAGACAGCCAGCACTAACTCTCCCCAAACAGCCTGCACTAACTCTCCCGAGACAGCCAGCACTAACTCTCTCGGGACAGCCTGCACTAACTCTCCCCAGACAGCCAGCACTAACTCTCCCCAAACAGCCTGCACTAACTCTCCCGGGACAGCCAGCACTAACTCTCCCCAGACAGCCTGCACTAACTCTCCCGAGACAGCCTACACTAACTCTCCCCAGACAGCCAGCACTAACTCTCCCCAAACAGCCTGCACTAACTCTCCCCACACAGCCAGCACTAACTCTCCCCAAACAGCCTGCACTAACTCTCCCCACACAGCCAGCACTAACTCTCCCGAGACAGCCTACACTAACTCTCCCCAGACAGCCAGCACTAACTCTCCCCAAACAGCCTGCACTAACTCTCCCCAGACAGCCTGCACTAACTCTCCCCACACAGCCAGCACTAACTATCCCCACACAGCCAGCACGAACTCTCCCGGGAAAGCCTGCACTAACTCTCCCCAGACAGCCTGCACTAACTCTCCCGAGACAGCCAGCACTAACTCTCCCGGGAAAGCCTGCACTAAGTCTCCCCAGACAGCCTGCACTAACTCTCCCGAGACAGCCAGCACTAACTCTCCCCAGACAGCCAGCATTAACTCTCCCCAGACAGCCAGCACTAACTCTCCCGGGAAAGCCTGCACTAACTCTCCCCAGACAGCCTGCACTAACTCTCCCGAGACAGCCAGCACTAACTCTCCCCAGACAGCCTGCACTAACTCTCCCCACACAGCCAGCACTAACTCTCTCGGGACAGCCAGCACTAACTCTCCTGAGACAGCCTGCACTAACTCTCCCCAGACAGCCTGCACTAACTCTCCCCACACAGCCAGCACTAACTATCCCCACACAGCCTGCACTAACACTCCCCAGACAGCCAGCATTAACTCTCCCCAGACAGCCAGCACTAACTCTCCCGGGAAAGCCTGCACTAACTCTCCCCAGACAGCCTGCACTAACTCTCCCGAGACAGCCAGCACTAACTCTCTCGGGACAGCCAGCACTAACTCTCCCGAGACAGCCTGCACTAACTCTCCCCAGACAGCCTGCACTAACTCTCCCCAGACAGCCAGCACGAACTCTCCCCAGACAGCCAGCACTAACTCTCCCCAAACAGCCTGCACTAACTATCCCCACACAGCCAGCACTAGCTCTCCCCAAACAGCCAGCATTAACTCTCCCCAGACAGCCAGCACTAACTCTCCCCAGACAGCCAGCACTAACACTCCTCAGACAGCCAGCACTAACTCTCCCCAGACAGCCAGCACTAACTCTCCCCACACAGCCAGCACTAACTCTCCCCAGACAGCCTGCACTAACTCTCCCCAGACAGCCAGCACAAACACTCCCCAGACAGCCAGCAGTAACTCTCCCCAGACAGCCAGCATTAACTCTCCCCACACAGCCAGCACTAACTCTCCCCACACAGCCAGCACTAACTCTCCCCAGACAGCCTGCACTAACTCTCCCCAGACAGCCTGCACTAACTCTCACCAGACAGCCTGCACTAACTCTCCCCAGACAGCCTGCACTAACTCTCCCCAGACAGCCAGCACGAACTCTCCCCAGACAGCCAGCACTAACTCTCCCCAAACAGCCTGCACTAACTGTCCCCACACAGCCAGCACTAGCTCTCCCCAAACAGCCAGCATTAACTCTCCCCAGACAGCCAGCACTAACTCTCCCCAGACAGCCAGCACTAACACTCCCCAGACAGCCAGCACTAACTCTCCCCAGACAGCCAGCACTAACTCTCCCCACACAGCCAGCACTAACTCTCCCCAGACAGCCTGCACTAACTCTCCCCAGACAGCCAGCACTAACACTCCCCAGACAGCCAGCACTAACTCTCCCCAGACAGCCAGCATTAACTCTCCCCACACAGCCAGCACTAACTCTCCCCACACAGCCAGCACTAACTCTCCCCAGACAGCCTGCACTAACTCTCCCCAGACAGCCTGCACTAACTCTCACCACACAGCCTGCACTAACTATCCCCACACAGCCAGCATTAACTCTCCCCAGACAGCCTGCACTAACTCTCCCCAGACAGCCTGCACTAACTCTCCCCACACAGCCAGCACTAACTCTCCCCACACAGCCTGCACTAACTCTCCCCACACAGCCAGCACTTACTCTCCCCACACAGCCAGCACTAACTCTCCCCAGACAGCCAGCACTAACTCTCCCCACACAGCCAGCACTAACTCTCCCCACACAGCCAGCACTAACTCTCCCCAGACAGCCTGCACTAACTCTCCCCAAACAGCCTGCACTAACACTCCCCAGACAGCCAGCACTAACTCTCCCCAGACAGCCAGCACTAACTCTCCCCACACAGCCAGCACTAACTCTCCCCAGACAGCCTGCACTAACACTCCCCAGACAGCCAGCACTAACTCTTCCCACACAGCCAGCACTAACTCTCCCCACACAGCCAGCACTAACTCTCCCCAGACAGCCTGCACTAACTCTCCCAGACAGCCTGCACTAACTCTCCCCAGACAGCCAGCACTAACTCTCCCCAGACAGCCTGCACTAACACTCCCCAGACAGCCAGCACTAACTCTCCCCACACAGCCAGCACTAACACTCCCCAGACAGCCTGCACTAACACTCCCCAGACAGCCTGCACTAACTCTCCCCACACAGCCAGCACTAACTCTCCCCACACAGCCTGCACTAACTCTCCCCAGACAGCCAGCACTAACTCTCCCTGGACAGCCTACACTAACACTCCCCAGACAGCCAGCACTAACTCTTCCCAGACAGTTTGCACTAACTGTCCCCACACAGCCAGCACTAACACTCCCCAGACAGCCAGGACTAACTCTCCCCACACAGCCAGCACTAACTCTCCCCACACAGCCAGCACCAACTCTTCCCAGACAGCCAGCACTAACACTCCCCAGACAGCCTGCACTAACTCTTCCCAGACAGCCTGCACTAACTCTCCCAGACAGCCAGCACTAACTCTCCCCAGACAGCCAGCATTAACTCTCCCCACACAGCCTGCACTAACTCTCTCAGACAGCCAGCACTAACTCTCCCCAGACAGCCAGCACTAACTCTCCCCAGACAGCCTGTAATAACTCTCCCGGGACAGCCTGCGCCAACTCTCCCGGGAAAGCCTGCGCCAACTCTCCCGGGAAAGCCTGCACCAACTCCTCCGGGACAGCCTGCACTAACTCTCCCCAAACAGCCTGCACTAACTCTCTCAGACAGCCAGCACTAACTCTCCCCAGACAGCCTGTAATAACTCTCCCGGGACAGCCTGCGCCAACTCTCCCGGGAAAGCCTGCACCAACTCTCCCGGGAAAGCCTGCACCAACTCTCCCGGGAAAGCCTGCACCAAATCCTCCGGGACTCTTCTGGTAGCAGCTACAGGAGGCCACACGCCTTTGCTCAATATAGCCTCGTTTATTCACTACTCTCGTCTTTGTAGTAATTGATAGTGCATCAATTTATTGCCCAAAGATTTTAAAACGATGGAACTTCACATCAAGCCTGATCGCCTGCAGCTGCACCCTCAAGCAGCCAACACCACGTCTGTCTTTGACCACTGGCTAGCCTGCTTCGAAAGCTACCTCCGAACATCGCCTGAACAGTCCTCAGACGCACAGAAGCTCCAGGTCCTTTATTCACGGGTGAGCAATCCCGGTGGCCCCAAATGCCACTTCCGTGGGCAGACCAAATACCCCCAGCGTGCTGCCAGGCACGGAGATCAACCTGCAAGGCCTGCGGAAAGAAAGGACATTTTACTGCTGTGTGCCAGGCCCGGTCGATCGCTGCTGTTTCTAGGCCCAGCGTTCCTACACCCCCCATGTGCGACCCGTGGGCGCCGCCATTTTCGTCCCCGCAGACCATGTGCGGCCCGTGGGCGCCACCACCTTTAACGCCGCCCGGCATGTGCGCCCCGTGGGCACCGCCATCTTCGGCGCCATTTTGGACCGCGCCTCAGAACCTCTGCTCGTTGGGAACTTCGGCTGGCCGCTCATCGCCTGCCACCACCACTCACCAGCCTGGGGCCTCCCAGCATCAGCCGCAGCTCGCCTCGACCAGTCCCGGCCTCACAATCTCGCAACCGCAACAACAACAGTGAAAATCGATGGGCACAAGACTCCCTGCCTTCTTGACTCCGGGAGCACGGAAAGCTTCACCCCACTACGGTAAGGCGCTGCTCCATCGCGGTACACCCAGTTACCCAGAGAATCTCCCTGGTCTCCCGATCCCATTCCGTGGAAATCCGGGGGTACTGCATCGCGACCCTCACCGTCCAGGGCGTAGAGTTTAGCAACTTCCGGCTCTACGTCCTCCCCCACCTCTGTGCTGCCCTGTTACTCGGCCTGGACTTCCAAACAATCTCCAAAGCTTAACTTTAAAATTCGGCGGACCCCTACCACCCCTCACCGTATACGGCCTCACGACCCTTAAGGTCCATCCACCTTCCTTGTTTGCAAACCTTACCCCGGATTGCAAACCCGTCGCCACCAGGAGCAGACGGTACAGCGCCCAGGACAGGACCTTCATCAGGTCGGAAGTCCAGCTGCTTCTGCAGGAAGGCATCACTGAGGCCAGCAACAGCCCCTGGAGAGCCCGTGGTAGTAGTAAAGACTGGGGAGAAACACAGGATGGTAATTGACGACAGTCAGACCATCAATCGGTCCACGCAGCTCGACGCGTACCCCCTCCCATGCATATCTGACATGGTCAATCAGATTGCGCAGTATCGAGTCTTTTCCACAGTGGACCTGAAATCTGCCTACGGCCAGCTCCCCATCCGCAAGGCGGACCGCCAATACACTCCGTTCGAAGCAGATCGCCGCCTCTATCACTTCGTTAGGATTCCCTTCGGCGTCACTAACGGGGTCTCGGTCTTCCAGCGTGAGATGGACCGAATGGTTGACCGGTACGGACTGCGGGCCACCTTCCCGTACCTAGATAATGTCACCATCTGCGGCCACGATCAGCAGGACCACGATGCTACCCTTTGCAAATTTCTCCACAGCGCCAAACTCCTTAATCTCACATACACTAAGGAGAAATGCGTGTTCTGCACCAACCGCTTAGCCATCCTTGGCTATGTCGTGGAAAATGGAGTTCTAGAGCCCGACCCCGACCGCATGCGCCCCCTCATGGATCTCCCCCTCCCCCACTGCCCCAAGGCCCTGAAACGATGCCTGGGGTTTTTCTCCTATTCTGCCCAGTGGGTCCCTAACTATGCGGACAAGGCCCGCCCACTCATCCACTCCACAGTTTTTCCCCTGACGGCTGAGGCCCGCCAGGCCTTCAACCGCATCAAGGCAGACATCCCCAAGGCCACGATGCACGCGGTCGATGAGTCCCTCCCTTTCCAGGTCGAGAGCGATGCATCGGACGTAGCTCTGGCCGCCACCCTCAACCAGGCAGGCAGGCCCGTGGCATTCTTTTCCTGCACCCTCCATGCCTCCGAAATTCGGCACTCCTCTGTCGAAAAGGAGGCCCAAGCCATTGTGGAAGCTGTGCGGCATTGGAGGCATTACCTGGCCGGCAGGAGATTCACTCTCCTCACTGACCAACAGTCGGTTGCCTTCATTTTCAATAATACACAGCGGGGCAAGATCAAAAACGATAAAATCTTAAGGTGGAGGATCGAGCTCTCCACCTACAATTATGAGATTTTGTATCGCCCCTGGAAGCTCAACGAGCCCCCCGATGCCCTATCCCGAGGTACATGTGCCAGCGCACAAGTGGACCGACGCCAGGCCCTACACGATGGTCTCTGTCACCCGGAGGTCACCCGATTCTTCCACTTCATAAAGGCCCGCAACCTACCCTACTCCATTGCGGATGTCGGGGCTGTCACCAGAGACTGCCAGGTCTGCGCAGAGTGCAAACCTCACTTCTACCGGCCAGATCGAGCGCACCTGGTGAAGGTCTCCCGCCCCTTTGAAGCATGGACTTCAAAGGGCCCCTCCCCTCCACCGACCAAAACACATACTTCCTGAACGTGGTCGATGAGTACTCCCGATTTCCCTTCGCCATCTCATGCCCTGATATGACTTCTGCCACAGTCGTTAAAGCGCTCAACAGCATCTGCGCCCTGTTCGGTTCCCCCGCTTGTGTCCACAGCGACCGGGGTTCCTCCTTTATGAGCGATGAGCTGCGTCATTTCCTGCTCAGCAAGGGCATCGCCTCGAGCAGGACGACCAGCTACAACCCCCGGGGAAACGGGCAGGTGGAGAGGGAAAATGGGACGGTCTGGAAGGCCGTCCTGCTGGCCCTACGGTCTAAAGATCTCCCGGTCTCCCACTGGTAGGATGTCCTCCCCGACGCGTTCCACTCCATCCGGTCACTACTCTGCACTGCAACTAATGAAACCCCCCATGAACGTCTCCTTGCCTTCCCCAGGAAGTCCCCCTCCGGGGTTTCGCTCCCAACATAGCTGGCAGCTCCTGGACCCGTCCTCCTCAGCAAACAAGTGCGGACCCACAAGGCGGACCCGTTGGTCAAAAGAGTACAACTACTGCATGCAAACCCGCAGTATGCCTACATGGCGCTCCCCAACGGACGCCAGGACACAATCTCCCTCCAGGACCTGGCACCAGCTGGATCCCCACCCATGGCCCCGGGCCCGACACCCCCCCTCCGGTTGCCCCTGTGCCACACACCCTCCCCCCAGCGCACCTCACCGCAACCCCCGCCCCAGGAGGATCCGTCCTCCCACTGGTTCCACTCCGGGCCATGAAGGCGAGGACAACACGCTCCTGGAGTCACAGGTGACCAAGTCGGCGCCCGCATCACCACCGGGACCGAGGCGATCACAGCGGAGGATCAAGGCACCCGACCGACTGAACTTGTAAATTTTGCCTGAACTTGTAAATTTTGCCTGAGCTGTTAATTTTACCACCACCCCCGCCGGGGGTGAATGAGGTAGTCACCACTACTGTATATTAGATGTAGTGCGGTAAGGCTCCTGTACTAGAGGCACATGGGTAAATCCCTGCCTGCTGGCACCACCCAGTAGGCAGTGTATAAATGTGTGTGCACACCGGAGCTGTTCCCATTCTGGGACTAACTCTAGTTAGTGTATCGTTCTATGTTCTATATTGTAGAGGGTGCCATCTCCGCTACTCCACTACTGGGCCGATATCTGGGGTTTGAATATCTGTGTGTGTCTCTCTCCAGCTGGCACTGAAACTTCAGAGGCCAGGGGATGTCGCACTGGGACACTTCCACTGAAGAGAGCACTGATTCAAGCCTGCCGTTTATTCCTAACCGACAGCCTGAGACTTATAGCACACAGATCTCCAGACCCCTACCAATACCCAGGTGATTCTCTCTCTTGCCGGTGGTGCAACACTCACCCGGTTCCTACTCCACTAGAGTAGCTTTCCCAAGAGAGAGAATAGGACACTGCTGTTTATTCCCTAACCAGCAGTCTGTCCTGAGTGAATCGCTCAAGATGACCCTCGATTCCTGAACCCGGAATTAAGGTGAGGAGTATTTTAACAATGACTTGGTCAGAGATCGCTGGTGAAAGATTGAAGAATTTAAACGACTCCAATTATCATCAAATCAAGGTTTATTGCAAAACCCAGGTCAAAATCATCAACAGAAGAAACACAATAAAATCTTATGCTCTAATACAAACTAAGGCTATTCAAAAGTAATATAGCGGACACAACGAAAATTCTTATGATTACACAGTTTTTAGCAATATCACAAGGCACAAAACAAGTTCCCTTCCCCAAAGCCTCAACCACTATTAAAGTCAAGGGAGTTTCGCAAGCTGCTGCAGGGTACTTACGGTCACAGGCTGCAGAGGTCAAGTCAGGGGTGCAGAGGTCGAGCCAAGAACGAAGAGCCCCCCAATCGAAAACACAGCCCCTTTTATATTGTTTTACCTGGCTTTGTCCTGTGATCGGCCAGCCCCTTTTGCATTGAAAAAGGTAAGATTTAAAGTTCCCGCTGGTCCCGCCCCCTTTGAGCCGGTCAGACCTGTCGAGATGGGAGTACCTCCCCTAGGTCCGCCTCCAGTCTGTTTTTTTGAGATAACGAGGTTGAGCTCCCTTGAAGATTTTCAAAGACTTCCATCTGCTCCGGAGATAGCTGCTATGTTGATGGGGTGTTGATTGGATTCTGCTCTGGTGGAGGCCAGGTCATTTACATTTGCATGGGGCTATGACCATCCCATTGTCCTGCTTGCAGGCAGGCCCCCTGTGTATTCCCGTGCCCCTTGGTCTGTGTTTTGATCTTATCTCGTTGTCTGGCTCCTTCTTCCTTGTAGCTCCTAGGGGGGGGTTTGTAAATACTTATGTACTTATGTCCCTACTCAGCTCAGCGGACCAAGCCTGCTGGGAAAACTGGTTCCGTTCTCTTGGCTGAAAAGTCAGTTTACAGTCTCTGAGTTTTTATTCTTGGGCAGTTCCAAAAAGGCCGAATTGCCCGAAAACCTTACAATATTTCAATGGAGTATTTCTTCCCACTCCCACTCTCATCCAATTCCTTATTTTTCATATTTACAACTGATGTCTAATTTGGAGTCTTTTCGGTGGAAGGTATTGTGTGATTAGGGTGAATCAACTAAATCTTCTCCCTGAAAATCCACAAAACTTGCTTTCCTGTTTGTGAGCTGAAAAATAACCCACTTATTTGTTTTGACCATGCTTGATTTATTCACAAAATATTGCATGCTTATATAACAGATTCAAATAAACATTCAGCCGGGCCCTGGAAAACCAAGATCTAAAATATTTATCATTCAATTAAAACTGCTTTATGAAAAAAACATTTTACTAACACACACAGCTATGTTGGTGTTTGAAGGAAATCACTCATAATGACTTTACCATTTATATTTGAGCTGCTTTCTGCATACTTTGTTTACACAAGTAAAATTTACAAGAGTAAGATTTTTGAAATGCTACTCAGTTATAAACATTTCAATATAAATCAGTAAACTGCAAAAAAATCCTGATTGAAAAACATAATTTCAAAATCATCAGACCTCCGGTCATGAGATCTTCAGGATCAGAACCGATCAGTGGAAAGTTAAACGCTGGACCGTATGGCCAATTTTGAGATTTGCCAAGATTTACATAATGCTGAATAGTCACCCATTATATCTTGTGGTAACTTCAATCCTTTAAACAGACTAATGCTCTGAGCAATCATTAGCAACAGTCTGTGGTATCATTTTTTGACAGGATCTGTGTTTAGCAGATGTTCCTTGAAAGAAAGTGTTGATAGCTCAAATTGGGAATAGGAATTCTTGTGCTTGAGTACTGAGTTGCAATGAGGAGAATAATAGGCAGTGTTTAAGCGGCATAAAAGGGTATTGGCATTTGGCAGGGTATGCACAGATTGCCCATTTTACCTCACACCTTCTTTTCGAAATGGATATCCTGACCATCCCTTAATTAATGAAAAAAAGTAAAGCCACTTCAAGTGTCATTTCCCTTCTTGTTAAATATCGGGGGGTTTCATTTTTGTGCTGCATTACAGGTAATGCCACGATGAAGAGAGGTTTGTGGATTTGAACCCAACCTGTAAACCTGACTACGTACATTTGTTATAATTAGGATGAGAAGCTATGTCGCTTGGGCAATAATGTTTCTTGGCAGAGGGGGGCAGCGTGCCGTTCGCTGGTGGCAGGATTCTCATTGAAGCCACCCCACACCGCCGGGAAACCCACAGGCGGGGATGCACTGCTGGCGGGACCAGAGAATCCCGCCGCCAGCGAACGGCAAGAGAATTCAAGCCAATAAAACTAAATGGTAACATATAGCTAGTCATGGGGCATCAGTAGTGTGATAGTTGAGCGGTGAGTTGTGGAAGGAGTCACACATTAAAAGGCCTGGATATTGTTTTCCTAAAGAAAATCACAGGCATGTAGGAGCTGAAGTGAAAGTGTTAAATTAGGAGTTAAATTGCATAAACTTGGTTTTCTGTTCTGAGTTTGGAAATTTGAGGGGTGATCTAATCAGGATAATTAAAAAAACTAGAGGGATTCAATAGGATAGATACTGAAATGATTTCCTCTGTTGGGGAATCCAGAATATGGGGGTTTAATCTTAAAGTTGGAGCTGAACCATTTAACAATGAAATCTAGAAGCTTTTTTCACACAGAAGGTAGATGGAAATTTGAACTTCTCTCTTACTTAACCAAAAGGCTGTGGATGCTGGGTCAATTGAAATTCTCAGACTGAGTGACTGATTGTTATTTGGTGAAGGTGTGGAAAAAGGTTAGGTAAAAGGAGCTGAGATACAGCTCGGCAAATATCTAATTTACCAATGGATCTGAAGGTTCTAAGGATAGGTACAAGTGCTTAACATCCTTGCCCACACTGTGCAATTAGAGCTCCTTTACCTTTCTATTCCTGACGCTATGTCTTGGTGCATCCCCAACATGCGCAGCAGAGGTGGAGGCAGCTTGCTGTCTGCCACGCCCTGTTGTCTGTGGTGACCTTGGGAGAGTTGGCGTCCTCTGAACAGCTGAGACCTGGGCCCAGCCAGTTTTCATGTTCCTGCTGTGTGGCAATATCACCCTCCTTGGCCTGTGGAGCTGGTGCTGAAGCGGATTTGGTTGTGTGGGACACTCCCGGAGTCATTTGGGTGGATGGCCCCTGGCACGAGTGCACCAGTTGATCGTCCTTCCTCTAGTTGCCTGAGGGTCCCTGGCTACCTACTCGGGATAGGGCAGCTGGAGTGAGCTTGAAAAGCTCCGCCCACCTCTGGTGTTGGTACTGATGGATTCCAGCAAGTGCCTACACATAGAATGCATGTCCTGCGCAGTGCAGGAAAAAAGTCTTGGAGCAAGGTCTCCACAGCAGACGCTACTCTAGCTGTGTTGACCTCATTGCATTGCAGTATCCACACAATCACCTCCTCCATACATCCTTGCAATCCAAGGTGTTTACACACATCCTTCCCTGATTTTCCCTGGTTTGCCTTTGGAGCTCCAGCAATTGAGGCATGATCAAGTCCAGAAGCATATCACCTGACCTGGACTCAGCATATTCCTGGCCTCCTGCAATCCTCCAAGTGCTTACACCCTGGGACATCCCTGTCTCCACCTGCTGTGGCTCTGAGAGAGTGATGTGCTCACCAGATTGTGATCCCAAGGCATGGCAGGGGCCTTTAGGAAGAGCCGACATGACTCACAACATTGTTGTTTGATGAATGCTGCAGTGCTCGATCCTCATTTAGTTTATCGCCTCCAACCTCACAATCAGCAGCAGTCAATGTCCTCCCCAACTGGCCAGATGACTCCGTCCCCACTGCTATCACCTCCCATGCTGGGTTGGTGACCTTGCTGGCTGGTTTTCTTCCTGAGCATGGGTAGAGAACATCACGGTGCACCTCGACTGCAACGGGCAGTTTCTCCAGGGAGAAACCTTGAGGACAGATTTATTAACAGTCATCACTTCCCAGCGACCTAATGACTTGATCTGATGTGGATATGCCAGCATTGGGCTGGGGTGAGCACAGTAAGAAGTCTTACATCACCCGGTTCTGAGGAAGGAGCAGTGCACCAAAATCTAGTGATTCAAAACAAACCTGTTGGACTTTAACCTGGTGTTGTAAGACTTCTTACAAGACTTGATCTGGCAGTGAGTGTGATTGCTGGGGATGTGTAATAAGTGTGTGAATTGGGAGTGTTGAGAAAAGTCACTTACCCTGGCAGAATGGAGGAGATCATTCATCCTTTTGTGGCACTGGATAGTTGTCCTACTCTGTAGGGCATTGGCTCTCACGACTTCTGCACCGCCTCCCATACTGGGTTGGTGACCTTGCTGGCTGGTTTTCTGCCTGAGCATGGGTAGAGAACATCAACTGCAATGAGCAGTCTCTCCAGGGAGAAACCTTGAGGGCAGATTTCTTGACAGCTATCACTTCCCAGTGACCTATGCAGTTTGGCCGATGTGCTCTGGAATGGCCTTTCCAGCTCGTTAAGTGTTGGAAAATTGGGATGGGAATTGCACTAGAATAAGCGGTGCAATTCACACTGGTTTTCCCACCTGAAATGAAATGCAGTCATCTTTTGGGAAAATTCCGCCCATGAGGAGAACCTCTTTCACAGAGCAAGTGGTTAAGATCTGGAATGTGCTGCCTGAGAGCGTGAATGAGGTTGGTTCAATCCAGTGATTTGTGAGGGAATTGGATTATTATCTGGAAAGGAAGAAAGTGCGGGGTCGGGGGAGAAGGTGGGGGAATGACATTTGGTGCATAGCTCAATCAGAGAGGTGGCGCTGACACAATGGGCTAAATGGCAACCATCTGTTTAGTAACACTTGTAAAAAAAAATTTGAATACCCAATTCCTTTTTGAAATTAAGGGGCAATTTAGCGTGGCCAATCCACCTACCCTGCACATCTTTGGATTGTGGGAGGCGAAACCCACGCAAACACGGCGAGAATGTGTGAGAATGTGCAAACTCCACAAGAACAGTAACCCAGAGCCGGGATCAAACCTGGGACCTCGGGGGTGTGAGGCAGCAGTGCGAACCACTGCACCACCGTGCTGCCAGTGTTTAGTAACACTTTTGTGATTCTGTGAGTAATTCCTAATAACATGTTCAATGTTACAAGGAAATATGAAATTAGCCTCACACTCGCAAAACAGGCATAGCATTATCACCTGGATCCTTGTCATTATCTCAGTATAAAAAATATCAGAGGAACTTTTCATGAGTGGAATGCAGGAGAAGAAAACATGTGAGAAAGGACAACACTCCACACACCAATAGTTTGGATTCAGAGAAATGGCAATTAAGAAGTCCAGCAATCAATGAATGATTAAAAAGATACCTCAGATCTCATCAGTCTCTGATTTCTAATAAATCTTTGGCGGCCGGAGAATCGCCGGGGGGGGGGGGGGCGGCATGAATCCCGCCTCCGCCGGTTGCCGAATTCTTCGGCGCCGGGGATTTGGCGGGGGTGGGAATCGCGCCGCACCAGTCAGCAGCCGCTGGCAGCGGCCCCCCCAGCGATTCTCCGGCCCAAGATGGGCCGAGTGGCTGCCCGTTTTCGGCCGGTCCCACCAGTGTATGTTACGACAGGTACTTACCGGCGGGACCTGGCTCTGAGGGAATACTCTGGGGTCCTCGGGGGCGCAGGGGGATCTGGCCTCGGGGGTGTCCCCATGGTGGCCTGGCCCGCGATCGGGGCCCACCAATCCGCGGGCAGCCCGGTGCCATGGGGGCACTCTATTCTTCCGCGCCAGCCGCTGTAACAGTCCGCGATGGCCGGCGTGGGGATGAACTCCCCCCCTGCGCATGCGCCAACTCGCGCCGGCCGACGGAGGCCCTTCGGCGCCGGTTGGTGTGGCGCCAAGCCCCTTCCGCGCCGACCGGCGTGGCGCAAACCACTCCAGCCCCGGCCTAGCCCCTGAAGGTGCGGAGGATTCCGCACCTTCGGGGCGGCCCGACGCCGGAGTGATTCACGCCACTCCTCGGCGCCGGAGTGACCCACCCCGCCGGTTCGTGGAGAATCCCACTAGAGGAGTCTGATTGGAATTATTTTAGTCAGGGCCTCAGTTTGTAACTCCTGCAGCTGCTCGGATTCTTTCCCTGCGATGAAGGGGTGTAATTAGAGCTGTTCGACGATAACTAGAAGTTGAGTGTCCTCATTAAAAACATACAGCGGTCCTGCAGCAATTTTATCACACAGCTATTTTGCCTCTTAGCAACAAAGGCCGTACACATGGACAATGAAAGTCTGAACCCAAAGGATTACACTACAAAACTCTGCAGGATTACTTCAATTTTTGTCATCAGAAATGTAGAAACTGCCAAACTGAAAAGACAAGAGGATGGGCTGTGTTTGAAAGCAGCTGTACCTCTTCAAGTTGTGAATCTGTCAACTTAATAAAATTTGCAAACAACTTACAATGCATCCTGGTCAATTTAGAATGATGACATTTAATTACTAAATTCTCATAACTCTGTTATATAATTTCATTTGCATCATTCATTTCATTTAAGTAACTGAGGTATTTTTGGTTTGAATTATCTCAAAAGTATACTCAGTTAAGAAATGTGAAACTGCCTTTAAGATGTAGAGTTATGGGGTGGGATCCTGCGTCTGGGGCACAGAAATGCGTTCCCCAATAGGACGGAGAATCGGGCGAGAGGAAAATCAGCATCAACGGCCACACAATGCTGCAATCCTCTGCTGGCAGTGTGATCGAGCTCCACAATGTGCACTAGCAGGGGGATGTAAATGAATGCATGTATGTCTTTATGACCCATTTGCAACTATTTATTGGGCCTAGTGCCCTATACTCAGATCTCCCGTCACACCGTGGGCCAGAATCGCATGGGCGCGGATCACTTGTGGTCTCTACCAGCAAGGCCCTGGATCTCGTGGTGGGCCACAGGGGTGACCACTGCCCCCTTGGCCCATCGCGAAGTCCATCGCACCAGGGCCACGCTGGTAGATATTATCCGAGCCCATCCGAGGTTCACCCCCTAACAATGGCTAAGAAATGGGATGAGGATCTAAAAAGTGATTTTAGTGAGTTAGGTTGGAAGCTAAAGAGCAGGACGAGCAGAGTACTAATCTCAGGATTGCTACCGGTGCTAGTGAGGCAAGGAACAGAGAGCGAGTGCAGCTGAACACGTGGCTACAGGGCTGGTGCAGGAGGGAAGGCTTCAGATATGTAAATCATTGGGCTACCTTCTGGGGAAGATGGGACCTGTACATGAGGGACGGGTTGCACCTAAACTGGAGGGGCACCAATATCCTGGGCGGGAGGTTTGCTAGAGCTCTTGGGGAGGGTTTAAACTAATTTGGCAGGGGGATGGGAACCAGAGCTACGGATCTGAGGATAGGGTAGCTGTTGAACAGGCAGAAATAGTATGCAGCGAGTCTGTGAGGAAGGACAGACAGTTGATAGGGCAAAGTTGCACTCAGTGGGATGGATTCATGGGTGTCTGTTTCAATGCAAGGAGTGTCAGGAATAAGGGAGATGAACTTAGAGCATGGATCAGTACTGGGAACTACGATGTTGTGGTCATTACAGAGACATGGATTTCACAGGGGCAAGAATGATTGTTAGATGTTCTGGGGTTTAGATGTTTTAAGAAGAATAGGGAGGGAGGTAAAAGAGGAGGGGGAGGGGGAGTGGCACTGTTAATTAGTGCTGCAGAAAAGGAGGTGGTCGAGGAGGGGTTGTCTACTGAGTCAGTATGGGTGAAAGTCAGAAACAAGAAAGGAGCAGTCATTTTATTGGGGGGTTTCTATAGACCCTCCAACAGCAGCAGGAGGAACAAATGGAGGAACAGATTGGGTGGCAGACCTTGGAAAGGTGCAGAAGTAACAGAGTTGTTGTCATGGGTGACTTCAACTTTCCTAATATTGACTGGAACCTCCTTAGTGCAAGTGGTTTGGATGGAGCAGATTTTGTCAGGTGTATCCAGGAAGGATTCCTGACTCAATATGTAGATAGGCCGACTAGGGGGGAGGCCATATTGGATTTGGTGCTTGGCAACAAACCAAGCCAGGTGTCAGATGTCTCAGTGGGAGAGCATTTCGGTGACAGTGACCACAAATCCTTGACCTTTACCATAGTCATGGAGAGGGATAGGAACAGACAGCATGAGAAGGTACTTAATTAGGGGAGGGGAAATTATACTGCTATTAGACAGGAGCTGAGGAGCATAAAGTGGGAACAGATGTTCTCAGGGAAATGCACAACAGTAATATTGGGGTTGTTAAGGAGCACTTGCTGCGAGTGCTAGGTAGTTTTGTCCCACTGAGACGAGGAAGGAATGGTAAGGTGAAGTAGCCTTGTATGACAAGAGAAGTGCAGTTTCTAGTCAAGGGGAAGAAGGAAGCTTAGGTAAGGTTGAGTAAGCAAGGATCTGGCACAGCACTAGAAGGTTACAAGGTAGCCAGGAAGGAACTCAAAAATGGACTTAGGAGAGCTAGAAGGGGACATGAAAAAGCCCTGGCGGGAAGGAATAGGGAAAACCCCAAGGCATTCTACACTTATGTGAGAAATAAGAGGATGATCAAAGTGAGAGTAGGGACGATCAGGGGTAGTGGAGGGAACTTGTGCCTAGATTCTGATTAGGTAGGGGAGGCCCTAAATGAATATTTTGCTTCAGTATTCACTCAGGAGAGGGACCTTGTTGTTCGTGAGAACAGCATGAACAAGGTTAATAGACTCGAACAGGTTGATATAAGGAGGATGTGCTGGAAATTTTGAAAAGCATCAGGTTAGATAAGCCCCCTGGGCCAGACGGGATATATCCAAGGTAACTAAGGAAAACGAGGGAGGAGATTGCTGCGCCATTGGCAAAGCTCTTTGTGTCCTCATTCTCCACTGGAGTAGTATCGGATGATTAGAGGGAGGCGAATGTTGTTCCCCTGTTTAAGAAAGGCAATAGGAAAATCCCTGGGAATTACAGACCAGTCAGTCTTACGTCTGGTGAGCAAGATACTGGGAAGGATTCTGAGAGATAGGATTTATGATTATTTAGAAAAACATAATTTGATTAAAGATAGTCAGCATAGTTTTGTGAGGGGCAGATCATGCCTCACAAGCCTCATTGAATTATTTGAGGATGTGACGAGATACATTGATAAAGGTTGGGCAGTGGATGTGGTGTATATGGATTTCAGTAAGTCATTTGATAAGGTTCCTCATGGTAGGCTCATTCAGAAAGTTGGGGGGCATGGGATACAGGGAAACTTGGCTGTCTGGATACAGAATTGGCTGGCCGAAAGAAGACAGCGAGTGGTAGTGGATGGAAAGTATTCCGCCTGGAGGTCAATGACCAGTGGTGTCCCGCAGGGATCTGTTCTGGGACCTCTGCTCTTTGTAGTTTTTATAAATGACTTGGATGAGGAAGTGAAAGGGTGGGTTAGTAAGTTTGTCCAACACACAAAGGTTGGTGAAGTTGTAGATACTGTCGAGGGCTGTTGCAGGTTACAACAGGACATTGACAGAATGCAGAGCTGGGCTGAGAAGTGGCAGATGAAGTTCAACCTAGATAAATGTGAAGTGATTCATTTTGGAAAGTCGAATTTGAATGCTGAATACAGGGTTAAAGGCAAGATTCTTGGAAGTGTGGAGGAACAGAGAGATCTTGGGGTCCACGTACATAGATCGCACAAAGTTGCCACCATGGTTGATAGGGTTGTTAAAAAGGAGTATGGTATGTTGATGAGGTTTTGCTGCAGCTTTATAAAACTCAGGTTAGACCACACTTAGAATATTGTATCCAGTTCTGGTTACCTAATTATAGGAGGGATGTGGATGCTTTGGAGAGAGCAAAGAGGAGATTTACCAGGATGCTGCCTGGACTGGAGGGCATGCCTTATGAAGAAAGGTTGAGGGAGCTAGGGCTTTTTTCACTGGACTGAAGAAGGAAGAGAGGTGACTTGATAGAGGTGTACAAGGTGATGAGGGGCATGGATAGAGTGGATAGCCAGAGACTTTCCCCCAGGCTCGGAGATGGCTGTCACAAGGGGACATAGTTTTAAGGTGATTGGAGGAAGGTATGGGGGAGATGCCAGAGGTAGGTTCTTTACACAGAATGGTGGATGCGTGGAATGCACTGCCAGCAGAGGTGGTGGAGTCAGAGTCATTGGGTACATTTAAGCAACTCTTGGACAGTTACATGGACATCAGTAAATTGAAGGAGTGTAGGTTAGGTTGATCTCAGATTAGGATAAATGGTCGGCACAACATCGTGGGCCGAAGGGCTTGTACTGTGCTGTACTGTTCTATGTAATACACTGCCTGCCCATGCCTCCTCTATCAGACCCCTTCCCTCCCCCCCCCCCCCCCACCTCCCCCCCAGAGGGACACTTGTAATAGCGACATTCCCGATAGGGACCCCAGTAATAGTGATACCCCCACAGGGAACCCTGAAACAGGCAGACCCCCATAGGGAATCCCTGCCTAAAGGACTCCCCCACAGACACCCCCTCACACAGACCCACACTCCACCAGAAAAGAGGCCCTTGACTGGAAGCTAGGGAAGTATCCACACAGGGGCAGTGAGAGGTATTACAGCTGTAACACTTACCTTGCAGCTGCACGTGTCCATTGTTTGAAGGAGAGCAACTGGGATCTGCGTCTGGTTCCCATTGATCCATTTGCTGCCCCATTTATAGCTTTCTAGAAGTGGTCTGTGATTGACAGCTTCTACAAACAATCTGCAGCTTTGAGTCATTCATTTTCCTTCACGGTTCAGTGGCCTAAGTGATGAACCCCCAACGTTTGTAAGCATTGACCACATCAAAGAGAGGTAAGTACATTCCAAATACTAAGTGCATTCCACTTGCTCAAGCATATGATTTCACTGCTCTCTATCTTCCAGACAGGAGTCCCTTTCCTTGGGCAGGGGTCAATTGTGGGGGGTCTGTATGGGAAGGGGGTCTATGTTTGGGGAGTCTGTGGAGAAGGTTCCTTTACGCAGGGGGTACTGAAAGGGAATCCCACTATTAGGGGTTCTTGGGACTCCCCAATCACAGGGTCCTTTGGGGGAAACCCCATTACAGGGGTCCCTGGGAGGGGTCCACCTATTGCAGGGGTCCCGAGGCATCCCACTATACCAGCGGTGCCTGGGGGATCACCCTATAAAAACGGTCCCTGCCGGGATTCCCCTATTACAAGGGTCTCTGTGGGGGTCCCTCTTTTACAGGGGTCCCTGTGGTGGGGTCCCCTATTACAGGGGTCCTTGCGGGGGTCCCCTATTACAGGGGTCCACGGGAGGTGGATCGGGTAACGCCTGTAGTTGCGGGTGGGGGGGGCACCCAGGCAATCCAGTGGTCGGGGCTGCTGTGCAGCGGGAGAGGAAGGAGGTCGGGGTCGATTTGCGATCCGGGGGTGCCCCAATAGCGGCAATCTTCAAGCACTGGCTGGCGTGTTTTAAAGGATATCTCGGAACGGCCGAAACCACACCCACGGGAGAACAGAAAATACAAGTCCTGCACTGGAGGGTGAGCCCGGAAATTTACACCCTCATCGAGGACGCGGAAGACTTTGATGCAGCAATAGAGCTGCTAAAAAGACATTATATTCGCCTGGTAAACCAGGTCTACGCCCGACATCTGCTAGCAATGAGGCGACAAATCCCTGGGGAATCGCTGGAAGAATTCTACCGTGCGCTCCTGGTGTTGGGGAGAAACTGCAGCTGCCCACAAGTTTCGGCGAGCGACCACACAGAACCTTTGACCCGGGATGCTTTCGTGGCAGGTTTGCTGTCCTCCCAAATCTGCCAGTGATTGCTGGAAAAAGACACCCTGGGCCTCAAGAAGGCTCCCTGGATGTGGCCTCCCAAAACGCCCGTGCTTACGTTCCCAACCGCGCGGCAGCCCCCTGGGTTGCGTGAACCCCTCCGCAGCCGACCCCGAGACATCCCCATCCCCCCACAAGCTTGTGCTGCAAGGCAGCCTGGCAACCCCGGGTAGCCCCACTGCTTCTTTGTGGGCAGGCCAAGCACCCCCGGCAGCGCTGCCCGGCCCGCGCACCCACCTGCAAGGGATGCGGTAAAAAGGGCCACTTCGTGGTGGTATGCCAGGTCCGTGCGGTCGCCGCGGTCTCTGGCGGTGAATGCGGACCACCACCACAAACCTCTCCACGGTCCTCCTGCGGCCAGCAGGCGCCGCCATCTTGTCCCACGGACGCCATGTTCGATGGATAGGCACCGCCATTTTGTGCACCCCCAGCCATTTGCGACCAATGGGAGACGCCATCTTGGATGGACTCCCAGGACCCCAGCTCGGCTGACCGCTCACCGCCCGAAGAGAACACTCAACTGCTGAGATTAGCCTCGGTGACCCTGGATCAGTCCCGGCCTCGAACACTCTCAACTGCTACAACAACAGTACTAATCAATGGGCACGAGACGTCCTGCTTAATTGACTCTGGGAGCACGGAGAGTTTCATACACCCCGACAGGGTAAGGCGCTGTTCTCTCCTCGTCCACCCGTGAATCAAAAAATTTCCCTGGCGTCCAGCTCCCACTCAGTAGAGATAAAGGGGTTTTGTATAGCAAACCTCACAGTCCAGGGTAGGGAGTTTAAAAATTACCGGCTCTACGTCCTTCCCCACCTCTGTGCAGCCACACTCCTAGGTTTAGACTTCCCACGTAATCTCCAAAGTCTAACTTTCAAATTCGGCGGCCCTATACCCCCCTCATTGTCTGTGGCCTCGCGGCCCACAGGGTCGATCCGCCTTCCCTGTTTGCGAACCTCACCCCGGATTGCAAACTCGTCGCCACCAGGAGCAGACGGTACTGTGCCCAGGATCGGATCTTTATTAGGTCAGAGGTCCAAAGGCTACTGAGGGAAGGAGTCATTGAAGCTAGCAACAGTCCCTGGAGAGCTCAAGTAGCAGTGGTAATGACCGGGGAGAAGCATAGGATGGTCATCAACTACAGTCAGACCATCAACAGGTTTACGCAGCTGGACGCGTACCCTATCCCTCGCTTTTTCCACTTTATCAAGACCCGCAACCTGCCCCACTCCATCGAGGAGGTCAGGACAGTCACCAGGGACTGCCAAATCTGCACGGAGTGCAAACTGCACTTCTACCGGCCAGAGAAAGCGCACCTGATAAAGGCTTCCCGTCCCTTTGAACGCCTCAGCATGGACTTCAAAGCCCCCTCCCCTCCACCGACCGCAACACGTACTTCCTGAGCGTGATTGACGAGTACTCCCGGTTTCCATTCGCCATCCCCTGCCCGACATGACCGCAACCACCGACATCAAGGCCCTCCATAGCATTTTTGCACTGTTCGGGTTCCCCTCTTACATGCATAGTGATAGTGGGTCCTCCTTTATGAGCGATGAACTGCGTCAATTTCTGCTCAGCAAGGGCATCGCCTCGAGCAGGACAGGTAGAAAGGGAGAATGGAACGGTCTGGAAGACCACCCTACTGGCCCTATGGTCCAGGAATCTCCCAATCTCACGCTGGCAGGAAGTCTTCCCGGATGCCCTCCATCTGGTCACTGCTTTGTACCACAACCAACCAAACACCTAACGAACGTCTCCTTGTCTTCCCCAGGAAGTTCTCCTCTGGGACCTCGCTCCCGACCTGGCTGGCAGCTCCCGGACCCATCCTGCTCCGAATTCACGTGCGGGCACACAAGTCAGACCCGTTGGTCGAGAGGGTCTATCTTCTCCACGCTAACCCCCAGTACGCCTACGTGGCATGCCCTGACGGCTGACAAGATACGGTCTCCCTACGAGACCTGGCTCCCGCCGGAGCCTCACGCACACCCAGCCACCAGTCCCATCCTCCCTTCCACCAGTGCACCTTACAGGAGGATCGGTCCTTCCGCCGGCCCCGTCTAGGCCCCCCCATCCACCGACGCACCCCGCAGACGCTCCCTTCCCAGGTCAACCGTTTTCCCCACCAGCACTGTCTAGGGATGTCGAAGCTGCCACAGAGATTGAGGCCACGCTCCCAGAGTCACAGACACCCGAGCCTCCACCGGAGTCACCACCAAAACTTTGACGATCACAGAGGACGACCAGGACCCCCAATAGACTGATTGCTTCATTTTACAGTGTATAGTTAATTATGAATCATAAATGGAAAATAGTAAATAGAATTGTAAATAGTTACAAAACGCTGTACGGAGGTATTACAGTATCTCCATAACTATAATTTCTACCACGTTACGATGTTGTAATATCAGGCCACCACCCCCGCTGGACTCTTTTTTAACAGGGGATGAATGTGGTAGTCTGTGTAGAGGTATTACGGTACCTGGTAATGCTGGAACACCATTCGTAGATATTGTATGTTTCCTATTGGTCAAACTGTATGGTAGCTCCGCCCTGCAAGGCAGGGTATTAGAGCCCCTGCAGCCCCAGCAGCCTTCATTCTGTACCTGAGCTGCTGGGGGAAACATCTAGCTTATTAAAGCCTTTAGTTGGACTACAACCTTGCTTTAGTGGTCATTGATCGTGGAAAACTGAATTGAATCTTGTTTTGGTGACTGCAAGCCGATCGTAAAACTGGTGCAATTCAGCTTCGGCGGGAGACCATACATCCATCGGCGAGATTCTCCATTCTGCTGGCAGCGCTACCGGTGGCGTGGGGTAGCCACAATGGGAAATCTCATTGGCAGGTGGCGGGAACGGAGAATCCTGCTGCCGGTGACCATGCGCCGCTGAGGAACACATGGCTGGCGGGCTATAGAATCTCACCCATAGTCTCCCAAACGGAGAATACAGCCCTACACATCTTCAATAATGACATTTATAGATTGAGAAATAAAATAGGATGGGCTGAGAAGAAGGGGAAATTAGAGTGTGCGAATTCAATGTCAAAACAAGTACAAAAGGGAAAATAAAGCAAGGAACAAAATCAAGTAAATGAGAGACAAAAAGGCAAAAGCAAAATAAGAAGAAGTAAATGATGCTAAAATTTGGCATTATAAAAATCTCAGATAATTTGCAATCTGAAAGAATGAAGTGCCACAGTTTTATTTGCTCACATTCTGGGTCAGAGAAGGTGATAGGCTGTCATCCACAATTAATACACCGGTGGCCCAATAGCGGTAAAAGGATACGGTATTTAATTATTCGACTTAATTTTTTGTGGTGTGTTTAATGGGCAATTAATGTACAAATACAACAACTTCATGAAACTCACATGTAGGTTAAGTGTGAGATTTCCTTTTCATAAAAGCTAATGATGGAGCAGCACAATTTAATTATCCAGTAACTTATGACAATTTCCAATCCACAGGCTATTTCTTCCTTATGACAAGTTGCTAGGCGATTGCACATCAATAACAGTGTACATCATTCACACACCCTTATATTTCAGCAAATTCCACCCCAATACATTTGCAATAAGATTCAGCAAAATGTTTTCTTTTTGTTACGAAAATTCAACTTGAGCAATGGATTTGATTATTTTCTCATTGGTGTAATTTTCTGTTCCTATTACTGGCATTTCACACCTACAAAAATAAGAAGCATAATAATATGCAACAACGAACACAGTGCATCCAAACCTCAGAGCTGGAAATCCATTTGTTAAAGCCATGGAGCAAAGAACAACGAACGGTAGATTGTATGTGGAAATCTCATCCAAGTGAGAACCACAGATGTTGATGTTCATATTATTTTACTTTTAAAAATTGGAATACACTTTTAAAACTTTTGTCTTCCAACTAGCTTTTAACCATTTGATTTCATATGATTGAATATGACCATGTGCATTGTTCAATTTACATAAGGAATTAAAAGAAGGATATTTTCCGGGTATTTCCTTCCCATATCCAGTGGAAAAGTCAGCTTCCATGGCAGATCAGTGCATCATAAGAACTGAAGTGGTATCTTACGCAAAAGGTAAGCTCTGACAGCATGCATAAGGTGAACCATCAATCTGGATTTACATTTCTGATTTCACTGCATCACTTGTGTCACTTTTGAGGATCATATCTGGTCAAAACAAGCTTCATATTGTAGACTCGTTTGCACCAGCGAGCAATAACAGTCAACTATTGTCATTGGATCAAAGAATGCAATTCTAAATCAATAACCCATTGTTACTACTGAACTTGGGCATTTCTTATAAAAAGAGACATTCTGTCAAAGCTTTGCAATTTGCGCTCATCAGGATAATTCACAAAATTTGTCAGTAAATGCCTGTTACTTACTTTGTTTACCTGAAATAGACACAATGCTCAAATAATGCTTGTCAGCTAACTGTTGGTTAACATCAATTGGTGCATTCACCATGGCAATGCCTCTACCAATCAGAGCCCTCTTTCCAACCAAACAGTACTCTCTTGTCATACTCTATAAATGTGTTGTTTTCATCTGCATTGGTATACTTGAGAATTTAAACTTTGGAAAATGGCTTACTAAACTAGTTATTGAAGTTATTTGAGTAAGTTTCTATGTAGATAACTTTCTATGTAGCATTGTGGCACGTGGTTAGCACTGCTGCCTCACAGCACCAGGGACCTGGGTTCAATTCGGGCCTCGGGTGACTGTGTGGAGTTTCCACTTTTCCCCTGTGTGTGCGTGGGTTTCCTCCGGGTGCTCCGGTTTCCTCTCACATTCCAAAGATGTACAGGTTAGGTGGATTGGTCATGATCAATATGTGGAGTTACAGGGATAGGGTGGGGGAGTGGGTGCTCTTTCAGAGTGTTGATGCAGACCCGATGGGCAAAATGGGTAGAAAATGGCGAGGAAACAATGTATAGAAAACTGGTTGGCAGCGAGCAAACAAAGAGTAGGAATTAATGGGTCCTTTTCAAATTGGCAGGCAGTAACTAATGGGGTGCCACAGGGATCGGTGCTGGGACCCCAGATATTCACAATATAGATTAATGATTTGGATGAGGGAATAAAATGTAACATCTCAAAGTTTGCAGATGATACCAAGTTAGGTGGGAGGGTGAACTGTGATGAAGATGCCGAGATCCTACAGCATGATCAGGACAGGTTGGCCGAGTGGGCAAATCAATGGCAGATGCAGTATAATTTGGATAAGTGTGAGGTTATTCGCTTTGGAAGCAGAAACAGGAAGGCAGATTACTGTCTGAATGGTTGTAAATTGGGAGAGGGAGTGTGCAGCGGGACCAGTGTGTCCTTGTGCACAAGTCGCTGAAGGTAAGCATGCAGGTGCAGCAGGCGGTAAAGAAGGCTAATGGTGTGTTGGCCTTCATTGCGAGAGGTTTCGAGTATAGAAGCAGGGATGTGTTGCTTCAATTGTACAGGGCCTTGGTGAGGCCACACCTAGAATATTGTGTGCAGTTTTGGTCTCCTTTTCTGAGGAAGGATGTTCTTGTTCTCGAGAGACTGCAGCGAAGGTTTACCAGACTGATTCCAGGGATGGCAGGACTGTCATATGAGGAGAGATTGACTAGGTTAGGATTGTTATCGCTGGAGTTCAGAAGAAAGAGGGGGGATCTCATAGAGACTTATACAATTCTAACAGGACTCAACAGGGTAGATGCAGGGAAAATGTTCCCAATGATGGGTATGTCCAGAAACAGGGGTCACAGTCTGAAGATTCAGGGTAAACTATTTCGGACAGAGATGAGGAGACACTTCTTCACCCAAAGAGTGGTGAGCCTGTGGAATTCATTACCACAGGAAGTAGTTGATGCTAAAGCATTGAATATATTCAAGAGGCGGCTGGATATAGCATTTGGGGTGAAAGCGATCAAAGGCTGTGGGGAGAAAGCAGGATTAGGCTATTGGGTTGGATGATCACCCATGATTGTGAGAAATGGCAGAGCAGGCTCGAAGGGCCAAAAGACCTCCTCCTGTTCCTATCTTCTATGTGTCTATGTATCTAAATGGCCTCCTTCTGCACTGTAGGAATTCAAACAAAAGGTAAGTTTCTTGGAAGAAAGAAATTGAATTGTTTCCTACCAGTCTAAATTGAAGTGATGTGCCCTTAAAGCCATGTTTTATCTCCATGTCAGAGCAATAACTATTATATCAAATCTGTATACCTTGCTGCCACCAGTTTAAGCACTGTACAGAACCCAGTCACATCCTTTTGAGATACCTTTTCCTTCAAAGTGGAAGTAATTGAATAGTCAAATAAATGCTGAGGTATCCAGACCAGGGTACTCCTCCTAAGGGATTTATCACTGGAGACAGCAGCCATGGGTGCAAAGGTTAGCTATGATCTTATGAGAACCATCCACCCAGCATTTCTCCTTCTTTTCGCAGTGTGTGTATTATGCAGTTCCACAGAATGAATCATCATGGCTACGTTTTTGTGGTTTTTTTTCTTATTTCCTCTCAGAACTTGAATGTAGACTACTCACATGCTCCCCGGCTTCTGTGGCTGCATTGGTTGGTAGGAAGCTTCTGGATATGAACACACTCAGGATGTTCATGGACTTGACCATGCCGTTGAAGGTCAAAATGGGTGTTGAGCCTCTTTTGGAGATGATCCTGGCCTGGCACTTAATTACATAATATAAATATTACCTACCACTTTCCTGTCCAAGCCTCAGTGTTGTCCAGTTTTGCTGCAGGCTGAGGGACTTTACTCTTTTGCTCCAGAAAGTTTGATAACTTGCATCCTGGATGTTATCATAAAACTGGGTTTGGCTGAATAATGATTGGCTTGAGATAGATTTCGGACTTTTTCTTTCTTTTCTTCTTTCAGGTTTGGAATAAAATTGTTTTTTTAAAGTCATGGCTCCCTTATTGTTGCACATTTGCGTTTTAATTTATTTATCTTTCCACCAGGATTGGAGTTGTTGCCAAGATTGGAAAAATGCAGCGCTGGAGGAAGATTGGATAGGCTGCAGTTGTTCTCATTGAAACAGAGGAGGCTGAGGGGCGATTTAGTTGAGATGTACAAAGTTGTGAGGGGCCTGGATAGAGTGGCTGGGACGGGTCTATTGACCTTAACAGTGAGGTGAGTGAATAGATTTAAAGTGATTGGTAGAAAGGTTAAAGAGGAGATGGGGAAGCATTTTTTCTCACTGAAGGGTAGTAGGGGTCTAAAGCTCACTGCCTGAAAGGCTAGCAGAGGCAGCAACCTTCAATTCATTTTAAAGATGTCTGGATCTCCACCTCAAGAGCTGTAACCTGTAGGGCTACAATCCACAGGCTGGAAAGTGGGATTAAGCTGGATGGCTCATTTTTAGACGTCGCAGACACAATGGGCTAAGTAACCTGCTCCTGTGCCATAAACGCTCTCTGATTTATTGATCCCTATCAGTGATGGGAGCTCTACTCTCAAACCAAACACTTGACAATGCAAAGATGAACATTACTCTGGAAATTCCTCATGCGCTCAGGAATCTGGATGTTATAACCTAGACAAGTCCTACAGAGTAGGGATGATTAACTACCCCATGGATCGTGCAGAAGACGAGCTCCCCCAATAAGGGGGTGGGGATCCTTAACGATGTTTGCTTCACATAAAGAGAGTCAGCCAGTCAGGCACCGACTAGAGAAGACCCACTAGGGATCTACGGAGCTGTACATAATAATGAAGAGTAAATTAAATTACGTTTTGATTTTGACCAACTGGGTGTGGATTCTTTGTGCCCTCAGTATACGCAGCATTTGGTATTCAGTTCCACTGCAGTTAATGGATGTAAATATAAAGTGCTGCTGACTCAATACCAACAGTTATGTGCCATTGTCCGAGACAAATTTCTACACACTGACGGGCATGCACAACCCTGCATCAAAAAATGATTATCTATAAAGCAGCAAGATTACTTTATTTTTGCTTGTGGTCTAAGGCATTAGGAAGAGGTTAGAATGATAACGTTTTCAGCTGTATATTGTTTATTGAAGTTATGCTCTACTGAGATATGACTATGCAGTCCAACTGTATGCTGGTATGAATGGTTGGCATGGGGCGGCATGGTGGCGCAGTGGTTAGCACTGCTGCCCCACAGTGCCGAGGACCCGGGGTCGATCCCAACCCGGGTCACTGCCCGTGTGGCGTTTGCACACTCTCCCCGTGTCTGCATGGGTCTTACTCCCACAACCCAAAGACGCACAGGGTAAGTGAATTGGCCGCATTAAATTGCCCCTTAATTGGAAAAATTAAAATTTTTTAAAAATGAATGGCTGGCATGGGGTACAGGTTGATAGGCAAGATTTTGCAGCATGAAATTCAGGGCCATCCACTCAATACATTGTACAGGTATCATGTATGAGACTTTGTCCATTTGTGCTGTATTGTTCTCTTAGGGTTTCGGCCAAGGGTGGTATCATGACCGTTTCAGGCTTGGAGGGCCAAAGGGCCTGTTCCTGTGCTGTATTGTTCTTTGTTCTTTGGGCAAGAAGAAGCCAAATCTTCTTGAAGATTTCTTCTCTCAAGAAGAGATTTTCTGAATTAATTTATATTATGACTTTTATATGAAACTAGATTAACTTGGGTTATTCCCAGGAACAGACAGGTTACTCGAGACTTTCGACTTGGAGCTTCGGCTGAGCTATCAGGTGAAGAGGTTTTACTTACACGTATTCGCTAAAGCATTACAAGCTTGTACGGCATAGAAAAATATTTTCAGCAAAAATATTAACATTCACATTTATGATTACATTACAATGACTGAACGGTGTGCTGAGACATGTTGTGTATTTATAACTCCAAGTTTAAATGCCAAGTCTGATGAATGTGCATGTCACCCTGTGAACACGCTGCTATGTGCTGCAAATGGCATATGGTTAGGCAAAGCTTTCATCAAGGATCTTCAGTGTTGTGGCAGAGGGTCATTTTCAAGTAATAAGCCCAGCATGTTTACCTTAAGCAGTTGGGTATAACTTGCAGTCTTACTAATCTTATCATAAACACCCATAGAACAGATATTTCTGCAGATAGTTTTTGTTTTAAATCTAGTGGTGTAAACTGCTTCAGTCCTGAACACTGACTTCTTTATGCAGGAGGCCCGGCTGTTCATTTTCACACTCTTCGCTTAGCTTTAGGCGCCATTTGTTGTTTGAGTTTTGAAACCAGTCTTTTTGCATTACTGCACCAACTGCTGAGCCGGGACAGGTGCAGGGATCAAAGAGGCTCACCAAACGCAAACATCTGGACAAAAAATGATAATAGGCTCATTTTGCTGCTAAAGTCACATTGGGAATATGACGTTTCGGAGCACTGGAATATGCAATTAGACCAATGATCCCAGCATTGATTAAAAAAACAATTAAGCCATCATACTCCAAGTAACCATGTAGGACAATACTGTTTAATGTCAATACAGCACTAGACAACTTTAGAAAAATGGTCATTAATTGTCTCCATATTCAATGATCATTTAGTATAAATCACAGATTCTTGAAACAGGTGATAGAGTTCATTTGTGTCAGGATGTGCGACACTTGACATTTCAAAATACTTTGTTTCTTTTTAACCATACAGTGCTTCATCTGTTTTTTTCCTTTTGGATTATAAAGGAGCAATTCAGGCAATTCTGTTCCATGTACTCAGGATATCGCTCCGCAGCCCGGGACTGAATAGATTCAATGCCACACTTTCATCTTCGCCACATCCTTTGTTGTTTTCCATAAGACCATAAGACATAGGAGTGGAAGTAAGGCCATTCGGCCCATCGAGTCCACTCCACCATTCAATCATGGCTGATTTCAACTCCATTTACCCGCTCTCTCTCCATAGCCCTTAATTCCTCGAGAAATCAAGAATTTATCAACTTCTGTCTCAAAGACACTCAACGTCCCGGCCTCCACCGCCCTCTGTGGCAATGAATTCCACATGCCCACCACTCTCTGGCTGAAGAAATTTCTCCTCATCTCTGTTCTAAAGTGACTCCCTTTTATTCTAAGGCTGTGCCTCCGGGTCCTAGTCTCCCCTGCTAATGGAAACAATTTCCCTACATCCACCCTATCTAAGCCATTCATTATCTTGTAAGTTTCTATTAGATCTCCCCTCAACCTCCTAAACTCCAATGAATATAATCCCAGGATCCTCAGACGTTCATCGTATGTTAGGCCTACCATTCCTGGGATCATCCGTGTGAATCTCCGCTGGACCCGCTCCAGTGCCAGTATGTCCATCCTGAGGTGTGGGGCCCAAAATTGCTCACAGTATTCTAAATGGGGCCTAACTAATGCTTTATAAAGCTTCAGAAGTACATCCCTGCTTTTATATTCCAAGCCTCATGAGATGAATGACAACATTGCATTTGCTTTCTTAATTACAGACTCAACCTGCAAGTTTACCTTTAGAGAATCCTGGACTAGGACTCCCAAGTCCCTTTGCACTTCAGCATTATGAATTTTTTCACCGTTTAGAAAATAGTCCACGCGTCTATTCTTTTTTCCAAAGTGCAAGACTTCGCACTTGCCCACGTTGAATTTCATCAGCCATTTCTTGGACCACTCTCCTAAACTGTCTAAATCTTTCTGAAGCCTCCCCACCTCCTCCATACTACCTGCCCCTCCACCTATCTTCGTATCATCGGCAAACTTAGCCAGAATGCCCTCAGTCCCGTCATCTAGATCGTTAATATATAAAGAGAACAGCTGTGGCCCCAACACTGAACCCTGCGGGACACCACTCGTCACCGGTTGCCATTCGAAAAAGAACCTTTTATCCCAACTCTCTGCCTTCTGCCTGACAGCTAATCATCAATCCATGTTAGTACCTTGCCTCGAATACCATGGGCCCTTATTTTACTCAGCAGTCTCCCGTGAGGCACCTTATCAAAGGCCTTTTGGAAGTCAAGATAGATAACATCCATTGGCTCTCCTTGGTCTAACCTATTTGTTATCTCTTGAAAGAACTCTAACAGGTTTGTCAGGCACGACCTCCTCTTACTAAATCCATGCTGACTTGTCCTAATCTGACCCTGCACTTCCAAGAATTTAGAAATCTCATCCTTAACAATGGATTCTAGAATCTTGCCAACAACCGAGGTTAGGCTAATTGGCCTATAATTTTCCATCTTTTTCCTTGTTCCCTTCTTGAACAGGGGGGTTACAACAGCGATTTTCCAATTCTCTGGTACTTTCCCTGACTCCAGTGACTGTTGAAACATCATAACTAACACCTCCACTATTTCTTCAGCTATCTCCTTTAGAACTCTAGGATGTAGCCCATCTGGGCCCGGAGATTTGTCAATTTTTAGACCTCTTAGTTTCTCTAGCACTTTCTCCTTTGTGATGGCTACCATTTTCAACTCTGTCCCCTGACTCTCCGGAATTGTTGGGATATTACTCATGTCTTCTACTGTGAAGACTGACGCAAAGTACTTATTCAGTTCCTCGGCTATTTCCTTGTCTCCCATCACAAAATTACCAGCGTCATTTTGGAGCGGCCCAATGTCAACTTTTGCCTCCCGTTTGTTTTTAATGTATTTAAAGAAACTTTTACTATCATTCCTAATGTTACTGGCTAGCCTACCTTCAAATTTGATCCTCTCTTTCCTTATCTCTCTCTTCGTTATCCTCTGTTTGTTTTTGTAGCCTTCCCAATCTTCTGACTTCCCACTACTCTTTGCCACATTATAGGCTTTCTCTTTTGCTTTGAAGCATTCCCTAACTTCCTTTGTCAGCCATGGCTGCCTAATCCCCCCTCTGATAACCTTTCTTTTCTTTGGGATGAACCTCTGTACTGTGTCCTCAATTACTCCCAGAAACTCCTGCCATTGCTGTTCTACTGTCTTTCCCACTAGGGTCTGCTCCCAGTCGATTTTCATCAGTTCCTCCCACATGCCCCTGTAGTTACCTTTATTTAACTGTAACACCTTTACATCTGATTCTACCTTCTTTCTTTCAAATTGGAGATTGAATTCCATCTACATCAGGTGACTTGAGAGCTAGTTGTTACAGAGAAATGAGGGAGAGACAGATTTTAAAATGACTTCTTGGTGAGCTGTGCAGGCCCGTTAAGCATCATTGGTTAGGCCACATGTATTTTATGATTTTGCCTTGTAAAGGGGGAGCACCAAAAAGACAGCCAGCTTCCTAGGCATAGCATAGGCAAAGAACCTAATGCCTATTTCATGCATGAGCCATGGGCACTTGTTTTTCTATCTTTGACAAGTGGATGGTGCACTCCTGGCATAGATTGCACACGTGCATGCCACCAATCACATTGGACCCTTTGGCATCTATTTTAGTCATGGCCCCCCCCCCCCGGCATCTGTTTTAGTCATGCTCCCTCCCCCCACCACCATGCATAATAAAGTACTCAATTTATTCCATTTTATATCCTCTTATGCTTCTGCTCTCATACCTCCCGCCACCTCTCAGAACTGTGATAGGAAAGCTTTGGGCCGAATTCTCCATTTTATTTTTAAAAGTGCGGTGGCAGGTGGTTCCAGCTGCACCGTCCTCGTTGGCCAGAATGGCATACTCGATTCCATGCCAGGAGTCTCGAATGAGCATCCCTTTAAATCACTTGAAGCTAATTTGTCTACCCACCGTCAGCTAGTGGTTTCAAAGATCCAGGCACCACATTTAAACACCACTGCAACACACTCATATCACTCTCTTCACTCCACTTGTCTTCACGGGACCCTACAGGATGACAGCAACCCAGAGACAAAAGGCTTCTTTTCAAGGATTCCGGGCGCAGAGTCATGTCCTCTACCCCAGGGATATTTCGAGGAAGTAGAGCAGCCTCGCTTCTCCGGCCTGAGAGACCACTGCCCAGGAGGTTAGCGCAGTTGGCAACCATGCGAGAAGCACCACACAGTGCAGGAAGAGGATGAATGATCTCATCCGCTCTGCTAGGGTGAGCCCTCTCTCAACTCCCTCCATTATCAAACTCTCAACACTCAAGCAGCTACTCCCTCCACGGATCGCACACATCCATTAGCTGGGGTCACATACCAACATTCATTCTCTCATGGACACTTTCACATCATCACCATCCCATCTATCATGTCGTTTACACTCCATCCTCTGGCCCTTCTGGGGAGAGCTTACCAAATGCACACAGGGGATATGCATTTTGCCCAACCTCTGCTCCATCCATTCTCATTACATGACTCTCCTTTGACTTCATGCAGGCCAAGCAGGCACACAACAAATGAGAGCGAGCCCAGACTGGGGAAGGAACGACAGGGATCATTGCCCTCACTGAATTTGAAGAGGCTGCAGATGATCTTGCTGGGGAGGACAGGGATTGCTCCTGTGGTGACAGAGATTGGCCTCCCCCAGCAACCTAACATGGGTCAGAACTCCATCACTTCATCAAATCCTGACAAGCACAGTGAGTCAAATGTACTCTGAAATGGCTTCAGCTCATCCACTAAAACTGTCATTTATTTCTTGTAGGCACCAGTAGGTCGAGGCCATTGGTGCTCGATCAATAACTCCTGAGACGAGATTGGAGACAATTGAAGGCTTTATTTCACAAGATGTTTCCCCCAGCAGCGCAGGTACAGAATACGGCTGCTGGGGAGACACAGGCTCTTATACTCCGCCTTACTGGGCGGAACCAGCAGGCTTCACCAATGAAAATAGCAGTCTCAGGTACCTCCCATACCAATGGTCTTACAGCATTATTCAGGGTACTGTAATACCCCTAATACCGACTACCACATTCACCCCCTGTTAAAAAAAGAGTCCGGCGGGGGTGGTGGTCTCGCATTATACAATGGTAGAGGTGTAGGTTATGGTGATATCTGGTATACATTAGCACAGTGCTTTGCCTCGTTACATGTCGCAACTATTTACAGTAATTATTTACAGTCAGAGTGAAGCAATTAGTCGATTGGGGGCCCTGGTCGTCCTCTGCGATCATCGTAGCTTCGGCGGTGATGCAGGCAGTGGCTCAGGCATCCGTGGCTACGGGAGCATGGCTTCGGCTTCTTCAGCAGCTTCATCACCCCTAGATGGGACCAGTAGAAGGACCGATCCACCTGGGAAGGGGGCGGTTGTGGGGTGCGCCGGTGGGAGAGAGGATGCGGTCGGTATGAGGTGTGGGTGGGGATCCAGCGGGCGCCAGGTCCCATAGGGAGACCGTATCCTGTCGGCCGTTGGGATACGCCACGTAGACGTATTGAGGGTTAGCGTGCAGGAGGTGGACCCTCTCGACCAATGGGTCCGACTTGTGCGCCGCACGTGTTTGCGGAGCAGGATGGGTCCAGGAGCTGCCAGCCAGGTTGGGAGCGAGGTCCCGGAGGAGGACTTCCTAGGGAAGACAAGGAGACGTTCGTGAGGAGGTTGGTTGGATGGAGTGGAGAGGATCCGGGAGGACCTCCTGCCAGCGGGAGACTGAGACCGTTCCGTTCTCCCTTTCCACCTGCCCGTTTCCCCGGGAGTTGTAATTGGTCATCCTGCTCGAGGCAATGCCCTTGCTGAGCAGGAATTGACGCAGTTCGTCGCTCATGAAGGAGGACCCCCTATCGCTGTGAATGTAGGCGGGGAAACCAAACAGCGTGAAGATACTGTGGCGGGCTTTTAGGACAGTGGCTGCGGTCATGTCGGGGCAGGGGATGGCGAATGGGAACTGGGGTTACTCGTCAATCACGTTCAGGAAGTATGTGTTGCGGTCGGTGGAGGGGAGGGGTCCTTTGAAGTCCATACTGAGGTGTTCAAAGGGATGGGAAGCCTTTATCAGGTGCACTTTCTCTGGCCTGTAGAAGTGCGGCTTGCACTCCGTGCAGATTTGGCAATTCCTGGTGGCGGTCCTGACCTCTTCGATGAAGTAGGGCAGGTTATGGGTCTTAATGAAATAGAAGAATCGAGTGACCCCCGGGTGGCAGAGGTCCTCGTGAAGGGCCCGGAGGCAGTCCACTTGTGCGTTGGCACATGTGCCGTGGGATAGGGCATCAGGAGGCTCGTTTAGCTTCCTGGGACGATACAAGATCTCATAATTGTAGGTGGAGAGCTCGATCCTCCACCGTAAGATCTTATCGTACTTTATCTTGCCTCACTGTGCATTATCGAACATGAAAGCAACCGATTGTTGGTCAGTGAGGAGAGTGAATCTCCTGCCGGCCAGGTAATGCCTCCAGTGCCGCACAGCTTCTACTATGGCCTGAGCCTCCTTTTCAACTGAGGAGTGGCGAATTTCTGAAGCATGGAGGGTGCGTGAGAAGAAAGCCATGGTTCTGCCCGCTTGGTTGAGGGTGGCCTCCAGAGCTACGTCGGACGCGTTGCTCTCGAATTGGAAGGGGAGGGATTCGTCGATTGTGGGCATCGTGGCCTTTGCGATGTCCGCTTTGATGCGGCTGAAGGCCTGGCGGGCCTCTGCTGACAGGGGAAAAACTGTGGATTGAATTAGTGGGCGTGCCTTGTCCGCATAGTTGGGGATCCACTGGGCATAATACGAAAAAAATCCCAGGCAGCGTTTCAGGGCCTTGGAGCAGTGAGGGAGGGGGAACTCCATGAGGGGGCGCATGCGTTCAGGGTCTGGGCCTATAACTCCATCATGCACTACGTAGCCGAGGATGGCTAGACGGTTGGTGCTGAACACGCATTTATCCTTGTTATTTGTTAGATTAAGGATTCTTGCGGAATGGAGGAATTTTCGGAGGTTGTTGTCGTGGTCCTACTGGTCATGGCCGCAGATGGTGACATTATCGAGGTACGGAAACATAGCACGCAAACCGTACCGGTCAACCATTCGGTCCATCTCCCATTGGAAGACTGAGACTCCATTTGTGACACCGAAGGGAACCTTTAGGAAGTGGTCGAGCCGCCCATCTGCTTCGAATGCAGTGTATTTGCGGTCGTTAGGGCGGATGGGGAGCTGGTGGTAGGCGGATTTTAGATCCACCGTGGAAAAGACCTTGTATTGTGCAATCTGATTGACCAGGTCAGATATGCGGGGGAGAGGGTACGCATCGAGCTGCGTATACCTGTTGATGGTCTGACTATAATCGATGACCATCCTATGCTTCTCCTTGGTCTTTACAACTACTACTTGAGCTCTCCAGGGACTGTTGCGAGCCTCAATAATACCTTCCTTCAGTAACCGATGAAGGTCCTGTTCTGGGCACTGTACTGTCTGCTTCTGGTGGCGACGGGTTTGCAATACGGGGTGAGGTTCGCAAACAGGGAAAGCGGATCGACTTTGAGGGTCGCGAGGCTGCAGACAGTGAGGGGGGGTATAGGGCCGCCGAATTTAAAAGTTAAGCTCTGGAGGTTACATTGGAAGTCTAACCCTAGGAGCGTGGCAGCGTAGAGGTGAGGAAGGACGTAGAGCCGGTAATTTTTAAAGTCCCTTCACTGGACCGTGAGGTTCGCTATGCAGAACCCTTTGATCTCTACCGAGTGAGACCCAGAGGCCAGGGAGATTTTTTGGTTGACTGGGTGGATGGGAAGAGAACAGCGCCTTACCGTATTGGGGTGTATGAAGCTCTCTGTGCTCCCGGAGTCGATCAGGCAGGATGTTTTATGCCCGTTGATGAGCACAGTCGTTGCCACAGTCGAGAGTGTTCGGTGACGAGACTGGTCCAGGTTCACCGAGGCAAGTCGTTGCAGAATTTGGATGTTTTCCTCGGGCGGTGTTTGGTCACCTAAGTCGGGGTCCTGAGAGTCCAGCCAAGATGGCGGCGCCCACTGGTCGCACATGGCTGGAGGTGTGCAAGTTGGAGGTACCGATCCGGCGCACGTGGTCCCCGGGGGACAAGATGGCGGCGGCCGGAGGCCGCACGTGGCCCTGGAGAAGGAAGATGGCGGTGCCCACTGGCCGCACGTGGCTCATGGAGAGAGTTGTGGTGGCGGTCCTGGTTATCCCCGGAGACCGCGACGACCGACTGGGCCTGGCATACTGCAACGAAAATGCCCTTTTTTCCACACCCTTTGCACATGGATGAGCGGGCCAGGCAGCGCTGCCAGGGGTGCTTGGCTTGCCCGCAAAAATAGCAGCGGGGCACCCCGGGGTTGCCTGTCAGTCTCGCAGCACAAGCTTGTGGGGGGATGGGGAATGCATCGGAGTCGGTCGCGGGGGGGGGGGGGGGGGGGGGTCCACGCTGCCCAAGGGGATGCCGCGCGGTCAGGGATGTAAGCACGGGTGTTTCAGGAGGCCACATCCAGGGAGCTAGCAAGGGCCCATGCCTCCTTGAGGCCTCGTGTCTCTTTCTCCAGCAATCGCTGGCGGATTTGGGAGGACAGCATACCTGCGATGAAAGCATCCCGGATCAAAAGTTCTGTGTGGTCGCTGGCCGAAACTTGCGGGCAGTCACAGTTCCTCCCTAACACCAGGAGCGCACGGTAGAACTCCTCCAGCGATTCCCCGGGGATTTGTCGCCTCGTCACTGGCAGATGTCGGGCATTGACCTGGTTTACAGGGCGAATATAGTGTCCTTTCAGCTAGGTCATTGCGGCCTCAAAATTGTTCGCATCCTCGATGAGGGTGTAGATCTCTGGGCTCACCCTCGAGTGGAGAACTTGCAGTTTCTGGTCCTCCGTAGGTTCAGTCGCGGCCGTCCTGAGGTACCCTTTGAAGTACGCCAGCCAGTGTTTGAAGGTTGCCGCTGAGTTTACAGCATGGGGGCTGAGTTGCAGACACTCCGGCTTGATTCGGAGCTCCATTCTTTAAAATCTAGTCCAATAAATTGATGCTCGATCAATAACTCCTGAGATTGGAGACAATTGAAGGCTTTATTGCACTAGATGTTTCCCCCAGCAGCAAGGTACATAATGTGGCTGCTGGGGAGACACAGGCTCTTTTTCTCCGCCTTACTAGGTGGAACCAGCAGGCAGGCTTCACCAATGAAAATAGCAGTCACAGGTACCTCCCACACCAATGGTCTTACAGCATTATTCAAGGTATCGTAATACCCCTAATGACGACTACCACAGCCATCCATGCAGCTGAGCAGCAGCCTGAGCACCCAAAGCATGTCTGCAGACAAGGGGACTCACAAAGAACCATCACAGAGCTCATTTGCACCCTCCACAAGCAATGGGGCACAGCTCTAGATTAGTCTTGGTGTCACTTCCTGGGAAAGACTTCACTGAAACTTTCCCTCAGCAGTCAGAGGCAGGGACTGACCAGGTCTCTGGCACTCAGAGGCCTGCTGGAGACCAGCCACCTGCTCAGTCCCAGGCAGATGATGAGCCTCTGGAAGGAGCTGCCAGCTCACTGGTGGAGATGCAACTGCAGGCAACAGAACATCAGGCAGGGGAGGAACAGCAGTCACTCAGCAGACGAGGGCGAACAATGGATGAGTCTGCCCACGTTCTGCCTAATGATGTGTCTCCGACATGTGAACACCTGGGAAGGTTGGTGATCACCTTGGAAGCCTTGGTCTAGTAGATCGTGTGGACTTGTGCTCAGCCTTGCACTCCATGCACACCCTGGTGGGCAGCATCAGGATGTAGGCAACATGGAGTTGGGACATCTTGACCTCCCTTCAGGTGCCGCATCTCCTGTAGGAGTCAAAGCAAGGATGTCTGGCACCCACAGGGAGGATGAGCATCAATCGAAAACCTAAGGGTCCCCTCAGAGTCCCCTCAGCTTATGTCGCATCCAGTCCAGCAGGGCAAGCAGCCGAGGACCCTTCCAGAGCTTGAGCCACCTGAGGATATCTGCCAAGGTCATCACAGGCATCAGGACACAGCAGTTAGCGGGACTGCCTCCTCCCCTGCTGTGGAGCACATGGTCACGAGGAATCATCACAGTAGCCACCAGTCATCTCATAACGACTAATTCCACCAAGTAATGTGAAACACAAAACAGGAGCAAACAGGAACAGGTGGTATGGAAGGTTGGCTGTCCTATGATGAGGTGTTGAGTAAATTGAGCCTGCACTGTTTAGAGAGTTTAGAAGTCGGAGATTTGGGCTGGGATTTTCCAGGGTTCCAGAGAGTGGACTGGAATGCATTGGTGCATAAAATTGGGTGAAATGTTGGGATGTGCTGTGCCCATTGCCACTGGGATTTTAACAGCCACAGGTTAAGTGACAGGCGACCACTTAAAGAGCTCTTTCCACTGTCAGTGGTATTTTACAAGCAACAAGTGACAACTTCATCACATGGGGTGAATGCAAGGTATACTCTGGCAACCTCCCTGCAGTCTCAGAGGGTGTGGCGCCCTTCTGATCAGGCATCCCACATAAATGCAAGTGCCTCCCCCACTTGCATGCACTGACTGCCTCTCTGGAGCCTGCCTGATTGATCTCATTGAACTTCGCCCCCACCTACCTGCATACTGGGCCTCCTCAATGGCAGCTGCTCTGGGGGGCTGTTGCAATGTCAGCAGTGGCCACCACTCCTAGTGGCACTGAAGAGCTACCGGTCAGCCAATTGACCAGAAGCTCTTAAGGATATTTGTGTTCACAGGAGAGAAAGGGATGACTGCAGGTATTAACTGGCTGCACATCAATGCAAAATTCATTTAGGGCTTCTGTGACTGGTAGAGGCAGGGTTGCCCCTGATGTCCGGCAAATGGACGGGGCCACCGACTCCTCGTAAAATCTCAGCCTTGATCTCATTAAAATATGCAAGATGTTCAAAGCTCAGTACTGGCACTTAAACAAAGCCAGAGCTGAAAATGATCTGAGAGTCCTGACATCACAATGAGGTGGACAGCGTGTCCCTTACTTTGGAAGATTTATCTATGGTTATTCACCTTCTCCAGAAAAGTGAATTTGGGTAGGTTTCATTAAACTTTGCCTAGTTTGTCAGAAGGAACAAGCTCCAAGGACTGGATGATCTTATCATGTTTTGTGCTTTTAATATTTATTTTATCTTTGCCAAATCTATGTGAGTCATGAGATTGACAGTTATGTAACAGCAAATGTCTTCACTCACCACTCAAGCCTGTGCATTTGTGGCATTCAGAGTTGCTAAGGGCTCAGGGGTGGGGGGGGAATGAAAATTAAACTTTGAATGTCTCGTTTCCTGAAATGAATCACTTACTGAGCGATCAACTGCCAAGTGATAATGGCAGCAGTAAAAGTATTTACATGAGATTTGACAGTCAATGCGGGCAATCTCTATAGCATTAGCTCTCCCATCCCACCAGATCACAGGGCATAACTGGCGTGAGTTCCCAACCAAGTTCTTGCTCTGCTTGAAGTGCAACACTAAAGGGCTCTCCGAGAATTTCAATCCTCGTTTATTTGGATCCAATTAATCATACTGAGGCTGAAGAGATAGGTATATTAACAATGTCCGGTGGTGGCCATGTTCTGACCGGCCACACGCAGGGTAGCTCCGACACAAATGTTCTGCTTTGGGCCCTTTTTTTGCCCATTTAATGGGCGATTTGGTCAAAAGATTGGTGGAAAGCGATTTCTCCTCTGAGATGCTTTGGCAGGTTCCGGTACATGAAAAAAGTTGATTAAGACGATGGTGGAAGTGGAGGGTCTGCCTTTTACAGACAAAATTAAATGATGAAGGGCATCACGGGGGCACAGTGGTTAGCATCGCTGCCTCATGATACTGAGGACCCGGGTTCAATCCCGGCCCGAGGTCACTGTCCGTGTGGAGATTGCACATTCTCCGCGTGTCTGTGTGGGCCCCACCCACACAACCCAAAGATCTGCAGGGTGGGTGGATTGGCCATGCTAAATTTCCCCTTAATTGGAAAGAAAATAATTGGATACCTAAATTTAAAAAATAAAATGGTGGAGAACGGGATGTCATCATCGTTGTCCACCCCACTGTCAGCATAAAAACTGATGGGACTGATCAAAGTGGAACTACAGGAGCATCGACAGGAAAAGCAGGAACATTGGTTGAAGGCGATCAAGGAAGTGGTCTCCCCTCTTCATGGTGCCCTGGAATGGGTGGAAAAGCACTTGCAGTTGATAGGGCAAAGACTTTGAGATGTGGAACACACGGTCTCTGACCATAGTGACTGAATCGTTGAGCTGGAGGCAGAGGTGTCAACGCTGGGATCGGCCTGCAAGGAACTGAAATCGAGGGCAGACAACCAAGAAAGTCGCTCCAGGCAACAAAATCTACGGATTGTGGGTTTCCAGGAGGGGGTGGGGGGAACGAGTGCCACGGCCCATGTTTCCAAGATGTTGGCGAAGCTGGTGGATGGAGGTGGACCGGGCACACAGATCACTAAGGCAGAGGATGAGGGTGGGTGAACCGTCGAGGGCGTTTATCATGAGGATGCACCGTTTCCAGGTGAAAGAACAGATCCTGAGGTGGGTGAGGATGATGAAAGACTGCATGTGGGAAGGCCAGTGGATCCAAATATATCAGGACATTGCAGCCAACCTTGCCAAGCGACAATCTGGCTTTAATCGAGCAAAGGCGATTCTTCTTCGTAACAAAGTTTGGTTTGGCGTGTTGTATCCGGCCAAATCTTGGGTGACATTAAAGCGGCAGGATTATTTTTTTCACGTCACCTGAAGAGGTACATGATTTCATTAAGGAGCATGGGTTAGTGGAGGATTGATTGGAGATTGTTGTTTGGGGTTTTGGGGGGTCGTTTTGAAATGTTTGTATAAATCAAATTCTCGTTCTATTTCTACATGTTGACTACTTCTGAGGGTTCTTTTTTTTAAAATGTTTGCACTATGGTTACCAATGTTTGATTATATTTACACATGTTTACTTTATTGTTGATGTGTTAAAATGGTTGAGGAGGGATGGGCTATCTCTCTCCTGTGGGTCAGGAGAGTGGGATGAGCTACTTGGGAGGGAGGTTCGAGACAAGGACCCCTCCAAGGGCTGAAGGTGGATAGATGCCGAGGGGAGATGGGCAGTTTGGATGATATGGGTGGGGCCTTTGTTTCGATGTTTGTGTGGCAGTTACCATTATGGCAAATAGGCTGGTGATCAGAAACAACGTGGCAGTTGAGGCTGCGATGGGTAGCTAGATGGGGGAGTGGGGAATGATGGGAGTGATCATGGGCGGCCGGGGGAGGGCAGAGCCATGGAGCGATAGGGGGAAGGGGAGTTGGAGGAGTGGGAGGAGGGGGGTAAGATGCTGGTGACGCAGATGGGGTGAATAGCCCACCTCAGCCAATTTTGATTTGGACGGGAAACAAAAATGGAGGTTCTATAACAAATTGGGATGGCAGGCTTAAATAGGAAGTGGGGGATGGAGGGGGTGGGCAAAGGCCCCTGATGAGAATAATGACCTGGAATGTACGGGGTTTAAATGGACCGGTGAAGTGTTCCATGGTATTCGCACATTCGATTAGCTTGGGAGGGGGGGTATTTCTCCAGAGATGCATTTGCTGATTAAAGGCAGGTTAGATTGTGAATGGTATGCGTGGGACAGACATTCCATTCGAATTTGTGGAGGTGCGAGATCTGGGGGGGATCGGTTTGTAATGGTTAGTGGGATCTTAGAGGGTGCCACAGTGGTGCTGGTAAGTGTTTATGCGCCAAATTGGGATGATGGGGAAGTTGTGAAGCAGATTGTGACTCGCATTCTGGACCTGGACTCGCATAAATTGACCATGGGTGGCGACTTTAACTGTGTGATGGATCCTCAACTGGATTAGTCGTGCCCAAGGGCATTAGTCAAGTCGGGAATGGCGAAGGAGCTGGGGATGTTTTTGGACCATATGGGGTGTTGGATCCTTGGAGGTTTCGGAATCTGAGAGGGAGAGAGTTTTTGTGCTTCTCTCATGTACATCGGGTGTACACCCAAATAGAAAGTTTTATGGTGGCGAATTTGATTCTCCCGGAAATAGTTTGGATGCAATATGGGTGATTGTGGTCTCAGACCATGTGCCACATTTGATGGATATTAGGTTGAGAGCAGGCCAGTCTCAGGGACTCTCGTGGGGAGTGGACTCGGAACTACTGGCAAATGAAAAATTTTGTGGCAACAGTAAGGGATGACATCGGTGCTATGGAGGATAAAGTTGAATCCATTTGGGTGGAAATCAGGAATAGTAAGGCGAAAAAGTCACTGATAGGAGTAGTCTATCGGCCACCAAATAGTAACATTATGGTGGGGCACGCAATGAACAAAGAAATAACTGAATCATGTAGAAATGGTACAGCAGTAATCATGGGGGATTTTAATCTACATGTCGATTGGTTTAACCAGGTCGGTCAAGGCAGCCTTGAGGAGGAGTTTATAGAATGTATCCGCGATAGTTTCCTAGAACAGTATGTTATGGAACCTACGAGGGAACAAGCGGTCCTAGATCTGGTCCTGTGTAATGAGACAGGATTGATTCAGGATCTCATAGTTAGGGATCCTCTCGGAAGGAGCAATCACAATATGGTGGAATTTAAAATACAGATGGAGGGTGAGAAGGTAAAATCAAACACTAGTGTTTTGTGCTTAAACAAAGGAGATTACAATGGGATGAGAGAAGAACTAGCTAAGGTAGACTGGGAGCAAAGACTTTATGGTGAAACAGTTGAGGAACAGTGAAGAACCTTCCAAGCGATTTTTCACAGTGCTCAGCAAAGGTTTATACCAACAAAAAGGAAGGACGGTAGAAAGAGGCAAAATCGACCGTGGATATCTAAGGAAATAAGGGAGAGTATCAAATTGAAGGAAAAAGCATACAATGTAGCAAAGATTAGTGGGAGACTAGAGGACTGGGAAATCTTTAGGGGGCAACAGAAAACTACTAAAAAAGCTATAAAGAAGAGGAAGATAGATTATGAGAGTAAACTTGCTCAGAATATAAAAAGACAGTAAAAGTTTCTACAAATATATAAAACAAAAAAGGGTGGCTAAGGTTAATATTGGTCCTTTAGAGGATGAGAAGGGAGATTTAATAATGGGCGATGAAGAAATGGCTGAGGAACTGAACAGGTTTTTTGGGTAGGTCTTCACAGTGGAAGACACAAATAACATGCCAGTGACTGATGGAAATGAGGCTATGACAGGCGAAGACCTTGAGAGGATTGTTATCACCAAGGAGGTAGTGATGGGCAAGCTAATGGGGCTAAAGATAGACAAGTCTCCTGGCCCTGATGGAATGCATCCCAGAGTGCTAAAATAGATGGCTAGGGAAATCCAAATACACTAGTGATAATTTACCAAAATTCACTAGACTCTGGGGTGGTTCCGGTGGATTGGAAATTAGCAAACATGACACCACTGTTTAAAAAAGGAGGTAAGCAGAAAGCGGGTAATTATAGGCCAGTGAGCTTAACTTCAGTAGTAGGGAAGATGCTGGAATCTATCATCAAGGAAGAAATAGTGAGGCATCTGGATGGAAATTGTCCCATTGGGCAGACGCAGCATGGGTTCATAAAGGGCAGGTCGTGCCTATCTAATTTAGTGGAATGTTTTGAGGACATTACCAGTGTGGTAGATAACGGGGAGCCAATGGATGTGGTATATCTGGATTTCCAGAAAGCCTTTGACAAGGTGCCACACAAAAGGTTGCTGCATAAGATAAAGATGCATGGCTTTAAGGGGAAAGTAGTAGCATGGATAGAGGATTGGTTAATTAATAGAAAGCAAAGAGTGGGGATTAATGGGTGTTTCTCTGGTTGGCAATCACTAGCTAATGGTGTCCCTCAGGGATCAGTGTTGGGCCCACAACTGTTCACAATTTACATAGATGATTTGGAGTTGGGGACCAAGGGCAATGTGTCCAAATTTGCAGACGACACTAAGATGAGTGGTAAAGCAAAAAGTGCAGAGGATACTGGAAGTCTTCAGTGGGATTTGGATAGGCTAAGTGAATAGGCTAGGGTCTGGCAGATGGAATACAATGTTGACAAATGTGAGGTTATCCATTTTGGTAGGAATAACAGCAAAAGGGATTATTATTTAAATGATAAAATATTAAAACATGCTGCAGTGCAGAGAGACCTGGGTGTGCTAGTGCATGAGTTGCAAAACGTTGGTTTACAGGTGCTACAGGTGATTAAGAAGGCAAATGGAATTTTGTCCTTCATTGCTAGAGGGATGGAGTTCAAGACTAGTGAGGTTATGCTGCAATTGTATAAGGTGTTAGTGAGGCCACACCTGGAGTATTGTGTTCAGTTTTGGTCTCCTTACTTGAGAAAGGACGTACTGGCACTGGAGGGTGTGCAGAGGAGATTCACTAGGTTAATCCCAGAGCTGAAGGGGTTGGATTACGAGGAGAGGTTGAGTAGACTGGGACTGTACTCGTTGGAATTTAGAAGGATGAGGGGGGGATCTTATAGAAACATACAAAATTATGAAGGGGATAGATGCGGGCATGTTGTTTCCGCTGGCGGGTGAAAGCAGAACTAGGGGCATAGCCTCAAAATAAGGGGAAGTAGATTTAGGACTGAGTTTAGGAGGAACTTCTTCACCCAAAGGGTTGTGAATCTATGGAATTCCTTGACCAGTGAAGCAGTAGAGGCTCCTTCATTAAATGTTTTTAAGATAAAGATAGATAGTTTTTTGAAGAATAAAGGGATTAAGGGTTATGGTGTTCGGGCCGGAAAGTGGAGCTGAGTCCACAAAAGATCAGCCATAATCTCATTGAATGGTGGAGCAGGCTCGAGGGGCCAGATGGCCTACTCCTGCTCCTAGTTCTTATGTTCTTATGTTCTTATGACTTTGGTCATCAAGGAGGAAATAGAGTTCAATCAGAATGGGGTGGTCTCACCCTCTACGTTCTGGGAAGTGTTGAAGGCAGTGGTACGAGGGAAAGTGATCGCATTTAAAGTGCATAGGGACAAGGTGAGAGGTCAGAAAGGCAGCAATTGATTGGTGTAATTCTGGAGGTAGATTGGTGATACTCTGTGGTCCGTACCAGAGAACCCTTGGTGGTGGGGAAGAAGCTGCAAGATGAATTCGATATGATGACGATAGGGAAGATAGTGGGTTAACTTCATAGAGCAAGGGGTGTTTTGTATGAATATGGGGAGAAAGCTAACCACATGCTAGTGCACCAACTGCGGCGACAAGCTGCTGCAAGAGAGATAGTGAAGAGAGATAGGCAGCATTTTGATTTGGGGGTCACGCTGGTGCTGGCCCCTATTTGTGGGAATCACCAGTTTGCCCCAGCAGGGTTGGATGCAACATTTAAACGGTGGCACGGGAGGGGTCAAAAGACTTGTTCTTAGAAGATACATTTTTGAGCTTTGAGGAGTTGCATGAATTGCTGGGGAGAGAGAGGGGGTGGCGGTGGGGGAGTTTAGATATGTAAGGTTGCGAGATTTTGTGTGGAGAGAGTTGTCCTTGTTCCCTTGGCTGCTATATCACAAAACGCCATATGAGTTGGGGGTGGGGGAATTGCGGACATCTGTGGTTGGCTAGTGGACATAGGGAAAGCACCGATTGAGGAGATAAAGCAGAAGTGGGAGGAGGAGTTGGGTATGGAATTGGGATGGGGGGTGCGGAGTGAAATTATGCACCCGGTCAATGGTACATCTTCTTGTGCCAGGATGAGCTTGATACAGTTCAAGGTGGTGCATAGGTCCCACATGATACAAACACGAATGGAGTGGGTTCTTCACAGGGGTAGAGGATAGGTGTGAGAGGTGTAGAGGGGGACCAGCTAATCATGTCCATATGTTCTGGTCATGTCCACCATTGGTGGGATTCTGGGGCTTGGTATTTGAGACACTAACAGAAATTGTAGGTGGAGATATCACCGGGTCCTCTTGAGGCGATCTTTGGGGTTACAGACGTTCTGGGGCTGATGGAGAGGAAGCCAGTGTGGTGGCCATCATCACGGTGATCTCCCGGAGGTGAACTTTATTGAAATGGAGGTCGGAGGGACCATCGAGGGTGTCGGCATGGTTGGCGGAATTTCTTAAACTGAAGAAGATTATATTTGCCTTTCGGAGCTCATGAGGGGTTCTGAATGAGATGGACGCAGTTCTTGTCTCTGTTTACGGGTCTGTTTAGTGGGTAGGGAGTGGGGTGGGCGGAGGGGTGAAGCCAGGGAGGGGCTGGGGGGGGGGGGGTGCGGTTTAGGGAGAAAAATTAGGTGGATTGTATTTTGTTATTGAACGATTGTTTGTATGTTGTTCTGTATGTCCTGATTTGAATTAAAATACTTTTGAAATAACAGACGTCACAGATGAGCAAACAAGGTGAAAAGAAACAAGGTAGAAAACTACAGATTACAGAAGCACAGGTTGTATATCAAGTTATGTACCTGTTTGGAGAGGCCTGTGACAAGTATGAACACCCTGCCATGGTGACTTATGACTGAGGCATAGCTGGCATAGTTATTCAACTTGCCCACCTAGCAATTAGGATGAGCCGAAGATTACTCTTCTCCGTTATTCCAGATTTCACCCATACAAGGTTGTTTTGAGCTACCTGCGGAGTCTTGGATTAGGTTTTTGAAAACATCTTCAGCACTATGACTAGTTCATCTTCCATCCAGGAAATGGTGGCATTAACAGATAATCACTCATCAAACGTAGATAGTTTTTCCTGCAGTTATAAACAAATGTAATCAAACCTTAGTTTAGCAAAAACAATGACAAAGTATTATCACCACTTAATTTTGCAAGAAAAAATTAAATTTTGCAAATCTCTGTGTCGCCAGCACATAATCATTTACAGCCAATGCTAACATTTGCATCATAGAAGCAATCGATTCATGGGAATGTATACCACAGAAAGAGTCCATTTGACCCATTCCATCCATGCTGGCTGACAAATAACCATCCAGCCTAATTTCACTTTCGAACTCTAGGTGCGTAGCCTTTTAGGTTGCAACACTTCAAGTGCATATATCAGTAACTTTTAAACGTTACAGGATTTTGCCCCCACCATCCTTTCAGAAAGTGATTTCCAGATATTAAGTGTTAAGTAATGGGTTAAGAGACATTGCAATTAGTTGTCTCATTTATGTTAAGTATCCAATAATTGACACTGATATGTAAAGGGGCTTCAGGAAGGGGAGACTGTGAAGTAATGGGTTAAGAGATGTTGCAATTAGCTGTCTCATTTACTATGTAAAGGGGCTTCAGGTGGCCTTTGTGTGAGGTGATGTGATGTTAGAGTTTTGTGCAGAGTTTGTTGAAGTGAAATAAAGGTGTTGGTGAAAAGGAGCAGAACTTTTGACTCTTTATACAACAGCAACGAAACATCTAACAAATGATAGCAGAGGATGGTTGCTGTGAAGGGTTGAAAGATACAGCTTTTCCAGACCAAACCAAGGAGTGAGTGAGAAGAAAAGAAAAAAAAAGATATATGGCTGAACCTAGGATAAAGATGGCCTGATATGACTAACCCCCTTATTTTCTGAAAGGGGATCGTATGACCAATGGAGAAGTGCAGTAGTTATGTGGACTAAGGTAACTGCCTTGGGAAAGAGAAAACAAGGTGACATTGGCTCTTCTCTACCTTATGGCAGTAAAATCCGGAGCAAGGTTTTCTGAGCTGGAATTGGAAGAGTTAGACTCAGAAGAAGGTCTGCAGTCTCTATTACATTATATGGATAAGATTTATAAGAAGGATAACTTGTTAAGTGCGCATGAAGCATGTTCGGATTTTGATAGGTTCTGGAATATAGAGGATTTCTCCATTGAAGATGATATAATGGAATTTGGCAGACTATATAAAAGGCTGCAGAAACACAACCTGGAATTTCCAGTCTGTGTTGGCCTTTAAATTACTTGACTGTACTAGAGTGAGCAACATGGATAGGCTCCTGGTTTTGACAGGAGTTCAGTTTGCGGATAAGGATACCTTATTCGATCAGATGACAGAAGCTTTAAAAAGTTTCTGGGGAAACATGCGATTCCGATGGCTCTGATGACCCAAATAGGTCAGCCTGCAATAAGGCAGAATTTGGAAGATACACTACTAACAGATTGGCGAAATTGTACGACTACGAACAGGTCCCAAGACTATAGAAGGAGATTGAGACCCAGAAACTATGAAGACAGAAACCCAGTTAGAACTTACAATAGGAAGGTGAACCCCAGAAATGCCCGGGGTATGATGAATCGATGTTTTCGATGTGACTTTCACCATTATGCTTTCAACTGTCCAACACGTTATAAAAGAGTGTTTGAAGCGACACATGACACGGAAGAGTCAGAAGAGGAAAAAGATAGTGACCAGAAAGAAGGTGTTGGTTGCAGAATCCTTCAATTGTGCTGTATTGGACAGTGGCTGCACATCTACTGTGTGTGGAATTGACTGGTTAAAATGTTACCTGGACTCCTTGAATGCTGAAAATCGTAACAAGGTTAAGGAATTTGAAAGTTCTACAAGTTTCAGGTTTGGGGATAATAATACTCTGAAGTCGCTGAAAAGAGTGGTGATCCCTTGCAATATTGCCGGAGTGAATCATTTCATTAGAGCGGATGTTTTATCAAGTGAGATACCTTTGCTTCTGAGCAGACCGTCGATGAAGAAAGCACACATGAAACTGGTTATGGAACAGGATATGCAACAGTTTTTGGAAAGACGGTGGACGTACAATTTACACAGTTGGGACACTATTGTATTCCATTACTGACAAATAATATTTCAAGTAGAGTTGTTAAGGATCTGTTAATGGCAGTTGAAAAGCTGATAAAAAGCTTGTTGTATTAAAATTGCATAGGCAATTTGCGCATCCGTCTCCTCGGAGGCTGAAAAATGTATTAAAGGATGCAGGGGTAAGGGATGAAGACTATATTAAACTGATAGAACAGGTTAGTGATCGCTGTGAAGTGCGTAGCAAGTACAGAAGGACACAAGCATGACTGATACTAACCCTACCTTTGGCAGGGATTTTAATGACATTGTGGCCATGGACCTTAAGACCTGGGATAAAGTCAATAATATATTTATTTTACATTTTGTAGATTTAGCAATCAGATTTAGTCAATCAACGATTGCACGAAGTAAAGAAAAGAGAGTAATTCTGGATCAAATCGTGGGAAAATGGATAGGGACAGGAATGGGCCCACCAGCAAAATTCCTTACGGACAATGGGGGAGAATTTGCTAATGATGAGTTTAGGGATATGCGTGAAAACGTGACTATCACAGTTATGAATATGGCTGCTGAAAGCCCATTTAGTAATGGTGTCTGTGAAAGAAACCATTCTGTAATTGATGACATGCTCCGGAGGATTTTGGTAGATAGACCGAATTGCAGGCTAAATTCAGCTTTAGCATGAGCGGTACATGCAAAGAATTCATTGCAGATGATTGGGGGCTATAGTCCCTATCAATTAGTGTTTGGTAGAAATCCTAAAACTCCGTCCATTTTGTATGACCAGCCTCCAGCTTGGGAAGGGACTACAATTAGCTCTGCCTTTGCTGAGCATTTAAATGCATTACATAGCAGTAGAAAAGCCTTTTTGGAAGCAGAAGTCTCTGAAAGAATTCGCAGAGCTTTAAGGCATAATGTACAGCCATCAAATACCATTTTTCAGCAAGGAGACATGGTATACTATAAGAGAGACAATTTTAACGAATGGAAAGGGCCAGGGAAGATCATAGGCATTGATGGCAAAACAATTATTTTGCAACATGGCAATCAAACTATTAGGGTGCATTCATCAAGGATAATGGGCACAGATTACAAATTTTCAAACTTAGACAGAGCAGCCGGACATGACGAGGAACAAGGGTCATCTGGTACGCACGTGTTACAGAACTATGAGGACCAGTTCACTAATATAGACAGGGCTTCTGTTGAGGAACACAACACTTCTGATGAATTAGAACAGGCCATCTTTCCGAAAGGACAACTGCCAAAAGTTGGTACAAAAGTGACATACTTGCCTGAAGGGTCTAGTCAATGGAAGGATGCAACTGTTATTAGTAGAGCAGGGAAGGCCACTGGAAATTATATACATTGGTTGAATGTACAGCATTCAGGCGATGGAGTCAAGACAATGGATTGGGAACACAAAGTTCAAAAATGGAGGGCACAGAAACGCAGTGCCAGTTCAGATAGTACAGCGGATAGTGAACAGGTCTGCAGGAAAAGTTCGAGAACTATTGAAAGGACATCCCACAGCAGAAGGGAAAGATCAAGCAGTAGCAGTACAAAATGAGAATCCAGGCAGGAGAGGGGACGTAGTTTATCAAGGTCTCGGAACATGAGTAAGACTACGAATACTAATAGGAGTAGAAGCCCACAAGCACGTGAGATTTTGGTGGCTTCCAATAAATTAGATGAAAAAGTTATCAAAGATGCCAAACAGCAAAATCTACATAGTTGGCGTGAATTTGGGGTACACACGGAAGTACCGGATAGGGGACAAAGAGCTCTATCCCACAGATGGATTTGCACCGAAAAGGTTCTTCCAGATGGAACTCATAAGGCAAAGGGCAGGCTTGTGGCAAGGGGATTTGAAGAAAACTTCAAAGACCAGGATTTAAGGGTAGATTAAACCTTTCCTACGGCAGGAAAGGTTATTTTAAAGATCTTCTTGGCTTTATTAGCTACAAAGGCATGGGAATGCAAATCTATAGATATAAAAGCTGCCTTCTTGCAGGGGCATCAGCTCCAGAGAGACATTTTTCTCTGTCCTCCTAAAGAGGCAGCTAACACAGACGTGGTATTCTGGAAGTTGAACAAATCTGTATATGGGTTAAAAGATGCGATCAGAGCATTTTTTGGTAAGGTCAGTTTTGTTAAAGTTAGGCTTTTGCCAGTTGAAAGCAGATCCAGCAATGTTTTACTGGCACTATAAAAGAAATCTTTCTGGCATCTTTATGATGCATGTCGATGATTTTTTGTGAGGTGGGACTAGTGATTTCGAAGCTATTATAATCTCTGGTTTGAGCAAAGAAGTCAGGCTTCCGGTGCACTTAAATATATTGGACTGGAAATCGGACAAACTAAGTTAGGGGCAACTTTACGTTAGCAATCTTATTTGGAAAGCATCAGTCCAATAGCAATTAGTCATGGCCGGGTTTCACAAAAAGACGCAACGGTTTCAAAGATGGAAAAAGAGCAACTGCAAACTTTAATTGGGCAACTGAATTGGTTAGGTAGACAGACTAGACCAGGCGTGAGTTTTGATGTCTTAGAGTTGAGTACCAAAATGAATGATCCCAAAGTGGAAGACATAATAAGAGCAAATAAAGCATTGGCCAAACTAAAATGCAGGAGTGTGTTTTGAGGTTCCCGGTTTTAGGTGGCCGAAGGCACTTGAAACTCATAGTTTATAGTGATGCGTCCTATGCAAATTTATGTGATGGGGTTTCAAGCACAGGAGGTTTTATAATTTTCCTTTTGAGGAACAATGGTAAATGTTGCCCTCTTATGTGGGAAACAAAGAAAATAAGGAGAATGGTCAAAAGCACTTTGGCTGCTGAGACGTTAAGCCTTGTAGAGGCGGTGGATATGGCCTTTTATATAGTTCAGATATTGACAGAAATTTTGGGATTAGGGGATTTGGATAATATACCTATTGACTGTCACATTGACAATAAATCCCTGTGGGAAAATGTGCACTCTACAAAAAGTGTCAATGAGAAAAGGTTAAGGATAGACATTGCAAGTTTGAAGCAGATGTTGGACAGAGGGTAAATAGCAAAAATTAAATGGGTCAACAGTAGCTATCAATTGTCAGACTGTTTTATAAAAAGAGGGGCGAGTTCACAGAAACTTTTGGATATTGTTAATGAAGGGTGCCTGTTTCTGTGACTGTTTGGTTTTTTTTCTTCCAAACAAGAAAAAAAAGAAAAAAAAAAGAAGGGGGGAAATTGCGTATGTGTTTCTGAGTTTCTTGAAATTTTGTTTGCACTTAATTTTTTTTTCTCCAACGAAGGGGAGACTGTGAAGTAATGGGTTAAGATATGTTGCAATTAGCTGTCTCATTTACTATGTAAAGGGGCTTCAGGTGGCCTTTGTGTGAGGTGATGTGATGTTAGAGTTTTGTGCAGAGTCTGTTGAAGTGAAATAAAGGTGTTGGTGAAAAGGAGCAGAACTTTTGACTCTTTATTCAACAGCAACTAAACGTCTAACATTGAGGATGGAGACAAAAGATGAAGGGTCCATTGGTTAAGTGAGTTTAGAAACCCTCTTAGACGTGCTAACACTGGATCGAATGGCCCAGCATCTATATTCCTTGCCGAGGAGTCCCCAGTCGGGCACCGTTCAGCACTGCCCCCCACAAATGTGGACCAGGTGGAAAGGAAGCCAACTCCAGGGATTGAGTCCGGAGATGTCCTACCTGTGTGAGCTGGCTGCGGGGTGGCCCGAAGACCCCTATAGGTGAGTTGGGAGAGGCCTGGGGTTCGCATCGGGCAGTCGAGAGTTCCTCGGTGTAGGAAATGATGCTAAAGTGCGGCCCGAAATAGCATCAGAGCTACCAGTGCTACAAGCACCAGGAACGATGCTGCGAATCCCGCCCAGAGTGGACTCTGATTTTCTTTTTGGTTAGATTGCACCCACAATGTTTTGACCTCAACTGCTTTTTGTGGTAGTAAATTCCACAGGCTCACCATTCTCTGGGTGAAGAAATTTCTCCCAATCTCAGTACTAAATAGTTTACCCCATATCATTAGACTGTGACCCCTGGTTCCGGACTCCTCTGCCATTGTGACCACCCTTCCTGCATCTACCCTATCTTGTCCTATTAGAATTTTATAGATTTCTCGGAGCTTCCCTCCCATTTTTCCAAACTCCAGCAAATATAATTCGCACCGACTCAATCACCCACATGACAGTACCCCCATCCCAGGAATCAGCCTTGTAAGCCTTCGCTGCACTCCCTCCATAGAAGCTGTATCCTTCCTCAGATAAGGACACCAAACTGCACACACTACTCCAAGTGTGACATCACCAATGCCCTATACATTGAAGTGAAACTTTTCTATTCCTATTCTTAAATCGTCTCTCTTTGAAGGCCAACATACCATTTGCCTTCTTTACCGCCTGCTGCACCTGCCACTTACCTTGAGTGACTGGTGTACGAGGACATCCAGGTCTCATGGTACATTCCCCTCTTTGGTGTCCATGCACAAATTGCTTCACAAAGTTGGCTTCCTGAGCAGTTCCCGTAAAGAATGTTTGCATGCATATCATACCACAGTTTGGATCCAAATGTGGTTACTTCGTGCCTCAAGATATGGATGTTACTTGACCAAATTTATTCCCTGGTGTCATGATATGCAAACATGCAGCTAATGAACACATAGAATAGGACACAATCAATGAGCAGTCAGGACACTCAGGGGTGGTATCTCACTATAAAAAGGATGAGGCTCTCACACCCCGTCTCTTTCCACAGATCAACATCTACCGAGTGAGACAGGGTGTGACCTCAGCATCACACCCCAGCACGTGGCTTAGAGCAAGGCTGGTTCAGTTAGACTGAGTTACTACATTTAGATTAGCAGAGAGTCGAACTCATTGGGAACTGTGTTAATAGTTCAATTAAACACATTGAACTCACTTCAAAGTCTGGAGCATCTTTTACTCAAAACTGCATCAAGTGGCAGCTTGTGTTATTCCAAATTACATAACACAACATGATGCCAGGAGTCTGTTCAATCTAGTTAGTTCAACTCAGCAAGATCCGTGACGGCCAGCGAATGTATACCGGCACAATGGAAAAGATTCAGGCTCCTCACCAGCTCAGGACCTCCGGCAACCTCAGTGCCAACTGGCGGACATTCAAGCAGAAATTTCAGCTTTACGTCGAAGCATCAGACCTCAATGGTGCATCTGATGCACGGAAGATAGCTCTTTTCCTCGCCACAGCGGGTGATCACACCTTGGAAATATTCAACTCCTTTCACTTCGCCGAAGACCAGGACAAGACAAAGTTTCAGACCATCCTGGACAAGTTTGACAGCCTCTGTGAGGTGGACACCAATGAAATCTTCGAGCGCTACATATTCAAGCAGCGATTGCAAGGTAAAGACGAATCCTTCACCTCATATTTAACTAACCTTAGACTGCTAGCGTAATCCTGCAACTTCGGTGATATTGCTGGCTCCATGATCAGAGACCAAATCGTTTTTGGAGTTCACTCTGATCCTCTGAGACAGCAGTTACTGAAGATCAAGCATACGAACCTACCAGTCGCGATTAAAACATGCACAGTGCATGAGCACGCTAAAAATCGCTATTCCCAGTACAAAACGGCAGAAAATGATAGACTAGTCTCCCACAAGGCAGAGAGTGTGCAGGCCATCTCCCGGATGCAGCGCCTCAACATTGACGAAAGCGGCTGTTTTGCGCGCTCTTCCCGGGCCCGACGCATGCCCGATGCGAACGGGATAACGAAGCGGCCGAAACCCGCACTGCACAGGTGCAGACATCTGAGAATCGCACTGCGCATGTGCACCGACGCACGTAGCGCCAGGACGCCGACATCATGACATGTTCGAACTGTGGCACCGCCATTTAAAAAAACACTGCCCTGCAAGAGGCAGATGCTGTTTATACTGCGGGAAGCCAGGCCACTATGTTGCCCTGTGCAGATCTGCACCACCAGTCAGGAGCCACCACTCCCAATTCTGACGACGGCGCATCCGGAGTGTGCAACAACGTCTACAGGATTCTGATCCCGGCAGTGCAACGGATCCAGATGATGAATGCCTGGACAACCCCTACCGTGTGGGCATTATTACAACGTGTGAATATGCCACATCAGACACATTGCAAGTCCAATCGATCCTAGCTGTGGATTCCGAGGACGAATGGCGAGCAGTGGTGAAGGTCAACCACAGCCCATCCAGTTCAAGCTGGACACAGGTGCCTCTGCCAACCTCCTCTCACAGGCAGACTTCAGACACATTAAGAAGCCCCCCACGGTCCTTCCAGCTGCCTGCAAGCTCCTGGATTACAACGGGAATGCCATCACGGCACTGGGATCCTGCCATCTGCACGTATCCAACCGACACACACAAGCACTGTTACACTTTGAAATTGTTAAGCCGGACAGGGCATCCCTACTATGTGCGCACACCTGCAAGCAGCTGAACCTCACTCAAAGGGTTTACATCACGACATCCTCCCATGTGGATCTTCAGGCCGGCATCGACGAAATCCTCGTCCAGTATCCAGATGTGTTCAACGGGATGGGCATGCTGCCGTATCGATACAAGATTCTGCTCCGACCTGATGCTAAGCCAGTGGTCCACGCACCGCGACGTGTCCCTGCTCCACTGATAGAGCGCCTGAAGGCACAGCTCAAGGATCTTCAGCAACACGGCATCATATCCAAGGTCACCGAACCGACTGACTGGGTCAGCTCGATGGTGTGCATAAAGAAGCCTTCGGGGGACCTGCGCATCTGCATTGATCCCAAGGATCTCAATAAGAATATCATGCGGGAACACTACCCCATCCCGGAGCGGGAGGAACTCACGAGTGAGATGGCACACGTACGCTTCTTCACCAAATTCGATGCATCACAGGGATTTTGGCAAATCCAGCTGGAAGAGTTCAGCAGAAGGCTCTGCACCTTCAACACGCCTTTTGGCAGATACTGTTGCAATCGCATGCCATTTGGCATCATCTCAGCATCGGAGATATTCCATTGCATCATGGAGCAGACGATGGAAGGCATTGAAGGGGTTCATGTGTACGTGGACGACATCATCATATGGTCCACAACCCCTGAAGAACATGTGTCCCGACTCCAGAAGGTATTCCGCCGTGTACATGCCAATGGCCTAAAGTTAAATAGATCCAAATGGTGTTTCGGCACATCGATACTCAAGTTCCTAGGTGACCAGATCTCACAGCATGGTGTGCGCCCGGACACAGACAAAATCAAGGCCATCGAGGCGATGAAGGTCCCTGAGGACAAAAAGGCGGTGCTGCACTTCTTGGGTATGGTCAATTTTCTGGGCAAGTTCATTCCAAACATGGCCACACACACCACGAGCCTACGCAACCTGGTGAAAAAGTCAACTGCCTTTGAGTGGAAGGCGGCACACCAGACAGAGTGGCTGGAGGCGAAAGCCAAGCTCACCACTGCACCAGTCCTGGTATTCTTCGACCCGGACCGGGAGACAAAGATATCCACTGATGCGAGTCAGGATGGCATCGGTGCGGTGTTGCTTCAACGAGATGACACATCATCCTGGGCACCAGTAGCCTACGCATCAAGGGCGGTGACGCCCACTGAAACCAGATACGCACAGATTGCGAAGAAGTGCTTAGGTCTTCTCACTGGCATCCTCAAATTTCATGATTATGTCTACGGCCTGCTGACATTCACTGTCGGGAGGGATCATAGGCCTCTGGTCCACATCATCCACGACATGACACCTCGGTTGCAGAGAATCCTGCTTAAACTTAGGAGGTCTGACTTCAACATGGTGTACACACCTGGCAAGGAGTTCATCATCGCTGATACATTGTCCCGCTCCGTCACCTCATCCAGTGAGTCACTGGAGATCATCCAGAACATCGAATCGCAGGTGCAGCTGTATGGTTGCACTCTCCCGGTGACAGGTGAGAAGGTAATTCTCATCCGTGATGAGACAGCCAAAGACCCCCTCTTGCAGCACGTCATCCACAACCTCACCAATGGCTGGCAGAAAGGGCAGTGCCCACAATTTTACAAGGTGAAGGATGACCTGACGGTATTGATGGTATCCTCCTCAAGTTGGACAGGATTGTCATTCCGCTCAGTCTCCGGAGCTGCGCCAGAGTCATGAGGCACACCTGGGTGTCGAGAAGTGCAGACACAGAGCCCGGCAAGCTGTCTGCTGGCCCAGCATCAGCCAGGACATCACGAACATGGTCCTGAACTGTGCTACCTGTCAGCGGTTCCAGCCAGCGCAGAGCAAGGGTACGCTCCAATAGCATGACATAGTGACCTCTCCGTGGTCCAAGGTTGGCATCGACCTCTTTCATGCGAATGGTCGCAACTACGTATTGATCATCGACTATTTCTTGAATTACCCTGAGGTGCTGAAGCTCCCGGACCTCACCTCTTGGACCGTCATCAAAGCCTGTTCTCAAGGCATGGCATCCCAATCACCGTCATGAGCGACAATGGCTCGTGCTTTAGCAGTCGAGAATGGTCCACGTTTGCCAGGTCATATAATTTCCAGCATGTCACCTCCAGTCCGCACTATCCGCAGTCCAATGGAAAAGTCGAGAAAGGGGTGCACATTGTGAAACAGCTCATCTGCAAGGCCGCGGACTCTGCATCCGACATACACCTTGCACTGCTCGCGTACAGGGCGACTCCATTGTCCACTGGCATGTCGCCGGCTCAACTCCAATTGAACAGGGACCTGCGGACGATGCTTCCAGCCATACACCTGCCCAACCTGGATCACCTCCCAGTGCTGCAGAAGATGCAGCAGCTCAGAGACTGTCAAAAGCAGGGCTATGATGCCCATGCCACCGATCTGGCCGTGCTATCCCCGGCAGACACTGTCAGGATCAAAATACCGGATGGTGGGTGGTCTGCCCCGGCTGTCGTTGTTTGACAAGCCGCGCCCCGCTCTTATGTTGTACGTAGAGCTGATGGCTCCATCGTGCAAAGAAATCGACGGGCACTGCGCAAAGTTGCCTGCCCGCAACCACTTTCTCATCCATTACCATATGTTGAATTGCCACCTCCTGATACCTCGCACCACGAGGCCACCAGTCAGGCTTCCATCTCGCCTGTCAAGGCGCCGTCGTCCCCTCCGCCAACTCTCCGGTGGTCGACCAAGATCAGGCGCAAGCCTCAGAGACTGGACTTTTGAACATTTGTTTTGTTTGCTCTGTTCTGTTGTCCTCCGTCAGTCACGTTAGACAGACTCATTCACATGTAAATACATTCACGTACACCAACTAAACATTAAAAAAAAGGGGAGAGGTCATGATATGCAACTATGCAGCTAATGAACACATAGAATAGGACACGACCAATGAGCAGTCAGGACACTCAGGGGTGGTATCTCACTATAAAAGGAATGAGGCACTCACACCCCGTCTCTTTCCACAGACCAACATCTACAGAGTGAGACAGGGTGTATCCTCAGCATCACACCCCAGCACGTGGCTTAGAGCAAGGCTGGTTCAGTTAGACTGAGTTACTACATTTAGATTAGCAGAAAGTCGAACCCATTGAGAACTGTGCTAATAGTTCAATAAAACACATTGAACTCACTTCAAAGTCTGGAGCATCGTTTACTCAAAACTGCATCAAATGGCAGCTTGTGTTATTCCAAATTACATAACACAACACCTGGTACATCCAAATGCAAGGTGAGATTCATTCCAAATAGAATCATATTGTAGAGCCACTGTCACTATGGTAGCAGTTCTGTCTACTCTGAGCTGTTACCATAACAGCACTGCCTCACATCATGCTTGCTGGAATGACAGATCTTTTTTGACAATGTACTGTACATTGGCTATCTGACAGACACTCCTTTGCCATAGCAGGGTCATTATCTTACGGTCATGACTGTCTTTGTTTGTTGAGTTGTTAAAATCATAGTGGAAGCACAGTGATTGTGCTCAAGTCATGCCCAACTGCAACAACAATCAAGCATATAAGCCAAGGTCCTATTTGCTTAAGGGGATGGTTCATGCAGGCAAAGGTCAATTTACAATAGCCTGAGGAGTGTTTGTCCTAAGTGAAGTGGAGACACAAAAGGTAATCTCAGATATTTTGGAATTTGTGCAATGTTCAATGTTGAATGGCTTTGTTGAGAATATTCTAAAGAGTAACCTTTTATCTGTAACATTCTCTCATTGAATTGGAAGCTGTTATTTGCTGCAAATAAAATCAAGGGGGAGATTTTAACACAGAATTTACTCTGCAATAATGTTAAGGCCATCTGATCTGACAAAACATCAGATAGGCTTTAACACATCTTTCAGTTTATGTACTGATTTAGAAACTGTGGAACTCCATATTCTACCAATGTTAACTCTCCAGCTGAAAAATAAACAAATCAACATAAATCACCACAGAATGGCCAGCAGAGTGCCGAAAACAATAATTGTTGAGAAATCTTGGTATTAAATTGCCAACCCAATCACATAAAGCATTCTTTTGATAGCAATAGGTCAAATAGGAAGTAGGCCAGGAACATTGTGGTTAAGTACTATGCAAGAGGGATACACCTCAAATAGAGTAACTTGACTGACTTGATGGAACAATCAAAATGCTAACATACCATGACCAGCGACAATTGTAATTTGACAGAGTTAATTAATTACCTCTAGGTAGCAGCGACCAGAATATGATTGAATTTTACATCTAGCTTGAAAGGGGGAAGAGTGGGTCAAGACTAGTATTTTAAACTTTAAAATAAGGGCAACTATGTATGCATGAAAGCTGTGCTAGCTGAAGTGAACTGAGATACGAGGTTACAGGATAGATCAATAGAGAAGCAGTGGCAGGCATTTAAGAAGATATTTCAGAATATTCAGCATAAGTATATTCCTACCATAAAGAAAATTATAAGAGGAGGAGCTGCCAATTGTGGTCAACTAAAGAAGTTGAGGAAAGTATCAAACGTAAGTTAAAGCATGGCGCAAAGATGGGTGCCAGGACAGATGATTGATTAGAATATAAAGACTGGCAAAGATTGACTAATCAGGAGAAATAAATTAGAGTATAAGAGGAAGCTAGTTAGAAATATAAAAATGGATAGCATTTACGGGATGAGGGTGTCGTTGGTTAGGCCAGCATTTATTGTCTATCCCTAGTTGCCCTTCAGAAGGTGGCGGTGGGATGACTTCTTGAACTGCTGCAATTCTTGAGGTGCAGTTACACCCAATGTGCTGTTAGGGAAGGAGTTCCAGAATTTTGCCCCAGTGACAGTGAAGGAATAGCAATATATTTCAATATATTTCCAAGTCAGGGTAGTGAGTGACTTGAAGGGGAACTTCCAGGTGGTGGGGTTCCCAGGTATGTATTGCTCTTGTCCTTCCAGATGGTAGTGGTTGTGGGTTTGGAACGTGCTGTCTAAGGAAACTTGGTGAGTTACTGCAGTGCATCTTATAGATGGTACACAGGGCTGCCACTGTTCGTCGGTGGTGGAAGGTTTGAATGTTTGTGGTAGGGGGAGCAATCAAGCGGACTGCTTTGTCCTGGATGGTGTCGAGCTTCTTGATTATTGGTGGAGCGGCACTCATCCAGGCAAATGGAAAGTATTCCATTACACTCCTGATTTGTAGATGGCAGACAGGCTTTGGGGGATTAGGATGTGAGTTACTCATCTTAGGATTCCTAGCCTTTGACCTGCCCTGGTAGCCACAGTATTAATATGGTTAGTCCAGTTCAGTTTCTGATCAATGGTAAATTCCTAGGATGTTGATTGTGGGGGATTCAGCGATGGTAGTGGTTAGATCCTCTCTTGAGGGAGAAGGTCATTGCCTGGTGTTATATTATATTGCTACTCCTGATAGCATGTTATATTACTGGGTTTAAGTAATATATGTTGTTACTAACTGTAGATGATGTTGAAGAGCACTCGAGTCTTCAAAGTAAACGGAAAGAATTTATTAAGTAACAATAAAACAAATAAATGAGTTTAACACTCTACTGAACTAACTCTAGCAATAAAGTAAGGTTAACTAACTGGACAAACTGTATCCAAGCTACACGTGGTGTCTAGGCTGAGATACTCTCTGCTACACTGCTGTTCTCTGGTAACTCCTGCTGGAAAGAGGGCTGAAAAATAGCTAGAGTTTCTGGGAACTCAGTTATATAGTGGATCTAGTAATGCCCTCTAGTGGTAGTGTTACAGCTAAGTGTTGTGATTAACCCTTTAGTTACATGTCTGTCTCCACATCATTACATCCCCCTTTTTGTTTTTAAAATTCCGTGCTTGGTAACAAGGAAAAGTGGATAACAATATTAAAGGTAAGAACATAATATATCTGACTTTTATACAGAGCAACTATATGAAATAAAATGTTCAGAAATTCAGTCTTTTAGGTTGTCTTCTTGTTCTCGATGACCTTCTTAGAAGTTGTGGTGGAGACCTTGATGGTTTTGATAGTTGTGTGTGAATCACGACTAGTAGAGCTGTTGGGTATGGTGTCCCAAAATATTTCTTCATCAAATGGAACTTGAGGAAAAAACAATATTGGTGTGTTGAAGTACCAACAAGTCATCATCAGGTATTCGAATGGTCGAACCACTTTTGTTGTCTGACGTGGACTTTTTCTTGTGCCTCTGGTATCGATTTAGTATGTAATTTGCCTTAAACATTGTGTTGCTTCTTTGTTTTGGAGTCTTTGAATTTTAAAATTTATTGGCATGGCATTTGTTTTGTGTGAACAATGTCCATGTTATGTTTGTACTCTTGCCATTGTTTTGGTCTGTTCTGTAACATTGTCCTGTAGTTGTAGATTTGTACCATGTCGTACAGGTTGTTGTTTCGTTATTGTTGCTGTTTCTGTTGTTGTTTTTGTTTGTGTTGTTTTTGTTGTTGGTGTGCTCAATGACTGTTCCTGGCGGATAATTTGAGTAATTCTCAAACTTTTCTGTATCAGTGTCCTTTGTGGTATCTGGTATTTCATTGAGCTTCATGGTTTGAGGTTTGTGTGAATGATCTGATGTTGCACTGATCTTGGTGACATCAATCATTTCTGGTAGATCTGAATCATTTTTGATTCCTTGGTGCTCCTCTTCAGGAGTCAACTTCGTCAAGATTTCAGTTTCTTGTAGGTTGTCAAGAGTGGATGAGGTTTTAATTGATGCGGTCTCACTGGACTCATGAGTAGTTTTACTTTGATTGTTAAGTGCTTCTGTACAGATGAGCTGAGATCTGCCAGTCTCACTGTAATCTTGCACATCTTGTATGTGACTTGTGATTTCTTCGTCACATGTCTCACATACGGTGGGTAGACTTTCATTGTCTTCTTGCTGTTGATTAAATGAGCTAGGAAGACTTTCATAGTCTTCATCTTGTTGCTCAAATAAGGTGGATAGACCTTCATAGTCTTCTTCATACATGGTTGTTGCTCTGGAGTCTTTAATTGCTTCCATTCTGGAGTCTGTCAATGATCTCTTTGTGGGGGCATCCATTGCTCTCTCTGTGGAGTCTTTCATCGCTCTCTGTGTGGAGTTGTGCAGTGTTTTCTCTGTGGAGATGGTCAACGCTCTCTCAACGGAGTCAGTCAGTACTCGCTATGTGGCGTCTTTTTCTTCTTGGCTATTTGACAGGTTTCTGTCATCCAATGTATCAACGATCTGCCATTCCATCATGGTATTGGATTCATCTACCATGAGTAGAGTCATATTCAGCTTTTCAACCACGTTGCTGATGCTATGATCATCATATCCGAATAACTCAGCCATGTCTGAGTTGTATTCTTCAATAAACAAATCATCTTCTTTGGTTTTGGATTTGTTATTGAGCTCTTCGCTTTTTATGCTGCAAAATTCTTATTCCATAGTGCTGCGAAAGTTATTTTCAACTGTTTGTTGAAGTTCAGGCATTGTTCTGTGTTCTGCCTTTCGAGGTAAAAAATTTGGGTTTTGTAGCTTTAAACTCTTATTTTTAATTTTTGGGCAGTTTCCCTTTCAGTAGGCGTGTTCTGAGTCTTCTGACGTCATGCCGCTCGTGACGTCATGTGTAGGAATCGATTGCGCATTCGGAAATCGATTTTCGACCAGAGTGCGCTCTTTTTGCAAATGCGCGAGAAGCTGCGCAAGCGCAGAACGGTATTTTGCCGGTTTGTGTCTTTTTGGAAAGTGCACATATGCGTACTGGTCAGACTGCACATGGGCAAGATGGCTGCCGCTCAAAACATTCCATCTTCTCTATTTTCAACACTGCCTCTGCCTCGTGGTAAGTGTTCGTGCCATTTTCACGGATTTTATATTCTAGGTAATTATTCTTTGATTGTTCATGAGCAAGGCATTTTTGTATAGCGATTTCTAATGTTAAACCCTGTTCCCTCAGTAATTGTTTTCTGAGGTGCTCATCATTTGTGCCCCAAACTATTTGGTCACAAACCTTAGAATCATGCAGCATTAAAAAGTTGCAGGATTGTGCCAGCAGCTTACGGTCTGCAAAGCTGTTCAAAGATTCCTCTTTCCCTTGCAATCTCTTTGCAAAGATGTCGCACTCAAATATTTCATTTGACTGTATTTTACAGTGGCTATCAAATGTTTTAGGGATTGTTTCATACTTTGTCTTGTCTTAACCTTCTGTGTAGTTAAAAGAGTTGTAGATCTCTATCGCATTTGGACCAGCCATAGTCACACAAAAGAGCTATTTTTCGAGCATCTGTCGCATTTGTTAAGTCAGACGCTTCTAAATACAGTTGGAATTGTTGTCTGAACAACCTCCAGTTAACATTAAGGTTACCGGTGATCCTGAGGTGACGAGGAGCTTGTGTTCTGTCCATCGTGCCAAGAACCATCAGGTTTTGTTCCGAAGGCGATGCTTCTGTTGCCAAATTGCTGTCTATTCTTCACTCTGTACTCACTAAATTTAACTAAGTAGATTCAGTAGTCATTCCGGTACTATGTTATATTATATTGCTACTCCTGGTGGCATGTTATATTCCTGGGTTTAAGTAATATATGTCGTTACTAACTGTAGATGATGTTGAAGAACACTTGAGTCTTTAAAGTAAACTGAAAGAATTTATTAAGTAACGATAAAACAAATAAATGAGTTCGACACTCAGCTGAACTAACTCCAGCAATAAAGTAAGGATAACTAACTGTACAAACTGTATCCAAGCTACACGTGGTGTCTAGGTTGAGATACTCTCTGCTACACTGCTGTTCTCTGGTAACTTCTGCTGGAAAGAGGGCTGATAAAAAGCTAGAGCTTCTGGGAACTCAGTTATATAGTGGATCTAGTAATGCCCTCTAGTGGTAGTGTTACAGCTAAGCATTGTGATTAACCCTTCAGTTACATGTCTGTCTAAATATCATTACACCTGGCACTTGTGTGGCGCGAATGTAACTTGCCACTTGTCAGCCCAAGCCTGGATATTGTCCAGGTCTTGCTGCATTTGGACATGGACTGCTTCACTATCTGAGGAGGCGCGAATGGTGCTGAACATTGTGCAGTCATCCGCAAACATCCCCAATTCTGTCCTTTTGATGGAAGGGAGGTCATTGATGAAGCAGCTGAAGATGGTTGGGCCTAGGACACTATCTTGAGGAACTCCTGCAGTGATGTGCTGGAACTGAGATAATTGACCTCCAACCACCACAACCATGTCTTCCTTTGTGCCAGGTATGACTCCGATCAATGGAGAGTTTCCCCCCTGATTACCATTCACTCCAGTTTAACTGGGGGTCTTGATGCCATACTCAGTCCAATGCTGCCTTGATGTCAAGGACAGTCACTCTTAGCTCACCTCTGGCATTCATCTCTTTTGTCCATATTTGAACCAAGGCTGTAATGAGGTGAGGAGATGAGTGACCCTGGTGGAACCCAAACTGAGCGTCCATGAATAGGTTATTGCTGAATAATTGATAACATTGTTGGTGACTCCTTCCATCACTTTGCTGATGATAGGGAGTAGACTGATACGTGCTGGGCTCCTCCATCATTGAGGATGGGGATATTTGTGTTGCCTCCTCCTCCAGTGAGTTGTTTAGTTGTCCACCACCATTCACAGCTGGATGTAGCAGACTACAGACCTTAGATCCGATGCATTCATTGTGCAATCGCTTAGCTCTGTCTATTACTCGCTGCTTTTGCTGTTTGGCACATAAGTAGTCCTGTGTTGTAGCTTCACCAGGTCGACACCTCATGTTTTGGTTTGCCTGATGTTGCTCCTGGCATGCTCTCCTGCACTCTTCATTGAACCAGGGTTGATTCCCTGGCTTGGCAGAATGGTAGAGTGGGGGATATGTCAGGCCATAACGTTGCAGATTTTGGTTGAATACAATTCTGCTGCTGCTGATGGCCCACAGTGCCTCATGGATGCCCAGTCTTGAATTGCTAGATCTGTTCGAAGTCTATCCCATTTAGCACGGTGGTAGTGCCACACAACACAATGGAGAGTATCCTCAATGTGAAGACGGGACTTTGAGTCCACAAGGCCTGTGCGGTGGTCACTTCTACTGATACTGTCATGCACAAATGGATCTGCAGAAGCAGATTGGTGAGGATGAGGTCAAGTATGTTTTTCATTCTTGGTTCCCTCATCACCTGGTGCAGTCGCAGTCTAGCAGCTATGTCCTTTAGGACCCGGCCAACTCGGTCTGTGGTGGTACAGCCGAGCCACTCTTGCTGATGGGACATTGAAGTCCCCCACACAGAGCAGATTCTGCACCCTTGCCAACCTCAGTGCTTCCTCCAAGCGGTGTTCAACATGGAAGAGTATTGATTCATCAGCTGATGGTGGCCAGTACGTGGTAATCAACAGGAGGTTTCCTTGACCATGTGTAAATTGAAGCCATGAGACTTCAAGTGGTCCAGAGTCAATGTTGAGGATTCCAGGGCAACTCCCTCCCAACTGTATACCACCGTGCCACCACCTCTGCTGTATGTCCTGTCTCACCGCAGGACAGACCCAGGAATGGTGATAGTGGAGTCTGGGAAATTGTCTGTAGGATACAATTTTGTGAGTATGACTATGTCAGGCTGTTGCTTAACTAGTCTGTGAGAAAGCTCTCCCAACGTTGGCACAAATCCCCAGATGTTAGTAAGGAGGACTTTGCAGGGTTCGCAGGGCTGGTTTTGCTGTCGATCTATAATAAAGGACATTCGTTTGTGTTCTTCTGTAAATAAAGTAAGAAGTCTTACAACACCAGGTTAAAGTCCAACAGGTTTGTTTCGATGTCACTAGCTTTTGGAGCGCTGCTCCTTCCTCAGGTGAAGGGGTGATTCACCTGAGGAAGGAGCAGCGCTCCGAAAGCTAGTGACATCGAAACAAACCTGTTGGACTTTAACCTGGTGTTGTAAGACTTCTTACTATGCTCACCCCAGTCCAACGCTGGCATCTCCACATCATCTGTAAATAACGAAATGGAAATATTGTACACCCCTGTGCTTGACTGCCAAGCCAGGAAAAATGTAAATGCTGCTTTTATTTTGATTTGTTTAGGAAGTTAATATGACTGAATGTTTGAGTGAGTATAGTTTATTGAGGATAGTTAGACGTACCGTTTTTTAAATTTTATAATGCATGTCCCTGTTTTGACATAGCGCCACTTAGAATGTTAGTTAAACTTTTTCTTGCATAGTTATGGTTAGTGTAGAGGCCATAGAAGAGTGCTCGTTGAGTCAGGGAATGAAGACAACGCAGTTATGTGATCCTTCATGCTTCGTGTTAGGATCACAAGGAGGGAGTGTAGCCACCTGAGTTTGCCACTTCCTGACTTAAAATGGAGAACAGCAAAGGCTGAAGGGAAATTCAGCCAACACAGGCAAAGACTAGCAAGTACAGTAATCATGTGTATTGGAACATGTAAGGAACCAGACAGCACTGAAACCAGCAGCCATCTGCATAGTAATACAGCAGCCATCTGCATAGTAATGAGCGATTCCAGGGCAACAAACAAAGAACAAAGAACAAAGAAATGTACAGCACAGGAACAGGCCCTTCGGCCCTCCAAGCCCGTGCCGACCATACTGCCCGACTAAACTACAATCTTCTACACTTCCTGGGTCCATATCCTTCTATTCCCATCCTATTCATATATTTGTCAAGATGCCCCTTAAATGTCCCTATCGTCCCTGCCTCCACTACCTCCTCCGGTAGTGAGTTCCAGGCACCCACTACCCTCTGCGTAAAAAACTTGCCTCGTACATCTACTCTAAACTTTGCCCCTCTCACCTTAAACCTATGCCCCCTAGTAATTGACCCCTCTACCCTGGGGAAAAGCCTCTGACTATCCACTCTGTCTATGCCCCTCATAATTTTGTATACCTCTATCAGGTCGCCCCTCAACCTCCTTCGTTCCAGTGAGAACAAACCGAGTTTATTCAATCGCTCCTCATAGCTTATGCCCTCCATACCAGGCAACATTCTGGTAAATCTCTTCTGCACCCTCTCTAAAGCCTCCACATCCTTCTGGTAGTGTGGCGACCAGAATTGAACACTATACTCCAAGTGTGGCCTAACTAAGGTTCTATACAGCTGCAACATGACTTGCCAATTCTTATACTCAATGCCCCGGCCAATGAAGGCAAGCATGCCGTATGCCTTCTTGACTACCTTCTCCACCTGTGTTGCCCCTTTCAGTGATCTGTGGACCTGTACTCCTAGATCTCTTTGACTTTCAATACTCTTGAGGGTTCTACCATTCACTGTATATTCCCTACCTGCATTAGCCCTTCCAAAATGCATTACCTCACATTTGTCCAGGTTAAACTCCATCTGCCATCTCTCCGCCCAAGTCTCCAGACAATCTAAATCCTGCTAAGTCCTCAGACAGTCCTCATCGCTATCCGCAATTCCACCAACCTTTGTGTCGTCTGCAAACTTACTAATCAGACCAGTTACATTTTCCTCCAAATCATTTATATATACTACAAAGAGCAAAGGTCCCAGCACTGATCCCTGTGGAACACCACTGGTCACAGCCCTCCAATTAGAAAAGCATCCCTCCATTGCTACCCTCTGCCTTCTATGGCCTAGCCAGTTCTGTATCCACCTTGCCAGTTCACCCCTGATCCCGTGTGACTTCACCTTTTGTACTAGTCTACCATGAGGGACCTTGTCAAAGGCCTTACTGAAGTCCATATAGACAACATCTACTGCCCTACCTGCATCAATCATCTTAGTGACCTCCTCGAAAAACTCTATCAAGTTAGTGAGACACGACCTCCCCTTCACAAAACCGTGCTGCCTCTCACTAATACGTCCATTTGCTTCCAAATGGGAGTAGATCCTGTCTCGAAGAATTCTCTCCAGTAATTTCCCTACCACTGAAGTAAGGCTCACCGGCCTGTAGTTCCCGGGATTATCCCTGCCACCCTTCTTAAACAGAGGAACAACATTGGCTATTCTCCAGTCCTCCGGGACATCCCCTGAAGACAGCGAGGATCCAAAGATTTCTGTCAAGGCCTCAGCAATTTCCTCTCCAGCCTCCTTCAGTATTCTGGGGTAGATCCCATCCGGCCCTGGGGACTTATCTACCTTAATATTTTTTAAGACACCCAACACCTCGTCTTTTTGGATCACAATGTGACCCAGGCTATCTACACCCCCTTCTCCAGACTCAACATCTACCAATTCCTTCTCTTTGGTGAATACTGATGCAAAGTATTCATTTAGTACCTCGCCCATTTCCTCTGGCTCCACACATAGATTCCCTTGCCTATCCTTCAGTGGGCCAACCCTTTCCCTGGCTACCCTCTTGCTTTTTATGTAAGTGTAAAAAGCCTTGGGATTTTCCTTAACCCTATTTGCCAATGACTTTTCATGACCCCTTCTAGCCCTCCTGACTCCTTGCTTAAGTTCCTTCCTACTTTCCTTATATGCCACACAGGCTTCGTCTGTTCCCAGCCTTTTAGCCCTGACAAATGCCTCCTTTTTCTTTTTGACGAGGCCTACAATATCACTCGTCATCCAAGGTTCCCGAAAATTGCCGTATTTATCTTTCTTCCTCACAGGAACATGCCTGTCCTGTATTCCTTTCAACTGACACTTGAAAGCCTCCCACATGTCAGATGTTGATTTGCCCTCAAACATCCGCCCCCAATCTATGTTCTTCAGTTCCCGCCTAATATTGTTATAATTAGCCTTCCCCCAATTTAGCACATTCATCCTCGGACCACTCTTATCCTTGTCCACCAGTACTTTAAAACTTACTGAATTGTGGTCACTGTTACCGAAATGCTCCCCTACTGAAACATCTACCACCTGGCCGGGCTCATTCCCCAATACCAGGTCCAGTACCGCCCCTTCCCTAGTTGGACTGTTTACATATTGTTTTAAGAAGCCCTCCTGGATGCTCCTTACAAACTCTGCCCCGTCTAAGCCCCTGGCACTAAGTGAGTCCCAGTCAATATTGGGGAAGTTGAAGTCTCCCATCACCACAACCCTGTTGTTTTTACTCTTTTCCAAAATCTGTCTACCTATCTGCTCCTCTATCTCCCGCTGGCTGTTGGGAGGCCTGTAGTATACCCCCAACATTGTGACTGCACCCTTCTTATTCCTGATCTCTACCCATATAGCCTCACTGCCCTCTGAGGTGTCCTCTCGCTGTATAGCTGTGATACTCTCCTGAACAAGTAGCGCAACTCCGCCTCCCCTTTTACATCCCCCTCTATCCCGCCTGAAACATCTAAATCCTGGAACGTTTAGCTGCCAATCCTGCCCTTCCCTCAACCAGGTCTCTGTAATGGCAACAACATCATAGTTCCAAGTAGTAATCCAAGCTCTAAGTTCATCTGCCTTACCCGTAATGCTCCTTGCATTAAAACATATGCACTTCAGGCCACCAGACCCGCTGTGTTCAGCAACTTCTCCCCGTCTGCTCTGCCTCAGAGCCACACTGTCCCTATTCCCTAGTTCTCCCTCAATGCTCTCACCTTCTGACCTATTGCTCCCGTGCCCACCCCCCTGCCATACTAGTTTAAACCCTCCCGTGTGACACTAGCAAATCTCGCGGCCAGGATATTTATGCCTCTCCGGTTTAGATGCAACCCGTCCATCTTATACAGGTCACACCTGCCCCGGAAGAGCTCCCAGTGGTCCAGATAACAGAAACCCTCCCTCCTACACCAGCTGTTTAGCCACGTGTTTGTCTGCTCTATCTTCCTATGGCACCAGTTCACAATGGCAACAGTTGAGGGGAATAAAGCCAAGCCAGACTCCTCGGTGCCAGCAGGAGCCAAGACAAAGGAAGGTCAATGGACACTCAAGGACTGCCCAGCGATCAGGGAACCGCTCCAGCATTGGAGAAATCGATCCAAGTGATCGGAAAGTAGTCCAATCACTTGGAATCAGGTACGGGGTCTGCCCCAAAGGGTGGGAAGCCCCTGGGGACTATAAAGAAAAAGCCCCCAAGTTCAAATCGTCCTTCTTTGGCAGGGTCACTCAGCAACTTGAACCAACTCTTGACAGTGACCTGCCTCGCTGCCTCCAACCAAGTAAGTCTCAAGTCAACGCTCGCTACGAGATAGGCGCTCATTGCTACCAGTCCATACCAGCTTTTGAATCCTGCAGACTCAGGACCTGAACGAAAGGCCATTTGTTCCCCTGACCTGGTGGGCCAGTCCGAAGCGAAGTATAGGCCTTTTAGTGATAGAGAATAGCCTAGAAAGTAGAGTTTATGCATGAGTAGTGATTTACTGTGTATAATAAATGTGATTTGATTTGAATCTTGCTAATTGGTGTGAAAATGAAAAATGAAATGAAAATTGCTTATTGTCGCAAGTCGGCTTCAAATGAAGTTACTGTGAAAAGCCCCTAGTCGCCACATTCCGGCGCCTGTTCGGGAGGCTTTTACGGGAACTTGGAGCCCTACCATTCCTGGGATCATCCGTGTGAATCTCCGCTGGACCCGCTCCAGTGCCAGTCTGTCCTTCCTGAGGTGCGGGGCCCAAAATTGCTCACAGTATTCTAAATGGGGCCTAACTAATGCTTTATAAAGCTTCAGAAGTACATCCCTGCTTTTATATTCCAAGACTCTTGACATAAATGACAACATTGCATTTGCTTTCTTAATTACTGATCTGCTACAATATTATTATAACCTGCCTGCTTACCACTGGCTGGGGACTAATGGCAATTCCACAATCCTTTGGGAGTATGAGCTTCTCCAATGAGGAGGGTCGGAGAAATCATTAGCAGATTCCCTGCATAAATAAAGCTGGCCAGTTTGGAACCAGCTAGAGAGGAGTGAGCAGCAAGGGAGTTGCTGCTGTTGTATATATATGTTATTAGACCATAAAACCATAAGACATAGGAGTGGAAATAAGGCCATTCGGCCCATCGAGTCCACTCCACCATTCAATCATGGCTGATTTCAACTCCATTTACCCGCTCTCTCTCCATAGCCCTTAATTCCTCGAGAAATCAAGAATTTATCAACTTCTGTCTTAAAGACACTCAACGTTCCGACCTCCACCGCCCTCTGTGGCAATGAATTCCACAGACCCACCACTCTCTGGCTGAAGAAATTTCTCCTCATCTCTGTTCTAAAGTGACTCCCTTTTATTCTAAGGCTGTGCCCCCGAGTCCTAGTCTCCCCTGCTAATGGAAACAATTTCCCTACATCCACCCTATCTAAGCCATTCATTATCTTGTAAGTTTCTATTAGATCTCCCCTCAACCTCCTAAACTCCAATGAATATAATCCCAGGATCCTCAGACGTTCATCGTATGTTAGGCCTACCATTCCTGGGATCATCCGTGTGAATCTCCGCTGGACCCGCTCCAGTGCCAGTATGTCCATCCTGAGGTGTGGGGCCCAAAATGCTCACAGTATTCTAAATGGGGCCTAACTAGTGCTTTATAAGGCTTCAGAAATACATCCCTGCTTTTATATTCCAAGACTCTTGACATAAATGACAACATTACTTTTGCTTTCTTAATTACGGACTCAACCTGCAAGTTTACCTTTAGAGAATCCTGGACTCGGACTCCCAAGTCCCTTTGCACTTCAGCATTATGAATTTTGTCACCATTTAGAAAATAGTCCATGCCTCTATTCTTTTCTCCAAAGTGCAAGACCTCGCACTTGCCCACGTTGAATTTCATCAGCCATTTCTTGGACCACTCTCCTAAACTGTCTAAATCTTTCTGCAGCCTCCCCACCTCCCCCATACTACCTGCCCCTCCACATATCTTTGTATCATCGGCAAACTTAGCCAGAATGCCACCAGTCCCGTCATCTAGATCGTTAATATATAAAGAGAACAGCTGTGGCCTGATGAACTAGATCCCAGAGTTTTAAAAGAGGTGGTTAATGAGGTAGTGGATGAGCTGGTGTTAGTTGTCCGAAATTTGCTAGATTCTGGAAAGGTTCCATCAGACTGGAAAGGAACAAATATAATCCCTCAATTCAAAAAGGGAGGAAGGCATAAAATAGGAAACTATAGGCCAGTTAACTTGACATCTGTCATGGGGAAGTTGTTGGAATCAATCATGAAGGAGGTTACAGCTGGACACTGAGTAATCGGTTTTAAAGGGAAATCGTGTTTAGCCAATCTATTGGAGTTTTTTGAAGAAGTAACATGCGCTGTGAATGTAGGGGCGCAGATAGATGAGTTGTACTTCGATTTCCAGGGGGGATTTAACAAAGTGCCACATCAAAGATTGTTGTGGAAACCAAGACTGCGATCCACTGGCCACATCACGCTTGAACGGGAGCATGACGCGGCCGGTAGGTGCTGGGAGGAGCCTCCCGTGAGCTTCCGGGCAGTCAGTATGCCTCGTGAGATCTACCCATATCTCACGACCACAATGGACGTGACCAAGTCTCGCATGCCTAAGTGGGCTTTAAACCCTGCAAGTACACTACCAGGGTACCATTGCCAAGGTGGCACTGCCAACGGTCATTGCCTGGGGAGCCATGCCCATGAAAGGAGGGTGGAGGGTATGAAGGGTGGGGGGTGCAGAAAGGGCTTTTGGAAGATTGGGAGGGGTGAAGGATGGGTTTCCTGGCAGGGAGGGGCCCAGAAGGGGGTGTGGGAAGACTTGAAAAGGGGGCGTTCAGCGACCCCATAGGGGGGTGTCATCACTTGCGGGGTTGTGGGTTAAGGCCCATTTGTGTGCGGGGGTGACATTACCCATGGGTGGGGAAGCAGTTGAGGACCCACAAAACCTATTGGAGATCGGGGCGCCCTTTCAAAATGGCCAGACCGCCAGCGAGTTCAGCTCCCAAGTGATGAAAAGAATTCTAAGTGTAGGCTAGCCCGGAGAGAAACTCCCCAGGGCCCAAACAAGTGACAAGTGTGGTTAGATAATGGTGGGGGACTTGGCGACAGAGCCGGCAGGAAATACCCAGCAAAATCCACCACAAATGATCCACCTGAATAGGTCAGAGTCCCAGTGCGGGTGGGATTAGCTGGAGCTCCAAGAATCACCAAGCTATTGAACGGCCATTAGGGTGGATCGGGGGCCTCAGCGGGGAACGCGCGGCCGAGGCCGCACCTAGTCCCATTTTCTGCAGTGAAGAGCTCTGTTCGCCGGAACGTCTCATTGCAGGGAGAGATTAGTCGCCATTTAAAAATGGAATCCAGTTTCCGGTTGCGGCTATGCCTGGGTAGGTCGCACGGTCGGCAGCTCCCGCCGAGAACGGACTTTTGGGCCCTTTTAAGGAGCTCCAGCGGCACTTGGAAGACGACTCCCGGTGTGGGGTTCCCCCAGCACTGAATGGAGTGGACCAGGAGTGGAGTGGTCACAAAAATGGCACTAGAGAAGAGAGGAGAACGGGTGAGAAAAAGCAAGATGGCGGCGGGCGGGGACCAGGCAGCGTGGGCTCAGTGGTCTCGGGAGCAGCAGGAGTTTTTGAGAAGCTGCTTTGCGGAATTGAAGGCGGAGATGTTAGCCCCTGTGAAGGCGTCGATTGAAAGGCTGGTGGAGACCCAGAAGATGCAGGGGATGGCAATAAAGGAGGTGCAGCAGAAGGCCTCTGATAATGAGGATGAGATCCTGGGCCTGGCTGTCAAAGTGGAAGCGCACGAGGCACTGCATAAAAAATGGCAGAAGTTCGAGGACCTGGAGAATAGGTCGAGGAGGAAGAACCTGCGGATTCTGGGTCTTCCTGAGGGCGTGGAGGGATCGGATGCTGGGGCGTATGTGACCACGATGCTGAGTACGCTGATGGGCGCGGGAGCCTTCCCGAGGCCCCTGGAGCTGGATGGGGCACACAGGGCCCTGGCGAGGAGGCCGAGGGCGAATGAGCCGCCGAGGGCCGTGGTGGTGAGGTTCCACCGCTTCACCGACACGGAGTGTGTCCTGCGATGGACGAAGAAGTAGGTGGGAGAATGCCGAAATCCGCATCTATCAGGACTGGGATGGAGAGCAGGCCAAGAAGCGGGCAGGTTTCAACCGGGCCAAGGCGGTTCTCCACAGAAAGGGGGTGAAGTTCAGGCTGTTACAGCCGGAGCGGCTGTGGGTCACGTATCAGGATCGTCGCCACTATTTTGATACGCCCGATGAGGCGTGGACCTTTATCAAAAATGAGTAGTTGGACTGAAATTGATGGTTTGTAGCATGTTATGGGGGATGCTGGGGAGTGGGAGGGGGCGATGTTTTTTTCTTTATGTGGGCTTGTTTGGGGGGGGATGTCCCCCGCGTTTTCTTGGGGTTGTGTGGCCTGTGGCCCTGGGCCTTCGGGGATTGGGGTGAGGCTGCAGGTGGAAGGAGCTGCACCACAGGGGGCGGGGTCGGCCCAGGCAGGGAGCGTGGGCTTTTTCCCGCAAAAGGGGGGGCTGGGCTAGAGGCGCGGGGGTGGTACTGGCTTGGTGTCCACATTGGTGTATAAAGGGGGGTAGAGGGGGGGACTTTGACCACCCCACTTTAGTGGGGGGAGGGCTGGAGACTTTGAGAGGGAATCCAATAGGGGGATCAGAGACAGAGGCGGGAGCGGCCGGGGTCAGCAGGAGTCAGCTGACTTACGGGAGTGCAATGGGGGGAGCAGGGGGGTTAAGCAGTTGCTTGGTGTTGGGAGGGGGTGCGTTGGGGGGGGGGGGGGAACTGGGTTGCTGCTATGCTGACTGAGGGGGAGTTGAAGGTAAGAGGAAGAGTCCGGGTGGGGAGCCTCCGCCTGGGGGGCTGGAGAGTGCGGGAGGTGATGCGAAAAACAGGGGGGTCGCAATCCTGGTGAGTAAGCGGGTGGCATTTAAGGCGGGGGTATTGTGGCAGATAAAGGGGGACGATATGTGATGGTGAGTGGCAGGCTGCAGGGGGCCCGGGTGGTGCTGGTGAATGTGTATGCCCCAAACTGGGACGATGCAGGGTTCATGAAGCGCATGCTGAGTCGGATCCCAGATCTGGAGGCAGGTAATCTGATAATGGGGGGGGGGGCTTCAACATGGTACTGGACCCGGCACCAGATTGGTCTAGGTCGAGGTCGGGTAAGAGGCCGGCAGGGGCCAAGGTCCTGAGGGCGTTTATGGATCAGATAGGGGGAGTGGATCCGTGGAGGTTGCCAGGCCAAGGGCGAGGGAGTTCTCCTTCTTCTCCTATGTGCACAAGGCCTACTCGCGAATAGACTTTTTTGTGGTAAGCAGGGCACTGATCCCGAGAGTGGAGGGGGCGGAGTATTCGGCCATTGCGATTTCGGATCACGCCCCGCACTGGGTGGAGCTGGAGTTGGGGGAGGAGAGGGGCCAGAGCCGTTGTGGCGAATGGATGTGGGAATGCTGGTGGACGAGGAGGTCTGTGGGTGGGTCCGGAGGTGCATCCAAAAATATGTGGAGGCCAATGATAATGGGGAGGTGTCGGTGAGTGTGGTCTGGGAGGCGCTGAAGGCAGTGGTCAGGGGGGAGCTAATTTCAATCAGGGCTCACAGGGAGAATAGGGAGCAGATGGAGAGGGAGAGATTGGTGGGGGAGATACTGAGGGTGGATAGGAGATATGCGGAATCCCCCGAAGAGGGGCTGCTGAGGGAGCGCCGGAGCTGGCCACAGGGAAAGCTGAGGCCCAGTGGAGGAGGGTACAGGGAGCAGTGTATGAGTTTGGGGAGAAGGCGAGCCGGATGTTGGTGCATCAGCTGCGGAGGAGGGGGGGCGGTTAAGGAGTTTTGGGGAGTCAGAGATAGAGGGGGGAACACAGTGCGGAGTCCAGCTAAAATAAACGAGGTCTTTAGGGACTTTCATGGTAAGTTGTACAAGTCAGAACTCTCGGAGGGGGGGGGAGGGGATGCGGCAGTTCCTGGACCAACTGAGGTTCCCAAGGGTGGAGGAAGGGCAGGTAGTGGGTTTGGGGGCCCCGATCGAGATGGAGGAGCTAGTTCAGGGGTTGGGGAGTATGCAGGCGAGCAAGGCCCCAGGACCAGATGAGTTCCCGGTTGAGTTCTACAGGAAGTTCTCGGAGCTGTTGGGCCCATTGTTGCTGAGAACCTTTAATGAGGTGAAGGAAAAGGGAATCCTTCCCCCGACGATGTCGCAGGCTTTGATCTCGCTTATCCTCAAGCGGGATAAGGACCCGCTGCAGTGTGGCTCTTATAGGCCGATTTCACTCCTCAATGTGGATGCCAAGCTGTTGGCAAAAGTTTTGGCCACCAGGATTGAGGATTGTGTCCTGGGAGTGATACATGAGGACCAGACTGGGTTTGTGAAGGGAAGGCAGCTGAACACGAACGTGCGGAGGCTCCTGAATGTGATTAGAATGCCCTCGGAAGGGGGGGAGGCAGAAGTGGTAGCGGCAATGGACGCGGAGAAGGCCTTTGACCGGGTGGAGTGGGAGTACCTGTGGGAGGTGTTAGGCCGATTTGGGTTCGGAGAGGAGTTCATAGGGTGGGTTACCAGGCTCCAGTGGCGAGTGTATCGATGAACCGGCTGCGGTCAGGGTATTTTAGGTTATACCGTGGAATGAGACAGGGGTGCCCTTTGTCCCCCCTGCTCTTTGCCCTGGTGATTGAGCCGCTGGCCATGGCGTTGAGGGGGTCCAGAAGCTGGAGGGGGCTGGTTCCGGTGGGGGGGGGGAAGCACCGTGTCTCACTATATGCGGATGACCTGCTGCTGTACATTGCGGATCCGGTGGAGGGGATGGCGGAGGTCATGCAGACCCTTAGGGAGTTTGGAGACTTCTCAGGATATAAGCTCAACGTGGGGAAGAGCGAGCTGTTTGTGGTGCATGCGAGGGGTCAGGAAAAAAGGTTGGAGGAGCTACCACTCAAGATGGTGGAGAGGAGTTTTCGGTACTTGGGTATCCAGGTGGCTAAGAGATGGGGGGTCTTGCATAGGCTCAATCTGGCACGGCTGGTGGACCAGATGAAGGAGGACTTCAGGAGGTGGGACATGTTGCCACTCTCTCTGGCGGGTAATGGAGCAGTCTGTTAAGATGACGGTCATCCCCAGGTTCCTGTTCGTCTTTCAGTGCCTGCCCATTCTCATCCACAAGGCCTTCTTTAAGCGGGTAAACAGGAGCATTATGGGATTTGTGTGGGCAAATAAGATCCCGAGGGTTAAGAGGATGTTCTTGGATCGTTTAGAGGTTGTTTTGTTTTGTTGGCATATTGCCCTGTTTTATTTGTATTATTTTTCTTTTTGGAGTGTTTTGTATGAATTATTGAAAAACCTTGAATAAAAACATATATTAAAAAAAGTAGATGGTCTCAAAGAGTTTGACGCTTTTTAAGTTGGAGGGTGCATAAAAAGTGAATTTTGCCAGAAATTGGGGGAAGGGGGTAAATGGTAGAGGGTGAGTGGGTGTTGAGCGGGTGAAACACGGGACAGACCCCAGATTTACGGGGCAGAATATTTCCAGTCCTCTGTGGGCTGGACTTGAGGTAATAATAATAAGCGTTATTGTCACAAGTAGGCTTACACTGCTCACTGGTACACGGAGGGAGAATTCAGAATGTCCAAATTCCTTGACAGAATGTCTTTCGGGACTTCTGGGAGGAAACCGGAGCACCCGAAGTAAACCCACGCAGAAAGGGGAAGAACGTACAGATTCCGCACAGCTAGTGGCCCAAGGTGGGAATCGAATCTGGGACTCTAGCGCTGTGAAATAAAGTGCTAACCACTATGCTACCGTGGGACCAGGAGTGAGACAGGTCGACAACATGTCAGTTAGCGCCCCTTGTGCTCCCAGCTTTGAGTGATCATGCACGAGTCAAGGTCAACATGACAATAGCTACCCATCCAGCAATGGCAGATAGTGAATTGAGTGCAGGATGCTGCCACACCCAAAATCTTCCGAATGCCACATAGGCCCCCACTAATGCTGAAACCTAGCAGGTGCATGTAGGTAGCAACCTGGTGACAGGCTAGATGCCATCAATGTCTCTCAAACTCCATCATGGAGTTGCAGCAATCAAAGGGCCCAGCAACGCACACTGGCAATACTGTGGAGGAGTTGGCTGACACCTGTGGCTATTTTCTATCTTTTCATTTGTATAAGTCCTCATCTTGAGGCACATTCACTAGCCTCCTCATGTATCATCATTGCCTATTTCTTTCTGTGGGGCTACCAGCTGTCCACAGCTTCGGGCCCTATGAATGGTGTTCTCACTTCGGGAACCCACCCCCATTCTTAATTGGACAGAAAATGTCTCTTAATTGGCGGTCTCCCATAAGATGGCACTGCCATGTGGCCACCCACTTTTGGTCCTGATACCAGAAAACAATTTCAGAGGTGATAGGATTCTGCCCTGTGTTTCTGCTTAATTTCCACTTGATACAAAATTCCTGTTTGGATGTGAGTGTTGGTCACCGGACAAAGAATTTGATAGCACGTTTCCCAAATTATCCTAGAAATTTAACCATGTACATTTATCCTAGTGTTAATGACCTTTAGTCTACAGTCTTAGATCCTGGGGGGGGATTCTCCTCTTGCCGACGCTGCTTTCGTAATCGCCAATCGGGTGGAAAGTCCCTTTTTGCGACCGAATCGGGGGCGGCACCTGTTTGCAGATGCTCCGCCCCCTCCAAAACGGCATCATCGAGGAGTACGCCGCACGCCGTTGGGACGCCCTCAGGATGGTACCTGAAGTCCCGCCCCGATGCTCTGCCCCTGATGGGCCAATTTCACGATGGTGCAGTTCACTAGTGCTCTCAGTTTTCGTCTACCACGCGTGGCGGCTGCACACTGTCTAGCGCCGCCACAGTCGGGGGGAGCCATGCCGCTGGCCCGGGGTGGTTGCTTCGATGAGGGCTGGGGGGACTGGGGAGGTGGTCCGAAGGGTGTCGAGGAGGGTCCAGGGGGGCACTAGATGGCAGGTCGGGTCCGCACGTGGCCGACGCCATGCTGTATGGCCACGGACCCAGTCATATTTGGTGCGGGAGCCGGGGATTCTAACCGGCGCTGCTGCTAGCCCCTCACCAGTCCCATAATCGGTGCGTGTTCGGTGCCAATTTTGGCGTCATAAAATGCCACAGTTCCCAAGCTGGCGTCGCCACTTAGCCGCAGAATCGGAGAATCCAGCCCGTTGACTCCTGAGCAACCATCATCCAAAATGGAGTTCAGACACAGCAGCTGAATACCATCAATTAGGTGGTAAATTGGATTTGGTCAAATAGCTTCAAAGAGACTCTCAATAGTTTACAACAAGATTATTCAAAATAATTTGAATGGGTGTATGTATATTTTAGTCGATAAAATGTGAAACATGTTCCACAAAGTAGTTAATGCTGCCCAATTTCGAAGAAGCAATGGATTCTTCTTTTATGTGTGAATATGCATCACCTTTCTTTAATCTGCTTGCGACAGAGCCGAAGAGACATTATGCAAGCTTTAACTAGACTGCTTAGGAACCAAAGAATATGTGTGTCAAAATAAGCAGACAGTCACCTTCCTTTGTTTGCTATTAGAAATCCACCGACAACTGAATGGCTTTGAAATAATTAATAATGAGGATCGACTACTTAAATATTTCATTAAGATTAACACAACAGAATGATGAAGAAGATGAATCACAGAATGTCACAGCAATCAACAAAGAGAGAAATGCTGAAATATCTTATGGATAATGGGAGACCTGTTGGGACTAACTTGTATTGAAGCTACCATACAATCAGAATACAAAGATTCAGTATAGCAGGCTATAATTAGTATTCAGTGTGCTCCTAATTCTATATATTGGTTCCCAAAGCAATCACTAGAAATATGTTTCACATCTGGTATTAGCAAAATTTCAGGCAAATCAAAACAATATCTTAATCCGGTTATATGTAATTCATCACTTATTCTGAAATAAAACTGCTGCAGGGAACTGAAACAAATTGGATTCTCCGTTCCGCAATGCCAGAGGGCGATTCACGATTGGATGGAGAATCCAGCGTCGGGCAAAAAACACAGCCATTCCAATGCTCTGGTTCCCCCACTGGCGGCGGCATCAAAGTTCGCACCCCGCACCAGTGGGAGGATCCACTTGGGTCATTAAGAACCATTTGCATCCTATTAACGGGCGGGGCACCATATTTTCCAAGCCCGCGTGATGCGCCGGTCCTCCCGCGACCGGGAATCGTGTGGTCGAGAATTGATGCAAATATTTACAAATGTGGCCCTGATGTGGTGGACCTTGTGATGGGACAAGAGGGTAACTCTTTAAGGGAGTTGTCCCCAAAGTCCATCGGAGGGCCACCCTTCCCCCCCACAATGCAAATCCTGTCCATCCCAGCCCAACAGACCCCCCCCCCCCCCCTTCACACCTCCCACCCCAGAGACCCCATTTACAGAGACCCTCAGCAGAGACTCCCCAATTACACAGACCCCCTCCATTACAGAGACGCTCATCAGAGACCCCTCATAAGAAAGACCCATGCCTGGAAGCTCCCCCATAGAGGGACCCCTGCCTGGAAGCTCCCCCATAAAGAGACCCCTGCCTGGAAGCTCCCCCATAGAAAGACCCCTGCCTGGGAGGTAGAGGGCAGTCCAGGCAGAAGCAGTGAAAAATAAATCACTTCTTTAAAACTCCACCTGACCAGCTTGGGACCAATCCCGTGGGACCACTTGAACCCTGACCAATAGAGAGAAAGTGTGGGAGGGGCCCGAGCAGTGTGCACCTTGGATCTGGAGAGTCTGTGCCTGTATCTTTGCCACCTGTTAGTAAACCACTTTGTTGTTACTGGAAGTCACCAGTGTATTGTCCCGACTTAACCCAGAAGCATTATTCAATTTCATGACCGCAGAGTTGATTTTGGTATAGAATGTAGATGAGGTAGGCTTTAAGCAATGGTGTCATTAGATCGAGAAAGGGACGAACTTCCAACTCTCACTGCCCACAAAGACATTTGTGAGGGCAAAGTAGTGTGCCAATTTAGGAAGAAGTTCCCACCTTCCCCAAATCTTGGGTAGACTTTGATCTTGGTTCAGGTCAGAGGATAGAATCTTGTCTTTGCCTACTGCCACTTGCCCATTGCCAACCATCTGTAAGCTGTATAAGTTAGATGCCGCCTGTTTAGAATGGTTTTGATAGAGATCATCAACAGCACTCAGGGAAAGCTTGAGGTGGTTTTTGAAAATATTTTGCTTGCGTTATCGCATGGGTTAATTGAAAGAGAAAAGGAAGGAAAGATATCAGAAAGTTAGGGGGCATGGGATACAGGGAAATTTGGCTGTCTGGATACAGAATTGGCATGGTTTGGAGAGGGTGCAGAGGAGATTTACCAGGATGCTGCCTGGACTGGAGGGCATGTCTTATGAAAAAAGTTGAGGGAACTAGGGCTTTTATCACTGGAGCGAAGAAGGAAGAGAGGTGACTTGATAGAGGTGTACAAGGTGATGAGAGGCATGGATAGAGTGGATAGCCAGAGACTTTTCCAGGGCTGAAATGGCTGTCATGAGGGGACATAATTTTAAGGTGATTGGAGGAAGGTATTGGGGAGATGTCAGAGGTAGGTTCTTTACTCAGAGAGTGGTGGGTGCGGGGAATGCACTGCCAGCAGAGGTGGTGGAGTCAGAGTCATTAGGGACATTTAAGCGACTCTTGGACAGGCACATGGACAGCAGTGAATTGAAGGGGCGTAGGTTAGGTTGATCTTAGATTAGGATAAATGGTCGGCACAACATCGTGGGCCGAAGGGCCTGTACTGTGCTGTACTGTTCTATGTTCTATGTTCTAAAATATCAAAAAACCTTTCTGTGCCTGGCCTCCTGCCTCATCATCTTCTAAGATCTGTCTCCTTTGTCTGCCAAAAATGGCATGGGTAACCTCTTCAGTGTTTGATCAGCGTAAGGACCTACTCCTGCTTGTCATCCGACTGTATGCCAGATCCTCTGCAAGAAGAATGAGAATGGATTAATATGTGCCCTGTTCAAGTTTTCAACATTGTTGTGGGCGAGGCGTTTTCAGAACCCCAAAACGTATCATGGAGTTCAACCAACCTCTCCCTTTAATGGATTTGTTGCTTTTCCTAGCACACGGCTTTTTCCCCAGGTGTGATATTACACTTATGGACACGGGGGTTTTAAACACAAAACACTGTTTATTCCATGAACTCAACTTAACATCTAAAATAAACATTGGATCTCTTAACACCCCTTACTTCAAAGATAACTCAGAAAATATTGCAACAGTAAATAATTCCTCAAAATGTTCCTTCAAACTTCCAAGAGACTTAACACCTTTAAACAGAATCACATCAGGTTAAAGGTTTTACTATTATGACTTTAAATCACCCAAATGCTCCAGAGATAGTTTTTCATGGCTGAGATCCAGCTCACTGCAAACACAGACACTCCCCAAGCTATTTTCAAACTGCAACTGCAGCTCTCTGGAAACACACAGACACACACAAGCTGCTTTTTCAAACTCAAACTTCAAAATGGCTGACCTGAACTCAGCTCCACCCACTCTCTGACATCACTTTTTCCTTAAAGGTACATTGCTTAAACATCAATGCCTTAAAGGTACTCTCACTTGACAACACGTATCAAACAGCAAAGGTCAATCCAATAAGGAAAGGTGTGTGTGGGGAGAGCAGGATTGAAGGGGTGAGTGTAAGAGGCAAGGTAGGGTAGTGAAGGGTTTCCTGCTGATTTCAGGAGATTCATGGTTGCTGCTTTTCTCCAACATCCAACTACTCCAACTGAAAATCACCCTTAATATTCTACACATCAGGGAACCATTGGCTACAAAGGGAGATAAAAACATTTTTTTTTTTTTGTAACTTGCAACACATTCCTAACATAGACATAGTCAAGGTACAGTAAATAGACATGATAAAAGCTGGGGTGGAGTTGTATGGTGGCACAGTGGTTAGCGCTGCTACCTCACAGCGCCAGGACCGGCTTCAATTCTGATCTTGAGTGACTGTCTGGAGTCTGCACGTTCTCCCCATATCAGCGTGGGATTCCTCCGGGTGCTCCAGTTTCAAAGAACAAAGAACAAAGAAAAATACAGCACAGGAACAGGTCCTTCAGCCCTCCAAGCCTGCACCAACCATGCTGCCCGTCTAAACTAAAATCATCTACACTTCCGGGTTCCGTATCCCTCTATTCCCATCCTCTTCATGTATTTGTCAAGATGCCCCTTAAAAGACACTATCGTCCCTGCTTCCGCCACCTCCTCCGGCAGCGAGTTCCAGGCACCCACTACCCCCCGTGTAAAAAAGTTGCCACGTACATCTCCTCTAAACCTTGCCCCTCGCATCTTAAACCTATGCCCCCTAGTAATTGACCCCTCTACCCTGGAAAAAGGTCTCTTGACTATCCACTCTGTCTATGCCCCTCATAATTTTGTAGACTGTGGTAGTCACCACTGATGTATATATTGTATATAGAGGATGTCGGTGTAGGTGCTTTACGGTAAGGCCCCTGTACTACAGGTACGGAGGTAGTTCCCTGCCTGCTGGCTCCGCCCAGTAGGTGGAGTATAAATATGTGTGCATCTCGTACAGCAGCCATTTCACCAGCTGCTGTAGGAGGCCACACATCTTCGTGTAATAAAGCCTCGATTGCATCCAACTCTCGTCTTTGTGTCATTGATCATGCATCATAGACCACTATCAGGTCGCCCCTCAACCTCCTTCGTTCTAGTGAGAACAAACCAAGTTTACTCAACCTCTCCTCATAGCTAATGCCCTCTATACCAGGCAACATCCTGGTAAATCTCTTCTGCACCCTCTCTAAAGCCTCCACATCCTTCTGGTAGTGTGGCAACCAGAGTTGAACATTATACTCCAAGTGTAGCCTCTCACGGTTCAAAGATGTGCAGATTAGGTGGATTGGCCATACTAAAAAAAGATGTGCCTTAGTGTCCAAACCTGTGTAGGTTAGGTTAAGGGGTAATTGGGACAGGGCTTGGATGGAATACTCTTCCAGAAAGTCGATGCACACTGATGGGCCAAATAGCCACCTTCTACACTGTCGGGATTCTATGATTCTATGAAAAGCTGCACTGAATTCACCAGTTAGCAGCAAAATATTTAAACAATTAGTTAAGTTGGTGCCTTCGAATGTAACATTTGAATTTAAAATTACCAATGAGTTGATGCTGAGGAACAAAATGAAAGGAGTAGAAAGGCATATTTAGGAAAAAATGAAATCCTCAATATTGGAAATAGAAACAGTGGAGGACACACAAAAAGGATTTGTCAAAGAAGCACCACTATCTGATCTCTAAGCAGTTTCCAAGCAACTTGAATGGAAGGTCAGACACAAACAAGGTGAAGGGACAAAGAAATGAGGTATCCTTTTAATACAACAAAGAGACCCTGAATACTGTTAATTTTGGCACCGAGCATTGGGAGCTTTAGCACTCATTCAATTTTTCCTTTATTTCATATACAACCAAAAAATTATAATCAAAAAAGCTGTTTGGAGTTGATTTTATTTAAGTATATAAAGTTTAACCAAAATAGACACCTAAATAAAATTATCAGTGTTTAATACCTTTAAAAATGAAATGTTCTTTTCCCTTAATCATTGAATCACTGCAGTGCAGAAGGAGGCCATTCGGCCCTCCGAAGTTGCACCAACCCTCCGAAAGAGCACCCTACCTAGGCCCAATCCCCCGCTCTATCCCCGTAACCTCACCTAACCTTTGGACGGTAAGGGGCAATTTAGCATGGCCAATCCACCTAACCTGCCCATCTTTAGACTCTGGGAGGAAACCGGGGCACCCAGAGGAACACACGCAGAAACGGGGAGAATGTGCAAACAAAGGGCAGAATTGAACCTAGGTCTCTGGCGCTGTGAGGGCTGTGCAGATAATGAGACATTGGGTGGATTTATACAGTCGCCGGTGGGATTTTACGGTCCTGCCAAAATCAATGGACATTTGTATGACTCACTGCATTGCTAGCCCCATCCCTGCCATGGCAGGGGCCGTAAAATTCCACCCATTGTTCATCAGCCACTACTGCCATGCTAAACAATTTTCCTCATGTGTTGTGTGGAGACTGAAAGTGGATAACTCTTTTCCTACTTCATCTAACTTTGCAGTGATGATTGCAGGTGTCCGTTATTAATTTGTTGGAGCACTAAACCTCTGATTCAGTGGGTTTGACTTTAGGAATTGCGAGGAATCGGCGCTTGCCATCCCAAGAGTTGGCACCCGTAACGGGCACTCACCAACTCTCAAACTTCCACTGCCATTTACCGCTCACTTGAGCATTGATTGGCGGTGGGCAGGACTTCCATCTGCCCTTGGAAGGAAATCCCATCCATGAGAACTGTCAAGCAATCAGATTGGCCGACAGTTCTTCAACCTGGCTGGGGACAGCGCTGCAGTGACCAGAAGATGTACTGAGGTGCTCTCCCTGGAACGATTTCCCAGGGCCATTGGAAAGGTAAATACCGGGGGTCCTGGGGGCAGGAGGGTAGAGGTCGCCCTGGGGGAGCTGGGGTGTGGTAACCATGCCATCGGGGGTAAGTTGGGGAAAGGCGGCGACGGAGTCTCAGAACTCCAACGTCCCTGCGGGAGGGCACCCCAACTCTGAGGGGGCCTTCATAGTGAGGTGCCCCTACTTCCCGCTCGAGATGGGAAAAAATGTCACTGTCACTTTCCTGCCCTACCTGCATCCACTCCCAGCAGCTTCAAGTGGCCATTAAAGGGAGGAGTACAGTGACACAGTAGTTAGCACTGCTGTCTCACAGTGCCAGAGACCCAGGTGTGATTCTGGTCTTGGGTGACTGTCTGTGCGAAGTTTGCACTTTCTCCCCCAATATGTCAGTTTCCTCCACTGCTCTGGTTTCCTCCAAAAAAGGCCCAATGCCAATCAATGCTCAAGTGAGCATTAAATGGCAGTGGGAGTTCGAGAGTTGGTGAGTGCCCGTTACGGGTGCCGACTCGTGGGACGGTGAGCGCCGATTCCTCGCAATTCCTAAAGTCAAACCCACTGAATCAGGGGTTTAGTGCTTCAACAAATTAATAACGGACACCTGCAATCATCACTGCAAAGTTAGATGAAGTAGGAAAAGAGTTATCCACTTTCAGTCTCCATTCAACACATAGTGGGCGATGAACAATGGGCAGAATTTTACGGCACCTGCCACAGCAGGGATGGGGCTAGCAATGCAGTGAGTCATTCAAAAGTCCATTCATTTCGCCAGGACCGGAAAATTCCGTTGGCGACTGGGGCCATAAAATTCCACCCAATGTTTCATTATCTGCACAGGCCTCACAGCGCCAAGGACCTGGGTTCAATTCTGGCCTTTGTTTGCACAATCTTCCCGTGTCTGCGTGTGTTTCCTCCGGGTGCTCCGGTTTCCTCCCAGAGTTCCTCCCAAAGTCTAAAGATGGGCAGGTTAGGTGGATTGGCCATGATAAATTGCAGCTTAATGTCCAAAGATATGCCGGTTAGGTGGGGTTACAGCATTGCAGGGATGGGGCGGGGGAGTGGGCCTAGATAGAATGCTCTTTTGGAGGGTTGGTGTAGACTCAATGCTGAATAGCCTCCTTCTGCACTGTGAGGATCCTATGTTTAATAGGTGAAAAGGTGAAATTCCTTCCGCCTGAGGCCTTGACCGTCCAAACGTGAAATTGTATCTGGGTTCAGGTGGGCAAGTTCCGATAACCTGGGTAATTTTACACATTGCTGGGTAGCCAGTAGCAGAGCTGTACAGGAACAGTTTGGCTGGGTGTGCGGCTTGTTCTGGAGCACAACTCTTCAGAACTATTGCCGGAATATTGTCAGGGCCCATAGCCTTTGCAGTATCCAGTGCCTTCAGCCTTGATATCACGTGGAGTGAATCGAATTGAATGAAGACTGGCATCTATGATGCTGGGAACCTCTGGAGGATCGAGATAGATCATCCACTCGGCACCACTGGCTGAAGATCGTTGCAAATTATTCAGCCTTATCTTTTGCACTGGTGTGTTGGGAAGTGGAGTTGAGGATTATATCAGATCAGCCATAATTTTGAATGATGGAGCAGACCTGATGGGCCAAGTGGCCTACTTCTGCTCATACGTATTGTGGTCATATGGTCTTCTGGTGAAATTTGAACTCAATTAATCTATCTGAAATTAAAGTCTCATGATGACCATGAAACCATTGTCCCATCTTGTTCAATAACAAAAATGAAATCTCCCTGCTTGGCATTCTTACCTAGTCTGGCGTACATGAGAACTCCAGATCTGCAGCATGTCCATCACCAAGAGTTGACTCTTCTGAAATGGCCAGTCGTATTAAACCTCGAAAAACTCTAAAGAGAATGAAACTAGCTGGACCACCCAGCATCGACTGAGGCACGGAGATGGCAACAGCAAACCTGTCAACCCTGCAAAATCATCCTTCCTAACATCTAGGGGTTTGTAGTAAAAACAGGAGAGTTGTCTCTCAGAGTATTCAAGCAGCAGCCTGGCATAGTCAGAGTCTCATTTATCAATCAAGCAACATCACTGAAACAAAAAAGATTATTTCTTCATTCTCACAAACCGATTAGATATGATGTGGAGATGCATGCGTTGGACTGGGATGAGCACAGTAAGACGTTTTACTCATCTGAGGAAGGGGCTACGCTCCGAAAGCTAGTGATTCAAAGCAAACCTGTTGGACTTTAACCTGGTGTCGTAAGACTTCTTATGTACTGATTAGATAATTTTCCAATTTGCTTCTTCAAAGGCAAGTACCCAGATATGCATATTAATCTTATGAAGAACTATTATGGACTCCCTCTTTTTATTGTCTCAACCTTTCCTTGTACATAATTGACTGCAAATTACCTACATTGTACATATGTTACTGAGACCTTAAAGGGGGAGGAATGTGGTAGCATGGCCCCTTTAAGGGGCGATCCCTCACGGTCCATGTGACCAGCTCAGGGCCTATCATGCCTAAGTGAGCGAACCCCAACCAATGGGAAAAAATGCCCAGGGCCCTGGGGGCAGGGGCCCAGGCAGTGTGGACCCGGGAGTCATCGAGTGCCGACCTATTTCAGAGGCCTCTGTCCCTTGTTGTTAATAAACCCCTTTTGGTTATACAAGAAGCATCCACAGTATTGCCTCAAGCCATCACTGAGAGCTTTATGGATAGATTCCATTTTCAGGATTAACAGCGTGACTGTGATTTAAAGGCCTCACAGATATTTGTATTAAATTTGCTTCCATTGTAACTTTTCTCTGCTCTGCAGTCAACCTCAGAGGTGGAGAATCTCACCACTGAATGTGCTGTTCATACCACCTTTTCAAAATTTAATACCTTAAAATAAAAAGATTGGAGGTATGGAACCTAATTTCACAGTTGTCCTAGAACATTTGAGAAATAATGTCATTTACTCGTTCTGCCATTTGTTTCATTGTGCTTGTTTTTTCTTCACATGAAAGTTTTCCTTTTTGAATTTGCTTGCTGTTAAACATTTCAGCCTTAAATTAGGTTGTTTCTCAGGCTCATTTCCATGGACAGTCCCTCGCTTCTTGTGTTCACTAACCATTATCTATCATGGGGTGTGAATTGGGTACCATGGGGAGAATTTCAACACACAACCATCCATTTTACATCTCAAAAATAAACAGCCAGAAATTGAAACTTGGTGCAAGGGAGAGGGGCAGGAGAACATTGGGTGTATCTTCCCTGTTACATTGATACTCTAGGCTGTTTGATGCTATTCTCAGACAAGCCTATGAATAAACAACCTGCCTGCCTCAAACAGAGGTAAGGTTGCTTTACTTGGAAATCAGGACTGAATAGCAATTGTAGACCACCGCGCAAAGTTCAGGTTCAAGAGGGTGAAATGTTCAGCACACAAGTTCCGTCTTTAGCAACCTAACCGGTGGCACTTAAAGGTACTGCTGGAGGTCAATCACAAATAACCATAACGCTTTTTCAACGTTATAGCTTTGTGGAGACAAGAGAGGCAGCAATGCTCAATCTGGTTTCAGAACAATATTGTGAGCAGCTGTTGCCCTGTGTATATGTCCCCCCCCCCCCCCACCCCCCAGCCCACCCCAGCTTCACAACTGTCACCCAAGACTACCTGTTAGCCAGCGCAGCATCGGAGCTAAAAAAGCAAAATATTGCGAATGCTAAAAATCCCCCCCAAAACAGAAAATGGCGAAAACGCTCAGCAAGCCTAGAAGCATTTGTAGAGAGAGAAACAGAATTAACAAGCTGAATTTTCTTGTAAGTTGAAAAGTCCTGCTGGTGGGAACAAAAACTGAACCCAGTCACATGAGGGCCAGTGGAGGGATCTTGAGGCGGCATTTCTTCATGCCAGTGATTCTTCGGGATTTTTTTCCCCTCTAAACTGGTGGTGAACTCACTTTAATTCAAAACACGTCAATTAATCTAACTCATTTCCAAATCCCTTCTCCGAAAAACTGGTCAAAAGCCCGAGATGCAACAGTTGCTATTTAATTCACACAGTATTTGTTCAATCCCCAATGAAAAGGTTTGCCTCCTGTTAAGTTGTACTTTCAACCCACCATTTTGTAGTGATTTACAAAGAGACACAGAGCAATACTGCCAGACTGTGATGACCTGTCAGCCCCCCGAGCAGTATGACAACATGTTTCTTCATTCAGCTGTCCTTGTCAGTGCCACAGTTCTAGAGTTATGGGGTAGTTTCTAACTTTGAGTCATCAAGACAGAGATATATAATTTATGAGGGCACCCATTGAGCAGTCACTTTCCAAGCAGGTGTTGAGAAACTGGCAGAGAGCCAGAGCAAGAAAGAGGAGTCTGAGCTCATCACTGAATCCTCTATGATGATGGCTGACATATTCTGGCAACAATTATTCCTCGTTTCCATAAAATATATTTTTGCAAATAAGTCTTAGAAAATAAACAAAATGGTCTAACAACATAAGTATCTGTGGCACAGAGATTTAGTCAAAGCATTATGTAAGCTGAAAACAGTGTGTTAGCCATAAATAACTGACTGGACAAGGCAGCAGAACCAGACCACAGTTCTGAGATTCTTCTCTTATTTTCATCCATATATAGCCCTAAATATTGAGCAGTGATGTTCTTCTGTCTTCACTTTATGGAGACAACCAAACTGCTTGCAGATAGTTTACTTTTTTAATGAAAATTATTTTGCAAAGTAATTTTATCGAATCAAGTTCATGTGTTTACAATCTAAAGTAATTCATGATCTGATCAGTTATATTCTGTCAGTACAATTTAAGGAGGCAAAATTACACAGCCCCCAATTGGACTTGGGAATGGTGATGCATGAAGAATCCAAATCCACTCAAAGTGAGACAGGCAGCACACAAAACTTGTGCTGCCTGCTGGTTATAATGATTGTGGTATGTAGCCCAGTGCTGAATGTGCTGTTGAGTGGCTGTCCATCTCAGCAGGGGGCCCAAGTTCGTGCAAGGCTAGCACCAGTTTAAACTAGCCTGTTATACCCTAAGAGGTACTTAAAGAGGTACATTCTGACTGCAACAAGGGTTGGTGAGATAGTAGTCAACGACAAGGCGAAAACTACAAACATATCCCAGCAGGCCAGTAAGAATGCCATAGGTTTCTCTCATGCAGCACTGGGGTTTTTGTGCAGAACATGCACAGGAAGAGGGAGGTCTTCTTCCCTCAGAGGGGCAGGATACCCAAGCAGATATTGAAATGGCAATGGGAGCCGGTAGCCATTGCAGTCAGCAGTTCTGCCCCCACGGACATCACTGCAGTGCCACAAGATGTTTAATGGTCTCACACAAGTGGTCAAGGTCAATGAATCCATCTACATGGAATCCCTACAGTGCAGGGCCATCGAGTCTGCATCAATCCATGTCCCACCCTAGACCTGAAACCCCACAACCCAACCTTCACATCCCTGGAAACTAAGGGGCCATTTAGCATGGCCAATACACCTACCCCGTGCATCTTTGGATTGTGGGAGGAAACTGGAGCACCCGGTGGAAACCCACACAGACACGGGGAGAATGTGAAACCTCCACACAGACAGAGACCCAAGGCCGGAATTGAACCTGGGTCCCTGGTGCTGTGAGCAGCAGTGCTAACCACTGCGCTATTGTGCCACCACAAAATTGTTACCAAGAGGGCACCAGGATTATCTGCAGTCAAGTGCTCTACCGCTGAGCTGTACCCCCTTCACTTGTCCTATCCTATCAACTGGTCTCAAACACTGCTTGACTCACAGCATGCCTTTCACTCACCTACCCACAATCTCTAACAACTGCTACTCATGCCTACCATTCATATCCTCACTTCATCTTCACACATTTAGCACTGTTGCTAGTAGCACACCCACAACTCAAGCTTACACATATTGCGAGCGACTAAACCATGAAAAGCACATCACCAGACACATTCCAACACACTTACAGACACACGTCCCTCACTTTCGAGGACAAATTTTCCCACAATTGGTGGAAGCAGTACTTAACTGGAGGGGGGCAGGTACGGCTGCATGTCCTGACAGTGTCATGTGAGGGTCCCTTTAAGAAAAGAGTGCTTTATCAAATGGCTGCAGTGATGTCACTGTGTGGGTGGAGCTGGGCTGTGTTTCTGTTTTGAGCTGGATACTGCTTTGTGGCTCTGTTTTGTTTTGGTTTCGTTTTCAGTTGGGGAGCTGCATTCAAACCAAGAAGGTATATTTTGGTCTTTCTCTCTGCATGCAAAAGAATGTCTCCAGACCACGTGATAACTTCACAGTAATACCTGTTTCTGTAAGGAATGCAAACCTATTGTTTTGTAGGAAAAAAGGGTGTTTGGCTTACGTTGTTAGGAAAGTTATTAAGGGTTACCTATAGAGTACTGTATCTTTGGGGGGGTATCTGTGTTGGTAGTTGATAAGATGTTTACTGTGTGTTTATAAAATGTTAACTGGATTAATGGAATAAACATTGTTTTGTTTAAAAATGCTTAAGATCTCAGTTGCATAACACCTGGAAAATGGGTCCTTGTGCTCCTCATAATCAAAACCTATAAAAAGTTGTGGGTCAGGTGAACTCCATGATATACTTTGGTGTTCTCTAAACCCTGGCCCATAATAACAGCCATGGAGCACATGGTGCTAGAAATCATAACGAGTGGCTGTTACTGAGGCAGTGGCAAACTGGGGGTCTGAAACCATGGAGAATGACAGTATGGTCAGAGGTCGCCCTCGCCGCCACCCTTAACCAGGCAGGCAGGCCAGTAGTATTTTTCTCCCGTAGCCTCAACGCCTCCGAAATTCGACACTCCTCAGTCGAAAAAGAAGCTCAAGCCATCATGGAAGCTGTACGGCACTGGCACTGTACCTCGCTGGCACTGTACCTCGCTGGTAGGAGGTTTACCCTCGTCACCGACATGTTCGACAATACACAGCGGGGCAAGATCAAGAACAATAAAATCTTGAGGTGGAAGATCGAACTCTCCACCTATAATTACTATATAGTGTATCGTCCTGGGAAGCTCAACAAGCCCCCAGATGCCCTGTCGTGCGGCATATGTGCCAGCGCGCAAGATGACCGACTCCGGGTCATCCACAATGACCTCTGCCACCCGGGGGTCACCCGGCTTATCCACTACATGAAGGCCCGCAACCTGCCCTACTCTACCAAGGAGGTCAGGGCCATGACCAGGGACTGCCAAATCTGCGCGGAGTGTAAGCCGCACTTCTATCGACTGGATACGGCCCACCTGATGAAGGCATCCCAGCCCTTCGAGCGTCTTAGTATCGACTTCAAAGGCCCCTGCCCTCTACCAACCACAACACGTATTTCCTCAACGTCGTTGACGAGTACTCCCGCTTCCCCTTTGCAATCGCCTGTCCCGACATGACCGCAGCCAGTGTCATTAAGGCCCTACACAGTATCTTCACCTTGTTTGGTTTCCTCACTTACGTCCACAGTGACCGGGGCTCCTCGTTTATGAGCGACAAACTGCATCAGTACCTGCTCGGTAAGGGCATCACCTTGAGCAGGACTACCAGTTACAACCCCCGGGGAAACGGACAGGTGGAGAGGGAGAATGCGACGGTATGGAAGGCCGTCCTCCTGGCCCTACGGTCTAGGAATCTCCCAGCTTCCCACTGGCAGGCGGTCCTCCCCGACACGCTCCACTCCATTAGGTCACTCCTTTGCACAGCCACGAACAAGACCCCTCATGACCGCCTATTTGTTTTCCCCAGGAAATCCACCTCCGGGGTCTCGCTTCCGTCCTGGCTGAAGACACCGGGGCCCGTACTACTCCGAAAACAGGTGAGGAGCGATAAGTCCGACACCCTGGTCGAGAGGGTCCAGCTCCTTCACGCCAACCCCCAGTATGCATTTAAAAAAAAAAAATTTAGAGCACCCAATTCATTTTTTTTCCAATTAAGGGGCAATATACCTACTCTGCACATCTTTGGGTTGTGGGGATGAAACCCACGCAAACTCGGGGAGAATGTGCAAATTCCACACGGACAGTGACCCAGAGCGGGTATCGAACCTGGGGCCTCGGCGCCGTGAGGCAGCAATGCTAACCACTGCGTCACCGTGCTGCCGTACCCCCAGTATGCATACGTAGCGCACCCCGACGGCTGGCAAGATACGGTCTCCCTCCGGACCTGGCACCCACAGGATCACCTACCATCACCTACCCCCCCCAACCTACACCGAACAACGCCCCCGCCCCTACACGGCCTCCACACACTCCCCCATACCCCCTCCCCCCATCGCCGACCTACAGGAATGAAGCTCCTGAAGACATGCTCCCGGAGTCCACACCTGTGCCCGCATCGACGAGTTCAACACCCATTCCCGCAACGACGAGTTTGACACCCGCATCCGCTGCGAAACCAGAGCTCAGGCGATCGCAGCGCACGATCGGGTGCCGGACAGACTCAACCTGTGAGCCCTTCACCCCCGCCGGACTTCAATTTTTTAACAGGGGGTGAATGTGGTGAACGTATTATGGTAACCATTCACCACTGTATTACATTGTACTATGCTGTTGCCCATGTGGGCTCCACCTATGGACCATTGTATTACACTGCTTGTATCATGTTGGTGCCCCTGTGGGCTCTGCCCCTGGCCCCGCCCCCTTGACAGGAGGTATATAGAGCAGCTGACCTGTAGGCGGCTCTCAGTGCAGAGCAGTTGCAGGCAGGCACTGTTCTGGTTGATTCAAGCCACTGTTCACTTCAACTCTCTGTCTCATGTGAATTGATGGTCGCATCATCCTTTTAGCTAGGGGTTCTGTGTGAGGTATCCCTTTATTTTGGGGCCCCTGCGGATGCTCCATTTAGTGAGAGGGGTCTCTGTGGAGGGTGCCCTTTGGTTTGTAGGTCCCTTTAGCTCGGGGTCTCTGTGGGAGGTCCCTTTAGTTAGGAGGACCCTGTGGGGCTCCCTCTAGTTAGGGGGGTCTCTGTGGAGGGACCCTTTAGTTTGGGGGTCTCTGTGGGTGGTCCCTCTAGCTAGGCAACCCCTGTGGGTGGTCTCTTTAGTTAGAAGGTTCGGGGGGGGGGGGGGATTTTCCATGCAGGGTTTCTTGGGGGGTTCCCGAGGTGGAGGGTTTCTGTGGAGATTTCTGATGGGGGAGGGGTGGGCAGGTCATGCATTGTTGGAAGGGGGGGATGGAGGGCTCAGATGGACACTGAAGGACCACCACTTTAGGTTTGTGTTTGGTGATATCTGTTGTGGTCCGCACCTACATGATTCCCTGCCCAGACGACCGGAGAATCGTGAGGGCCCAGAGAAGCTCGGATCGGGCTCGCTAAGTGGATGAAAAATGATCATTAGGACCCAATTGCAACCATTAGCATATTCCCCCTAGTGCGGGATGCGAACCCATGGATCAGAAACAAGCATAGTTTGAAACTTTTTGGAAGTTGAAATGAATATATCACTGTTTAAAAAAGGAGGTCGGCAGAAAGCGGGTAATTATAGGCCGGTAAGCTTAACTTCGGTTGTAGGGAAAATGCTGGAATCTATCATTAAGGAGGAAATAGCGGGGCACCTGGAGGGAAATTGTCCCATTGGGCAGACGCAGCATGGGTTCACAAAGGGTAGGTCGTGTCTGACTAATTTGGTAGAATTTTTTGAGGACGTTACCAGTGCAGTAGATAACGGGGAGCCAATGGATGTGGTATATCTGGATTTCCAGAAAGCTTTTGACAAGGTGCCACACAAAAGGTTTCTGCATAAACTAAAGATGCATGGCATTGAGGGTAAAGTGGTAGCATGGGTAGAGGATTGGTTAACTAACAGAAAGCAGAGAGTGGGGATAAATGGGTGTTTCTCTGGTTGGCAACCTGTAAATAGTGGGGTCCCTCAAGGATCAGTGTTGGGCCCGCAGTTGTTCACAATTTACATAGACGATTTGTAGTTGGGGACCAAGTGCAATGTGTCAAAGTTTGCAGACGACACTAAGGTGAGTGGTAAAGCAAAAAGTGCAGAGGATACCGGAAGTCTGCAGAAGGATTTGGATAGGTTAGGTGAATGGGCTAGGGTCTGGCAGATGGAATTCAATGTTGCCAAATGTGAGGCTATCCATTTTGGGAGGAATAACAGCAGAATGGATTATTATTTAAACGGTAAGATGTTAAAACATGCTGCTGTGCAGAGGGACCTGGGTGTGCTGGTGCACGAGTCGCAAAAAGTTGGTGTGCAGGTGATTAAGAAGGCTAATCGAGTTTTGTCTTTCATTGCTAGAGGGATGGAGTTCAAGACTAGTGAGGTTATGCTGCAATTGTATAGGGTGTTGGTGAGGCCGCATCTGGAGTATTGCGTTCAGTTTTCGTCTCCTTACCTGAGAAAGGACATATTGGCACTGGAGGGAGTGCAGAGGAGATTCACTAGGTTGATCCCAGAGTTGAGGGGATTAGATTATGACGAGAGGTTGAGTAGACTGGGACTGTACTCATTGGAGTTTAGAAGGATGAGGGGGGATCTTATTGAGACACATAAAATTATGAAGGGAATAGATAGGATAGATGCGGGCAGGTTGTTTCCACTGGTCGGGGAAAGCAGAACTAGGGGGCATAGCCTCAAAATAAGGGGAGGTAGATTTAGGACGGAGTGTAGGGGGAACTTCTTCACCCAAAGAGTTGTGAATCTCTGGAATTCCTTGCCCAGTGAAGCAGTTGAGGCTCCTTCTTTAAACATTTTTAAGAAAAAGATAGATGCCTTTCTAAAGAATAAAGGGATTCGGGGATATGGTGTACGGGCCGGAGAGTGGAGCTGAGTCCACAAAGATCAGCCATGATCTCATTAAATGGCGGAGCAGGCTCGAGGGGCCAGATGGCCTACTCCTGTTCCTAGTTCTTATGTTCTCATGAATTTAACTGAATTTAGGCACGCGGGACATGAAATAATGGGAGTGGGTGGTCCGACCTGACGCCCCAGTAGCTGGACTGCCAGTTTTCATTAATGCTTATATGCTAAATTCCAGACAGTACAGATACATTCCATAAAGGCACACTGACAAATCTAAGGGGAGTACACTGTGTACTAAATAATCTGTAGTGACAAATGCACATGGAAAACTTTATTTAAATTGATACATCTCTGTAATGCTACGCCATGAAGCCTCGCAGACCCAATCCAGCCGATCACCACCCCTTCGGTCAACTCATAAGCAAATTGATAGAAATTGTTGTTCAATGTCACTTACCCACCAACTTTTAGTGGCCTTCCAACTTTTAGTGGTATTTTGCCAGTGACAGGGTAGGTGGTGGGTAGTGATCCAGCCCTTAGGCCAATTAATAGCCACTTAAGGTCCTGTTCCCAACTCTTCTCATATTTGACCCGCAAGAGAGGGGCATCTAGCTGTAGGAGACTGCTGCTAGTAAATCCTGGCAAACCTTTTGATAGCTCACAGGGAGGGGCTCCTCCTTATGATGCATCTTGTGGCCCATGGATAGCAATTCCTCCCCAGCGGCATGATGCTAGATCCCCTTCTGATCTTGCTCTAAACCCCTGGGGCGGGATCCTCCACCCTGACAGCCAGCGTATGGAATTTACCATTGCGGGGGTCCCCATGCCGTCAGAAAATCTGCAGTGAGTGCGCTGCCTGCGAAACAGAGGATCCGCCGACGGAGAATCCAGCCCCCTGCCTTTGCTGGGGTCCACCTGATTGGCTGTGGTGCCCCCCCCCCCCCCCCACCCCCCTCCTACCCTATTTAAGTGAATTCCAGGCCTCTGCCTTCGTGGCAGATCCCAGGACTGCTGCAGTCCCAGCGATGGCCACTGTTGCTTCTGATTGGCTGGCAGGTCTTGGAGGCCTGAATACCTGAAAATTAATTTGTAGCTTCCAGATATGGAAGATGTAGCCTTGGGCTTGGACTCCCCCCTCCTCCAGTTGGCAGGGACAGTGACTCCATATACAATGTTCAGCCTCAGTGACTGAAAATAACGTCCATTCTTTTGTTAGGTAGAAAAAGATTGTACATGTTGACAATTAAGTTCACTCAGCTAATGATATTGGGAATAATATAGAGACATGGTGGGGCCTGCATTCACAAATAGTTTGTTCTGACCAGCAGCCAATTGTCAAAAATCAGAAGTAGTTGACATTTTTACTGGGGGAAGTTCTTTACATAAGCCTGACGTAAAAGTGGACAGAAGCAACTTAATTTCTTCTTCTCAACTCCAGAATCTGGAAGGAGGATAGATGCTGGAGCAAGAGAGAGAGAGAGAGAGAGAGAGAAGGAGACAGAAGGAGACAGAAGGAGATAACGAGCTAATGCCAAAAACTTCAACATCTGTCATTACCAGCAGAGATTGATCTACTCCATCATGAAGCCTATCACTTGCACTCATCAACCCAGATAGATTCGCTCAGAGTGACACCGATAGTCTAGATGAGGAATTGGCACAGGATGGTTCACACTTCACAAACAAGCCAGAGGATATGGTGCTGGGTATGGAGTAAGATATACCTAGCTGGAGGTTCAAGAAATGTCAAACCGACGCTTGAGTTTTCAGGTAATGATCTCCGGGTTCATGCCAGGAAAATAATACTTGCAGTGCTTCAGAACTAGATGCTGGCACTACAAAGACTCTTCAAAGACCTGTTACAGTTAACAAGCGTGGCTGCAAAGTCTAAAGCTGCCCTTTGCAGTGCTAGGGATTAGGCATCTCTACAATGTAAAACATCCTGGTGTGAATGGCAATTGCAAAAACATCTTCATATGTCCCACCGAACACAGAGATATCCCAAAGCATAACTTCTTGGAATGGGAAAATGGTAGCACAGTAGTCAAACTATTGGTGATAATCGTAATCCAGAGGTGTGGACTAATGATCAAGTGGCATAAGGCAGGAATTTCCCAGCCTCGTGGCAGTAGGCTAGGAGGTGGGACGATGGGGCCAGGAACAAATGAGGGAGATGCCACCAGAATGGATCCCCAATATATTCCTGCCACCATGGGCTGGCTTATAGATGGATCTACAGTCTGCTCAAAGGTGAAGGGCCGCCAATTGAACTCATTAAGGCCCGAATTAGGTGAATCTTTTTGCCCCCACTAGCATTTTGTTGATGAAAGAGTAGTCCTGCAGAGGGCACCAGCTTCATGGAGGTGGTCTCTCAGTGACAACATGGTAGTCATTGCAGCCAAAGGTTTCACGGCGCATGGAGGGGCCCGCCAGGAGGAAATTCCGCACCCTTGGCCCTCATGGAAGGGGGTAAAACTCAGTGGCAGAACATTTGACTGCAGATCAAGAGGTCCCCGGTTCAAATCCGGGTGCCCTCGGTAACATTTTGGGTGGCACGGTAGCACAATGGTTAGCACAGTTGCTTCCCAGCTCCAGGGTCCCAGGTTTGATACCCGGCTTGAGTCACTGTCTGAGCGGAGGCTGCATGTTCTCCCCGTGTCTTCATGGATTTCGCCCAGGTGCTCCGGTTTCCTCACACAGTCCAAAGATGTGCTGGTTAGATGGATTGGCCACGCTAAATTTCCCTTAGTGTCCAAAAAGGTTGGGTAGGTTTGCTGGGCTACGGGGATGCAGTGGAGGTATGGGCTTAGTTGGGGTGCTCTTTCCAAGGGCCGGTGCAGACTCGATGGGCCGAATGGCCTCCTTCTGCACTATAAATTCTATGATCTATGGACCATCCAGAAGGATTGCCTCTCTGATGAGGTGGATCTGCATGCTTGGCCCATCTGAATTTTAATTTCAGCTTACCTCTTTGAGGACATTTCCATGTTGAGTCTTCTATCGGCCTCAGAAATGCTCACCTCCATCATTGAAACAAACCTTAATTTTTGGACTAACCCTCCACCTCAAAATGCCAGCAGTACTGAACGCCAGCAACTCACCTACATCTCATAGAATCATAGAATCATAGATCTTACAGTGCAGAAGGAGGCCATTCGGCCCATCGAGTCTGCACCGGCTCTTGGAAAGAGCAGCCTACCCAAGCCCACACCGCCACCCTATCCCCATAACCCAGTAACCCCACCCAACCCTAAGGGCAATTTTGGACACTAAGGGCAATTTAGCATGGCCAATCCACCTAACCTGAACATCTTTGGACTGTGGGAGGAAACCGGAGCACCCGGAGGAAACCCACGCACACACAGGGAGGATGTGCAGACTCCGCACAGACAGTGACCCAAGCCGGAATCGAACCTGGGACCCTGGAGCTGTGAAGCAATTGTGCTATCCGCAATGCTACCGTGCTGCCCTCAACCATGAAACCACCTCTGGGCTTATGCTCTGGAACAAACATATTAATATTTCTTATTAAATTTGACAATTCAAGAAGTGTTTGTTCACAGTTAAATTAGGTAAGTAGCTAAGTACAAAAGTAAAACGCTACAGGGGAGGCAGTTGCTTAGTGGTAACAGTAAACCAGAGACCCAGAATAATGCTCTGGGGGGCTGAGGTTTAAATTCTGGCACTGCAGATGCAAATAAAAATTTGGAATTAAAAGTCTAATGATGACCATGAAACCATTGTCATAAAAACCCATCTGGTTTACTAATGTCCTTTAGGGAAGGAAATCTTTCATCCTTACCTGGTCTGGCCTACATGTGACTCCAGACCCACAGCAATGTGGTTGACTCTTAACTGCCCCTCAAGGGCAATTAGGGATGGGCAATAAATGCTGGCCCAGCCTGCGACACCCACGTCCCATGAACAAATGATATAAGAAAAAGATGCTGAAATATAAACCTCAAATGCTGGGAACACTCAGAAACGAAGGGTGGGTTTTCCGTGCCACAGCACCCATTTTCTAGTTTTCAGGTTCCTCTGAGAACACTCAGCAGATCAGGCAAGTTCAAAAACACTTAATATTTCAGGTCTATGAGTTTTCATTCGAACTTCTGATAAAAGATCATCTAGTTAAATGGCGATTGATTTTCCTTCCACAGATGCTCAAGTGCCGAGGTAGTTGACATTTTGAAGACAACCAGTCTGGGGCAGATGTAGCTCAGTTGGCTGAATAGCTGGTTCGTGATGCAGATTGAGGCCAACAGCGTGAGTTCAATTCCCATACCGGCTGAGATTATTCATGAAGGCCCCATCTTCTCAACCTTGCCCTCGCCTGAGGTGTGGTATCCTCAGGTTAAGTCACCATCAGTCAGCTCTCCCCTCGTCATAACCTGTATCCATATGATACTTACGGCGTTGTGGATCTCGTATTTTCAGAATCCTTGGGGGAAGTTGCGCTCTCCTACTAAGGGGGCGGGGCGATTTAAGCACTTTGGGTATAAAGCCGGCAGTTCAGGGTAGCTCTGAATGTCGTGTATCCAGGGCCCTTGAAATAAACCATTGTTATTTCACTCAACTCAGTTGGACTCCCCCTTCTTGCAGATGCAAACCGCTAAAAGGTGAGAGCAGCCTTCGGTCATCTGGGACTATGGCTACTTTATCTGGGAGACATTTTTGTTTGCATAGAAATTGAGAAGCAAACCTTTGGATATTTTTCATTTCTCCCAGAATATAATTCTGGTAAGAATTGGGTGAAGATAGGGATGATTTTAGGGAGTCTCTGGGAGGTAGTGGCGACTGGGGGGTCTAGTGTGGGAGGGGTGGGCAGGTCATGCATTGTTGGGGGGGAAGAGTTACTCCCTTGGCCTACCGTGAGGGCCACCACACCAGGTTCACATTTAGTGATACCTGTAGTAATCCCCACCCATGTGATTCCTGGCTTAGAGGATGGGAGAATCACGGTGGCCCGGACCATCTGGTGCCAGGCCAGCCTGTCGTGAATCCAAATCCCGCCACCAGTGGGAGGCCAGAGCAAAGCGGCTGGTTCAGCGCCAGGCATGAACCTGGATTTCAGCCGGTTGCCCGATTTTATACCCGATCGCATTGTCGGCGCCGCAGGGCAGAGAATCTAGTCCATTATCTCATTGCTTGTGACCTTGCTGTGCGCAAATTGGCTGCTGCAATTCCTATATTACAATGGTACTCTTCAAAGTACTTTGGACATCTTGAGATCATGAACGACACTACAGAAATGGAGGGTGGGTTTCTCTGTCCCACCGCACCCGCTTTCTGTTGCAGCGCGCCCCCGCCGGCAGCGGGATTGTCCACAAAACATTTCCCACTTAAAGGGCATGAATTCGCCAAGTTACATTTTCCTAGTATTTTCGAATAGCTATGAGTTTTTAATTAAATAGTTTGCATTCACTGAAGCAAAATGCATTGAATCTACCGTTTTATAAATCTCTGAATGTATATTGCTTCGAATAGCGCATTCTATTTCTTTTTCCAAAGGTCCATTCATGAAAAGAGAATGTCTCTTTCAATTCTAAACTAACAATATCCTTTCAAGGACTATTTTATCTTAGTTTGTCATTTTAATTTGTACGTATCCCATTAAGAAAAACTGAATTAACAAGTCATCTCAGGGACTTGCACGCATTCATTAACACTGACAGATGTAAGTGTTTTAACGCTATTCAACACAGATGATTTTCATACTCGCTGCTCCCACCGAAGGTTCGAAGCTAAAGATTCTCAAGATTCCCCACAACATAGCAGCAATGCTTCAGAGAGTTTCTGCAGCTTGTTATGTGGGATGCCATGCATGGTTCTTGTAGTGTATATTTTCATTTAGTCTGAATACTTGGCACACTCGAATAGTAAACAGAGTTCTAGGTAGGCATAGATGGAATTACTCCACCATGTTGAGGGCACATTAAGTAGGGTTTATCATTTTCCAGTTCTATTATCAGTAGGTTTGTTCCTTCTGCTTAATACAGGCTTATTGATTTTAGTTTTAGTTTATTGGCAAGCTTAGATTTTAATTATGAAATTATCTGATGTCCCTTTTAAGGAGCAGCATGCCAGATGAATTTAAGATCGTAAATAGGGAAGCTTAACTGCTCTAGAATTGAAAATATTTAAAGCAATTGCTTGTTGTTGCTACCTAATAAATCAAATACATCTTTTGTTTCAATGCTATTGTGGAATTCCAGATACTTCAGTAGTCTAATTATCCCAAGTATTTTGATAACAGTGCCTTAATAATTTCCAACTGGAACTTTTATCAAGCTGCCATCCGTAAATATGAACCAGATTGGATCAAATTAATGATATGTATTGATCCAAATTACAAGTATTTTGCCTGCCTGCTGCAAATAGTGCTGACTGTTTAAATATTGTTTAAATCACAGGGTGTTAAACACTCTGATTTTGCAATCCAATGCTGAAAAAAATTGCTTTTGTGATGTATGTGATCTATGTGAGCCTATTTCAAACAAAATAATTGTTCCATTTCCCTGAAATGGCAAAAAACATTTGGAAAAGTGTAAGGCGCAGACTGAAAACTGGTGTGTAACTCTCCAGTTGCACAGACCAATTTTCTCTACAGAACTTGAGCCTTTTGGAACAAAAAAGTGTGGGTGTGGTTTATGCTGTCATTCTGGCAGGGTGGGGTCTGATAGAGCTGGCAGCCAACTCTATAGAGATCGGGGCGCCATCATTAGAGGAGGCCCCAATCAGCACTGCAGCCTAAGAGCCTCCATCCTCCTTCACGGAGGTATTAGCACTCCCCATAACTCCTCTTAATCCTCGTCGGCATTCCCCCTCCACCAACACTTCGGTAGAATAGTCGACGCTGCTGCTTCCGCCCTCAGTGTTTGCTCTCCCCCCCCCCCCCCCCCCGCCGTCCCCCCCAACAATACATAGATGAACACCACCCATGGGACTGCCACTTAGGTACACCCTGGTACTGCCTCCTGGCACATATTGGTACTGCAACATTGACACTGTGACAAGCTGACCATGCCAACCTGACAGTAGCAACCTGTGACAGCATGCATGTGTCACCCCCAGGAGCTATAACTCTGCACCCCCAGAGGGATCCCCTAGACTGCTTCTCATCTGGCCAAACCTGGTGTGGACTGTGCAGACATGACACCACATAGGTGAGATATGAATAAATGTGTTGGGTTCATGTGTTGGGGGGTCCCGCTAATTAGATTTAAATTGATGAACATCTACTAAAATGAGGTTTACGCCCTTTATGGGCATGAACCTCGTGACATGGCCAACAATGTTTGAGGAAAATTGGGAAACACGATCTCTCTGGCAAGAATTGTATTTCCCGATTCTCACGGGATTTTCTGCCCATGTGCCAATCCCGCGTACAGCTAGTGCAGGCTCAAGATCACCCCCATAATTTGCATTGTTTTCCTTTATTGCCAAAGAAGTTATAAAACGCTGAGCTCATTTTGTTCTAAGAATTTTCTCAATAAAACATCAGGAAATCTATCTGTTGGGGAAATTCGGAACTAAGAACAAAATTAACGTAGATGTTATGAGTGCTTGGGTAACAATGGAAACGGATGCACATAACAATAGTTAATCCATCACTAGCTGCCTGGTCAGGCTGCTGGCTAGTTGTGAGGTACCTGGCCTGGCTGTTCCATAATTAATTTTCACAAAACTATCTATCTAATCTTCTTTTGATCCATCTGTAAGTTGTCAAAACTTTCAAATGATAGAGTACTCAATAAGGAATTTCTGTACACCAAACAATAGCCTACCATCTGAATTGTATGCCCATAGCTCCTTGCCTCTCAATAGGACACC